>NC_051311.1:67462838-68712838 GCF_015220235.1 Choloepus didactylus
ATAGAGACCTTAGACTTCCACTCTCATGAGGTTATAATGCGGTACCCCACAACTCCTGCCAGAACAATGTCAAAAAATGCAAAGTAGAAAGACAGGCCTTCCATCATTGCCCAACAGCAACAAGGCCTTCATCACCTTGATGACACTGGAGATGATGTGGGAAGCCAAAACTCTCACTGCCACACAACAATAATGAGTAGGGTCCTAAGCTTGGGTGTCAGTGGAATCTAGTGGCAAACCTGGACTTCTAGCTCCACCAGGTATTAACAAGGTCACATCCCTCTTACCCCTGCCGGAATAGTGTCAAAGACAGTCAACTAAAGCAGAAGGTTTAAATAAGATCCAGAACCTTTTAACACAATATGAAAATGTCCAGGTTTCAATAAAAAAAAATCACTCATCATACCAAGAAACTGAAAGATCACAAATAGAATGAGAAAAAAGACAATTAATAGATACTGTAGTAGAATGAAAACCTTGACTGGTTTTTGTGCCAAGCACAAAGTTCTTGGGGAAGCAACCTCAGAATCTTTGGAATTTCCTGTAGTGGGAGTGTCTTTTCTTTTTCATGGAGGACCCAGGACTACACCTGATAGTTGTAGTGTGGGGCCAGCCACACCTACAGCCTTAGGTCTCAGGTTTGGAGCTCTGAGTTGTGTTTTATCATCCTACTTCTCTGACCTCAGAGAGCAGAGAAAGGCTGCAGATGTGGACACTGACTCCACCAATCATGCCTTGTTATGACACCTCCTATAAACTTGGAGCACTCAAAGAGTGGGTGAGCTTCCATGATCGAGAGAACATCTTTATGTGCCTGAAGGGTGACAAGCTCTGACTCCGTGGAGAGGCCATGGAACTCTGCATATGGGACACTCTCAGACTTTGCCCTATGCAGCTCCTCTTTTGGCTTTGTCTTATTTATATACTTTTATTGTAATAAAACAAGAACCCTAACTATAGCTATTTCAGTGAGTTGTTCTAGCAAATTATCAAACCTAGGGTAGTGGTGAAAACCCCAAATTTGTAGCCAGTTGGTTGGAAGTGAGAGTGGACTGAGCCCCCGAACTTGCAACTGGTACCTGGAAGACAATCTTATACAGATTTACCCTTAAACTGTGGGGTTGGCCTTAACTCTCAGTGGCTGAGTTACAACAATATTTGTAACTGGAGTCAGAAGCTATGTTGGAAATTGTGCAAGTCTTTGAGGAACCTCACAGATGTTAATACCAAAATGACAGAGATGTTAGAATTATTTGACAAAGACATTAAAGAGCCATGATAAAAATTAATCAATAAACAATTACAAACATGCTTGGAACAAATGAAATAACTAGAAAGGCTCATCAAATAAAGAGAAGATATAAAGAATAGTCCAAAAGAAAATTTTAGAATTGAATAATATATTAACCAAAATAAATATATTTTGGTTTTGGATGGTATATTAGATGCTCAGAACTGTAAAGGAACACCCTTAAAGAGGTTTAACCAAATTTACACGGTCAAGTTGTAAGTAAAAGAGCAAAAAAGAGGAGGTGTTTTGGATGGTTAGAGAAATTAACAAAGCAGAGTTCTTGGTTTGTACAGCTAGTCATACTCTGTTTCAAAGTTACAGGCAGTGTATAATGCCAATTTAGATCCTCTATTTTGATAAAACACACCAGTGTCCATAATGTGATGGATAAATTGGAATGTCCATTTTAAAAAAATTATATTAGAGAAGTTGTGGGTTTACAGAACTATCATGCACAAAATACAGGATTCCTGTATACCAACCCACTGCTAATGCCATGGAACATTTGTTACAGTTGACAATAACACATTTTTATAATTGTACCTTTAAGTAAAGTTCACGGTTTAACTTAGGGTTCATTGTGTGGTGCAATTCCAAGGATTTTTTTTTTTAATTTTTATTTTGTTACCATATTTACAATTTAACATTTCCCCTTTTAATCATATTCAGATATATATTCCAGTGCCATTAATTGCATTGACAATGTTGCGCTACCATAACCACCACCCATTACCAAAACATTTCCATGATTCTAAATAGAAACCCTGTACATTTTAAGCCTTAACTTCTCATTCTCTATCTCTACCCCATCCCTTGGTAACCTATTTTCTAGATTCTGACTCCATGAATTTCCTTACTCTAATTATTCTGGATTAATGAGATCACACAAAATTTGGCCTTATGTATCTGGCTTATTTCAGTCAACATAATGTCTTCAAGTTTCATCCATATTGTCATATGGATCAGGACTTCGTTCCTTTTTATGGCTGAATAATATTCCATTATATGTATATACCACATTTTATTTATCTATTCATTGGTTGATGGACATATGGTTTGCTTCCGTCTTTTGGCAATTGTGAATAATGTTACTATGAACACCAGTATGCAAATATCTGTTTGAGTTCCTGCTTTCAAATCTTTTGGGTATAAACCTAACAGTGGGATTGCCAGGTCATATGGTAGCTCTATACTTAGCTTTCTGAGGAACTGCCAAATTTTCTTCCATAGCAGCTGCACCATTTTGCATTGTCATGAGTAATGAACGAATGTTCCTATTTCTCTGCATCCTGTCCAATACTTTTTATTTTCTGTTTGTTTGTTGTTGTTTTTTATTAATGGCAGCCATTCTAATGGGTGTGAAATGGCATCTCATTGTGGTTTTGATTTGCATTTTCCCAATGGCTAATCATGTTTAGCATCTTTTCACATGTTTTCTGGCCATTTGTATATCTTCTTTGGAGAAATGTCTATTCAAGTCTTTAGCCCATTTTTAAATTGGTTTGTTTGTCTTTTTGTTGTTAAGTCATGGTGTTCATGTCTTCTATTTTTATTCTGCTCAGTTGCTTGGGATTGCCTGTCCTTACTTTGCCATGGGTCTTTTCTATTTGATTTTTAATATATTCAGTGTGGTATAGCTAAGTCATTCTGAAAACAGTCCCTGTGCCCAGTAACCCTGCTTCAGAACTTTATTAGTTCACAAGAAATAGTCAACCTGGAAAACCAAATAACAATAGAAGAATCAAATCTTACTTTCCACATTGGGTTGTGGTTATAGGTGAAATAACTGCCTAATATATGCTTGTTCAGGATGCTCAAACCAAATTTAAAAAGTAAAACTCAATACAAATATATATGTATTTGTGACATGTATGTGCCCATCATGTCACTGTAAAAAACACTAAAGAAAATCCTGACATAGAGAGACCAGTTTGATTGGGAATATAATTGGTATAAGTAAAAGAAATATATAGCACGACCTTTAACCTATAAATCCTTGGTCATATTTTATTAATAACTAGCTCTACAATGATAAATTGAAAGTGGTATTACATTTATGTAAGCCAACAATTGTACATAGAATCTTTATGAATCTGATGCTATTCTAAGCACTGTGAATGACACAGGAGATGTAAATAACAGAGACCTAGCCTTTGAACAACTTGCATATTAATTAAGAAAAAATGCACTTCATCAAGGGAAAATTATAAGTAATACACAGCAGTATAAAAAAAAGGTTAAAATGTGTAGCAAACAAAAGTACTACTAAACAAAAGGCTACTAATGAAAAAGGACCAAAATATAATGGAGATATTTTTATGAAAGGGATGTGACTTGAGTTGGGTCTATAAACATAGGATTTGGATAAATGGAGAGAAATAGATAAAAGATCTAAAGCAGGGGTAACAACATAAGTATTGGAATGAATCTGACAGGATTAGTAAGTAGCGAAGCATCATCCTGTAACAGTGTCCCCCAAATCATTATAGTCATGAAAGTTTGAATATTAGAGAGCCTATTTTCCCACCCTTATTTTCACAGGCTTGAAGCCTTTCCTTATTCACATGCCCAATGCACAAGTTTTTTGAGCTCAGGACCTTCCTTTCTTCTTGTTAGGTCCTCACCTGCTCTCTCTCCACCCAGAGCCTGCAATCCCACTCCAGGACTCCGGTCCCTGGTTGAATCTCTGGTATCTACTCTTAAATACCCTTGATCTTGGTGGCCTGCCTAGCTTCCTGAGCAGGTCCCCCTTCTCATAGCTGAGTTCTGGCTGAAATGAAACTCCTGTCTGGATAGACTCTGTCAACAGCCTCTCTATCCCTGGCCTAACTGAATTACCTGCAACCAAGATTCTTCTCAAGCATGTTCCCCACCCTACTAGAGCTAGGTACTAAGTAGCACCTTCTGATATGTGCCCTCCAAATGCCTATTCTGATTGTTTCATTTTCTATGCATTCATGACACTAATTTAATGAACCATTATAGCAAGCAGATGTTTTATCAAATTATCATACTATCAAAATGATTTATTCACTGTTTTTTTCTTTGAAATGGCCATCCATTCTTCTAAAGAATACATCCAGGAGCCTCATAAAGCAGATTATATTGAATGAAATACTTGCTGAAGACAGAGATTTGGAATTTAATTCAGGATTTCAAAATTGGTTTTACTGGGGAGAAATTGTACAATCATGATAATGGAATATCAAGTACCAAAGAAGCTCAATACAAAAAGATAATATTATATAGCAAGATGTGCTATAATATTTTATCATACCACACATTACAACAGGTAAATATAAAGAATTTAGGTCATACAATGATCCAAACAAGGTATTGTTCTGGTTTACTTAAGCGGCTAGAAGGCAAAATACAGAAATGGATTGGCTTTTACCATGGGGGTTTATTAGTTACAAATGTACAGTTCTAAGGCCATAAAAGTGTCCAAACTAAGGCATCAAGAAGAGGATACCTTTGCTGAAGGAAGGCTGGTATCAGCTGGGAAGGCACATGGCTGGTATCTGCCGGTCCTTTGCTCCCAGGTTGTGTTACTTTCAGCTTCTGATTCCAGTGGCTTTCTCTTTAAGTGTCTGTGGATTCTTAGCTTCCCTGGTGAAAACTCTGGGCTTCATCTCTTAGCATCTCCAAACATCTTTCTGTCTGTACCTCCAAGTGTCTGGGTCTGTGTGGGCTCTGAGCTCTCTCTCTCTCTCCCTGAGCTCTCTTAAGGACTCCAGTAAACTAATTATGACCCACCTTGAATGGGCAGGGTCACATCTCCATGGAAATAATCTAATCAAAAGGTCCCACCCACAATTGGGTGGGTCACATCTCCATGGAAACAACCTAAACAAAAGATTCCACCTACAATATATCTGTCCCCACAATAGTAGATTAAAAGAACATAGTTTTTTATGGGATACATAACAGATTCAAACCAACACAGTTATATTGAAAGAGGGTTGGTTACTTCCTATACAGGAAAAATGAATCAGACTAAAAAATATGCTAAATAAGTTTTTAATATTTAAGTATGACTGAAGTTTGATAAAATCACTGCAGATTTCTTTGTAGAAAACAATTTGAAAAGCCTACAAACTTTCTTATTCCTATTTGATAAAAGAATGTTAATTCCTTTAGTGACTATAATTATAAAATGATTTCCATTTTTATTAAAATGTTATCTACAGAAATGTTAAAATATGATGTTTATGTCAAGCTAAGATTGCATAGTATAAAACCCCAAATCCAAGATCATTAGAATAGTTATCCCCCACATCACAATTTTTTGTCCTAACTCATTTCCTGTTTCACACAGGTTAGTTCTTTGTAATGGTGTAAGCTTCAGGTTTAGCAATCTGGGTTGTTAGGAGAACATATCAGATCACTGTTTATGTCCCCCTGAAATCCTTCTAGATTACCATTTTGGTGTTGTGATGACCATTTAAGCAAATAAAGGCTACACTAATCGTTCGTGCCTCAGGATCTACTCTCCAGACCCTTCCCACACTACTCTGTGCCCTGGAAGCCTGCGCTCTATGGACTACAACAAGGATCCTTTTCCCTCTGGCTTCAGGTTGGCAGAACTTAGAAGGAGGGAGGAAAGTGAGCCCCTCCCTGTCTTAGACTGGTGGTGTCCCCTGAAAAAGAAAGGTTACAGTGGCTCCTGTGAGGCAGCCCTCTCCTGCCAAGGGCCTCCCTCTGTGGGTTCTGATATCCACTCTCTCCTCACCACTTCAGGCCTGGGGGTGGCACACATGTCATACCTACTTTCCCCCGGGGAATAAAATCCCTGTGGTTCCATAAAACCTGCCTACACATTGGTAATAGCTCTGCCTTACATTCACCTCAACTCCCCTAATTTGATTGTGCCATTTATTTCCTGCTGAGACCTGACTGATATCGCTAACAAAAAATAGGTGCAAGGAATTCAGATAAAATTGATAAGAAAGGTTTTCAAATTTTGCTAAGTTTCTAATATGCTATTAGCTACATAGTTTTGATATCCAGCAATCATGGGAGGCTTGTAAATGTAGAAATAACCAAAATGTAGGAAGATTCCTTGCTGGACAATTATTTGCCAATTAAATTTCAAAAATTGTGTGAAATATGAGCCAGAGACAGATAAGAGTAGTCAGGAAAGATTACCTGTTGGATAAAAGCTTAGAGAAAACTCAAGCCCCTTAGACCAATTCCTGATGTTGATTATTTCACTCCTTTAAGTTTTTTCCAGAATGAATCTCTTTACAAGACCAGCTTGACTGACGATACCTCTCTAGTGCTGTGTTTTCCCATTCCATGTGACCTAGCATAAGTTCCAGACACACTGGTCACACTGATTATTCCCTGAAAATGTCTGCTTCTTAGCCCACCTCCTCAATCACACCATCCACACACAGACACACTCCATGATGTACCCTTACCTCTTTCTCTACCTACCTAAATCCTAGTCACCTTTTAACATTCAGAATGGATGATATATCCTCTGTGAGGTCTACCTACATCCCTCCAGAAAAGACTAATCATCCCTTAGCATTCTCAAACTGTTAGATGTGTACGTTTGCATTAGGCAATGAAGTGGCCTATCAAATATATTGAAATTGGCAATGTGTCTTTCACTCTCACTATATTGTGAGTTTCTGAATGGCAAAGATCCTATTTACTTTCCTTTTTCTGGTGTCCTGTTCAGTGCATAACATATAATAAGCATTGAATGAATGAATGAATGAATTCAAGTATGAATAAATGAATTTATTAGCAGCCTGCAAAGCAGTATCCACTGATAGCTTAGATTTGGCTCCCATAATGCCCCAAATATGTATTCTTTAATGTAAATGAAAGGCAATTTTCTGGTCAAAAGTAATTATATAAACATACCTGTTAAATTAACATGCATTTATTGAACATTTGCTACTATACTTTAGCAGAAATATTTTTTCCTAGAAGTAGACACAAGCTTCAATTGTGTCTATTAAAGCATATTAGTGTTTCCCACCTAAATCCATTGGAATAGAATTAATGAAACAAAAGTAGCAAAAGCATAATCCAAATCCTGCAAATGGCCATAAGTTTGAAAATGTTACATGCTTGAAAAAGGATACTTGGAAAATCTATTTGAATCTTTCTTACACACTATCTATTTTAACAGTGTACTGCTCATTGAAATCTTTACAAAGCCTGAGAGGTAATATAATGAAAGATTTAAAAAATCAACAGATGGTATTTCTCAGAGTTGTAATATAACTGGACATGATGACTAAGGATACTAATGTAAAATTGGCTCACAATTTTAACAATGAATGCCATAAATTTGATAGGCCTGTAGGCTGACCAAACCAGCAAGATTCCTCTTACTGTAAGAATATAAATATAACTGTCTATTTTATTGGGCATTTCAATCCTATTTATCTCACTGTTTTGTGGTTGCTAAGCAAGCCTAGCAATACTGCGGCACAACTTAAAAAGACGGAGGCACCAAAATGTGCTTGTTGATTTATTTGAATGGAAATGGCCCAGGTCCAAAATAAAATATTTTCATTGCAACAGCTGGCACTGACTGGGTAACAACTCCTGACTTCATTGTAATTACAGTGAGACAATTTTATTTTCTAAAGAGGTAGAAAAGAAAAAAAGAAAAGAAAAGAAAAAAAGAAGGAAAGAAAAAAAGCCCTAGCTATTCCCTTACCCCAGATGAACATTTGTATAATTATTTTTGGTGGAGATTGCCTATGAATATCTGAAGATAGATTTTGTTCTTGGAAGTTAATGGGAAGAAGTGTAGAAAGAGTGGATTCCAGGGCTAGGACATTTGTAGGACATATGAAGTGTGAATTATGGCGACTCTATTACCCAGTGAGCAAACCAACCCATCAAATGATACAAGTTGCCACAAAATGTACTCAGGCATTCCGTTCCACTCAGGTGAGATAGGACAAAGGGCAGAAAGAAGGAGTCTGAATCATAAAATCCTTGCTGCCTCAGGATAATAGTAACTTATTTCACCATATTTATAGGTCACTAATGGTAACTGATCCAGAAGAAATGGTGGGATCAGATTGTCCTTGGCCTCTTGTCAAAAAGAAGGAAATCATAGATGATTACAGTCACAGAGCAAAAAAAAGAAAAAAAAATCCAAAATCAGCAACAACTCTATTAGTATAAATAGTTATAATAATAATATATAATTTTTTCCATGCACTTGCAATGTTTTTAAAATATAATTGTTCAAGTTCTGTTGCACACAGTGAATCTATCACATAGAGGAAAATAAAGCGTTCTATTCAAAATTACAAGGGAATAAAATTGCTATTTTCATGTTTTAATTATTGGTAGTAAACAGAATATTACAATGAATTCTCCCCCTTCCCCTCCTCCTATTGCTCCTTTCCTTGTTAGACGGTTTTGTCAGGTGAAGCCAAAATACTGGGAAACAGTTTCGGCCCTTTCCTGTACTCTATCTCAGAGCAGCACGTGTGCATTTTCTCCAGTTCTTAATTTTTATCCTTTCACTATGCTTCTGAGCTGTCCCCAATAACTTAGGTTAAAGAAAATTGCATTATTTGGTGATACTGCCTGTGGGTACAATTTTTTGAGGCCAGGTTATGTGACAGGAGCAGCCGATACATTTCTAGATTTTTGTTTGCTGTTTTGTAAATGTGGTAATAGCCTACGTGCATCTATTAACTCATACGGAATCTTTGTTTCAGTGAAAAGTGGGCATGAATGAACTCAGCCAAAGCCCAAGCTTTTTTATGTTAATAAGCACTGCAGGGAAGTAATACAATGCAATCAGATAATGTGATGGTTTGGAGCTGTATGTACCCAGAAAAACAGGTTCCTAAACTTAATCCATTCTTGTGGGTATGAACCCATTGTAAGTAAGACCTTTTGATTAGGTTACTTCAGTTAATGTGTGGCCCACCTTAATCAGGACGGGTCTTAATTCTATTATTGGAGTCCTTTGTAAGCAAAATGAAATTCAGATAAATGGAGAAAAAGCCAGAGGTAACAGTCAGAAACTGAACATCAGTGGGACCCAGAAGAGAAAGGAGACACCAGGAGACACCATCATTTCATGGTATCTTCTTGAGCAGCCAAGAAACTAAAACAGATAACTATTTTATTCCTAAAACATAAATTATGATTAAATTCACTAGTCTGCTATTCTTCTGAAAATACTTTTAAACAATGCTTAATTCACACATAATCTCTGTCAAGAATCCTCAGACACGTATACTATAAAGCAATCACACATTGCCTGTTTTCAGAACCTTTATGGCTATACTTTTTTAATGAAGCCTATGTCATCATTTTATTCTCCACTTTAGATTGTGCAGCATAATCATAGCTATCCTTTCGGGATTTGGAAATTCATATGGAAAATCTGAGATAATTTATAACCATCGAATTCATTAATGAATTTCAGTTTTGTGAAAAGTATGCATAGAAGTATTCTTAAGACTAAGTTTTTATCTGAGAACAACTAGTCTGTTTAACTGACTGATAATTACGTTGATTAATTCCTTGACTGACTATGTCAAATGGCCAAATTCACCATATATTAACACAAAGAAATCATTTTCAAAATTTGAGTTTAATTAAACTGATGTCTTCGTTATAGTCTTTGACTACTTCACTTACTAAATTAGTTGAATTCCTGAAAAGTTAAATTCAAATCAAATTTTGGTAAATTATATTACCTTAAACATAGAAGGAAAAGTTTTTTTAAGGCATCCCGTTCTTAATAGGTCTACAAAGTAAATAAACATCCACATTGTTTTGTTGATGCTGTTGCTGTTTATGATCTATTTCTGTTTGAATGCTGTGGCTTATAGTATGAAACTATTTGGAACTTTATTAAGAAAACAATACAATAAACTGAGATCTAAGCTTGGAAACAAATGTATTCATTACTTACTAAAAAATAAACAGTTGTTTTAATTCAACAATCCCCACGCGCCCTGGCAAAGCCCAATTCCACTTTGGACAGACCTGTTATCCCATGCAGCTTCAAACTGCTCCTGATATTCAGACAGATGAGATATATTAACAAGCATGCCTTGCTCTGCATTCACAAGATAGTAAACACTTTTAGTAAGTATTTATCTCAAATGAATGGCATCCACACATGGTCTTCCCAATTTCCTTTTATGAATCCCATCTTGCAGTGCACTTACATAAATCTGCTTCTCTGGAAGGCACACTGCCTGAGAGCCTTAGCTGAAATGCCAGCTCAAGTGGAGCATGAAGCTTTAGCTCAGAGAACAATTCAAGAGCCTAAAAATGGTTAGACACTGTGTTAAAATTGATAGTTTATTTTCTTGTTTACAAGAAGTATAAAGCAAAATCTACTTCTTAGCACCTCTTTCGGTATTATTTTAAGCTTTTTAACATAAATCAACCACACTTTATGTTTTGTCCACAAACGGAGGGGAAAAAAACAGAGAAGAAAAAATGAGATTACACATATTTAGGATTCAAATTATTATGAAGTAAGTACTTCTAGGACAAAATTTTACTAATGTTCAAAAGTCTAAAATAAATATTGCACCTAAATATCTGAAAAATAGCTTATCGGTAATGTGCTAATCATTTAAACATAGCTCAGTGTCAACTTCACATTTGAGAAGAATCTAAATTTGCAAGTTCTTTAAATGTGTTATGTTCTGCTTTATAAAGTTCACTGGTAGATAAATTTATCATCATCTTGCAGGTTAAAATAATCCTTGATATAGGGAAACAATTTTTCATAAAAAGGTAAATAACATTCAATCTCTCTTCTGAACACTTCAACAGGTTTATTATATGATGGGTAGTAAATCGTATAAGCTTATTGTCCTATGTGCTAGAGAATCTCACTTCTTAACATCCTTTTCAAAACCCTGTTTAAGCTTCATTGCTCTGAAGAGCAATAGATAAATGAGATGTCCTCTCAGCACCTCCATTTTTTTTTCTGTATTACATATTGTGGTGTTAAGAGGGAAACAATTAAATAAGGCTACAGCAGACACTATGTGGCATAACTTCTTTTCTGAGAGCGCTAAGGAGTGATTATAGAATGTAAATATGCAATAGTCACCAAAATCCCAGACCAAAAAAAAACAAAAACATCTTCAAAGTTGTACATGATGATGCTCTTCTGAGAGTAGCATACTTGCTTTCAATCAGTCATTAGCTTCCTCCACAATTCCTTTTTTATAGATGATCTAAGATATGACTGAATCTCACTGAGTGACCAAAGCAGAAGTGTTCTGTGTACTCCATAGCTTGCAATGAATTCTCCATTGACACCTTTCCCCAAATTAAATTAGGTGTTATCTTATATAGTCAACATTCTCTATTGGTGATACTGCTTTTAGTAGATGAAGCACAATGTTGCTCCTTTAATGAAATGAAGGTTTGTCTGGAACACTTGTGAAACTACTTTATTGGATTATTTTATTAAAATGTACATCTTTGTTGAATGCAAAATATTCTATGTACAGGCATATCTTGGAGATATCACTGGTTCAGTTCCAGACTACTGCAATAAAGCAAATATTGCAGTAAAGCGAGTCACACAGATATTTTGGTTTCCCAGTGCATATAAAAGTTATGTTTACATCAAAGCTCACTGTTTACAGATATAATAATAATGAGAAAGTCTGAAATGTTGCAAGAATTACCAAAATGTGATGCAGAGACATGAAGTGAGCACATGCTGTTGGAAACATGGTGCTGATGGACTTGCTCGAAGCAGTGTTGCCACAAATCTTCAGATTGTAAAAACATGCAAAATCTGTAATCATGATAAAGCAAAACACAATAACTAATAAATGACATATGTCTATATACCTTTATTTAGGTTTCTGAGTGCAGCAAATACTTATAGTGAGAGAAAGAAATTCCTCCCTTTAGGGTATCACTTTCATTATATTGTTCAGAAAATGTCTCATCACAGGTCCACCATTATTGATTAAGGAACTAAAAGTTGAGCTGTGAAAATAAAGGTCAAGCAAATGATAGTTAATGCAAGAGATGAAATCTTTTTATTTACAGGTTTTCTGAACTGGTCTTAACTGTGGATTGTTTGTGTGAATATATATAAAATTTCTCTAGTTAGGACGTTTCTTTTAAAATTTTTATTTTAAAAATCATGATTAAAAAACATTATTGGTCTCCTTTGGAGGATAATCAGGAACTGATATTTTCATTACCAAGTATTTATTCTGTCTTTCCTATATGAATTGTACTATCAGGTAACCAAATTGTAGATGACAGGAAGTTTCTCTTGATAGAATTACCACACTAACAGATAAATATTCTTAATTAAGTAAATGTCAAAGACCCTGAGCATCTATGCCCACTAACATCACCTAAAGAGAGACAACCAAAGATTTTTTGTCACCTGAAAGAAGAACACAGTGCAACTATAAAGTAGACTTGCCAGATACATTTAATCTAACTGGAATCAAGCCTCTAAAATCCAATTTCCAATACAGAGTCTAGAGGAACATGTTAAACTGTACTATGGGGATGCAATAAGCCCAGTCAATCTGTGGGAAACTCCACAGTCTTGATTAGATATGTGCTTAGGTTAGGTTGTCACCTCCCCTTCCTCAGCCTGCCTCTCTCTCTCTCTCTCTCTCTCTCTCTCTCTCTCTCTCTCTCTCTCTCTTTCTCTCTCTGTCTCTCGCTTTCTCTCTCTCTCTGGTCTTCCTCTCTCTCTCTGTTCCTATCCTTCCCCCTCTCCCTCTCTCTCTCCCTCTTTCTCTTCATAGCTTCCTTCAGGTAGTTGCTTCATTCTCATGTTACAGGGTAAAAGACAGCCAAACTTCTTGAGGATCACAGTTGTAATGTATTCTCTGTTACCAATGATATATTACCAAGAACTTTTTCTAAGGACTCTGTAATAATAGAATAAACTCCAGGAAATACATTCCTAGAATCCCTTTTACTGTATAGTTCTGAGTTGTAATTTGCCAATGAGAAGCACTTACACAAAGTTTGGAGGGCAGTTTCAGGCAGAAGCAAGAACAAAGATTTGCACTGGCATCCTGGTTTGCTGCTTCACTGCAATTAGTAGGAAATTTCCAGGGATTCTCCAGAATCACAGTGGTTTCCATGTGAGCTTCAGTTAAGCTGGGCAAGTCAGCAGTGGTTTGTCTGACCTTAACTCCCTCAGCTCTTCCAACAGGTGTAGGCTCCTAAGTCTCTGTATTAAAACTCTTGGTACCAGGAATACATATAACAGATTCTGTTTTTCTAACTAAACCCTAATTGATATAATATCCCTATGGCTTCATAAGCGATAAAAGAAATTCTTCCTTACTTCTAGTTTTAAAATCCTGAAAAAGGATTTGAACCTACCTTAGGCAAAATGCTCACTCCCATACCAATCACTGAAACCAGAAAGACGAGTTAACTGTAATCAGCTCAAACTGTGTAAGGCCCAACCCTGTGGCTGGCATAGAAGTGTAGACAGAATGAAGTCAATCCTTAAGGAAGCCAAAGTTATATTCAAAGGAAGCATGTCCCAAAAAGGGAAATGGATGTAGCAGAGAAAAAGGAGAAAGATACTGTGCAGTTCCACACAACAGATTGCTATTATATGCCTCATCTTTGGAGCTTCATCACATAATTTAGAGATATAGTGTCCTAATGACAGATCAACTTAGATGTGGTTGGAGGTTCTCACTATGGCTAAAGGCTGAATAGCCAGAAGAGAGTCAAAGGGAGGCCATTGAAAATAGCCAAATAAGTGAGCCTGCGCATCTATCTAATTAGATAGGCAAGGAAAGGCATTAAATAGGAAGGTAAATCCAGAAAAAAATAGCAAATCAATGGCTGCATTTCCAAACTTTGTTTTTATTATTTTGCCTCTCAACATAATGCTCCTTTCCTAATGCAGAAAAAAGATATACTTCTCATTAATGATTAGAGGTCTTCCAAATGGGATAGAGGTTCAGTGCAAATGACTGAAGAGCATTTATAGAGCAGAGGGCATTTTAACATAGAAGCTCAAGGAAACATTAATTCATCACTGAAATGAGCTGAGAAAATATGTGTAAAGAGACTAGTTCCCTTCAGATAGTCTATCTACCAAAAGATTTTTTAAGAATCAATAGCTGATTCTGATCTCTTTGACTTTTCCTCCAGGTTTGCCTGCAAAATACAAGAACAGGGACTTAAAAAGCCAGTATTTCAAACAGCCATCTAACCTTTTTTTTTTCTATTTTATGTCAAAATGGAGTTGATTGAGTACAAGTTATTTGGCATTCTTAGCCACAATTTCTCTTCCTCTCTCTTTCTCTCCTTCCCCTTACCGCTTTCTCGTCTCTCTCCCCTCTCCTCTTCTCTCTCTATCACATCCCTCCACTGTCATTAACTTTTAAATAGCTAGTTAAATTTCTAATAGTAAAATTAATTGAATAGCTAATAGAAATTAAATAGTGAAAATTGACCTCGCAGATATGTAATTTAGTCCAACTCTCCAAGTGTCTGAAATAACTTCCTGATTCTTAAGCGCTCTCATTCAGATGGTTTTCAATCCTTAAACACTAATTTGTACCCATTTTAGGTCACTCTTCATTACAACTCATTTCTTGTGAATATTTTTATCATATTATTTTTTCTCAAAGACTTTTTTTTTACCTTTTATTACACTAAATGCTGAACATTCACAAACGTGTTTTTATATTCTTTATTTTAAGAACATATCGTTATTTTAGCATTTTTAATCACCTTTCAATCATTGAAAGAAGCATAATGAGCATGCTACCCCATGCTCCTGGCTGGCTCAATGGTTTCCTAACATAGATTTACAATACTGAAATAAGCAAATTGTATGTATAACTGTAAGGAGAGAAGGAAAGGATAGAGTCATACAGAGTAGGTTGTAATCATTGGGGATAGTATAGCTGAGATTTAAATAAGCTTAATGAAAGTAAACCTGGAGTGATATGAAGGGAGGTTGTTTGTTGATCAACCACAGCATGACTGGTTTAATGCTATCAATGTAAAAATAATAAAAAGGTGGGCGGTAAGGAGAAAGGATGAGCAGAAAGAAGTCACACCAATATATCAGAACTAGATTAGGTAATCTTTGCATTTCTCCAGCTCTAAACTCTAGCAATTCTGTTCTCAATGTTTCCCAAGAACAAAGGTCTAGTTCTCAGATGCACTTTTCAACACACAGTCACAATGCCCCTAAAATTTCACACTACATTTGTCAGTTTTGAATGGGAAACTAGAGAAAGCCTGGAAATCATTGAAACAAACACCATCACCTAGTTGGAAAAGAAGGGATTATTGGGGGATGTATTTGCATGTATACTTAAAAGACTTTTTCATAATTACACAACATTTACTTACTCTGGTGATTAGTCTGGGCAAGTCCCAAGAAAGTTCTAGGTGTGCCATAGATTTGAAAAGCTTCAGAATCACTAGTTTATCCAATGTTAAAAAGACAATTTGACCAAATTATTCGCTATTTGATTGATTGATTTGGCCTCATAATATTAGGTCTAGATATGGCTAAAGAGGGTGTTTATACAAAAAAGGAATCTCAGAATCAATAATCCAACGCCATAACAGACGACTATGGCTCTACTTACAGAGTTGGTTCTGCTCATGAACAAAATTGCATATGTAATTTTATTTTGTTGTATTTATTTGTTTGTTTATTTTTTCCATATGTAATTATATGCAAAAAGCTTCTTTGTCCAGTGGCAATTACATGAAGTCTTATTGTAAGATTTCTGGGAACAGAAACTTTAGTCATATATTAAGGCCCAGTATCTGCCTTGGCCCAACTCAAGTAGTCTCAGCAGATTCTCCTTCTAGACTTACTCTACAATCCTGCTACCTTCTCTTTTTGCTTTTAGCAATCTCTTCTCCCTAACTATCCCTCCCCACCCCCACCGCCATTACCACTATATTGTTTATCCCTGTTCTAGTTAACAAGATGCATAATGTAAGGCCTATGATACAGTGGAAATTATTGTAATGTGTAACTCATATTTTCTGTGATAATCATTCCTTCACATTTTTAGAGTATATTTGATGTATACATACACATCCTATATTATTTGTAAGTCTGGTGGCAAAATTACTAATCAAATGTAGCAAGATTACAATTTTCTGTATAATAGAGATTGACATATTTGTGTCAGTTATAAAAAATAAGTGAAAATCTTTATTTCAGTAGGGAGCAAGTTTAGTTCATTTTCTGGCCAGAAAACTTTATCTGAGAGATAGATTATAAAAGGGAGGTCAGTGATTAAGTACTTGCAATAAGCTTCTTTTGCCTCCGGCAGCATATGAGAATTAAGGAAAGAGTGAATTGCCAAATACAGGATATATTGAGAAAGTAGGAAAATAATATGAAATACAATGGGAATAGCAAAGCCCTCTTTCTTCAATAACTATTTCTTACTAAATGGGGCAGAGAATAGTCACAGGAACAATGTGTCATTTTCTTTCATTGGGGGATCAAAAGCCATGTGGCAAAAGTCCAAAGATATATGGGATCAAATATTTGCACGAAAAGTGACTAAGGAGTGGAAGAGTAAGGAAAATTTTACAGGAAGGAAAATATTCTAGGAGGGAAAGGAAAGGAAAGGCTAAGTTCTCTGCATGAATCTCAGGATAACAGAACCTGTCCTAGGAGCTCCCCATCAAAAGTTCCCATGTCATTCTCTATACACTCAACCCAGAAAATAGATTTGGCAAGAGAACTCAGTTTGAACTGATGATCAAGGAGTCTCCTTGCCACGTTTTTATTGCCTAAGACCACAAGATTAAGATTTGTTGTAAAGTTAGGGTTTGACATAAGTTAAAGCTGAGTAGAATCTTGGAGTTGAATTTAGAAATTTAGAAATATTGTTCTTGCAAATCTGATGTTATGGAACAAGTAACACCCATCAGATTACTGTTTTATATAAATTTTATCCCAGGCCAATGTGATTCTTAGAAATTACCTGTCTTCCACAGAAACCAAAGTTCATGATCTCAAATATCAATTAGCAATTAAATATACAAAAAGCTGCCATCAAGATTCACTTATTCCCCAAAGCATGGAGCCAGAAAGTAACTAATGGAGCTAACAGAGTGGGAGCTTTACTGTGGCTTGTAAGAGAATCAAGAATTTAATAAGAATTTTCCACTGGTTTTCATTACTGTTAATATATTTAGTAATAAGTATAAAAAGGTAAACAGAAATACCATAGAACAGATTGTTTAGTCTTGTCTTCTTGCTTTATAAGGAATTTGCTTTTATAGCTATATTAGTTGTGACTCTCAAGAGTTACACTTTAATGAATGAGTTTGTCTAAAGCTATTAAAAGATGATGGAATACTGGTTTTTTTACTGTATCTAGTAGTTCATGCCACACATGCATTATCCAGTGATGGCTTGTTCAAACTTTGTTTACATAATCCTTGAGATTAGAGCAAGTTGTGGAATTTGGAAAATTAATCAAGACTATATTAATATTAATAATAATAATAAATAATTAATATTAATAATAATTTAAAAATAATCAAGACTATATTAATATTAGCAGATGTCAAAAATTGTTTCCTGCCTTGTTTTCCACCATTTTACCATGATCAATTAGCACTTAGGGCCACTTTGCATACCTACCAAATACTTCTCTTCTAAACCTATATTAAGCACAATAAAAGGCATTTTTCCTTACTTAGGAATGATTACAAGGAAAGACATATTTAGGAAACACTCTAAGACTGTAAGATCTTATTTAAAATGACAAAGAAAAATCAATAAATTTTCATTTTCTATTGAACTCGTCTATTGATTATCTTTCTACCAACCACCTTTCCAATTGTTTGCTTTCTTAATTTCTGGAAAAAATAATGGAAAAAAACTCAAACTTTACGGTCTCTGTCTTTAGTTTCACTAAAATATGTTCTGCCCTAATATAGCGTCATAGCACCTGAGAATTAACGCAGCTTCATTTAATTCCGTGGCCTCAAATACCTGATGATTGGCTATGAAAAATGATAATGTAGACCATGTGATATATAAAATAAAAATATATATTATATTATTTGACTCTGTTTAGAGTAACAAAGAATGAAATGTTGATATTTTAATATTTCCCAATGATAGACATATCTAAGACTGATAGACTGATATTTCAGGGCTGCACACCAGTTCAGCATCCTGTCTGGCATCCAGTCTTGGATGTCAGATAACTGTTGTGATTGGTCTACCCACGTGCATTATGTTGAATATCAACCCTGAATATGATTGCACTTCCTCTAAGTCAATCTCAGCACAAGATTTAAGTCAATTTAAGAAAACACAAATTAAAGTCCACCACTCTGACATCCAAAATGGATGAAAATTTAATATTAACTGCAGTCTGCAATGTTGCTATTATTCATCTTCTCAAAGTATTTACTCTCTAGAATGGTTGCTCTTTGTAAATCTTTCTGTTGTTTCTCCTTGACTCCCCAACCATGTGGGTATTCTCACTCCACTCTTACCCACTCAACTTGGATTGCTTCTCTTCTGAATCAATCAAGAGGATTGCTTCTTTTCTGAATGTCCACCAAGAGAGTCTTTTAGGCTTAGAACTCATGCCAACATTTACCTGTCCCCTTTGAAAGGACCTGTGCTGGTTTGGATGTTTTATGTCCCCCAAAACATCATCATCTTTGATGCAGTCTTGTGTGGGCAGGAAACATATTGGTGTTGATTGGGTTGGAGACTTTTGATTGGATGTTTCCACAGAGATGTGATCACTCAACTGTGGGTGAGATCGTTCATTGGATAATTTCTATGGAGGTGTGGCCCCACCCATTCAGCATGGGCCTTGATTAGTTTACTGGAGCACTATATAAGCTCAGACAGAAGGAGCAAGCTTGCTACAGCCAAGAGGGACACTTTGAAGAATGCACGGAAGCTGAGAGAATAGCTGCAGATGAGGGACAGTTTGCAGATGGCCGTTGAAAGCAAACTCTTGCTCCAGAGAAGCTAAGAGAGGACAAATGCCCCAAGAGCAACTAAAAGTGACATTTTTGAGGAGCTGCAGTCTAGAGAGGAACATCCTGGGAGAAAGCCATACCAGAACTTGGAGCAGATGCCATCCACATGCCTTCTTCCCAGCAAACAGAGGTTTTCCAGACACCATTGGCCATCCTCCAGTGAAGGTACCGATTGTTGATGCACTACTTTAGACACTTTATGGCCTTAAGACTGTTAACTGTGTAACAATATAAATCCCCTTTTATAAAAGCCAATCCATTTCTGATGTTTTGCATCCTGGCAGCATTAGCAAACTAGAACAGGACCACTTGGTTACCTGTCACTCACTTCATCCATTATCTACATCAGCAACAGCAAAACACAAGGAATCAAGTAGGCAAATACAAAAATCTTCTGGATGGAGAGGATGAAAGTTTTAATTACTTAACATATAAAATTGTGTCCTCCTCCCACAAGGATAAGTCACTACTGGACACATTAAATTCATACAATTTTCTCTAAGATCATTATCAGTGTGTTATAAGATATTTCACTATTTTTAAACTCTCTGATATGAGGATTGGCCAGGTGTGGAAGAGCCTTCCAGACTATGAATGGGGTGTGGGTGGAACGTGGGACTGAGGGCCCAAGGAAAGATAGCAGAGCTCTCCTGGCCTTGCGGGACACTGCTAGTGACTCACACATGTTAGCTGTTTCTTTAACAATTGTGTACGTGTAACTGTTGGCACTGTTAGGGCCAATCGCACACTTTACCATGATGCACTATTCTATCCTCACTTATCTCATTTAAGGAGTTTGTTCCTCCTGTCTATCATCTCCCAAAGTATTACACTCCTGCTTTGTCCAGTCGTATAACAGACTTAAACCTTAAAAATGTGGCCTCTTGTGACATCATTTTTCCTGTATCACTATCAAATAGGTATTTATTCCCTTCCACCCCATATATCTGAGGGTCAGGTGATGGAGTCTATGTTCTCCTTGCTTTCTATTTGCTTGTGCAGACCATTGCATATAAAGCCTCTGCTACTTTGGACTTCATTCCTTTGGGAATTTTCTTGACTCCACCCTTTCTTGTGATCTTATATCACAAGCTGGGAATATTCTCTATGTCTGCCTCTCATACACAAAACATCCAACACCCCATCCCCTCAGTTTTCTTCAATTTTTGTAGAAAAATATATCTGTCATATACACAAAATCATGATTAAACTGCTTCTCTCCATTTGAATAATAATAATATGATGAACACCCATTTACCAATCACCTGGTGAAGAAATAGGCCTTTAGATTGGACTTTAAAGCCCAAGGTGTGCCTATTGCTTGCTGTAAACTCCCTCAGACCTACCCCATGCTGGGCATGAGATTCCTGTTCATTTGTTATAGTTTTACCACCCACAGTAATTACCGGTCAATCTTCTGTTTAGTTTTTATTCATTCTTGAACTTTGCATAAATGGAAATTATACTACATGCATTCTTGTGTGAATGCTTTTTTCCCTCAAAAAATTTATGAGCAATGCCCAGGTTAAGTCTCAGAATTTTCACATGGATGGTTGTGGGGGCTGTTGTTCATTCATTGTGTTTTATATGCTATTCAACCGTATGAATGCTTCACAATTTAATGATCTGTTCTATTTTTGGTGGATGTGAATGTTGTTCCTTCTTTTATTTGCCGTTATGAATAATGCTGCTATATACATTCTTTAAAAGAATTTCTAGGACATATACTTAGGAGTAAATTTTTATGTCATGACAGTATGCAACTTTTCAACTTTCTTTGATAAAACCTATTTTCTACAGAGCTTGTATTAGTTATCCTTCCCCCAACAGTGTCAGAAAGTTCCCAATGCTCCACATCCTTGATAATACTTAGAATTGACTGACATTATCCCATCTGATTGGTGAGATGGTATTTCATTGTAGTTTTAATTTGCATTTCTCTGATAACTAATGACACTAAGAATCCTTTTACATGATTAGGGGCATTTTTTATTCTTTATATAATGACTATTTATGTTGTCTGCCCATTTTTAAATTAGGATATTTGTCTTTTCATGTTTTTTCATGTTCTGGATAGTATTAATTTTCAGTCGTATGCATTACAAATGTCTTTTTTTATTTTTTCCAATTTGTAGCTTGTCTTTTCCATATCTTCATATCTTTTGATGAACTCAAGTTCTTCACTATCCCTTCTGCTTCCTTTATATTTAAATTGTTTTTCCTTGCCTACTATCTTAATGTGGAAATCTAGGTCATTAATTTGAGATTTCTCTTCTTTCCTAATACAGATATTTAGTGCTATGAATTTCTATCTATATGCTGTGATAGTTCCATTTGATGAGTTCTGTGTTATGTATTCACTTTCATTCAGTTCAAACTACCTCTTATTTTTTTTTTATTTCTTCTTTTACCCATGTGTTATTTATAAGTGAATTATTTAGTTTCCAAATATTTAGGAATTTTGCAGATATCTTTTTATTATTGAGCTATTATTTAATGGCATTGTACTTAGGGAGCACATATTAATATTATTCTTTGTATAAAATGAATCCATTTCAATTTATTTGGATTTGTTTTATATCACAGAATATTGTCCTACTTGATAAAAGTGCCTTGTGCACTTGAAAAGACTGAGTGTTACTCTCTTTTGAAGTGAAATCTTCTAAGGATGTCAATTAAGTCAAATTAGTTGAGAGTGTTGTTCAAGTCTTCTATATCCTTACTGATTTCCTGTTTATTTTTCTTTGATTATTGAGAGACCATTATTGAAAATTGCCAACTGTAATTGTGGAAAGTTCTATTTCTTCTTGCAGTTCTATTAATTTTTACTTAATGTATTTTGAAGTTTTGTTTTTAGGTGCTTAAACATTAAACATCACTATGGACACGGGAGCAAGATGGCAGAGTGGTGAGGTGTATGTTTTAGTTACTCCTCCAGGGAAGTAGGTTGAAAGCCAGGAACTGCGTGGACTGGACACCACAGAGCAATCTGACTTTGGGCATACTTCATACAACACTCATGAAAACGTGGAACTGCTGAGATCAGCGAAATCTGTAAGTTTTTGTGGCCAGGGGACCCGCGCCCCTCCCTGCCAGGCTCAGTCCATGGGAGGAGGGGCCGTCAGCACTGGGAATGAGGAGGGAGAACTGCAGTTGCGGCCCTTATTGGAAACTCATCCTACTGATCCAAACGCCAATCATAGATAGACTGAGACCAGACAGCGGAGAATCTGGGAGCAGCCAGCCTGGTGGAGAGAGATAGGGATAGCAAAAACAGCAAGAAAAACCCAAAAATAAAAGCTGAGGCTTTTTGGAGTTCTGGTGAACATAGAATGGGGAAGGGCAGGGCTCAGGCAGAGTCAGGCTCATATGCAAATCCAGAAGAAAAACCAGTTTCTCTGCCCCCTGGACTGTTCCTTAATGGCCCTAATTGCCTTGTCTCTTAGCATTTCAATAACCCATTAGATCTGCAAGGAGGGCCTTTCCCTTTTTTTTTTTTTATCTTTTTCTCTTTTTCTAAAACAATTACTCTAAGAAGCCTCATACAGAAAGCCTCAAAGACTTGCAATTTGAGCAGGTCAAAACAAGAGCGGAACTAAGAGAGCTCTGAGACACAAAGCAATAAGTCCAATGGCTGAGAAAAGTCACTAAACACCACAACTTCCCAGGAAAAGGGGTGCGTCCTCTCACGGTCATCTTCCTGGTGGACAGGGAACACTTCTCCCTGTCACTGCCCCGCAGCCCAGAGCTGCCCCAGACAACCCAGTGTGATGGGAAGTGCTTTCAATAACACACACACACACCACAAAATTGGGTGTGGACATTAGCCTTCCCTGCAACCTCAGCTGGTTGTCCCAGAGTTGAGAAGGCAGAGCAATGTGAATTAACATGCCCCATTCAGCCATCCTTTCAGCAGACTGGGAGCCTCCCCACACAGCCCTGCAGCCCAGAACTGCCCTAGGGGTATAGTGCTCCCCTGTGACATAACACAGTCATCCCTCAACAGAGGACCTGGGGTGCATGACCTGGAAGAGGGACCCACTCGCAAGTCTCAGGGACCATATGCCAATACCAAGGACTTATGAGTCAGAGGCAGAGATAAACTGTGATGAGACTGAAATGAAGGATTAGAATATTGAAGCACCTTTAAATCTCCAGAAACACCAGGGAGATTTGATTGTTAGAGCCGCCCCCACTCCCTGATCACCCAGACACATGACCCACAGGGTGGGCAACACCAACTACGCACTCAAGCTTCATACACCAATTGGACCCCACAAGACTCATACCCCCACTCACCACAAAGACAAAGTGGGGGAGAACTGGCTTGAGGGGAATAGGTAGCTCACAGATGCCACCTGCTGGTTAGTTAAAGAGGCCAAAAACAACAGAAAATTTTAAAGCATATGGAAAACCAGATGATATGGATAACACAAGCCCAAGCATTCAAATCAAAAAATCAGAGGAGACACAGTACTTGGAGCAATTAATCAAAGAACTAAAGATGAACAATGAGACCATGGCACAGGATATAAAGGACATGAAGAAGAGCATAGCACAGGATATAAAGGACATCAGGAAGACCCTAGAAGAGCATAAAGAAGAAATTGCAAGAGTAAATAAAAAAATAGACGATGTTATGGAAATTACAGAAACTGTTGATCATATTAAAAAGATTATGGATACTCATAGTACAAGACTAGAGGAAGCTGAACAACAAATCAGTGACCTGGAAGATGACAGAATGGAAAATGAAAGAACAAAAGAAAGAATGGGGGAAAAAAATCAAAAAAAAAATCAAAATGGACCTCAGGGATATGATAGATAATATAAACATCACTATGTCCCCTTGATTAAGTGGCCTACTCACTATTATGATATTACTCTCCCTGGTTCCTGATAATATTCTTTTCTCTGAAATCTACTTTCTCTGATATTAACTGCTGTCCAACTTCCTTTTGATTAATGTTTTCCATCCTTTTAATTTTAATATATTTGTGACCTTAAATTTAGAGTGTGTTTCTTTTAGGCAGCATATAGTTGATGCTTGCATTTTTACCCAATCTGAAAATGTCTGCCTTTTAGTTGTGTCTTTAACATCTTCACATTTTGTGTGATTATTGATATGTTTGGTTCTAAATTTATTGTCTTATTTTTTTTCTAGCTGTCCTTCTGTTCTTGCTTCGGGTTTTCCTCTTTTTCTGCCTCTCTGATTCTCTGCTCTTTCACCTGTAGGTGCCTTGACCTTCCTCAAACTTCCAAGTCTATCTCCTTAACTTTGGAAGACCACGGGCTTGCTACTTGACTTTCCCTTCCCCATGCTGTTGCCCGGAAATTCTCCTCAGTCAGTAAACAGAGACAATTGTAGGTCTTACTTCATTTGTTTCTTCTTTCTTATGGAACACTGTCCTTTGCTGCCTGCTGCCCAAGGACTATAAGCCACTGTTTCATATATATATATGTTTTTGGATTTTTAGTTGTTTAAGATGGGGAGGTTAATTGGTGTTTTTTACTCCATTTGGTCAGAAGCAAATGTTTCCTAATATTTTAAGATTCAAAGCCATTAAAAAAAATTAATAGAGATGCAGCAGCTTACTTTTGGTCAGTATTTATTGCTATTGCTTTTTTTTTCTCCTTCCTTTGGATTTCAAAGTTGAAAGTTGTGCCAGTTTCTATGTATTATGCCCCCCAAAATGCCATGTTCTTTAATGCAATCTTGCAGTGTTGATTAGATTGGAATCCCTTGTGTGCTTCCATGGAGATGTAACTCAATCAACTATGGGCAAAATGTTTGAGTGGATAATTTCCATGGTGATATGGACCCTGCCCTTTCAGGATGGGTCTTGATTTAATCACTGGAGTCCTATAACAGAGCTCACAAACAGAAGGATCCCAGAGCAGCTGCAACATAGAGAGACATTTTGGAGAACAACATTTTGAAACACAACCTAGGAGCAAGCAGACACCAGCCACATGCCTTCCCAGCTCACAGAGGTTTCCCGGATGCCGCTGGTGTTCTTCAGTGAAGTTATACTTGCATTAATGCCTTAATTTGGACATTTTCATGGCCTTCAGACTGTAACTTTGTAACCAAATAACACCCCCTTTATAAAAGCCAATCCATTTCTGGTATTTTGCATAATGACACCATTAGCAAACCAGAACAGGGGTCATTGTGTTTTATATGAATAATATAATAAGTGTATTATGGTTTGCTTTGCTTTGTTTTTTATCCAGTTTGACAGTCTTTCTATTTTAGCAGATGTTTGGTTCATTTGTTTTTATTGTGATTACTGATATAGTTAGAATCATTTCTGATTTTTGAAGATGATCGTATGATTCTTGAAGACAATTGTAAAACTATATAGCTTACACAGTGTGACTATGTGATTGTGAAAACCTTGTAGCTCACACACCCTTTGTCCAGTGTATGGACAGATGAGTAGAAAAATGGGGACAAAAATTAAATGAATACTAGGAAGAGATGGGGAAAATGGGATGTTGGGTGTTCTTTTTTGTTTTATTTTTATTCTTTTTTTTGGAGCAATGAAAATGTTCAAAAATTGATTGTGGTGATGAATGTACAACTATATAATGGTACTGTGAACAATGGCACACTGTGGATGATTGTATGTTATGTGAATACATCTCAATGAATCTGAATTTTAAAAAAAGAATCATTTCTACTGTCTTATAGTTATTTGTCCTCCTTTTTCTCTTTCATTTTTTGTTTTCCTATTTTTCCTACCTTTTGAACTTCATTTTCATTCCATTTCTGCTCTCTACTTTTTGGTGTTACACACCTTAAGCACATGATTCTTGTGGTTATTTCAGTACTCGTAGACCAATACTTTATTTAAAGTAAAAATTAAAAGTTTAAAATCCTTTAATTATGGAACTTCCATGTCAGGCAGAACCAGAGTTGGTAAGAACCAGTTCCTGGTAAGAACAATTGGAAACTGTCAAAACATATTTTAAATTCCTTTTAAAGATACTTGAGAGCTAACCAGTTACCCTTTCTCCTCTTGGAACATTCTCTGAACCTCCACCCATCACATAGGATCAACCAGGTGCCCCAAAGAGCTTTGTGACTCATTTAACCTATGTGGTCTTCCCAAGTCTCCATGGTTGGGCCCAGGTCTAGGAGGACAGCCTGGTAAGCAGATCAGTCCAGCTGTCTGACAAGGAATTTCTTCTGTGGGATCTCTTAATATTGGGCTACCACAGCTGTGATGACACATTGATTTGGATGACTTTTTCACTCATGTTGGATTATAGGATAAGTGCAGGGTTCCAGGTTGCTGATGGACTACCACGCCCCCTTAGGATTGAGTCACATTCATGGACCCATACATCAGCTTGCATCCATGTTCCAACTCCAGAACTACCTTTGGTCTATAGTAACTGAAAATGCCAGGAGTGATAGCAGGTATCCTTTACCTTATGTTCACCTTGCCACTGCCACCCAGGAAGGTCAACCCTTCACTTTATAAAGCTGTGTGCTACATGTCAGGCAGTTCTTCAGGGGTGGCTCCAGCTATCTCTCATGAAAGTTTTAGAGGCTCTTGCTCACAACACCAATCCTTCTGACTGGTCATCTCTTTCCTTGATCACTGCAATAATGCCATATTCTCCTGAGTCAGCCTTAAGCTATACCATACAGGGAATGACATTCCTTGTAGTAACGGTACCACTCTTACTGTGTCTATGGATCTCACTTATCCTCTCCCCTGATGGCAGTATGGGGGGAGGCAGAGGTGCCGTCAACATGGAAAGATCACATTCTAGAAATGCAGTGAACACTGTTCACAGGCAGAAGAAGACATGGTTGGGAGATGTGTTCTACCTTTACAAAATTTGAATGATAAATTTAACATGAAAATGATTTATCATTGACATACTCCTGCATACTCTGGATAAGATGAACTCTTGTAGTCTTCATCAATGGAGCACTGTAACAACCTTTGAGGGAATCATTGGAAGCCAGTGTTCACAGATAGCACAACAGATGATGGAACATCATGAGTACTATGCAATCAGCATTAAATAAATGGCAATAGGAAACCAACTACAGAAACAAAAAGACCTATGTTATTTCAGTGCAAACAGTTCTTATGAGCCACAGCAGAGTGAGTTATAACAGCATCACTAACTTTTTGCTTATGATAGGCAAAATGAAATTAGGCATGAATAATTTCCCAATAAATGAGAAATAAATGAGAAAAAGAGATGGCTTCTGGACTTGAATGGGAAGAGATGATGCTTGGGTAATATGAAGAAATTTCTTTTGCACTGATTTGACAATAAACAAATGTATAAGTACTTCTCTACCCATTATTCCAAAACATCATTAATAAATCACTATATTAATGGACCCATGAATTTTGAAACACATAATTTACTCATATTGTTTATATAGACAGCTGCCCCACACCCTAAGGAATGTCCTGGACTGGCCACTTCTCTTGTCAGAATTTAATAGCTGTTACCATGTAGTTTAAAATACTTTATCAAGAGAAAGAGAAAGCCAGATCATAAGACAGAAAATATAGAAAGAGATAAAACAAAGTTATATGTGCAAAAATATGTGTTTAAGGACAAATCTTACCAATTCACAATCTACCCTTTCCATGGTTATTAAGAAAATACTAAAAATTTACCAATCCACACTTTCCTGTTTTTACTTTTCTTCTGTGTTTTCATTGTGTGTGTCTGTATGTTTGTATACCTGTGACTTTTTTCACTAACAAGCACAGCTCAAAAATAACAATATGAATCAGGGAAAAAATATGTGCGTATATAGGTATACGTGTATATGTGTGTATGTGTGTGTGCACGTGTGTGTATGTATATTGTTTTCATTTCCCTGATGCTAAAACAAATACCATTCAATGGGTTGACTTAACAACAAGAACTTATTGGCTCTTGGTTTCAAAGGCTAGAAGACTTCCTTCTTCCTGGTCAGTACCTTCTGGCTGGCTGACAATCTTTGGGGTTCTATGTCTTTTCCGTCACCTGGCAATACACATGGTGGCATCTTCTGCTTTTTCTTCTGGGTTCCACTGTTTCCAGCTTCTGGCTGTTCCCCATGGCTTCCTTCTCTGTGGCCTTCTCTATGAAGCCTCCAGTAATAGGATAAAGACCCATCCTGATTCAGTTGGGCCACACCGTAACTGAAGAAATCTCATCAAGAGATCCTATTTGCAATGAGTTTATTTCCACAGGGATGATACAAGATTAAGAACATATTTTTCTGGGGCAAATAACTCTAAGCCACCACACCGACTTTCTCAGAACTCAAAGATTAAAAGCAATCAAGGAAGCAGTGAGTGAAGAAAAAAGCAACTTAAAAATGGTAAGGAATGCTTGTGGCCCTTTCCCCTATCCTTCTCCTGCCCCCTCCCTTGACCAGCAGGGAAGCAGAACATGCTCTCTGGTTCCTAGTTCTGGAGTGAGAAGAACACAACTTATAACCAGATTAGAGTCATGTGTGTCTGTTCCAACCACCTAGCAAGGATAGGAAGAAACAAAGAACCAAACACATACACACACACAAACAGAAAACTGTGAGAAAGGGGAAAATCTAATTTCCAGAGTAACACAATAAAATATTCAAACATGCACATTTCAATGAAAAATCACAAGGCATACAAAGAAACAGAAAAAGATAGAACATTCCAAGGAACAAAATAAAGGATCAGAATGCAATTAATGCCATATACTTGGTAGTAGTTGAGATGGGAAATTTTATGCCACATGTATGTTACTACAATTAAAAAAAGAGGCTAAAGAAGTGATGACAACTAAAAGGAGTGCATGGCCCTGGAATGGAGCTAATAATGGAGGAAAAAATGCTCAATAAAGGCATTACTGTGACAATTAGAAAAGTTGGAATATAGACTATATGTTTTATATCAATGCTAAGTTTCTTGAACTTGGTAACTGTACTTAACGTGGTTACCTCAATGAATATCCTTGTTCTTAGGTAGTATTATGTGTTCAAGGGGTATGATGTATACACTATACTCTCAAATGTTTAGAAAAATGGATAGATAATAGATATATAATAGCTAGAAATAATTATATAAATTTTATATAGCAAAATGCTAAAAGTTGGTAAATCTGAGTATCTGGGTGGAAGGTATACTGGAGTTCTTTGCATAGTTTTTGGATTAATTTTGCAAACTTCCTGTAAATTTGAAATTACTTAAAATCTTAAAAAAAATTTTTTAATGAGGGAAAATATATTTTCAGAAAAACAAACCTAAAGGAACTTGTTACCATTCAACTGAGACAATAGTAAAAATTGAAAAAGGGCTGTGAGTTAAATAATGGTTTTGCTTCAATGCTGATTTTGATAAATACTGTGGTTATGTAAGAAAATGGTCTTGTTCTCAGGAAATACACACTGAAGTATTAGAGGTATAAAAATCAATATCCCCATCTTACTCTCAAAAAGTCAAGAAAAATGTGGGCATTCATGTGTGTGTAGACAGAGGGAGAGCGATAAATAACAAAGCAAATAGAGAAAAGTATAAACATTGTGTGAAAATGCCTAGAGTTCCTGTTCTGACAACTTCTCTGTACGGCTGAAATTATAGCAAAATAAATTTCCAAAACTCGGCATACTTTGCTTTTGTAAACACGAGTTTGAGGGTTTCAGGGCCTGAGCAAGGGAAAGGACACGACCACTAGATGGCAGCGTTGTCTAATAAGCTATTGGGGCACCGCTATGAGAGGTTGAATGGGAGGGGAAATTTCTCATTTCAAGAGTCTTCCCAAAAGCTGTGATGCCAGCGGCCCCAAAAGATGAAGAGGGCAGGGGAAAGGACCAGGGGAGAGCATACCTAGGGAGGATGGGAAATCTACGAGTCTAGGAAACAGTCGACACGGTGGGGAGTCTAGGTCAGAGAGCTCTGAGGGGTAGACAGGGCTTGGGGTGTCACAATTACAATGTTTTTATTTTTTTATTATTTGTTTGTTTTCTTAATCTATGATAAGCCCATGTCGGGCGCAGCTTCATGGGGTATCAGAGCGAGTTGGCACTAAGTGGCTAAAAATTATTTATTTGTACTACTTTTAAAGAAACTGGATGTGTAAGAATTTGAGTTTGGCACCGATGGGCTTTGAGCCAACGGTGCCAGGTTGCTGTGAAATAAACAACAGGGCCAATACAAAGGCCACTTTTGGCTCATTTATACAATGGATTTATGTAATTTACAAATGTTCTTTAATATCAAAGGATTGCTCAGTACTCAAGGAAATTCCACAAGGCAAAAGTATCTCACCTCCAAAATTTTACCAAGATGTTTAGCTATCATACCATTCATTCTTAATAGCTAGTATAACTTTGAATACCTAAGAGCTCAGTGTGAAGCTATTTTCCACATGAAATAGGTGAAATGTCATTTTAATAGTTCTTTAAGCCTTTTTTCTTATGATTCTCCTGAGTCTTGTGACTAGCTAGTTTTCATTTATTCTTCACAAAAACCTATTGGGTACCCTCTGTGTAATAGGTTTTTGGAGAATTCAGGGTGATTGAAATACATCTGTGCTCTCTATCAGCATTTAGATTAATGAGCATAAAAGAGTAAACAGTTCATTTAAATGCAGTGTGATCATTTTAAGCCTATGGAGGTATTGAGAACGTAGAAGCTCCTGAGGACTGACCAGTGAAAAGGAGTTAGGTGAAAATATACACCCTAGGAGAGAAGAATGAAATATGAAGCAGAAACAACAGTTACGAAAAAAAAAACTAAAAGTAAAAGAGATACTAGTATATCAATGAGACTATATATAGTTCAGCATGGCAGAAACATACTGAATTAATGATATATATTAGTTAACATATTAGTAACGAAACGTAATGAGGGAGGTAAGAGATCATCAGTGTTTTAAGCAGGTTTTACTAGGTTTAGAATGTTATTGTAATTTATTCAAGTTATTGGCAGGAAAAGGAATTAGGAATGTGTTCCCACAATCTAGGAGAGATTTTAAAAAAAAGGATTTGGACTAAAATAGAGGCAATAGGGATACTGACTGTATCTCAGATATATTAAGGAGACAGATCCAAAAAGATTTGTCATTGATTCAGTCTAGTGGTGAGAGGGAGGAAGTAAAGGGTATGTCTCCTGGGAGGGGATTCAAGAGGAATAAGAGAACTGAGGAAGAAGATGATTATTTACATTATTGGTTTACTGAGTTTTATTTCTCTGTTTAACAGCCAACTTGAAACAATCAGCAAGGATGTGGAGCCCAAGGAGGATATCTGGGCTGGAGATACTGCTTAGGAAGGCATCAGAATATAATATAGATCTGTCCTTCCTTTGCTGAAAGTGCTGAGTAAATAATCCTTTAGATACAAAATGTTTTGTGCCTACTTTAAGTCATTGTGAAATGTAGGTATTGTAATGATCTGTCACTGTCTATTATCCAAATAAATAAGAAAAGAACAGTAGTGGTAAATGATAAAATACAGATGAACCACTAAAAAATAGTTAACATTAATCCCAGCTTCTTCAAGAGAAATTTCCCTATATTTTCTTCGATACTTTTCTAACTTTCACCAAGTTTTCATTTCCTGAATATTAGTAGTTCTGGCTATTAAATGAGAAGAATATCTGTGGGCCAATTGTCAAGATGCTGATGCTCTAATTCTCCAAGTTATAGCACATTTCTTGACTGGCTGTATGTTCAGAGTATATGACATTTGGAGGTTTCTCCAAACAGAAAATCCTTTTAAAGAGTTTGACAGGACATTTGGACAATTCCAAGAAAGCAGAGGAAGAATATTGGAGTCCTAATACATTCAGATTCTTGATTGTATTAAAATTTTCTAGCCCAAATAGTGCAAATCCCTAAAATATTAGTACTCCAAGGGTCTAACATAGCTTTTTTAATTAAAAATAGTAATAAAAGTCAAATGTAAAGTGGGAGAAAAAGGTAGTAATTCACCCACTCCACCAACAGAGAATAACCTGGAAGTGTGTGTTTGTGTGTATGCATGCACGTACTCTAGTAGAAGCTTGGGAGGAAAGCAAAAGAAAGAAACAGAACAAATGAAAAGTGTATGAGAATTGCTTTCAATCACTTACTAATAGGATCAAAGTTGAACCCCCTAAAATATGTGGAACATATTGTTGCCCCACAATGACATGTACTGGCCACATAGGTAGACCTTTAACTTATATTTTTGGTATTTTACTTGTAGTTAAAAAAAAAACAAACTTGGTTTTCAAAGACTTTAGTGTGGTAGAATACATTCCTTTCCTTTTGAGTATAGTTACTTTTATGCCATTTAAAGCACCAGTAGCCATTCTAACAACATCAATTATGAAAATCTAAATTTGGTATGAATAAAAACAATACTAAATAATACTCTTTAAATGGATATTCCCTCACTTCTGTACACTATGTTTAAATTCAATTTTTTTGAGATATATTCACATACCATACAATCACCTACGGTGTACAATCACTTCTTCACAGTACCATTATATAGTTGTGCATTCATCACCACAATTTTTGAACATTTTCATTACCACACAAAAAAGAATAAGAATAAAAGTTAAAGTAAAAAAGAACACCCTAAACATCCCATACCCCCCTGTTCTAGTTTGCTAATGCTGCTGGGATGCAAAACACCAGAGACGGATTGGCTTTTATAAAAGGGGGTTTATTTGGTTACACAGTTACAGTCTTAAGGCCATAAAGTGTCCAAGGTAACACATCAGCAATCAGGTACCTTCACTGGAGGATGGCCAATGGTGTCCGGAAAACCTCTGTTAGCTGGGAGAGCACGTGGCTGGCATCTGCTCCAAAGTTCTGGTTTCAAAATGGCTTTCTCCCAGGACACCCCTCTCTAGGCTGCAGATCCTCAAAAATGTCACTCGTAGTTGCACTTGGGGTATTTGTCCTCTCTTAGCTTCTCCGGAGCAAGAGTCTGTTTCCAACAGCCGTCTTCAGCATGTCTCTCATCTGCAGCTCCTGTGCTTCCTTCAAAGTGTCCCTCTTGTCTGTAGCTCCTCTTCAAAAAGTCACTCACAGCTGCACTGAGTTGCCTCTGCCCATCAGCTCATTTATATGGTTCCACTGATCAAGGTCCACCCTAAATTGGTGGGGCCATGTCTCCATGGAAATTATCTCATCAGAGTTATCACCTACAGTTGTGTGGGGGCACATCTCCAAAGAAACACTCAAAGAAATCTAATCAAAACTGATAACGTCTGCCCACACAAGGTTACATCAAAGATAATGGCGTTTTGGAGGACACAATACATTCAAACTGGCACACTCCCCCATCTCTCCCTATTATTCATTTACTTTTTGCCCTCATTTTTCTATTCATCTGTCCATACACTATATAAAGGGAGAAGGAGCCACAAAGTTTTTACAATCACGTGGTCACACAGTGTAAGATACATAGTTATACAGTCATTTCAAGAATAAAGGCTAAGGGTTGCAATTCAACAGTTTCAGGTGTTTCCTGCTAGCTATTCCAATACACTAAATGTAAAAAGGGATATCTGTATAATGCATAAGAATTACCTCCAGAATGAACTCTCAACTCTATTTGAGATCTCTCAGCCACTGAAACTTTATTCAGTTTCATTTTGCTTCCTCCTTTTGGTCCAAGAAGGCTTTATCAATCCATGATGCCAGAGCCAAGCTTATCCCCAGGAGTCATATCTCATGTTACTAGGGAGATTTACACCCCTGGGAGTCATGTCCCATGTAGGGGGGAAGGCAGTGAGTTTATCTGCAGAGTTGGCTTAGAAGCCACATCTGAAAAACAAAAGAGGTTCTCTGGGGTGACTCTTAGGCACAATTTTAAGTAGGCTTACCCTCTCCTTTGCAATAAGAAGCTTCATAAGGGCAAGCCCCAAGATCAAGGACTCAGCTTTCTAAATTGGTAGTTCCCAATGCTTGTGAGAGTATCATTAATTCCCCAAGTTAGGGAAATTTAATATTCCCACATTTTCACCCAGTTCCTCAAGGGGGCTTTGCAAATACATCTTTATTCTCTGCCCAAATTACTCTGGGATGTATCAAAGCTTCATGCTAACCTGTACAAACCAACCAGATTTCACTCCCTATTCAACATTCCATGTAATTATGTTGTTTGAATAAACTGACCATGCAAGTTAAATTATATAGTGTGCTACAAACAACATAAATTTTGCGCCTAATAAACATCTCTTCCTTTGGTCTCACAGAGAAGTTGAAGTTTTAAAAACACCATCAATATTATTCTTTATCCTTTAGTCTAATTTACCTTAGTCCTAAACAAGTATATTTCATTCATATCTCTAATTGAAGTCCAATCTCTTTTTTTCAGACTCCTTAACATTTGCTGTATGGGGTAATGCTGACATTCACAGCTGCCAGACTCTGGCTGAGTCTCAGGTGTCACACAGATATCCAAAGTTCCAGAGACTGACCAGGTTATACACAAAGAGCTCAGCATCTCAGAATTTAGAAATAGCCATTACAACTCAGAAATAGATGTAACTGTTGTAAGAGTTTACAATCTAGAAGTTACAATAAGACTTCCCCTAACAACTAATGCTCTCAGACTCAATTCTCAGAGCTTGCACATTATAGTTAGCCCATATTAGTGAGGCATTACAATGTTTTTCTTTTCATTTCTGGTTTATTTCATTCAATATATTGTCCTCAATGTCCATTCACCTTACAACTTCACTCCTTCTTGTAGCAACTCAATATTCCATTATATGTATACAACACAGTTTGCCATTCTGCTTAGTATATCCTTAGGCCAGGTCCATCCACTTCAAATTGTGAATACTGACACCATAAACCCCATTGTGCAAATGTCCATTCTTGTTCCTCTTTTCAGTTCTTCCAAGTATATACCCAATAATGGGGTTGCAGGACCAGAAGGCAACCCCATTCTTAGCTTTTGGTGGAACTACCACACTGCCTTCCAGATGAGCCGCACCATTCTACTTCCCCACTAGTGGTGATTAGGTATATCTGTTTCTCCACATTTTCTCCAGCATTTGTATCCCTCTGTTTATTTTTTGACTGGTTTTATTCACACACTATACATTCCATCCTAAGTAAACAAACAATGGTTCCCTATATAATCACATAGTTGTGCATTCACCATCACTATCTATATAAGGACATTTCCATTTCTTCCACAAAGAAAGAAGAAGTAAAAAGAAAAAAAAGAAAGAAGAAAATGACAAAGTTGCATGCTGCAATCTCAGCCATTCCACCCATTCCAGACTGGTTTACAATGTGTGAATAGTCACGGATGTCCCCCAACAGTTGTTCCAAACTATTTACTAGTTGTCCCTAGCTATTTACTAGTTGCTCTAGAGGATTAACTAAATTCCACACCTCTCTATGTCACCATATTGCCTGCCTCTGACTTCCATTTATTTTTGCTGCTTTTCATTTAGGAATTCAGACTATCAGTAGTGGGAAAAAAATGTTGTAACTGTTGGCGATGTGAATACATTGTAAATTTGCTTACAGTATATTACTAAGATATCTTAGTAATGGCTCATAGATTAGACTTCTAGATGTAGAAGGGAATGTGTTCTACTATCTTAAATGATTGAAAATCATGGTCTTGGTGGATTACTTAGAGTCGCTTTATGACATTTAACTGAGCATTACCTTAAGAACTCACCATTCCAGGGAGAGCAATCTGAGATTTGCTCATTGACATTTAAACAGTGCTGTGCCACATAACTAGAGTTGAGAAAATAACAGATGACACCATATGTTCTTATCTAATTCACGTCTCCAAAGGCCTAGGGAATGGGCATCGTTTTATAAATCTAAACAGATTAAATAAATGTTTTGTACTTGTAACTTCCATACCTTTTAGCACAAAAATGAATTACTGCTGGGGTTGCCACAGACTTAAGAAACCCTGTGAAAAAGGAACAGAAGTCTGTGTGGCTCTTCACACGAAGTTAGTATGACATAGAACAAGCTCTAACAGATTATTAATGGTTTAGCAAAAAGTTACTACATATTATCTAGAAGGACTACATATAAAAATATTTATAAATTTCATTTATTTTGATTATTAATAGAAAAATGTGACAAAAATTTCTTCAAGATTTCTCAAGAAATGGAAATCATTTTTAAGAGCAAGATGAAAGAATCTAAAATATTCATTTCCAATCTTATTTCACTTTCTGCTTATGTCCCCATACACGCAAATGTTCATGTTTCTTCTTCCAGTTTTCAATACAGTTTTCTCCTTACAGTTTTCAATCCCCTTTCTCCTGTATCATCATTTTCCACTCTCTACTAAATCATTCCTATAGTCATAAATACATTCAAGTTATAATATTTTAAAGTAGCCTATTTAATTTAAAATCTCTCTTGGCCCACAATCCCCTTATATCTTGTACCCTATTGTCCATTCTTTCATAAAAATTCATTGTGAGTCCTGTCTGTATCTGCTCTCTCCAGTTCCTTGTTTCTCATTTGTTCTTGAGATCACCTTGAACTGCCTTTCACCTTCAATAATCCAGTGAAACTGCCCCATTCAATCACTCTTCTGAATTCCAGACACATCCTGTGTATGTCTACTCAATAAATTCACTTCTTATTTAACAGGCATCTTAAATTTAGCTTGTCCCAAACCAACCCTTAATTCTATTAATCACTTCAACCCCGAATTTGCTTCTTACCAAGTATTCCCATTTCCGTGAATGGTACCAGGTTCACCCAGTGAATTCTTTCAGTGAAGAAGAGTGAATCTGCTGTCTATCTCATACCTCACATCCAAGCAATTGGTAAATCCTCTCAGTTCCACTTTTGAAATATAACTTGAATCAAACCACAAACACTACACCACTACCACCCTCATCTAAGCCATTATCTTCTTACTCTTTGCCCAGTATGATACTTGAACTGGTTTCTCTCTTTCCTTTAGACTTGGGATGATCTTTTGACAACATAAATCACTCCCTTTCTTAAAGTTCTCCAAGGCTTTTACAGTAGCCTTAGGATAAATTCTGGATTCTTTAAACTGGCTTTCCAATCCCAAAGGATTTGGCCCCTAATTAAATCTCCAGTCACATCTGTCACCATCTCCTACCGTACTCACTCCATTCCAACCAACTGGTCTTGCTTCCAAGTGGCCGTGTTTGCTGTTTTCCTGGCCATGATTGTTATTACCCCAGCTGTCCACATGGCTTGCTCCTGACTTCATTCATTTGCCTGACCAAATGTTACAAGGTCAGACATTCAATCCCTGACTATATTATTTAAAATAATACTTCCCTTTACTATCCATGACCTTATCATGCTTTGTTTTTTCTTAACACTAATTTCTTCTTAAAATTATTTATATAATTATTTTAATAATCTGCACATCCTTTCAGAAGGTAAGCAAAAAGGCATGTTTCATTCGTTGCCCTATTCTTATCACCTAACAGATAGCAGCTTTTCAATCACTACTTGTCTAATGAAAAATTCATGGAAAATAGCCAACCTATCATCACCACTATATGAATACCAAGTTTAAGTGCAGAACACAGCTTCATGAAGTATCCATGTCCTAATTTCACATTCCCAGGACAGAGGTGTAATTGGCCAAATTCACCCCTGGTCCCATCAACTATGCATTTCCTCAGCTGTGGTAAAAGGGTCGGGGAGTGGGTTACAGACCCTACTGTACACATAGCCAAGGCTATGGGAGCATAATTTCAGAAAAAAGTGATGGGAATAGACAGGAAAATTAAGTAGCATCTTCATTTTCATTTATTCAACAAATATTTATTAAGAACTGACAGTGTGCCAGGAACTCTAGAAAGTGGGATACAACAGGAACTAGGCAAACAAGAACCCTTAAATCTTTCATTTAGTGAAGAGCGTTCCCTGAACATGTGGTACTCTAACATATGATCCATGGCTAAAAGAATCAGGCAGCACAATTAAAACTGAGTTATTGTGTTTATACTGCATGTTGTGCATATTTGAAAATATAAATTACCATACGAATATTTGAGGAATACCTGGTACATATCACTCCTTCATGGAGTGAATATTGAATCATTTTCACACTGGCCTTGCTTATAGATGCATTCTTACTGAAAATTCTGGTTTCCTTCATCTTATATATTCTTAATCTATAAATTCTAATATTAATTTCAAAAGAAATACAGCTTTTGCAATGTGTGATATACATGCATTTGATTCTCCCTCCTAACCACTACTACAACAGTGTCACTGTTACATATGTTCACTGTTTGAATTCAGCACATAGCTCAGCCTCTTTCAACCTCGTTTTCTTTATCTACAAAATGAACAGTTTGGATGATACGCCCAGCAAGCTTTTTATGAGCTTTACAGGTTTGCAATTCAATAAGAAACTGTTACTGATCACTCGATGCCATGAGATGGGCACATATGGTCTACCATTTTCATTTTATAGGCTGGTGCCATTGACCTCAAAGGATTTAAATGGTTTAGACTGTGCTGTTTAAAAAACATATATAAAACTGAGTCAGCAAGGTAGATAATCACTGGAAAGTTGTTTTCTGGGCACAGCTCAAAGACTACCAATTAAAATATGAAGCATTCTAGAAGTTAAAGTTGTCAAGATCCCTTTAAATCACAGGGCTTAAAATGGTGGCCCATGGGTTAAATTCTGGCTTGATATGTGGTATTTTTGTTTTGTTTTGTTTGTTTGTTGCTTTAAATTGGGATATTTTAGGACCGTCACTCTCCAGTTTGCTACAGTCCACTACTTCCCATTGTTCAACACCAGTGGTTCTCAAACTTTAGCATAAATCAGAATCATGTAAGACTTGTTAAAACACATATTTCTGGGTCCCATCCCCAGAGTTTTTGCTTCCTTAGGTCTTGGGTGGGGTCCAGTGGGTTCCCAAGTGACACTGACGCTACTGGTCCCAGGACTACTTTTTGAAAGCCACTGTCCTACACCACTTCTGCATTTCCATTATCCATTAAGGCCCTAAAGACATCTGAATTTTTGGTCCATTTTACAATTTATGCTAAAAACAATGCACCATAATTTGAATACATTTTTAACCCTTCCTGAGAAGATACTGAAAAATAACTGAATTGAATTTGGCAATCCCCACCTAGTAGGGCTGTGATTACACACACACACAGTGTTTCTGGATGACAAAGACTTTTACATGATTGTCTACAGGGTTAGAACACACACCTGTAGTCTGGTGCGAGGTGTACTCTGAAGAGAACCAATAACCTTACAATCATACATCTATAAATAAGACCAGCTTTGGGGCAGAAAATCATGTCTCAGAGGCATGCCTTAGATAGGACTGAGTAGAAAGCCTTTCCCTATCTCAGTGACTGGAGTTCAATTTGGCCTAGATTCCCTTCCCGGGTAAGGAGACAACTGACATTTTGAAAGTGATAAAGTTAGAGAGGAGCTGCTGACCCTAGTCACAAAGAGAAAGACCAGGAGTCAAAGAGGGACCTCTGAGAGCACTGCTCTATGCTACTTCCTTTCCAGTATCCCCCAACCTGCATTACCCTCTCCTTAGGAGTGGCAGCTTGGTTTCAGTCAGGCTCTGGGAAAGGAGGTCGGGGTTAGGATTCAATACTGAGATGAAATGCTGTGGTAGCCCCTGCGGAAGGACTACTGGGCTTATTGGAATAACAGCCTAACAAGAAATAAGCAGCAGCACAAGAAGTTTGACAATGTGAGCAAGCCAGAGCAGAAGACTCTGCGGGACCTGTTTCCAAGAACATAACCATAGCAATAAAAAGAAATTTTCAGAAATAGTGAACAAACTTTCCAGAGAGCTAATTTTTAGCAATAAGTAGGTGAGAATTTGTGTCATCACATTTTGGTTATAAAAGTAAATGACGTGGGAAAAGAAAGAAAATGTTCCTATCATTAACATAAAACTGAAATAATGCCATACTTGCCTCCTTTTTCCCCTATATATCACTATTTTGCATTTAAAAAGTGTAGGAATACATAGATGTGTATATGTATATATTTTATAAATAAAGTTTATTTTTATTTATTTTTTCATATGGAAATTTATTTCATATGGAAAGTGTGTATATAGAGAGTGCCTATATTCTATTATTCAATTCTCTCAGCTCTGCTATGAGATAATTACCATTAAGACCTCCATTTAACATATGAAGAAACTTCATCTTAAAGGAATTACATAATTTTCTCAAAGTTGTAGGATTAGAACTCAGGTATACTTGCACTCCATGCTACAATTATATGTCTAAGGAGTGATTTCGTATCTTGTTATGATACAAGACATTGACTGGCATGTAAATAATTGCAGTTATCACTTTTATCTTCAGACCTAGAAAGTGAGTTTATCTTGAAAACTGGTGCTATCAGAGTTCTATCAATAACCTGCCATGCTGCTTCCCACTATATTGGTGGCATTTTTAAAAAGACCAATTCTGTAAAGTGGAAACATCTGTTGGCACACTAGAGTAATTTCCAGAGTTACTTCTTCTTTTTTCCCCTTATCTTTCTTGTCTTGCCTAAGAATCACTGTTGATTTTCTCCCTGTTTTTCAAGAATCTACTGTTCTTCAAGACCCTGCTATACTTTACTGCCTGACTTCTACTCTGGGAGAATGTTACCTGCAGTTGTGATACTGAATTCCAGGTACAATATGAGAAGATAACCACTATAAAGTGCTATTATTTGTTTAAAACACCGTATCATTTCAAAAGAGAAAAGAAAGGCATTTGACAGATGAAGGAAACTGTTGCCAGAGAATTTACTACTGTGGCTATAGGACCGATAACCATTTTCTTTTTGCTCTCTTTATAAAACTTGCTTGTTGATTCAAAGAAACCGTTGTGTGAAAATGTCAAAGCAATATGAAGTATCTAAATAGATTTATGCTAATCATGATAATATTGATACATATCTAAATTCCATGTAGGTTAAGTAGATCTTTGCTTCAGAAGTTTAAAAGCCTTTTATTGTACACCATTTTATTGATTTCTAACTAAATAGCTAGAAATAATCAGCATCACATTACAAGTGTTTAAAATGTTAAAGATCTTTACCTAAAGAAGCTAGTAAATTGCCTTTTTATTTAGCTTAGTTGCTTCATGAAAGGATTTGGTTATTTTGTTTCTTTGCTCTGCTTTTTTTTTACATCTCGACCATCAATCTTATAGCCTAGAATCATGGACCAAACAGAGGTGATGCTTTGTATGGAAAAACTGGAATGTAATGGGAAGGAAACACCTTATTGACCACTGCCTCCAATACTCAGAGACCTGGAGGTGGAGGTGATTTGTACTGATCTACACTCCTCAATGGGACTTTGCCTTTTCTGGTTCCTCTGCCTAGAATATCATCACTTTCCTTCTTTACTGGTTTAATATCTACACAATACTCTTCTCTCAGCCCAGTCATCACAGTCCCTAATTAGGTCAAATCTCCAAATATATCCTCTCATAGTAGTGCTAAACTCTTCTTCAGTTCACTTATTCCAGTTGTAAATTACATGTTAATTATTATATTATTTGATTAATGCCTCCTCTACCCCAGAGAGTGAGCTTACTAAGGAAAGTCAGGAGTAGAGTCAGTTTATGTTCTCCATTGTATTCTCAAAGGTAGTTCCATGCCTGACATCCAGTGGGTGCTAAGTATATTTGTGTTAAATTAATAATACATGAAAATATCTTCCCTCTTGATTTACCACATGGATGGAAATTTTCACCATATAATCATTAATGGTTTCACAAATGAAATAAGGTCTTTGCCTGTGTGTTCCGTGTTAAAATGGGAATGTTATCTAGAAGACTTTCCTATTGATACGGGTGACTTATTAGGTCCTATAGATTTAGGTAACTCATTAGATTAATTGCATGCTGGAGAAAAGAGTATGGATGTGCACAGCAAAACAAAACATGTTGGAATGTAGCATGAGGCTGGCAGCCCAAGGAGGGCAAGTTTGACCATCTGACTGTGATAGACAAGGCTCAGAACCAACTGAAAAGGCTGCTTGCCTTAGAGTCTTGTTTATGCCCAAATCTTCTACATGTACATACTGGTCTGAACAATTTTTATTCTTCTTCTTAGGAGGATGTTAGGTAATAAAGACTAATATAATAGTTTAAAAGGGAAAATGAATTATATGGGCTTTTTGACCTCATTATAAGATCCTTTTCAGTATGTAGCAATTGATTCCAATCTCTCCAACCTGTAATTCTATTAAATAGCCAACCACCCAGATAAAGTAGAAATGGGAAGTTCACAATTTCCTTCTTCAAAGCTTAGTCTTAAGTAGTTTTGGATGGGTTGCTGGATCTCAACTTGTGGTCTGTATAAGAATGGACATTGTATTATTCCAAATGGAGGATCAGATATCTAGAGAGCTACTATAATTACAATATAATGTTAAAAAAAAAAAAATCTCTTTTAAACTCTGTGCCAGTTTGAATGTATTATGGCCACCAAATGCCATTATCTTTGATGTAATCTTGTGTGGGCAGACCTATCACTGTTACTTAGATTGCAATTCTTTGAGTATTTCCATGGAGATGTGCCCCAACCAACTGTAGGTGATAACTCTGATGAGATAATTTCTATGGAGACTTGGCCCCACCAATTTAGGGTGGGCCTTGATCAGTGGAGCCATATAAATGAGCTGACAAACAGACGGAACTTAGTGCAGCTGTGAGTGACATTTTGAAGAGGATCTACAGCCAAGAGAGACACTTTGAAGAAAGCACAAGAGCTGCAGATGAGGGACAGTTTGAAGATGGCTGTTGAAAGCAGACTCTTGCTCTGGAGAAGTTAAGAGAGGACAAATATCCCAAGTGCAACTAAGAGTGACATTTTTGAGGAACTGCAGCCTAGAGAGGAAAGTCCTGGGAGAAAGCCATTTTGAAACCAGAACTTTGGAGCAGACGCCAGCCGCCGCGTGCCTTCCCAGCTAACAGAGGTTTTCCGGACGCCATTGGCCACCCTCCAGTGAAGGTACCTGATTGCTGATGTGTTACCTTGGACACTTTATGGTGTTGAGACTGTAACTGTGTAACCAAATAAACCCCCTTTTATAAAAGCCAATCCATCTCTGGTGTTTTGCATTCTGGCAGCATTAGCAAACTAGAACAAACTCCTACCTGGGAAAACCTGTTTAAATACCCATGGTTATGTCCAAACTTAATGAGAGTTTCAATAAAGAGATTTCAAGAAAGAAACAGAAAAATTAGACTATCTTCCTTGATATACTTAAAATATAAGGTATTTTATTTTATTTGTGCTTTAATATCTGAGAATTAAAAAAAAAATGAGCTATCTTGACCACCATTTTCTGCTATTTAATATATGTATACACTTTTTAATGGGGTCAGGTAGCCAGGGATAATGAGTTACTACCAGAAATTATTAGGTTCTTCTTAAATTAGAAACTATGATTTTGACTTCAGTGATTATAATGATGTTCAAGAATACCTTGGTTTAACATATTTAACAGTTTGCTTATGTCAATTTGACTTTGGTATGTTAAAAAAAAATCTTGTTCAAAAGAATAATCTAAATGAGGTACATTTTCAAAGAAATATAGACTTGGCTTTCAAATCTGCTTGAAAATACTTTTATAAAAAGGCACCATCAATAGCTGCTTCAGTGGATTTATACACTCAAGTTATCTTTTCACTTTCTTAACCATTTCTTGCAAAATCAGTAATGTTGAACAGCATTCTCAGAGGGTGTCTTCTCTCTTGCTGCCTCTAAATCTCACATGCTGAGCTCTAGAATCTTCTTGCAAACCACAAAACAAAAGCAGCAAGCATACACTCCTTGCATCATCATATTGTAGCTTGTTTCAAAGCCTAACACATCTATAGTTGCAACTACAATCATAACCTGACCAAAATTGCCTTGTTCTTTGTTTATACACCTTTTCTTGAGATATGGAAGACACTACAGAATGAAATTGCACTGTGAATGACTGGATTTATTATGGAAAGTTTGCCTGTATGAGAATTCTAACAGCATAAACAGAATTCTTAAATTACCTCTCTTTCATTAAATTGATAAATATTAAACATTTCTGTTCAGTTTAACAATTTTAAGTTGACAAATGTACTTTTGCAAGCATTCACATGTCACCAACTAGATAAACTAATCCTAATAAGGAACCCCTCCAAAACCTCCAAACTCATACAGTGTAAAGCTAGTCTTAGCTTTAAGACAGGGAAGAAATCTAACCAAGAGTAAGAAAATTGATTTTTCAGATATTGATGGGACACTTGGGACTTTAGCTATGAAGGCTTCAGCAGCATGATTATATGACTCTTTGTAGCCTTTCTTTCCTCATGATATCTTTTGTGTTCTCTTGTGATGAATTTCTATCCTAATGTTACCACCTAAATAAATCCTATGTGTTAATGCTACTAACTAAATGCTATGTGTTATAATTTAAAAGTTTCACTGCCATTCAAATCATATAATTACTAGTAACACATAGATTTTAAAATAACACAATACTTCATAAATATCACCCCAAGACCAGAATAAACAAGAAGAAAAAAATTTCATATTCATTAAAAAGAGCAAATATAAAATGTTAGTGTTTACTTTTTGTTTGTTTTTTAATTTGCTTTGGCTGACACATGCAATAGCCAATAAATAGGATTGAAGGAGGAGGACTGAAAGGTAGTATTGCATGGCAATTTCTGTAGTCCAGTCAAACTGGGTTTAAATCCTGGCTTTGCTACTTTTTAGCTCTCTGACTGTGAATAAATTAATTACTTTTCTAAGACTCACTATCATGTAAAATAAGGATGATAACAATATTCACCTTGCAGAGTAGTTGTGAAATTTAAACAAGGAAAGATATGTAAAATACAAACAAGCCTAGCACATGGTACATAGTCAAAAATGATTAGCTATTATTTACTGAAAATGGTCATTTCCACTGATAATAGCTATGGAGCTAAAAATCATGAGAACTCTAAAGTAACAGAAAATAATTGTCAAAAACAGATTAGTACTTAAATCAACAGGAGGATGGGGCAAGATGGTGGTATAGAGAGGAGTGGAATTTAGTTAGTCCCCTGGAGCAACTAATAAACAACCAGGAACAACTAGTGAGTAATCTGGGGGACAACTGTGACTGTCCACACATCGTACACCAACTTGGATTGGGAGGAATACATAAGATTGCAGCATAAACTCTGTAAGTAAAAACTGCAGAACCATGCCAGGACCCCCTTCCCCCAACAGCAGGCTGAGCTGCAAAACCTTGCTGTGGTAGAAAGCAGCACTCTCTGAGCAAGCAAACATAGCTAGCCCAGCCCCAACCGGGGTCTCAATTGGCAAATGTTGACTGCTAAATACAAACTACAAACCCCTAACAAGCACACAGAGGCTTTTAGTGATGACTGACCTTAAAGAACCAGAAGACTCCTCTGTGCAGAGAGGGGGCGCCCAAGAGACCAAATGTTACCTCTGACCGATGGGTGAAAATTAGGGGAATATGGATGGGCTCTGAAAGGGGTCTTCCTGCCCCTTTTCTCTCTCTCAGCCTGAGTGGCACAGTGGAGGGAGCCTCAGCCATTTTGAGTTTGCAGTGCTATGACACAGACTGGGATGGAGATAACAGAGTCAGAGAGACAAAGGAGCTATTCAAATACAGATGATAACTCCCTAGGTGGTATATCTTCCCTAAGAGGAAGGAGGTGGGGCCCAGCTCTACTACCAGCCTTCCCTTCAGAACCAGACCCCAGAGCCTGGAGGAAAACAGAAACTAAAGGGCCACACCTCCTTACACCATTCGGGAGTCACAGGCTGAAAGTTGCCACCTGCTGGGCAGGTTAGGAAAAGCACAGCAGCTAGAGACCTCACAGGAAAGTCTGTCAATCTCTAAGACACACTTGCAGGGAGAATTGAAACTGAATATAACCCCATTTTGAGATCAGAATCCACTCTGGTCTGGGAAAATCTGATTGGAATAACCAAGGAAACCAGATGCCTAGACAACAGAAAACTACAATCTACACTAGGAATAACAAAGATATGGCCCAGTCAAAGGAACAAACTTACACCTCAATCAAGATACAGTTGAGATATTGTTTCATTTTAATGAAACTATCTATTAAGGATTTTCAAAGAAATATTCTAAATCAAATCAAACATCAAATCAACAAGTTCAGGGAAGATACAGCAAAAGAAATGAAGAATATAAAGAAAACACTCAGAGAACATACGGTAGAAGTCGAAAGTTTGAAAAAACAATGGCAGAATCTATGGAAATGAAAGGCACAACATAAGAGATGAAAAACACAATGAAGAAATACAACAGCAGAGCTCAAGAGGCAGAATAAAACACTCAGGAACTGGAAAAGAAGACACCTGAAATTCTGCATACAAAAGAACAGATAGGAAAAAGAATGGAAAAATATGAGCAACATCTCAGGGAATTGAATGACCACATGAAGCACCTGAATGTACGTGTCATGGGTGTCCTAGAAGGAGAATAGAAGAGAAAAGGGGCAGAAGCAATAATAGAGGAAATAATCAATGAAAATTTCCCATCCCTTATGGAAGACATAAAATTACAGATCCAAGAAGCGCAGCGTACTCCAAACAGAATAGATCTGAATAGACCTACACCAAGACACTTAATAAGCAGATTATCAAACATTGAAGGCAAAGAGAATCCTGAAAGCAGCAAGAGAAAAAGCAATCCATCACATACAAAGGAAGCTTGATAAGACTATGTGCAGATTTCTCAGTGGAAACAATGGAGGCAAGAAGAAAGTGGTGTGATATATTTAAGATACTGACAAAGAAAAACTGCCAACCAAGAATCCTGTATCCAGCACAACTCTCCTTCAAATATGAGGGAAAGTTTCAAATATCTCTGACAAACAGACAGAGAGTTTGTGAACAAGACACCTGCGCCACAGGAAATACTAAAGGGAGCACTACAGACTGATAGGAAAAGACAGGAGTGAGAGGTTTGGAACACAATCTTGGGTGATGGTAGCACAGCAATGTAAGTACACTGAACAAAGATGACTATGAGTATGGTTGAAAGAGGAAGGTTAAGAGCATGTGGGACACCAGAAGGAAAAAGGAAAGATAAAGACTGGGACTGTATAACTCAGTGAAACCTAGCATGCTCAAAAGTTGTGATAAAATGTTTTTATATGATGGAGAACAAATGAATGTCAACCTTGTAAGGTGTTAAAAATAGGGTGGTATTGGGGAAAAAAATACGATCAATTCAAACTAGAGACTATAAGTAACAAAAACATTGTATTATGCTTCCTTTAATGTAAAAAGGTAATATACCAAAACTAAAAGCCTATAAGAGGGGGGCATAAGGGAGGGGTATGGGTCTCTTAGCATTGGTGATGTTGTCTCACTCCTTTATTATACTTTAGTTTAATTCTATCTATCCTTTTGTTGCTTTTTAGCTGTCTTTTTTTTATTTTTATTTTTATTTTTCCTCTCTACCTTCTTTGACTCTTCCTCCTTCTTTGTGGAAGAAATGGAGATGTCCTTATTATAGATAGTAGTGACAGTGATGAAGGCATAAATACGTGATTATACAGGGAACCATCGATTGTTTACTTAGGATGGAATGTGTAATGGGTGAATAAAACCACCTTAAAAAAATAAAAATGGGTTGATGAAGAAACCTTGAAGGCACTATGTAGAGTGAAATAAGTCAGAGACATAAGGACAAATACTGCATGGTCTCACTGATATGAATTAATTATAATATGTAAGTATATAGACATGAAATATAAGTTACCAGGACATAGAACAAGGCTAAAGAATGGGGAATGGTTGCTTATTATGAGCAGAATGTTCAACTACTTTGAGCTCAAGTGTTTGGAAATGGACAAAGGTGACGGTAGCACGTTATTTTAAGAATAAATAACAGTGCTGAAGGGCGTGTGAATGTGGTGGAAAGGGGAAGCTTAGAGTCACATAGGTCACCAGAAGGAGAGTTGGAAGCTAAAATTTGGGAATGTATGAAACAGTGAATCTTGTGATAGACAAGGTCCATGATTAATTGTACAAATATTAGAAATCTCTTTCATGAACTAGAACAAATGTATGGCACTATAACTAGAAGTTAATATTAGAGGGATATATAGGAAAAAAAGTACCTGTTGCAAACTATGTACTACAGGTAGTAGTATTTTAACATTCTTTCATCAACAGTAGCAAATGTACTATACCAATATTATGAGATAATAATGGAGGAGGGTGGTGGATAGGGGTATGGGAGGATTTGAGTTTTCTTTTATTTGTTTGTTTGTTTCTCTTTATTTCTTTTCTGGAGTAATGAAAATGTTCTAAAAATTGAAAAAAAAATAATTGTGGTGATGGATGCACAGCTGTATGATGGTACCATGGGCAATTTATTATGCACTTTGGTTTAAAAAAAACAGATTAGCACTTTTTGAGGAAGTCACTTTTTCTTATCCCCCTTGACTTTATGGTTGATTGTTTGTAAAAACGGCCCCAGTTCTCCTTCCTTTCCTGTATCTGCATCCTTTGCCATTTGATTTTGCAGCTTCTTCCTTTAAGAGGTGGAAACTTTGGCCACAAAAATGAAGCAGAAATGTGCTAGTTCTCAGCGTAGTCTCAAGTAGCCTTACACACTTCCTCACACTCTCTTGGACGAGAACCAGCCCAAGCTGGTCTGCTGAAGGATGAGAGGCCAAGTGGAGCAGAGACAAGATAACCCAGCTGAGAGAATCCTAGAAAAGCCAGCCTCCAGGCAACCTGCAGCCCAGAACAGCAGAACAAGCAAACCATGGACTTAAAAGCAAAACAAACATTTATTACATCATGTCACTGAGGATTTTGCTCATTTTTTATGCAGCATTTTTGTGGCAATTGACTATTGATCATTCTCTCTCTACGTAAGAAACTGAACATACCCTTGGGTTGAAAGGAGTGGGGGAAAATGTTTGGTTTGTAAATAAAAACTTGAAAACCATTAAAGGAAACAAAAGGCAAAACATAAGTATAAAAGTTACCATTTGAGTGATTACTAAGTGCCAGAGAGTGTGCTAAATAATGCATATACATATAAATATCTAATACACACACATATGTACATGAATATAATTTCATTTAATTCTTATGAGAAGTCTTTGAAGAAACTGATCAGAAGAAATTGAGGTTAAGGGAATTTAAGTAATTAGTCTAAGGTTTCATTGTAATTTGTTCTCAGGTCTGTCTGACTCAAAGCCTAAATTATCAACTTATCTGTATACAGTCTTCCAGTATAGAATTATTCATAACTTGCAGAGCCTCTTTGTTGACCATAGCTTGAACAAATAGATAGTTTCATCAATGACTTAGAGGTGCAATTTCTGGAGTAATCATGAATTATTACCGCAAACTATTTTGGACTCCATTTAACTAGAAACCAGGAATCAAAATCAGTAATCTAATAAGTATAAAATAAGGCAAAACACTTTTTCAGTAATGATACATCCTTTCTCTACAGTTCACAAAGGAAGAATTTCTAAAGAAATTTCAAAGCACATATGCAATTTGAGGACAATTGAGAACCAAGTGATTGAATCAGTAGCTTTGGAAGCAATAGGCAAAGTCAGGTGAACGAATACTTGATTGATTGCCTCCAGAAAGCAACTTTTCTTTTCCAAAGGCCTAAATACTTAAGATATTTTTGTCAAAATACTTAAGATATTTTTATCAAAATTATTAAAAGAGAAGCAAACAATGTAAGCAGTTGCATAAGGGAATGGAGTCCTTTTTGGAAATGATTATCTTCAAGTTTTATGGTCATAGAAATATCACTGTACAGTAATCCTGAGAGAATTAGGGGCTCCCATATAAAGAAAACTTGTCATCAGCTTTACTTGAATGAAATGTTCTCGTGCTGCTTCCTCCCCAAAGAAAAGGAAAAATCTGTTTTTCTGTCCTAGAAGCTGCCAGTCATGCAGCAGTGAACGTGAACCATCATGAGTCACTTTTCTTTCAGCTCTAATCCCTTTTCACAGTGACAAATGAACCACAGAAATCCGTCTCAGCTCTGACTCTGAAAAATCTTCTGTGAGATTTTTATTTGAAGAGAGTGAAGACAGGCGACCTAAAATTTCACATTAGGAGGCAGACAGAATGAGTGTGAGCCTGAGCTGGGTGCCAGGTGCATTTAAAGGGCCATTGAGTGTTCTCTGGCATAGCGGAGAGAGCTCAGGCTTTGCAGTCAGAATGGATCTGAGTCCACATCCTGTCCCATGGCCTGTTAGCCATGTGAGTGGGTGAATTGCTCAATCTCTGGGGGACTTAGTTTCCTTACTTATCAAAAGTGGAAGATGATAATATATACATAGTAGGATTATTATGAGCATTAAACAGCATATTCAGGCACTTTTTTACATTCTAACCAAATCATTGATCAGAAATCAAATAGGTCACAATCAATCCCATGATCATTTTGCACTATTTTATGTAATGCTATACAATGTGTCGTGCTATTTTGTGCATGAATATATTTATTCCATTGTCCTAATTAAATGACTGTTTCCAAAAAGCAATGTTTTCTATTTCTTTTTTAATATGGCCTTCAGTTCTGAATACTTTGAAGATACTCTTCCCATGGAAGGAGCATATTTCAAGTAATGGATAACTATCAAGTTACTTATTATTTAAAAAGAAAGTGAGATGCTGCTGATCTAGGTGTTAATATGGATTTAGAGGGACCAGCAGGAATCACATAAAAAAAATAAAACATGCACCAATGCTATTTCTGCTCATTAATAAAGTTTTATATTATCCCCATGGTTCTTTCTCCTTTATGGAATCTGAGCCAGTGCCTCATGGACAATCTTATGGCATATGACTTGTTTCCCAGTCATTAATAAGAATTAGTAAGGTAATACTGGATACCTCACTGGAATTTTTTGCTGAATACTCTGGTCTGTCTACTTATTAGACACAAATACTGTCAGGTTAAGACAGTTGCTGAGCTCCCGTAGCTACTCATTAGAAAATTCTGGAGCCAGAAGCAATATAGAAGGGAAGAAGTTTGTTAAGGCTCATTTTTTTAATGCTGAACAAAAGTCCCATTATTAGCACACATTGAGGCATTTCAGCTTATACTAAATTAGCTGCTTTTTAGAAGACACCTATATTCAATGGTCTTAAATGAAAGCAGTGGTTGAAATGATGCTTGCTCTGATATAGAAACTCTGATGAATGTATCTTTGCTATAAATAAAATGCAATGTAAACATACTTCCAAGCTACATTTCAATGGTCTACTGTAAATTGTAAGTAATTATAAATACAGACACTACTATTTTATACTTAGTACCAAGGAATCATAAGTTTTGTATTTTTAGTTTTGGATTTGCTGTTTTTATTCCACTTTATCAGTTCCAGCACAAAAGTAATTGTGTTTGTGTATGTGTGTATGTGTATATGTGTGTGTGAATATACAATTTTCAAATGATTCCAAATCTGTTATATAGCTTTAATTTATAAATTCACTAATTAGCAGCATTTTTAATGCCCAAGTTGTTTTCTTAACCTGAAAAGGGAAAGAGTGAAATATGAAAAAAACTATACTCAATAAAATATTTTTAAGACTTTTCCTGAAAATACAGAGAAAATTTTTAAAAAGCTATAAGCATTAAAAATAAGGTGAACATATCATTACAAAGTTTTTTGTAAAGCCTTAGGAATTGTTTTTATTAATTTTAATGCTTGAATAATATTAATCTGCATTTCTTAAAATACAGTCTTAGTTTATTAATATAGTACCATCTTCTGGCAAATGTTAAGAAAGGCAGATGATTTTGCATCAAAAATTTAAATTCTGAAATAATTTAAAGAATTTGATGAAAAATTGATCCCTTGTAACACATGTCTAGAATTGCATTCTACGGGACTTTCTTAACATTTTGGTGTTATTTTAAGTTGCTACTTGCTAACCTTGACTTCTAATCTTTTCCAAGAAGTTTAAACTTACTGTCAAATTACTAAAACATGGTATAATTTAAATTAAGCCAAAGTGTAGGATAAAGGTATATATAGTATATGATTTTATGTATAATACAGAACTTTAGAGATTTACCTAAAATATATTTCTATGTATTTTGAATTAAAATATATAAATATATAAAAAAAAACAAATTGCATTTGGACAACAATAAGGAGAACCAGTAGAGTTTTTTCTTCCACTGTATAATAGATTTCAAGAGGCCGTTCTATGAATAAGACCCAAAATACAATAACTGGCCAGCATTAGCAAGAATACAATAGTTACACCCATCAAATATTGTCTGCTTTTCTAAATAGACCTTAACAATATCTATAATGCAAGCAAAAGACTGAAAAAATATTTTCAACACATGTACATGAAAAAAGTAAAAGGTCCAATGATTCTGAAATATTGTTATATAATCAACATCAATGACAATTGCTAGCCTCCTTAACATGTTAATAACTTTAATGAATCAATAAGAAAAAAAAGCTATCACATTAGAACAATGAGCAAATGAGATTCACAAAAATTTATGTGAAGAAATTAAAATTGAAAAAAACAAGTTTAAAAAACAAACCAAAACACTTTCATCTTCATATACAATGAACTGTGAGCTAAAACAACAAAAAGACCTATTTTTAGCCACAATTTGAGAAAAAAAGTTTAAGAATAGTAATTCATTTATTTTAGGAATGTAAACTGGTACCATATTTCTGAAGATCTGACAATATGCACCAAAAACTTTTTTTTAATGTAAATATCCTCAGGAAATAACCAAGGATATGAGAAAATAAAAAAGAAGACTCCTTAAAAATTTTGTTTTTATTTGGTTTCACATAGGTAATCTTTGTGAACAATCTAGATATCTCAAAATAGAGGATTTTATTTAAAAATATATAAATAAATTTTCAGTCCATTGATGGCATGATGCTATTAATTGACATAGAATGATATTCACAGTATATTGCTAAGCCAAAAAAAATGAAAATAAAATGAACAAAGCAGTATATACATTATGATCCCATGGAAAATGATGGGTGTATGTACATCAATTATGCATAGATAATCTCTAGATTGTTAAAATTATAAATAAGTTTATTTTTTATTAATCCATATTTTATGTATTCTCACTAATTATTTATTTAGAATAATGGAAGTTCTAAAAATGACAAATTGGAATAATTAACATTCAAATACATAGAAAATTAGATCAATCAGTAAATATATAGTTCTGTGGAGTTTTAAAAAGTATAATTCAGGAATTTTAACTAAAAATAAATAATATAGTACAGTAGAGTAGATGAGAAGCACTACTATATGTGTGAATATGTCAGTCAGGACAATTTGGCTTCAAGCAAGTAAAACTTTGTTAAATGTGCTTAAGCAGAAAAATGGGAAAATGTTGGCTTACACAGCTAGGAAAGGCAGAAGTAGAACTGACCTTAAGGATAATTGTAACTAAGGATTCAAAAGCAGTTAGCACTTGATTCTGTTTCTGTTTACATAATATCTTCATTATCTAATGCCAGCTTCTCTATATGGCAGTAGCGGGACTTGGTCTTGAGTAGCTCAGGGCACATGCCCATGTAACTCCATTAAGAAAACTGCAGTTTGAAAAAAATTTTTCTGATTGCTCTAGCTTGTGTTATACCCACACCCTATATCCTGGGGTGTGGGTTATCATGCTTGGCCTTCCCCACTAAAATCACATCTTTAAAAGAAAGAGCAGGGCATGGGGACAGAGTTCCATTTGAACAGTGTTTAAATACCACAGTAGAACTCATTGGAATCTTGTAAGAAATCAGCGATGGGAAAGATGGCTTAAAGGTATTTAAAGAAGAGTATGAATTTGACACTGAATGTTAATCAGCATTTTATAGACAGAGATAAGAACAGAAAGGAAGCTACTGGTGAGGTAGTAAGTCATGAACAAAGACAGATAAATAGCAGAGTAGATGAGTGGGTGTGCACTGGAGTGTAGGGTTTGTGTAGGAAATTAATGGCAAATAGATTGTAAAACTAGGTTAAAGCTGGATTGTGGAGTACCGTGAAATTGTAGTATAGAGTTCAAACTTGATTCTGATTTCTCAAATGAGAGAACTAATATCTCAAAGAAAATGTGATGACACCAGAGATACTTGAGGGTGTAGAACTAGTATGGCACAACTACTTGAACATTAAAATTACTTCAGGATTTAGAATATGTTAGGTTATTTAATTAGATGGTACTTTAATTACATTAAAACAAATATTGATAGTGTATAGTGTTGAAATGTAGACTTCACTGGAATCTTAAATATATAAGATAAGATTTGGGGAGAATTGCTGAGTTCTTTGCCTTCAGATCTTCCTGTCTGACACTAGGAGCACATGGGTGGAGATTCTTAAAACCTTGCTGCAGTCCATAGGAAACCACCAAGATGTGACATGAAAGTGACATAAGACAAAATAGGTAATTTATAAAAATTAATTCAGTAGCAGTATGTAGAATGAGTAAAATGGTGTAAAACTAGGGAAATAGAGGTCAGGTAGAAAACTGCTATTGTAATTTAGGCATAAGGCAAAAAAGGAATCTATCCTAGGGTGTTGGTAATGAGGATGGAATTTTTTTTGTAAAAAAAAGAATGATTTTAAGAAACATTGTAAAGGAATAAATATGTGTACCATGGCTTTTAAATAAAATTCCAACTCCAGTCTTAATATCAAACCAAGGCTGAGGTCTTACCTTCATCAGCAAGGCCTATCTACGTCCACTGGCCTATTTAGCCCAATGCATCTTTTTGTCACTCATCTGTGCTTATCTGGAACAACACAAGAAAGGATTGCATTGCTGGTTATGAAGATGCAGCTATGAAACATCACAGCTGCTACTCCCATCACACTCCAATTCTTGCCTTGTAAGATGAATTATTACATGACTCATGGGACACTTCTTCAATCCCTTCAGTTTCAACAAGTTTTCCTTCTCCCTTTGGAAAGTAAAAAAAAAAAAGAAAAAAAAGGAGAAAAACTGATTATGAGAGTTGGTTAAAAAAACAAAGTTAGAGTGTATGCTGATTTGTATACATTATGTCCCCCAGATTCTTTAATCCAATATTGTGCGGGCAGACGTATTAGTGTTAATTAGGTTGGAAACTTCTGATTGAGTGTTTCTATGGAGATATGACCCACCCAGATGTAGCGACACCTTTGATTAGGGTGTAATTTCTTGATTGAATATTTCCATGGAAATGTGGCCCTGCCCCATTCAGGGTGGATCTTGATTAGTGGACTGGAGTCCTATAAAAAGAACTCATTAATGGAGGGACCTCGGAGCAACTGAGAGTGACATTTTAAAGAGCAGCTGCAGCTAAGAGAGGATAAAATGCCCCAAGACCAACATTTTGGAGAACGCCATTTTGAAGCAACCTGGGAGCAAGCAGATGCCAGCCATGTGCCTTCCCAACTGACAGAGGTTTTCCAGACGCCAATGGCCATTCTTCAGTGAAGGTACCCTATTATTGATGCCTTACCTTGGACACTTTATGACCTTAAGACTATAACCTTGTAACTGAATAAACCTGCTTTATAAAAGCCAATCCATTTCTGGTGTTTTGCAAAACAGCAGCATTAGCAAAGCAGAACAGGGTACAATTCTTGTGTCAGGCCTGAGGAAAGACAATATGAAATATGAAGAATGGACAGGAAAAGGTAGCTAAATCAAGAATATGTAGATGTTTTCCTCTGAGGAACAGAGGATGTATGAAAGGGAACATAACTGAATTCTAATAAAAGTGTGAAAATGACACAGAAGTAGTAGATTCTTGGACAGAATAGCAACAACTATGTGCAAGGAACATGAATGTACACTAATCCATTTTATTGTAAGAATATAATGTACTAGTATTATCTCAGCATTTCAAATGAAGAAACTCAGGCTCAAAGAATTTGGGGACAATGCCCATAATGACTAAATGAAGTAGTGTCAGATTGTAGTAGCACTTTATGCACCAGGATAAAGAAAAGAGGCATTGGAGACTAAAAATAAAATTAAATATATAAGGAAATAAAAATTCAAGGAGAATGTAGAGTCATGAATGATAGTTGCATCATGAATAGTGAATGAATATTATAGGTTTGGGGAGGTAGAAAACTAACTTTTTGAGATTGCAGCATGAAAAATAATTGTAAAGTCTTAGAACACTGCCCTTTTGCCTCTCTTAGAATTCTGAATGTGCTACAGCCCAGTACACATCAAAGCTATTAATGTGTAACAGATATTGATCAAGTACCTGTAATGTGATCAAGATATTCTAACTTAATCAACTTTCATAATAAGACATTGCTATGCATAATGAAATGCCCATGTTAAAATATTGTTTTGCTTTTTGTATTTAATTGCTTTCCCTCATCATACAGGCCTGGAACTATATTTTAAGTTATCCTCAGAATCATGCCATGGGACTCTATTATAAATGAAGCACTGGTACAATGAAGCCCTTCTGGTATTTCCAGTAATAAATCTCCTTGGATAAGACCAAAGACACTTCTGCTTTATCCTGAATTCTACATTCCCCACAGTTGTGCTCTGAGGATCCAACCTTTTATCATATATGTGAAAGTAATCCTTCAAAAAAATTTTTATTTGAATGAAAACTCTAAGAATTATCTTTAAAACCACTGTATAATGTTATGCAGAATTCAAAGTAGGTATTGTGTACCTGCATTCTACTGTCTCATGAGATATATGTATCAAGTAATAGCTGCCAATCAAGTTGAAGTCAAAGCCAATTTCTAATTCATTACCTCATAGGGAGCTCTGAAACAACCTCATTTCAAAATTGGCTACATAGCAGCAAGCTCTAGACCACTTTTCTGTCATGTCAGTATAATACTGCAAAGCATGAGAATGAAGCATGAATGTTGACAATAATGGATATTAAATTTATTCTCCCATTTCACATATGTATCAGATGTCACCACCTTCACAAATTCATAAATGAGCAGTTCTCTTCCTCTGTCAATGTAATATGAATTATAGGATGAGAAATATTATGTTAAACCCCTCTTTCTTTGGTTACACACCTGTGAAATATTCTTTTTCACTTCAAAAGTTCTGGATCAGAGAAATTTCCCAAATACTTCACTCATCACCATAATGTGGTTACATCAAGTGTGATTTCAACAGTCAAAAGATGAAATGGAGAGGAGGAAACTAAGATGGCGGCTAGGTGAGACAGGGAAAAACAAAACACCTTCATGAAAAATACTAGATAAAAACCAGCAAGTGACCCAGAACATCAGTTCCAGCAGTGCACCAGCCAGACAAAGTCTGCTAAATCCACAGGGACCATGCATTTGGTGAAACCAGGAGTCTGCATTCTGAAACTAGTGAGTGAGTCTGCTGAAAGTCCAGCAGCCATGCTGGGGTGTTGGGAAACCATGGGTTGGCATTTAGACATGGACTAGTTCTTTTAAAAAGAAAAAAAAAACCGGGAGAGGCTACAAATACGATGGGGAGAACCGCACAGTGAAGCATGGCGAGAACGGGCTGTACCAACGCCTCGGTGTCTGGCATAGAGGATTGCCCTTCCCACACCCACTGCTGATAGTCTTGGGGCCAGGGGGGGCAGAGGGGAGCCAAAAGGAGAAAGAAACCACACCCCTTGCAACCAACTCCCCGGTGGGATAGGAACGCTCCTCCCCAGGGCCAGATCCACAGCCCAGAGCTGCGCCAAGAAGCCCACTGTGATGTGGAGTGTTTCCTGCAGCACCAAGCACATGCCACAATATTGGCTGCGGACACTGGCCTTTAGTGCACCCACGGCTAATTGTCCCAGAGCTGGGAAGCCAGAGCTGTGTGAAAAGGGGGAAATTAACAAGCCCCATTCAACCATCTTTAAGGCAGGCTGGGAACGTCCCTGCATGACCCGGCAGCCCAGGGCTTCCCTGGAGGGCCAGTGCACTCTTGTGATGTGGCACAATCTTCCCTCAGCAGAGGTCCTGGAAGAGCGTGGCTGAGAAGGGGGACCCACTCAGAAATCCTAGGGACCCTACACCAATACCAAGGACTTGTGAGTAAGCAGCAGAGACAATCTGAGGCAAGACTGAAATAAAGGCTTAGACTCTTGCAACACCCTTAAATCTCCAGGAACACCTAGGAGGTTTGATTATTAAAGCTGCCCTGCCTCCCTAACCACCCAGACACATTCCCCACATTCAGGGCAGACAGCACCAACAACACACCCAAACTTAACACACCAATTGAACCCCACAAGAATCAAATCCCCACACACCACAAAGACAAAGTTGGGGAGAACTGACCTGAAGGGAATAGGTGACTCGCAGATGCCATCTGCTGCTTACTTAGAGAAAGTGTACGTCACCAAACTATAGATCTGACAAATTAGAGATTGGTATTTTTTATAACCAGAAAGAACCCTATCAAGTAAAGCAAATGCCAAGAGGCCAAAAACAACAGAAAATCTTAAAGCATATGATAAAATCAGACGATATGGAGAACCCAAACCCAAACACCCAAATCAAAAGATCAGAAGACACACAGTACTTGGCGCAAGTAATCAAAGAACTAAAGACAAACAATGAGAGCATGGCACAGGATATAAAGGACATGAAGAAGAGCATGGCACAGGATATAAAGGACATAAAGAAGACCCTAGAAGAGCATAAAGAAGAAATTGCAAGAGTAAATAAAAAAAAAAAGATCTTATGGAAATAAAAGAAACTGTTGGCCAAATTAAAAAGACTGGATACTCATAATACAAGATTAGAGGAAGTTGAACAATGACTCAGTGTCCTTGAGGACCACAGAACAGAAAATGAAAGAACAAAAGAAAGAATGGGGAAAAAAATAAAAAAAAATCAAAAAGGATCTCAGGGATATGATAGGTAAAATAAAACATCCAAATTTAAGACTCATTGGTGTCCCAGAAGGGGAAGAGAAGGTTAGAGGTCTAGAAAGAATATACAAAGAAATTGTTGGGGAAAACTTCCCCAACCTTCTACACAATATAAATACACAAAGCATAAATGCCCAGCAAACTCCAAATAGAATAAATCCAAATAAACCCACTCCAAGACATATTCTGATCACACTGTCAAATACTAAAGAGGAGCAAGTTCTGAAAGCAGCAAGAGAAAAGCTATTCACCACATACAAAGCAAACAACATAAGACTAAGTAGTGACTACTCAGCGGCCACCATGGAGGCGAGAAGGCAGTGGCATGACATATTTAAAATTCTGAGAGAGAAAAATTTCCAACCAAGAATACTTTATCCAGAAAAACTCTCCTTCAAATTTGAGGGAGAGCTTTAAATTTTTCACAAACAAATGCTGAGAGATTTTGCTAATAAAAGACCTGCCCTACTTCAAATACTAAAGGGAGCCCTACCAACAGAGAAACAAAGAAAGGAGAGAGAGAGAGAGAGAGAGAGAGAAATTTAACAGACATATATAGAACATTACATCCCAGGTCACCGGGACACACATTCTTCTCTAGTGATCACGGATCTTTCTCCAGAATTGGCCATATACTGGGACATAAAACAAGCCTCAATAAATTAAAAAAAAAAAATGAATTTGTTCAAAGCACATTCTCTGACTACACTGAAATACAAGTAGAAGTCAATAACCATCAGAGACTTGGAGAATTCATGAACACCTGGAGGGTAAAAATAAGGGGGAGATGAAAACATTCCCAGATAATCAAAAGCTGAGGGACTTCATCACCAGTAGATCAGTTCTATAAGAAATGCTAAAGGGAGTTGAGCAGGCTGAAAGGAAGGGACAGTAAACAATTGACTGAAACTACATGAAGAAATAAAGATTTCCAGTAAAGATCTCATGGTAAATATGAATACCAATATTACTGTATTTTTGATTTGTAACTCCACTATTTATTTCCTATAGGATCTAAAATACATAAACTGTAATGATAAATCAGTGGTTTTGGATTCAATGTAAAATATGTAATTTTTGACAAGAACTACAAAAAGGTGGGGGAATGGAGGAATATAGGAACATAGTTTATGTGTCCTATTGAAGTTAAATTGGTATCAAAGAAAAACAAGATTGTTATAGATTTAAGAGGTTAAATTTAAGCCCCAAGGTAAATACAAAGAAGTATCAGAGAATATGACCATAGAGATGAAAAGTAGAGTATGGGTTACGAGAAATGGGGAAAGGGGCAATGGGGAGTTAAGAAATGAGTGTAGGGTTTCTGTTTGGGGTGAAGGGAAATTTCTAGTAATGGATGGTGGGAAGGTGATAGCATTACAGCATTCTAAATGTGATTAATCCCACTAATGGAATGCTAGGGAGTGGGTGGAATGGGAAGATTTAGGCTGTATATATGTTTCCACAATTGGAAAAAAAAAAAAAGACAGTCTAAATAGATGACAGTTAAATGCCAAGGATGATCCTGGATAGGATCTGAGGATGGATGGAGGAGAGGAGGCTCAAAGGGACATAGAGGGACATAAGAAAAAAAAAAAAAAGGAAATGTAGAATGCAAGCTTTGTATCAATGTTGAATTTCTTGAACTGTTTAGCTGCGCTTAATGAGATTGCATAAAAGAATGTTCTGGTTCATGGGAAATGTATATGTGAATTGTATTATTTGTTCAAGGATGTGTGCAGCTTTCTCTCATATGTTCAGAAGACAGAGCAATAGATGATGGATGATAGATAGGGAGGGAGGGAGGGAAAGAAACAAATGGTGGTGTGACAAGATGTTAAAGTTGGTGGATTGGGGTATCGGGTGAGGGGGTTTGGGGTATGCTGGAGTTCTGTGTATGGGGTTTGTATTGTTTTTGCAACTGTCCCTGTAAGTTTGAATTTATTTCAAAATAAAATTTAAAAAAAAAAAGATGAAATGGAACATAACACATCACCATTCTTATTATTTCAATTGCTGTGCCTAGAAAACACGGGCATTTTTCAAAAAGAGAATTGCTCTAGGCTATTTTTAGAAGCAGCATAGTGTAAATTGCAGTACTGTATATACCTATGTATGTGTGACTTTGCAAAATAGAAAACTCTGAAAGGATTATACTGGTGATAATAGGGCTATTTAGGGTCATATTTTGGTTGTTGCCCATATGTTTATTTATAGGATCTAAAAAATGAGGCTTTATTTTTAGCATTGTTTGACCACTCAAATTGTGCACTGAAAGATAGAAGTTATATCTAAAGTTAAAGTTTTATAATCAGCTGTGTCTTAAACTCTAACCTTAACGTTCAGCTGCTGCAAACATTTTATAGCTTCTCTGGAATCTAACTGTTGCCAGCATTCATGCTGTGAAGTCATATTAGAGCTGAGGCATTTGTACAATGTTCTGTAATATACACCTCCAGACAATTGCTCCAAATCTGGAGCATATTTCCTTGCAGAGAAATCTGTAGTGGTTCATGGTACAGTGAAGACCAAGATTACCCAACGAACTCAGTTCCCTTTCAAGTGAGGATTGAACATTTAGACTCCCTAAATCAAATTTCATCTGCTTTTTATCATTCAGGATTGCACTTAATAACCAGTAGGCTATGAAACATTTTAAGCAATGCATGTACCACACATTGATGACTTATATTGCCAATTCATTATTCTCAACTCTTTTATTGCCATTTTTATCATTCTTGACTAATTGCATGTTCTGACAGTTTCTGTGAAATGTGTGATACCAAATAATAATTATTGCTATTCATCCAGCAATGGTAGGAAGCATAGCCAGGAGAAAATATATCCCAGATGATACATCAGTGAATGTTATTTAGACTTCAATATTTTCATGTTAATTTGGATTTCAGCAGTAATTAGGGAATTTGTGCTTTAAAAGTTTCACTTTCATTGACAGCCTTAAATACTTTCAGTGGTTCATAAAAATATTTCCTATTGACTATCAGAGTAAGCTTATCAGGATAATAAATTTTAAAACTATGTTTGTTTTTTAAGGGGAATTTTCTATTGAATGGGCATTCATAGGTAGGGTTTTTGTTATTGTTTGTTAGTGTGTTTTACCACAGATGGAAGTTTTGTTTTATTAGAAGTTAGTGCCCTTCAAAACAATTATTTTATTTCCTAGCTTGATTTTCCATTTGGGTATGATAGACACAAAGGGAGTATTTTCATGAGGACAAACACCAAAACCAAATTATAATCCACCAATGCCATACCCACAACTTATCCATCTTCACTGATATATTTCAACAGAGTTACAATTTAATCACAAGAGACTACTCCAGCGCTTATGCTTTAAACCCCAATAGCCTGATTTTACCTATGGCTGTTCAGTGAAATTTCAAACACGTCACTAAGCTTTTGTCCACATTCCAGCTCTTTAACTCAGTCATGCAAAGAACCCAAAGGCATCTGACCTGCTAAGTTGCCTGAAAATATGGAACTATTTCTCTGAAATAACTCAAGTATGGTTTTGTTTTTATTATAGATTAAACTTGGGACAGTGAAAAAAATAACGTTTCACCAGCTGTCCTTATTTGTCTAGCACCACCTAGTCTGAGGCTAAGGAGATTGTGGGCATTCAGCAAATATTTGTTATATGAAGCAGCATTTGCTCAGTAAAATAGAGTTTTAGTGATAGAGAAGTATTAACTTCAAAACCTTTGCAGCATTTTACTAATATAGTTATTTTCTTATCTTAGCCCATTACAAAATCAGTAAGATGGAAAAAACTGATGGGATCAAGTTGTCAGTTTGCTTATAATCTGTTGATTTATTTAGCAAATATTGTATGAGAATCTGTGATGCATTAGGTACCAGGGAGAGATAAAATGAGCCCCTGGTTGTCCAGGTTTATAAAAGGAATAGCAGTTTCAATATTACCTCAAAAATAATCTCAATATATGGTAATAATATCCCAATTTCTTCTGATAGTTAGAGAATATGAATTTAGAGGATGCCCTGGGTAACCCATACTGTGCCACAAAGACATAAATTATAAGCAATAAAATTTAAATATGAAAGGGAAAGAACTGCAGCCAAACCACTGTCTGCTTTCTTACAGAAACATTTCTTACAGATGCATGCTCATCTGAACACCAGGATATAGAAGTGGAAATGATAGGTAGTGTCAGACTCTAGCTTAGCTATTAATGAGATGAAAATTAGGGAAGGCAAGATCTTTAAGCCTCAGTTTACTCATCTGTAAGGTGAAGATGGTGTTTCTTTATGATTTCTCAGATCCTCTTGTGTACTGAAAACTGTTAGGGAAGGATAAAGTTATTTCATGTCCCTAAACATTCAGAGCTACAGAGCTATAGAGAGACAACCATAAAGTTAAGAAGATGAAGAAGGAGAAGAAAAAAAAAAAAACCTCTGAAGACCAGCCAATAAAATGTGCCTCATTGATTTATTGTCTGCCCCATTATAAGACTGCATTAGTTCTGTAGGCTAAATTCAATGCTTTTATACTACTTAGAAAGAAATCATTTCCTTATATGCTATGTCTTTCCTGAGAATCAAAAACTTGGTTTTTATTTTCCCGCTTCTTGGAATATGAGCTAGAAATTCCCCCACTAGTCATAGAACACAGAGTCTTAACATTTAGATCATAAGAAAATCTCATTCTCTTAGCGCACACTGCTCACAACAACACTACTAAAGAAACTTCCCAAAACCTTTTAGATGTGGAAGAATCATTTAGAGCAGTAGTTCCCAAGTGGAGGGGGAAATAAACAGTGCAATTTCAGAACCAATTAGAATTTTTCTTTTTAAAGCATTCTCCCACCTCTTTAAAGTATCAGAATGGGGTTGTGGGTGGAGCTTCAGTAATGTGAAATGCAGCAGAAACATAGTCTCATATGCAAATCTTTCTTCCCTGCTCACCTGCAGAAGTTTAAACAGACTCTCCCTGGAAAGGCCAACTTAACATATTTTGTAAAACCTCTCAAATTACCCGGTAATTTGTATCCTTACTCTACCCTCCATGTACTCTGCCTTAATTGAGAAAAATTCAGTAACAAAATCATTTACTAATCTTGCATGGCCTCAGCTTCCACAAACACCATTTTTGAGCTTCAATTTTCAGAGAATCCCTGGGCCAAATTATATATACATACATACATATATATATGTGTGTGTGTGTATATATATATCTTGGGTGTTTGTAACTCTGGAGATAATGGGCATAGGATGGTGAGGAATGATGAGGAAACGTTCTCTTGGCAAGTTAAATCAGACAAAACCATCCTGCTAATCAGGTATATGAACCTGCTCAATTACTTTCATATCATTTTTTTTTCTCTCTCTCTCCAGTTGGAAGCACTATGTCTCAGCTGTAACTAAAGTAAATCTTCCAAATTACCCACATCAGAACTGACACAACTTCTCTAAAGGGATGAGACTATCAGGACAAAATGATACCAACATTTCAGCATTGAAATGACTGCAGAAATGCCAGAAAAATAAAACTTCCAATTGATCTGGCTTACTAATGATGCCATTAGGCAAAATGCCAGAAATGGATTGGCTTTTATAAAGGGGGTTTATTTGGTTACAAATATACAATCTGAAGACCATGAAGATGTCCAAATTAAGGCATCAACACCGAAGGCCAATGGCATCTGGAAAAACTCTGTTAGCTGGAAAGGCACGTGACTGGCATCTGCTGTTACTGGGTTGTGTTCCAGCTCCTCTCTCACCTCCTGTGTTTTCTTCAAAATGTTGCTCTTGGGGCATTTTGTCCTCTCTTAGCATCTCCAGAGCAAACACTGGACTAGCATCTCCAAAGCGTCAGCAAAAGTCTGCTTTCAGTGGCTGTCTCCAAAATGTCCCTCTCAGCTGCTCTAAGATCCTTCTGTTTGTGAGCCCTTTTACAGGACTCCAGTGATTAAATCAAGACCCACCCTGAATGAGCGGGGTCCATATCTCCATAGAAATAATCCAGTGAAACACTTCACTCACAGTTGATTGAGTCATATCTTCATGGAAACAATCAATCAAAGGATTCCAACCTAATCAACACTAATACGTCTGCCTCCACAAGATATCGTTAAAGAATATGGCTTTTGGCAGGATATAGTATTTCCAAACTAGCACACCAATGTTCCTACCTCATTTTTCACTTATATGTGGGTGACAAAAAGTGAAGAATTAAAGAAAGGCTAGTGCAGACTGCAAAGATTGAGAGATAAAGAATATTGGATTTTTCAATATCCCTAATATGTCTACAATGTGTGTAAACTGCCAAATGTTCAAATATAAATGTATTCATTCAACAAATACAGATTGGGCATTGAGTATGAATATGGCATTCGTCTAGCCCTGTAGTTAACCATTCCATTTCTCCCTACCCCTAAAACAATTAAAATTAACTAAAAGTCAAAAAAGTAGGTGTCTGTATTATCAAGAAGTATAATCATATCAACATTTATCCCAAATATAATATTTTGCAATGTCAGTCATATCCCAAATATTCTATAAGAATTTGATGTTGAACCCTCTTGTTCTCTAAATTTGTTTCTGCAAGGATCAAGGATCATCTGTTATTATGTTGTTAATATCTATGATTTAACAATGACCTTAGTTCCTTGTAGCAATTAATAATTGTCATTTCTTCTTTTTAAAAAAAGTCAACTCATTAGCAGTATATAGATAACAATATTGCTCTTGATATTTAATTTGGCCTGGCTTTTGTAGAGTAGAAAATAAAAGTGGGCAAATACAAGTTGTCAATATTCTAAAAGAATAACATCTACTGACTTCAGCAAAAAGATCTTGTTCTCAGATAATTTGAAAACACTATTTCTCAGTCACACAACACAATTTTTCTTCCTCTATAGAAGCAAGGAAGTGAAAACTCTATGAGATTTTAACTAGGAAGACATAATTAGATTAAAAAATCATAATTAGAATAAAGAGAAGTCTGTTAACCCAGATTTCCCATTTAGTCCTTTACCAACTCACATTAATTTCTAAATTTTGAGGCTCTTCTTACTATTTCTTCTTCTAAATTCACTGGATTTATTCCAAATGAATTTGGAAACAAGGTGAAGGCAGAAGTAATCTCCTTGAAATGGTTCAATAACAATTAACATGGGGTTAATTACTATTTTTAAAGGTTTGCATAGCAAAAATAAATATTAGTAAATATTAAGAGGTTGTGAATATTGGTTTGAGAACAGAAAGGCATGTGCCAAAATCAACCTGAGGAGTTTTTTGAAGCATGTATACCTTTCCACTCCAATGGGATCCATGGAGTCAAAATAGGGGTAAGGAATGAAGTACAAATTTGTAGTACATATCATACACCATACTCTAATTTTCCTATTCCTCGGCCCCCTAGAAAACTAAATCAGAATCTCCAAGAAAGGACTGGAGCACATATCTTGAGAAAACTCTGCAGATTCACTTTTTTTTTTTTTTTTTTTTTTTTTTAATCATCATTTTATTGAGATATATTCACATACCACGCAGTCATACAAAACAAATTGTACTTTCGATTGTTTACAGTACCATTACATAGTTGTACATTCATCACCTAAATCAATCCCTGACACCTTCATTAGCACACACACAAAAATAACAAGAATAATAATTAGAGTGAAAAAGAGCAATTGAAGTAAAAAAGAACACTGGGTACCTTTGTCTGTTTGTTTGCTTCCCCTACTTTTCTACACATCCATCCATAAACTAGACAAAGTGGAGTTTGGTCCTTATGGCATTCCCAATCCGACTGTCACCCCTCATAAGCTACATTTTTGCAGATTCACTTTTATTTTACCAATATTTTAATCTCATTTTTTCATTTTCTTCTACATGAGAAATTGGCATCTCCTAGGCAAAATGATATTTTAAAATACACAGATGCTGCAAATAAAACATCTCACGGCAGTTCAACAGAAACATAAGGCCACTGAAATATATTCATTTGTCAGTACACATGTAAATGTGGCAAAGCAAAAATCTGGCAGTCAAACAAACATTCTCACAAAGAAAATACAGCACAGTGAAACATAAACAAATTAAATGAACCAAATTATAACCTGTCAGTAGATGAGAGAGGTGTGCCATCAACTGTCTGCAGAGTACCTATGCAGTCAATTTTCTGGATTATTAGAAAAAATATGCACAGAGCATTTGGAGGATTAACTGTATATTAGAATCCCATTAATTTAACCAACATTTGTTGAATACCTATCATATTTCATGTACTATGATAAACACTGGGGTTACAAAGATGAAAAGAGCCATGGTCCAAGCACTCAAGAACCTAACATCTTAAATCATTTCTTTATTGCAACGACTTATATGTTTCATAGGTCAACAAAAGCCTGACACAACATGCTTTGCTTATGGTCTGTGATGTCTTTGCCTCATATGTGCATGTAAAGATGAATTTCACTTTATAATCTGTGATATTTTAGCAGCATATAGAAAATAAAAATGTTTTTTTCATCCATTCTTTCATTCAACAAATACTTATCATGCCTAATCTGGGACAGATTTTGTGCCAGAAACGGGAGAAAGAGCAGTGAAATATCAGATATTGCTTGTTTTTCAGAATGATAACTTTATGCTTATTATTTTCCCTGTAAGAAAGCTCTTGGGGCCTTCCATATGGCCAGATTATTCACTTGGTTTTCCTGCTGCTAGAATTTGCCTTTCTTCTCTTGAGAATGTCTAAACATCTCTCATCTCCATTAAATTTACTTGGCTTAGTTCAAACGTCCTACCCTATCAATTCTGATACAGTAATTTATGCTAATGTATCAATAAAATAAATCTACTCTTCTGTGCAATAGTTGTGTTTTTGTGCAATGTTCTTCTAGAGACCCTGAATTTAAACCAAAGTGAATCTAATGGCTGGAGTTTAAAACTCTAAGATAGAAGAGTTTGAGATGTCTGGAGTTGAATTCATAAGAAGCTACCTATACACCTATTCCAGGATTAGGCCTGTAGCCATCTAGAGTTAAATGCTGTGAAAAGGATTTTGGTATTTAACTACATTGTCCATCTCACAGTGTGGTGTTCCCAATATGATGCTCACTACTTCTGTTTTTAGACCTTTGATTGATGAATGTAATCACTTCAAAACAGAAATTTTGTTTTCCATCTTTCATCCTGTTGTTTCCTGCTAATCATATACCAAAATGAACAGAGGTCATTCATCCTCAAGGTTCTGTTTTAACAGCATCTAATTCAAATACACTTTGTCAATCTAGACTGCAATCAGGCTAAGTCAGTAATTGGGAATACTTCATACTACCTGTGACAAGTTTCAGTTTTCAAAATGCCATTTATTCCAGGGACACCCTTTAAGGAGAATTTAACATTTATTATTACCCTTTATATGTTAGGTGTTGTGCTAGCTCTTTATATCTGCCATCTCGTATACTTCATTTTATGGCCCTATGAAGTAGATTGTATACCGTCATTTTACAGATGAGTCAGTTGAAATTATAAGGGGCTAAATCTTTTGACAATAGTCACATAGCCAATGAATGTAAGCTAAGATTGGAGCAAGCAGAACAGATTTTGATGGTGCCAGAAATATCCCCTAACCAATAATATATCTGCCACCACTTGTCACCAGTAACTGAAAGTTTACCTTTAGTAAATTGTTCATCAGGGTCCAAATGATCTTTGATTTGATTTGATTTTTTTTTCATTTCAGAAACATATTAAATATATGAGTATCCCTAGGAGGAGTAATGACTAAATTTTTTTGTCTAAATATTATTGGACATCAGACAGCTCCACAGGGAGACATTGACCTTGTGAACTCTATGCCTTATACCTGATTTCACTAAATCTAAGATGCCATTAATTATCAAATGCACCATTTTCTTGTGTATCACTAAGAAAAAAATGCCAAGTAACCAATGACAATGATAATGATTTTTTAAATCACATTGACTTAAGGTCATTTCAATCTCAGTGATGTTAGAATGTGGAAAATGTGCCTCTTATAATTGACAGGATAGCATAGAACTGGAAGAAAGTGAAAAAATAAATTGGGAGTATCACTAAAGACTAACTTAACAAAGATGATCAGAATGGCTGGATGCTTTTGATTACACTGGTTTGGGAAATATAACTTAAATAGCTGTGTTACAGCAAATTTTGACTATGCTCAGTTATCATATGCAGGGGAATATTGTTTCAATATTTGTCAATGCAGTTAAGAAAATACTGACTTAACATCTGTTAATTAATATTGCATTGCCTTCCACAAATGTAAAGGTAAAGTAGGAGAGGCACAATACTCTGTGCTTATTGGAATTTTAACTCTGAGGCCAAGCTGGGAATTGCACCAGTCATTTATTGATGTATATTGATCTCTCCAAAACTTAAGCAAAAATTCTTAGTATCTCTCAGTTTCAATGAGTCATGAATTCAGAGGTGGCTTAGTTGAGTGATTCTGGCAGTGGTCATCTGAAGGCATGACTGGGGCTGGAGGGTCCACATGCAAGATGGCTCCTTTTGGAAGGTCTCAGCTCCTTGTTAGTTATTGACAGGATGCTTTGGTTCCTCAGTATGTGGACATGCTTGAGTGTCCTCACGACATGCCAGCAGGCTCCTCCAGAACAACTCATGAATGATCAAAGCAGAAGCCACAATATCTTTCATGACCTGGCATCAAAAGACACACACCATTATTTTTGCACTATCCTACTAGTTCAACAAATTTCATGGGGGAAGGATCTATACAAAGGTTTTAATATGAGGAGCTGAGAATCATTGGAGACCATTTTGGAAACTGTTTGCCACAGGAACTTTTCTAAGCCATGAAATCACATATAAAATGCTTCTTAGAACACTCTGTTATTCAGCTCAGAAGCAGCCATAGTTACTGTGCCAGTTTAAATGTATTATGTCCCCCAGAAAAAGCCATATTCTTCCATGCAATCTTGTGGGGCAGACATATTAGTGGGGATTAAGTTGGAATGTTTGGATTAGGTTGTTTCCATGGAAATGCACCCCACCCAACTGTGGGTGATAACTCTGGATAATTTCCATGGAGGTGTGTCCCCGCCCATTCAGGGTGGGTCTGAATTAGTTCACTGGGGCACTATATAAGCTCAGACAGGAGCGGGCTTGCTACAGCCAAGAGGGACACTTAGAAGAATGCACAAGAGCTGAGAGAGGAACTGCAGTTTACAGAGACATTTTAGAGACAGCCTTTGAAAGCAGACTTTTGCTCCAGAGAAGCTAAAAGAGGACAAACACCCCAAGAGCAACTGAGAGTGACATTTTGGAGAGAAGCTGTAGCCTAGAGAGGAACAACCTGGGAGAAAGCCATTTTGAAACCAGAACTCTGGAGCAGATGCCAGCCACATGCCTTCCCAGCTAACAGAGGTTTTCTGGACACCATTGGCCATCCTCCACTGAAGGTACCCAATTGTTGATGCATTACCTTAGACACTTTACGGCCTTAAGACCATAACTGTGTAACCAAATAAGCCCCCTTTTATAAAAAAAGCCAATCCATTTCTGGTGTTTTGCATTCTGGCAGCATTAGCACACTAGAACAGTTACCAACTGCATCCCAAGGAGACCTGTCACTGCTTGTATAACTTTCAACACCCTCTATGTATCCTATCTTATTATAATTGTGGTTTTGCCACGTTGACTATCTGAGCAAGATTTCAACATTAGTTGAAAACTTTATTTCCTGTTTTTTAAATATTGTCCATTTATCTTTAGCAACTAAGCACACATCAGAGCAGATAGTAGTAGAAATAGTGCAACCCTCAGAGTTGGAGTTGAATTTGAATCACCTCTTTGAGACTTGATTTCTTTAGTTGTAATACATAAGGATTAAACATGGCAATATAAATGTGTAGTATTTACTGGGTATTTAATATCTGTTAGATTCACACTGATAGCTGCATAAATAGGAAAAAAACCCTCAAAATAATTCTTAAGCTGGAAAGTGCTTAGTAAAGTCTTCAGTAGCAAAGATACAAACAAAAAACAAACAAAAAGAAAACTGTTTATTGAGATCACTTCACTCAAGCAGCCTTGAGTTATTCTAAGCATAAAAAACCCTTGTCAAAATAACTTGCTGTTGCTCTAATCTCAACAACAACAAAAAAAAACTTACTCTGTTCCCATGAAGTTTCCTATCATTGCCTGCAGGAAATGCAAGGGATATCACCATATAATTGATGTCCACTGCCTTTTCTTGAAAAACAATCCTGAATGAGGGGAGGACTTCAAGATAACAGGAAATTCTGATCAAACAGCTTTCTCTCTTCTATTTTTTTTCCACTTCTGCTTTCTTCTGGATCCTAGCCATTCCTTTGTCTGTTTGGGATTATAAAAGCCCAAACCTCTCTTCTCACTGTGAACTGGTCTCGGAAAGTTTTTTTTCCTCCAGTTCCTGGTTGATGCATCTTCAATAAACTCAACTTCTCACCAAAGCAAAGACACTTGTTTCTTTGTTTGATGCCGGATCAGGCAGGCCTGAATATTTAGAACCATGTTTTCTGACGGTAACACACACATGCATGCACGCACACACACACACACACACACATTTTGTAAAGAGGAAGTTGTATTCATTTCTTTACGAGGTCCCTACAATGTGACAGTTTGGATACCAGCAGTAAATAAGATTGGAAGCAGCAAAAATTGTGGCTGAGGTGGAAAAGAAAATAAATACTCTTCAATTCTGTGGGAAGTCTAAGTTATATTTTACATATCTCGAGTGGTATAAAAACTACTTGTTAACATATACAATCTACTTCATAGGACCCCCTACTTCATCCTCACATTTTTTACTTTTTGTTCCCAGTTCTCTTTCCCTGACACTCTTCTATCTGTACTTTTGCTTCTTGTACTCTGCTCCAAAGTCCGTATTACTGAGTAGATGTGGCTTTGTTCAGCTAGTGCCTAGAAAGCTTTCCAGTTACTTTGTTCTTTTACCTCAGCCTTAGATGAAAATCAAATATGCAGAAAATAAACTCAAATGACTTTTATTTCTTACCTCTATATTGGGAAACTGTGGAATATGTTCTTCCTTAATTGTCACTGATCTAAGCTTCTGTCTTCCTACTGAAAATAACTACATTTGATTCAATGATTTGCAAAACTCTAGACATGTTTCAGTGACCACTTAAAATTCATTTAGTTGAGCAATAATTCTTATTTCTTATGCACTGATCCATGAATTCATTTTTTTCTGTATCAGCCCATTGCCAGGGTTTTATTTTTCTGAAATTCCTCTAATTTCTCTTATGATATTAACAAATATTTGTATAGCTTGCATCTCTTTAAAATATCTTATTACTTGAAAGCAGAAATTAGGTCAGTCTTCAGTCTTTCTTTACCAGACTGGCAAAACACAAATTCTTTGACTGTTTCCTTATTAAGATCCATTTTTCATTTTTCTTTAAAATTCTTTTATTAGAGAAATGGGTTTACAGAACAATCGTGTGTAAAATACAGGATTCTTATACACCACCCCAACACCAACACTTTACATTGGTGTGGAAAATTAGTTACAACTGATGATAGCACTTTTTAATAATTGTCCTTTTTTTTAAACAGTGGTAACTTAGCAATTATTGAGAGATTCTATGTTCCAGGCACTGTGTGAAGCAATTTACGTGGACTACCTCATTATTTAAAGCATCCAATACACAGGCCTGTGAAAAATGTCCTTTAATTTTTTTTTTAATTAGAGAAACTGTAGGTTTTCAGAAAAATCATGTAAAAAATACAGTGTTCCCAAATATCCCCCTATTGTTGGCACTTTGCATTAGTGTGGTACCTTTGTTACAACTGATAAAAGATTATTAAAATAGTACTATTAACTATAGTCCATAGTTTGCACTGGGTGCATTTTCCCCATAGACCACTCTATTATTAACACCTTATATTAGTCTCATATATTTGTTACAATTCATGAAAGAACATTCTTATACTATTAACTATCATCTACAAAGGGTTCACTGTGTTATACAGTCCTATCTTTTATCTTTTAATTTTTATTCTAGTAAAATACAACCTAAAGTTTCCCCTTTTAACCACATTCACATACATAATTTAGGGCCCTTTTGCATGCAGCACAGTTCATCAGCTTTCGTTCTGCCCTGAGTCTCTGTGTGCTTGGGTCCGCGTGCCTGGATATACATGGGTTCTAACTCACTGCTTTAAGAGGCTCTGTAGTTTGTGCCCAGGGCGGGAGGGACCCCAGCCTCTAAGCCTTTAAGCGACTCTCAAGCTGTGAGGGCCTGAGTGAGGGGGAGGGAAATGGATGGGCAGGTCTGGGAGAGAAATTTCCTACCTGATATTTTTCTTTTTCTTTGATTCAGCATTTGTGAAGTCCGTCACCAGTCTCTACCATCTTCCAGAGTGCTGAATTATCTTTTCAAAGAGGTACCACTTCAAGTTTTCTACAGGAATCAAGATCTTTGGTACAAGTTAGTCATGGCTGGGAGAAATCTTTAAACAACACATCAGTTAAGGATTTTCCTCCTTATGTCATTTTGGAAATATATCTGCAAATATTTCATTTCAATTGTGCTTTGAATTTGTGTCATGGCCTTTTATTTTGGTTTCAGATGTTCTTGCAATTTGGTAAATAAAACCCCATATTTTACTTTTCCATATTTAAGTAGCTATTTTAGTGCTTCTCACTACTTCATATCAAGAGAGTGGAATGAAGATTGGTCTGAATTAGTGAAAACTCAGAGTTGTAGGAAATAGTAAAAGAAAAAATAATTTGCTGCATTTCACTATTTTGAAATAAGCAAAACATGGTCTAATAATTAATGATATTATAATTTATAATTTCCTAAAATAATAATTTAGGAAACAAGTTTTAATAAATGGACAAAAAAATTGAAGCATCTCAATTCTTTTTTCTGATGTGCTTGATGAATGCTAGAGTTCCTACAATTATTTTCGTGCAAATACTTTTCTCAGGACAGCCTATCTACTTTTGAAAAGAACAGCAAAGTTATCTTTTTATTAGTTCCTTTCAGAATACATCAAATTCTTTGATAATATGGTTTTCTTCCTGCTCTACTTTCCCATATTTATATTCTCAGCATGGAGCTGATACTGTTCCCTAAATTATATCATAAACCATTGTCAGCTGGCAGTCAGGTTAGATATATACCTGAAACTATTATACTTGAAGCAAATTTGTGGTTAATACCAAATTACATTGACAGTTTCATTAGCCATACTTTATTCAACACAAACCTTTCTGATTCAATTAATCATTGTAAAACAAAACTTTAAATTTTAAGGGAGTCCCACACTGAGAAGCCAAGAATATTTTGCTACAAATCCATTTTTTGCTTTTAAACAAGTAATATCACATTTAGTATAGTCAGATTTTCGATAGGAAAGCTCTTAGGTAAGCACTTATCTTACCTAAGTACTTGCCTTGGCAGATCATTCACTGGCAGGATGATCGGGTTGCAGGTTTCATCTCAATACTCCTACTTCTGAGCACTTTTCCAGACTCTAAAATGGGGAAATTTGATCTCATAGTTGTGTTTTAAAAACAAATCAGAGAGGCGGGGCAAGATGGCGGACTGGTGAGCTGTATGTTTTAGTTACTCCTCCAGGAAAGTAGGTAGAAAGCCAGGAACTGCGTGGACTGGACACCACAGAGCAATCTGACTTTGGGCATACTTCATACAACACTCATGAAAACGTGGAACTGCTGAGATCAGCGAAATCTGTAAGTTTTTGCGGCCAGGGGACCCGCACCCCGCCCTGCCAGGCTCAGTCCCGTGGGAGGAGGGGCTGTCAGCTCCGGGAAGGAGAAGGGAGAACTGCAGTGGCAGCCCTTATCGGAAACTCATTCTACTGATCCAAACTCCAATCATAGATAGACTGAGACCAGACACCAGAGAATCTGAGAGCAGCCAGCCCAGCAAAGAGGAGACAGGCATAGAAAAAAAACAACACGAAAAACTCCAAAATAAAAGCAGAGGATTTTTGGAGTTCTGGTGAACATAGAAAGGGGAAGGGCAGAGCTCAGGCCCTGAGGTACATATGCAAATCCCGAAGAAAAGCTGATCTCTCTGCCCTGTGGACCTTTCCTTAATGGCCCTGGTTGCTTTGTCTCTTAGCATTTCAATAACCCATTAGATCTCTGAGGAGGGCCCCTTTTTTTTTTTTTAATCCTTTTTTCTTTTTCTAAAACAATTACTCCAAGAAGCCCAATACAGAAAGCTTCAAAGACTTGCAATTTGGGCAGGTCAAGTCAAGAGCAGAACTAAGAGAGCTCTGAGACAAAAGGCTGAGAAAATTCACTAAACACCACAACTTCCCAAGAAAAGGGGGGTGTCCACTCACAGCCATCATCCTGGTGGACAGGAAACACTCCTGCCCATCGCCAGCCCCATAGCCCAGAGCTGCCCCACACAACCCAGTGTGACGGAAGTGCTTCAAGTAACAGGCACACACTACAAAACTGGGCGTGGACATTAGCCTTCCCTGCAACCTCAGCTGATTGTCCCAGAGTTGGGAAGGTGGAGCAGTGTGAATTAACAAAGCCCCATTCAGCCATCATTTCAGCAGACTGGGAGCCTCCCTACACAGCCTAGCAGCCCAGAACTGCCCTGGGGGGATGACACTCACCTGTGACATAGCACAGTCATCCCTCAACAGAGGACCCGGGGTGCACAGCCTGGAAGAGGGGCCCACTTGCAAGTCTCAGGAGCCATACTCCAATACCAAGGACTTGTGGGTCAATGGCAGAGACAAACTGTGGCAGGACTGAACTGAAGGATCAGACTATTGCAGCAGCTTCAAAACTCTAGGATCACCAGGGAGATTTGATTGTTAGGGCAACCCCCACTCCCTGACTGCCCAGAAACATGCCCCATATACAGGGCAGGCAACACCAACTACACACACAAGCTTGGTACACCAACTGGACCCCACAAGACTCACTCCCCCACTCACCAAAAAGGCTAAGCAGGGGAGAACTGGCTTGTGGAGAACAGGTGGCTCATGGACGCCACCTGCTGGTTAGTTAGAGAAAGTGTACTCCACGAAGCTGTAGATCTGATAAATTAGAGATAAGGACTTCAATTGGTCTACAAATCCTAAAAGAACCCTATCAAGTTCAGCAAATGCCACGAGGCCAAAAACAACAGAAAATTATAAAGCATATGAAAAAACCAGACGATATGGATAACCCAAGCCCAAGCACGCAAATCAAAAGATCGGAAGAGACACAGCACCTAGAGCAGCTACTCAAAGAACTAAAGATGAACAATGAGACCATAGTACAGGATACAAAGGAAATCAAGAAGACCCTAGAAGAGCATAAAGAAGACATTCCAAAACTAAATAAAAAAAAATGGATGATCTTATGGAAATTAAAGAAACTGTTGACCAAATTAAAAAGATTCTGGACACTCATAGTACAAGACTAGAGGAAGCTGAACAACGAGTCAGTGACCTGGAAGATGACAGAATGGAAAATGAAAGCATAAAAGAAAGAATGGGGAAAAAAATTGAAAAAATCGAAATGGACCTCAGGGATATGATAGATAATATGAAACATCCGAATATAAGACTCATTGGTGTCCCAGAAGGGGAAGAAAAGGGTAAAGGTCTAGGAAGAGTATTCAAAGAAACTGTTGGGGAAAACTTCCCAAATCTTCTAAACAACATAAATACACAAATCATAAATGCTCAGCGAACTCCAAATAGAATAAATCCAAATAAACCCACTCCGAGACATATACTGATCACACTGTCAAACACAGAAGAGAAGGAGCAAGTTCTGAAAGCAGCAAGAGAAAAGCAATTCACCACATACAAAGGAAACAGCATAAGACTAAGTAGTGACTACTCAGCAGCCACCATGGAGGCGAGAAGGCAGTGGTACGATATATTTAAAATTTTGAGTGAGAAAAAATTCCAGCTAAGAATAGTTTATCCAGCAAAGCTCTCCTTCAAATTTGACGGAGAGTTTAAATTTTTCACAGACAAACAAATGCCGAGAGAATTTGCTAACAAGACACCTGCCCTACTGGAGATACTAAAGGGAGCCCTACAGACAGAGGAACAAAGAAAGGACAGAGAGACTTGGAGAAAGGTTCAGTACTAAAGAGATTCGGTATGGGTACAATAAAGGATATTAATAGACAGAAGGGAAAAATATGACAAACATAAACCAAAGGAAAAGATGGCTGATTCAAGAAATGCCTTCACGGTTATAACATTGAATGTAAATGGATTAAACTTCCCAATTAAAAGACATAGATTCACAGAATGGATCAAAAAAAATGAACCATCAATATGTTGCATACAACAGACTCATCTTAGACACAGGGACACAAAGAAACTGAAAGTGAAAGGATGGAAAAAAATATTTCATGCAAGCTACAGCCAAAAGAAAGCAGGTGTAGCAATATTAATCTCAGATAAAATAGACTTCAAATGCAGGGATGTTTTGAGAGACAAAGAAGGCCACTACATACTAATAAAAGGGGCAATTCAACAAGAAGAAATAACAATCGTAAATGTCTATGCACCCAATCAAGGTGCCACAAAATACATGAGAGAAACACTGGCAAAACTAAAGGAAGCAATTGATGTTTCCACAATAATTGTGGGAGACTTCAACACATCACTCTCTCCTATAGATAGATCAACCAGACAGAAGACCAATAAGGAAATTGAAAACCTAAACAATCTGATAAATGAATTAGATTTAACAGACATATACAGGACATTACATCCCAAATCACCAGGATACACATACTTTTCTAGTGCTCATGGAACTTTCTCCAGAATAGATCATATGCTGGGACATAAAAAAAGCCTCAATAAATTTAAAAAGATTGAAATTATTCAAAGCACATTCTCTGACCACAATGGAATACAATTAGAAGTCAATAACCCTAAGAGAATTAGAAAATTCACAAATACCTGAAGGTTAAACAACACACTCCTAAACAATCAGTGGGTTAAAGAAGAAATAGCAAGAGAAATTGCTAAATATATAGAGACGAATGAAAATGAGAACACAACATACCAAAACCTATGGGATGCAGCAAAAGCAGTGCTAAGGGGGAAATTTATAGCACGAAACGCATATATTAAAAAGGAAGAAAGAGCCAAAATCAAAGAACTAATGGATCAACTGAAGAAGCTAGAAAATGAACAGCAAACCAATCCTAAACCAAGTAGAAGAAAAGAAATAACAAGGATTAAAGCAGAAATAAATGACATAGAGAACAAAAAAACAATAGAGAGGATAAATATCACCAAAAGTTGGTTCTTTGAGAAGATCAACAAGATTGACAAGCCCCTAGCTAGACTGACAAAATCAAAAAGAGAGAAGACCCATATAAACAAAATAATGAATGAAAAAGGTGACATAACTGCAGATCCTGAAGAAATTAAAAAAATTATAAGAGGATATTATGAACAACTGTATGGCAACAAACTGGATAATGCAGAAGAAATGGACAATTTCCTGGAAACATGAACAACCTAGACTGACCAGAGAAGAAATAGAAGACCTCAACCAACCCATCACAAGCAAAGAGATCCAATCAGTCATCAAAAATCTTCCCACAAATAAATGCCCAGGGCCAGATGGCTTCACAGGGGAATTCTACCAAACTTTCCAGAAAGAACTGACACCAATCTTACTCAAACTCTTTCAAAACATTGAAGAAAATGGAACACTACCTAACTCATTTTATGAAGCTAACATCAATCTAATAACAAAACCAGGCAAAGATGCTACAAAAAAGGAAAACTACCGGCCAATCTCCCTAATGAATATAGACGCAAAAATCCTCAACAAAATACTTGCAAATCAAATCCAAAGACACATTAAAAAAATCATTCACCATGACCAGGTGGGGTTCATTCCAGGCATGCAAGGATGGTTCAACATAAGAAAATCAATCAATGTATTACAACACATTAACAAGTCAAAAGTGAAAAATCAATTGATCATCTCAATAGATGCTGAAAAAGCATTTGACAAAATCCAACATCCCTTTTTGATAAAAACACTTCAAAAGGTAGGAATTGAAGGAAACTTCCTCAACATGATAAAGAGCATATATGAAAAACCCACAGCCAGCATAGTACTCAATGGTGAGAGACTGAAAGCCTTCCCTCTAAGATCAGGAACAAGACAAGGATGCCCGCTGTCACCACTGTTATTCAACATTGTGCTGGAAGTGCTAGCCAGGGCAATCCGGCAAGACAAAGAAATAAAAGGCATCCAAATTGGAAAAGAAGAAGTAAAACTGTCATTGTTTGCAGATGATATGATCTTATATCTAGAAAACTGAGAAATCAACGATACAGCTACTAGAGCTAATAAACAAATTTAGCAAAGTAGCAGGATACAAGATTAATGCACATAAGTCAGTAATGTTTCTATATGCTAGAAATGAACAAACTGAAGAGACACTCAAGAAAAAGATACCGTTTTCAATAGCAACTAAAAAAATCAAGTACCTAGGAATAAACTTAACCAAAGATGTAATAGACCTATACAAAGAAAACTACACAACTCTACTAAAAGAAATAGAAGGGGACCTTAAAAGATGGAAAAATATTCCATGTTCATGGATAGGAAGGCTAAATGTCATTAAGATGTCAATTCTACCCAAACTCATCTACAGATTCAATGCAATCCCAATCAAAATTCCAACAACCTACTTTGCAGACTTGGAAAAGCTAGTTATCAAATTTATTTGGAAAGGGAAGATGCTTCGAATTGCTAAAGACACTCTAAAAAAGAAAAACGAAGTGGGAGGACTTACACTCCCTGACTTTGAAGCTTATTATAAAGCCACAGTTGCCAAAACAGCATGGTACTGGCACAAAGATAGACATATAGATCAATGGAATCGAATTGAGAATTCAGAGATAGACCCTCAGATCTATGGCCGACTGATCTTTGATAAGGCCCCCAAAGTCACTGAACTGAGTCATAATGGTCTTTTCAACAAATGGGGCTGGGAGAGTTGGATATCCATATCCAAAAGAATGAAAGAGGACCCCTACCTCACCCCCTACACAAAAATTAACTCAAAATGGACCAAAGATCTCAATATAAAAGAAAGTACCATAAAACTCCTAGAAGATAATGTAGGAAAACATCTTCAAGACCTTGTATTAGGCGGCCACTTCCTAGACTTTACACCCAAAGCACAAGCAACAAAAGAGAAAATAGATAAATGGGAACTCCTCAAGCTTAGAAGTTTCTGCACCTCAAAGGAATTTCTCAAAAAGGTAAAGAGGCAGCCAACTCAATGGGAAAAAATTTTTGGAAACCATGTATCTGACAAAAGACTGATATCTTGCATATATAAAGAAATCCTACAACTCAATGACAATAGTACAGACAGCCCAATTATAAAATGGGCAAAAGATATGAAAAGACAGTTCTCTGAAGAGGAAATACAAATGGCCAAGAAACACATGAAAAAATGTTCAGCTTCACTAGCTTTTAGAGAGATGCAAATTAAGACCACAATGAGATACCATCTAACACCGGTTAGAATGGCTGCCATTAAACAAACAGGAAACTACAAATGCTGGAGGGGATGTGGAGAAATTGGAACTCTTATTCATTGTTGGTGGGACTGTATAATGGTTCAGCCACTCTGGAAGTCAGTCTGGCAGTTCCTTAGAACACTAGATATAGAGTTACCATTCGATCCAGCGATTGCACTTCTCGGTATATACCCGGAAGATCGGAAAGCAGTGACACGAACAGATATCTGCACGCCAATGTTCATAGCAGCATTATTCACAATTGCCAAGAGATGGAAACAACCCAAATGTCCTTCAACAGATGAGTGGATAAATAAAATGTGGTATATACACACAATGGAATACTACACAGCAGTAAGAAGGAATGATGTTGTGAAACATATGAAAACATGGATAAACCTTGAAGACATAATGCTGAGCGAAATAAGCCAGGCACAAAAAGACAAATATTATATGCTACCACTAATGTGAACTTTGAAAAATGTAAAATGAATGGTTTATAATGTGGAATGTAGGGGAACTAGCGATAGAGAGCAATTAAGGAAGGGGGAACAATAATCCAGGAAGAACAGATAAGCTATCATGGGTAAATTTAATGTTCTGGGAATGCCCAGGAATGACTATGGTCTGTTAATTTCTGATGGATATAGTAGGAACAAGTTCACAGAAATGTTGCTATATTATGTAACTTTCTTGGGGTAAAGTAGGAACATGTTGGAAGTTAAGCAGTTATCTTAGGTTAGTTGTCTTTTTCTTACTCCCTTGTTACGGTCTCTTTGAAATGTTCTTTTATTGTATGTTTGTTTTCTTTTTAAATTTTTTTTCATACAGTTGATTTAAAAAAGAAGGGAAAGTTAAAAAAAAAAAAGAAAAACAAGGAAAAAAAAAGATGTAGTGCTCCCTTGAGGAGTCTGTGGAGAATGCAGGGGTATTCGCCTACCCCACCTCGATGGTTGCTAACATGACCACAGACATAGGGGACTGGTGGTTTGATGGGTTGAGCCCTCTACCATAAATTTTACCCTTGGGAAGACGGTTGCTGCAAAGGAGAGGCTAGGCCTCCCTATGGTTGTACCTAAGAGCCTCCTCCCGAATGCCTCTTTGTTGCTCAGATGTGGCCCTCTCTCTCTGGCTAAGCCAACTTGAAAGGTGAAATCACTGCCCTCCCCCCTACGTGGGATCAGACACCCAGGGGAGTGAATCTCCCTGGCAACGTGGAATATGACTCCCGGGGAGGAATGTAGACACGGCATCGTGGGACGGAGAACATCTTCTTGACCAAAAGGGGGATGTGAAAGGAAATGAAATAAGCTTCAGTGGCAGAGAGATTCCAAAAGGAGCTGAGAGGTCACTCTGGTGGGCACTCTTACGCACATTTTAGACAACCCTTTTTAGGTTCCAAAGAATTGGGGTAGCTGGTGGTGGATGCCTGAAACTATCAAACTACAACCCAGAACCCATGAATCTCGAAGACAGTTGTATAAAAGTGTAGCTTATGAAGGGTGACAATGGGATTGGGAAAGCCATAAGGACCACACTCCACTTTGTCTAGTTTATGGATGGATGAGTAGAAAAATAGGGGAAGGAAACAAACAGACAAAGGTACCCAGTGTTCTTTTTTACTTCAATTGCTCTTTTTCACTCTAATTATTATTCTTGTTATTTTTGTGTGTGTGCTAATGAAGGTGTCAGGGATTGATTTAGGTGATGAATGTACAACTATGTAATGGTACTGTAAACAATCGAAAGTACGATTTGTTTTGTATGACTGTGTGGTATGTGAATATATCTCAATAAAATGAAGATAAAAAAAAACAAATCAATGAATTTTAGAAGCAGTGATTCTAGTCCAATCATCTGTCTTACAAATGAGGAAACTGAAGATCCTTAATTTTTTTCCACAGTAAGTGACTTCCATCTTATTGGCTTCTCCTCATCTAAGGAAAAACATTCATTGAAGCCAGATATTGTCATGGGAAAGAATTTTTTTCTCAAAGAAGGAACAATTTCAAATCTTATTCACATGGGAATTTGTATACTTTGAAAAAGTTTGAAGACTTTGACCCAGTTTAAGATTAAAATTAAAATATTTTGCTAATTATGAAACTGACCATTTTAAGCCAATAATAAATGAATGTTAATGTATGCCAGGCTTTGTATTAGACATTAGAGATCCAGAGATGAATAAGTATGGTTTTCTGTCCTGAAATGTCTTGCAGTCAAGTGGAGGAGGCAAAAGGAAAAATAAATAACTATAATTCACTATAATAATTTTGTAAAAAAAGATGTGTGAAAATGCCAGAAAGCACAGAAGATAGAGGAACTATCTGCCAACCAAACATAGAGTAACTTTTATACCTGAGTTCTCTTTCTTGTCTTTCAAATAAATACCATTTAAATCCTGGCATTTAAAAATTTATATATTTAGTTCTGTGCTACATGACATTTCATCAAACAATTTACTGAATCCATATTGTATAGCACATTGATCCCCTAAATTTCCTTATGAAATAAGTCCATCATTACATTAAATAAGGAGAAGAGTTGTTTGTTATAAGCTTTATTCAATAATTTGTGTTATTAACCATGTTTTAGACATTTTGTTCCCAAGTGTTCAAATAGCAATAGTATTTCTTGAGTCACAAATTTAAATCAGTCTGTAAATTTTACATTGTCAGGAAATTTCTGTACTTTTTGAACCATATCCATCCCAAAGTATAAAAGTTTTAGTATACACTATTCAGAGCCTTGGACCTAAATAGAAGGTAAATAGGCAGATGAGAAAAGCTTTCATAGTATTGTTTGTAGTAAAAATGTGATGGAACAACTTAAGTAAGCTCTTAACTATTATTGCAGCAGATCTCACACACACCCACTAGCCATTTTATTTAAAAAATTATAATGATAAAAAGCATTATGATAAAATTCAGAGATCAAAGCTATAGAGAACCTAATAATACTTTGAATTTTCCATAAAATTTCATATATATTTAAGTTATTTAGCAGTTAGAACAATCTTATGAAGAACTATTTAATATCCCCATATTAATTATATGGAAACTGAGATTCCAGAAATTTAAAATTTGAATAAGAATATACAATATGTGAATACCCAGGCAGAACTTCAAAATCTACTTTTGTGGAATTACACAGTAGTATAATGTCTATTCTAAAATGTAACATTTTACTTATTTTAAATATCTTCATTTATACTTATAAGAACACACAATTATGAGAGTAAGCTTTACTGCTGGGGAAGTCAAGGACTGCTCAGTGGTCATCTCCCAGGCCCACCTTTACGACATGCTTTCCTCTCTTGCATGATTATGTGCAGATATTTCAGTACATTTCCATTCCACAGCCCAGGGGAGATGTTAGGTCTAATGGAATAACCTGACCTTTTCTTGAACTCCAAACCAGAAACAAGCAGTTACAGCTGTTTATCAGGGCAAGATCTCTCAGTGTCAGTGTCCTCACCCCTGGGGTGCATAAATACCCAGCTCTTGGACCATTCAGGGTCCCTCTTCTCCAATGCAAAGTGGGGCAGGCAGAGCTGCCATCCACCAACCCTGACCTGAGCAGTTGGTCTCCTCTTATGATTGGCCATGATGGGACCTCTTCCCCTGCTCTTTTGGACCATTTGTGCTGTGTAAATTATAAAGCAGTAATTTTCTTAAAGTCTTTGTGTGTTTTAGCCTGTGCTTCCATGACACAACATACAGCAACTTGCTCCACATTTACTATATCAGAATATTTACAAAAGAAAATTAGATACTGCTGGGAAGATGGCAGCATAGAGAGAAGTGGAATTTAGTTAGATCCCTGGAACAACTAATGAACAACAAGGAACAACTAGTCAATAATTTGGAATAACTGCTTGGGGACAACCGTGACTGTCCATACATTGTACACCAACCTGGATTGGGAAGGAATGCCTGAGATCACAGCATAAAATCTGTAAGGAAAAACTACAAAACTATGCCAGGAGCCCACTCCCCCCATGGCAGGCCTAGCTGCAAAACCTCACTGTGGTAGAGAGCAGCACTCTCCCAGCAAGTGAATACAGCTCAACCGAGCTCCAACTGGGATTTTAATTAATGAATATGGACTGCTGAATACAAGCTAGAAACCCCCAACAAGCAGACAGAGGCTCTAGACCTTAAAGAACCAGACCTTAAAGAACCAGAAGACACATCGGTCCTGGGAGGTGGGCCAAGAAGACCAAGTGTTACTTCAGGCCAATGAGTGAAACTGGGGGGCTGTGCACTGGCTATAAAGGGGGGCTTTTTGTCCCTTTTTCTCTTTCTCAACTAGAGGGGCTCAGAGGAAAGAACCACAGCGATTTTCAGTGGAGAGAGCCTCAGCCATTTTCAGTTCGCAGCACTCTGATCCAGAAAGGGGTGGAGATAACAGTCAGAGAGTCAATTCAAATGCAGAAGATAACTCCCTAGGGACGCATCTTCCCTAAGAGTAAGGAGGTGGGGCCCAGCTTTCCCTTCAGAACCAGACCCCAAGACTGGGGGAAAACAGTCAAAACAGAAAATGAAGGGACCACATCCTTACACCAGTTGGAAGTGACTGGCTGACAGGTGCCATCTGCTGGGCAGGTTAGAAAAGCACAGAGACTGGAGATCTCACAGGAAAGTCTGTCATTCTTTAAAGATACACCCTGAATATAACACCATTCTGAGACCCGAACCCATTCTGGTCTGGGAAAATCTGACTGGGGTTACCAAGGAAACCAGATGCCTAGACAACAGAAAACTACAGTCTATACTAGGAAAAACAAAGATATGGCCCAGTCAAAGGAATAAACTTATACCTCAATCAAGATACAGTTGAGATATTGTTTCACTTTAATGAAACAATCTATTACAGATTTTCAAAGAAATATGCTAAATCAAATAAAAAACCAAATCAACAAGTTCAGGGAAGATATAACAAAAGAGATGAAAGATATAAGGAAACACTGGGCAAACATTAGAGAAATAGAAAGTTTTAAAAACAACTGGCAGAATCTATGGAAGTGAAAGTCACAACAGAAGAGACAAAAAACACAATGGAGACATGAAAGAGCAGATCTCAAGAGGCAGAAGAAAACACTCAGGAACTGGGGAACAAGACACCTGAAATCCTACACATAATAGAACAGATAGGGAAAAGAAAGGAAAAATATGAGCAACATCTCAGGGAATTGAAGGACACCATGAAATGCATGAATGTACGTGTCATGAGTGTCCCAGAAGGAGAAGACAAGGGAAAGGGGGCAGAAGCAATAATAAACAATCAATGAAAATTTCCTGTCTCTTATGAAAGACATAAAATTACAGATCCAAAAAGTGCAGCATACCCCAAACAGAATGTATATGAACAGACCTATGCCAAGACACATAATAATCAGATTATCAAACATCAAAGACAAACAGACAATCCTGAAAACAGCAAGAGAAAAGCTACCCATCACATACAAAGGAAGCTTCATAAGACTATGTGCAAATTTCTCAGTAGAAACCCTGGAGGCAAGAAGGAAGTGGTGTGATATATTTAAGATACTGAAAAAGAAAAACCACCAACCAAGAATCCTATATCCAGCAAAACTGTCCTTCAAATATGAGGGAAAGTTTAAAATATTCTCTGACAAACAGACAATGAGAGACTTTGTGAACAAGATCTCTGTGCTACAGGAAATACTAAAGGGAGCACTACAGACTGATAGAAAAAGACAGGAGTGAGAGGCTTGGAACATAATTTTGGGTGATGGTAGCATAGCAATGTAAGTACACTGAACAAAGATGACTGTGAGTATGGTTGAAAGAGTAAGGTTAAGAGCATGTGGGACATCAGAAGGAAAGAGGAAAGATAAAAACTGGGACTGTATAACTCAGTGAAACCTAGAGTGTTCAACAATTGTGATAAAATGCACAAATATGTTTTTATATGAGGGAGAACAGACAGATGTCAACCTAGCAAGGCATTAAAAATAGGGTGGTATTGGGGAAAAAATACAATCAATGCAAACTAGAGACTATAGTCAACAGAAACATTGCATTATGCTTCCTTTAATGTAACAAAGGCAATATACCAAAGCTAAATGCCTTTAAGAGGGAGACATAAGGGAGGGATATGGGATTCTTGGCATTGGTGATGTGTCTCTTTTATTCTATTTGAGGTTAACTCTATCTTTACTTTTGTTGCTTTTTAGCTCTCATGTTTTGTTTTGTTTTGTTTCCTTTCTTTTTCTTTTTCTGTTGTCTCTCTACTTTCCTTGACTCTTCCTCCTTCTTTGTGGAAGAAATGGAGATGTCCTTATATAGATAGTGGTGATGGTGGTTTATACCTAAATATATGACTACATAGGGAACCATTCATTGTTTACTTAGGATGGAAAGTATGCTGTGTGAACAAAACCTTCTTTAAAAAAAAAAGGATTGATGAAGAAACCTTGAGGGCACCACATTGAGAGAAATAAGTCAGACACATAAGGACAAAAATTGTGTGGTCTCACTGATATGAACTTATTATAATATGTAAACTCATAGACATGAAATATAAGTTACCAGGATATAGAATGAGGTAAAAGAAAGGGGAGCAGTTGCTTATTATGAGCAGAATGTCCAACTAGGTTGAACTTAAGTGTTTGGAAATGGACAGAGGTGATGGTAGCATGTTATTGTGAGAATAACTAACTGTGCTGAATGGTATGCGAATGTGGTGGAAAGGGGAAGCTTAGAGTCACGTATGTCACCAGGAGGAAAGCTGGAGGTTAAAATATGGGAATGTATAAAACAGTGAATCTTGTTGTGGATGAGGCCTGTGATTACTGCACAAATACTAGAAATCCCTCTCATGAGCTAGAAGAAATGTATGGCACTATAACTAGAAGTTGATAAAAAAGGGATATATAGATAAAATATATATACCTATTGCAAACTATGTACTATAGTTAGTAGTATTTTAACTTTCTTTCATCAATAGTAAAAAATATACTATACCAATACTAGGAGTCAATAATGGAGGTATGAGAGGATTTGAGTTTCTTTTTTGGCTTTATTTCTTTTCTGGAGTAATGAAAATGTTCTAAAAATTGAAAAAAAAAATTGTGATGAATGCATAGCTGTGTGATGATACAATGGCAATTGATTGTGCACTTTGGATCTTTGGATAAATGTATGGTATGTGAACAATCTCAATAAAATTAAATTTAAAAAAATTAAATTAGAAATGCCTAAAGATTGCCATAGGTATTTACAAATGCCACCTAAAGAAAAGAAACGGGTATTAGGGTTAGAGTCAATGCTTAGCTCTGCCGCTTACTATGTGAACTTGAGCAAATGATTTGAATTCTCTGAGCTTCTGTTCCTTTTTTGGTAAAATATGAATAATAATTTATGGCACATAGTGCTTTGGTGACGTGAGCTCTGGGAAAAATATCCAAGGTAATAGCTTGCATAGGATAGGCATTTAATAAATTGTAGCTCATACTAATTTTATCCTAAGAAAAGCTACCTTAGGAATTGATATTATTTTAAAGTTGTTAATATTATTATTTTTTAATGTCTGATTTGTATAGAGATATATTCACACACCATACCATATTCAAGTTTACAATCAATTGTTCACCATATCATCATATATTTGTGCATTCATCACGATCTATTTTTGAGAATTTTTATTACTCCAAAAAAATAAGAATAAAAATTAAAGTAAAATGGACACCAGAAATATACCATTCCCTACCCACTCCTGATTATTCATTTAATTTTTGTTCCCATTTTTCTACTCATCTGTCCATACACTAGAAAAAGGGAGTGTGAGCTACAAGGTTTTCACAATCACATCATCACTCTGTGTAAGTTATATACAGTTGTCTTCAAGAATCAAGGCTACTGGTTTGTAGCTCAACATTTTCAGGTATTTCTTTCTAGCTATTACAATACACTAAAACTGCAAAGGGATATCTATAAGATGCATAAGAACACCCTCCAGAATGACCTCTCAGCTCCATCTAAATCCTCTCAGCCACTGAAACTTTATATTGTTTCATTCCTCTTCGCCCTTTTTGTCAAGAAGGTTTTCTCAATCCCACAATGCTGGGATTGTTCTCATGCCTGGGAGTCATGTCTGACATTGCTAGGGAGATTTACACCCCTGGGAGTCAGGTCCCACATAGGGGGGAGGGCAGTGAGTCCACCTGCAAAGTTGGCTTAGAAAGAGAGACCACATCTAAGCAAAAGAGGTTCTCTGGGGGTGACCCTTAGGCACAATTTGAAGTAGGCTTAGTGTCTCCTTTGCAGTAACAAGTTTCACAAGGGCAAGCCCCAAGATTGAGGGCTCAGTCTTCTAGTTGGTAGTCCCCAACATTCATGAGAATATCAGTAATTCCTCAGGTGGGGAAGTTTAATATTTCCACATTTTTCCCCAGTCCCTCAAGCAGGCTTTGCAAATACATTTTAATATTCTTTTTGATAGAATAAAATAACTCTAATTTAAATTTTAAGACACTATGCATTTATTTTGTCCATGTATTTTGAATGGCTAACTAATTTACAATAGCCTTTTCCTTTTAAGTAACAATAATTTCTTAAAGATGGCTTACCTGGAGACTGGTCTATAATGCATTCTGTGACATAGCTGGAATTAAAAATTTATATGAGTGTTTTCAAACTTATAGTCAATTGGAAAAATGCCTGGCAATATATGATTTTACATATTTTCCATGGTAGTTGTGCCGGTTTGGATGTATTATGTCCCCCCAAACTCCTTGTTCTTTAATGCAATCTTGTAGGGGCAGAGGTATTAGTGTTGATTAGGTTGGAATCTTTGGACTAAGTTGTTTTCCATGGAGATGTGACCCACCTAACTGTAGGTGATAACTCTGACTGAAGTATTTCCGTGGAGGCATGTCCCCATCCATTCATTGTGGGTCTTGATTTAATCACTGGAGTCCTTTGAAAACACAGGCACAGACCCAGACACTAGCTGGTTTAGCCCAGAGATGCTTGGAATTGTAGACCCCTGTTGTTGGCTGCAGCCAAGAGAGACATTTTGAAGATGGCCGTTGAAAGCTGATGCTGACATTTTGGAGAATGCCATTTTGAAACGCAACCTGGGAGCAAGCAGACACCAGCCACATGCCTTCCCAGCTAACAGAGGTTTTCTGGATGCCAATGGCCTTTCTCCAGTGAAGGGACCCTATTGTTGATGCCTTACCTTGGACAGTTAATGGCCTTAAGATGGTAACCTTGTAACCAAATAAACCCCCTTTATAAAAGCCACTCCATTTCTGGTGTTTTGCATAATGGCAGCATTAGCAAACTGGAACAGTAATACAGGCACAAATCTGAAAAACAGTACTTTGAGATGTCTATTTAGATTCATAATAGTTCTTAAGGTATGCAAAATATTCAAATAATAAATTCTTAAGACCTTGACAATTGATACCAATAACAACTTAAAATCAAAATTAGTAGTCTATGACTAGAGACTAATAAAAATAAATATTATTTTATTTCAAAGAATTTTAAGAGCACAAATATGTGTAGAATAGAGAACCACATGGGATACAAATTTGTCTTTTGACAAAAACCAAGAAAGAGTAATTTTATACAAACAGCAAGTATATTCTTAGGAGGACATTGTTCTTTCTGTGTATGTAGTCTTACATTTGAATATAGTGCTTGAAGATATATGTGTATGTGTGTGTATGATCTATTTCTGAACAGATTAGGAGATAACACATGTAGGCATACATACATGAGCAATTTTGTGTGTGTGTGTGTGTGTGTGTGTGTGTTTTATTTGATGATCTATGGCTACAAATACAGGCTTAGCTTTTGTTTCCCATTTTCTTGAATTCACCTTTATAACCTGTATCCCCCTCCCTTTTTCCTCCTTCAGCATGACATTTTACTTTCTGAAATTTTATTTTTAAATCCCCCTTTTCTCCTTTTCCTTCATGAGAGCCATCAATTAATAAAAATATATTTGAGGATTTATGGAGTCCAGTAATGATTACTTATTTCAAGAGAGGTTTAGGAAGGCTCTGAGGAACATTACTCTCATTAACTGGGGAAATAAGTGAGGGAAAGTGGTGATAAAAAAGAAAGGGACATTCAAGAAAAAGTTATGGTTCTGGGAGTACCACACTAACCCTGGATGATTTCTTATCCTGAGGATGCTAGAGAGAGCAGGCCAATTCAATTCAAAAAGAAATTTCATCTTAAAATTAATTCTATTTCTAAAATTATTGAACAAATTTGCATTTGATCCATTTATTTGTCTTCATTTCACCTCAAGTTACACAACACACAAGCACACACAATTATACTACACTTAGCAAGCTACTTTATACATTTCTAGATGTTGCTATTAGCTAATTTGTTGCTTCAACCTGAGAAACTATCCAGACTATCATTCACTGTCCCTATTATCTGTCAACACCCTATCTAATGTGTATTGCCATGTGACACCCTAGCCAAAAGCTGTTACTCAAAATACCATGTTAATTTTGACCTATCAAATTTTGCCATATCCTATTTTCCCAAACTGAAGGGCTGTCTAATAAGTAGGGAGCATATTTAACATTCCTTTGTAAACTTATACTTCCAGCTGTGAAAAAGTAGCTTGTATCAGGCTAACCTTCACTCTGAGAACAACTTTAAACACTGAATAATTTTTTAAGTTTTTAAAGACATTAAAAAACAATCAATCATACACATCTAACATTAATGTCTTTGTTTTCTGGCTGTTAAAAAAATACCATACAATGGGTTGGTTTAATAACAGGAATTTATTGGCTAACAGTTTCAGAAGCAGAAGGTTTGTTTCCTATTGGGGTCAGCATCTTCTAGTGGGCAGGCAATCTTTGGGGCTCCTTGGCTTTTCCATCTACATGCAATGCACATGGCAGTGTCTTCTATCTCCTCTAGGTTTCCATTGACTTCCAGCTTCTGACTGCTCCCCCTGGCTCTTTCTCTAAATTTCATTCTGCTAATAAAGGACTCCAGTGATCTGAATTAAAGCCCAACCTGATTTCAGTTCCATCAGACCTTAACTGAAGAAACGTCTTTAAGAAATCCTGTTCACAATGGGTTGGGACGAGGACACGCCTTTTCTGGGTGACATGCCTTTTCAATCCCCAACAATACACTGCTATTGTTCCTCACTGGGGGACTTGCTAAATAGAAATTGCCTACCTGGACCTGTAGCAGTTTCACAGGCAATGAAGAAAAAACTGAAGTTGAGATCTACCAAGGCAGTCATTATTTGAAAGACCAAAATCTAGAAAAATAGGAACCTCAAGGAAGTGTAACATTTTACACACAATTTCCCCTTGAGATATTTGCTGCTAACTAATCTGAGCAGGAATAAGCAGAAAAATCAAAAAAGTGAGGAAAAACGTATATAAAAAGGCTCAAATGCAATGCAGAGATTTTGGGAATCTCACAATTCTCGGGTTACAAACATTAAATTCAAGTCTCTTCAAGGAGGAGGATCTATGGTGTGGGAAACTAAGTCTTCCATGTTGCCTGAGGCATATCTGGGGTGGTGGCTTAGAACGCTGAGCCACAGGCCTGCATAGATGCCATGCAGGCTCGCCCTGTAAAGATATGTGTCTTGTGACTATGATGACGGTGTTTACCATGGTCCTAAACCTAGATTGTATACACCTGATGTAAACATAGGTATCTGGTGGGCTCTCCTGAGCCTGAGGACCTTTAGCATATACACCTGATCTTCTGAAATAAATAGCTGGAGCAAGGATGCATTGGCATCCACTTAGCACGAGATGCAGTGGGCCCCCTGCTCCCTCAATTCTTAACTTTGTGTCTGTGTCTCATTCCTGCACTGCCCTGTCAGCAATCAGTGGCACCTGAACAGGGACCTTAAGAACAGGACCTGGTTCCTGACAGAAGAATCGCTTGAACGACTGAGGTACAGCAACGCTGGAACTCGGGTAGAGGTGACAGCCGTCTTTTGTATGCATTCCTTGTAGAACGACCCCAAGCATTATAAGCAGGGTAATGGGTAATGTTGAAGGACACAATAAATATGTTTCCTGTATTTCCCTCTTACGGCAGCTGCTGCGGGCCAGCAGTGTCAAGGTGGGGCAGTCAGAAATCTTAGAATTGCTGCAGATTATTGAAAAATACTGCTCTTGGTTCCCTACCCTTGGCTCCCTTGAACTGCAGGACTGGGAGCTGGTAGGTAAGGAATTGAAACAAAAACATATGCAAGGAGTTGATTTACTTATTAGTCAACAACATTGGCCCCGACATTGGCCTTTGCAAGAGGCACAAATTACTGTTGTGGGCCTAGGCTCCCCTCAGGGACTTATGCAAAGTGTTCGTATTTTGTCTTGCCTTGGCCCTGAGGGACAGAAGGCCACTGTGCCGGTTTGAGTGTATTGTGTCCCCCAAATGCCATTATCTTTGTGGTCTTGTGTGGGGCAGAAGTTTTGGTGCTGGTTGGATTTGCTTGGAGTGTGCCCCACCCAGCTGTGGGTAATGATTTTGATGAGATGTTCCCACGGAGGTGTGGCCCCGCCCATTCAGGGTGGGCCTTGATCAGTGGAGCTATATAAATGAGCTGACTCAAAGAGAAGGAAGTGAGTGCAGCTGGGAGTGATGTTTTGAAGAGGAGCAAGCTTGCTAGAGAGGAGCGTCCTGGGAGAAATCCGTTTTGAGGCCAGAGCTTTGGAGCAGATGCCAGCTGCCTTCCTAGCTAGCAGAGGTTTTCCGGACGCCATTGGCCATCCTCCAGTGAAGGTACCCGATTGCTGAGGTGTTACCTAGGATGTTTTGTGGCCTTAAGACTGTAACTGTGTAGTGAAATAAACCCCCATTTTATAAAAGCCTATCCATCTCTGGTGTTTTGCATTCTGCAGCATTACCAAACTAGGATAGCCACCTTACAACCTTATGTGGCTGCTCTGCCTTTTAATCTTTGGGGCAGAGACCTACTTGAACAATGGGGTGCTACTGTACATATCCCTCCTCCTAGTGGAGTGTACAGTATTCAAAGCCACAACATGATGGCAAATATGGGGTATGTCCCTAGCCATGGGCTTGGCATACATTTGCAAGATACCCCTTCACCCACCCAAGTCTCACCAAAATGTGATCAATTTGATTTAGGATATAAACCTTTTTAGTGGCGGCCGCTGTTTATTTGCCTCCCCAACCTGTCCCATTAGTATGGACTACAACAAAACCAGTATGGGTAGAGCAGTGGCCACTTACAAAAGAAAAATTAGAGGCTTTGCATGAATTGGTTCAAGAACAATTGTCCTTGAAGCATATTGAAGAGTCTTTTAGTCCTTGGAATTCTCCTGTGTTCCCAATAAAGAAAAAATCAGGAAAATGGAGAATGTTAACTGACCTAAGAAGTGTTAATGCTGTCATTCAGCCCATGGGACCTTTACAGCCTGGGCTCCCCAATCCTAGCATGATTCCTGAAAACTGGGCTTTAGTGGTCATTGATATTAAAGACTGTTTCTTTTCCATCCCTTTAGCTGATCAAGATAAGGAAAAATTTGCTTTTACTATTTTGTCCCTTAACAATAAAACCCCTTCTAAACAATATCAGTGGAAGGTTTTACCACAAGGTATGCTAAATAGTCCTACAATATGTCAATATTATGTCAACCGTGCTTTACAGCCTGTCTATTTAAATTTTCCTAAAGCTTATATAATCCATTATATGGATGATATTTTGTGCTCTGCACCTCAGGAGACTGAAGTAGAAGCTTTGTTCTATGCTGTTCAAAAAGCTTTACAGAATGTAGGATTGCATATGCTACTAACAAAGTGCAACATAATTTACCTGTACAGTATTTGGGTTCTAGTATCAATAGACTTACAATTCAACCCCAAAAAGTACAACTCCGCAGAGATGCTGTTACCACCTTAAATGATTTACAAAAACTATTAGGGGATATTAATTGGCTTCGCCCCAAAGTAGGTATAGCTAACTATGAGCTCTCCAACCTATTTTCTCTCCTTTGTGGAGATTCTAAATTAAATAGCCCTAGATCTTTAACTTCAGCTGCAGAGAAGGAATTACAATTAGTGGAAGCTAAAGTTCAACAAGCTCAGATATCCCGTGTTGATCCTAGGCAACCTTTATCTCTACTTACCTTTTCCACTCCCAAATCCCCTACAGGCTTGCTTTTGCAAAATGATAGGCTTGTAGAATGGATCTTTTTGCAGGATCCTGGTGTTAACCCTTGTGGTCTAGCCCCTGATGATTTATGGCAAATGGATGTTACTCATATCCCTTCCTTTGGCCACTTAGCCACTGTTCATGTCAGCATTGACACATACTCTGGCTTTCTTTGGGCCACAGCACAAACCGGTGAAACATTTTGACATGTTCGTACTCACCTTTTTGCCTGTTTTGCCTCTATGGGCTTGCCCCATGCTTTAAAAACTGATAATGGCCCAGCCTATACATCTGCAAAATTTGCTACTTTTACTATGACTTGGGGCATTTGTCATACCACTGGTATTCCTTATAATCCCCAAGGACAAGCTATTGTTGAGCGTGCCCATCATACTTTAAAAATTATGTTAACAAAACAAAAAGGAGGAGATGATGGAACGCCCCATTAACGATTATCAAAAGCTTTATTTACTTTAAATTTTCTAAATTTTTATGAAAAACTGGGTGGCACTGCCACAGAATGACATTTTCCAGCTGAAAAGACAACACTGAAACATTATTTCCAGAAAGCACCTCCTATATGGTGGAAGGACATGCTAACTAATGAATGGACAATGGGTACTTTATTAACATGGGGAAGAGGTTATGCTTGTGTTTCCCCAGGTGACGGATGAGCACCACTTTGGATACCGGCCCGACGACTGAAGCTGTACCATGAACCCAGCAAAGAAAAGAAAATTCCTATGGGACATCGAGCCACCAGTGATGCAGTTCCAGGGTCTGACACTGAAGACAACAGTGATCGGGCCAACACCCCTAACTAGGGAAGACCAACATCCAACTTGGAGGCAGATAAAGAAATTATGTCAGGATGCTGAAAAACAAGTCCAACGAGATAAGCTGCCTATGACAGGTTCTAACCTGATGGCAGCAATGTTGGCTCTTATTGCTATTGCTGTGAATATATCTCTGGCATGTGCTCATTCTGGAAATTATACCTATTGGGCTTATATTCCTAACCCCCCATTGCTACAACAAGGCAACAGTTCATTCAATTTTCCCTCCTCCTTATTTTGGCTGCCTGGGTCCAAACCATTGTTGGGCATGGAGGCCACGGGGCATAGGCTGTCAAGGAGACAAAACTAACCCTCTTGGAGGGCATTGCCCCTCCCTTACATCACCCTGTATGGTCCTGGAGGATGGCTGGTTAGCCAGAGACGGGTAAGATTCCTCAGTGAAGGAACAACCTAAGACAGGCACAGTCACAGAGGGGCCATCAGGAGAAAACTTGGGGGCCAACAGAGGTGGGGCACAGAACCTCATCCCGCCAGCTTTGCAGGGGTATGAACCCTCAACCCTTTTAAGGGAAGTCTCCTGCCCCCATGGCTACTTTGTTTCCCACGCCCGGCTCAGATCGGAGCCCAAGTGGAAGACAGAGATCTGACCAGCGGCTAAAATAAAAAGGGGGACATGTGGGAAACTAAGTCTTCCATGTTGCCTGAGGCATATCTGGGGTGGTGGCTTAGAACGCTGAGCCGCAGGCCTGCATAGATGCCATGCAGGCTCGCCCTGTAAAGATGTGTGTCTTGTGACTATGATGATGGTGTTTACCATTGTCCTAAACCTAGATTGTATACACCTGATGTAAACATAGGTATCTGGTGGGCTCTCCCAAGCCTGAGGACCTTTAGCATATACACCTGATCTTCTGAAATAAATAGCTGGAGCAAGGATGCATTGATGTCTACTTAGCACAAGATGCAGTGGGCCCCCTGCTCCCTTAATTCTTAACTTTGTGTCTGTGTCTCATTCCTGCGCCGCCCTGTCAGCAATACTATGGCAAACACTTAAGAATTTCATTGAGGTCTCCAAAGCACTACACCCTAGTATAGAGGCAAATTGGAATTAGAACAGAGCTAAAAAATTCTGACACTGTCTTAGTCCATGAGGAAATTAAATCCTCTCTGGAGGGAGAAAGTATCATCTAGAGCACCTATAACTTTTCCTATAGAATGGTGATATTCACCAAATGACAATAAACGAAGGTCAAAAATCAGATAATCCACAGGTGGTTGGTCCATTTATATATTATAGTAATCAGACAGGTGCTTTAAATAACTTTGATTAAGATGTCCAAGAAAATAGGTAAGATAGAAACTAAAATCTATTTAAATTAATCGACTGGAAATTCTAGAAACTGAAAATTTAAATAAATTATGAATTTAGAACATACATTTAGCAAAAGATTAGACACAAGAAAAGAGAAGATTATTAACTAGAACACAGGTTGTCAGTAGAAAATAAACACATTGAAGCACAAGGTTGGAAAAAATTTAAATATATAAAAAGTAATCAGTCACATGGGATCCACTGAAAATATTTAGCATGCGTGAAATTGGTGTCCAAGAAAGTAATAGAAAGAGAATATTCAGAGATATATTGGAGAGGGAATTTTCCAGAATGGATAAAAGATAACCAGAAACTTCAAACATAAAAAATATCAAGATTCTCTTAGATCAAATAGGATAAAGGAAAAAAAAAATATGCACACCTAAGACATTGCTGTGTAATGCTGAAAAACAAAGAAAACCCCTTAAAGGAAGGTAGATGGTGGGGGGCATGTTACCCTCAAAGGAGTGATAGACAATAAAGACTGACAGCTCACCTGAGTAGAGATGATAGAAGTCAGAAAGCAATGAAGTGACACATGTACAGTACTGAAAAAGAAAATGAATGCCAATCGAAAAATCTACAGGCAGTGAAAAACTTCTTAAAAATGACAGCAGGATAAAGAAGTGTTCAGAGAAATAACATCTCAAAAAAGTCATTGCAAGGACAACTGTACAAAAGATATAATATGGTAGTGCTTCACAAATTAGGAAAGAGATTCCATATTAAGCATAGTAATGCAAAAGGATCAGTGCATTAGAAAATATAAAATTAGGGTAAATCTAAATGAATTTTGACTGTTCCAAGTAATGATGTCTTGTGACTTTTGAAATATTTATAATTAAAATATATGACAGCAACAGCACAAAGCTCGGGAGGTATTTCAAATACATTCTCTAAATGAAATATATTTATTACATAGAGGAGTTCATGCATTCCTTATATTATTAAATAGCATGCTCCACATTCTCTTCATACCACTTGCCCATTATACTGTTATTTTATTGTCTGTCTTACCTAGTAGAGTATAAGCTCCCTGAGAGCCTATGTCTATCTTACTCAGCAATTTCCAATGACAGCACTGTGCCTGATTAGGATAGTAACTTAATAATTAATTTTGAATAAAAAATAAATGAATGAATAAGATGCAGTGACTTGCCCAAGACCAACAAGTCAACAAGTGACAGAGCTAGCCAGACTTCTGACTCTAAGTCCAATATTTTTCCCGACTGGCCCTCATTATCTTCTATTAGAATAAAAGGAAGCACACAGATTTGTCAGGAGAAATAGATATTTTGAAACTAAATTTTAAGACATCGAATATAATGTAGTTTGACTTAACCAAATCATAGTACAAAGAGAAATACACTAAACTTATTCAGTACCTGCTAAGCATTAGACATTATGGGGGATGCTCAAAATTATACATAAGAGACATTAAGCTAAAGTATTTGGCAGATACAAAAATAAATAAATTCCCATGAACTGGAAGTATATAATTGGAACATTGATTTAACTACGTAAAAGCCTCATTTTCAACCAATTTGGTTTGCATATTGCTATGTTTGCCATTATTTTACCAACTTTAAATTGATTCTAGAAAATTTGACTCAGGGTTTTTGTTTTGTTTCTACAAAATTGAGTATAAAAACGTTTCTTAAGTGTTTTTATGAAAAAATCTATTTTCAGAATAATAGTTCAATCCCAGAAAGGTGTCTATTATGGGCCTTTTGTGCTTCTATTTATTCTCTATGCAAAAACAAGAAATGTATTTAAATAATTAATTGAATAATTAGCTATCATTAAACTGTTTATGTGTAAATAGGTAAAATTTCTGTATTTCTCTTTTCTGAGAAGAAAATATTGACCTCTTTAACTTCTCTTTATTCACCTACAAAAATTTTTTAACAGAATCACGGTTTAAAAAAAACAGCTTTAACTCGTATTTGTAAGATTATTATCTTATACTGACTTCATTCTAAGAATTCACATTACTACTTGCAGTTCATTATAATTTGTAAATTTCTAGTCTCTAAGAGTGTGTGCTCTCAGTTACAAAAAGAATCAAATGCTTATATTTGGAAACACAGGATATTAAATAAATGAGAAGAGACCACAAATTAGCTGTTCTGTTCTTGTCCTAACAGTTTTTCCTTGCCAAACCAATTAAGTAAACAAGCTGTAGTTTCAATTCTAAAAATAAAAAGCATGCATTTACAGTTGCCCAAATATGTTTTCCTTTCCGTACATAAAAGGGAATACTCTGAGGATTTAATTAACAAGTCTTTGACATTTGTGGCATAAATATAATAGGTTAGTTAATGTTTCTGTACTTCCTCTAAACACAGAAACAAGTTTAAGGATCTAGCATGCCAGCCGGAATGCTAGCCAGCAACTGATTAGCTGGAAATTTGTCATATGGATACCATAATAGTCATAATTAGCTGGGAGTTCCTGGACTCATCAGGCAAAATTGCTATCATTCCTTATAGAATTTTGCAGCACAGAGGAGAATTACTGGGAGAATTAATATAGTCTTAGGGATGTTGTAACAAAGAAAAAAAAGATAATGACTGCTTGTGTTATGAAATGTACAATTTAGCGAAGAATCCTTGAATGAGAGTCTAAAATATTGCTTTCAAAGAGATAAGCCTGATGAACATCAAACAACTGCTCTCACTTCAGTCTGCAGAATTTTTAAACTTCAAATTCTGGCTGGGGGAAGGGTTAAGAAGACAAAGACTAGAAAGACCCTGTTGGGGGATAACGGACAGTGAGATAGTTACTAAGAATAGAAGCAGAGGTATTAGCCAACAAGGATTTTCCAAAGAAAGAATTTTCCAAATACTGATTGAAACATCAGCCAAGGAATCATATCTCACCTGAATCTCCCACCTAAAATATTCCAAGTATTAATTATTAGAATTCTCTCAGAAATATAGTATTTTAAAAGGAAGCATTTCCCCTTCTTTTCTGCCACTGAAGACAGCTCTAATAGGGGCTAATCAACCCTATTTAAAATCCAAATTGTGCTTTCAGAATTAGGAGTTTCATAGTTTCACTCTATTTGCATTCACGTAAATGGAAACAGAGCAATGAAACTCATTCATCTCCCAATACCATGCTGTCTTGCTCTCTCTCTTTCCTCCATATATTGCCATGAACTTGGAACACTCTTCCTTCCAGTTGAGTCTCAGTTTAGACATTACTTCCTCCAGGAATCTTTTCCTGATTCTTCCTAACATGTAGAAACTTAGGGGAGAATCCTTGATTCTCCTTCAAAATATAAGATTTGTGCAAGGACACATTAGAAGAATCTAAATGTTCAACTTTCTTCATATATGATTCCATAGTATCCTATGTCTGCTCTCATAGCATTTAGCATCCACTGTATTGAGCATCTAATTTTTTTTCCTTCACTAATCTTATAAGCTTTGTGAAAGCAGAAGACCTCGCTTTACTGGTCATTTTTAAACCATAACAATGGACTGGCACATTGACAACGCCATAAGTATTTAGAAGGAAATGACAGATAAAACCAAATAGAACATACAAAAAAAAAAATTCAAGATGTAGTCCAGACTCAAGGTAAATATTAGAATTTTGCACAGCATTATAAAAATATTAATAAGCCAACGAGAATACCAGGAAACAGGAGGTGCTGGCATACTAAACAAATATTTTAAAAATGCTATAAAAATATGGAAAATAGCCCCAAAATTTGGTAGTAGACAAAGAACATTCATCAAAAAGTGATTCCATAAGAAAAAGGTACCAGTTATTTTTATCATGAAATTTTAAGAAATGCTTAAGCTGGCTGTTTTAGTTTCCTCATTGTTAAAGCAAATACCATGCAGTGAGTTGGATTAAACAATGAGAATTTATTGGCTTGTGTTTTTAGGCTAGGAGAAGTCCACATCAAGGCATCATCAAGGCAATGCTTTCTTCTCAAAGACCGGCATCTGGGGCTGGCTGCTGGTGCTCCTCAATCCTTGTTTCCTCTGTCACACTGTAATATATTTGGTGGCCTTTCCTGGCTGTTCTCCCTTCTCTTCTCAAGGTTCCTTTGACTTTCAGCTTATGGCATTTTCTGTCTGCCTGTGACCTTCTCTATAAGGCCCTCAGTAATAAGGTTAAGGCCCATCCTGGGCCACCACATCTTATCTGATGTAATCACATAAAAAGGTCCTGTTTACAAGGGTTCACACCCACAGCAATGGATTAAGCTTAAGAACATGTTTTTCTGGAGTACATAGCTCTAAACCACCACAGTGGCTATCTCTTTAGTGAGGGAAGTCACAAAGCAGAAATACGGGAAGTCAGGATAAACTTAGTGAGAAAACGGAAGAAATAAAATGTGAGTTTTTAAAACTTGGGAGAGAAATAGAAGGAATAAAAAAAATCACAGAAAAGGGGAAAGGTTCAGAAAGAGGAAGTACTGTTAATTTAATCACCGCTCAAAGTAAGGGATTAATAGATGCTGTGGGGAAAAAAAGAGGAATAAGCATTGTATAGTGATTGGAAAAGTAATCATTGGAACAAAACCATAAATCTCCTTCAATATCAGAACTCCATAAAAAAAAAAAAGCAAATAGACAACATAGAGAAAGATTTTTTAAAACCATGGAAACAAAACATGCTACGAAATAATATTACAACTAAAAACAAATGTATGTGTTTTATCAATATATGTAAATGGACTTCACCTACATATTAAAAGAAAAATTCAAAGTCTCTATAGGATACAAGAGATACATCTAAAACACAGTGATTCAGAACGGATGAAAATAACAGAACAGGCAAAGTTTTACCGGGCAAATTAAAACAGCAAGCTTTATACAAATGTAATCACACATCATGCATTTTTGTGGCTGATAAAAGCCCTTTAGCAGATTAAGGAAGTTCCCTTGTAATCTCAGTTTTCTAAAAATATTTTTATTTTAGTCATTTATTATTGTTGAATTATATCAAAGCTTATTTTGCATCAATTGTTATACTCACATAACTTTTTATCTTTTAATCTATTAAGTCTAACTTTCTGGGTATCTTATCCTTTTTTATTACTGGATTACATCTGCAGATATTTTGGTTGGGGTTCTCATGCCATGTCAAAAAAATTATAGTCTTTCTTCTCATAAAGTCCTTGCAAATTTTGGTATCAAGATTATACTGTTCCCTTTTTTCAATTTTTTGTAGTATTTCCCTCTTTTTAATATTTTCTGAAATGGTTTGTGAAAGACTGGCATATTTTCTTCTTTTAATGTTTGGTAGAATTCTCTGATAAACCATTTGATCATAAGATGTATTTGAGGTTTTAATTATAAATTTAGTTTCTTTGTTAGAAGACTATGTATAATTACTATATCTTCTTGTATCATTTATGGTAATTTGTATATACCTAAGAATTTGTCCATTCCATCTATGTGTTAAAATGCATTTGCACAAAGTTTTCATATGTTCTTTGAATCTTGCAAAACTATAAAATATAAAGTGATTTCATTCCTGATATTAGAATTTTATGCATTCTTTTTTATTATCAATCTCACCAATAATTTATCAATTATGTTATTTTCAAAAAACAAAATTCAGCTTTGTTGGTTTTCCCGATTATCATTCATTTTTTTTCTATTTCATTAATCTGCTTTTTACTTTGTCCTCCTGCTCTCCTGGAGTTTAACTTGCTTTTTTTCTTTATAAACTCATGAAATGGATGTTTACATCAACTTTTCTCTTTTCCAATATGTACATTTGTGAATATGAATTTAATTTTAACCATGGCTTTAACTGCATCCTACTTTTTATATATTCTGTTTTAATTCCTCACTTACATGAAAGCATTATATAATGTTACTGTGACACTTCTCTGATGCATTGATTATTTAGAAGTATTTAATATAAAATATACTTCATTCAGTTTACACTATAGCTAGCTTATATAATATCATTGTTGTGAATCATAATTATATATATATATATCCCACAAGATATTAGTTTGGTATGTAGATAGGCACAATAATAGACCCTTAAATATGTCCACATCCTAAACTCCAGAACTTGTGAATGTGTTAGGTGACATGGCAAAGGAGAATTAAGATTCAGATGGAATTAATGTTGCTAATCAGCTGTCCTTAAGATATCCTGGATAATCTGGTTGGCCCAATGTAATCACAAGGTCTATAAATGGAAGTAGCCAGCAGATGAGAGAGACATAGTGATGCAGTGTGAAAAAAGCTTGACAGACTGTTACTGACTTTGGCGATTGAAAGGGGTCATGAGACAAGGAATGCAGGATGCCTCTAGATGCTGGAAAAGGCAATAAAACAGATTCTCCCTTAGAGCCATCTGCCAGTTTGGATGTATCATGTCTCCCAAAACACCATGTTCTTTGATGCAGTCTTATGGAGGCAGATGTATTAGTGTTCATTAGCTTGGAATTCTTTGATTGAGTGTTTCCATGGAGATGTGACTCGATTAATCAATTCTGAGTGAAACATTTGAATGAATAATTTCCATGGAAATATGGGTCCTGCCCATTCAGGGTGGGTCTTGACTTAATCACTGGAGTCCTATAAAAGAGCTCACAAACAGAAGGACCTCAAACCATTTGAGAGGGACATTTTGGAGAGCAGCTGAGAAACATTTTGGAGACTGCCACTGAAAGCAGAGTTTTGCTGAAGCTTTGGAGATGCTAACCCACAGTTTGCTCCAGAGAAGCTAAGAGAGGACAAACACCCCAAGAGCAACATTTTAAAAAATGTACAGGAGCTGAGAGAGGAGCTGGAACACAACCTGGGATCAGCAGACACCTGCCATGTGCCTTCCCAGCCAACAGAAGTTTTCCAGACGCCATTGGCCTTCCTTCAGTGAAGGCATACTTGCGTTGATGTGTTAATCTGGACATTTTCGTGGCCTTTGGACTGTAAATTTGTAATCAAATAAACCCCCTTTATAAAAGCCAATCCATTTCAGGTATTTTGCATGATGGCAGCATTAGCAAACCAGATCAAGCCATCAGGAAGAAATGTAGCCCTGCTAACCTTGATTTTAGCCTAATGGGATCCATTTTGGACTTCTGATCTTCAGAACTATAAGATAATAAACTGTTTTTGTTGTTGTTGTTACTCAGCAATTCCACTTGCATGAATTTTATTCAACAGCAAATCCACTTGTAGAAATTTCATTATACAAATACACACACATAGTATGATTGAACAAGGATAACTATTAATATTATGATGAGAAATATTTCACTCTATACCCTTAAGTACATTTTGAATATTGTAAATATATTATACAAACATAAACAATTGTTAAAGGAACAAAAACATATTTGTTTTAGTTTGCTAATGCTGGAGAATGCAAAACACCAGAGATGAATAGGCTTTTATAAAACAGGGGTTTATTTCACTACACAATTACAGTCTTAAGGCCACAAAGTGTCCAAGGTAACACATCAGCAATCGGGTACCCTCACCGGAGGATGGCCAATGGCCTCCGGAAAACCTGTTAGCTAGGAAGGCAGCTGGCATCTGCTCCAAAGCTCCGGCCTCAAAACGGCTTTCTCCCAGGACGTTCCTCTCTAGCAAGCTTGCTCCTCTTCAAAACATCACTCCCAGCTGCACTCTCTTTCTTCCCCCTGAGTCAGCTCATTTATATAGCTCCACCGATAAGGGCCCACCCTGAATGGGCGGGGCCACACCTCCATGAGAACATCTCATCAGAATCATTGCCCACAGCTGGGTGGGGCACATTCTAAGCAAATCCAACCAGCACCAAAACTTCTGCCCCACACAAGACTACAAAGATAATGGCATTTGGGGGACACAATACACTCAAACCGGCACAATATTCTATACATTACATACTTAATGCTAAACTATTTATTGATACTTTTTCTACAATGGAACTCTCCTCGTAATCTTCATGGAACCAATACAAAGAGGAACATTTTAATTGGAGTGGATGGGAAAACCACTTCATAATCCCAAATCACAAAAAGGAGAAGTAGCATTCACTTTTTGGCAAACCCTAAGTCAAAAATCCAGAAGTTCCTATTTATACTGAAGAAAGCAGGCAGTATTGAACCAGCACAGCAATTATGGTGATGCAAATCAATTTAGCTATGGGCTTTCAGACATTTGTTGTTTATTAAAACATTGCCCATCCAAGATCGATCTAAGATGGCGACTGTGGAACTGGAAACCACCCCCACCTACAGAAGAAAAGAAAACAGAATCTAATCAGGAGGTTGCTAACCCAGAACACTATATTAAACATCCACTACAGAACAGATGGGTGCTTTGGTTTTTTAAAAATGATAAAAGCAAAACTTGGCAAGCAAACCTTCGACTGATCTCTAAATTTGATACTGTTGAAGACTTTTGGGCTCTGTACAACTATATCCAGTTGTCTAGTAATTTAATGCCTGGCTGTGACTACTCACTTTTTAAGGATGGTATTGAGCCCATGTGGGAAGATGAAAAAAACAAAAGAGGAGGACGATGGCTAATTACATTGAACAAACAGCAGAGACGAAGTGACCTTGATCGCTTTTGGCTAGAGACACTGCTGTGCCTTATTGGAGAATCTTTTGATGACTACAGTGATGATGTATGTGGAGCCGTTGTTAATGTTAGAACTAAAGGTGATAAGATAGCAATATGGACTACTGAATGTGAAAACAGAGAAGCTGTTACACATATAGGGAGGGTATACAAGGAAAGGTTAGGACTTCCTCCAAAGATAGTGATTGGTTATCAGTCCCATGCAGACACAGCTACTAAGAGCGGCTCCACCACTAAAAATAGGTTTGTTGTTTAAGAAGACACCTTCTGAGTATTCTCATAGGAGACTGCGTCAAGCAATCGAGATTTAGGAGCTGAACCAAAGCCTCTTCAAAAGCAGAGTGGACTGCATTTAAATTTGATTTCCATCTAAATGTTGCTAAGATATAAGAGAAGTCTCATTTGCCTTTGTCTTGTACTTCTGTGTTCATATATTATTATTTTTTTTTTTTAATTTTGGCTAGCATATCCACTACCTAATCAAAGAATTACAGTACACATCATCCCCAGAATCCATAAATGTGTTCTTGGCCCACTCTGTAATAGCTTAGTAGAATTACATTACAAACACATTTACCCATCCACTATATTCAAAAAAGAACTTGGCATTTCTATACCTTAAAGGAAAAAAAATTCAATGTTCCATTGTATGCAGGAGCATATTTTGCTGGTTTGGAAGAATATAATGCATAAAGTTTTCTAGCAATTTTCTTTGTTTCTTTTTACAGCATTGTCTTTGCTGTACTCTTGCTGATGGCTGCTAGATTTTAATTTATTTGTTTCCCTACTTGATAACATTAGTGATTCTGATTTCAGTTATTCATTTTGTTTTGCTTTTGTTTTTTTCTTCATGTAACATTGGTGAAGAATCCAGGAATATGACACAAAGGTGGAATAAACATTAATTTGTGCAAAAAAAAAAAAAAAAACATTGCCCATCCAAAAAGACAGTTGTTGGTGTCTTCAAAGTAGATCGCTTCTCCTTCCCCATTAGAATTAATCTTTTCATTAACTTATTCCTCTTCACACATTCAGGGTGCAACATGTTATCTTGTACATCTGGGGATGGGAAAGTGCAGGCTGGTAACAGGAAGAGAGAGATCATCCTCTTGGGAGGTCAGGTACCCAGGCCTGCCCTGCATGGAACTGCAGGTGAACCCCACTCTATGTATCTGCAGGGAGAGCTCTGCCATGGACAAAATTATTTTATTGCCAACAAGGTATACAAATGAGAGCTAGGAACAAGAATAAGGCCAAAAATAAGGAGATACAAAGAAACAGATTTAACCTTTGGCAGTGGTTTCACTGGAATTCCATTATGATATTCTGTGGGTTTTTTATATGCTTCTTAAAATATTTGAAGGATTTATGGGCATTCTATGTATTTAACTCATACTTTTAATTAAATTTTTAGGAGCATTCAATTAATATATTAACATGTTTAGTGAAGCTTAGTAAAAATACAAAAGTTTCAGTATTTAAATTGTATAAACATTCAGAGAACTTTTAATCATTGAATGTTGAATATTTTTAATAGATTAATTAGGTTAATAGATAATGAATAAAGTGGAGCAATGGTGACATTTCCTATTTCCTAATGATCCTAGGACAATCCAAAAACTACCAAATGAGCAAATATAAAATGAGCACCTCTTGTGTATTAAAAACTTCAAGGATGTCAAAATACACCTGAATTCAAAAACAATCTTTTATCCACATGTCTCCTTTGGATTCAAAATTTGAATTCCCCTACTAAATGTAATTATGTCAATCAGTGATGGAAGATCTTGGGAAAAAATGTGAATAGCAATAATAGCTAACACAGAGTATTTCCCTTGTTTCAGGCACTTTTACAGGGACTTTATGCATAATTACCAATAAATCTCAAAATTAATCCTAAGAAGTTATGTTAAAGTTTATATATGAGGCGTCTGAGACTGAGGTTAATAAAGTCATCCAAGCTCTCACTTGTGAGTGTGGCACCCAGCACTTAACTGTGCCTGTGCACTAGTGTCTGTGCACATCACTGTAGAGACACCTTAGTGTCAAATTTCGTGCACTTGTCTCATCTTCATGGGCAGGTCTTCTACAGTCTCTGATTAGATCAGAGAACAAGTCCCCAAATGGAATGCCTGCTTCTGCAGCTCTTTCTCCCCTATAGTCTACTCTCCACAAAACAGCCCAAATAATTGTTCTAAAATACAGATCTGGCAATATCAATCTTTATATTAAAACCCTGATTACCTCCTGGATTAAAAGCATTGCTGTGGTTTTTCAAAGTAATTGGATTGAAAACCAAACCTCTTACCATGGCTTGCAAGGCTCTCTGATCCGGGCTCTATGTGTACTTTTAATCTCTTACACTTCCCTTTGTTTACTTCCATCCAGCCAAGTCAGTCTCAGGGCCTTTGATTGGAAGTTCCTCTAAAATGTTATCTTGGAGATCCTCATGCAACAGGCTCATTCTCATTTAAGCCTCAATTATCATCATAAAGAGACCTTCCCTGAATGACCTCACCTAAAGCACTCACCACAATCATCCAATCATTCACCACCCAATTAACTAACTTTACTTATTTCATAAAATAAATCACTATTTGAATTATTTTATTTACATGCTTATATTCTGTCTCACCTCCTACTAGAATATAAGCTATTTTGATGTGAGCCCTTGCCTATCTTTTCCATTATTGTATTTCCAATACTTAGGACTGTGCCTTGCACCCAGGAATTCAACAAATATTTGTTGAATAGATGGTTATTCCATTTCTTCAGGGCCATGATCTCAGTTGGTTCTTACTGATTTGGTCAGAAATTTAACACTGATGTGGTAATTAGGGATAATTTTTACTTATTAACCATTCTTGAGTTATTTTAAGCAAACAATATTCTTCAATCAAAAAGAATGCCTAATATAAACTCCTCAAGTAATTATAAAAGCTCAGCAAGGGTCACTTCCAGGGAGAAGAAATGGAGAACTAAGGATCTAAAGTGAGAGGGAACTAATGTTTTACTATAATCACCTTTATACTGTTGGAAATACTTACTAAGTGCATATATTCTGTACCTGGCAAGGGATGCCAAATGAATGGGGCAAAGCCAAGTTCCAAACTGTCAATATCACAGGCTTGTCCATGGTCACCCTTTCCTAAATTAGTATCTAGAGTAATTACAAATATAAAATATGCATTTTATAGATGTTACCTCTATCCTTTTTGGGGAAAAATTGTTTTGCAAAATATATTTTGTTTCCCCAGATTGTAATTGTTTTATACATTAATTCTTTAAAAGACCATGTGAAATGAGCTCCCACTATAATACATGATGGTGTGTTACATGGTTGTTTTATTTATTAATAGAAGAATTGCATTGTGCTCTATATACATGCAATGTTATTTAAAAGTATTTCTTTAAAAATAGTACTGGCTTTTCTAGAGCCCCATAATTCCAGTTTTGTAATAATTCAAAACTGTTATGATCAAATCCAGAGAAAATCTTATCCTTAAAGCCACACTGAGGTGCCACAATGAGATATCATTCTAAGATATTGTGAGGAGAACTAGTTTATCTGTCTGTTTCAAAATGAGTTTTTTTTTTTTTTTTTTAAGATGTAATCTGAAAGACAAGTGATTAGTGAAAAAATATAAAATTTATACTGGGATAGGCCTCTGCTGTTATTTTACCTTCAGCTCAGTTAGAGTCACCAAAGAATAATAATTCACAGGACAAAGGTTTAGATGGGATAGGCAGTGCTTTTCATAACTTTTGTGGACTTTGAACCTTAAGGCAAGCACATTGTTCTAGTTTGCTAATGCTGCCAGAATGCAAAACACCAGAAATGGATTGGCTTTTATAAAGGGGGTTTATTTGGTTACACAGTTACAGTCTTAAGGCCATAAAGTGTCCAAGGTAACACATCAGCAATCGGGTACCTTCACTGGAGCATGGCCAGTGGTGTCTAGAAAACCTCTGTTAGTTGGGAGGGCACGTGGCTGGTGTCTGCTCCAAAGTTCTGGTTTCAAAATGGCTTTCTCCCAGGACTTTCCTCTCTAGGCTACAGTTCCTCAAAAATGTCACTCTTAGTTGCACTTGGGATATTTGTCCTCTCTCAGCTTCTCAGGAGCAAGAGTCTGCTTTCTCATCTGCAGCTCCTGTGCTTTCTTCAAAGTGTCCCTCTTGGCTGTAGCTCCTCTCCAAAACATCACTCACAGCTGCACTGAGTTCCCTCTGCCCGTCAGCTCATTTATATGGCTCCACTGATCAAGGTCCACCCTGAATGGATGGGGCCACACCTCCATAGAAATTATCCAATTAGAGTCATCACCCACAGTTGGGTGGGGTGCATCTCCACAGAAACACTCAAAGAATTACAATCTAATTAACACTGATAACATCTGCCCAAACAAGATTACATCAAAGATAATGGCATTTGGAGGACACAATATATTCAAACTGGCACACGCATACTCTCTATATAATACATTTGATATAAAATATATGTTTGACTAAATAGCTATCATTTGGAGAGACAAAGGCCAATAAAAATTGCCATTTAATAACACATTCCAATCTATATAGCACTCATATTCATTATCAGATTTAATGTCCTGTTTTCTAAATGTTCAAGATGACTAAACAGATGTATCAAGGATGAATGACTGATTCAGAATAAAGCACCCAGGAAATAGAAGAGTAAAATTTCAAATCCAGGATTTCTCAAATCTAAATCTATATTCATGAAATATTTATTGAGTTCCTATCTGCCAGGTGCTCTGCTAGGAGCCAGAGATGCAATTCTCTTAAGGAGCTTACATTTCAGTGGGAGAGAGAAATGGTACTTACTGAACTAATTTATTTTTTAAAACTACATTTCTGGTAAATGATATGAAGGAAATGAATACAGTGCTATAATCATGATTAAGGTACTGCCTCTTTTAGGTGAGGGGCCAGAAAAGCCTTCTCAGAGAACGTGACATTGAGGTGGGAAATGAAGGATGAGAAGAAGCTGCTCGTGAAGAACAGGAGAAAGAGCGTTAAAGCTGAGGGAAAAACAAAGCCCCTGAGGTTCAAAGAAGGAATTTAACATGTCTGCAGAGCAAAAAGGAGACCAGTGTCTAGGAGTGTGGAATCAGAGAGAGAGTATGCCATAGGTTGAGTCTACAGAGGCAGGAATGAGGCCAGATTATGACTTTCTACATTATGGAAGGAGATTAAATTTTATGCTAAATGATATAGGATTTCATTTAAGGGTTTTAAGTGAGAAGGAAACTACATGTAATTTACATTTTAATGTAACTTTTATTAATCTGCTTGACAAGTTAATAAATGGCACTCTTATTTACTTAAGTTGACTATATAACTTCTACTCTGAACAAGAATAGTGTTGAGAATGAAAGGAAGCATTATGAATAATTATACCATGACAACAGGACTTAACTGGGGCTTTCCTAGGTGATCTGTTACCTTTTGCTGCATAGCATACTTCCCATTTTCTTTAAACATTTATTAAGCTCATGATACTGGAGATCAGTTAGGAAGGTCTTAGGGTCTGGACAAGCTTGGCCAATTTTCTCTGGACACATTTGCAGAATGCAGAAGGCCAATTGGTGGCTGGATGCTAAGGTGAACTCTAAATCCTCTTAGTTTCAAGAGGCAATTGGTCAACCAGCAGTATGGGTGTAAATGTACCACTTGTCTCTCATTATCCCCCAAGCTGTCTCCTCCACATGGTAGCTACAGTAGAAGCTACAGAGTGTTTGTAAAAGTTAAAAATTAAAACAACAAATAGTATTAAAGTGGTTGTAAAAAATTTTTTAGAAATTAAGTAAAATATGTTGAGTTGGAGAGTAAGTAAAATAATCTGGCACATATAGATGCCTAATAAATGGTGATTACTTTTCTCATTCTTTAGCAGGACAAAGAAAAGTAATCCTAGGTCTCAGTGTTTAGGATAAAGAAAAGAAGTAATGTCTAGAAAAAGGAAAAAATACAAAAAGAAATCAAATATTTCAGAAAACTGGAAAGAAAACATTAAATTCTTGTGTTAAGTAAGGGTCTGTAAGCTATCTAAAAGTTGTTTCCCTGTTAATGTTTGTACTGAAATAATTTAGAGGGGTAATACTTTTATTCTCAGACTGAACAGGTCCTCACACTGGAAGACTTATATAATTCATGCATTTTTTTAACAGGGGGAAACAAATTAGGAAGTAATAAAGTAAGATTATTTAAAATATTTTAAAACTATTTTTAAAGGTGATACCAGTGTGCAGGGGATATATAATTTAAATGAACATGGAATCTCTGCTTTGCCTCATATTCAACATTATTGAAATAAAATTGTAGGTAGTTTTTTTTTTTTAACACCCTAAGGTTACTTTGTCCAATGTAATAGCAATAACCACCTATGGCTATTGTGTATTTGAAATGTGGCTAGTTCAAATTGATACTTGCTATAAATGTAAAATATATACCATATTTCAAAAACTTTGTAAGAAAGAATGGAAAATGCCTCCTTAATTTTTATATTGATTATATGCTGCAATGATAATATTTTGGATGTATTGGGGCAAATAGATATGTTATGATTTTTTTTTTAATGTAGAAGCTGCAAAGTCCTGAGGCCTAGCGTCATAATTCACACAACTTGTAACTTGTCACTTCTGCCACATTCAGTGAGTCAAGAAGGCAAGCCCCAGATTCAAGGGGTGGGGAACAAGACTCCACCTCTTGGTGAGAGTTACTGAAAAGTATTTTGGCAATTTATCACACCAGGAACACTAAGAGACATGATAAACCTATATTTACTAAAATGTGGAAAACTAAGGTAACTGTAGTTTCTTTCCAAGCATCACAAAACAAAGGCTATGGGATCCCAGACACAGAATGACAGAAGAGAAAGTTTTACAGATCACTCCCTCCATCAGAAAAATGAATGGGCTGGAAATTAACCAGGAAGAGACTGGAATTATAAGTGGTAACCCTGGAACCGGACTGGACATTTAGAATAACCACGGGAGTGTTAGACAAAGTGAAGGGCTACAGAAATTTCAGTTTTTGTAAGTGAAGGCAAGTCAAACCAGTGACCAGTCCCATTCCTCAGTCATACAGCTATGGGTGCCGAGACAGCAGTGGCTACTGAAATGCAGCCCAGATTCAAGGAGTTGGCTGGCTGGGGCCAGTGAACCAGGGGAAACCTTGCATTCCAAAAGTCGGGATTAGATGTCCAGGTTGTCTAGAGGATTCCCAAGGGACCACTGTTGATGCTGTCCTCAGTTTTGGCCCTCTAGGCAGCAGCAGCTTCCCGAATTCATAGGGACATTAAGAATGAATGCACTTTCTCCAGGTTTGAGCACATGCTAGTGCAAAAGAAAAGCCTCAATAAATTTTAAGAGATTGAAATAAAACACCATAACTTCTCTGGCCACAGTAATGAAGCCAGAAATCAAATAACAAAAGGAAAATTGAAAAAAATTACAACTATGTGGAAATTAAACAGCATACTCTGAACCAATGGGCTGAAGAAGAAATCACAAGGGGAAATGAGAAATTTGGAAACAAATGAAAATGAAAACAGAACACACCAAATGTATGGGATGCAGCAAAGAGTGTTCAGAGGGAACTTTATAACTATGAATGCCTATATTTTAAAAGAAGAAAGATCTCAAACCAATAATCTAACTTCACATCTTCTGGAACTAGAGAAGAAATGCAAAGTAAGCCCAAAGTTAACAAAAGGAAGGAAATAAGATTAGAATGGAGAAAACTGAAATAGAATATAAAAACAAAACAATTGAGAGAATCAACAAAATTAAAAGTTGGTTCTTTGAGAAAAATCAATAAAAACAGTAAGCCTTTACCTAGACTGACAAGGAAAAAACAGAAAAAACAAATAACCGAAGTCATAAATGGAAAAGATATGATGAGATCACTACTGACTTAACAGAAACCAAAGCCTTATGAGATAATGCCTTGAACAATTATGCTCCAACAAATTAGAAAAACCAAACAAAATGGAAAAATCCCCAGAAACACACAAATTACCTAAACTGATGCAACAAGAAATAGGAGGAGAGGTGGGTCAAGATGGCAGCATAGAGAGGAGTGGAATTTAGTTAGTGCCCTGGATCAACTAATAAACAACCAGGAAGAACTAGTAAATAATTTGGAATAACTGCTGGGAGACAACTGTGACTGTCCACACATCACACATCAACCTGGATTGGCAGGAATGCCTGAGACTGCAGCATAAAATCTGTAACTAAAAGCTACAGAACCATGCTGACAGCCTTTCCCCCATGGCAGTCTGAGCTGCAAAACCTTGCTGTGCCAGAAACTAGCAGCATTCTCCAAGCGGAGCAAGCAAATATACCTCAGCTAAGCTCCAACTGGGGTTTTAATTAACAAATGTGGACTGCTGAATACAAGCTACAAACCTCCAACAAGCAAGAAGAGGCTTTTAGTGATGACTGACCTTAAAAAACCAGAAGACTCATCTGACCTGGGAGGGGGAACCCAGAAGACCAGGTGTTACCTCTGGCTGATGAGTGAATCTGGGGGGCTGTGTACTGGCTCCAAAGGGGGGGCTTTCTGTCCCTTTTTCTCTCTCTCAACTCGAGGGGCTCAGAAGAGAGAGAGCTGCAGCCATTTTCAGTTCCCACCTCTCTCACCCAGACAGGGGAGGAGATAACAGAGTCAGAAAGGCAACAATTAAAATGCAGATGAAAACACCCCAGGGGGTTTATCTTCTCTAAGAGTAAGGAGGTGGGGCCCAGCATTCCCTTCAGAACCAGACCCCAGAGCCTGGGGGAAAATAACCAAAACAGAAACTGAGGTGGCCCATCTCCTTACACCAGTTGGAAGTGACAGGCTGACAAGCACCACCTGCTGGGCAGGTTAGGAAAAGCACAGTGACTGGAAAACTCACAGGGAAGTCTCATTCCTCTAAGATTCAACCAGAATATAAACCCATTCTGAGACCTGAACCCATTCTGGTCTGGGAAAATCTGACTGGGGTAACCAATGAAACCAGATGCCTAGACAACAGAAAACTGCAATCTATACTAGGAAAAACAAAGATATGGTCCAGTCAAAGGAACAAACTTCTATCTAAATCAAGGTACAGTTGAGATATTGTTTCACTTCAATGAAACAATCTATTACAGATTTTCAAAGAAATATGCCACATAAAATCAAAAAGCAAATCAACAAGTTCAGGGAAGATATAACAAAAGAAATGAAGGCTATAAAGAAAACACTGGGTGAACATAAGATAGAAATCAAAAGTTTGAAAAAACAACTGGCAGAATCTACAGAAATGAAATGCACAAAACGAGATAAAAAACACAAAGGATACATACAACAGCAGATCCCAAGAGGCAGAAGAAAACACTCAGGAACTGCAGAAAAAGACACCTGAAATCCTACACACAAAAGAACAGATAGGGAAAAGAATGGAAAAACACAAGCAATGTCTCAGGGTATTGAAGGATAACATGAAATGCACTAATGTATGTGTCATGGATGTCTCAGAAAGAGAAGAGAAGGGAAAAGGGGCAGAAGCAATAATAGAGGAAATAATCAATGAAAATTTCCCATCTCTTATGAAAGACATAAAATTACAGATCCAAGAAGCACAGTGGACCCCAAACAGAATAATCATCAGGTTATCAAATGTCAAAGACCAAGAGAGAATCCTGAAAGCAGCAAGAGAAAAGCAATCCATCACATACAAAGGAAGTTTGATAAGACTATGTGCAGATTTCTCAGTAAAAACCATTGAGGCAAGAAGGAAGTGGTGTGATATATTTAAGATACTGAAAGAGAAAAACCGTCAAGCAAGAATCCTGTATCTGGCAAATCTGTCCTTCAAAAATGAGAAAGAGTTTAAAATATTCTCTGACAAACAATGAGAGAGTTTGTGAACAGCATACCTGCACTACAGCACCAACAAAAGGGAGCACTACAGACAGATAGGAAAAGACAGGTATGAGAGGTTTGGAACACAATTTTGGGTGATGGTAACACAGCAATGTAAGTACACTCAACAAAGATGACTGTGAGTATGGATGAAAAAGGAAGGTTAGGAGCATGTGAGACACCAGAAGGAAAGAAAAGATAAAGACTGGGACTGTATAACTCAATGAAACCTAGAGTGCTCAACAATTGTAATAAAATGCACAAATATGTTTTTTACATGAGGGAGAACAAATGAATGTCAACCTTCCAAGGTGTTAAAAATAGGTGTGGTATTCAGGAAAAAATACAATCAATGCAAACTAGAGACTATAGTTATCTAAACATTGTATTATGCTTCCTTTAATGTAACAAAGGCAATACACCAAAGCTAAATGCCTATAAGAGGTGGACATAAGGGAGGGGTATTGGACTCTTGGCATTGATGTGGTTGTCTGACCCTTATTCTACTTTAATTCTATTTTTCCTTTCGTTGCTTTTTAGCTGTCATGTTTTTTTTTTTCTTTCTTTCTTTTTCTTTTTTCTCTCTACCTTCTTTGACTCTTCCTCCTTCTTTTTGGAAGAAATAGATATGTCCTTATATAGATAGTGGTGATGGTGATGAATACATAAATATGTAACTATACAGGGAACCATCGATTGTTTACTTAGGATGGAAAGTATGGTCGGTGAAAAAACCATCTTTAAAAAAATGAGTTGATGAAGAAACCTTGAGGGCACTCCATTGAGTGAGGTAAGTCAGATACATAAGGACAAATATTGCATGGTCTCATTGATATGAACTAATTATAATATGTAAACACATAGACATGAAATATAAGTTAACAGGATGTAGAATGAGGCTAAAGAATGGGGAGCAGTTGCTTATCATGAGCAGAATGTTCAACAAGTTTAAACCTAAGTGTTTGGAAGTGGACAGAGGTGGTGGTAGCATGTTATTGTGAGAACAACTAATAGTGCTGAATGGTGCATGGATGTGGTAGAAAGGGGAAGCTTAGAGTCAAGTATGTCACCAGAAGGAAAGTTGGAGGTTAAAAGATGGGAATATATAAAACAGTGAATCTTGTGGTGGACAATGTCCATGATTAACTATACAAATATTAGAAATCTCTCTCATGAACTAGAACAAATGTATGACACTATAAGTAGAAGCTAATAATAGAGGGGTATTGTTCTAATTTGCTAATGCTGCTGGAATACAAAACACGAGAAATGGATGGGCTTTTATAAAAGGGGGTTTATTTGGTTACACAGTTGCAGTCTTAAGGCCATAAAGTGTCCATCAACAAAGTGTACCTTCAGTGGAGGATGGCCAATGGCATCCAGAAAAACTCTGTTAGCTGGGAAGGCATGTGGCTGGCATCTGCTCCAAAGTTCTGGTTTCAAAATGGCTTTCTCCCAGGACATTCCTCTCTAGGCTGCAGTTCCTCCAAAATGTCACTCTTAGTTGCTCTTGGGGCATTTTTCCTCTCTTGCCTTCTCTGAAGCAAAAGTCTGCTTTCAACAGCCATCTTCAAACTGTCTCTAATCTGCAGCTACTCTCTCAGGTCCTGTTCATTCCTCAAAATATCCCTCTTGGCTGTAGCTCCTCTTCAAAACGTTACTCTCAGCTGCACTGTGTTCCTTCTTCTTGTAAGCTCATTTATATGGCTCCAGTGATTTAATTTAGACCCACTCTGAATGGGTGGGGTAATACCTCCATGGAAATTATCTAATCAGAGTCATCACCCACAGCTGGGTGGGGCACATCTCCGCAGAAACAAAGAATTACAATCTAATCAACACTGATATGTCTACTACACAAGATTACATCAAAGATAATGGCATTTTGGGGGACATAATACATTCAAACTGGCACTGGTATATAGGGAAAAATATACCTATTGCAAGTTATGTACTACAGTTAGTAGTATTTTAACATTCTTTCATTAACAGTAACAAATGTACTATACCAATACTATAAGCCAATAATGGAGGGGGGGTGTCTAGGGGTAGGGGAAGAATTAAGTTTTCTTTTTTGTCTTTATTTCTTTCCTGGAGTAATGAAAATGTTCTAAAAATTGGAAAAAAATTAGTTGTCATGATGGGTATGCAGCTGTATGGTGGTGGCCTGGGCAATTGATTGATTGTGCACTTTGGATCTTGGATAATTGTATGGTATGTGAGTAATCTCAATAAAATTAAATTTAAAAAAAAAGAAGAAATAGGAAACCTCAACAAACCTGTACAACTATAGAGATTGAATCAACAATCAAAACTCTTCTACCAAAGAAAAGTCCAAAACCAAATAAATGGCTTCACCAGTGAATTCCACTGAACATTTAAAGAAAAATTAACACCAATCCTCCTCAAACTCTTAAAAGGTTTCAAGAGGAGGGAACATTTCCTAATTAATTCTATGAGACTAGCATTACCCTGATTCCACAGCCTGATAAAAACATTACAAGAAAAGAAAATTGCAGAGTAATTTCCCTTGTAATATATATGCAAAAATCCCTGTCAAAATACTAGCAAACTGAATCCAATAGCATATTAAAATGATTATATATCAGAACCAAGTGGAATTTGCCCCAGGAATGCAAGGGTGGTTTGACACAAAAAAGTTAATCAATAGAATGAAGGGGGGAAAACATGGTTATCTCAATAGATGCAGAAAATACATTTGACAAAATCCAGCATTCTTTCTTGGTAAAAATATTCAGAACACAAAGAATAGAAGGAAACTTTCTCAACATATAAAAGGGCATTTATGAAAAACCCACAGCTAATATCATACTCAATGGTGAAAGATCAAAAGCTTTTCCCCTAAGATCAGGAATAAAGCAAGGATTCCCACTTTCACCACTACTATTCAATATTTCACTAGAATTTCTAGCCAGAGCAATCATGTTAGAAAAAGAAATGACAGGTCTCCATCACAGATTGGAAAGGAAGAAGTAAAACTATCTCTATTTGCAGATGACATGATCTTATATATAGAAAATCCAAAGGAATCCACAAGAAAACTACTAGAGCTAATAAATGAGCTCAGCAAAGTGGCAGCCTATAAGATCAACACACAAAAATCAGTTGTGTTGCTATACACTGGCAATGAACAATCTGAAGAGGAAATTAAGAAAACAATCCATTTATAATAGAATCTAAAAGAATAAAACATCTAGGAATAAATTTAACTAAGAATGTGAAAGACTTGTACACCAGAAACTACAAAACACTGCTGAAAGAAATTAAGGAAGACATGTTCATGGATTGGAAGTCAATAAGGTCAAGATGTCAATATTACCCAAAGTGATCTATACATTCACTGTAATCCTTATCAAAATTCCAGCAATTTCTTTTGCAGAAATTGAAAAGCCAATATTCAAATTCATATGAACTGCAAGTGGGCCTGAGTAGCCAAAACAATTTTGAAAAAGGAGAACAAAATTGGAGGACTCACTTCTCTATTTCAAAACTTGCTACAAAGCTACAGTAATCAAACAGTGTTGTAGTGGCATAAGGATAGACAAATAGGCCAGTGAAATAGAATTTAAAGTCCGGAAACAGGCCCATGCCTCAATGGCCAATTTATTTTCAGTAAGTGTTCCAGGTCCACTCAACAGGGAAAAATTGTCTCTTCAACACATGATGTTAGAAAAACTGGATATCCACATGCAAAAGAATTAAATTGGGCCCTACCTCACATTATACACAAAAATTAACTCAAAATGGATAACAGGTCTCAATATAAGATCTAAAACCACAAAACCCTTAGAAGGTAATAAAGCAGCAAATCTCCATGACCTGGAATTCAGCAATGAATTCTTAGATGACACAAAAGCATGAGTAACAACAAAAACAAAAAAAAAACCAACAATATGTAAATTTGACTCCAACAAAATTAAAATTTTTGTGTACCAAAGGACATTGTTAGGACCATGGAAAGACAGCCTATGGAATAGGAGAATATAATTGCAAATCACATATTAGATAGAGCTTAAAATATAAAATACATAAAGAATTTTTACAACACAGTGATGAAAAGTCAAATAACCCAATTAAAATATGGGCAAATGACTTGAACAGACATTTTTCCAAAGAAGATATTCATGGCCAATAAGCATATGAAAATATGCTCAACCTCATTAGCCATTAGGAAATGCAACTCAAAACCGTAATGAGATACCACTTCACATCCACAAGTATGACTATTATTTAAAAAGTGGGAAATAACAAGTGTTGGAGGAGATGCATAGAAATTGAAACTCTAATGCATTGTTGGTGGGAATATAAAATGGTGCAGCCACTGTGGAAAACAATATGGCAATTCCTCAATAAGTTAAATATAAAATTACCATATGATCCAGGAATTCCACTCCTAGGATTTACCCAAAGAAGAAAGTGAAAACAAGGTCTCAAACATATACCTGTACACCAATGTACACAGCAGCATTATTTACAATAACCAAAAGATGGAAACAACCCTAGCATCCCACAACAAATGAATGGATAAACAAAATGTGGTACAAGGGAGTATTATTTGGCCATAAGAAGGAATGAGATGTCAAGACATGCTGCAACATTGATGAATCTTGAAAACATTTTGCTGTGTGAAATAAGCAAGGTACATGAGGACACGTAGTGTGATATCATTTATATGAGATATCTAGAAATAGTATATTCAGAAACGAAGTAGATTAGATGTTACCTGGGGTTGGGAGAAATGGGGAATGGGGACTTTTTGCTTGATGGGTATAGAGCATTTGAAAATAAATATTAATAAATAAAGAAAAAGTAGAAGAATAAAGGCTATGAAACTACCCTCTGACTTCAAAACCAGATCTTAGAACTATGAAAATATCACTATCAGAAGCAAGACCAGAACTGCAAAATGAGTTGAAAGTTACATAAAGGACCCTGTAGGTTGCAATAATCCTTTCAACCTTTCCTAAACCATCCATATTTTCAGAAGCCAATGCTTAAATCAGGTCTATTCAGTGAGTACGTTTATCAAACAAGGATGATATTTGCCTATTCTTGTACCTGTGCTCCCTGGTCTTTCATGCTGACTCTAGGGCAAAATAATCTCACAGTCTTAAGAGTTCTTGCCCTTGGATCTATGTGTTGATGGCAGCTGAAATATTAATGACCACACTTTGGACCATTAATCAATTGCCTGTAGCTTTGCCAAATTTTCTTTCTATGGAAATTCAAAGCAGTAAGGATAAAACCCGCAGCATCACAAATCGGAAGAATGCCAACCCCAGGGGTCTCCCCACCTGTGTTCTTAACTCCAGTCCTCTTCAGGTACTCCTACCCCTCCTGCCCAGACTGCAAGCTGTCCACTAGTTCACATTAAAACTAGATCCTCCCCTACTCCTGCACCTGTTAGCTCCAAAAGGTCCGAGTTTCATAGGAATCTTTATTTTAAAGCTTCCCAGAGTATCATGATGAGCTGTCTGGTTTGGGAACCACTGATGTTATCAACAAGTTTATAATTATAATTAGATTCTTCACTTAATCTCACTCCAAATGACATGTGTTTTCTTGGAAGTAAATAGACTTATTCTCTAAGAAGAGACTAATTATTCTTTTCATTTGTCTCAAATGTTTTTACTAGAAAAAGAAAATTGTATGTTACTAAATAAAGAAATCCTCCATGTAGTATACTTCTCATATTTCAGATACCTGGTTCCTGTATATTAGAACAGTTTCTTAGGGATACGGCTGTCAGATGTCACTTTTATATAGTGAATCTTCAAGACTGGTACATTATTCTCCTAAAAAGAAGGCTGAAACATATGAAAATGAACAATAGCAACCACAAAGCGAACAGAAAAGAAAATCCTTGTTCAATCACACAAAGACCAAGGGAGAGCAGAATCAGTGCAAAGCACTAAGTTTACTATTTCTTTTCTTTGTATACACCAAACATTATTAAAGTAATAGCAATAATGTTCTATATATTTGTTCTGTAACTATTTTCATGTTCTATTTCTTCCCACTTAAAGAACATTATTAAGCTAAACTGTGGGGATTTTTTTTTTTAATTTTCTTAGGGAGAGATTTATAGTTTGTTTTTGTTTCTATATCCTGTTCAGTTCTGTCAACAAGAAGAAAATTTCTTTGGTGTTTGATAAATAAAAAATATCTTTCAGGGGCTGCCAACCAAGTGAACAGAAGTCACCAGTGGGGGAATTAATGAAGTCAATTGCTGGGTACCATTTAAGGGGGCAAAAAGAAACCAATATACGTCTTCCTCTCTTAATTATTATATCAACATTCCTGAAAGAAACAGAACATTTTACCAATTTGCCAAGCAAGTTAGGTTTCTCATAACTAGTAAACAAAAGTTAGCCAGATATACATTATTTCTAACTAGGAATAATTTCATCTGAAAGTGATTTATGTCTCAACTGGTAACAAATAGTCAGTGCAGATCATCTGAAAATACTTTTGCTTTTGCACTGTGGATTTTCACTGAGAAGGATTCACAAATGTATTAGCAAAGACCTTTCAAATATATCATACATTCATATGCCACTTCTTTTTGTTGACTTCTGTTCTTATCCTGTCTTCTAAATGGAAATTTTGTCTTTTTAACTTTCCACAGTAAATGTTTATGTTGTTTTGTTAGAAATAGTACAAAGAGACATTATTTCCAATAAGTGGAATATTTAAATATCTATGGTGTATCTTTATTTTTTCCTGAATGTTACACATGGAGCTTCTCTGCTGTTATTATTATGTTCTACATAATTCATTGTAGGCATGCTTTAACAATTCATAATTATTCATTTTGTAGATACTGTAAAACTTCCCAAAGACGCAGTTCCACAAGCTGGGTCCAGTTATTGAGGAGTGTGCACTTGATTTCATATCTTCTCTCACCTCTTCCTACTAGTTTTCAAGACTAAAGGGGAGGTGGGGAGGGTGGTGCAGGGACATTTGGCCCAGCAATCAAGTGTTTATCAAGACCTATGCCTAAGTTTTAGCAAAGTAGTATAAGGTGAAATTTTATTATAAATGCAGACCTACTTGGACTCCATCAACACTAGTTAAATCTGAGAATGAGAGCAGGACCAGAGGTGAGGATTCTCAATGTATGAAAATTACAAGGGTCTCAACTAGCCACACAAAGGGCATACTTTTTCTTTCAAATGCTCTTTTTAAATCAGCTTATAACAATTACTTGCAGAAAAAGAGGGACATGTATCTTTTTCCTTCAAACCATTTGATAAAATCCAATATCTACATCTAATCAGTCTTCAGTGGTTTAAGCAGCCCCACCTAAGAGAGGTAGATAACAAGCAGATCTACAACCAGTATATTTGGACAAACTGGCCTAAAACTTTGCTTTGGGGGATTAAATGATTAAAATGAATGCCTACATTAATCAAATTACATAAGAAGCAGCCAAATAACTGCTATGTTCTCTGTAGGGACAGACAATGACAATCAAAGCTATGTAGTTTTAATGAGAAGGCTTAATTAAGATACACATGATCTTCAGAAATATGGGTCCTTAATTCTAAGAAAATCACTGCTAAACTAGCTCACCTGTGCTAATTAGCAAAGAGAGGATTTCAGAAAATCAGGCTGTTAGAAGAAAGTATGTTAAAGAATGACTTTACAGAGTATTTCCCAAAAAGATTATTGTTGGGAGTCTGATCCTATGACAGAGCCTTTCATAGATTTTAGCAAAGACAGAATTTTTAAAAGATATCTGGCTGACCTCCCATGAAGAGCAAAGTTCTCCTTTAAACATCCTGACAGCTGGGAACCCCAAGAACACCAGAAATGGTGGCTTTCCCTTCAATTTTGAGATGTTCACATAATGTTCAACTTTCGATCTCTGAAATTATCCTTTAGGTCTACCCATACTACCCCATACCACTATCTATTATGTTTCTTTTCTTTTCCAACAATAGGATTCCCTGTCATTTCTATTTTTTCTCATATGACCCTGTTTCAAATATTACCACTATCTCAGTCAACCTCTTCTGGAAAAAATCCAGTTGCTGTACCTCTTAAAATGTGGTTCCCACAGCACTATCTACCCAGTAAGACTATTGCATCCAGTCCTCTGGACTCTTGTAATTGCTACCTAGGTTTGCATTAACATTTTGGCAGTTACAGCACACTGTTGGCTGATTTTGAACTTGTAATCAGCTAAAACGCCTGTCTTTTCCTTATGAACAGCTATTGAGCCAGGTTCCCTTATATTTTGTACATGAACAACTGATTTTTAATTCAAGTTCAAATTGTTTCATCCTTCTTGAAGAAATGATCAAGATCAATGTCCACCATTGAAAAATTAGAAAATGCAGCAAGATAAGTATTTTAGTTTGCTAAAGCTGATGAAATGCAATATACCAGAAATGGCCTGGCTTTTAAAAATGGGGATTTATTAACTTACAAGTTTACAGTTTTAAGGCCATGAAAATGTCCAAATTAAGACATCAGCAAGACAATACCTTCTCCCCAAAGATCAGCTACCAGTGAGCTTAGGCTCCTCTGTCAGATAACAAGGCACATGGCCACGTCTGCTGGTCCTTCTCTCCCAGGTTTTGTTGCTTCCAGCTTCTGGCTTCACTGGCTTCCTCTCTGAGATTCTGTATGTTTTCCTCCTTTAGCTTCTGTCTCTCTTAGATTCTGTGTGTCCTTCTCTCTAAACTTCTCTGGGGCTGTTGTTTGTGTTTTATCCTTTTATAAAGGACTCTAGTAAGAAGATTAAGAGCTACCCTGAATCAGGTGTGTCACATTTCAATTGAAATAACCTAATCAAAAGGTCCCACCTACCATAGGTCTGCATCCACAGGAACAGATTGAAAAAACATGATCTTTTCTGGGGTACATACAGCTTCAAACAATCATAATATGCAAGAATTAAAATTAAGTATAAATCATCCACTAATTCCAAACATTTAAAGATCATCATCATTTACATTTTTGTAAATACTACTTCAATATCTTTTTCTATAGATACATATGCTGGCTGTTGGATGTTTCTGTGCATTTTTGTGCACACACACAAAATATAATAATACATACTGTTATGATCTACTCTTTTTCTAAGTTGCACTTTGCAATTGTCTTTAAACGTAATAAAATGCATATTTATTCAGATATGTTTTCATTTGAAATGGCTTCAAAATATTCTATTTTTAAATATGCTCCTGTTCCAGTTACTATGGCTTTGTACCACCAGAAAATGTAGTGACTTAAAACATGTATTTTACTCATAAAACTGCAATTTAGTAGAGCTCAACAGCTCATATCTGCTCTACCTGGCATCAGCAGAGTGACTCACAGGCTGAAGACTGGAATCATCTGAAGTCTTATTCACTCACATGACTGGTAGGTGCTGGCTACAATACTGTCATATGACCTTTCCATGTCACCTGGGTTTTCTCACAACCTGGTGGCTACTTTTTGAGGGAGAAAACCACAAAGAGAGAGAGCCAGGGAGAAGTCATATTGTCCTCTATGACACAGCTTTGAAAGTAAGGCAAGGTCACTTCTGCCACATTCTATTCATTGAAAGAGTCAAAAATTCCGCCTAAGTCCAAGGGGAGGGAAAACCGACTCGAACTCTTAATAGGAAAGTGACAAGGTTATGAAGAGCATGTGGGACTGGAAATATTGTTATGGCTACTTTGGGAAGATACAATAGGTGGCAGTTAAAATTCATTTAACTTCCTCAACACTGTTCAATGCTTTGATGTTTAAAATTTTTGATATTCTAAAAAATGCCTCAATAACAATTCTCAAATATTCATTTCTGAGTACTTACGCAATTTTCTTAGGGTGCATTCTGAGAATGGTGATTGCTGTGCCAAAGTTTATTCACATTTTTAAAGCTTTTGATAGACATTGACAAATTTTACTTCAGAAACATGATGGTAGTTTAGAACCCAACCATCAGTCTATGAATGGAAAGTCAGTTCCCAGACACCAGCTTAAACACTGGGTATTATCAGACTTATTAGTATTAGCCAGTGCCATCTTACTGTTACTTAAATTTGAATTTCCTTGATTACTAATACATTTGAGCAGTTTTATATGTCTATTGGCTATTTGTATTTCTTCTTTGGAAACTACTTTTTTGGCCTTTGCCCATTCTTCTGTTGATCTCCCTCCTTGAAATTTTTTAGAGAGTTTTATGTATTAAGAACATTAAACCTTTTCATATATATTGTAAAAGCTATTCCCAATTTGATTTTGGCCTTTCATACTTTATGTGAAGTTTCTATGTTTCCCTGTATTCAAAAGAAAATTCTTTCTTTAAGAATGGTTTGTTTGGTGGTCTTCCTTAAGACTGACACATTATAAAAATTTACCTACATCTCTCCTAATACATTTATGGTTTAATTTTCATATAAAATATTTAATAAATCTGAACTTTTTAGTGTAAGGGAAGAAGTAGGAAATGACATTTACTTTTACAAAATAATCTGTTTGGAAGGGAGGGACAAGATGGCAGCATAAAGAGGAGTGGAATTTCATCAGTCCCCTGGAACAACTAATAAACAACCAGGATCAACTAGTAAATAATCTGGAATAACTTCAGGGGGACAACCGTGACTGTCCACACATCGTACACCAACCTTGATTGAGGGGAATGCCTGAGATCACAGCATAGAATCTGTAAGTAAAAGCTGCAGACCTGACCTGAGAGACCCCTCCTGCCTTGGCAGGCTTTGCTGCAAAGCCTTACTATGCTAGAAACTAACAGCACTCTCCAAGTGGAGTGAGTGAATATAGCTCAGCTGAGCTCCAACTGGGGTGTTAATTAACAAATGTGTACTGCTGAATACAACCTACAAACCCCCAATGAGTAGACAGAGTCTTTTAGTGATGACTGACCTTAAAGAACCAAAAGACTCATCTGTACTGAGAGAGGGAGCCCAGAAGACCAGGTGTTACCTCTGGCCAATGAGTGAAACTGGGGGCCATGCACTGGCTCCAAAAGGGGACTTTCTGTCCCTTTTTCTCTCTCTCAAACTGAGGGGCTCAGGGGATAGAGACACAGCCATTTTCAGTGGAGAGAGCCTCAGCCATTTTCAGTTCCCAGCACTCTGACCCAGACAGGGGTGGATATAACAGAGACACAGAGACTATTCAAATGCAGATGATAAATCCCTATGGGGTGCATTTTCCCTAACAGTAAAGAGGTAGGGCCCAGCCTTCCCTTCAGAACGAGATCCCAGAGCCTGGGGGAAACAGCCAAAAGAGAAACTGAAGGGACCACATCTCCTTACACCAGTCAGGAGCAACAGGCTGACAGGCACCACCTGCTGGGCAGGTTAGGAAAAGTACAGTGACTGGAACCTCACAGGGTGTGTCAGTCTTCTAAGACACACCCTCAGGGAAACACTTCGGAGACATGGGCCCATTCTGGTATGGGAAAACCTGATTGGGGTGACCAAAGAAACCAGATGCCTAGACAACAGAAAACTACAACCTACACTAAGAAAAATGAAGATATGGCCCAGTCAAAGGAACATACTTACACCTCAATCAAGATACCATTGAGATATTGTTTCACTTTCATGGAACAATCTATTAAAGATTTTCAAATAAATGCACTAAACCAAAGCAACAAGCTCAGGGAAGATATAACAAAAGAGACAAAGGCTATAAAGAAAACACTGGGCAAAAATAAGGTAGAAATTGAAAGTTTGAAAAAACCACTGGCAGAATCTAGGAAATGAAAGGCACAACATAGGAGATGAAAAACACAATGGAGACATCCAATAGCAGATTGCAAGAGGCAGAAGAAAATGCTCAGGACCTGTAGAATAAGACACCTGAAATCCTACTGACAAAAGAACAAATAGGGAAAAGAATGGAAAAAATATGAGCAACAGCTCAGGGAATTGAAGGACAATATGAAACACATGAATATATGTGTCATGGGTGTCCCAGAAGGAGAAGAGAAGGGAAAAGAGGTAGAAGCAATAATAGAGGAAATAATCAATGAAAATTTCCCATCTCTTATGGAAGACATAAAATTACAGATCCAAGAAGCACAGCATACCCCAAACAGACTAGATCTGAATAGGCCTATGCCAAGACACTTAATCATCAGTTTATCCAATGTCAAAGACAAGGAGAGAATCCTGAAAGCAGCAAGAGAAAAGTGATCCATCACATACAAAGGAAGCTTGATAAGATTATGTGCAGATTTCTCAGTAGAAACCATGGAGGCAAGAAGGAAGTGGTGTGATATATTTAAGATACTGAAAGAGTAAAACCACCAACCAAGAATCCTATATCTGGCAAAACTGTCCTTCAAATATGAGGGAGAGTTTAAAGTATTCTCTGACAAACAGACAATGACAGAATTTGTGAACAAGATACCTGCACTACAAGAAACACTAAAGAGGGCACTACAGACAGATAGGAAAAGACAGGAGTGAGAGGTTTGGAACACAATTTTGGGTGATGGTAGCACAGCAATGTAAGTACACTGAACAAAGATGACTGTGAGTATGGTTGAAAGAGGAAGGTTAGGAGCATGTGATACAACAGAAGGAAAAAGGAAAGATAAAGACTGGGACTGTGTAACTCAGTGAAGCCTAGGGTGCTCAACAATTGTGATAAAATGTACAAATATGTTTTTACATGGGGGAGAACAAATGAATGTCAACCTTGCATCGTGTTAAAAGTAGGGTGGTATTGGGGAAACAAATACAGTCAATGCAGACTAGAGACTATAGTTAACAAAAACTTTGTATTATGCTTCCTTTAATATAACAAAGGCAATATACCAAAGATAAATGCCTTTAAGAGGAGGACATAAGGTAGGAGTATGGGACTCTTGGCATTGGTGATGTTGTGTGAATCTTTTATTCTACTTTATTTTAATTCTATCTTTCCTTTTGTTGCTTTTTAGCTGCCATGGTTTTTTTTTTTCTTTCTTTTTCTTTCTCTGTTGTCTTTATATCTTCTTTGACTCTTCCTCCTTTTCTGTGGAAGAAATGGAGATGTCCTTATATAGATAATGGTGATGGTGGTGAATACATAAATATATGACTATACAGGAAACCATCAAATGTTTACTTAGAATGGAAAGTATGGTGGGTGAACAAAGCCATCTTAAAAAAATGAATGATGAAGAAATCTTGAGGGCATTACATTGAGTGGAATAAGTCAGACACATAAGGACAAATATTGCATGGTCTCACTGATATGAACTTATTATAATATGTAAACACATAAACATGAAATAAGTTAACGGAATATAGAACAAAGCTAAAGAATGGGGAGCAGTTGCTTATTATGAGCAGAATGTTCAAATAGGTTGAACCTGAGTGTTTGAAAGTACACAGAGGTGACAGTAGCATGCTATTGTGAGAATAACTAACAGTGCTGAATGGTATGTGAATGTAGTGGAAAGGGGAAGCGTGGAAAGGGGAAGCTTAGAGTCACGTATGTCACCAGAAGGAAAGTTGGAGGTTAATAGAGGAGAATGTATAAAACAGTGAATCTTGTGGTGGACAATGCCTGTGATTAACTGTACAAATATTAGAAATATCTTTCATGAACTATAACAAATGTATGACACTGTAACTAGAACCTAATATTAGAAGGATATACAGGGAAAAAATATACCTGTTACAAATTATGTACTACAGTTAACAGTATTTTAACATTCTTTCATCAACAGTGACAAATGTACTATACCAATACTATGAGTCAATAATGGAGGTGGGAGTGGTTTGGGGTAGGGAAGGAACTGAGTTTTCTTTTTTGTCTTTATTTCTTTTCTGGAGTAATGAAAATGTTCTAAAAATTGAAAAAAATTTATTGTGTTGATGGATGCACAGCTGTATGATGGTACCATGGGCAATTGATTGTGCACTTTGGATCTTTGGTTAATTGTATGGTATGTGAACAATCTCAATAAAATTAAAAAATAAAAAATAATAATAATCTGCTTGTAGATTATTTATTTAAAATCAATTTTTCTTCCATTATTTGAGATGGAGCCTTATCACACACTAATTAAATATACTATTTCCTAATTTTTTATTTTTTATAGATTTCCATTTATCTGCTTATTCAACTTATTTTCTATCAAACTATTCTTCTACCAATTTATGAATACATTCTTATTTCACTATTCTAGTTACCGCTGCTTTATGGGCAATGATACGTAAATGTTCTTTATTCTTAAAGCCATTTGAGAAAATGATGAAGTTTTAGATTATCTACTTTGAAAAATGCTTATATGTAAACGCATGAAATTGTTTTCATTCAATTTCCTACATTTTGCCCTCTCTGAGGCCTGTATATGGGCTTCATTTTTGCACCTGTCATGAATTTAACTCCTGAGTATTTTATAATTGAAACTACAATTGTGAATGAGCTCTCTTTCACTGTACACTTTTTTCCATTGGTAATATATAGGGAAGTTGCTTATGTTTGAACATTTCTCTTTTTTATATAGCCACCTTAGTGAACTCTCTTTTAAATTCTAGTTGTTTTCCTTTGGATTCCTTTGCATGCTCTATTTAGACAACCAAATCATCTGCATCAGTAAAATGTTGCCCTCTTTCCCAGTAGTTAAATATGGGGTATATCATGTTAGAATGTTATCTATATACCCTGGATTGACTATCTAAAATCATGGTAATAATGCAGATAATATACATCCTATTTTAATTCATTTTTAAATGAATGAGTAATAGGAATGCAACTACAGTATTATCTGTAATATAATGTTGGCTCTATGAATGAGATAATTCTTTACTGTGTTCAGTTTCCTTCTGTAATTCATGTTTTTCTTCTATTGCCACTTTATTAACTATAAATGTCTTTTAAAATTTGTCATTGTTATATAATTCATATGTCATAAAATTTGTTCTTTTAAAGCGTACAATGTATTTTCAAAAAGTTGTGCAATGATCACCACTATCTACTTCCAAATCATTGCCCCAAGAAGAAACCATTTGAGGTCACTCCTCGTTCCTCCATACGCTCAGCCCCTGGTAACTACTAATCAACCTTCTGTCTCTATGGATTTGACAATTCTATGTGTTTCACATAGATGGAATCATATAGTATGTGTTCTTCTTTCACTTAGCATAATGTTTTCAACATTCCTCCTGTTGTAGCATGTATCAGTACTTGATTTCTTTTTAATGCCAAATAATATTCTGTTTTATGTACATACCACTTTTCTTTATCCATCCACTTTTTGGCTATTATGAATAATCCTACTATGAACATTCGTGTGGAAGATTTTGTGTAGACATATATTTTCAGTTCTCTTGGGTGTATACATAAATGCCTTTGCTATTTTATAAAATGCCTTTTAGGTATCTGTCAAGATAATTCAAAGTAAATACTATCATTTTCATTGTTTTATTTCCAATATTGAACCATCCTTCTCTTCCTGAAATAAACCTTACCTGGCTGAGGTATTCTGTGATTCTAATATTTTGATATATTCATTTGGTGATTGTCTTATTTAGAAAAGTTGCCTATTTTCATGAGCTAGAGTTATTACATACTGTCTTATTGAATTCAGCCCATTCTTCCCAATTCTAGAGTTTGTTCTGAATCCTGATTCTGTTCCAGATTATAGTAGGTATAATCTGGCTGACGAATGTTGATCAGTTTTTTTTTTATTATTCATTTTATTGAGATATATTCACATACCACACAGTCATACAAACAAATCTTACATTTGATTGTTCACAGTACCATTATGTAGTTGTACATTCATTACCAAAATCAATCCCCGACACCCTCATTACCGCACACAAAAATAACCAGAATAATAATTAAAGTGAAAAGGAGCAACTAAAGTAAAAAAGAACACTGGGCACCCTTGTCTGTTTGTTTGTTTGTTTCTTTCCTTCCCCCACCTTTCCACTCATCCATCCACAACCTAGACAAACGGGAGTGTGATCCCTATGCCCCCCCCAATCCCACTGTCCCCCCTCATAAGCCACATTTTCATACAAATGTCTTCAAGATTCATGGGTTCTGGGTTGTAGTTTGATAGTTTCAGGTATCCACCACCAGCTACCCCAATTCATTAGAACCTAAAAAGGGTTGTCCATACTGTGCATAAGAGTGCCCACCAGAGTGACCTGTCGGCTCCTTTTGGAATCTCTCTGCCACTGAAACTTATTTCATTTCCTTTCACATCCCCCTTTTGGTCAAGAAGATGTTCTCCATCTCACGATGCCGGGTCTACATTCCTCCTCGGGAGTCATATTCCACGTTGCCAGGGAGATTCACTCCCCTGGGTGTCTGATCCCACGTAGGGGGGAGGGCAGTGATTTCACCTTTCAAGTTGGCTTAGCTAGAGAGAGAGGGCCACATCTGAGCAACAAAGAGGCATTCGGGAGGAGGCTCTTAGGCACAATTATAGGGAGGCCTAGCCTCTCCTTTGCAGCAACAGTCTTCCCAAGGGTAAAACCTGTGGTAGAGGGCTCAACCCATCAAACCACCAGTCCCCTATGTCTGTGGTCATGTTAGCAACCATCAAGGTAGGGCAGGCCAATACCCCTGCATTCTCCACCAGCTCCTCAAGGGGGCTCTGCATATTTTTTTCCTTGTTTTTTTTTTTAAACTTTTTTTTTCCCTAAATCAACTGTATGAAAAATAAAAAAAATGAAAATGAAAAATAAAAAAAAATACAATAAAAGAACATTTCAAAGAGACCATAACAAGGGAGTAAGAAAAAGACAACTAACCTAAGATAACTACTTTACTTCCAACATTTTCTTTCTCTACCCCAAGAAAGTAACCTAATATAGCAACATTTCTGTGAACTTGGTCCTACTATACCCATCAGAAATTAACAGACCATAGTCATTCCTGGGCATCCCAGAACATTAAATTTACCCATGATAGCTTATCTGTTCTTCCTGGATTATTGTTCCCCCTTCCTTAATCGCTCTCTATCACTAGTTCCCCTACATTCCACATTATAAACCATTCGTTTTACATTTTTCAAAGTTCACATTAGTGGTAGCATATAATATTTGTCTTTTTGTGCCTGGCTTATTTCGCTCAGCATTGTGTCTTCAAGGTTCATCCATGTTGTCATATGTTTCACAACATCATTCCTTCTTACTGCTGTGTAGTATTCCATTATGTGTATATACCACATTTTATTTATGCACTCATCTGTTGAAGGACATTTGGGTTGTTTCCATCTCTTGGCAATTGTGAATAATGCTGCTATGAACATTGGCGTGCAGATATCTGTTCCTGTCACTGCTCTCCGAACTTCCGGGTATATACGGAGAAGAGCAATCGCTGGATCAAAGGGTATCTCTATATCTAGTTTTCTAAGGAACTGCCAGACTGACTTCCAGAGTGGCTGAACCATTATACAGTCCCACCAACAATGAATAAGAGTTACAATTTCTCCACATCCCCTCCAGCATTTGTAGTTTCCTGTTTGTTTAATGGCAGCCATTCTAATTGGTGTGAGATGGTATCTCATTGTGGTCTTAATTTGCATCTCTCTAATAGCTGGTGAAGCTGAACATTTTTTCATGTGTTTCTTGGCCATTTGTATTTCCTCTTCAAAGAACTGTCTTTTCATATCTTTTGCCCATTTTATTATTGGGGTGTCTGTACTATTGTCATTGAGTTGTAGGATTTCTTTATATATGCAAGATACCAGTCTTTTGTCAGATACATGGTTTCCAAAATTTTTTTCCCATTGAGTTGGCTGCCTCTTTACCTTTTTGAGAAATTCCTTTGAGGTACAGAAACTTCTAAGCTTGAGGAGTTCCCATTTATCTATTTTTTCTTTTGTTGCTTGTGCTTTGGATGTAAAGTCTAGGAAGTGGCCACCTAATACAAGGTCTTGAAGATGTTTTCCTACATTATCTTCTAGGAGTTTAATGGTGCTTTCTTTAATATTGAGATCTTTGGTCCATTTTGAGTTAATTTTTGTGTAGGGTGTGAGGTAGGGGTCCTCTTTCATTCTTTTGGATATGGATATCCAACTCTCCCAGCCCCATTTGTTGAAAAGACCATTATGACCCAGTTCAGGGACTTTGGGAGTCTTATCAAAGATCAGTCGGCCACAGATCTGGGGGTTTATCTCCAAATTCTCAATTCGATTCCATTGATCTATATGTCTATCTTTGTGCCAGTACCATGCTGTTTAGACAACTGTGGCTTTATTATAAGCTTCAAAGTCAGGGAACGTAAGTCCTCCCACTTTGTTTTTCTTTTTTAGAGTGTCTTTAGCAATTCGAGGCATCTTCCCTTTCCAAATAAATTTGATAACTAGCTTTTCCAAGTCTGCAAAGTAGGTTGATGGAATTTTGATTGGGATTGCATTGAATCTGTAGATGAGTTTGGGTAGAATTGACATCTTAATGACATTTAGCCTTCCTATCCATGAACATGGAATATTTTTTCATCTTATAAGGTCCCCTTCTATTTCTTTTAATAGAGTTATGTAGTTTTCTTTGTATAGGTCTTTTACATCTTTGGTTAAGTTGATTCCTAGGTACTTGATTTTTTTAGTTGCTATTGAAAATGGTATCTTTTTCTTGAGTGTCTCTTCAGTTTGTTCATTTCTAGCATATAGAAACATTACCGACTTGCGTGCATTAATCTTGTATCCTGCTACTTTGCTAAATTTGTTTATTAGCTCTAGCAGCTGTATCATCGATTTCTTGGGGTTTTCCAGATATAAGATCATATCATCTGCAAACAATGACAGTTTTACTTCTTCCTTTCCAATTTGGATGCCTTTTATTTCTTTGTCTTGCCAGATTGCCCTGGCTAGCACTTCCAGCACAATGTTGAATAACAGTGGTGATAGCGGGCACCCTTGACTTGTTCCTGATCTTAGGGGGAAGGCTTTCAGTCTCTCACCATTGAGTACTATGCTGGCTGTGGGTTTTTCATATATGCTCTTTATCATATTGAGGAAGTTTCCTTCAATTCCTACCTTTTGAAGTGTTTTTATCAAAAAGAGATGTTGGATTTTGTCGAATGCTTTTTCAGCATCTATTGAGATGATCATTTGATTTTTCCCTTTTGATTTGTTAATGTGTTGTAATACATTGATTGATTTTCTTATGTTGAACCATCCTTGCATGCCTGGAATGAACCCCACTTGGTCATGGTGTATGATTTTTTAATGTGTCTTTGGATTCAATTTGCAAGTATTTTGTTGAGGATTTTTGCATCTATGTTCATTAGAGAGATTGGCCAGTGGTTTTCCTTTTTTGTAGCATCTTTGCCTGGTTTTGGTATTAGATTGATGTTAGCTTCATAAAATGAGTTAGGTAGTGTTCCATTTTCTTCAATGTTTTGAAACAGTTTAAGTAAGATTGGTGTCAGTTCTTTCTGGAAAGTTTGGTAGAATTCCCCTGTGAAGCCATCTGGCCCTGAGCATTTATTTGTGGGAAGCTTTTTGATGACTGAGTGAATCTCTTTGATTGTGATTGGTTGGTTGAGGTCTTCTGTTTCTTCTCTGGTCAGTCTAGGTTGTTCATATGCTTCCAGGAAATTGTCCATTTCCTGTACATTTTCCAGTTTGTTGCCATACAGTTGTTCATAGTACCCTCTTATAATTTTTTAAATTTCCTCTGGATCTGCAGTAATGCCACCTTTCTCATTCATTATTTTGTTTATATGGGTCTTCTCTCTTTTTGATTTTGTCAGTCTAGCTAGGGGCTTGTCAATCTTGTTGATCTCATAGAATCAACTTTTGGTGTTATTTATCCTCTCTATTGCTTTTTTTGTTCTCTATGTCATTTATTTCTGCTTTAATCCTTGTTAATTCTTTTCTTCTACTTGGTTTAGGATTGGTTTGCTGTTCATTTTCTAGCTTTTTCAATTGATCCATTAGTTCTTTGATTTTGGCACTTTCTTCCTTTTTAATATATGCATTTAGTGCTATAAATTTCCCCCTCAGTACCGCTTTTGCTGCATCCCATAGGTTATGGTATATTGTGTTCTCATTTTCATTCGTCTCTATATATTTAGCAATTTCTTTTGCTATTTCTTCTTTAACCCACTGATTGTTTAGGAGTGTGTTGTTTAACCTCCAGGTATTTGTGAATTTTCTAAGTCTCTTAGGGTTATTGACTTCTAATTGTATTCCATTGTGGTCAGAGAATGTGCTTTGAATAATTTCAATCTTCTTAAATTTATTGAGCCTTGTTTTATGTCCCAACATATGATCTATTCTGGAGAATGTCCCGCGAGCACTAGAGAAGTATGTGTACCCTGGTGATTTGGGATGCAATGTTCTATATATGTCTGTTAAATCCAATTCATTTATCAGATTGTTTAGGTTTTCAATTTCCTTACTGTTCTTCTGTCTGGTTGATCTATCTATAGGAGAGAGTGATGTGTTGAAGTCTCCCACAATTATTGTGGAAACATCAATTGCTTCCTTTAGTTTTGCCAGTGTTTCTCTCATGTATTTTGTGGCACCTTGGTTGGGTGCATAAACATTTATGATTTGTATTTCTTCTTGTTGAATTCCCCCTTTTATTAGTATGTAGTGACCTTCTTTGTCTCTCAAAACATCCCTGCTTTTAAAGTCTATTTTATCTGAGATTAATATTGCTACACCTGCTTTCTTTTGGCTGTAGCTGTCATGAAATATTTTTTTCCATCCTTTCACTTTCAATTTCTTTGTGTCCCTGTGTCTAAGATGAGTCTCTTGTATGCAGCATATTGATGGTTCATTTTTTTTTATCCATTCTGCAAATCTATACCTTTTAATTGGTGAGTTTAATCCATTTGCATTCATCTTTATAAACGTGAAGGCATTTCTTGAATCAGCCATCTTATCCTTTGGTTTATGTTTGTCATATATATTTTTCCCTCTCTCTATTAGTATCCTTTAATGTACCCATACTGAATCTCTTTAGTACTGAACCTTTCTCCATGTCTCTCTCTCCTTTCTTTGTTTCTCTGTCTGTAGGGCTCCCTTTAGTGTCTCCAGTAAGGCAGGCCTCTTGTTAGCAAATTCTCTCAGCATTTGTTTGTCTGTGAAAAATTTAAGCTCCCCCTCAAATTTGAAGGAGAGTTTTGCTGGATAAAGTATTCTTGGTTGGAAATTTTTCTCACTCAGAATTTTAAATATGTCATGCCACTGCCTTCTTGCCTCCATGGTGGCTGCTGAGTAGTCACTACTTAGTCTTATGCTGTTTCCTTTGTATGTGGTGAATTGCTTTTCTCTTGCTGCTTTCAGAACTTGCTCCTTCTCTTCTGTATTTGACAGTGTGATCAGAATATGTCTCGGAGTGGGTTTGTTTGGATTTGTTCTATTTGGAGTTCGCTGGGCATTTATGATTTGTGTATTTATGGTGTTCAGAAGATTTGGGAAGTTTTCCCCAACAATTTCTTTGACTACTCTTCCTAGACCTTTACCCTTTTCTTCTCCTTCTGGAACACCAATGAGTCTTATATTTGGATGTTTTATATTATCTAGTTGATCAGTTTTATAAGTATGCCTCTGGGTCTTGACATTAACAAATTTCAAACAGAAAGCTGCCAGTTATTTGATCAACTTTTATGTAGTAATGTTTTGTTAAGGTTGTATATAACAAGCTAAAAATGTGCTCATCTTTAGAACGTTTGCTTGTCTCAATTTTTACTTCAAGCATGTCCTAAAAGATCCTATCATGTGATTTGCTGAAAATATGAAACTCTGTCTCCACTGTACCAGTCAAATTCTGCCAAAGGTGGATATTAGGTTAATTTGTCAAGGTTTATTCTAAATCACCACATACTAGCTCATACTAATCAATCCTTCCTTTTCTGTATGTATGATGTATGAATAAACCATCCCCTTTCATGACTCAATTCAGACTCTTCTCTAGTACTTACTTTGTAAACACAACAGCCTAGCTGGAGAATTGACAAAAGAGAAGACAGTATAATTTACATCAATCTGTCAACAGGCTAGTGGTTCTTGAGACACAGTTTAAGGAACTTCACATATTGAATTTTATTATAATCAATAATTCAATTTAGCATTTCTCCCCCAAACATTTGATTGCTGTAAATTATCTTTAAAGACAAAAACATCATGGACTAAGACAGTACCACATGAGGTAAGGATTTCACAAATACCTGTTAGGGGACTCATAATTAAGGTAGTTATAGGATCACAAACATTTTTGAAATATTGTTCAGGGCATCTGTATGCAAATATGAAAATATGTAAGCAACGGCACCTTTACCAGAAGTGAGGCTAACGAATGTTTAATGAATTCTTGTATGACATAACCTTTTAGTGACTATGCTTTCTCTGATTTTAATGCTCACATACAGTACACTTTGGTAATTACTTATTTAAAAATTTTCTTTCATCGTTAAGTTAATGGATAACTAAGACATGCTTGAATATAACTATTACTGAACAAAATGACAAAATATCATAACAACCAAAGAGAAAGTTTTTTGAAAAATCTAATATAAGACCAACTTTGTTGTTTTTTTAAATCTATCCATATTTACAGAAAGACATTGAGATAAATATAAACTTTATGGTAATCCAAAGCTTTCACATTCTATTTCTGAATATGATGGATAGAAACCTTTACAAAAGAAAAGAAAAGGTAAATCCTTAAAATATCCAATTCTAGAATGTGTCCATGACCTTTTGCACATTGTGCCACATAATGTATTATTCATTGAGCATTGATAACTATGGCATACAGCCTCATACATAGTGGATCAAAGCACTGAGCCGGGAGATGGACGATTGAAATTCTCATTTGGGTTCTGCCACTAATGGTGTGACCCCGAACAATTTATTCCATCATTTACTCAGCAAGTTTTTAGGAAACTGCTGCCATGTACTATGTATTCTTCCAGTCAGTGGGGGCATAGCAGTTAACAAAACAATTATCCTTGATTTCACAAGGCTAACATTCCAGTGGTTTAACCCCTAGTTAAAGCATTTACATCTAGTCAAAGCGCCTAATTTCAGAGTATTCTAAGCAGCAAGAATGGGTTACAGGTGTTGGGAGATGTTGATCCCCTGTGGCTTCAGGGTAGCCTGAGAAGACTATGGAAGGCTGGAGCCCTGACGTGGCATGTAACAGCAAGCAGCCTTGTACTTCCTGTACTGCATACATAGTATCATATTCTAAGTGTGCCATGATATAAAGGAAATAGGGAAGTATTATTCTAACTAACCAAGTTGTAAAACAAAAAAGTGCAAATATTAAAATGTAGGTAATGAAATAAAACAAATTAAAGATCAGAAGAAAATTAGGAAAAGGTCATGGTTAAGTTCTAAATGGTCTTTTAGATCACCAAAACTAATGTAATATGATTTGCATAAAATTAGAACCAATAAACCTTAGACTATTTTAGAGAGTATAAAACTATACGTTAAGGAATAAGAAAGTATGTTTGTCAAAAGACTCAAAAAAAGCTGTAAAATCATTTCACTTATGAGTGGTATCCCCCTCCCATTTATTCAGTATGTTTATAAATTCCATTCTCTAAAGGGGCCATAAATAGCCACTATACTTTTAAAGTCAAATAATATACATTACGAAATCTAAATACCACTGATTATGTCCATGGAACCTTAAGGAAACAACATTTCTCAAGTTTCCTTCTTCTCACTTAAATATAATGAAATTAATTAGATCAAAGCCCTGATTTTTATAAGAAGTTATGTTGATCCTACCACCCCTCAAATTTGTCCATCTTCCACTTACTCAGCCATGACTTTAAGGCTAGCTTTCATGTCTGTCATCCAGTCTACCTCCCTATTGTTTTCAAAATGCATCTGTATCCCCTGCAAAACCATTTGATGGATTCCCTTTACCTATATAAATTATTTGCAATGAAGGAGGAATGTGGGAGCTACCATAATGTCAAAATTATTTTAGGAGGGATTTTTATGTTTTTCGAGTGGATTTTACTTAAAAATAAGTAATACTGGTCAGTTGAATAAAGTCGACATTCCTTGCTATATAGCACACAAGATCCTTCTTCATCCATCTCCAGCATACCACTTCATCACAGGTTGCATCATCCACATTTCAAACAATTCTAAACTGTTCACAGGTCCCTAAATACCAGTGCATCAAATACTGGTGCATTTGAATGACTTTCTATTGCCTCAAATAATCCTCCATCTGTTTTGTTCATATTCTTCAATAAAACTTCTCTGATCTTTATTACAAAGTTCATCACTTCCTCCATGTTTTATGCCTGCTGTTTTTAAAACACAAAGTCAAAATCAGGATTGTGTCCAGGAGCTCTTTGAGTACATTGACTGTGGACTGTGTCTCTTAAACTAGCAGAAGTCCCAGTATCTAGCAGGAATCAATAAATATTGTTAAATAAAAGCAAAACCTTCCCTATGAAGGTTTTCATAATATTCTTTGAATCTTTGAAAGTCAAATTATAGTTGCGGATCCTTATAAGATTATATGCTGTCAACCTTGAAAAAGTTATTTGCACTTCTTACAAGATTAATAGTACAAGTCAGTGTAGTGGAGAAAGGTTTTGTAGTTACAATGTCTAGATTCAAATTTCCTTTTCCATTTACAGTGATCACTATGTAGCAAGCATTGGGATATGTACCGAGAATTCAGAGATGAATAAAAAGGGATCCCTAGAACTTCCAGTTCAAAATGTATCTTAATATTCATGAAGCCTACACAAATGTCACTCAAGTACTCTAGAAAATAATAGAAAAAATAATGTTTTCAATATTTTTAATTACTGAGCCTAATAATAATCAATACCAGTATCTGGAAGGAAGTAAATCTGAGCTGATAGATTTCCAAAGTTTTAGTTAACATCACACCTTGCCTTTTTTTTCACAAAAAAATGGATTCAGCCTGCAATAACATAATACATGCTTCAAGATTCTGTGGAAAATTACTTTAAACTTAAAATTCTATGCATAGCTATAAGAGGGAAGTTGTCTCCAAAGGGAGCTTCTGGAAACTATAACTTATATCATCTTTTTAAAAAGCAAACTCAATGTAAAGAGAATATCTCATTCACAATATTTCCAGGAATAAATTGTCTCAGTATTCTGTTTTCACCAAAATGAGCTATATGTCAATTTCTTAATCAAACACTGTGGCCAAGAGATTTAAATGAGTTATTTGGCCAGATTTGTTATATCCCCATCCCTGGAGAGAGGACAATAAAGGCAAGGAGTTATCCGTACCTGAATCACATGGACCAAGATTGGGTTCTTCTGTATAATCAAGTCACTGGTACAAGAAGAAAGAGAAAAAGATGCTGGAAATAAAAATATAAGGCCAGTATGCCATAGAGTATGAAGAAGATTTGGAAGAAAACCTAAAAATCAGTATTAGTTTAGATGCTCTCGTTCAGCATTATTTCTCACTAAGAATATGAAGACTACTGTGCTACCAAAGGCTCTAAATAGGGCAAATAATGTCTAATTATAATTACAAAAATATTTTTTTCCACACAGACCCCATGAAAGATCTTGGAAACCCCCTGAGATCCATGAACCACATTTTGAGAGCCACTGCAATAGATAAATCTTCTCAAATTTTGATGCGTAGAGGAATTGCCTGGTGATTTTAATTCTGATAGTATCTAGATTTGATTTGGTTGGTGTATTGTGTTGAAAAATATTCCCCCAAAATTCATGTCTTCCCAGAATCTCAGAATGTGTCCTTATTTGAAAATAGTCTATCTGAAGATGTAATTAGTTAATATGAGGTCATACTCTATTAAGGTGGGCCCTAGTACAATGACCAGTGCTCTCACAAGAAGAGAAAATAGAGACACACAGGCACACAGACAGAATGCCGTGTGATAACGGAGGCAGAGATTGAAGATGTGCTGCTACAGACCAAGAAACACCAGAAGCTAGGAGAAGAGCATGGAACAGACTCTCCCTAACAGCCAATACCTTGATTTCAGTCTTCTGGCCTCCAAAACTGTGAAAGATTAAATTTCTGTTGTTTTGCCCCACCCAGTTTGTGATGTTGTTACAGCAACCCTTGTAAACCAGCACAGTTGGTCTGGGATTGGCCTGAGATTCTTCATTTCTAATAAGCTCCCAGGCATGGGAGCCTGCTTCATGGACCACTCTTTGAGCAGCAAAACTCAAACAGTAAGGACATAATTGACTCACATAAATGGAAATCCAGAAGCAGAAAAGAATTCAAATAGTATACCATGTTTTTCTCTCTCTCCATGCTGCCATCCAAAGTGTCAGATTTGTCCTACACTGATTTCACCCTTGATCATACGATGCCTTTAAGAAACATTTGAATTGTATGCTTCTTCATTCTTGTCCACCTGCAGAGAGTACTTTCCATAATCAATGAACCAAAGTCCAGAGCTGCATGATCCCTGCACCTACTTGAAGCAATTCCAGCAGGCCAGGAAAATGTCATATGCTTATATCTTCAGGATGGGATACTTGAGCTATGCACTGTATCAGGAGCAACTAATTTACTCTAACTTAAAAGTGAAATGATGGCTTGTAACACTGAGCCAACACATTCTACTTCAATTCAACATAAAACATAAATAGATAAAATGTATTAAATAAATGTTGATAGATAGGAAAGATAGATACAGGAATTGCAACAAGATGGAAGTAATAGGAAGAATGAAGAAATGGCAGTGTCAAAGAAATAAATGAAACAAAAGAATAAAAGGCATTTTGTAATTATAAAGAGAATAATACTATCCAAAGAATATACCTGCCATAAATACAACCACATATTAACCACACAGTTGCAAAAATATATCAAGAAAAAACTGGTAGCAGTACAGGCATAAATTGAAAAACTCCAGAATCACAGTGGGAAAATTTAACATACTGCTCAAACATGAACAAATCAAGTTAACAAAACTAAATAAGGACACAGATAATTAGCATAACACAAAAAACAAAATAGTATAATAAATGTGGGGAAATCCAAAAGTAAAAGCAGTATAAGTACTCCCATACATATGGAACATTTACAAAATTAGACCACATATTTGGTCTTGAAAACAGCCACTTTAAATCACAGTAACAAACACTTTTGCATATGCATAACGAGACATTTATTGCAGCATAGTACATATAACTAGCAATTAGTGAAATTTTCACTGATATATAATTGGTAAATAAAATTGTAGTATATACAAAAGTTAAAAAGAATGATGTATTTATTGCAGCATATTACATATAACTAGCAATTAGTGAAATATTCACTGATAGGTAATTGATAAATAAAACATGGTATATATAAAAGTTAAAAAGAATGAGTTATATCTATGTACAACATGGGCACAAAAATATATTGTGTAAGAAGAGCAATATAACAAGTTTTGAGCTATGAGTTCTTATTTTTAACATACACAAACTAAATGATTTTATATATTTTCATTGATACACATCTGGAGAGGAAGCAGGTGCCCAAGTGGGTTATGTTATTTATCTATTTTTATGACTTTTAAGAGTATATTCGTAGCATAATTTTGTGATAAAATTTTCCTTCAAAACCTAAGAAGTATTCTTGCCTAAACAGTTGAACTCAAATATAATCAAGACTTTGAAGCAACTTCCAGTTACAGGAAATATAAAACAAAAAGAACAAGTTAAATGACACTACAAAGAAGCAAACACAAGTCCAGAATACAGTTTCTACAGTACAACTGATTTAGATTGTTTTCAACATCAATGATATAATTTTTTTAAAAAAAAGGAAGAAAACTCCAAGTCCACTTTGTAAATATTCATTTTTAAACATTTGTAAAATTAACAACTAGCGTACAGTGTAGAGTAGTGGTTATATAATCTATGAAAGGATGAATGTCTTTAATAAGGAAAAAAATCTCCAATAAACATAATTCTAATGCTTGGATAAACTGTTGATTTTAAAGAGTTTTCAGTTTACTTGGAATTGTTACCATGCACAAATATTAAATCTATGCCATGAAAACCAAAATGTGTTTTCTATATGGTTGAAATACTCTACCATCAGGTTCTTGGTTGTAAACAAGAGAATCTAGTTCTAGCCACCTTAAAACAAAAAGAGACTTTATTAAAGGACTTAGTGATAGCACAGGGAATCAGCTGGAATGCGGGATAAGCAAGCTTGGAAACAGGTAAGACCACTAGAGGCCAAGGAGCAGTGCCTTCCCTCTTCTCACTGCTGGTTGAATTGTTCACTGCTGGACACATGGCCTAACAAGTGCCCAGTCATCACCCCCAAGAATATACACTTAAAGTGCCCCTTCTTTGCCCCACAACCTCAATATTAAATACCATGAACTGTAGCATCTATATAGCTGAAGTAGATTTCAAGCCTATCCTTTAAATGCCAGGGAGCTGTAGCTAGGGCCATATCCCACTTGAACTATCACTAAAAATTAATGCCCTGCTTTCAAACTTACTCTGTAATTCCCCAAAATCAAAAAGGCATTTGACTTTTGGATGGCCAAACATGACAAACATTCAATAATTTTCACACCTTTGGCTGCCCAGTATGCATAATATACATATATACTCTCCTGGCCAGAATCGCATAAGTTCCTACATTCATTTCTAAATTCAGTTTCTCTGGATGAAGCTTATACCTCTTTTAATACTTTCAGGATGATGATTAGGATGGTTTAAGGATGGTAATCTTATCTTCATTCTCAAGATCTAAGCCATTGGTGGTTTTACCTTAGAGGGTATTCTTTCCTTAACTCTTACTATTGGTCACTAAAAATACTATGAGGCTCCTCAGGAAATCAGTTTATTTCATAGTTTCATTTACACTTCTCCCTGCCCCTCCTGTGTATGGACAATCCTATTTTCTATAATAGCCTGAGCCAACACTTCAGCACACATGGTAACACTCCCCTTTTTCCTATATGTGCAATGGTACCAACTAGTCTATTTAATCCAGAATAGACATCTAATTTCATAAGCAATGTTAGAATCTGTTAAATGTAATCACTTGGTTGGACCCCTAAAATATGGGACTCATTCAGAGCCTAGATACTATTCTCATCTGTCATATATAATTTGGTCATCATTGTATCTACTGTGCATAAGGGCTGAGAAATACATCTGCTTTTGGTCCCATCAAAGGGAAGTAGACTTTCAAATCATGTCTTAGAGGTTGGATAATTACACAAAAATATGGTAAAGTAGAATTTCTCATAACCAAACTCCAGTTAACTTTTAACTACATGCAGAATTAACAGATGCTCTGGTATACCTGTACACTTTTGGACCTACTAGTTGAGTTGTTTGCTTCCCCAATTTCCATCAAATTTATTCTGCCATCTCTTTGTGTATCGTACTTCTATCTGTAATTATGTAATTTAATTATCTATTTTGTAAACTAGTGAAATACAAATGTGAAAAGAAAGTTGATACTACAGAAAACAAGTTGAATATATAGAAAGATAAAATTAAATTGCTTAAAATTTGTGATCTATTAGGTGTGTGACAACAATAAAAATTGGGGAAATCTAGATTTTTTAAAAGTTCTCTGTATTTGTATTTCTTTGCAAATGTTTCCAACTTCTCATACAATTAAAAAAACAGAACCTGAAAATCAGAGATGATGCTTTTATGGATGTGGTTATGAAACAATGCAATAATAATCTAAGGAAACCCATGCACAAAGAAAACCTCTGTCTTATCTCAAAATATGGATGAATAAGTGTACATTTTTATATTTATATATTGAATTTTTGCCTTGCTTATTAAATGAGCTACACAAGGCTATATGTTGTCATCAAAATAACAAATGGTTCAATAAGCATTGGGTCTCCTAAAGTAAATGATACACACACACACACACACACACACATATGTATGTTTATTGTAATTTTACTGATTTAAAGGGTATGTAGCACACAAATTTACGAAGAATAATAAAATATATGATACTTTTTATTGCAAATTCCTTACAGCCAATTGATTGTTACAGAATGCTTTTGTTGATTTTTGCCTCTTATTCTATAGCTAACCTATGGCTGTAATTAAGAAACAAGTGTAGCTCTGACAAAAATGTTGCTTGATATTTCATTTATATAAACAGATAAGACAAAAGTAAAACAATCACGACACATGCCTGAACCTTCTTTGTTGGACAGTAACATGAATATATTTATTTGCAAGTTTATAAATTCAGTTTTTAATAATGTCGGGGTTTAACAACCAGCTCACAAGATTTCTGGAAGTTTGGATCTTGTGAGCCAGTATGAGTCAGCTCCTTCACTCCATTAGGTGGGGATCATTTGACACAGTAGCTTGCAGGCCATGTTAAGAATGTTTAATATCAAGCTGAGTACAATGGGAATTCATATGAGTCTCCAACATTTAAAAGTGAAGTAAGAGGAGGAATTAAGCCCACAAAAATGTAATTAGTTCATTCAATAAATTCTTGTTTGTTACCTGGTACTTTAACAAAACAGAAGAATTTGGAGCCATTGTTTGATGGTGGTTGAGAGTTGCACTGGAACAGGCTATAAACAGTTGGAACCAAATAATTTTTAAAATTCTTTTTGTTGGGGATTGAATCATGTCCCCCACAAAAGGCACGTTCAGATCCCAATTCCTGTTCCTGTGGGTGTGAATCCATTTGTAAATAGGACCTTTGAAGATGTTATCAGTTAAGGTGCACCCAACTGAATGAGGATGGGCCTTAAACCAACATGACTGAAGTATTTATAAGCAAAGAAAATTAGACACAGAAAGAGAAAAGCCACAGAAGAGCAAGAAACTGGAAGTCAATGGAACTGGAAAGAGAAAGGAAAAGGTGCCACCATGTGCATTGCCATGTGACAGAAAAGCCAAGGAACCAGAGAGTGCTGGCCAATCAAGAGATATTGACCCCAGGAGGAAGCAAGCCTACCAGCCTCCGAAACCATGAGCCAATAAATTCTTGTTTTTAAGCCAAACCATCTTACGGTATTTGTTTTATCAGTTAGGAAACTAAACACCATTACAGTTTAGTTACTCTGTGATTTCCATGACTACCCGAACTGTTGGGAATATGAAGATAAAGGGCCCACAGCTGACACTCCATTAGGGAGGTTACTTGGATCACTGATACTTCAAGTTCATCACGTTCAGTAGAAAGCATGCTGATCTCAACTCCGGTAAGTAGTTTTGCAATGTTCGAAATCTTTTGATATATCTGATGCAATTAAAAATCAATATTGTGGAAAATATGTTGGTACCCCTAGGTTTCCAATACTAAATAGAAAAAGTATGAATAGTGCATAAACACAAACTTGAAAACTAAGTTTGTTTTTACTGCCATAAAGCTAATGAAAAAGTAGGTTAGAGCAAGAAATGAGGCCATCATAAAATGTTGCTGGTACGTGCTGATCCTAGAAGGAAAATTTAAAAGAGAGAGAGAGAAAGATAAAATCACTCCCCAATGTAAAGTAGCTTGACCAAACCTGAAATTTTGCTAAAGCCTTAGGAAAAATAAAATAAAATTGCAGAATTAAAAGTTGGGATCTCCACACCTGTGTCACTAGCAAACTGGTTATTTTCAATGTGGCTGTCAGAAGTGGTTTGATGGGAGCCAAAATATCTTTTGGCTTGTGATCCTAAGTGATAAAATGCTCAGCCAGCATGCTCTCCCTTTCCAAGTCCACTGAAGTCTTTCATTACCCTGTCAGTGACAGTTGATTAAGAAGTACAGATGATCAAACTGAAAACTACTCTTGTTAAAAGTTTAGAGCTCTATTGAAAATATTGAAAATAATTTGAAACTTTTCCTTTATAGTGAAATAATATTGTAAACTGTTAACCAAAAAATATAACACAGTTATTTATCTTTCTTATTAGAGAAGCATAGTGATTAAAGGTGAAATCTAAAGCTATTTCATTGAAGTTTATTTAGCTCTTTTTCAAATTATTGTAAAAAAGTGATAATTTTCTTGAAATTATGAGTAAATACTCTTGAGAATGTAGAGTTAAATTAACATTTATTTCTCATAGTTTATTTATACATTTTATTTATTACATATGATTTCCAATTGTTTATTGATCCAAGAAAGGGCAGCACAATTTATTGTTACATATTATTATTGGTAAAGAAACTACTAATAAGTATTCATAATTATCCATTGATAAGCATAGATTTCTGATGTAACATACTGAACATAGAAGGGGAAAAAAAGACCTGACTACAAGTCTAAAAACTAAAAATAGAATGAAAACATTCATTTAAATTATTAAATGGTCCAATACTCAAATACCTCATTCCCAGAATTCCCTTTCTGACTAATCCTGTACCATTAGTTAAAAAAGAAAAAAAAAGAATACTAGCTAATGCACTGTAGTTCATTACAACAAAATTTATTGTTACATAGTCTTGAAAATTGTTGAATCAAATTATGTACCTCATATGTAATGTAATATGAGTATGTCTGGTTTTCACCATAGCTACTTCTTAACCACCACCACCCAAACATTCTTCTATATACTATTTTTATATTTGGTAGTCAAATTAATTCTCATCAATATCCTTTAAAAATTCTGTTTCTCAAGTGTCTGATTCAAGGAGAGAATGGCTCCATGCATAGATTCTTTTTTTTAAATAATGTTTGTGGCTGCTAACAGAAATAAACAAGAGGGGGCTGGGTAGAGAGAATAAATTTCTTTGTTTTAGGGTATGTCTACGTATGACTTTTGGGAAATGGTAGTGGAAATAAAGAAATCAATTTTAAACATGTTATCTTTGAGATGGATTGGAGATACCAAGTGAAATGTCAAGTCAACATTTGTACCTACAATATGCAACTTAGAGAAAATACATAGACTAGAAATATAAATTTGGGAATTGCCATTATATAGAAAAGTGAAGTTGTTAAAAGCATGGTTTGACTCTGGACTGCCTGAGTTTTAATCTGTTGAAATTATCACAATCTATCCATTATTGAAGACCGTCAGAGGTCTTCCTGACTCCTTTTGGTATCTCATCCCCTATAACCAAAACACCTGTAGGTTCTACTGGTTTTACATCCAAAATATATTCCAAATCTGTCTACTATTCCCAGCTTAGTCCAAGCCACCAGCATCATTAACTGCAATAGCTTGTTTCTGTGTTTTCTCTCCCCATCTCTCTACCATCACTAAATCCATTTTCTACATGAAAATCATTGTCATCTTTCAGAAACACAAGTCAGAAATGTCACACCTCTCCATAAAGACCTTCAACACTTCCCATTGTACTCAAATACAAATTTTTTTATTATGATCCACAATGCTCTGTATCTTTTCTCCCTTTTCTCTCCCTCTAATATCCTCTTGGAACCCTCCAACCCCTTGCTTACAATGTTCTAGTTAGGGTAATGTTGAACAAATTCTGGGAGCAAAATAATTGCATACTGGCACAGGATGTCCTCTTGGGCACGTCTGATATCCTAACTCTTCACTTGATTGGTTTCTTTTCATCCCCAGTCTCAGTCTAAATATTCCCTTTCATTGCAGTCTCCCCTACCTGCCTATCTAACGTTGTCTCCACCCATTATATTCTATATTAGCACTCTGGTTTTGTACTTAATACTAATCACAATCTATTGCAATTTAGTTATTTATTATTTATCATTTATTTTTCTTCTCTGCATAGAATGTATATACCATGAGGTCAAGGACCTTACCCCTTCTATTCTCCATTGAATCCCCAGTGTCAAATTAAGAATCTTGCTTTCAGGAGACTTTCAAGGAACAACTGCTGAATATTCTATTCACAAGAAACACATCGTATTTCCTCTGTCTCTTCTGCTGCATGCTTTTCCTGGTTTCAGCAACATGCAGGCACATTCCTGCTCCACTCAGCCTGTCGTAGCTTCAGGCCTTTTATGGTAAACCCAAACTTGATCTCCGAGCTTCACTGAAGCACAGATCACTGTGTGACATTTTATCTTGCATGTCCTAAACGGTACACTTTGTCTTTCTTGAAATATGACCCCCGAAATGCAAGGTTCCTGTGGCTGGTTTGGAATTCCTCAGATTGCACTGGGTTCTTCACCTTCTTCCTGAGATAGGCTGCTGGTGATCCTAAGGCTCCTCTGTCAGATGGCAAGGCACATGGCGGCATCTGCTGGTCTCTCCTGTTCTGGGTTTCTTTGCCTTCAGTTTCTTGTTTCTTTGGCTTTTTCTCTGTTTCTGTGGTTTTCTCTCTGTTTCTGTGGTTTTCTCTCTCAGCTTCTGTGTCTCCATGCATTGATTCTTAATGAGAATATGACTGTGAATTATCCATCTAACTTGGAGATGTTAACCAGAGCAGGAAAGGAATGATGAGAAGGAGCTACAGCCACAACAATTTTATTTCAAAGACAGTTCTTGTCATGATTGCATGAGTGAGTTGGCAGAGTAGTTTTCTAGTTTGTGTCTATGTTAGAAAATAAGGAAGATCTATCAAGGCATAGGAGAATATTAATAAAATTAGGCTAAGGCTTAGAAAACCATCTTAAATGAAACATAAGGGTATAGACAGCTGACATGATCAAGCATATTTATTAATTTAAGAAATTATTAAACTTTAGGTTATCTTCTGCCACATAAGGAAATTGGGCATAATAATAGTAAACACCATGTAATGTGAATTCACATAATGTTCAGCATATAGTAAATGCTCAACAATGGAGACTACGAATAGGAGGATAATGAAGTCACCTCAAAATGTCTTACTATACTTAATTCTTAAAAAGTCTTTAAAAGTATCTTTTAGGAGTAAGTTTCATACCCTTTGACCCAGTAATTTTAACTTGGTAAAGATTTTCCAAGGGAAGAATTAGATACATGTGCCAAGATTTATATATAATGGTTTTCATGAAAGTTAGAATAAAGAAATTGTTTGCAACCTAAGTATTAAACAAAAGGGGAATGGTTACATCAATCATGATTCATCTATTAAATGAAACAATAAGTAACTACCACAAATGATGTTATAGAATAATACTGAATTACAGGGCACTTTTTTAGTATATTCTTACATGGTAAAATGTGCATGTCTGGGATAATTTAATTATGTTTGGATATATATAAATAATATATACCTGATATTATTCATATTTAAAATTTATATGTAGATTATGTATGCATGTAAATATATATATACTTTAAAAAAATACCTAAAAAAAATGAGCAAGTGTATCTGGGTGATGATTACTCACAACTTTTATTCTATTATTCCATTTATCTTCTTTTCTACATATTTCAAACTTCCTGTGTGAATACATGAATATGCAATATTTTTATGTTAGCATCAATTGAATGACGTATTAGAGGGTATTTTTTTTTGTAGCCACAAATATGTATAGGAATGGCATTTAGTGAATACATTGGTTTGGTTTGATTTGAAATCTGAGGTTTTGAAGGATCTTAGGATCGTAAATCAGAGATATAGCCAATGCTGGGATGAATACCCTGTTCTGAGTTTGGAAATCAATAGGGTCAACTTTAAGCATTTTCTTAAATCACAATTTATTGAAGATTAAACCACACTGGGTGTTCAAGCAGTTTAGGACACCAGTTCACTAAATCAAGTAGACTTCTTTGACAAGATCATTGTGAAATGATCTCAGTGATTACTAATGCCTTAAAATCCTTAATAGGATAATGTGGCCCACTCTCCATTTCTGAACAACTAGGGGATGAGCCCACTTCAAGAGTTGGGCAAATGGATATGAGAATACAAGCAGCAGGTGGCTTTGGTGGTCTTCATTTACATATCTTGGTTATAACCTTCCTCGCTCTTCCTCCAGTATGGCAATAAGCTCTGGCCTGCATGTACCAGAAGCTACATGATCTTGTGGAAAATGTACCGTTTAAGAGTCTTAGGTTTGGTTTCTGGCCTTAAGCAGATGCACAGTCTTAAAAAAAAAAGTCACTTAAACTTTTTGAATGCACCTTATCCTCAACAAGAATTCCTGGTCATAAATGGAAAATTGTGCTTGGGAGATGCTGGATTTCACCATAAATCACTGATACTTTAAGAGGTCAGATTTTAAGAAGAAGAGTAATGTTACATTGGGAAATGGCACAAAAGATGGGGGTGAGGAGATTCTGATCCTGTCCTTGTCATCAGACATAGTGTGACCTTCGATACTTCTTCCATCCTCAATTTACTCATGTGCAAAATATGAGTAGAAGCAGAGGGAAGAGAAGATAGGAATTAAGCTACATTTTCTTTAAGAACTAATTCAACTATAAAATGCTTTGATTCTATTCTTTGAAGTGAATAATCTGTTGGGGGATTGTTTTGAGAAAAATAAATCCTTTCTGAAATTAAAAATTACAGCCATAATTTAAAGAGAGTATATAATAGAACAAACCTGAAACAAAATAATACATAAGGGGACATAATAATTGAACAAATACTTTTCCTAACATTTTTTCTATGAATAGAAAATGTAATATATCCATTAGATACATGTTATTTTTCCTCTTATACTAGCCAAATATAAAGATTCCTCCTCATATATAATATTTTGTTCATATTATTAGTAGGGTAAATTGTTGTCACTGTGATACTTTCAAATAGCAGAATTATTGCCTAATTTAGTCTTTAATATACTCATAGAGCTTTTGACATAGTAGACTGCATAAATATTAAAATTTGTAAGAAACTATTCAAACCTGTTAAAAGCATCTTTTATGGAAAATGACTAGTTTTTTTAAATATTTAATGGTATTTATTTTATACTTTTCAAATATGGTCACTTTGTAAACTGTGTCATAAAATCAAATTAATTATGGAAAAACTCTCTTAGGAAAATAGAGTTATCTGAATATTTGATGATGTAGCAAAATGTTTTAATATCACTTCTATTATATAAACCAACATTTAAAAACTACATACAACATTTTATTCAAAGTTAATTTGTTTATTGTACAGGTTTTGATGACATGCCTCATATTTATACAGCACTGCAGTAGGCATTAAAATCTTTAGATACCGTGAGGTGACTATTTGAAAAGCAATCCTTGTAATCTATTTCTTTTTTTTTTTCTTTTTTTGCTCTTTCATCTTCATGACATGCTGATCTTTGTACTTGTAATTGCAACTTTCAGTGATTTGAAACCTTAGAAAAATATAAACAGAGAAATTTCTATCTAGGGTTTAGTTAAAATGAATAGTATTAGATATCACAGAGCATCTCACTAACTTAATTATTTTTATTCTAGGATGCAGAAAAATAAGCAAGTTTCAATTATAACACAGGTGTATCCTTTTGAGAATGAATTATGTCATCTCCTAAAAGGATAGAATCTTTCATGTTGAATTTTCATAGATTTTTAGAGAGGACAAAATAATGAATCATACTCAAGAGTTGACCAACTCTTGTGAATCATACTCAAGAGTTGACCAACTCTTTGCCATAGATTTGTATTTGGTGATAGAAATGCATTGCCATCCCTGAAAGAAAACAGTGATGAAACTCTGAAATCTGAACAAGTTATCAAGTTTTCAGGCAAGTATAATGCAATATAATAAAAACTTAGGAAAAGAAATGCTCAAAAATCTTATGAACACTCCATTTCTTTTGCAATAGGTGTTTCAAATCAAAGAAAACCAAGTGCTTCCCTGTAACTGAGCCTTAAATATTTTCTGTAGAACTGAATGTCTCAACTTTTCAGAAAGCCACTCTCCAGACAGCAGCTGAATTGGTTTCCATTAAGAAAGATAGGCCTAATCTGCCAAAAGTGATAGCATTTTCCACTGGTGATGTAAAACTCAGTCTTACTATTTCAGGTAGATAGACCCAATCTGCATATGCATGAGTGTAATGAAGACAAACAGTTTGATTATTACAGAAATGTAAAGTGTTTACCATTAACTCTCTTAAAAGGCTAGGGTGGATTTAATGCATAAATAATTACATTAAAGGTGGCAAATCAATTCAGTAAAGAGGACCAAATAGCCACTTCTGACTACAAGTTACTCTTTGTTGACATTCTGTGATTTTTTTGTTTGTTCATTTTTTTACATCTTGGTTATTAAATTAATCCTGATAAGTAGTTTAGAAAACTTCTTTCTCTAAAGGAAAAACTTGTAACAAAGGTGTTTTTAAAATGATGGTTAATAGTAACAAAAGTTTGTATGGCATTACATAATTAAAAAACAATTTCACATTGAACTTAACTGAAATTGCTTTTATGTAGTAAAGATTAGGTTTTGTTCAAATTTAGTAGTGAATTCTGACACTTTTCATTCCTATTCAAAGAGTGAAATTGACTAAACAATCTACATCTGCTTAAATAGGTCCATTAAAAAGAAAAATAAAATTAAAAAATAAATATACATATAAGGCCCCCAAATTGGGTAGGAGCATTTTATGAAAGCAAACATTTTTGTAATGATTCTCAGGAATGACAGAAAGGGAAGGAGAGAAAGATTGAGAATGAGATGAAGTAATTTTCTTCCTTTAGAAACAGCTTAGATTTTTTTGTCCCAAAGAAACACAATACAACATGGAACATTTCATTCTGACAGACCTGACATCTTAAAAACAAAGGCAGATGTGACAAGCATTTTAACAGGAATAAAGGAGGACTCTGTTTAGTTTACAGTTGAATGAAGAATAATGATATAAGACCTTAAAACTAGAGAAGAGAAGAGATAGACTAAGTATTTCCCTAATAAATATCTTCCCAAGAGATTTTGGAAATAATGCCTCCTCAGATGGAAAATGCTATGAGTGATTTTTAGGAACTGGCCAAGAGAATATAGATAAAAGCAAAGTCAAATCCTTGAAAGCTATGTAACAAATCTATGAAAAAGCAAAAAATAGGTGTTCAAACTCTAAACTTGCTCTGTTTCTCAATCCACTAGTCCACAGGATGTGCACAGTTGACTGCATCTTATTTACAACACTAGAAAAAATTGGGGAAACACTGATTCTATCTCAAGCCTGAATGGGTGTGAACTGACAGGTAGTTTAATGAAGGCAGTCACATGATAACTTTTTATATGAAAATGTTTGACAAGCTGTCAAAACTCTTTTGGAGAAAGAAATGGTGGATAGATTTGCTCTAGAAAATACATGTCAATTCAGTTATCTTATTCCTACATCATATTATTTTGATGATAGATGAGTGATGTCTATGGACTCATGCTAGAGATTAGAATGAAGACAATCAAATTGGTTTTAAAGCATTTAGTTAGTGCTATCAAAACACTGGTGACACCCATGCAAAAATTTTACCACAACATGAGTTTGTTTTTACCAAGAATTAAAAGAAATTATTGACAATTTATAAATACAAGTGTATGGCTTGATCAAATAATTCAATGCAAATTCAGTAATATAGATGCTCAGATTTCAAATGCCAAAAGTTAGCACCTGAAAAGAAAAATTGTCAAGATTAGGGAAAGAAGGTTAAATCTCTGAAAGTAGACTAAAAACTGCAATCTGTCATCTGGGTAACAAGACCAGGAATTATGTTGAATTACTACAGAGATGTCACGTGTGTCGCTGTTCACTTCATCCATAAATGTATGATTATATTTCCTACATCATAGAACATGATTTTCCAAACATCCAGCTCTAACACCCTTTAAAATTTTATTATGACTTGCATTTCCTAAAGAATATCATCCAGCCATATTAGCTTTGGCATTCTAGGCTCTCTGTGACCTCAAACTCAAATACCTGTCCAGTCTTATCTCTCTGTTCCTTATACCCCAGCAAAACTAGACTATTTACCTGGTCTCTGCATTTATAGCCTATGTATTTTTGCTGCTATTCTCTTTGCCTGAATTCCTCTCTACCTACTTCTGACTGCTGGACTCTTTCCTAAATTTTAAGGCTCAGTTCATTTGTTAAAATTCCATCCCATCCAAGAAAACTTCTTGGGTTTCCTAGTGAGAATTATGCAATCTATGAGCATATAGATTTTGTGATTGATCCATCACATTCTGCCTTGTATTATAGTTAAATATATACAACTGTTGCTTCCATTATTTAGGCCTAGAGTGTAGGAAATAGATTAAATTTGGAAAGATTTGTGGCATGTAACTAAATGAATCAATAACCAGATTAGAAAATAACATGTAATGTTGCATTTAAATATTCTTTATCAAAAACAAACGAAAGGAGGTGTGGAATTTAGTTACTCCTCTAGGGCAGCTGATAAATAGCCAGGAACTGTATGGAACAGCCATTTTGGGAACTTCTGTGACTGGTCATGCATCATACTCCAGTCTCGAACAGGTGGAACAACCAAGATTGCAATGAAGACCTGTGAGTTTCCCCAGCCAGAGGGTTGGTGCCCCTTCTCTCCCCAGGCATGGCAGACTGTCAGAGAGCTGGTTCCCTGACAGAAAAAGAAAATATCTGTGCTGGGAGCACAGAGGAGGGCTCAACCCAACCCCAAATGAAGAATTAATTAACAAATACAGACTGCTAAATGAAAGCTCCAAGCACAGATAAACAAAGAGCAGGCACAAAAAGAACTGGGAGGAATCAGTCCAGCAGAGAGGAGGCAGGGCTAACAATAACAGCAAAATAAACAGAGACTTTTGGAGTTGGAGGTGTTCAGAATACTGGAAAAGGGCTGGAATCCAAGAAAAAGGGGCACATAGAACTGGGTGCCAACTTGGGCTGCTGCTTTCAAACCCAGGGTACTGGGGTCTGCCTCTGAAAAGGTTGTTTTTTCCTTCTTCTTCTTTTATTTTATTTTCTTTCTCCCTGACTCTTTTTTTGTTTTCACTTTTCAATAGCCCATCAGAGCTCCTACTTCAGCACTGCCCCAGGTAAGGGTGGAATTAGAGTTGTCTGAGAGTAACTGTTCAGGTGAAAGGCATAACAGACTAAAGAATGTATCTTTCAATAGTCTATACTGGGACTGACAAAACTTGGGGGATGGGGATAGGCCTTGAAAAAGGATTTATTTTAAAAATAACCATTCTAAGTAGCTCATTACAGAAAGCCTCAGGTATTTGCAATTGGCAGGTGGACCCAGGAAAGGGCAGAGCTAAGATAGACCTAAGAGACAAAACAGTGAGTCTAGTGGGGGAGACAATTCCCTAAAGGGCATAGCATCCCAAAGGAAAAAGGGATGGGGCCCAGCTCAAGTGGTGGATCTCCTTCAGAGAACTCAGGTCCCACGGGCTGGAAAACAAAAACGAGCTTGAGTCAGCCATGCCCCTGGCAGGGACAAGTCTGCAGAGTTAAAGTCACCTGTGGCACCTCTTTACATTGGTGGGGACTTGTGGGCTAACAAGCACCACCTGCTTAACAGGATAGGAAAAGCACAGAGTCTAGAGGTTGACAGGAGGGTCTTACAACCTTCAGAGTCTCATTCTCAGGGAAACTTGATTACAGAATAACCCTCCTCCTGAGACCTGGGCCTGTCTGGACTGGAAAAATCTGATTGGGGTCAATCATATCTGGGGAGACACTCACAAAAAGGTTACATAGATGCAGGGCAAGAACCAGAAAAATAAGAGGTGAAAAATTCTGATCAAATAAACAGAAGCTTTCTTAGAGGTTTAGAATAAGTTGAACTGAATGCCAAATAACAGATAGAGAACAAAGCAAATCAACAAGAAAATTCTAGGTAAAAGAGTGAAAGGGAGCTCCAGAATAAACTAATCAAGAAAATCAGATGCCTAGACAACTAAAAATTGCAAGCCATATTAGGAAACATGAATATATAGACCAACCAAAGGAACAAACTAACACTTCAACCAAGATACAGGAATTGAAACAATTAAAGATGTTCAAACAAATCTCCTAAATCATATCATTGAGCTGAAGGAAAATGTGGCAAAAGAGATGAAGGATATAAGGTAGACTCTGGATGACCATAAAGAAGAATTCATAAGCTTGAAAAAACAAATGGCAGAACTTATGGGAATGAAAGGCACAATAGAAGAGATGAACAACACAGTGGAGACATATAACAGTAGATTTGAAGAGGCAGAAGAAAAGATCAGTGAACTACAAGACAGAGTATCTGAAATCATACACACAAAAGAACAGAGAGTGGAAAGAATGGAAAAATACAAGCAGAGTCTCTGGGAGCTGAAGGACAACATGAAGTGCATCAATATATGTGTTTTGGGTGTCCCAGAAGGAGAAGATAAGGGAAAGGGGGCAGAAATAATAATAGAAGAAATAATTACTGAAAATTTCCCTTCTCTCATGAAAGACATACAATTACAGATTCAAGAAATGCAGCGTACCCCAAACATCCCAATAGACCTACTCCAAGACACTTACAGATCAGATTTTCCAATGTCAAAAACAAAGAGAGAATTCTGAAAGCAGCAAGAGAAAAGCAATACATCACATACAAGGAAGCCCAATAAGACTATGCATGGATTTCTCCAGAGAAACCATGGAGATGAGAAGAGAGTGGTATGATATATTTAAGATACTGAAAGAGAAAAACTGCCAACCAAGAATTATATATCTGGCAATACTGTCCATCAAAAATGAGTGGGAGATTTAAATATTTTCAGACAAACAGACACTGAGAGAGATTGAGAATAAGACACCAGTGCTACAAGAAATACTAAAGGGAGTCCTACAAGCTGATAGGAAAAAACAAGAGAGACGGGTTTGGAGAAGAGTGTAGAAATGAAGACTATCAAGAAGGGTAAAAGAGGAGAGAGAAAAAAATAAGATATGACATATAAAATCCAAAAGACAAAATGGTAGAAGAAAGTACTGCCTTTACAGTAATAACACTAGACCTAGACCTTACACCCAAAGCACGAGCAATCAAAGAAGAAATAGATAAATGGAATCTCCTCAAAGGACTTTGTCAGAAAAGTAAAAGTCAGTAAATATATGTAGTTCAAGGTAGTTTGAACTATATATAAACTGTACAATCTGTAATGTTTTTATAGAATGAAATATTCAGCTGTGAAAATTGGTTAAATATAACTAATATTTCTTAACACAAACAAAAAAACAATGAGATATCATCTCACACCTTCTAGAATGGCTATTATAAAAAAAAAAAAACAGAAAATTACAAGTGCTGGAGAGGATGTGGAGAAAGAGGCACACCTATTCACTGTTTTGGAGAATATAGAATGGTGCAGTCACTCTGGAAGGCAGTATGGTGGTTCCTCAGGAAGCTAAGTATAGAAATGCTGTATGATCCAGCAGTTCCATTACTAGGCATTCTGGTTCGCTAATGCTGCCATTAAGCAAAATACCAGAAACGGATTGGCTTTTATAAAGTGGGATTATTTGGTTACAAGGTTACAGTCTTAAGACCATAAAGTGTCCATCAACAATAGGGTACCTTCACTGAAGGATGGCCATTGGCATCTGGAAAACCACTGTTAGCTCAGAAGGCATGTGGCTGGTGTCCACTTACTCCCAGGTTGCATTTCAAAATGTCATTCTCCAAAATGTTGCTCTTGGGGTATTTTGTCCTCTCTTAGCTGCAGCTCCTATTCAAAATGTCAGTCTCAGTTGCTTTCCAAGATGTCACTTACAGCGGGTCTCAGTTCCTTCTGTTTGTCAGCTCATTTATATGGCTTCAATTATTTAATTCAGATCCACCCTAAATGGGTTGGGTAACACCTTCATGGAAATTATCCAATCAAAAGTCTTGTCCACAGTTGATTGAATCACATCTCCATGGAAACACTCAATCAAAGGATTCCAACCTAGTCAACACTAAGACATCTGCCCCCATAAGATTGAATCAAAGAAAATGGCATTTGGGGGGTACATAATACATCCAAACTGGCACACTAGGTATATACTCAGAGGAACTGAAAGCTAAGACATGAATGGATATTTGTAAACTGATATTTATAGTGACATTATTCATGATTTCTAAGAGATGGAAACAGCCAAAATGTCCATCAATGGACAAGTGGATAAACAAATGTGGCATATACTTACAATGGAATATTACACAGCTGTCAGTCATGGAACATATAACAACATGGATGAACCTTGAGGATGTTATGTTGAGCAAAGTTAGCCAGAAACAAAAGGACAATTACTCTAAGGTCTCACTAATATGAGTGAACATATTATGAGCAAACTTTGAGAGTTAAAGCTGAGAACATAGATTATCAAGAGATACAAAGAGGGTAGAAATGGGGCATTTGATGCTGAAGAAGTATAAAATGTTCAACAGGATTGATTGTGTAGATCCAGAAATGGATAGCACAATACTGTGTGATGGTACAACAATATTGTAAGTACCCTTAACAAACATGTCTGTGAGTAAAGTTGAAAGAGGAGGGCTAGGGGCATGCATGACACCAGAAGGACACATAAATGATAAACACTGGGACTGTATAACTTAGTGACACCTAGAGTGTTCAATGATGGTGACTAAATGTACAAATATACAAATGTTTTTCCATGTGGGAGAACAAATGAATATCAACTTTGCAAGGTGCCGAAAAAGGGACAGTATTGGGGAAAAAATCTAATCAATGCAACTGGAGTTGATGGTTAACAGTAATGTTGTAATATGCTCTCACTAAATATAACAAAGAAAATATAACAAAACTAAATATCTATGAGAGGGAGATATAAGGGAGGGAGAGTATGGGATTCTTGGTATTAGTGTTGTTGTCTGAGCTTATTGTCTTTTATTTTATTTTATTTTATTTTTTATTTTATCTTTTTTATTATTCTTAAAAATTTTTTTGAGTAATGAATATGTTCAAGTGCTGATTGTGGTGATGCACAACTATATGTATGATGATACTGTGAACAATTGATTGTACACTGAGGATGATTGTATGGTATGTGAATATATCACTGTAAATTTCCAGGGAAAAAAAATTAAACAGAGGGATACAAGTGCTGGAGAAAACATGGAGAGAGGGATGTACCCATTCACTGTTGATGGGGAAGTAGAATGGTGTAGCCTGTCTTGAGGACAGTGCAGTGTTTCCACAAGAAGCTAATTATGTGGGTGCCATAAAGTCCTGCAACCTCATTATTGGGTATATGCTTGGAAGATCCTAGAGCACAGGCATTAATGGACATCTGCACACTGGTGTTTATGGCGGCACTGTTCACAATTTGCAATGCATGGAGGTGGCCTAAGGGTACATCTGCTGATAAACAGAGCAGTGAACTGTGGGGTATGCATACAAAAGAAAATCCAGCAATTGCAAGAAGAAACGAAGTTGTGAGACACAACTAGGTGAGTGGATTTTGAGGGCAGCATTTTGAGTGAAATACACCAGAAACAAAAAGACAAACATTATAATTCCTCACTAATACGGATGAACTATAATGAGTAAACTCAGAATTGAATCTTAGAGCACAGGTTACCAGGGGAATCCTTATTGTAAAGGTCCCTAGACTGTAAGCTCTTACAGCAGTCACATCTATTCCAGAGTTGTAACAGTTATCTCTAAATTCTGAGATGCTGAGCTTGTTGTGTGTAACCTGGTCAGTCTCTGGAATTTGGGGTATCTTTGTGACACCTGAAACTCAGAGCAAGAGCTTAGGAGCTACGAATGTCAGTACTAGCTCATACGGCAACTGTTTAAAAAGCTGAAAAAGTGTTCAGACTTCAATCAAAGATATGAATGAAGCAGATCTAGTAAAGTCTAAGGCAAATCAGGCCAAAGGGTACAGGACAATTCTGATTGTGTTTGAAAATTTCACCTTCTGTATGAGACCGAGGGAAGAGATGTTTATTTGATTCAGGATCTGTATTTTCTGTAGCACACTAAATAATTTAACTTGTATGGTCAGTTTATTCAAACACCATAAGAACACAGAACTTTGAATAAGAAGTGAGATCTGGTGGGTATATGCAAGTTAGTGTGAAATCCTGATACGTCCCAAAGTAATTTGGGCAGAGAATAAAAATGTATTTGCAAGGCCCTCCTGAGGAACTGGGGGGAAATGCAGAAATGTTGGACTTCCCCACCTGGGCTATTACTGTCCACAAACATTAAGAACTCCCAATTTAGTAGGCTGAGCCCTTGATTGGGGGGCTTTCCCTTACGAAGCTTCTTACTGTAAAGGAGAGGCTAAGCCTACTTATTATTGTGCCTAAGAGTCTCCCCCAGAGAACCTTTGTGTTGCTCAGATGTGGCCTCTGTCTCTCTAAGGCTACTATGCAGATGAACTCACCACCCTCCCCAATATGTGGGACATGACTCTCAGGGGTGTAAATCCCCCTGACAACATGGGGCATGATTCCTGGGGATGACCCTGGACCTCACATTGTGGGATTGAGAAAATCTTCTTTACCATAAGAGGGAAGAGAAATGAAACAAAATAAAGTTTCAATTGCTGAGAGATTTCAAATGGAATTGAGAGATCACTCTGGAGTGTATTCTTAGGTGTTATGTAGATATCCCTTTTTAGTTTTTAGTGTGTTGGAATGGCTAAAGGGAAATACCTGAAGCTGTCAAACTGTAACCTAGTAGCCTTGATTCTTGAAGATGATTGCATAACTAGGTAGCCTACACAGTGTGACTGTGTTGTGAAAACTTTGTGGCTCACACTCCCTTTATCCAGTGTGGACAGATAAGTAGAAAAATGCAGCCAAAAATTAAATGAAAAATAGGGAGGGATTGGGGGTGTGCCACTTTGGATACATTATGTCCCCCAAAAAGCCATATTCTTTAATGCAATCTTTTGGGGGCAGACTTATTAATCTTTTTGATTAGGGTGTGACCTCTTGATTGAATGTTGCCATAGAGGTTTGACACCACCCATTCAGGTTAGGCCTGGATTAGTTCACTGGAGTCCTTTAAAGGGATCTCTCACAAAGGGCAGAGAGATGAAAATGCCCTGCATATGCTAAGTCAGGACACACAGATGTTAGATGTTTGGAAGCCAACAGAGATACTTGCTGATGGTTAGTGATGCTTAGAGATGTTTGGAGTTCGGGACAGAAGGACATTTGGAGATGCTAAATTAAGGACCAAAAGGAGCTGAGAGAGGAGGTTAAACACAACCCAGGAAGAGCAGATGCCAGCCACATGCATTACCAGATGACGGAGGTGTTCCGGACGCCATTGGCCATTCTTCAGTGAAGGTATCTGCTCCGGTTTGCTAATGCTGCCGTTTTCCTATACACCAGAATGGATTGGCTTTTTGTTTTTTGTTTGTTTGTTTGTTTTTGTGTTTTCTGTTTGTTTTTTGTTTTGTTTTTCTTTTGGCTTGTCTTTTAATTTAATTTTATTGAGATTGTTCACCTACCTTGCAATTATCCAAAAATCCAAAATTCACAATCAATTACCAATGGTACCATTATACAGCTGTGCATCCATCATCACAATTATTTTTTTTTCAATTTTTAGAACATTTTCATTACTCCAGAAAAGAAATAAAGGCAAAAAAAAGAAGACACAAATCCTCCCATACCCCTGACCACTCCCCTCCATTATTGACTCATAATATTGGTATAGTACATTTGTTATGATTGATGAAAGAATGTTAAAATACTACTAACTGTAGTACATAGTTTGCAATAGATATATTTTCCCTATATACCCCTCTATCACTAATTTCAAGTTATAGTGTCATACATTTTGTAGTACATGAAAGAGATTTCTAATATTTGTACCATTAATCACGGACATTGTCCACCACAAGATACACTGTTTTATACATTCCCATCTTTTAACCTCCAGTTTTCCTTCTGCTGATATACATGACTCTAAGCTTCCCCTTTCCACCACATTTACATACAATTCAGCACTGTTAGTATTTCTCACAATATTGTGCTACTGTCACCTCTGTCCATTTCCAAACACTTAACTTCAACCTAGTTGAACATTCTGCTCATAATAAGCAACCACTCCCCATTCTTTAAACTCGTTCTATATCATGGTAACTTATATTTCATGTCTATCAGTTTACATATTATAATTAGTTCATATCAGTGAGACCCTGCAATATTTGTCCTTATGTGTCTGACTTATTTCACTCAATGTGGTGCCCTCAAGAATTCTTCATCAATCTGTTTTCTTTTTTAAAGATGCTTTTGTTCATCCACCATACTTTTCATCCTAAGTACACAATCGTTGGTTCCCTGTATAGTCATATATTTATGTATTCACCACCATCACCACTATCTATATAAGGACATCTTCATTTTTTCACAAAGAAGGAATATGAGTCAAAGAAGGCAGAGAGACAAAAGAAAAAGAAAAAGAAAGAAAAAACATAACAGATAAAAAGTAACAAAAGGAAAAATAGAATTAAAATAAAGTAGAATAAAAGAGTCAGACAACATCACCAATGCCAAGAGTCCCATACCCCTCCCTTATATCCCCCTCTTATATGCATTTAGCTTTGGTATATTGCCTTTGTTACATTAAAGGAAGCATAACATAATGTTTCTCTTAACTATAGTGTCTAGTTTGCAATGATTGTATTTTTCCCCAGTACCACCCTATTTTTAACACTTTGCAAAGTTGAAAATCATTTGTTCTCTCTCATGTAAAACATATTTGTACATTTTATCACAGTTGTTGAGCACTATAGGTTTCACTGAGTTATACAGTCCCAGTCTTTATCTTTCCTTTTTCCTTCTGGTGTTCCACATGCCCCTAATCTTCCTCTTTCAACCATACTCACAGTCATCTTTGTTCAGTGTACTTACATTGCTGTGCTACCATCATCCAAAATTGTGTTCCAAACCCTCATGACTGTCTTTTCCTATCTGTCTGTAGTGCTCCCTTTAGTATTTCCTGTAGAGCAGTTATCTTGTTCACAAACTCTGTCATTGTCTGAATATTTTGAACTCTCCCTCATGTTTGAAGGACAGTTTTGCCAGATATAGGATTCTTACTTGGTGGTTTTACTCTTTCAGTATCTTAAATATATCACACCACTTCCTTCTTGCCTCCATGGTTTCCACTGAGAAATCTGCACATAGTTTTATCAAGTTTCCTTTGCATGTGATGGATTGCTTTTCTCTTGCTGCTTTCAGGATTCTCCTTGTCTTTGATGTTTGATAATCTGATTATTAAGTGTTTTGGTGTAGGTCTATTCAGATCTATTCTGTTTGGGGTATGCTGTGCTTCTTGGATCTGTAATTTTATGTCTTTCATAAGAGATGGGAAATTTTCATTGATTTTTTCCTCTATTATTGCTTCTGCCCCTTTTCCCTTCTCTTCTCCTTCTGGGACATTCAGGACACATACATTCATGTGTTCCATATTGTCCTTCTATTCCCTGTGATGTTGCTCATATTTTTTCCATTCTTTTCCTATCTGTTCTTTTGGGTGTAGAATTTCATGTGTCTTTTTCTGCAGTTCCTGAGTGTTTTCTTCTGCCTCTTGAGATCTGCAGTTGTATGTCTGCATTGTGTTTTTCATCTCTTGTGTTGTGCCTTTCATTTCCATAGATCCTGCCAGTTGTTTTTTCAAACTTCCAGTTTCTACCTTATGTTCACCCAGTGTTTTCTTCATATCCTTCATCTCTTTTGTTATATCTTCCATGAACTCATTGATTTGTTTTTTTATTTGATTTAGCATATTTCTTTGAAAATTTTTAATACATTGTTCATTAAAGTAAAATAATATCTCAATTGTATCTTGATTGAGGTGTAAATTTGTTCCTTTGTCTGTACCATATCTTCATTTTTCCTAGTGTAGATTGTAGTTTTCTTTTGTCTAGGCATCTGGTTTCCTTGGTTACCCCAGTCAGATTTTCCCAGACCAGAATGGGTTCAGATCTCAGAGTGGGGTTGTGCCAGTTTGAATGTATTGTGTCCCCCAAATGCCATTATCTTTGTAGTTTTCTGGGGCAGATGTTGATGCTGGTTGGATTTGCTTGGAATGTGCCCCACCCAGCTGTGGGTAATGATTTTGATGAGATGTTCCCATGGAGGCATGGCCCCGCCCATTCAGGGTGGGCCTTGATCAGTGGAGCTATGTAAATGAGCTGACTCAGAGAGAGGGAACAAACAGAGTGCATCTGGGAGTGATGTTTTGAAGAGGAGCAAGCTTGCTAGAGAGGAACGTCCTGGGAGAAAGCCGTTTTGAGGCTGGAGCTTTGGAGCAGATGCTGGCTGCCTTCCCAGCTAGCAGAGGTTTTCCAGATGCCATTGGCCATCCTCTGGTGAAGGTACCCAATTGTTGAGGTGTTACCTTGGACGCTTTGTGGCCTTAAGACTGTAACTGTGTAGTTAAATAAACCCCCATTTTATAAAAGCCTATCCATCTCTGGTGTTTTGCATTCTGCAGCATTAGCAAACTAGAATAGGGGTTATATTCAGTTTCAAGTCTTCTTGCAGGTGTGCTTTAGAGTCCAACAGCCTTTCCCTTGAGGTCTCTAGCCACTGTGCTTTTCCTAACCTGCCCAGCAGGTGGTGCCTGTCAGCCTGTCACTCCTAAATGGTATAAGGAGATGTGGCCCCTTCATTTTCTGTTTTGGCTGTTTTCCCCCAGGCTCTGGAATCTGGTTCTGAAGAGAAAGCTGTGCCCCACCTCTTTACTGTTAGGGAAGATACACCCCTAGAGCATTATCATCTGCACTGAATAGCCTCTCTGACTCTGTTATCTCCACCCTGTCTGGGTCAGAGCACTGCAAACTGAAAATGGCTGTGGCTCTCTCCTCTGAGCCCCTCAGTTGAGAGAGAGAAAAAGAGACAGAAAGCCCCCTTTTAGAGCCAGTCCATGGCCCCCCAGTTTCATTCATTGGCAAGAGGTAACATCTGGTCTTCTGGGCTCCCCCTCCTGGGACAATCTTCTGGTTCTTTAAGGTCAGTAGTCACTAAAAGCCTCTGTCTGCTTGTTGGAGTGTTGTAGCTTGTATTCAGCAGTCCATATTTGTTCATTAAAGCCCCAGTCAGAGCTCAGTTCAGCTATATTTGCTTGCTGGAAGAGTGCTGCTTTCTACCACAGTGAGGTTTTGCAGCTAAGCCTGCCATGGGGGGAGGGGGCTCCCAGCACAGTTCTGGGTTTTCACTTACAGATTTTATGCTGTGATCTCACGCATTCTTCCCAATCCAGGTTGATGTATGATGTGTGGACAGTCTCAGTTGTCCCCCAGCACTTATTCAAAATTATTTACTAGTCATTCCTGGTTGTTCATTAGTTGTTCCAGGGGGCTAACTAAATTCCACTCCCCTCTGTGCTGCTATCTTGCCCCTTTCCCCCAGATTGGCTTTTATAAAAGGGATTTATTTGGTTACACAGTTACAGTCTTAAGGCCATAAAGTGTCCAAGGTAAGGCATCAACAATAGGATACTGTTCTTATTTGCTAATGCTGCTGAAATGCAAAACACCAGTAATGGATTGGCTTTTATAAAGGGGGTTTATTTGGTTACACAGTTACAGTCTTAAGGCTGTAAAGTGTCCATGGTAACACATCAACAATCAGGTACCTTCTCTGGAGGATGGCCAATGGTGTCCAGAAAACCTCTGTTAGCTGGGAAAGCACGTGGCTGGCATCTTCTCCAAGGTTCTGGTTTCAACATGGTTTTCTCCCAGGACATTCCTCTCTAGGCTTCAGCTTCTCTCCAAAATGTCACTCTCAGTTTCTCCTGGGGTGTTTGTCCTCTCTTAGCTTCTCCAGAGCAAGAGTCTGCTTTCAATGGCCATCTTCAAATTGTCTCCCATCTGCAGCTACTCTCTCAGTTTTTGTGCATTCTTCAAAGTGTCCCTCTTGGCTGAACAAGCTCACTCCTTCTGTCTGAGCTTATATAGTGCTCTAGTAAACTAATCAAGGCCCATGCTGAATGGGCAGGGCCATACCTCCATGGAAACTATCCAATCAGAGTCATCACCCACAGTTGGGTAGGGCACATCTATATGGAAACACTCAAAGAATTACAATCCAATCAACACTGATACATCTGCCCACACAAGATTACATCAAAGATAATGGTGTTTTGGGGGGAACATAATATATTCAAAGTAGTACAGGTACCTTCACTGGAGAAAGGCCATTGGCATCTGGAAAACTTCTGTTAGCTGGGAAGGCATGTGGCTGGCATCTGCTTGCTCTCAGGTTGCATTTCAAAATGGCGTTCTCCAAATTATCAGCTTTCAGTGGCTGCCTTCAAAAGGCCTCTCAGATGTAGCTCCTCTGAAGTCCTTCTGTTTCTAAGCTTTTATGGGGCTCCAGTAATTAAATCAAGACCCAAGCTGAATGGGTGGGGCTACACCTCCATGGAAACAATCCCATCAACCGATCACACCGGAATCAAAGGTGTTACTAGTCACATCTCCACGGAAAAAATCAAAAGGTTCCAACCTAATCAACACTAATATATCTGCCCCCACAAGATTGCATTAAAGAACATGGCATTTGGGGCGCATAATACATCCAAACCAACACAGTATCCTATTGTTGATGCCTTGGTTTAGATACTTTGTGGCCTTAGGACTGTAACTCTTTGTAATCAAATAAACCCCCTTTATAAAAGTCCATCCATTTCTGGTATTTTGCATAATGGTGGCTCTAGAAAACCATAACAAGGGGGATGAAATGTTGTAAGTGTTCTTTTTTACTTTTATTTTTTTTGGCATAAGGAAAATGTTCAAAAATTGATTGTAGTGATAAATGCACAAGTATATGATGGGGCTATGAATAATTGATTTTACACTGTGGATGATTGCAGGGTGTGTGAACATATCTCAATAGAACTGTATTAAAGAAAAACAATAACCTCAGAAACTCTTTGCAGCTCTTAATTTCCCATTTTATGTGAATGGGGAAAATATTTAGGATCTTCTGCTGCATGTTTACTTTGCCTTTTGGGCACCCAAGTATTTTTCTAAGACAGTGACATATCTCTGAAAATTTCTTCTTAGACTCATCCAATATATTTATTTTCTGGTGCGTGCCTATAGCATCTCATAACTTTGAAAGCATTCCCAAGAGCAGCACACATTTCCTTCTTCCTCTGAAATTATAATAGTCTCTGGACAAAGCATCACAGGGACTTGTCCTCTGAATGCTGAAAATCAAAGTTGCAACATGACATATTGACAATAACTAATGTATAATTTCATAGAGATCTGGGGTTTCAGATGTGAGACTAAAATTAGAAACATTTCTTTGTTAATAACTGCATACTTTACCACAATAACATTCTGATTTTTTTTATGTAGTTAAAAAGAGAAGTATCTTTGTGTTTACTGATTTAAAAGAAAAGTATTATGTTGGAATTATAGTACAACATGAACTCAGATCTCAGCAGAGACTCTCAAAGTTTAAGTCTTCCAACTAAGCCTTATAATGTTACTATTTTATGAAGAGACTGGCTTAAATGATCAATATAAGAAATGCCTCTGCCAGAAGATTTTGTCTGTACCTGCTCCAGCAATCCAGAGTAGTCAGCTGTTTGATTTTAGATTCTATTACCTATAGGCATCCAGGCAAATTTACTCAGGACTGAAACTCATACGTGTGAGACAGGAATAAAGCAAGTTGGGTCTGGGGAAGCAAACAGCCTCAGCTCAGGAACCTTCCTTTCCTTCCTCCATGACTCTGTCTTTGTGTCTCTGTTCTCAAGTTACCTTGCTCCAGCTCCTTCAGTTGCTGTACATATCTGATTTTTAACTGTTTATTTGATGTTTTCACTGACCCGTCTCTTACTGCTATTTCAGTTTCTTCATGTCACCTAGTTGCTGATTACATACATGTTCCTTGGACCTCCTGCTCTGCTTTGTCTCTTTTACGTATTACCCCAGCATTGGATCCCCCTCTTGCCTGTACCCACTAAGTTTGTGCATGTTTTCCTTCTCTTATTACAGCCCCTCAAGGGGCTTCTCTACCCACTTCCCAAATAAGCTACCATCATAGTTTTCACTTTTTCAATTTTTCACAAATATAAGTTTACACCCAGCTTTTAAAAAAGCATTGAATTTAAAATTTTTATTGTGAGAAAGAGAGAAGGAGAAAGAATGGGTATAGACTGACTGATCAAATTCGGAAACAAAAATTTAGGACTATTTAAAGTCTTAGAATTAATGATTCTCACTAAAAATAAATACATCCCTTCCCTTGCAAGATACAGTTATGGTGATTTTCCCTGCTTTTATTCTTCCAAAGAAACAAATAAAACTTCGTGCAGTCTAAATGGCTTGTGTGCATCAATGGGATTTATTGTTTTGTTTATTTTGTTCACCATAAATGCAAATGGTTTCCATTCGTACCATTTAACAGGCTTGTATTTTATTCAGTAAATATTTACATTCTTACCCTTTATCAGATACTATTTTAGAAGCAATCAGGGTTTATACAAACATAAGAGGCAATTCACACCTTTTAATTTAGAAGATTAAATTGCATGACACTTACTATGCTAAAGTCTCATAAACAAAAATAAAAGAGGTATAAATTAAGCATTAATAGATTTTAATAGAGGAAGAAATGACAACAGCTGAAGGAATGAGGTAAATCTTCCCAGAAAGGATAGTTTTAAATTTTGGTCTTAAAGGATAAGTAAAGAGATTTGCAATGAATAATTGCCAGCAAACTGGATTAGGTAGAAGGTTGTATAAATTTGGGCCTAGAATTTTTTCTTTTAAATACAATTTTACCCTAATGAAATGAGATCTTGTCACAATTCACAAAAACAAAACATTAATTTTAAAAGTAAAAATCTAGAGTAAATTCGAGGTTCCTCACACATAGTCAACCAGTCTCCACATCTCAGGTGCCCTAGGAGCTCCTCACCTCCCACCATCCCCATCCTGTCAACCCCAATGTCATGGGGTTTGGCTTTACCCACAAACAATTGCTTTCCCAGTCCTAAAGATTTAAGCTTCGACCAAAGATGATGCTTGAAACCAGGAAGCTTCTATATTCTCCTTACCTGAAGCCTTAATCCTATGTGCACAATTATATCAACCAAGAAGAGCCAGGAATTCTCCAAATACAGAGAAAGCCTGTTTGGGAGATTAACAAATCCTGATCGTCTCTGCATCAAACTGTTCATCTTCTAATAAGGAATCAAGTCTGCTTATCTTCTTGGCAAATGTCTTTATCCAAACACACTAAGAGAATTAGGACACTTTTGGGAACAAATTCATAACACGCAGTGGAGGATTTTCAAATATGGATCTTATTTTACACAGACAAATGCATTAATAATTTTTCCAGAACTTGGAAGTGAAATTTGCATTCATAGGAATAACTTTATGCATCCTTAAATACATCCCACACATTTGCTCAGTAGCGAATATTTCCCCTATGCTTGTTTTTTTCCATTTTTAAAAGGACGCCAATTTTTAAATTTCCATTTGCTCTTAAAGTGTCATGTCACAAAATATCTAGTAGCATACATTTTTTAATATAATATAAAAAAGTATTCAAGGAAAATATAATAATGCCAAATGTTCAGTGTAAATGTATTGAAAATAATTTTGTATTGTATGTATCTAAACTGCCCTCCTTCATTTAGAAAGTGAAAATAAAATAGCCCTGATTACACATACAAATAATATAACAAAAATTCTTCACTTATGAAATAATTCTTTAGTAAAGTGTATACTTTTTTTCCCCTAGAACTTATCAGAAGACTGGCACTTGCATGTGTTTGTTTGTGTATGTAATTTTTATCTTCCAAGGTAAGGAATCACTACACCTGAATATAGAGCAGTCACTATGAAAAATTATTGATGAGAACAAACAACAAGCTATTGTTCATTTTTATGGAAGTATGTTGGGTAGAGATGAAATTAATTGAATTACGTATGACCTGACAGTTGGATGACAGTGCTGAACTAAATAGTCTAACAATACAATGAAAGGATAGGATAACTGGGCATCAAACCAAGATATCTCATTTTAAACAGACACTTCTGCTCCCTTTTAAAGTATGTGAAGGAAATGATAATCTCCAAATGAATTTCTCACTTACTTGATAAATTAACGCTAATAGCAGACGGGTTAAATGCACCACAAACATCAGTGAGGTTGTGGATGATTTAGCAGTTCTATTCAAGTAGCCATTTTTTTCTCACTATAAGGCATTTTTTTTTTGAACAGTTAAGACAGTAATAACTTGAAACACGAGAATTTTAGGATTATTGTTATAGCCTGCTAAGGTTTTTGTCAAAGCAACTGTTACCAATTTGATTTGCTCAGTCGAAGATTAGTTTGGCCTGGGTCAGGTTTGAAGTAGAAGATAATCATCTCCTCAGGTCTTGATGCTAAAGCGGGCTTTTGCAACAGCAGGAGTCTAAGCTGTCATGTGCTGTGGGTAAACTCCCCATTTCTTGTTGTTGGTACAGACATAAGGGTGTGGAGTCTATCCCACTAAGGGCTGGGTTTAGCATAGATCAACAGGAAGAGCATAGATCTGCATTGATAGAGCATTAGTAGAGGTAAGTTTGCTTGGGTTCATCATATCTACAATTCACATAGCACCCCAAAAACGGTCTCCAAGTTTGTAGTAGTGCCAGTTGTGTGAATGGGTAGGCAGGTTTTGTAGAGGGGTTGGCCCGGCCCTGGACCTTTATCTGAGGATGACCCACTCCCATGTTTGTATTCAGTTAGGAGGAACTTTGGTTGATTCATCCCTGCTAATGCCAAAATATCTTGACCTTCTTTTTTTGCTCTGATCTTATTTTATTTTATTTTTAACCGAATCACCTCCCTCCAGCTCTTTTCTTGACTTTATTAACTCTACCGGCTCCTGCATTTGTTGTCTTGGAAGTTATGGGACATTTGGCCTTCTGGTTAGGATACTTGGCCTTTTCCTCTAGTCTCGTTGCCTCTGGTCATGCGGAGGAAGAATATGAATTAGAGTCAATAATAGGCAGCAAATAGGAAAATGGTGTTAAATAACAAGTCTGGCAAGGCAATGAACAAGAGAAAAAGGTGTGAAGTCAAAAAGATAGAAGGTTAGAGGCACATTAGAATGTAAAAATATGATGGTTAGGTTATAATCTTCAAGATAGTTACTATGAAAAATACAGGGATATTGGAGACCACTTTTCTGGAGTATGTTGTAGAAAGTAACCACACAGCTTTTAAAAATGCCACTGAATTGTACACTCGAAAGTGGTTAAAATGGGAAATTTAGGTTGTATGTATGTTATTACAATAAAAAGTTTGGAAAATAAAGACCTTGCCTTGGAATTCCCTTGTCTACCCACACCCCATCTGCCTAAACAAGTCCTAATCATTCTTCAACACCCCTCAGTTCTCTCTCACACATTATCTGCATTTATTTTATAACACTTGCCTCTGCATATATTTATAGTAGTTTATTTATTTGTGAACATGTTTATTGTCTCTCCTATTTAATAGAGTGTATGCTACATGATGTCAGGAGTCTCTGTCTTATAAATTACTTATTGCCAGCACTGAGTATGGTGCCTGGCACAAAACTGATGTTTAATAATTTTGATAAATGTATGACTGAATGACTTTAATGAACTCATTTATTTACTTGTATCTTCTAACAGAATATGAACTCGTTGAAGGTTGGGCCATATATTAGTCCTCTTTGTAAATGACGACCACTTAGCATATAGTTTTGTCAATGGATGAACACTTTTGAGAAAATACCGTTAATTTCCTAGGACCATTTTGACCAAATGGGAAAATAGACATTTCACAAATTATCAAACATGGAAATACTTCTTTACATTTTATATAGCAGAAAGGTTTATATGAAAATATATCATAATTGTACTACCTATTTTCTCTTTACCTGTAAATTCCATTGTGTATTTTAACCACTTCCTTGGCTAAACAATAGCTGTTCTAAATAGGCAAATACAATGCTATGACACATTCTGGAAGTATTGTTTCTAAGAATAGGTGACTGGTTCTTTCAGCCGGAACCACAATCTTGCAGTAATTTGCCAAAACAACGAACACAAAGGGAAAGAAGAGAGGTACCTGCTATATGTTTTCTAGGACTTTTAGAAAACATGGAGTTGTTCCTTTAGCAACGTATACGCGAATCTACAAGAAAGGTGATATTGTAGACATCAAGGGGATGGGCACTGTTCAAAAACGAATGCCTCACAAATGTTACCATTGCAAAACCGGAAGAGTCTACAATGTTACCCAGCACACTGTTGGTATCGTTGTAAACAAACAAGGGAAGGGCAAGATTCTTGCCAAAAGAATTAATGTACATATTGAGCATAGTAAACACTCTAAGAGCCAAGATAACTTCTTGAAGCGTGTGAAGGAAAATGATCAGGAAAAAAAGGAAGCCAAAGAGAAAGGTACTTGGGTTCAACTGGAACGCCAGCCTGCTGCACCCGGAGAAGCACACTGGGTGAGAACTAATGGAAAGGAGCCCGAGCTACTGGAGCCCATTCCCTATGAATTCATGGCATAAAAAGTATAAAAAAGAAGTAAAAGACTTGTGGGTTGTTAAAAAAAAAAAAGATGACTGTCTTCTTAACACCTAATTTCATGTATTTCAACTTATCAGAAGCTGTGGTGCCTGAAAACAATTGTGAGTTTCTCTAAAATACTTAAAAAATCTAGGAATACCTGGGACTTCTTGAAAACAGATACTGATTTAAAGAAAAAGTTATTTTCTACAATTGTGAAAAATTACACTTAATAAGAGCCCTTACATTTAATCAAAATAGAATGAGATTCTTATCTCTTTTATTTATCTTTTTTTTAACAATAGAAATAGAGGACTCTGATTAAGGAAAGTTAATATTTTTCTGCATTATGGATATTAACATTTGGTCTTTTGCCTAAATATTTATTCAGACATAATTTGCAATAATAGTATAGGGTATATGTGCTGTATATTTCTTAAAAAAAGAGTAATATTATTGGGCAACCAACTTTCCCAGTTTGCCTGGGATGAAGGAATTTCCTGTATACAGGACTTTCAGTGGTAAAGCTGCAACAGTCCCAGGTAAATCAGGACAACCATCACCCTACACTGATAGGAAATTATTATTGTACATTTTTCTTTTTTTTCTTTTTTCACATGAACAATATACTTATGAAAGAATTTCTGAATTTTGTAAGAATGTATCTCTAAGGTATAGTTAAAGAGAAGTAATTTTTTTGTTGGAAAGTTTGACATTTTTATGTTTTGTTTTCATCCCAAGATGATGGTTATTATTTATTTATAATAGTTGTAAGGGTACATGGCATTTCACAAATACATAAAAGACAAAGTTCCAGGGAAGTTTCACATGTAACTGAATTTACAATGTACTATATAAGAGTTCAGGAGCAAAGAAGGAGATAGAAAAGGGTTAGGAAAAAAATCAATGCTGGAAGGCTTTGTAAAAGAAACGTATTCTAAACTTTCAAGGAGAGATGCCAAGGAATTAAAGGGAGATTGTTCAGGAAGAGTTAGTGTAGTTTTAACCTTTTGAAAATATATATGCATATTAGGAAAATGAATTTCTGCATCCTTTCTTCTTGTTATACCTTCCTAGTGAATTTTTTTAATTTATTATTTTATAATGGCCCTCTTTAACCTTGATAATGACCTCCTTAACCTTAGTTTTCTGTCTTAAACTCTGTTTTCTTTGGGTGTTAAATTGCTGAGTGGTTCACTTGGTTAATATGTGCCAGGAATACCATTTTTCTTCCCCTTACTTTCAAATTCACCATGTCTTTATGTGTTAGATATGCCTTTTAAAATAGCACGTAGCTTGAAATTTGCAATCCAATCATAGAACTTCCATCTTTGATTGTCAGTTTATTCCATTTCCCCTTACTATGATCCTTAGTATTTAATTTCTGTCATCTTACTTTCTGCTTTTATATTCTTGTTTCTTCATTACTGTCTTCAGTTGTATTGATCAAATGTTTTTATTCCATTTTTTGGTCCTCTACATTACTGGAAGTTATGCATTATTTTGTTATTTTTGTGGTTTCCCTAAAATTTCCAAGTGCAACTTAAACTAACAAATTCTAAAATTGATCAATATCTTTATACTTCTCCTTCATAATATTGGAAAGCTAATTTGGTAATCTCATTGCATATAATTCATGTCTAATATTTTAGTTTCACCTTATTTTTAAATCGCACTCTTTTTTTTGCAGTACTTTAAATTTAGATTTACCATGTATTTAACATAGTTGTTCTTACATTTTTGAATCTGCTTCTTTATTTTGGGTACAATTTTCTTCTTTCTAAATTATATTCTTTACTGGTAATTTAGTGGATGGATGGTCTCTAAGTGATTTTTTAATTAAAAAGCCCTCTCTAACTGAAAATTTCTTTTTCCATTCTCATTCTTAAAGAATCATTTTGCAGGGTACAAAACTCTAGATTGTTAGCTATTTTCTCTAAACATTTTGAAGATATTATTTATTCTTTTTTTATTATTATTCTTACCTTTCATTTTCCTTTTGCAATATATACTGCAGTCTGAACAGTGTTTCTTTGTATTTGTAATCTCTTTTTCATTCTCTTCTAGTTGTCTTTAAGATTTTTTTTTTTTTTTTGCCTTTACTGTTATGCAGTTTCAATTAGATACGATAGGTATACATTTATTTTGATTTATCATGGTTGGAAATTATTTTGTTTCTTGACTATGAAGATTCTTCTAATTTCTCAATCTGAAAAAAAATTAACTATTATCCTTTCAAATATTGCCCCCTCCTATATCTGCAACTAACAGTTAATATGCATTTTGGATTTTCTTTTCTATCATTTTTGAGTCTTGAATTTCTCTTACATATGTTTAATCTTTTCTATCTCTCTGGGCTGCATGCTGGGAAATTTCACCAGCCACTCATGTCAACATTTTCTCTTCAGCTGTTTGACCAGTTCATTGACTATTTTTATTTCAAGAATCATAAATATTTTTAAAATTTATTTAAGTTCTAAGTGATTATTTTTCAAATCAGCTTGCTCTTTTGTTCATAGTGCCTAATTCTTTCCTCGTGCTTTCTATTCCTTCTTTTATGGCTTTGATTATATTAATTATGCTGATTTTATTGTCTGAGATTGTTCTCCAATTTTTATACCTACTGACTGTGAATTTTTAAAATATTTGATTGTGATCTTATCTTCCTAAGAAATTATTTACTCAATAGGTATTTCATACAATGTTGATTTTGGAAGTATCTCTTCAGAGTGGTTTTACATTTATTTTTTCCAGGTGTGTCAGGAGTTATACTACACTAGGAACAACTTTTTAATACTTTATAGAGATATAATTTACACATCATAATATTCATTCATTTAAAATATACAGTTCAATGATTTTACTATATTTACCTAGTTTGCAACCATCATAATTTAAGAACATTTTCACCACCCCAAAAAGAAACACTGCACCCCAGAGAAGTCACTTTCCCTTCTCCCCTCCTCCAGGCAATCATTAATTTACTTTCTGTTTATAAATTTGCCTATTCTGCACATTTTATATAAATGGAGTCATAGAGTATGTGGCCTTTTGTGACTAGTTTCTGTAACTTAGCATAACGTTCAAGGTTCATCCATGTTGTAGCATGTATCACTACTTCATAGTATATAGTAATACTTCATTCCTTTTTATTGCCAAATAATATTTCACTGTATAGCTGTATCGCATTTTGTTAATCCACTCAGTAGTTGATGGACATTTGCATATGTACCTAGGAGTGGAAATGCTGTGACATATGGTGACTATGTTTGGCATTTTGAGGAACTACCTGTTTTCCACAGTAGCTGCAGCATTTTACATTCCTAAAAGAAATGCTGGAGCGTTCCAATTTTTCCACATCCACAGCAACCTTTGTTATTGTTTGTCTTTTTTTACTATAGCCATTCTAGGGGGTGTGAAGTAAAATCTTACTGAGATTTAGATTTGCACTGCCTTAATGGTTAATAATATTGAGCCTCTTTTTATTAGTTTGTTGCCACTCATATGTTTTCTAGACATGTTTATTCAGATATTATACCCATTTTTAAATTGCCCATTTTAAAACCTTTTTTATTATTTTTATTCTTGACTATGAGGATTCATCTAATTCCTCAGTCTGAAAAAAAAATTAACTATTATCCTTTCAAATATTTCCCCCTCCTATTTCTGTAACTCACAATTAATATGCATTTTAGATTTTCTTTTCTATCATTTATGTGTCTTAAGTTTCTCTTACATATGTTTAATATTTTCTCTCTCTCTGCACTGCATTCTGGGAAATTTCACCAGCCACTCATGTTAACATTCTGTCTTCAGATTTATGTATTCTGGGGACTTTCCCTTATTGTTTTGGATATTAAGTAAAAGTTCTTTGGGTGATGAGGCGCAAACACAGATAGCCAGCCAGCGTAAAATGCAAGAAAGGACAGCTTTGTTAGCTCATAGGTCCTGGAATGGGAGAGGGGAGAATGAGGGCTGCGGAGGGGCGTGGCTTACCCAAACTAGGCTCCTGCATGGGTCTGTGGAGGAGGGGGCAAGGAAGAACACAGGGGTCCCAGGCTCTTCCCTTTATTGTGACCCAGAGGGGGTGGGTAGGGCTTTCCTTCAGAAAGGAGATTCCAAACTATAGGCGCGAAAAGTGGAAACAGCAAGAGCAGTTTGGAGAAGCTAAGGGTAGCTTCTTAATCAACGAAGTTATACGGAGATGCAGGCCTTGCTAGTAAATTATGTGGCACGAAAGGACAAAGGGATATTTGGCGAAGAAGTTACAAGGACTGTTCAGAGAAAAAGCTGCAGGGGCCATCTGGAGAATCTAACAAAGGGAGGGTCTTATCCAAATCAAATGGATGGAGGTGGGGTGGCCCTTCAAAAGGAACCTTAAAAATAAGCCAGACAGGATGAAAAGATACCAATATAATTTATTTTCTGTCATTACACTTATTACATATATGATTTGCAAATATTTTCTTCCATTCTGTTAGTTTTCCTTTCACTTTCTGTTCATTTTTCATTTGCAGTGCAAAAATTTTAATTGTGGTGTAGTCCAATTTATCCAATTTTTTTTCTTTTCTTGCTTTGCTTTTTGTGTCATGTCTAAGAAACCATTGTCAAATCCACAGTCATGAAGATTTACTCCTATGTTTTCTTCTAGGAGTTTTATAGTTTTACTCTTACTAGGAGTAGGTCTATGATCTACTTAGAGTTAATTTTTGTGTAGGGTCCAATTTCACTTTTTCTTGTGGCTATCCAGTTTAGCTAGCACCTTTTTGTGAAAAGGTAATTCTTTTTTCATTGAATTATCTTGGCAGCCTTGTCAAATATCAGTTGTTCACAAAAGCAATGGTTTATTTCTGAACTTTAAATCCTAATCCTTTGATCTGTGTGTCTACCCCTTAAGCCCCAGGACCAAATTTAATATTTTTATTTCTAAATTTGAATTCACACATAGTTTAGGAGCAGACTTCAAACCAAACAAATTCTCATGAGATATTTCTGTTTTCAGCCCTGGGCACTAAGCAGAAAAATGATAACTTGATTCCTATTAGACCAGTGGAGCTATTGTTTCGCATCTTTTTTTTTTTTCACCAAGGAAAAACCAGAAGATCTCAGATTTATGTGGCTTCTTTGGTCCCAAATCCATTCTCAGTTGCCCCAGAAGTATCATCTGTTGTCTCTGCGTGGGCTTAAAACTCAGATCCTTGGGCATTATTACCTATTTATGAATTTGAAAATCACCTCCTAGATGTACAGCATCAGCTTGTGTTCTTAATTGCTCTTTATTTTTATAGACACTAAGATTCTCCTTTGTTCATTTTTCATTTTTTATTTGTTATTGCAAAAGTTAGCTGCGTATATAACCTTAGAGATAAAATTTATCCATCATTTCTAAGTATTTATGGGAGTAGGGATTTGGGCCACAGTCTTTGCTAGAAGCAGAATTCATATATGTTTGTTTTTGACAACTTCAAAGGTCTGGATTAAAAATTCAAATACAGTTGAAAAAGTTCAAATATGGAAAATATTCTCCTGTGAAAATAAGAACATGAGTGTCCGAGTTCCCTTAATAAGCAACCACTCTAGCTTCGTCATCTATTGAATTTATAAAGGCCTCATCAGAATTATATGAGATAGTCTAAGCAAGTATTTTAGAAACTGGAATAAGCTAGTAGTCACTTAATAAATGGAATTATTATATTAATTTTAAGTTATTACAATTATTCAGTTTCACATTGGATGAAATGTATGCTTATGGTTTACTTTAGTTATTTAACATTTATTTATAGTATTTCTTTTTCCATATGAGAAAATGCATTTTGGATTACAAATAAGTAACTTACAAATAGTTTTTTTTTAATGCAATTTTATTGAGATCTATTCATGCACCATATAATCCATCCAAAGTATACAATCTTAACAGTATCATCATATAGTTGTGCATTCATCACCACAATCAAGTTTTGAACATTTTCATTCCTCCACAATAAAGAAAAAAATAAAAAAGAATACCAAAAACATCCCATACCCCCTTTCACCAACTATTATATATATATATATATATTTTGTCTTTATTACTCATCTGCCCATAACTGGGTAAAGGAAGTGTCAGTCAAGTCACAAGGTTTTCACAGTCTTATGGTCATATGATAAAAGCTATATAGTTAAACAATCATCATCAAGAATCAAGGCTACTGGATTACAGTTCAACAGATCCAGGTATTTCCTTCTAGCTATAAGAATACACTAGAAACTAAAAAGGAATATCTATATAATGCATAAGAATAACCTCCAGAATGACTTCTCTACTCTATTTGACATCTCTTAGCCACTGAAACTTTATTTTGTTTCATTTTTTTCCCCCTTTTGGTCAAGAAGGCATTCTCAATCCCACAATGCCAGGGCCAGGCTATCCCTGGGAGTCATGTCCCACATAGCAGGGATAATGGGTTTATTTGCAAAGTTTAATGAGAGAAAGAGGCCACATCTGAGTAACAAAAGAGGTTCTCTGGGGGTGACTTTAAGACATAATTATAGTAGACTTAGCTTCTCCTCTTCAGGAATAAGTTTCATAAGGGCAAGCCCTAAGATCAAGGGCTTGACTCATCAAACTGGGAGTCCCCGATGCCTTCGAGAATATCAGGAATTCTCCAGGTGAGAAAGTTTAACATTTCCAAAACAAATAGATTTTGAAATAAAGCCAAACCAGTGACTGTCATTCTACATTATACATAAGGTTCTATTTATTAAGATGAAACCATTTAGTCAAATATAAGAGGCAGGTTATGTGTAATGAAGCATATAATTTCTAAAGGCTCCCCTCCATGACTATGATAAACATTCCTGCAATTACATTATTTGAATAATTGACCTTTAAGGTCACAGAATTTCCAGGGAGAATATGAACTATTTTAATTACAAAATAATTAGCTATGGGAAACACCCCAACTTCAATTATTAATGCATAGAAATTACAGAATAAACCATAATAATCTTGAGGACATTTACCTTTAATTCTGAAATGACTCATAGATCTCCTGTTTTCTTATGAAGGAGCAACAAAAAAAAAGAAACTTATTCTTAATATTTCTGTTTTATGTCACTGATGTTATTCACAATGATGACCTATGAAATAACTTTTTAAACTAAAAATTTTTAAATGTAAAAATATTTTTGTTAAAATGTCCTTTTCCTGTGCTGTACGCTATTAAATACATTTTGAGGAGCAATAAATCAGTATTTTAACACCAAAACTAGTTATTTCCAAATAAAAGTATTTTAAAAAAAAGTTACAAATCAGAGGTTTTCTTTAAAAATGTGAGCAATTTCACATAGCCTAAAATATCTGCTAGGCATACACTCTTGATTACCTGCACATTACCTGGTTAGAGTGCTGGCGAGTTGAGTATCTATATTGATTTATTCAATATAGTTTATTGAATAAACTATTTTTTATAGTTTATTCAGGATAGGAGACAAGCAAAAACCAAGCATACAATGTGCTTAGTGTGTAAGAATTTTATAAATATAGTCTATTCCATCAATTAGAAAAATAACTAAGCCATGCACCTTCTAATTATACGCAGCATGTTGGCTAGCCATACATTTTCTTAGTTTAGAGGAAGTTTTTATAGAAGTGGATGGTTATGGCTACAGAGAGTAAAACTTTGTTTTATTTTTAACATGCTAAAATTATTTCATATATTTTTCAAGTTGTGGTTTGCATGAAAAAAATGAGCTAATTTAAGCACAATTCAAATTTAAGAAAGATATTTGGGTTTGCATAATTCTATAGATTTGGTGTTGTAGAATGTAGCTTTATATAGAAGCTTTCTTAAGATTAATGGCTGGTGTAGTCTGTCTTAGTTTTGTGACTTTATTTCATAAAGAATTATTTTGTTCTATGGCATTTCTCAATTAATGTTAATCTCATTTTTTCATAATCTAATCTTTTAAAATTCTCCAAGTGATTTAATTATTGAGTTAATTGAATTCTGCAGAACTTTTTTCCTGCTGTAGAAATAATTCTGCTCATTTTCACTTTCAGATGAAAGTATAAGATTTTTATTTTTAGCTTTTCTCTCTGTAGAACAATCACTTTTATGTTATTCATTATTTAAAATTTTCCTTTGACATCCTTTGATTTCAAAAAATAGCATCATAAAATGAATATAAGGGCTCTTCATTGAAAATATGAGATCCAACAGTCTCTCAATTAATTACTGATAAATACGATAATGACATTCTCCCTAAAATGACAAGAAAAAAAGCTTACTGCGTTTGTTCTCAGAACGTTTCTATTCAGATAAAGGGAAAAGATATGGCTGCCTGCATCTTTCATATTTGAGGGGTGAAAATTCAGAGTAAAAAGTTAAATTTCTCTCCCATGCCAATAAGGGTCTCGAAAATGTTCTTGGCATCAGGAATCAAAATTAATCCTAAAATAAGTTTTAATATTTTTGAATAAATTAGCAGATCTGCAAGAACAATGTTAAAGTACAAGTACAATGTATAAGTTTTGTCCCTTTTAATATTTAAATTTTCTACAGAGATTCTCCTTAGTGTCAAAGTTAACTAGCAGTTTTTCTGGCATATCTGTATTTACAGGAGCACTTTGAAGCTCAGTATGAGATAATGGCTGAACCCAGGAAATAGGAGTAAATGTGACTCCAGTTTCGTTAAAAATATCTTGGTTTTTCAGATTTAGTTTAAATTTCACATGTACTTTATATATGGATGACAGATTGCGAGGGCATACTCTTCTCCCTGTAGATTTTGCTGTGTTTTGCACAATCTAAGATTCCAGTTACTGAATAATATAATAGCTAGCCTCTCTGGTTGCAGAGATAGCCTTCATGCTATAAATCACTGCCCCAGCTTCTTGTAAACTGCTGTGAAGCCAGACAGCCTGGAACAATTTAGCACCAAGAGAGTTGTGAATTTCCTCTATTTCTCTTAATAAAATGTTAACTTCAAACTATTTAATTGCTTACAGTTTCATTCCAAAATAAAAATGCTCAGATCCAGTTATGGAAACTTAATTAAATCACTTTTCATTTCTCAATGTCTTTCTTATGCTCTGCTATTTAACTTCTACTACATACAAAACTGTTTCTCCAGAACTGATGAAAATAACTGGTAAATTTAAGTTTCTGAACATAAACATAAGAAGCAGTTTACTGTACTGCCAAAACTTTATCAATAATAGCAATAACATTGAGTTTGTCTACCATATAATGAAACTATTATGCTATTGGGTATTTATATGTTGGTGTAGAGCAGCAATATAACTTGATTGTAAAGAGCACTGTGTCTGGGATGAGATTTTCTGAGTTCAGATCTTGGCTCTACTATTTACTACCTAAGGCTAATCTGAAGAAGTGATGTAACCACTCTGCCCCCAGTTTGGTCATCTGTAAATGGAGCTAATACTCATACTAACTCATAGAGTTGTGATAAAGGTCAACTGGCTAAAAATTTCCATTTAGAACAGATTTTGCATATATGAATACTATATATGACTTCAAGAAACACCTTATCTAATAATATATTATTATATCATACATTATTAATATAATAATTTTCAGTTTTGTGATGTCTGCTATCTTTCTGGATATTGGATTGTACTAAAGAATAACTAATGCAAGTTCCTCTTTCATTCAGAGAAAAAATAAAATTTATACTTATCAAATTCGTGAATAATCAAAAACTGCTAGAAGCAATGAGCTGATTTTAACTGGCTAGAAGTGAATCATGAAAGATAAATTTCTACATTTAGATTTTTAAAATAAAGTGCCAACTTTAGAATGCAGAAATTTAGTTTAACAGAGGTTCAAAGTTCTAGTAAATGGCAGGTTCAAAATTTAACCAGCCATGTTATAGTTGCCCAAAATAACTACTAAACTTTAGAGTGCATATGTAGTATCTGTTATAAAAAAGGGAAAGAAGGAAAGAGAGAAAGGGAGAAAGAGAGAGAGAGGAAAGAAGGAAGGAAGGGAGGGAGGGAGGGAGAGAAAAGAAGAGGTTACACTGGATCTGGATAGCTCTGAACATTTCTGAAATACTGAAGAACACCAGAGAGTGTATTCTAAGGTGAACATTGACTAGCTGAAGTATGTGTGGAAGAAGTCAGGTCAAATAGAGAATGAAAATCTCAATAAAGGTGGAACAATTTACTTATTTACTTAAGTCAGTTTAGTCTAAAAAGGAGAATACAAAGGTGCATAACGGCAGTCTTCAATATCTTAAGCTCTATCAAGTTCATAAAAAGAATACCTTTGGCCTGTTACTTTTGAAAACAGAATTAGTTTCAAAGTGAATAAATATCCCTATTTAAAAAAATTTTTCCTCTTACTAAAATCCTTCTTCTTCACATATCCAGTGATAGATTTCTTAGTTCTCATCCCCATCCTTTCTACAGTGTTTCAGATCATTCTATCTGAAAACCCTCTTCTGCATTTTCTTTACTACCCTGCACCCTCCTGCTTCTTTTCCCTCCTTTGCCTTCTCCTTCTCAGGCTCTCCTTCCTCCTTCCATTCCCTAGACTACGTGTTCAGAAAGGTTCTATTTTCTCTGTACATACTCTCTCAAACCTAACTATGTTCTCCCTACACCTGTAAGTGCATCACTGGAACTGCACTTACACTCTCTCCCATTCATTCTCATACACCATTTTAAAAATTCTTTTTGAATGTCTACCACAGTCATTCATTTTCTTCAATCCTGTTTATAGGTGTAATATCTGCATCCTGATGACCCAGAGTTTCTTTCATCACCCAAGCCATCCAGGAACACCAAATTGTAGATAAAGATATGAGGGAGGATTTGGAAGTGAAGAGAAGAAAGGCAAAGAAAGAACCTCAGTCATACACTGAGATGCCGAATATACAAATAGCTAAAGAGAATATACAAATAGCTAAAGAGAAAAATCCAAGTCGTTTGTCTTTTAACTGCTTATAAGTAAGTGATGATATCAATGTAAACTGTTTTCATTTAGAAAGAAACTTAAAATTACATAAAAATATTGCCATTTATATCTAATGTAAGTACCGCTCAATAAAATTATGCTTACAAGTGTGGAAAAAAAACAACTTCGTACTCAGGTTCCGTTATTTATTGCTCCAAGAAGGCAATTGATAAGTTAAAAAGAAATGCACTTGGAAGACTTGATGGTAGCATTTGCATAAACAAAGCATTTCCCAGACTATATTATGAGAAAAGAGGAATGCATGGAAAAATAAGTATGAGAAGCATTGCATTTGCTTCCCTGTGTTAGAGGTTCACAAGGCACGTTCTCATGTTAAACCCTCTGAGAAGTCCAGCATTTAAGAAGCTTGTTTAACTTTGGTGGAAATAGCAATGATTATCCAAATGAGAGCAAACAGAGTCTATTTCTTCAGAGTTTGCTATAGAGAGTAAGGACATCAGCCACCATCACTTTCTTTCGACAAAGACTCAAAGGCAGGCAGGGTTGTGTAAAAGCTTTATGGTGAACAGGGGGGCAGGTCCCAGGTGTGCTCTGACTGGGAGATTGTCAGCATGGGGGAGCTGGTGGCAAGCAAACTAGAAGTAGAGAATCTTATGTGACTGGTTTGGGGACCATATTTGGCTTGCTCAAAGCATATTTGACTGTGATCCTGCGTTGGAATTGATGGAGAAAAATTGGGCAGCTGGCAGTCATGGGCCAAGTCCTGACTCTTCTGGGCCAATCCCTATGGAGGTTGAGGTTTGGAGGGTTGCTGCAGAGGTTGTGGGTTACAGTTCTCCTTTCGCATATGATATGGTCTGGCCTTTGTGTGTTTGTGTATTCAGTGTCTGCCTTCATTTAATCCAACATTCGTAAACTTAATATCATGCTGACCTTGTGTAATGAGATGAAAAAATGTCCCAGGTTTCTACATGCTCTGAAATAGTTTATAATATTGGGGCTTTTACCCATTCCTTAAAGGTTTGGAGGAAGTTCTGTAAATCTGATGCCTTCATACTTTCTCAATTAATTTTCTTTCAATGTTATGCAAATAAGTTTTATTAACTTCCACAGCCCAAGGGATATAGAAAAAATGAAATCCTACCCTTAAATACTAGTCCCCTTGTTCTCCTCCCCAGAGGCTAGCTCTCATGGCAGATTTATGTATCTTTACATACACATATATAATCCTTTTTCTCTCTTGCAAAGAGCAGCACTATGTTCTTTTTAAACTTACTTTGTCTCGGTCTTGATAGATCCGCACATAGATATAGGTATTGAAGTTTTTTCCAGTCTTCTCTTTTTCTAGAGAAGGCTTCTGTTAATAATCTTGTCTAAACATCCTTGCACTTATATGCCAGTCTGTTAGGTAAATGAATCCCTAGAAGTGAAATTTCTTGATAAGAACATTTTAAATGTTAATAGATACTACTAATTTGCCCTCCAAAGAAATTGTATCAATTTTCATGTCTACCAACAACTTTAAAGTGGGTTTATGTCCCTACACACTTGCCAACACAGAGTTCTAGTTAGACACACAATAGCTTTAAAATATTATCTTTTAATTTTTATTTATTTTTTTCTCCTTGTGAGTAAACTTGAACATGCTTCTATGGTCAAATCAATCTTTGTTTTATTTTCAATTCTTGGTCTTCCTCTTTTGTCCAGTGTTTTCTTGGGTCACTTGTCTTAAAGATCTGAAGAATTCTTTATATATAAAAGAAATTTTCTATTAGTGTGTTGAATGTGCTGTAAAATTTTCCTTCAGTTTACTGTTTTGGTTTATTGTTGTTGTTTGTTTACTGTACTTTTCTATGCAATGATTTGAAACTAAGGGATCATATTTATTCTTTTTTTCATATCTTTGGTATTCTCCTGGGAGGAACATTTTCTTTCCAAGATTATTATTTTTTAAATCCCAAGTTTATTGTGAGTATATTTATGAATTTGAGTTTTGTGTTCAAATTTTTTATTTCACCTAGAAATTTACTTTAGTGTAAGGAGAGAGCTATGAATTCAGCTTTCTTTTCTTTTTTTTCTTTTTTTTTTTTTTTTTCCAGGTAGCTAGCCAAATGGATTGGGTGTTGTTTGTTTTCCCATTTCCTCTGAAATGCCACTTTCATATTTTGGTGTATTGCTAAATCTCTTCCTCTTGTTTCTTTCATGGACCATGACTGTACTGCCATCATTATTGCATTTTCATATTTTATTATCAGGGCTACCTAGTCTCCATCTCATTCTTTGTTTTCAGAATCATACTAGTTTTACAGACTAAGTTAGGGAGAATTACCACCTTTATAACATCAGCACTTCTTATTTAAGAACAAAGTATATTATTTCAATTATCCTAGGACATTATGTATCTAAAGAGATTTTGAAAGCTTTGTCTAGCACTAGTCCATTTCTTGTTAACTATTAGGTATCTTAACTTTTGTTCTATATTTCTAACAAGTCATTTTTTAGCACTTAGGAATATTACTATCTTATACCTAGTGAAACTATTGATTTTCCTTGCAATTTTTAATAGATTTTGAGTCATTTCTCCTGGATTTCCAGACACATTTTTCTTAACTTCAAATACTAATAATTTTGTTTCCTTCTTTCTTATTCCTGTGTCTTGCTATTGCAACCTAATATCACCATTAGAGTGTTATAATGTACCTGACTTTAATGGAATTTCTATTAAGGTTGACTTTTAGTCCAAGATAGAAGGATGGATAGATGGATGGATGGATGGATGATGGACAGAGAGGAGAGAGAGGGAAAGAGAAGGAAAGAGAGAACATATGTAATTTTAAGAAAGTATAAAGAAACCACCTATTTTCATTTTATAAAGAAAGATATTTTCTCTTAATATAGAGTGCATATTGGCATTTATAAATGAATTTTTATCACTATTCTGATCTGTTAGTGAATTGCATTAAGGATATCCTATTTGAAGCATCTTTCCATTGCTGGTATAATCCCAACATAGTTATTTCTTAATGTACTACTGGTTTCTCTTCAGTAATTTCTTATTTATGATTTTTCATTAATGCCTGAGAGTGGGATTAATTTACAGTTTCATTTTACTATAAACAATTGGGTTTGTATTTGATATCAATATTATACTGCACTCATAAAAATAATTTGGAAGTTTCTCTCTTTCTTTCAGTTTGGAAACATTTCATTTGAATTAGAATCTTTCCTTGCAGTTTTCATAGAATTCCTCTATGAAGCCATCTGAAACTGATGTTTTTAATGGTCAGGAAATAAGAAAGAGAGATCAGGAAAGAATTAGCTCTTTGAATGAACATTTCTGTATTTTCTATGCTATATTTTCTGTTTCTACTTTCTAATGTTTCTGTGGTTCAGTTTCAGTAATTTACATTTTTCTAGGAAATTATTCAGTAAAATCTTACATACATTACATGACTTTGGATTTATTTTCAAAGAGGTGAAAAAATATTCTTCTAATATTTTTAAAGTTTCCTTTTTATCTCTGCTTATTTCCATATTATGATGTTTTTATTTTGTGAGTTTGTGGTTTCTCCATTTTTTTCTTGATTTGATTATCAATTGGCTTATCTTATTTCTAAATTCATTAGGTTGTTCTTTTCCTAACTTTGCAATTGGTGATATATTTATTATCATTTTTATTGATTATTTTTATAAGTATTTAAGGCTATGGATTGATGCCGTGGATATATTTCTTTGGCTTTTAAGTCCAGGAACATTACACAAAAAATATCTTAGAATTAATAAATATGAATCAATTTTAATAGGAACACAATGCCACCTTCAGTTCATTGAGTCTAAAATTCTTCTATTTCAAGAATTTTTTTATATTTATATCTTTAAATGTATTTTTCTTTTCCATTTGTTTTACTCTCTTCTACATGAACCCCAGCTATTATTAGTACAATGGACCTCCTTTGGCAAACTTCCACATCTATTGCTTACTTTCCAAATTATTAAAATGCCTTTTTTTTTCTTTTTTATTTCATTTAACTCAATAACCTGAAATCTGTCCTACATTTAGATAGGTTTGTTTTCAGTAGTGTGTATGCTTTAATTGATGCATAATATGTTTTTTTTTCCCTCTATTTCTCTTGTATTATTATTTCTTCCCTGAGATCCTATATCTCTGTCTTGAATTCTTCAGGCATGGAGACCTTTTTTTTTTTCTCACCAAGCTATTTGATTCCACAGGAAAATACTTCACCAAAGCTTTTTAGTTAGTCCATGCTCAAGCATTCTGATAGTGATCTTTGTTTTTAGCTATACATATTCCTTTCTGTCTTTTTTTCTTGCTCCGTGTTCCTTTTATATTATTGCATGGCCTTCAAATATGAGGAGTTCTTCCCAGCCCCAGGTCATTTACAGAATTTAATGTGGGAAGAGACCAGAAGAATACTTCAGGCTAACATTAGAAGACGGATGCACTCTTTGTGCAAAGTTTGGCGATATGTCCTCTAGGAGGACAATGAAGGATCAGGAAGACTTCCTCTGCCAGTAAACACCCTCAATCTTGATGTCCAGCACAAGGGTTAGTTTGTTTTCCTGTCAGATGGTACCAACCACTTTGGAAACCCTCTGCTCTGACAGATCTCAGGATCCTCAGCAGCTAGCAATGTCGTTCTTCTCTCTCACACTAGTCTAACTTTCAAGGCATTTGGCATGCTTTAGTACTATCTATTAAAGTTTGAGATTATTAGTGATTCCTAATCTCTTATAAGATATAATTTACATTTACATTTCTCATATCCCTTGCTGTTTACAAAGAAGAAAATTAGGCATAGGTTTTATTCTTCTCCCAACTTAAAAGTTAGTCTCCATAGTGTATTTTTTAAGAGTAGATCTTTTACAAACTTTTGTATACTATCTATGGTTATTCATCTACTCATATTTTCTACCACTCTGGAGCCAATTTGTGTAATTTATATTTCCCTAGACAACTACAATTTCATTTAGCCTTAAAAATTTAGTGAGCATTATTTTATACTGGTTTAATTTATTCTATGAAGTGCCTTATGTTAATAAAGCATATTTTCCTCAAAATTTTGGTGATGTTTTGTTAGCTCCTCATATAGTTTTTTAATGAGTTTTGGTTGTCCGGCTGTGGATGAATGTTCTGACATCAGAGCTGGACTCAGGAGATTGTGAGTGCAAAATGATGGCAGATTTTGCCAGGAGATCCGTCTGATTGTGTCTGGCTCCCGTGATCCATGAACTCACCCTTGCCCCTTTGCTCTGAGGTGAAATGCAGCTGATGCCCAGGGGAAAAAGGACTCTGCCCAGCTATTCCACATGCACTCACCCAAATAATAATTTCCCTAGGAGCCTTCCCAACTGTTTATATAGTTTGGCTCTGGGCTTGAAGCATCCTTTGATACCACTCCACATCTGCAGCAGAAGTCTCTTCTATATGTCTTTTGATCTATGATTTACATGAATCTCTTTTCTCTGTTTCCTGAATATCATGAATTCCTCAAATTATATTAATTTATAAAAGTTATTCTAGTTTTTCAGAACCACTTTGGATTTATTCTTTTGTAAAATATATATTGCCTTGTGCTAGTTTGAATGTGTTGTGTGTCCCCCAAACGTCATTATCTTTGATGTAATCTTGTGTGGGCATACATTATCAGTGTTGATTAGACTGGAATTCTTTGAGTGTTTCGTTGGAATGCGCCCCACCCAGCTGTGGGTGATGACTTGGATGAGATATTTCCATGGAGGTGTGGCCCCACCCATTCAGGGTGGGCCTTGATCAGTGGAGTCATATAAATGAGCTGAGGGCCAGAGGGAACACAGTGCAGCTGTGAGTGATGTTTTGAAGCGCTTGCTTCAGCCAAGAGGGGCACTTTGAAGAAAGCACAGGAGCTGTAGGTGAAAGACAGTTTGAAGAGGGCCGTTGAAAGTAGACTATTGCTCCGGAGAAGCTGAGAGAGGACAAATATCCCAAGTGCAATTAAGAGTGACATTTTTGAGGAACTGCAGCCTAGAGAGGAACGTCCTAGGAAAAAGCCATTTTGAAACTGGAACTTTGGAGCAGACACCAGCCACATGCCTTCCCAGCTAACGGAGGTTTACCGGATGCCATTGGCCATCCTCCAGTGAAGGTACCTGATTGCTGATGTGTTACCTTGGACACTTTATGGCCTTAAGACTGTAACTGTGTAACCAAATAAACCCCTTTTATAAAAGCCAGTCCATCTCTGGTGTTTTGCATGCCAGCAGCATTAGCAAACTAGAACATGCCATTTTAAAGGTGTTTGTGGTTGGAGGGGTTCATGTTTTCATTCAGCCATCTTTTTCAGCACTTTCTTTAATTACCGATTTGAAACCTGTTATTTTCTCTGAGCTGCATTAAACATCTCTAAGAAGGGAATGCCATATATTTGTGGATTTATCTGTTCAGGAATTTTGTTTATTTTAGGACTTTTTTTGTGTGCTAGGAAATTAACACTTGCAGAATATTTTCTCCATGTGTGCTTAAGGGATGAACCAGCTTCTAAGAGCCATCATTGTAGAGGGATGTCCTGATTAAACCTGTCACATTAAAACACAACAATTCACAATGTAAAGAACTACATTAGGTATTTTATTATCTAATGATCCTAACTGGAAGGGGATTTAAAAACTTATGATTTAGATATTTTACAAGCTTTAAATATTTAGTAGTACTCATGTATTTCATCTCTGAGGTGGTCATTACCACAAAATGCAAATATCAAGGTTCAGGCAGAGCACAGATCAATTTATGCAAAAATGTGGATTTTGCAGTCTAAGTTAATTGGCTCTAATGTTCTGTGAGTTTTATGTTTGCTTTTATAAAAAAATTGGGGAGATACTTCAAAGACAACTTGGCTGTTCTTATATATTAATATTTGGAGCTATCTGAGTGTAATCAAACTATGCAATTATAATTAGAATATGCTTAAACCATCAATCTACAAACATGATTTTAGCTGTAGTTGTGTATTTTATGATCTGATTCTGGGGAAAGCTGGAAAACTGTGAAGTTTATATGGATCTATAGATATTGTCCCCTATAAAATTTCTGGAGGAGTTTTATAATTTTAATTTTTATCTTTATATTAATTTTTATGATTTTTTGCAGGGTTTTGGAGATTTAGAATAGTGCTAAACCAGGGCAATAGACAGCTGTATTTACCAAAGATTCCCATGGGAAATTGAAGTTAGATTAACAATTTATCACAGATCCCAGTGTGTCCTGGAAAGTGCTTTTGTCACTGTTTTCTCCCAGGTTGCTTATTATTCTCAAAAACAAAAAGTTTGAATAAGGTTTGCTTTGCCTTGAGGCACTCACTGTTTGGTCTTGTTCCTTTTTTATTCAGAAATCCCTAAGGGGTAAATGATTTACCTCCTAATTCCATATCCTGGAAAAAGATAGCTATAAACTAGTCTTCAAAAACTTCTTAGAAAGTTATAACAGGTATCCTCTCTTTGCCCTCCGGACCTACTCTCTGCTCTTCTCTGTTCTCTGCTAGAGGAGGCCAACTTTGTATAGAGCACAGCATTACTACCCCTTTGGCTTCTTGTTGGTTTTGGCCAATGGGGAGTACTGGCAGTAGATCTGAGGGAGTGTGGATCTGTGGGGTGCCCTGGGCCTGGCTGCATCCCTACACTGAAGGTCACAGCTCCTCTCAAGGCACTCCTCTCTACACGTCCTTCTGCTTCTGAGATACAGGAACTGCTCCCTCCTTTTGCTGTTGATGTAGGTGGTCTACAGACTTATAAGTCATGTTGACACAGAAGGTCTCAAATCTTGCAAAGGTAAGATCAATGACTCTAGGGGAAAAAAAATTTCAAAAGTGAGATCCAAATAGTGGAGACAAGAACTGTTTTTTTGTTCATTGATAGTAAGAACTTATGTTAATTATTTTGTAGCAAGTGAAAGAAACCCATGTCGAATTGTAATAAAAATGGATTAACTCTTCTAACTGGAAAATCTGAGGATAGATGATCAAACAGACCAGCAGCTCAAACATTGTCTTCTGGACATTTATACATATTCATTCAATCTTATTCTCCCAGTCCCACCTTCCCTACCTCAACCCTATCACTGTATCTTAGTTTTACTTTGCTTTTTGTTGGTTTCATTCTCAACAGGCCCTATGAGGCTCCCTGCAGGTCTGAACTTACATTTGAACTTACAATATCTTTGTAACTAGCAAACTCAATTTTAGGAGAGCTTGGGTTTTCAACCATTTCAGCAAAAATAGCTGAATTTACTTTGAGTGGAAAAGTTCATCTCCAAACATCAATCAGTGTGGCTGGGGCTGTGGAATCCATTAGTGGTATCCAGGCTTGTATCTAGTGACTGTCTGTAAGTAGGTGAACGGGAGGTGGAGTTTCCACCAAAACAACATCAATTCAGTCGATTAATGAATATTTACTGAGTATAGATACTGTCATAAGTGATAGGAATACAGCCTTTAATAAAAATCTATGCATAATAGAGCTTACTTTCTGGTCAGGACTATAGAAAATAACAATAAACAAACAAACAAACAAAAAACTCATTTTACAAGAATCACTCTGGTTCCTATGTGAAGAATCAGCTGTTAGGAAGCTATTTTAGGAGGCTTTGCTTTGGTCCCAGTGAAAACTTACTGGTTTGATGGATGGATGGACTGGATTGATCAGCTGTCTGGATTCAGGATAAGATGTGAATGTAGAGACAATAAGAGCTGCTTATGGATTGGTTATGGAGAGTTGGAAGAAGAATTGATATCTTCAACGTGGTTTAGCTTGAATAATTGCATGGAGGTGGTGCCATTGATTGAGATGGGAACATTTTGGGGGTTCACAAAATCAACAATTCTATTTTGGACCTGTTGTGGTTTGAGAGTTGGAGATGTCCTCTAGACATCTAAATAGAGCTATCTAATATGCAGTTGACAACAAAAATCTGGAATTCATGGGAAATATAAACTTGGGGTGTATACATCCAGAGTTGAAGATAAAAATTGAGAATTCTTCAGCATGTAAGGGCACTGAAAGTGGGGAGAGATTCACTGATGGAATATCAAGGTATCATTGGATGGTAGATGAATAAGAAGTTAAATGCAGAACTCTTACAGGCTTTTTTTTTTGTCCCATCTAGAGTTAGTTTTTACTAAGTGTTTGAAGATTATTAGTGATGTTAGATGTCTCGTACCTATGAATTCTCTGGTGTTTACTTGGAAGAAGACTTCTTTTTATGGCCAGTAATAGAAAACTGAAAACTAAAATGACTTAAACAATAAGGGAATTTGTTAGCTCAAATAACTAGAATATCAGAGACCTGTGAGGCTTCAGAGTTAATTAATTCAAGGGCCTAATGAAGATTGTAGATTCTTTGTTTTTATCTAATGTTCTGTTCAGTCAGTCATAGGACTGGCTTTATCTTAAGCCCGGTTTGCTTTTGGTCAAGAGACTACTGTCAGGTGTAATTGGTCTATATGCTTCCACATTAGACACCAGAAAGAAGGAAGGCTGATTTCCCATGCCATCACTAAAAAGAGAAGAAATTTCTCCCAAAAGTCCCTAGCAAATATCTCTTCACATTTCCTTGGCATGGATTGGGTCACATGTTCATTCCTGAATCTGTAACTGCGGCAAGGAAAATAGGAAAGAATAAATGACAGAAAAGGAAAGAAAAGAGACCTCTCTAATATAAAGAAAAATTAAAGAGAAGACTGCTCAAGATTGATATTATTAGTATTTGTAAGTCTAATATTAATAGAATTAGAAGTTTGCTTGGATTGAAAGAAAACTCCTGATTCAGTTTATCAATGACAAGACTATAAAAAATAAATTTCCTTTTCCCCATTGCTTTCAGTCTAAGAGATTTACAAGACTCTATTATTCAAACAAGCTTCAAGAAGACTTTGGACCCATTTACATCATCTTAACATGAAAATAATCAGGAATGGCACTGTTTATCTCTATCTATTCTATTCCTTTGGCTGTTACAGACTTGGACACCAAGCTCTGGGTTGAATGTACCCACATTAAACTGAAGTTTTTCAGAAGCGATTATACTGTAATCATTTTCTATTCTGTTCTAATCATAAGAAATATATCCTGGGCTAATGTTTTACTACTAAGGACTAAAAAGTAGGAACAAACACAAATCATATTTTATTCTCTAATTAATACAGGGTCTGTAACCTGATCATTCTAATAATACATAGTCTTTGATAGGCAAGTTGTGGGGAGGAAAGATAAACTAACATTTAGCCATAGAAAGATTCATTGTTATTGCACACAAGTGTAAATTTAATGAATAAAACACCCTCAATTTTCATTGAAGAGACCCTATGAGATTGGTGTTTCCATTTACTGTAAAAATACTTGAGCATAATGCATAGATGCAGATTCTATTTAAACAAATAGGAGAGATTTATGACCAACTCATTGTCTTTCTTTGCTAAAACTGCATTTTGAAGCTGAAGCAAATGATTTCAAGTTATTAAAAAAAAAACCCATAATGAATTCAAAAACACGCAACTTCTTAATCATTTTTACATATTTTTTATCACTCCAAAAAGGGGGGGCCAGGGAGGGAAAAAAAGTGAAGACAAATTGCCACTTGCAATCGTGTCTCTTACTTTCTTGAGCTATACCATTATTTTCAAAACAAAAAACCACAAAAGCACTTTTTTTTAGCCTAAAGCTATATTAAAAAAAAAAGAGGATCTATATGTAAGTGTTGAATGCAGGAATTTTTAGGATATATCCTTCATGATATAAAATGTAGGACATGTATATGAGAGGGACTCTACCTCAAGACAACATTTCCACAGTGTTAAAAAGTTGAAAGTTCCTTTTTGACTAATCTACCGTCCATGTTTTCAATTTGCAGCACATCTTTTCCTCATATTTTTCTTTATCTAACTTCTGTGCTGGGTATTCTGCCTAATTATACCTGTATCAATCTGGATAAAATGTAAGCCCCTCATCAGTTTTCTGAAGCCTTTTTTTTTTTTTTTTTGGAGTGGGTAAATGGAGGGGGTGGCACAAGCATCAGAGTGTCATCTTTTTTGGTAATCATGCTTTTTGTCTGGCTCCACCTCAGTTTCTCTCCTTTCTCTCTCTTTCCCCTCCTTTACAGAGAACCTATCATTTTCTTAGGCAACATGGTCCTTCCTCTATGTAGCCACAGGGGGTCTTGGTTTTTATTACAAGCAGGCTTGTTGAAGAATCTTTTTCTGAATTAACCTGAATTTTTGTGAATGAAGTTTTTTCATCTTAACATATAACTTTGTTGTAATTTAACCAAATGTAATCCCAATTGATACTGTCTATTCCAACCCAGTGCTTTTTACACAATATTAGTTATTCAGATGCCACATGCCATGGTCCAAAACAGGAGACTGACCCCTTCCTATTCGTGATGAAAATCTTGGCCTTTCTTGCCTGGTTTGCACTTTGTGCCACACATTTGGATCCCTTGTTATGCTAAATTGGCTTCTAGACTTTTATTTCTGTTTCCAGCTTTCCTCTTAGATGTGCCATTTCTGGCTCCTCCCTTAGCACTCCTCTCATACAGTACTTTTCGCTGAATTTGTTCTCATCCACTGCAAGTTACCCTGTCAGACGCGGTGAGGAGGGAGTTGAAGAGTGATCCAATCTGACAAATGAGAATTCTCTAGTGCTAAGGAAAAAGATGGAATCAGTTGTGTGTGTGTGTGTGTGTTTGTGTGTGTGTGTGTGTTTCTTAGGCTCCAGTGCATGTTAGAGATAGACATCTCATTTGAAACTTCTAATTAGAAACTTTCTAATTACTCTAATTAAAAAGATCAATGATTTAAAGTAATCTATGTACATCTTAAAAATCTAACTCATGGCCAAGGTGTAACTACAATCATTGTACAATCAAAAGCATGTCTCATTTTACCAGTGATTGACAAAATATGGTCTTTGAACCACTGGCAGCCCTTATGAATTCTCTATGTTATTCATGGGCTAAATGAATAAATAATATCTCTATATTTCATAATCATATAAAACCTCCAGTGGTGTCTATTCACACTCAGTGATACTCTTGTTATCAATTCTACTGAGAATTTCCAGAGATTGTATCAGAGATAATGAAATCAGTAGTCCATAGGGTTTCATGACCCACTGAAGTGTTGTGCAGCCTGGAAAGACAAGTAGATTAGTATATCATGAAACATGATGTCTTAGTCATCCATTCATTCATCAACAATGTATTGAGTCATTAGCAGACAAAACAGCCTAAAATCCCTGCCTCTGTGAAGCTGTCATTCTAGAATAAAATGTAATGAGTAAATTTTATGGTATGTAAGAAGATTATGCATGCTATGGGCTACGGAAAAAAAGAAAAAGAGCAAAAATCTAGGGAAGTGGAACAACTTTAAATATAATTGTCAGAGTTGGTCTCACTGAGGAGGTTATGTTTGAGGAAATACTTTGAAGAAATTGAGGGAATTAGGGGAGAGTACACTAGTATAAAATATCCAAATATACAGCAAGCAATCCAGTTTATCTGAAGTGAGTGAGTATGGAGACATAAGGTCAGAAAAATAGAAAAGGGACAAGTTCATGTACATCCTTGTAGTTAAAAGATTAACTTTTTCCTGAATGCATTGCAAAGCCCTCGGAAAGTTTTAAGCAGAGGAGCAAATGATCTGACCTACTGTCTGTGTTGAGAATGGAGCTTGGTATTTGTGTGTGGGCAGGGGTTAGGGGTTGAAGAATACAGGGTATCCCCTAGGATGCTATTGTAGAAGTCCAGGAAGGAGAGATAAGATAGTGGCTTGGACCATGGTGGTAGTGGTGCAGGTGGTAGCAAGTGATCTGCTTCTGTATATATTTCAAGGGAATAGCCAAAAGAAATTCCTGAGGGCTATTAATCACAGCCATTTTGATCATAAATAACAAAAACTCAACAAATAGAAAGTAATAAATACTGGAGGAATTCAAAAGCATCTCATGGAATCCAATGGTAGGGCATTCAGCTCTGCATAACTTATATCAAAATGTTAAGAACCCAGTAAAACACTTGCTGTCTTTTTCTATGGGATTGCATAGTGTCTGGTTTCTATTTCTCTCTATGTATCTGATTCATGCTTCTTTCTTTCTTTGCAGAAAGAGAAAGAACCATTGAACCATTGTGTTCAATTGTTATCTTAGCCTCCTATAGGTCCTTTCAACTCAAGTGTAAAGACTAACTTGCATGCAAATTCTATCTGCTTAGAAGAGAGAATCTGACTGGCTCTGTCCAGACAAAGAATTGGCTCTCTCACGAGTCAAGCGGTCAAGTGAGAACCCTGGTTCAGTCAGATGTAGTCAGGGTGCAACAGGATCAAGTAATATCAGCATGACTGGATGGTTCCACTTTTGTGTGTTCTCAGAGAAGTGGACTATGAGCTGCATAAACATCCGAAGTGTTATATATTATACATGTTTGTCAAACAATTTAAGCAATAAAATTTGTGTGAATACATTTTGAAGGCCTGTGAGTCAATTATTTTGATTATTATTTTTAGTTATGTGGGACTATTAATTTAATTGTCTTTATAAAAATGATACATTTTGTTTATTAAAGAGGCCAAGTGATATAGAATAATAAAAAGAAGACAGCAACTAGCCACTCAAATCCTGCCATTCAACAATAACCAGTATTAACATTTCATTAACATTATTTCAAACATCACTTTATGAGACTTAGAATGAAGCTACTTATCTATAAAGACATAATTAATTTTAAATCAAAACAATCATAATATATATACTATTTTGATTAAAAATTATTGACTTAATTTTTATTTGAATTAATCAGGAGAAAAAAAAATAACTGAAATAAAACTGAAGGGATAGGTGAATTTCAAGTAAATATTTTTTCCCAATAGGATATACAAATTCCTGAACCAGGAAAAAACATAAGAAAAAATTGTTTGTTCTTGTTGTGGTGTTGAGATGAGCTTTGGCCTTTCATTCAGAACCCAGAGAAATAGCTGACTCTGAGTCCTGAGCGAAGACAATTTGGTCTGGCTTTCAGCAGGGCATCTATTTCGCTGAGAAGCCCGGAGGCTTATACTGTACTTGGAAAGAGGTGGATGTATAACCAGAAGAAATCGATTCTACACCTTAGAGGAGAAGACAAAAAAGAGATCCCAAACTGACCTTTCAGGATCACTGTAGATACTATAGTGATTGTACCAAGAGCCTTGATATTTGCAGTCTTAGAAAACTGAGAGAAGGGACATGTCACAGACAAACACTTCTAAATATTACAGGGATTATAGCTGAAATCTCTTTCTAATCCAATTCAACACAGAGAAAAAAATGAGAAAGAAAATTGGAAGTACCTGAAGAAAGTTGTCTGAGCACATGGAAAAGAGACCATCTGAGAGGCAAACATAGATATTGATTCTGGCACTATCTCAGGGAGATAGTGTCCTGACCCAAACACATGAGAACACAGGTAGATTCCTATGGTAGACGTTAATTGAACTCACTTGACTTTATGATGTTAGGCTGTAAGATCATCAACTAAACTCCCTTTATTGAAATTCCATGCTCTCTCAGCAATCAAGAGACTATAATTTGGCCTGTCATTAATATTTATATTAAGATACTGCATTATTCTATAAATATATTTAATAATTTAAAACTTTCAGTTGAAATTTAATATATTCATTATCAATTTTCTTTATATCAATGTAAGTTTGTTTAATATGAGTCATTCTCATTAGAATTTAACTCTATCTTCTTATGTTTTTACATCTGATATCTGAGCACTATAATGTAATTTATTATTACATTACTGTATTATTATTATTATTATTATTATTATTATTATTATTATTACTGGTATGAAAGTTACATGTGTTAGTAGTCCGAAGAGAGCAATAGGAATGATGGAGTTTGGCCTGAAAATCAAAATGAAGGCTGCAATATAGGGTTTAGAGAGAATTAACAGGAAGAAAACTAAAAATTGATTGGCCCAGAATGAATAGAGGTTAATAACATTCTCTCTTAACTAATTGTTTTATAACTTCCCAAGTATTTTATGTTAGAAGTTATATACTGTGATGGGGCTAAAATTTACTTCAGAGAATCAATTTGCCTTTATGTTATTAATATATTGATAACACTGTCATATTATCATTTCAGCTCAATTCTTACTTCATCATAAAAGCCTTCTGTGGCCTTCCTGACCAAATCAGCTTCTTCTATTATAAGCTCTTATGGCACCATGAACAGCCCTGTAAATCATATCACAATCAAAATTTTGCATTGATTTCTGATATTTTAAAAGTTTAGATTGCAAGCTCCAAATGGGCAGGTCTCATAGGTAAGAGGTTGTGTTTACTTCATTGCTCCAGAGCATTTTTCAATCCCAGGTGCACTGTAGATTTTCTGTGGCTATTCAATGAATGAATGAACTTAACTTCATATAATACCTTTTTTTTCCTTCTGAAAAACAAAGAAATTATTACATATGAACATGCTTGAGGACATGTTTATAATTTATTTATATGAATCACCACAAGAAATACTGATCTGTTTACAGTTTATAATTTGAATGTAAATTTTTTTTCTTAGAAAACAAAGACATTTTAAAAAATGAGTAGTATTTGAAGGGAACTGGAAATTATGCACATAGATAAATTTTACTATTAAAATACAAAGTTTTTTGGAAGAGTTCTTCAATAGATACAGACGGTTTTCTCAGTTTTTTTTTTTTTTCATTTTTATTGAGATTGTTCAGATAACATACAATTATCCAAAGATCCAAAGTGTACAATCACTTGTCCCTGGGTACCCTCATACAGCTGTGCATCCATCACACTTAATTTTTGTTCAATTTTTAGAAACTTTTCATTACTCCAGACAACAAATAAAGTGAAAGATGAAAAAAGAAAAAAAGAAAAGGAAACTAATCCTCCCCTATCCCTAACCAACCCCCTTCAATTGTTGACTCGTAGTATTGATATAGTACATTTGTTACTGTTTATGAAAAAATGTTGAAATACTACTAACTGTAGTATATAGTTTGTAATAGGTATATAGTTCTTCCCTATATGCCCCTCTATTATTAACTTCTAATTGTATTGTCATACATTTGTTCTGGTTCATGGAAGCGATTTCTAGTACTTGTACAGTTGATCATGGACATTGCCCACCATAGGATTCAGTTTTATACATTCCCATCTTTTGACCTCCAACTTTCCTTCTGGTGACATATATGACTCTGAGCTTCCCCTTTCCACCTCATTCACACACCATTTGGCGCTGTTAGTTATTCTCACATCTTGCTACCAACACCCCTGTTCATTTCCAAACATTTAAGTTCATCCTAATTGAACATTCTGCTCATACTAAGCAACCACTCCTCATTCTTAAGCCTTGTCCTATATCTTGGTATCTTACATTTCATGTCTATGAGTTTACATATTATAATTAGTTCCTATCAGTGAGACCCTGCAATAATTGTCCTTATGTATCTGGCTTATTTCACTCAGTATATTGCCCTCGAGGTTTTGTCATCAACCCATTTTTTTTTTTTAATATGGTTTTGTTCACTCACCATACATTCCATCCCAAGTAAATAATCAATGGTTTTCTGCATGGTCATACATTTATGTGTTCACCACCTTCACCACTATCTATATAAGGGCATCTACATTTCTTCCACAAGGCAGGAGGGAGAGTCAAAGAAGGTAGAGAGGCAAAAGAAAGAGGGAAAAAAATGACAGCTAGGAAGCAGCAAAAGGGAAAATAACCTTAAATCAAAGTAGAATAAAGAATCAGACAATACCACCAATGTCAAGTGTTTAACATGCCTCCCCTATCCCCCTTCTTATCTCCATGTACCTTGGTATATCACCTTTGTTACATTAAAGGAAGCATAATACAATGATTCTATTAGTTACAGTCTCTAGTTTATGCTGATTGCATCCTTCCCCCAATTACACAGTCCCAGTCTTTATCTTTCCTCCTTTCTTGTGGTGTCTCACATGCTCCCCACCTTCCTCTCTCAGCCGTATTCACAGTTACCTTTGTTCAATGTACTTACATTGCTGTGCTACCATCTCCCAAAATTATGTTCCAAGTCACGCACTCCTGTCTTCTATCACTGTGGGGAGCCGCTTTCCGGGTTAGGGCCTGGTGGACACGCCGCGACCTGCTCTAGAGTAGCCCCCGCCCATCGTTTGAGCCAAGATGGCGCCCGTATCCTGCTTCCGCATATGACGCATGAGGCAGCGGTTGCTGCTAGCCTATTGTACACGCTTACGTAGTGCCAGCACATTGGTTGTAACTATTGTATATAAGAAATTGCCCGGGCTAGCCTCGGTGAGACAGCCCACAGGGAGCCGTGCCTGACGGCCGCATAGAGGTTGTTCTCCCACGGGGTGTAGGGCCTCGTGTGGAATATGTAACAGAGAAAGTTTTCTTCCTGGCTCCAGTAAAAGGCTTGCATTCACAGCCATTGTGTGCCTCAAGTGTCAGTTTGTCTGTGTCTCTCCCTCTTTCCCTCTGTTCTCCTTGCCGGCCGAGGACAGGACGCGTGGGACCGAGCGAGAAGGCGCCGGACAAGTGGTGGCCCGTACGGGGAACACACATACCTTGCAGCGGACTTCCCGCGCCTGATCAGCGCGAGAAGGTGAGTGTTCCTTTTACGTGAGAGTCAGGGCCCGTGGGTTCTCAGGCGGTCCCGGGGACTCGGAAGAGCTCTCCGAGTGGTTAAAGTACAGTGCCGACTGCAAGCATGGGGCAGTCTGGAAGTTCACCTTTGCTGGCTCCTTTAAAAACCCTCCTGAAGCAGAGGGGTATTTCAGTTAAGAAAAGCTCCCTACAGAGGTTTCTCGATGATGTTGAAACTTTTGCCCCTTGGTTTCCCTCCACCGGCAGCCTCAGTCTGCCCTCTTGGCTGAAGCTTGGTCACGATATAGACCGGGCGCGTCAGACGGGCGTTTGTCTGGATCCAATTCTAGTCCCTATATGGGAGACCGTCCGCGCGGTCCTTGAACTGGAGTCGACTACAGGCCTAAGTCCGTCCTCCGCCTTGCAAGAGGTACGGCACGCTCTCCAAGAAACCCAGTCGGTGTCATCTGCGGTCGGCTCCCATAAAGGCAAGCAGCCAGAGTTGAGTGGTGGTAGCTCGGACACCTCTGCCTCAGAATCGGATAGCGGTGACGGTGAGGGAGCGGAAGCGCCTCCATTAATTGATTGGGAGGAGCCTCCCGCCCCACCCACGCGGCCTTCCGCCCCGCCGGCGCCTGTTGCCGCGTCACGAAAAACGCCGCGGCTTCCGGTGGGCTGGTTGAGCGGTTCCGTCAAAGGCCCTTACCGAGAGCTCCCACTAGTGCCCGAATCCGATAATCGTGATGGTCCGCCTTTGCGGGACCCGGAACCCCTTGCAGGCGGGCCGGGGGAGGGGCATTCACAGCCGTATCCCCCACCTGAATACTCAGGCCCCCTAGACCCCATATCATCAAAATGTGGAGGGAGGCATTTCTGGAAATGGGTCCCCTCTTTCACCTTTAGGCCTTTCGGTATACTAGGTGGGTACCAACCACTTAAGCCAGAACCATCCCCAGAAATGTACCCGGTTATTATTAACCACCAAGGCAACAATCAATATGAAGCATATGATTACAAACTTTTGAAGGAGCTAAGGCAGGCCGTCCATCAGTACGGCCCCAATGCCCCTTATACCCTGAACATGGTTGAAAACCTCTCCGCCCTAAATCATACGCCCGCAGATATCGTTCAGTTAGCCCGTGCTTGTTTGCCACCAGGCCGATTTATAGATTGGAAAGCGTGGTTTGAGGAGTTAGCTGAGGAACAAGCGGCTAAGAACGCAGCGGGAAGACATGGCGCATGGAATACAGACATGCTGTTAGGAAGGGGAGCCCATGCCCAAAATCAAACGCGGTTCCCTCAAGAGGTCTATGCCCAAATCTTCCGTTGTTTTGTGGGAGCTTGGAAAAAGCTGACAGGTGAGGGAGAGGCTCAAGCCTCGCTCAGTAATATTCATCAGGGCCCCACAGAACCTTTTGTGGACTTTGTAGCCAAAATGCAGACTGCAGCCGAGAGAATTTTCTCAGATCCAGGGGTGGCAGAGACTGTAGTTAAACAAATGATATTTGAACAGTGTAATAAAGAATGTAAAGTTATTTTAGCACAAAACAGAGGAAAACAGCTGACGGACTGGGTTCGGCTTTGCAGAGATGCTGGCAGCCCGTTAACTAATGCAGGTCTAGCTGCCATGCTAGCCAACTCCTTACAAGTGTCTGCAAAGAAATCTAAAGAACTAGAAATGAAGCCCAGAGGATGTTTTCATTGTGGCCAGCTGGGACATATTAAGAGGAACTGTCCCAATAAAGGTCAACCACCTGCCACTCCACAGTTTGGTAGACCATATGCAGCAACCAGGCTATGTGGCCGTTGCCACAAGGGACCTCATCGCGCAGAAGACTGTAGGTCAGCCTTCGATGCGCAAGGTGTGCGCCTTTCTGGCCGTCCTGAACAGGACCCAAAAAACGGGCAGGGGGGGTCCACCCTTTCGGTGGGCCCCCCTGCATGCCATCCGGCGACACGAAGTCCGCCCAAATTCGCGCCTCCCCTGGGTCAGCGGGACTGGACCTCTGTGCCACCTCCAGACTCGTACTGACCCCCTCCATGGGTGTCCAGTTGGTAGGGACCTCCTTTAAAGGGCCCTTGCCAGCAAAGACTGTTGGGCTCATAATTGGGAGAGCATCCACAGCCCTGAAAGGACTAAGTGTCATACCAGGTGTTGTGGATTCAGATTTCACAGGTTACGTCCAGATTATGGTACAATCTCAGCAAGGTACGCTGGTCATTGCAAAAGGTGACAAGCTGGCACAGCTCTTGCTCCTACCCAGCTTGCATACACTCTTTCAGAGTAGACCCAGACAGAGAGGAGATAAGGGATTTGGGTCTTCAGGGGAAGTTTTTGAGGGCCTCCATATGTCTCTGGAGTCTCGACCCATGCTGACTATCAAGGTACAAGGCAGATCTTTCCTAGGCTTGCTAGATACCGGGGCCGATCGGTCAATTATAAGACAACAGGACTGGCCCTTCACCTGGCTGACGTGCAAGGCGGAAGATACCATCAGAGGAATAGGCCAGGTTTCAGCACCCATGCTGAGTGCCGCTGCCCTTCATTGGGCAGACGAAGAAGGACACCAAGGTAGTTTTCAGCCATATGTATTGGCCCTGCCTGTTTCCCTGTGGGGAAGAGACATTCTTACCCAGATGGACGTTACCTTGACCAGTGGTTGTTCCCCAACCTCTAAGCGATTGTTAAAAGGAATGGGATATGTCCCTGGCAAAGGCTTAGGAGCCTCGTTACAGGGATGTGTAGAGCCCATACAAGCTACCTCCAACATTGTCAAGCAAGGCCTGGGTTTTTCCTGGGGGCCACTGAGGGAATGTTCCCACCCACACCCATAAAGCTAAAATGGAAGACCAAATCTCCGGTTTGGGTGCCTCAGTGGCCCTTATCACGGGAAAAGCTCTCTGCATTACACACTCTGGTGTCAGATCAGCTAAGAGAGGGCCACCTCATTCCCTCCACATCACCTTGGAACACCCCTATTTTTGTTATAAAGAAAAAATCAGACAAGTGGAGGTTGCTGCACGATTTAAGAGCCATCAATAATTGCATGGAGCCTTTAGGGCCCGTTCAGATGGGGTTGCCCCTCCTTTCGGCCCTGCCAGAGCGTTGGCCTGTTATCATCTTAGATATCAAAGACTGTTTCTTCTCTATCCCACTTCACACAGAGGATACCCAAAAATTTGCTTTTACTGTGCCCTCTCTAAACCAAGAGGGGCCCTGTCACCGCTTTGAGTGGACAGTCCTGCCCCAGGGCATGACCAACAGCCCTACCATATGTCAGTTGTATGTCGCTGCACAGTTGGCCGATACCCGGCAGCAATTCCCCAAAGTAAGGATCCTTCATTACATGGATGATATCTTGCTGACTCATGAAAGCCCAGATCTCCTTAACGCTGCACTATCACATTTGGTTCTTACACTTAGAGAGGTCAATCTCGAAATAGCCCCGGAGAAGATCCAGATGACCGAGATTGTCACCTTCCTGGGAGCGAAACTTACATCTACTCAAGTCTCCCCCCAAAAGGTGTCTCTCAGGTTAGATAACCTGAACACCCTCAATGACCTACAAAAGCTCATGGGAGACATAAATTGGATTCGCCCATACCTGAAGTTACCCAATGCAGAATTAAGACCCTTGTTTGACTTGCTTAAAGGGGATCCGGACTTAGCTTCGCCACGGTCCTTCACCCCTGAAGCGAGACAAGCACTATGCCAAGTAGAACAGGCACTCAGTAGTGCCACGTTAAAAAGAATAAACCCTGATAAGCCTTTCGAAGCTTGCCTACTGCCGACGGTGTCACAGCCCACGGCGGTGCTGTGGCAACAGGGGCCATTACTCTGGATCCACCCCGGAGTTTCTCCAAAAAAGATCTTAGAGCATTACCCTACCGCAGTTGCAGATCTGGCCCTGGAGGCCATTAAGAAGGCCATCCAACATTTTGGCCAACCACCAAAAAACCTTAGAGTACCCTACTCTCTCCCACAAATTGAGGTGCTTACCGGATGCATAGATCAGTGGGCTGTTCTCCGATGCACCTTTTCGGGATGTATTAATAACCAATATCCCAAAGACCCCCTCTTACAGTTTGTCACCCAACATCCGGTAATCTTTCCCAAAGTGACTTCGTCTAGGCCACTAGCAAACGCCCTCACCGTGTACACGGATGGCTCCAGCTCCGGTACAGGGGCGTATTGTGTGGAAGGGGACACTCCCAAAACAGTGTTTTTTCAACCACAAAAACCGCAGTGGGTTGAATTGCAGGTTACTATTACAGTCCTGAGAGAGTTTCCTGGCCCCCTGAATATTGTCTCTGATTCCCTTTATGTCGTAAATTCTCTACAAATCCTAGAAACTGTGGGCATTATAAAATGCTCCTCCACTGTAAGCACATTCTTTCTCGAGCTGCAAAAGACGATTCGTACTAGGCAACATCCCTTTTACACAACTCACATTAGGGCCCATACAGGCCTACCTGGTCCCGTGGCCCAAGGAAATCACATAGTAGATGTGGCCACTCGACAGCCACACGTCTTCCCCGTGCTGACACCATATCAGCAAGCCCGAGAGTTCCACGCCAAATTTCATATCAATGCAGGTACCCTGGCTAAGCGGTTTGGTATACCGCGAGCGGCCGCTAGAGACATAGTCCGAGCTTGTGGAAATTGTGTTACTCAACAGCATATCCCATCTGTGGGAGTTAACCCTAGAGGTCTCGTCCCAGGAGACATTTGGCAAATGGATGTCACTCATCATTCAGAGTACGGAAAAGTCAAATACCTGCATGTGTCAGTAGACACATGTTCTCAAATATTATTTGCCTCTGCTGAGACAGGAGAGAAAGTCCACCAAGTCATTGCACACTGCCTTGCCGCTTGGGCAGCGTGGGGCAAGCCAAAAATGTTAAAGACAGATAATGGACCTGCTTATACCAGTAAAACTTTCCAAAAATTTTGTGATAATATGGGAGTACAATTGAAGCACGGAATCCCTTACAACCCTCAAGGACAAGGTATCATTGAAAGAGCACACAGGTCTCTGAAAGACTTGCTCAACAAACAGAAAGAGGGGATAGGTCACGGCCTATCCCCAAGGGCTCAACTGTCTGTAGCCTTATTCACGTATAATTTCTTAAATGAAAATTCGCAGGGCATGACACCTGCCCTTCAACACACCACCCCGAGTCCTCCACATAGAGGTCTAGTCCGATGGAAGGATGTCCTGTCAGGACAGTGGCAAGGCCCTGACCCCGTGCTCAGCTGGGCCAGAGGCTCTGTTTGTGTCTTCCCACAGGAACCAGGACGTCAACCGGTGTGGGTTCCGGAGAGATTGGTGAGAACCGTATCAACGCCCGAGAGCGCTGAGAAGCTGCAGCCTGACCAATTGGGAAAACCCCAATATGACACAAGAGACCCAACCTTCAACGCTGGTGACGATCAGCAAGATGACCAGCAAGATGATGAGAATGATCCTGACCGCCTCCCCGTCGTCCAGGGGGAGGACCGGTGATCCCAACCCCTATTCCCCTATAAATACCCTCCTGATTTGTTTTCTCTTTCTCAGCAGTGTTGCAGTGGTTCAGGGAGAAGATCAGTTCCTCTGGGGCCTCTGGCACCATCCCCCGACGTTAGCTCCCTTTTCTGCGGGGTCTCCCGCCTCTCCTCAGTTCTTCACTCCTAATTTAACTCTTAGCCTCCATCATCTACCTTTGCCTGCCAATGCTTCCTCCATAACCTTCAACGAGACCTTTCCTCTAACCGATGATACGCTGATCCTTTCATTTGCTAATCGCTCTATAGCTAATTGTTCCTGCGCAAACAGCACAAGTACTGCCTGTGATACCCATTGCACTCAGGTGACTTTTGGAGTCTTGCTAGAATTTCTTAATACCTCGGCTGGCTATCAACAGGACTGTGAGGGGTTGCTTAACAAAAATGAGACGAAAAGATGCCTCAAGTTTTTTGGGTTTAGACCAACAGTCCTTAACTGCTCTCGAGATCCTGATGTCCCGCAGCCTTCTCTCCCTCCTTGCGCGCATGACCTGCACAGGAAAGCCACTCTGGAGGACTTCTCTTGGCACAGCTGTATGCCCGTGAGACACCCGTTCCTCTTAAGTGAGGACTGGTGGCTCTGGTCCGTGCGCCCTCACATACGTAATTTCACAGCAATAAGCAAGATCCGAAACTATACTGAGGCATCGGCGTGGGGTACCGTAAACCAATGTCGAGAACCGCTAATTGACCCCATAGCCTCCCATATCCAAACCTTCGCTCAGCATTTGGCCTGCAACCCCCTGGGGGCATGTCTGGACCTGCGCTATTTCATGCTATTGAATGGTACCCTTACCAACACGTCAACCGACGCGACGGGTAACTCTCCCAATTGTTCTTTTTCGGGTGCAGAGGGAACATATGCGGATAAAAATTGTTCCTTCCCTTTGCACAGACAGGTTTGCGTGCTCCCTCCCTTCGCCTTTCTACTCTCTACAGAGCCTACCTTCAACTGTTCCAGCGTCCTCTGTACCCTGTCTGAATGCTGGAACGGATTCCCTCCCTACGCCATCCTAACCTACCGTCCCAGCTATGTTTGGGTCCCGGTCAATACCACTGATTGGGTAGGCCCTATTACCCAGGTTGTGTCAACGGAAAACTTTCCGTTTTCTGGGCCTTTTAATCCCTCCCTTAACAGGAAACCAAGAAGTGTCAAAAGCTGGCTGTGGAACCTCGGCGGCATCGTCGCTTCAGTGTTCGTCCCAGCAGTGGGGAATGCGGTGCTTCAAGCCTGGACAACGGAGCAGATCGCCCTGACGATGGAAACAGTCAACACTTTAGCCAATGCCACCCGGGACGCGTTGCACGCCCACAATCTAATGTTAGAGTTGAATTCGCAAGCGATCCAGAAAATGCAAAGTGAAATACAGGAACTTGGACAAGAGATAGATGGGCTCTGGAAAACAGTTGTGCAACTGTGTGACACCCGATGGATCCTTTTCAGACTTTGTGTCACTCCGGTCAGGGCCAATGTAACTACTAACACCCACAAAGTCTCTGACTGGCTTAAAAATACTTATCTGCCAACTTTTGCCAATCTTACCCAGCAGGTGGACGTCAGCCTGGACAAGATTGGAAACGTTAAGTTGACCCCCGTTAAGTTCAACCTTGCCAGTTTGGTAACTGACCTGTGGAACCGAGTTACCTCCTGGTTTTCATGGCCCAATCTGACCACTTGGGTTTTCCTCGCTATAGGGTTGTTGGTGGGTTTAGTAATCGTCAAATGCCTGTTAGAACGCTTGTTTCAAGCACAGCAGCAACTGCGTGTTACCACTATGATGGCTATGTCTTCAACCTGTAGTACTTTTGACAGCAGCTTCTATACTGATCGATCCCCGTCCTGGCCACTCGGGGTGGGGCGCTCTGGGGCCAGGTTCGCGGCAAAGTCCATGGCCGTATCCCGGATATAACATAGAGCTCCAACTGTCTTAATTTTTGTCTCAGGCGAGTCTCTTAGGCGGAGTCCCAGTTGTGGCCAGACTGGGCTCCGGCCATTGCACAGAGACGCCTAGTGACGCCTTTGACACTGGTTGCCACTCTCCTGCCCCAACCGTCTTTCCCCAGTTATGAGGCGAAGTACTGTAGGGAGAGTCACGTTGTTTCCAGCTCACGGGCTCTCCGGTCTCTATATGAGGTAAGCATTCTGGTCGGTGCCAGAGGTTCCGCCGTAAAATGGCAGGGGCCTAGTCCAGACTCCCCAAAGCACCAAAACATGTAGTGGGTCACTCAAGCCCACGGGAGTACACTCATCAATGGAGACACTGGGTTGAAATATATAAAAAAGGGGGAGATGTGGGGAGCCGCTTTCCGGGTTAGGGCCTGGTGGACACACCGCGACCTGCTCTAGAGTAGCCCCCGCCCATCGTTTGAGCCAAGATGGCGCCCGTATCCTGCTTCCGCATATGACGCATGAGGCAGCGGTTGCTGCTAGCCTATTGTACACGCTTACGTAGTGCCAGCACATTGGTTGTAACTATTGTATATAAGAAATTGCCCGGGCTAGCCTCGGTGAGACAGCCCACAGGGAGCCGTGCCTGACGGCCGCATAGAGGTTGTTCTCCCACGGGGTGTAGGGCCTCGTGTGGAATATGTAACAGAGAAAGTTTTCTTCCTGGCTCCAGTAAAAGGCTTGCATTCACAGCCATTGTGTGCCTCAAGTGTCAGTTTGTCTGTGTCTCTCCCTCTTTCCCTCTGTTCTCCTTGCCGGCCGAGGACAGGACGCGTGGGACCGAGCGAGAAGGCGCCGGACACTATCACCCTGTAGTGCTCCCTTTAGTATCTCCTGTAGGGCAGGTGTCTTGTTCACAAAGTCTCTCATTGTCTGTTTGTCAGAAAATATTTTGAGCTCTCCCTCATATTTGGAGGACAGCTTTGCTGGATATAGGATTCTTGGTTGGCGGTTTTTCTCTTTCAGTATCTTAAATATATCACACCACTTCCTTCTTGCCTCTGTGGTTTCTGCTGAGAGATCTGCACATAGTCTTATTAAGCTTCCTTTGTATGTAATGGATTGCTTTTCTCTTGCTGCTTTCAGGATTCTCTCTTTGTCTTTGACATTTGATAATCTGATTATTAAGTGTCTTGGTGTAGGCCTATTCATATCTCTTCTGTTTGGAGTACGCTGTGCTTCTTGGATCTGTAATTTTATGTCTTTCATAAGAGACGGGAAATTTTCATTAATTATTTCCTCTATTATTGCTTCTGCCCCCTTTCCCTTCTCTTCTCCTTCTGGGACACCAATGATATGTACATTATTGTACTTTGTTTCATCCTTGAGTTCCCGGAGACATTGCTCATATTTTTTCATTCTTTTCTGCATCTGCTCCTTTGCGTGTAGGCTTTCAGGTGTTTTGTTCTCCAGTTCCTGAGTATTTTCTTCTGCCTCTTGAGATCTGCTGTTGTATGTTTTCATTGTGTCTTTCATCTCCTGTGTTGTACCCTTCATTTCCATAGATTTTACTAGCTGTTTTTTTGAACTTTTGATTTCTGCCGTATATATGCCCAGTGCTTCCTTTACAGCCTCTACCTCTTTTGCAATATCTTCTCTAAACTTTTTGATTTGATTTAGCATTAGTTGTTTAAATTCCTGTATCTCAGTTGAAGTGTACGTTTGTTCCTTTGACTGGGCCATAACTTTGTTTTTCTTAGTGTAGGTTGTAATTTTCTGTTGTCTAGGTATGGTTTCCTTGGTTATCCAAATCAGGTTTTCCCAGACCAGAACAGGCTCAGGTCCCAGAGGGAAGAAATATTCAGTATCTGGTTTCCCTGCGGGTGTGTCTTAGAAAATTGCTCCACCCTTTGATGCCTCGGGTCACTGTGCTTTTCTGCCCAGCAGGTGATGCCTGTTAGCCTATAATTCTTGACTGGTGTGAGGAGGTATGGCCGTGTTCCCCCAGGCTCTGGGGTCTGGTTCTGAATGGAAAGGGCCCCATCCCTTTCCTCCTAGAGAAGACAGACCCCCCAGGTGGAGGTCATTAGCATTTCAATGGTCTCCCTATCTGCTTGTGCTGTCTCCACCCTTCCCAGAGTCACAGCCCTGGAAACTGAATATTACTGGGGCTTTCTCCAGAGCTGAAAAAGAAACAGATAGTCCCTTTCAGACCCAGTCCAAGGAGACCCTCTGGCTCTCCAAGGTCAGTCATCACCCAAAGCCTCTGTCTGTTCTTTGGGGATGCGTACCTGTAGTAAGCCGTTCACACTTGCTACTTAAAACCCCAGTTGGAGCTCAGCTGAGCTATATTCGCTTGCTTTGCAGCTCGGGCTATGGGGGAGGGGGTCTCACGACTTGGATCCGCAGGTTTTACTTACAGATTTTATGCTGTATTCTCGGGCATTCCTCCCAATTCAGGTTGGTGTATGATGAGTGGATGGTCTCATTTGTCCCCCCACAGTTATTCTGGATTATTTACTAGTTGTTTCTGTTTTTTTGTAGTTGTTCCAGGGGGACTATTTAGCTTCCACTCCTCTCTATGCCGCCATCTTGCCCTGCCTCCCGGTTTTCTCAGTTTTTGATCCTCAATATTGTTTTTTTTATTTCATTTTTTTGTCTTTCTAAAGTGTGCTAAGTAATTGCATATTTTATCATTTAAATTTATAATATAAAAATAAATTTGATATAAATTTATGTCTCAATTATTTCTTGGTTCAATGACAATAATATAAAAATTTGATGGTTATATTGAAATAGGTTTTATCAATTGATCTAGATCCTGATTTGTATTGGGCAGAAATGCTACTAGATCACAAAGAAATGAACTTCAATTATATTCCTAGGGAATCTTAGGAATAAGTAGAAGATGACACTGGTCGGCAGTAGGGATGACAAGTGATGACAAGCGCCTGCAAGTAGATTACAATTAGGAAGGGGTTAATGATCCAAATGACCCAGCAATTAATGCAAAGAAATAGATTTAAAGTATTGGATTGCCAGTCAATTCAATACAGAATTTCAACTTTAAAAAGTAAATATTAAAAATTTATTTGAAAATCTTTATGAGGGAAGGAAATACCAGAAATTTCCAGATTATTTTATTTTTGATTGACTATTCATAATAACTATACACTGAAACCTTATTTTTATGCATTATCTAATAAAAATAGCCATTTTGCTTTTGGTGCTTATTATTAGCAAAATTAGTAAAATACTAAAATTAGTAAAATTAGTAAAAGTACTCAAACTTCCATTAAAATTTAACTTTTTTACATTGTAGTTTACATTGGAACTTTCTTCACTGCTCTTTAAAAAATTATAACATGTTATATTTATTACATTAAGCTACATGTTATACTTATTACATTAAGCTACTTCAGAGTAGCTTTTTTGTTCTGCTTCAGTAGGCATAGAAAAACAGTACTGGATTGTTTTGGCATTCAAATGACTTTATTGCCTTACCCAGTTGATTCAATCTCTTTTTTTCCTATCTTACTAAATTTTACTGTATATTCATGTTCATTTTGCTTCATTTGCAGGACAAACAAATTGCTAATGTGTGGGATAGCAGTGTAGACTCAGGCAGAAGAGTCCCCAGTTCTACCATTAATTGGGAGACTGTGAAGAAGAAACACAGCTGGAAGTTAGTTGGATGTGTATGAAGTATTTGGGGTCTTAGAGAAACTTGGAACAGACACCAGCACAACAAAACACACACACACACACAACACACACACACACACACTTCTAGTAGATATCTTCATCACATTCCATGGAATCTGGACATTTATAGGTTAAGCAGAGGAAGAGAAAAACATTTAAATAAATTCAGTTGATAGAGGGTAAAATGAAAACTAGGAAAATATGGTAGCAAATGAAAATTCTTTCAAAAGGATGAGTAAGAAAACTATAAAGTATCCTTTCAGCTTAGCAACAAAGTTTTCATTGCTCTTGCGTAATGGAGTGGGACAGGGGAGAACAGAGTGGTGGAAGACTGACAGGAGGAAAGAGGAACGATTTTCCTGAGCATTTGCTCATTCAACAAATATCTAGCAACTACAGTGTGCCAGGCACTGCACACTGTATAATATAATAGCACAATATAATTAGTCTTCATATAATAGTAAACAATTGTCCTCGCCCTCAACAATCTTAGAGTAGAGGCAGAATGTGTTTAAATGCTGTTGGGAAACAACTGGTAAGGAGGGAAAGCAGAAAATATGCTGAAAAACATATGTGTATATATTAGGTAAGAGTAAGGTGAATGTGGACAGGTCCAGAGCCCACGTGAAATGCTTCATTTTGGGAAGAGGAACAGTATTTCTGAGCTGGGTGATGCCAGAGAAAGAGTGAATTGAGGATGTAATCTTTACTTGGCATTGTTTTACTCAACAGACAGCGCTAGAATTCAAACTATGCTATCGCCCTTGGTTTATGCATGATACAACTGGATACAGGGTAGGGAGGGGAAAGGGCAGATAGGCTAACACTGAAAGCTTCTTGTTGTAGAAAACAGTTACTTTAAGTCAGCTATTTCCCCCCTGCAAATCTATGCCCACGGCAGATAACTTAGTCCAAATTAGCCTTAGAAAGATCATGCCATTCTTTAGTATATTATAGTTTGGCACTGAGGCGTTTCATTTAAAACAAATGATCAGGATATAAATCAGAAATTAGCAGAGGATTCACAATTAACAGTGTATCTTATTAATTATAACAAAAATCATAGTACTATAAAACAATGAAAAGGTTAATCAAATCGATCTGAAAACAGCATTTACTCATGGGTGGAATTATGCCAATACCCGAACTTTTTTTTTTTTTTAAATCCTCAAATAACATTGTAATTGTAGGCAATTCCTCGTAAAAACTGCATTTGGGTGCTTGCTTCTAAGAGAAGGGAACAGGAAACTAAATGCACGCCGGACCCTTAGGAACTTCCACTCTACCAAACGCAACCTCAAATCCCGCCCTAATTTTGGAAAGGTTTTTAGAGGTTCCAGGGTTTAGGAAGCACGCAGAGCATGCCCCAGATAGCAGGGGTTGGGGGGTGGGGATGGAGGGCGTGGCAGGGCTAAAAAGACAGGCGAGAATCTCCGGTGGGTGTGGCCTACGGGCGGAGCCTATACGTCAGCCTCAGGCTTTCACCCCTTTACGTATTCGAAACCTTTTGAGAGCTTAGATTCGCGAGCTGATCTTCATCCGCAGGCGCCGCAGAGAACGGCGGTTTAGCTTTAGCTACACTGCACGCATGCGCGGAAACTGTGCCGCCAGCGTGCGTGGTGACGTCACGGGCGCGCCGGTCTAAACTTCCTTGTTTCCTTTGTAGGGCGCGGGTAAGTGAATTTTCACGTAGGCATGGAGTTTTTGCGTGGGTACAAGGTAGGTCGGGACCTGAACCGGTATTATAAAGAGATTGATTTAGCTTAGATAAAAATTTGATGTCGTTATTGCAGAGAACCCCTTTATACGTGTCTTTATGGTGAGCCTCCTGTATTCAGCATCTTGCTTGGCGCTTTGAGAGAAGCAGACATAAGAAAGTCCAAGTCCCTTCCCTCATAGGAGCTCGAAGTCTCCTTGGAGAAGAGAGGTTTCCACCCATGAAATTAAACATTGACACTGAGTGTCCCAGTCAAGAGGTTTGAGAAGATTTAACCTACAATGCACATCAGTTCAGTAGTCGTTTCTTTCAATTACTTGGGTGGAGGGAGGAAGCAACAGATATATTTTGGAGTAATAAGTTTCTGGTGCGCAATTTGGGTACAGGATATTACAGCTGCCACGGGAATTAAAAGCAAAACTAAACGTCAACTCTCTCCGTCCCTTGTTGTTAGTGCACTTTTCACACATCTTAAAATGTGGAATACACAGGCTAAACAGAAGAGGGTCCGTTCCAATGACTTAGGAGAATTCTATTGATCTTTGTAATAAAATTATAGAATAATCTATCCTTTCCCCGTAGACACATAATAACTAACTTAAAGGAAAAGCAAAACTAAGTCAGAGTTGCTTAAAGAAAATTATTGCACACATTTTGGATAAAACATTAGGCTTTGTGTTTTCAGCAGCAAGCTGTCAACTTCCGTAGTTGAATTTGCTTTGGACAACACTGGAGCAGAACTGATATGCCACTTGAATTAATAAAGGAAGTCAGTGGCGTGCCTGAAGTTCAGCGCCTAAATAAATTACAAAAACTTGATTTCAGAGCCCTACAACCAGGTTGTGATTATAGCAAGAAATATATCCAGGTAAGAGTTTTTGTGACTAAGAATGCTGTTTTCTTCCGAAAGGAATGCTAAATTTTACCTCAAGTTTCTTTATTGGAACTATATTAGGAATGGTATTTCCTGTATCATAATATTTGAGACTGAATGTTTTGATGATAAATTATTCTTAATGGTGTAGCATTCATTTTGCAAGGCCCTGTTGAATTCCTCTGTGATAACTGGAATAAGTTTGGAAGGTACAAAGATAAGTAAATATAGTCCCTGAACTAAAGGTGACGAGTTCTTTTGGGATTTGATAGATTGCCTAATGTCTAATTCTAATTAATAAATATAGTATAGTCACTGTGAAATGTGAACATTTAGGACAGAGCTTTTGGTTCTCACAAGTTAGGATAGTTGAGCTGGAATTTGAAGAATGACTGAGATTGTATCTGCCTTTTGGGTAAAGCGGTATTTATGTGCATGTTGAGGAGTTTCGATATTATTCTGAAAATTATGAGATGACTCCTTACCAGATTCTAAGTGGAAGAAAGATTTGATTGAAGTTCTAAACTACTGTGCCTTATGGGCAAAGAGTGTATTTGAAAGGGCACTATTAAAGGAAGGACCTTTTGTTAAGAGGCATTTGCAGTAATCTAAGTGAGGGTTCATGCTGGTCTGAACCAGTGGCAGAGGGAATGATAGGAAGGTGACAAATAAAAAATAGTAATAAATTATAATAATGATGAAATTTAGCCTTTATTGAGCTTTTTCAGTAGGTAGTATTGTAAGTGCTTTACATTTATCAACTCATTTATCATTACAAAGAACTGTGAATTAGGCACTGTTATTCCTGATCTGTAGATGAGGGAACTGTTTTAGGCAGGTTAAATAATTTGCCTGAGATCATGTAGCTAGTAAGTGGTAGAGCTGTAAATCGGGAGGGAGTGGTGTCTTAGGTACTTAAGAAGGCAAAGATTTCAAGGACTAAGTAATATCAGTAACTCTTCTATAGATTGTCATGTGGTAGGCAGTTTTTTTTTTTTAATTGTTTTTTAAATTGAGATATATTCACACACCATATGATCCATCCAAAGTATACAATTAGTGGCTCACGGTATCATCATATAGTTGTGTGTTCATTGCCACAATCAATTTTAGAACATTTTCATTCCTCCAAAATAAAGAAAAAAATAAAAACACCCAAAACATCCCATATCCTTATCCACCCCTATTTTCTCTCTGTATTTTTTGTCTTTATTGTATTACTCAGCTGCCCATACACTGGATAAAGGGAGTGTCAGTCACAAGGTTTTCACAATCACATGGTCACACGATAAAAGCTACATAGTTAAACAGTCATCATCAAGAATCAAGTTTACTGGATTACAATTCAACAGATTCAGGTATTTATTCTTAGCTATTCGAATACACTAGAAACTAAAAAGGAACATCTATATAATGCATAAGAATAACCTTCAGAATGACCTGCCAACTCTATTTGAAATCTCTTAGCCACTGAAACTTTATTTTATTTAATTTCTTTTCCCCCTTTTGGTAAAGAAGGCAGTCTCAATCCCACAATGCCAGGGAGTCATGTCCCACAATGCCAGGGAGACTTACACAGCTGGGAGTCATGTCTCACATAGTGGGGAGGGTAGTGAGTTTATTTGCATATTGGTTAGAGAGAAAGGTGGTAGGGACTTTCTTAACCTCTGTAAAGCATATGCTATTTCTTAATCATCATAAGAACCCTGTAGATAGGTATTATTATTTCCGTTTTATAGTTCGGAAAGCAGATGCAGGTTAAATAATTCATCCAAAGTCAAATAACTAGTAAATGGCTGAGCTGTGATTTGAACTCCCATTGTCTTTGTTTCTTACCAATGCATTATTTAGCTGTTAGGTGCTCAGTGTAACTGAGGTGGTGTGATGGTTAGAAAATCATCTGTTTTATTTAGCAACTGAGAAATTATTGGCAAGACTAGTTTTGTAGGAGCACTAAGAAGCTAATCCATTTTTCAGTTTTTTATGGATAGAATGTTAGGAGAGTAAATGGAAGAAGGAAGCTTCTTTCTAGAAATTTTGATATTCTTATCACAGGAATTATAACCCTGAAATAGGAGAATGGAAGGCTTTCTAATCCTAGCTGAGTCGATTTTGCATTTGGGTAATAATGATGGGCTTTATGCTACCTAAAATCAATGCCATAATCCATTATCTTTTCTAATAACGTATAACTCCCCTCAAGTGAAACAAAGCAATTAAAAAGGATGTTCACCTTTAAGAGTGTACCAACATTTCCTTTCATTCTCTGTTCTTCTGTTTCTCTCTCCGTTCTTCCAATAAAAGGCCATGATCACTAGTTTGCTCCTATAGTCATTTAGTATTCTGAAAAGGAGTTGAACCCTGGAATCAAGCAGCCTAGGTTCAGTTACAGGTCCACCGTTTATTAGATGTATGATCAAGAAAGCAATTTAATCATTTTATGACTTATTTTCTTCATTTGTACAATGGGAATTGTAATAGAATCTACCTCGTGTATATTGGGAGGAAAACTGTCAGGTGCTCACTTATTGAATTCTGAGCATTCAATATTGCTGGTAGTTGTGGTAAAGATAATGATGGTAACTTCAACATTAGTGTCTTTAGACAGTGCATTCACCTTGCTACTCAGATTCTTCAGGATGAAACAATGTACTATGGTCCCATTGACCAGAGGTAGAATTATGTGATTAGTGACACTCAAGCTTCAAAACTCTTCACTTCCTGAAGAGTTTTGAAGTCCTTCCAAAGCCCTGGTAGAGGCCTTAGAAGTGAGTTACATATTCATGTGTATTTGTAAAATTTTAAAAGGCAGGACTTTTTAACTTCAAATGGTTAAGACGACTGTCTCTTTCCACTTTGACTTTCCTTACATCACAATACTTCTCATGTTAAGTGGTATTGGAAATGGCTGACATTTTTGGAATCTAACTAAGAGAAATTTGACTTAGGGAGTACATTTAGTTAGGGTTTATGTGGTTTACAATAACTTTCATATTGCTAGCTCTCCTGGTTGAGGAATCATTTCTAGGAACCCTTCAGTTCATTGGGCAACCTGGCACAAAGATATGAGGCCAGAAATTGTATCAGGTATGAATGTGTCCTGATATACCCAGCATTCGAATATATAGTTAGTGGAAGAAAAACAGGTATTCAAATGTATGGAGCCTGAAGCTAGTCTGAGGAGAATTTACAAATCTTACAGCTTACACATGAAAGAAACTTAGAAATTTTCTTGTGCTGGGCAACAATCTGAAAAATTTTCATGATGCTTCCAATAGTGAGTGGTGAAGTTGAATAAAATTGTTATAAACTATTAATAACAAAAAATAAATTTTAATCCACTATACTATAGGAAAAATTGAATTATCTTTATATCTCTATAAAAATCAATATAAAATCATTGACATGAAAAGAGGATCAAAGAGTATATAGCCAAAAAATGAAGAAATGTGTCAGGCAATGAATTATTAATGAATTATTATGAATTATTAGTGAATTACTAACATGTTATTGTGGACTTTAAAATTTTTTCTTGGTTTTTCAGCTTTTAAACTTTACAATTTGGTGTAATTTATTTTTTTAATTCTAACAAAATATTCACTTTTATAGTAAAGAAAAATTTTGTGAAGGAATGGAGAGAGAAAAGTCAGTCAGAAGGGATGTGACTGGCAGGTTGATGTCCCTCTATCATGGGACTTGCCTTTAAGAAGTCTGTTACTGCAAAGGAGAAGCTAGGCCTGCTTATAATTATGCCTAAGAGTTTCCCCCTGAATCCCTCTTTGTTGCTCAGATGTGGCCCTCTCTCTGTAACTAAGCCACCCCAGCAGGTGATCTCACTGCTCTTCCACTTACGTGGGACCTAACTCCCTGGGGGTGTAAATCTCCCTGGCAATGCAGAATGTGACTCCCAGGGATGAATCTGGACCCGGCATCGTGGGATTGAGAACATCTTCTTGACCAAAAGGGGGATGCGAAATGAAACAAAATAAAGCTTCAGTGGCTGAGAGAATTCAAATGGAGTCGAGAGGACACTCTGGTGGACATTCTTACGCACTATATAGATAACACTTTTTAGGTTTTAATGTATTAGAATAGCTAGAAGTAAATACCTGAAACTGTCAAACCCTAACCCAGTGGCCTTGCTTCTTGGAGACGATTGTATGACATTGTAGCTTACAAGGGGTGGCAGGGTGGTTTTGAAAACCTTGTGGATCACACTCCTTTTATCCAGTGTATGGATGGATGAGTAGATAAATGGGGGCAAAAAACTAAAAGAAAAATAGGGTGTGTGTGGAGGGAACGATTTGGGTGTTCTTTTCTTACTATTTTTTTTTTTATTCTTGCTATCACTTTTTCTGGTACAAGGAAAATGTTAAAAAAATAGATCGGGGTGATCAGTGAACAACTGTATGATGGCAACGTGATCATTTGTATATTTTGGATGATTGTATAGTGTGTGAATTAATCTTAATTAAAAAAGATTGTAACTGTGTAACCAAATAAACCTGCTTTATAGAAACAAAAACAAAGAAAGGAATGTGAGGTTGCTTTGGAGAGAATAAGAATGTGTCTAAATATCTAAATATGTTATTGTGATTGATTGCAATTTAATTCTGCAAGATTTTAGTTCTTTGAAATTTATTTGGACTTATTTAAAGGGATACATATAGTCTGCTTTCATAAACATTTCCATGTTCACTTGAAAAGGATGTGTATATAGCAGTTGTCAGGTATAGTGTTAAATGTCAATTATATGAAGTTTCATGATGCTGCTGTTCAGATCTTTTATCTTAGTACTAATTTTTTCTACTTGTTCAATCAAATACTGAAAAGAGGGTTGTTAATTCCAACTATGATTGTCTATTTGTCTGTTTCGTTAGGTCAGTATTCTTGTATTTTGAAGCTCTTATTAAGTGCATGCGTATTTAGGATGTTATCTTTTTGATGAACTGAGCTTTTTATCATTACAGAATGTTCCTCTTTATATCTGGTAACTCTTTGTCTTGGAATCTATTTTCTTATAATAATGTAGCCATGCCCACATTCTTATGTTTACTGTTTGCATTGTATATCTTTTTTTTTTTTTTTAATTTTCAACTGATTTGTGGTTTTTATATTTTCAGTTTCTCTTAGATGGTATATTATTGGACCATGCCTTTTAATCTAGTCTGACAGTTTCAGCATTTAATTGGAGGCTTTAGTCAGTTAATTTAATATAATTATTGATAAGGTGGTATACTTCTTTTTTCCTTTCTGTTTCTGTTTAATACTCCTTTTTGCTTCTTTTCTGAGTTCTTTTGGGTTAATTAAAATTTTTTCTCATTCTATTTTCTTTCTCTATTGGGCATGAGCTATACCTCTTATTATTTTACTTAGTGGTTATTCTAGGATTGCTGGTATATGTTCTTAAACTTGTTAAACTCTATGCAGAGTTAATGTTTTACTGCTTTCCACCTGACAGTTATTTCTCGTGTCATGCTTCATTCTTCCTTTTGACAAATATTAAAGTCTTACAGTGGTAAAATTCCATTTTTCTACTTCCCTGTTCTTTATGCTGTTATGTTACTTGTATATGTATTATAAACTCTACTTTGGCCTGTATTATAAACTCTACATTACAGTGTTTCTGTTTTTGCTTTAAGCAGTGAGTTGCCTTTTAAGGAAATTGGGAAGGAAAAAAATAACAGCTTTTATCTTTACTGATAGATTTACCATTTCTGGTGTTCTTCATTTATGCCTGTAGACCTGCATTTCCACCTGGTGTAATTTCCCTTCATCTTGAAAAACATTGTTTAGCATATCTTGTTGTACAGTTCAGCTAACGATGAATTCACTTAACTTTCATTCATTTGAAATACCTTTATTTCACCTTTATTTTTGAAAGATATTTTTTCCCAGATGTGGAATTCTCTAGGTTGACTTTGTTTCTTTAAGGACTTTAAAGATATTCCATTTTTTTCAGGCTTTTATTGTATTATGTCTGTTGAGTAATTGTTTTCATCTGCCGCCTTCCCGTTTATCTTTCATTTTCTGCAGTTGGACTGTAATAAGCCTAGGTATGATTTTCCTTTGAATTTCTCCTGCTTTTGGGTAACTGAAGTCCTTAGACCCTGTTCTAGTTTGCTGATGCTGGCGGAATGCAAAATACCAGAAATGGATTGGCTTTTATAAAAGGGGATTTATTTGGTTACTGAGTTACAGTCTTAAGGCCATAAAGTGTCCATCAACAAAGGGTACCTTCATTGGAGGATGGCCAATGGTGTCCTGGAAATCTCTGTTAGCTAGGAAGGCACATGGCTGGTGTCTGCTCCCAAGTTCTGGTTTCAAAATGGCTTTTTCCCAGGGTGTTCCTCTCTAGGCTGCAGTTCCTCAAAAATGTCACTCTTAGTTGCTCTTCGGGTGTTTGTTCTCTCTTAGCTTCTCTGGAGCGAGGAGTCTGCTTTCAACGGCCGTCTTCAAACTGTCTCTCATCTGCAGCTACTCTCTCAGCTTCTGTGCGTTCTTCAAAGTGTCCCTCTTGGCTGTAGCTCCTCTTCAAAATGTCACTCACAGCTGCACTAAGTTCCTTCTGTTTGTCAGCTCATTTATATGGCTCCAGTGATTTAATTTAGACCCACCCTGAATGGGTGGGGTAACACCTCCATGGAAATTATCCAACCAGAGTCATCACCCACAGTTGGGTGGAGCACATCTCCATGGCAACTCTCAAAGAATTAGTCTAGTCAACACTGATCTGTCTGCCCACACAAGATTACATGAAAGATAATGGTGTTTTTGGGGGACATAATACATTCAAACCGGCACAGACCCATACTTAATATTTTTCATCAAATTTGGGAAATTATTGGTCCATATTTCTTGAAACATTTTTTTTTCCACATTAATACCTTTTTTTTTTCTTTCTGTTATGCCAAGGACACTTATGTTAGACTGTTTCATGTTGTCCTACAGGTTTCTGAGGTACTTTTGCTTTTTCTTCAGTATGTTTTTTTGTGATTTTCAGATTGATCTGTCTTCATTTTTATTGATTCTTTTTTCCTACCATTTCTAATAGTTGCTTTTTTTTTTTTGACCGAAGACTATTTTCTTTACATTCTTGAGCATATTTAGAATAGCAGCTTTAAAGTCTTTGTCTGATAAGTACAACAGCTAGACCATCTTAGGGTTGGGTTCTCTTGACTGCTTTTTTTTAGCTATAGGATATGTTTCCTTGTTTACCTTTTTTTTTTTTTTTAAGCATATTATTAATTTTTTTACGGTATACGGGACACTTCAGAAGCAGATAAAGTTCTTTGGCTGATGAGGCACATAGATAGCCAGTCAGCGGAGAATGCATGAAAGGAGACAGCTTTGTTAGATCAAAGTCTCTGGAGGGGGAGAGGCGAAAATGAGGATGGCAGAGGGGTCCCGGGCATACCTACCTGGGCTCCTGCAAGGGTCTGTGGAGGAAGGGGCTCTTACTTTTACTGTGACTCAGAAGGGTAGGGTTTGCTCACAGATACTGGGGATTAAAAATTTCAAACTAAACAGTGAAAAGCAGATGTGGCAAGGGCTATTTGGAGAAGCTTAGGGTAGCTTCTTATCATCCAAGCCATATGGAGATAGCAGGTTTTGCTGGTAAATTATGTGGTATGAAAGGGCAAGGGGCTTTTGGAGAAGCAGCGGCAAGGCTGTCCCAGGAAGCTGTTCGTGGTTCTTAACATCCAAACTGTATAGAAGTGCAGGCCTTGCTAGTTGTGGTTATGTCCATGGCAGGGCTAGCTGGGGTGTTCGCTCAAAGGGGAGATTTATGATTAGGCCAGGCAGGATGATAAGATACCAAATATGATTTCTTTTATGCTAGTACAAGATGATATCTTGCAGAGTCTGGATGCTGTTGTCATTTTCTCCAGAGTGTTGATTTTTGCCTTAGCATGCAGTTCTTTTACTGGCTGTTTACCTTAAACTTGTAGGCTTAGTTTTATACTTTGCTAGGATCAGTCTTTGTAAAGCGCATGGTGTTCCCCAAGCCTTTCTAACTTAGTGAGACTCAGTCTGCAAACTCCATCTTCCTGGAGATTTTGTCATGGCTTTGTTTAATGTTTTGTTAGGGCCCATCCAAAGTAGGCCTTACTCCAGGAAATAATGCTTGCCACAAGGGATGATTTTTTTAGTTACCTCAACAGAATGCTTATGATGTTTACAAAGTGAAGAGATGGACTGGAACCCCCAGTATTTCCCAGTACACTTTTCATCTGATATTTCTGTTTCTCTCTCAGTGGAACACCTCATGTGGTCTCACCCCTAGTGTGCCCGTCCTAGTGATTGACCAAGGACTTGGAGGAAGCACATACATATTTGTGATTCCTTCCTTCCTTTTCCCTGTACAACTCCCTCCTCTTAAGTTCCCTACCCCGTATATTCTAGCTGCTTCATTAGTCCTATAGTCTTGATTTCTTCAGTTTAGTGGGACCTTATTTGTTTGATCTTTTATTCTTTTTATTTTTCATTTTCCTGATATTTTCTTTCATGTGAAATAAAATTTTATGGATTACAGTTGGTCTTCTTTACTCATTTCATATAAATTCTTACCAAATATTTGCTAGCATTCTCAAACTCATTTTATGTGTGGTTGTTTAGTGTAATATTTCTTGCATACTTGTATTTTTTATTAATAAGGTACTGATTTGATTCCTTTTCTTTATGACAAATCTTTAATAATAATTACTGAGCTGCATCTAGTTTAATGTTCTTATACTGTGTGCTTGATATAGAACATCCAAATAATTACAGTGAATTTATTTTTCTTCTGATTAAGCAGTCTATATTAAATACCCTTTTTTTCATTATTTTTTCCCACTTTTATTAGTGAAGTATTTTTAAAATTTTTACTATTTTTATTAGTATTATTATAAAAAGCCCATTTTGCTATAAGTGAACATGTTAGTATCCAGTAGGATTCAAACTAGGAAATACCTTTTATTTCTCACGGTCATCATACTGTTATGTGCATTGCTATTTAAAAAAAAAAATGGTCACATTTAAAAAAATATGATTTCTGTTATTTCATATATCTGAGTGAATCTCTTTTGACTCAGTTTACATGCTTGCATACTCTTTTTCTAACCTGCAGATATATCTGTTCTTTATGTTTCGTGAATTTTTAAAAATGTGTTTTACTTCTGAAAGTTGATCTGGAATTCATAATGATAACTTTTTTATCAGGCATTGCTTACTGATACCTGCCTATTTTGTATTTATTTGTCTTTATTTTTTTTAAATGAAGATGCCTTAATTTACCAGCTATAATTACCATAAAATGGGTTGGCTTAGCAAGAATTTATTGGCTCAGGGTTTCAGACGTTAGAAGGCTTGCTTCCTCCTGGGCATTCTGGAGGTCTGGCAATCTTTGGGGTTTCTTGGCTTTTCTGTCACATGGTCCTTTCCTTTCTCTTTTGGATTTTGGTTCTGTTGATTCCCAGCTTCCTGTCCACCATGTGGCTTTGTCTTCATAAGGCTTCTCGTAAAAGGATTAAGTTGGGGCACACCTTAACTAAATATAACATCTTCCAAAGGTCATATTTACCATAGAGTCACTCACCCACAGGAATGGATGGAGATTAAAACTGCGTTTTTCTGGGGTACATAATTCAGCCTACCACAGGAGGTAATTTCCATAAATTAAAATTCACTGTTTTTAGTGTATGGGTCTGTGAGTTTTGACAAATGTACGAAAGCATATAGCTGCATCCATAGTCAACCTATAGAACAGTCCATCACCATCCAAAAGTCCCCTGTATCCCTTTGTAGTCAGATACTCTACTCAACCCCTGGTAACTATTTACCAGTTTTCTGATCCTATACTTTTGTCTTTCAAGAATACATATAAATTATTAAATTGTACAGTATGTAGCCTTTTGAATCTGGCTGCTTGCACTTAGCAAGGTGCATTTGAGATTCATCCAAGTTGTGTTTATCAGTAGTTGTTCCTTTTTATTAGTGACTAGAATTCCATTACAAGATGTGCCGCAGTTTGTTTATCCATTCCCTAGTGCAGAGATGTTTAGATTCTTTCCAGTTTCTTTTTTTTGTGTGTGTGATGATGAATAAAGCAACTATAAACATTTTTATACAGATTTTTTTGTAAACATAGGTTTTCATTTTATTTGATAAATGTCAAGCAATCAAGTAGTTCTTAAGCAACAGTGCAACCCCTAGCTTGGCCAGTTCAGCCTTTAGAGAGACAGGGAACCCATATGGATTTAGTCTGTTACTCATAGCAGGCAACACGAACTTCATGCTCAGATTGGTTTTCCTTACCTCCCCTGGTTCCACAGGGACAGGCCTAGGTACATACTGCACACATAAGGGTTTGTGTCACAGCTTAGGAACATTTAGTTTAGAAACGCCCTAATCTTGTAAGGAATGATATGTTTTTGATATCGAAGCAAACATGAGATTTCTGGAGTAAAGGCAAACTATTATTCTTTTTAGCAGTAAGTACAATGGTTTCTCATGCTCCATTCTCCCCATTCAGAGTGATGCAATGAGAGTCAGATGCGATCCTGTCTGTAAAGTTGTTTTTTGTTTTTTTTTAATACCACAGAGGAACTGTGAAATTATGACTGGGAGTATATAGGACAGCTGTCAAACTTCACCTTCTTGAAAGAAGGAGAGAAACCTAATCTCCCTAATGTAAACACATCCTTTGGAGTGTAAAGGAATGGCTCTAGATTTCATCCATTGAAATGTAAGCATATACTTCTGGGGAGGTAAATCTCTGTGAAAGTCTCTCATTATTCAGTCATCCTTTAACTTCCAAGGTTTAGGTAACTTTTGTATTTTTTTTTTTTGGGTCACAAAGCCCTAACAGCAGAAACATGAAACTATTTATATTGTTTCTGGACAGATCCCCCCTCCCCTTAGGTTTCTCCGTGATTTGGCTTCTGGCAGATTTTTTGCCTGTATATACTTCTCCATCAGTCATTCTAATTAATCTGGCTGATAAGGACTAGAACCAAATGTGTTCATTTGTTTGTTTGCTTTTAATACAGCATTTAGCAAGACTGGTTTGCAGGACTCCAAGCAACAGGATGAGGTTTGCAATATTGATCTCAGCCATTCTCCTCAGGGGTCCTGTATTTAACCATCCGAACAGATCCCATTAACCATCAGGATCTACTTGGAAAGCCAGGTGACTTTCTCTGTAGGTTTTTTATTGGCCTTTCCCACCTGGCCTGAGGCAGTAATCCAGGTATAGCAGGATAGTAATAATTTGCACAAACTTCACCTTGGCCTGCAAGCAGCAAGTCTTTGGTAAATTCTGTTTTCCATTACAACTCTGGCCAGTGAATTGAGGCTGACTTGAATGCCTTTGGGATTGAGGTAGTATCACTGCTTATTTCAGTTAAAGGCAGTGTTCCAACCCAGCTTAGCCCTAAGATCGAAGAACACACCAGGAATAGAAATGGCCATGGTTTTAATTGGGACTTACTGGCAGAAGATAGTGATCTCATGGTGGCAGCTGGCTGTCAACAGTGAACTGCGTGAAAAGAGAGAGGAGTGCCACGGGGGGGGGGGTGTAGACTTATAAAGGTTTGTGACAGTGGAGTGTCTCATGAGATTTGATTACTAACAGTCATTAGGGAAGGGACCGTTTTAATGCCTTCTCCCCTAGGGGGGTGGGGCCTGTTGTCTGGTCATGTAGGCGGCTCTGTGTATCTCATAATGGATGAGGGGGCAGGTCCCTAGTTCCTGGGTCCTCACAGTCCACCCCCACACAGCAGACTACGTTGAACGTAGGACAGACATTGCAGAATAAAAACAACAGATATTGCAGGATGAGAGACAACAGAACACTGGAAGTCCTTCCCCCAGAGATCCAGATTTTTCGATGTGTTGAATTCTTCCAGGCCAGCAGAGTGCTCCATGCAGTCCAATTCGTAGGGGTCACAGACCAAGGAAGTCCAGTAGTGCTTGAAGATGGCAAACCCAACATTGGGTTCGACTTTAGGCATGAGTTATCATTGAAGTCCACTGTAGAAAAGTGTTTGCTAGGGCCCTGGGGGCAAAAAGAAAGATGTTTATGGGGAACAATAAGGGGTAATTACATGTTAGAGATCCATTGATTGATAACAAGTTTCTAAACAGAGAATTGTTTTGGGGAGGATTTAAATACCAGATATTCTCTTGTAAATTTTGAGTTTTCTGCCATTGAATAAATTGTTAATCTGGGCGTAAGAAGGATACATATAGTCATGGGTAAAGTTCCCATGAAAATAGGAGGCCCCAGTTTGGCGATAAAAGGTTTTTACGGGCATTTAGGTCTTATTACATTATTTTGGGTAATTTCTGTTCCCCAGGGATTCAGGGTTCCTAACCAGTGCAGCTGCATAGGCCAGCACCAAGGCCAAAGGACCTCATTTTCCCCATTTGTGTGGTCTGAGGCACAGGCAACAGCAAGTTATTACCATTCCCTCTTTCGGGCTGTAAGGCCGTTGGCCCCTTAACTTGGATTCTCAGTGCTTGCATTGGTCCCACCATTAGCATTTCAGTGGGTGCAGGTGCAGCAGCCCATGGCATTGTGTTTAAGTGAGTTGAGGCCTGATAGGGCTTTTTAGGCCATTGTAGAGATTTCATAGTCCATAGCCCATGTTTGGGTCATTTGTCTGGTAAAAGGTGATCCCTGAACATTGTCTGTTTGTGTAGGTACGCCATATAGAGTGTACACGTTTCCTAAACAACAGATGGTGGGCCACTTAACCTACCAGGAAAGCCAACAAAAGTCCTGTAGCCGTGTCCACGGCAGTAAAAGCATACCTCGAGAACAGAAGGGGACTGATACATGTAGTCCACGTGTGCCATCTGGTGTGATAGCCTATGAGGTTGATGCAAGGAGTATGAATAGCAGTCTAGTGATGTCCATTAGCTGCTGGCAACAGATACCTTTTGTTGTTTGCAGGAATCCCAGATGTCTTTCCACACTTCCTGTACATAGAGGGGGTGACCTATGATTGTCCATTGTTGCCATCCAGGTTGTAAGGCCTTTGTAAACATCCCAGCTGTTGGTACAGACGGCCAGCCTATCTCCTGGTTCATGTGTTTTGCACACTGCTGTTAACTCAGCCCATTGTCTTATATAGCGCCAGTCTCCTACCATATAGTGTCAGTACTGGATTAGACTGCTACAGCTGTCCATGTGGGAGGCTGCCTGCAAGTGGACCCATCAGTGCACCAAGGCCATGTCAATGGCTACCTCAGGTGCATCAACTTTAGCTGTTGAATCCTCTATATAGGACACTGGTGTGAGAATCTTGTGCATTTTTGCATGCACAGGGCTGGTGTTTAAAATGCTGTGCTGTAGCAGTTAAGCTTTCCATTTGGTTAGTGTGCTCAGTTGGGCACTGCCAGAGCATGGTTTAGAAGCCGTGTCGATTATCCACCCCTGAATAGGGATGGCTGTTTTTAAGATGACTGGGCATCTTTGCATCAGTCCCTCCACTTGCGATAAGGCATTATATGCAGCACACAATTGCTTTTTTAGGGGGCTGTATCTCAGTTCTGCCCCTTTCTATAATTGTGACCAAAGGCCAGGGGGCATTTGTTTAGATTTTTGTCTCTGCTACAGACCCCACCCAAAGCCAATATTAGTGCTGGCTTCATCCAATTCACAGGTTAAGTCTGGATCTATGCCCTCCAGTGTTTGTGCCTGTGCTATTGCCCCCTTTGCCTTTTTAACCACAGCCTGTTGGGAGGTGTTGTTCCATTCCCGGAGATAGCCTTTCCTAATCAAGATATACAGAGGTTTTAACATTTGGCTAAGTGAGGAACAAAAGCTCTTTAGTACTCCAGCAACCCAAAGAAGGCCGTTAGTTGCTTTGGCATTTAAGGCAGGGAAATTGCACGTTATCAACTACAGCAGAAGGTATAGTTTTGTTTTATCTGATCATATAACACCTAAGTCTGAAAGAGTTACTGGTTAGCATGATGTTATCAGTGTAGTGAAAGAGTTACATTTGTGGGACCTTTACACTTAGCCAAATCTTTTGCCATGAGAGGGAGGCAGGTGGTCCGGCTATGTACATAGCCTTGGGGAAACACAGTAAAAGTTCATTGTTGGCCTCTTTAGGAGAAGGTGATTGCAGTCTGGCTTGATTTTCCTAGGGAAATGCTAAAGAAAGCATTAGCAAGATCTAATCTCTTTTAAACTATACCTCCCCCATCTTTCTGCACCAAGTCCCTCCTTCATAGCTGCCTTAGGTGCTTAGGCCTTGCGGACAGGGTTAGGGGAGACAGAAAGAAAGAGGCTTGACCTGTTGAACTTGAATTTAAAAGTTTTATGGGATTTAGGGAGTTTCTGTGCCCTTCATTTAATTATTCCCAATTATTAGATCTATTTCACTTAAAGCTATGACCTGGATAATTGGAAAAGGTCTTTGCCTTTTCCAGAGTTAGCCCTTTGGCAGCCTTCTGCTGCCTTAGGGAAATTTCAGGGGTGATTTCTTTTTAATGTCCAGGTTTGTTTACAGTAATTACAAAACTAAGGCTTTGAACCCTGCTGCCTGGAGGGTTTTTTTTTTTTTTAAGCCTATGGTTTTCTATCTGTTTCAGAACAGTCTGCTGTAGCTAGCCGTACTGCATACAACAACAGTTAGCCGACTGTAGTGTAGTCAAGCAAGTGGGCGGCCCCTCCCCACATCAAGGTAGCAGACCACCCCAGGATTACCTCCTTGGACTTGCAGATTTCTTTTTTGAGACAGTCTGCTGTACCTGACTGTACTGTACATAATGGCCAGATGACTGCAGTGCAGTCAAGCCAAGTGGGAGGCCCCTCTTGAAATTAAGGAAGTAGGCCACCCTGGGATTACCCCTGTGGATTTGTGGATTTCTCTGTCCTTCTCAATATAGTCTACCATAGTTGACTGCGACACATATAATGGCCACAGTGAAGCAAGTGGGAGGCACCCCAGACTCCCTTCCCAGGACTCAGGCCAATTATGGCTGGTGGCTCTTTGGTTCTCCTGGCTGGGCTGTTCCAACACAATTAGCCCTAAGACCGTAGAACACACCAGTCATGGAAGTGGACATTGGTTTAATTGGGACTTACTGACAAGAGATAATGGTCTCATGGTTGCGGCCGGCCATTGAAAGTGAACGACACAAAAAGAGAGAGAACGCCAAGGGTGGGGGGGGAGGTGCTTATAAAGGTTTGTGACAAAGGAGTTTCTCATGAGCTTTGATTACTGAGTAGGGGAGGGAAAGTTTTAGTGCCTTGCCCCCTGTGGGGGAGGGACCTGTTACCTGGTCATATAGGTAGCTGCATGTATCTCATAATAGAAGAGAGGGTGGGGCCCTGGGCCCTGGGTCCTCACAGACAGGGACAAATTTTATACCACCTTTCTAGTGGAGTAACTCCCATGCCGGTGAAACTTCCCACATAATATATATCCGAAGGCTACCTGGCTTTTAATTAAGGATGTTTTTCTTAAACAAATGAATGTTGCTGGCAACTACCCCTACTTGCAAACCACATTGTTTTTGTGGTTAATTTCTGCTGTTCACACAAGAAACACAATCTTGAGGACATAATTGATACCCCTGGAAACAAAGAGATTGCAGTTGTTGGGGGTCCTTCCAGGAAGGCCAAGTTAGGTAGCTTGACAGGGTCCCCAGTGTGGTCTCCTCCAGCTGGTAAGCCTCTGTTTGACCTCAGTTCAGTACAAATAATTCATTGTTTTCAGAGGGAATTGCTAAGGCAGTTAGTGAAATGAATCCTGGTTGTCCAGTTCATTCATCTTACAAGTTATGGAGGACATTGGAAGTGTTCTGCACGAAAGGTACAGGAGGTAGTCTGTTTCCTGGTAACTGTTGCCAGTGGAGTTTGCTGCCCATTATACATATAAACCAGTCTTCGACACTTGGGGTTTCAGAGAGAGGAAGAGCTTTATTACAGAGTGCTGTGTAAGGAAATATGAAGTAAAAAATAAAAATCCAGAAAACAAGCCTCGGATCTGTTTCTCAAAACTGGAGAAACTCTGAGGTTTTTATGAGATTTGAACAAAGGTACTTAGGATGGTGGAAGATATTGAATGATTCATTTGTGTAAGCACAGGTCCAAGAAGCTGCTCTTGTGGAGTGACAAAAGCCAGTTGGGATAAGCATCAGGTTACAGGTCATGATAGGGTTGGAAATCGCTTAATTAACGTAAGATAACAAGTAAAGGAATTGAACTAAGCTAAACAGATGGGCCATTAAGAACTGACAGAGTCCTGTTGGGGCAGTGTATATAGTTATGGGTTACAGAAGAGTCCTAAATAGTTCAGGTAACATAAGATAGCAAGTAAGGAAGCTAAGCTAAACAAAAGGGTATAAGGTCTGACAAAAGCCAGCTGGGGCAAACATATAGTCACTGGTTACAGAAATGTTGTAAAGTGTAAGATAAGAAGTAAAGGAATGAAAGAAAACTAAAATAACATTTACAATTAAAACCTTATAGTCAACAGTTATGATCTGCAGGGAAACCAAGACTCTTCCTGAGGGAAATGGGCTACTTGGGGACAACAGGGGTTACATGGTTACTGTGCCAGTTTGAATGTATTGTGTCCCCCAAAACACCATTGTCTTTGATGCAGTCTTGTGTGGGCAGACATATTAGTGTTGATTAGATTGTAATTCTTTGAGTGTTTCCATGGAGATGTGACCCACCCAACTGTAGGTGATAACTGTGGATGATTTCCATGGAGGTGTGGCCCCGCTTGTTCAGCATGGACCTTGATTAGTTTACTAGAGCACTATATAAGCTCAGACAGAAGGAGCGCACTTCCTACAACCAAGAGGGACACTTTGAAGAAAGCACAGGAGCTGAGAGAGGTGCTGCAGATGAGAGGCAGTTTGAAGACGGCCGTTGAAAGCAGACTCTTGCTCCAGAGAAGCTAAGAGAGGACAAGCGCCCCAAGAGCAACATTTTGGAGTACGCCATTTTGAAACGCAACCTAGGAGCAAGCGGACGCCAGCCACTTGCCTTCTGAGCTAACAGAGGTTTTCCAGACACCATTGGCCATCCTCCACCTGATTGTTGATGCCTTATCTTGGACACTTTATGGCCTTAAGACTATAACTTTGTAACGAAATAAACCCCCTTTATAAAAGCCAATCCATTTCTGGTGTTTTGCGAAAAGGCAGCATTAGCAAACCAGAACAGTTACGTTATGGTTAGAGCCATCAACAGTTAGTTTACATTCAAAGCTTGCAGCACTTTGTGACATCAGCACCAGTGCATTTTCCTTTGGGAAGAGGTGAAGATTCCTGGGTCATATCTGAAAGACAAAGATCCTTAATGCTTCCCCACCCTTACACCACTGATATTTAAGGTGTACTCTCCCCAGGTGTTGGGGATCCCTCCTTAGGTGCCTGGGTTTTTTGCTCACTCTCCATTGTTAAAAATTGGTGTGTCCCATTCCAATAACTGTAACTTCACATTTTTTCGGGTCATCACCTACTTTCACCTAGACCTTTTTCTAGTTGGATAAGGTGAAAGAGGACCAAAAATACCTGCTTTGAATTTGATTTTTTTAATCTAATTTAATCTGATGGTGGTTCTCTTAATTGCTTTGTGCCTTGAGCATGTTTTCTTGCTTTTTTGTATGTCTCATAGTTTGTCATTGTTGAAAGCTGTACATCTTGTGTAGGACAGTGGAAACCAAGGAAAATAGTTTTTATTCTTTGTGCTAGTGTGGTACATTGGGTTAATCTTGCCAGGGGTTGCGCTGGGTTTGGGAGTTGGGATTTATTGTCACACTGGTTAACCTCAGTTACTACAGAATTTGAATTTATCTAGCGCTATGTTGTTTTTAGGATGGGGCCTGGTTGACCAGAGGTTTTTTTTTCTCCATGTGTTTTCTGCCCTTTAGGTGTTCCCTTTGTGCTTTGCTTCTGTCACTGCTGTTAGGTCTCTTGATCCATGCTATTGCTCCTCTTGCAGTAGCAGACGGTGTTACCTTTTACACTTCCCTGTTGTACTGGCTAAGCATCAATCTTGTCAGGCTCTGTGTCCCTGGATCTTGTGGGTGAGGCCTTTTCAGTGATCCTTCCCTTCCCCTAGCCTCACCCCTATGCATCTATTCCCGGACATCCCCAGAAGGAGTAGAAGGTGTTTTTCTAGTTGCCCTTTCCAACTGCAATGGCTTTTCACCAGTGCTCTAAGAGTGACCGGTTTGTTGTCCTTCTCCCGGCATTTTAAGGCCCTCTTAGGCTCCTTTGTTCACAAGGAAACATAAGGGGAAATATCTAACCAGGTTTTCCTGCCTTTCTTGCAGTAGGTGCCAGCTCCCATCTCCCACCTAAAACCTATCTGTGGAGAAGTGCTTGTATTTAGTGTGAATTCCTCTGGTGTCTGCTTCCTCTGCCTCCATGTTTTTTCACTAGCCCATAGTTGGCCATTAGCAATTCATTGAAAATGTTAGATGAGTTTCTCTCACAAATGTCTGGCAGCATTTGTCATGTCCTCAGGTAAGCAAGTGCTTGCTTCCCATCTCTCCTTGGAGGCCTTTCTCTTTCTTTTGATATCTGGTTAATTGGTTGCCCTGTGACCTCAACTCTGGTGGGATCAAGAAAAATTTTGAAGTTTGCAGATTGTCCAGCTTTTTGTTATCATTGCTAAATGTGTGAGTGGTGATCTCTCTTGTTGATAGTGATATTATTACTTTTTTCTGATTCCTAACTATAAGCAACATTGATATATGAACATAGCTATTATTTTGTTGTTGTTGGCTGTATCAAAATCTGGAATGTTAGTGTGGGAGTTAAGATAGGATTTACTTTTCAACTTTATTAAATAAATAAATTAGATTTCTGTGTGAAAATTGTCAGAGCCCAGTACAAATTTATTCAGACAATCATTAAAGTTTAGAAGAATTTATAGGAAACAATCTGGATTACACATTTCATTTTATTTGAGACTAATGAAATAACCTGTTTTAAGCTGACATAACTGGCTAGTTACAGAAACAGAACTGAGACTAAAATGTACTCGTGTCTTCAACCATTGATTTGTCTGTACTCTCCTTATTTATGAGACTCATTTCATAGTTTTAAATATTTCTTTATTAAATTTTCATTCCTTTCTAAAAGCAAACTCTTCTTTTTTTTCTTTAGTAAAGAATATTACAAGTTAAAATGAGGCTGGGGAAAGTTGATCTAGGTCAACTCTACCTTTAAAATGAGGTTTTGATAGTGCTTAATTAATATAATTGTTTGAGGAATTAAATTGTGAACTCAAAGTATTTTTGAGAACCTGTGATTTTCCTCTACAAAAACTAATTCAGTATTTCATGTCTTAAAAATAGTTACTTGAACGCAGTACTTTATTTGACTTTTTGAAACATAAAATCCTTTATTGCTTTTTAAAAAAATTATTCTAGATTTTAATTATGTCTTGGTGTCATAATAAACCCTTTTGCCTCTTCTATATAACGACTTTTCTCTCATTTCAGGGAATACTTTCTCTTATATCTCCTTTAACTCATCGTGGAAATGGAACAGCTATTTTGAAGATTGCACTACAAGGTATATAGTATAAGCGGACTGTTTTGTGTCATTGATTTTCTCTATTGCTTCTTGGTTTTCAATAATATTTTCCCCCCTCTGGTTTCTAATTTGTTAATCTCTTTTAGTGTACACCTTCTGTTTTTCTTATTGCTTTCATGTTTTCTATCTTGAACTATTCTGGCATTCTTTCTGCTAATTCCATTACCTCTGTCTTTTCTGGGCTCTTTTCTATTGGTAGTGGTGCCAGTTTGGATACCTTCTGTCCCCCAAGAAAAAGCCATGATCTTTTAATCCAGTTTTGAGGGATATTGGGATTAGGTTGTTTCCATGGAGATGTGACCCACCCAACTATGAGTGACACCTTTGGTTAGGATATGACCTCTGATTGAATGCTTCCATGGAGGTGTGGTCCCGCCCATTCAGTGTGGGCCTTGATTTGTTCACTGGAGTCTTATTAAGGGGCTCACAAACAGAAGGACTTCAGAGAAGCTACAGCTGAAAGGACACATTTTGAAGATGGCCGTTGAAAACTGATATTTTGGAGAATGCCATTTTGAAATGCAACCTCAGAGCAAGCAGACGCCGGCGACGTGCCTTCCCAGCTAACAGAGGTTTTCCAGATGCCAATGGCCTTTCTTTGGTGAAGGTACCCAATTGTTGATGCCTTACCTCGGACATTTTTTGGACTTAAGACTGTAACTTTGTAACCAAATAAACCCCCTTCATAAAAGCCAATCCATTTCTGGTGTTTTGCAGAACGGCAGCATTAGCAAATGGGAACAGATTTACTCTGGGTCCTTCTGCTTGCTTCTCCTAGGGTGTTTCTGTCTAAGCGTTTGGGGGTCCTCTCTTTGCTTCTCCGGGGCAAACTCTGGATTTCATCTCTTAGCTTCTTTCCTGGTTCTGGTTTCAATGGCTGTCTCCAAAATGTCTTTGGGCATTTTCTCTCTAAGTGTCTCTGAGCTACCTTCAAAATGTCTCTGCTTCTCATAGAGGACACCAGTAAACTAATTAAGACCCACCTTGAGTGGGTGGGGTCACATCTCCATGGAAACAACCTAATCAAAAGATCTCATCCATAATAAGTCTACACCCACAAGATTGGATTAAAAGAACGTGTCTTTTGTGGGGTACATAATAGATTCAAACCAGCATAGAGGGCTTGAAGACTGGTAAGAGCTGGGGTAAACATTAGTTAACAATTTATGGTATTGGCATAAATCTAATTTGAAGAGCCAGGGTAAGCATTAGCTTATAGTTTACAGTAGTGTTGTAAATAGTTTAATTAACATAAGATAATTAAAGAGACTAAGCTGACAAGGGATTTGGCATAAAGAATGGCTGGGTCAAATAGATTGTTACCAGTTATCGCAGTGTTGTGAAAAATAAGATAATAAGTAAGGGAGAGGAAATTATATTTATATATATAAAATTATATTTGCAGTTAAGTTCTTATAAAGGGAGATGGGCTAATTAGTGACGACAGAGGTTATAGGGTTACAATATCTTTTGAAATTTGGAATTCCCACTGAGGTTGCTGACCCAGATAGCCAGTCAAACCCCTAGCTCATAACATTTGACCCACTACAAAATAAAGCCCACCTGCCCTAAACCCACCCCTATAGGACAAACAAACCCTCATCCACTTCCAAACAATAGGTGTCTAGCTAACTTCCTTTTTGTCTGTAAAAATCATTTGCCCTCCCTAGAAGCCTGAAGCTACTTCTCATTTGCTTCCTGCTGCAGCAGAAATTGGTGTCTGGAAGAAAATTTGTAATCTGCAATCTTGGCTCTGATTTGTCTTTCAACAGTTGTTATAAAGAATAGGGATAGTGTATAAAAAGCAACTTGTTCAATGTTTGGTGCTTAGTGAATGGTAGCCCTTGTGCCGTGGGGCCTTTCCTCTGCTCAACTTTGAAAATTATATTGGGACAGTCCATTCTTTAGTTCAAAGGTTAGATATATTCACTAAAGTGTTTGGAGGTTGTACAAGAAGAAACTAACATATTGCATTTTGTCATTGGGATGTGAACTCACAATGACATCTTAATGAATAATAATGATAAATGCATAATTATAAAGATAACCACAAATAGCACCATTGTTTTAGAAAGTATGATATTATTCTCCCACTGCTTTGTTCTGAGACAACCTTATAAACCAGGAAGGTAAAATCTGCTTTGTTTCAGTTATAAAAATGGGAAGGATTGACCTGGAATATAATTTTAGTGTCAGTAGTTAAAGATTATATAGTTTAGATGGATAAAGGTTGTAGATTATACTTGTTAAAAGAGAAACTCTTCATGCAATTTGGGATCTCACAATTTTGTTGAGTGATTGATGAATCAGGCAGCAACCCATTCAGAAAGTAGAAAGGAGCTCTGCTGAGGAGGTAGAAAGGGGAAGCTTATATAGGGCAAAGACAGAAGCAAGTGAAGACACGTTCTGATTGGCTGGAGTCAAGTTTCCGTTTTACCTTGGGCCAGAAGTTCTTACAAAGGAGGGAGCAGATAATACATTAATTAGCATGGTAAGTTTATCCATTCTGATAAGCTGTCTTTGCTGGACAGAAATTGCTTTATCACCAGATGTTGCTTTTCTGCAGTTCTGTAGGGTGATTCATTTCTGTAGGTTGTTCCATTTTCTCAGAAAGGCCCTGCAAGTCAGTTATTTTTATCTTCTGAAAAATTCATGGAAAAGGATCCCTCCCAGCAATGTCCAGTGCAGGCAGCCATTTTATTTTACTTAACATACTTTAGCTGATTTAGTTATTCTATCATACTTCATTTTGTAGTAGATGTTTGGGTAAATCCAGTTTTCAAAATTGAATTGTATTTTTAAAATGATTTTTGTCATTTATCTGGCCCATTATATTAACTATACTTCTATAATTGAATAATCACCTGCAGTTTTTATTTTGTAAATTTAAACTGTTGGTTTCTTTGGAGAAGCTCAACTTTCTTAGTGCTGAAAATTTGTGATTTGTCATCTTTAAATTAGAATGAAAATTATGTGTATATGGAAAATCTAGCCTAATAAATTGACAGTGTTTGTGATTTTAGTGAAGTTTCTTTCTAGCCTAATCATCTTATTAAGATGTTTTCTAGACAATTTTGGTCTCCCTGTCATCTACATATTAAAGAGCAGAGGAGCAGATTGTGTGTTGTTAAAGACCCAATTATCTGTAATTTTGACAGAATTACTGGGGAAATAGGGAATGAAAAAATCGAGAGACTGCACTGGTAACTGTAGATTGCTAAAATTGAAATTCACTAAAAATGAAGTATTTTGGGGGTGATCTTTTATGTACTTCTAAATTGATCTTTTGTGTACTTCAAAATTGAGTAATTAGGACTATATAATTTCTTTTGGTTATAAACGGAAAAATATTATAAGTTGGTCATTATGTGATGTTAATATATTTACAGAAATTTACGTAATATATATTCTAGTTGAAACTTGTTATAATTTTGGTTTGAATCTCTTTTAGCATTCTGTACATTATTTTTGCAATACTTAAAATTTAGTGAACATTTTAAATTATTCCTCTTCATAATTACATTTTGAGGTAACTATAGTTTTTAGAATACAGTTGTCATCAGTTTTCTTGCATGTCTAAAACTGCTGTATGCTAATAGTGTTTTTCTGTGTGTTTCCCTATAGAAAAAGAAAATTCAAATTCAGAGGTCAAGACCATCTATGTATTATTTTTTGGAAAACTAGCTAAGGACTGTGTGCAAGTTTTCTATCAAGGGGTGAAGTATTATTTTATTACTTTATTGTTTTGGAAGTATATTTAGTTATATTGATAATGTATTCATCTTACAGATTTTTTTCGGATTTATTATGTATATGCATATACATAAAAAACAGTAATTAAAAAAGTGAAATCATTAAAATTGCAACAGTCCTAAGAGGTCAATAAAACTGCATAATTAACATAAAAAGGGACAATTTTTCCTGTTACTTCATTTTATATTTTAGTAGTCAACAGAATTTCTTAAAGATATGTACATTTCTTTCTTACTATTAAAAATAATTATTTCTAATTAAAAAATAATGAGCTATAAATGTATGTTTATAATATTTTCATATAGTTTTAAGTATTACATGCTTGCTGTACAATATTAGAGAATACAGATATGTAATGGAAAATGAAAGTCCCCTGTGATCGTAGTCCTTTAGAGCAGCACCATCCAATAGAACTTTCTGAACTTTTTGTGATGATGGATAAGTTCTCTATATTGTACTGTCTGGTATGGTAGCCACTAGTCATGTATGGGTTATTGAACATTTAAAATATGGTTAGTGTAACTCAGGTACCAAATTTTAAATTTTATTTAATTTTAATTAATTTAAATTTAACTATTCACTTGTGGCTAGTCAGTATTCTATTGGACAGCATCTCTCCAGAGATTAACCACTGTTGGTGTTTGATCTTCCAGAATTTTTTCTGTATGTGTGTATTCAAATGACTTAAAATTAATTTTATTTTAAGAATCATATGGCATCTTTGATGTTAATTGGAGATCCCCTAGATATTTGCAAAAAACCAGATTTGCAAAAACAGATCAATTACTGATCTCCAAGCATGTAGCTATTAAATATATTTGTGTATTTATACAGGAAGTCTCTAAATAAGTTGTTAGATAGTTCTTCTAAAACAATGTGGTTGTAGGAATATTCAGTATGTGGCTTTAATCCCTTTTGATTTATGGTTAAAGTAAGTGACGTGGGAAAAAATTCTGGTTTCTGTAAAATCACACAAATGAGATTGTCTGTACCATGTCTTTCCATGTACATTCATTTAGATACGGTAAACATTTATTAAGGGCTGATATTTTTTCAGACACAGTGTTAGGCTCTAGAGTAACCAAAATGAATAAGACATAGTGCTTGACCTTAAGGAGCTCACTATCTCTAGTTTAATGGGAAATAATTTAAGGGTAGTAACTATAATAGCGCTATAATAACAGCCTCAGTAAACTGTGAATCTGCCTGGAGGATTAGGGAAAAATATCAAACAGTGGGCAACTTTGTTTTTCAGCTAAACATTTTGTTTATTAGGTTTTAAACTTTTTTATTACGGAAAATTTCAAACATTCAAAGAAGTGTGAGAATTATATAATGAATTTCCGTACATCCATCACTGAACTTCCATAGTGATCAACACAGTCTTTCTTATTTCATCGGTTTCATCATCTACTAATTTTATCTTCACAGATTATTTTGAGGCAATTTCCAGGAATTACATAACTTAAATCATAAAATTTCCAGATGTAAAAGAGCAGGACTTTAAAAATTGTACATATATGTATATGAATGTGTATATGTATATACACCAATGCATACATACCACAGTATCATTATACCACCTAAATATTAACATCAATTCCTTAATATCATAAAATATCCAATCAGCATATTCATATATATACATGTATATATCCAGAACACACATCTGTCTGTCTATATCTATTTTCCTTTCTATGTATATACATGCATAAACACACACAATTCTTATTATACCTAAAATAATTTAACAATAATTCCTATATATAATTATATATCTGGTCTCTGTTCTAACTTTTTCATGGAATTGTCTTTCATTTTTTTTCTTGTAATGGTAGGGAAATCAGGTTGAGGCTTTACAATAATTCAAGGGCTGCTCTGAATATAGAAAGACCAAAACTAAAGCATTGGTGAAATTAGCATAGAATAGTTGATTAGCTTTCTGTGTAGTGTGTCCTAGGATAGTTGCAGTACCTTTGAGACAGCATTTATCATGTAAATCTGTAAGGACATCTGGTTCCTAAGTTTGACTTTGATTTTTTTAATGCAAAATATTAGTTTTTCCTGTGTTTTTCTGCATTAAATATTTGAATAAGAACAGCTGGTCATGGGTATCACATGTTATGTAGCATATGTGTCTAATGTTCATTTGACACTATGAAATACATTGTATAGGAAATTAAACTGCAACTTTGGGGAAGAACAGCTTTATTAGTATATTCTGAAATATTTTCTTGTCTCAAGAGTTTTATTTTTTGAGAAAGTATATAACTTCTATATCTTAAATTACTTAGAGAAGCATTTTTGCAGATAGCTGTTGTAGTGAAAAAATAGAAGTTATAATAAAATGTTCCCTCAAAAAAGGTCAGCTTTAATCACAGAATCCTTTTTTGTTTCTATTGTTGTAATCATATAAGCATATAATATGTGAATTTTGTGGATATTTCTGGTAATATTTGAGGTTGATGAGAACAGCTCTTAACTTCTCTTGAAAAGTTATGTTTGAATATCATCCTGTAGCCTCTATAAATTTTTTTCTCATTGTTTATCAGCCATTAAGGTTCTAGAGGTAAATACTGTATCTAGTAATTGGTGAATGGATTTTGTGGCATTTGTCCAGTTGGGTAAATTATTTAAATAATTATAAGAATGCTAGATGAGAGGAGTCTTCCACAGCTAATATTCAACCAATCTGTGCAAGTGTATGGCAATACTGGTTATTAAAATATTAAAATAATTCTGTAGAGAATGGCCAATAGTTGTTTGGAGTCCCCCAAAACTTACTGTTCTAGCTCTGAGGAGCTGTTATCTGAGGAGGCACACACTACTCCAGCACCCATCCTTGCCTGCCCTGCTGATGTTGGAGAGACCATGGCATGCCTCTGATGGTGGTCTTGGCAAACTGGTTGGTAAATACTCATGCCCTATGGTCTTCTGAAGCTATGGCCACTGGCTTTGTAGGAACTAGAGCCTCTGCAGTATACCCTAGTAAATGTTTATATTTTACAGTATACCCTAGTAATCTTTTATATTTTAAATATTTCTCCTTAGTGTATATATGTTTTCTAGGGGGGAACTATATAAGAGAATCTATCTGTATTTATTCACATTTATTAAACAAACGTTTGTTAAACATATATTATGAGTCATGCCCTGTTCCTAGTCACTGGTGATCCAAACAAAGTTCCCGTCCTCACATATAACTTGCTTTCTAGTGGCGAAAGACAGATAAAAAAAAAACAAAAACAGATAGTTACAATTCTTCAAACAGTGCTAGGGAGAAAATAAAGCAGTGGAAGACAGATAAGATATGAGGATAAGAAGGGGAAGGAATGTATATTTTTATCTGGTGGTAAAGGAAAGATTCTGATTAGGAGACCTATGAGCAGGGACTTGAAAGAAGTGATGAAGTAATCCTTCCAAATAATTGAAGTAAGAGTGTTTTAGACCAGGGATATTAGCAAGTACAAAGGCTCTGAAGTGTGAGTGCATTTCCAGGTGTAACAAGGGGATCAGAGTGTCTACTCCCTGGGGAGATTTGATTAGAGGTGGTGGTGATGGTAGTGGATGGTTTTGAATGGTCATGTAGGGGAGGGCATTGTGTGATCAATATGTGTGTGGTTCCCTGTTTTCTAGCTGCAAATTTTGGCTAACATTTTGAATACTAGTATACAAAGGCTCTGGCTCTGACATCGCCCAGTTTGCTTGTGGGTTTTTTTTTTTTTTTTTTTTTTTTTTTTGTCATTATTGGCTTAAGAATGTGTACCTGTATCACATTTATGTAGGTGAACACATTAGGTGAGCTCAAGCACACTCACTTGAAGGAGAGTCAAGAATGGAGACTTAGAGTCAGTTCCCTAAATTACCTTTGAATATTGTATCAAGTCAGCTATAAAGCACTTACCAGACTGTTCCTAGATTTAAACATTTTGGTGCTTGAGTTTGTGTTATTTCAGGTTTGCCCCATTTATCTTAAGGAAATACAACTGGAAGTAACAGACAGTTCTGAGGTTGTGTGAAATTAAGTGACAAGCTCAAGGTCATTTTGCGGTTTAATGATAGAGTGAGGAGTCATAGACATTTTCTTAATCAGCAATTCTATTTGATGCTTAGTTCTGGTTGTATACAATACACAGCTTGATGTAGTAGGTCTTCAGTTTACCAGCAGGTGTGAAGTTGAGCACAACCTTTAATTTCTTTCAGCTTCAGTTTTTTTGTTTGTTTGTTTTGTTTTTTAACCTTAAAAATAGGGATATTAATACTACCTGTCAGGATTATAGTGAAGTATATCCTACTACTGGCATGTAATAGAAACTCAATACATAGCAGCTGTTAACTTTTATCATCGTCATCATCTTATTGTGATTAAATAGAGCCCCAATGAGAAAGATCAGGGTAGAGGAAGGACATCTGGAACTGAACTCTGGAGTTTGGCTTCTGATCCCCCTGTTTCCTGTGTTAATTATTAGGCCTTGAGTAACCAATGAATCTCTCCAGATCTTAATTTAATCAAATGTTAAGTGATAATTTTGGATTAGCTGAGAATTCTAAATATTTCTGGCATATTGTATTTTCAGAAATGTGTAGATTTACAAATAATTCAGTGGACTTGATAAACAGTGCTAATTTTTGCAAAATCTTTCTTTGGAGTCTAAAATAAAGATCCATTTCAACAAAACTGTCAGAACACCTACTTGTTTTCTGGTACAAGAATTTTATGTATACTTTGTCAAACCCAAATTTTATCTTTTTTGCTAAGAGTAGATGGTAAATTAGGTTTTTTTTTCTTATGTTATACTTTGAACAAAGAAAATGAGGATTGGTATAGTGATTTTTTTTCCTCTGAAAAGCTGTTATTAAATCAGTGGTATATCTTAAAATCTCACTTTAGAATTGAAGAAGTAAAGCCATACAAGTCAAGTTCTAATGCTCATAGGGCTGTTCATCAGACTAGAGTGGTTTTAGATAAAAGTGCTAAATTTTGGTTGAGTTTTAATCTAGTTGACATGGCACAGTGAAGTTCTAGAGGTAAATATACTCAAAAAGAAGTATCTGACACTTTATCAGGGAAGGAGACTAGGATATAAAACAGAAAAAGCTCATAAATACAAAATCATAGTTGCTTGAGGCCAGTTAGGGAGGAATTAATAGCTCTAAACAATTCCCTCTATAATTTGTTTGTCATTATTATTATTATTTTACTATTCTTGACCTTGAAGCCAGGACTTTATGTCATCGTAATTATTCTGATTAATGTTCATGTAATTCAATATTTAAGAAGACCCCAAATCATGTCATTTGTTTTAGGAAGATGTTCTTCAGAAATGATGAAATCAAGAGGAAGGGAAGTGAATGAACGTGAGAATATAAATTTTGGTGTTTAATGGGGTGGATTCACTTACTTGGAAAGATAATTTACATATCCTTTTTATTCTGAACTAGAAAAATATATATTACAGTGTTGTGTTGAGATGAAAAAAGATGAAAAAAAAAAATTAGTGACTTTCATTTGAATCCTAAGCTGAACTACATATTTTCTCTGACTTCCATCCTTCTAAAAAACAAACAAAAGGTAAAAAAACAAACAAACAAAAGGTATTAATGGCCCAATACTTCAGGCTGCTAGGTATGCATGGACAGTTTTTTGTTTACTACAATACTTTGAATTGGTAATAATTTAGATTTACTGAATTATAAAAATATATTAAATGTTTATATGAAATAAGTTTCTTCTTATTTCAGTGGAACGCTTTCCTTTCTATAAAGAAGTATACGTTTAACATTTTCAGAGATTTCAGGGACCTTGGCCAGGATATCATAGTCTACTTCCTTTCAACTTGCTAAGATAATTGAAGTTGCCTTTCCTTTATTCTCTCCTTATATTTTTAATAAGCAAGACATTGATGTATTTGCCCCTGATTATTTCAGGGGAGAAAAAGCCATTTTAGTGAGTGATATGGAAGAGGCTCTAGCATCCTGTTTTAAGAGTCAACTAGCTGTAAAACTAAGTACGTACCTAATTTTTGTGAAAGGAATGGCAGTTTGTAGGTGAGGATAAGTGTTCTTTGGTGCCAGATGAACACTCAGTAGTGTAGAGATGGACATCAGAGGGGTTTTTTTTTTTTTTTTCACTTTTTATTTTGAAATACTTCAAAAATACAGGGCAGTTATAAGAATGTACAAATTCCATTCACTGAACCCCAATATACTCCTATCCCCTCACCCCCAGACACCCAGATCAACCAATTTTAACAATATGCCACATTTTTCTTATCATTCCATCCGTCTGTATGTGTATCTATCAGTTCATTTTCTGAACATTTAGAGTGTAGACTGTACACATCATACTCCTTGAACACTTTCTTCTGACATGTTCATTTCCTAAGAGCACGGTATGGTAGACTTGAATTAGGTCTTGCAAATATTTGGCTTTGAATATTTTGCCCTTGTTGCATGGTCACGGTTTTAAAAAATACTCAGCACTATGGAAGAGTATAACCTGAAAAGCAAAAGACCCATCACTGCCCCGCCTCTGAGCCTTCTCCCCTCTTCCAGTCCCATTCTTCAGATAAAACTGCTATGTTGGTATTTTTTTGTATTCTTCTAGCTTCTGTGTGTATACTGTATATAAGCTTATGTGTGTATATCATTTTGGTTTTCTTTTTCATCCAGATGACTTTAATATCCATAGTATTTTGCAAGTTGCTTTATTTTCAGTTAACATTTTGGACATCTTAGAGAATGGTTTAAAAAAATAAGTGAATATTAGGAATTTGCTTAATTTAAATAGATTCTTATCTTCATCTTTTAAGATTATGTTAAATACTTATTGAGAAACAATATAAACAATATAAATTATAAGTCACAGAATTAACAAAACCTTTACAGTACATGTACAAAATGCACAATGTATTAGATATAGCATTAGGCCTAACTGACATATGAAAGACGTTTTCTGTTATTGAAATAAATTTTAATTAGGTATTCATTAAAATAGAACTGTACTAGTCAATTAGTACTTGTCAGATAATAGAAGATATTAATAGTAAGTCAGGGTTTTCTCCTTTTTTAAAATATAATGGTGATAATTCTGAGATCACAATTGAATTTAAATTCTGGGCTTGAAATCAATGAATGTTGATTATTTGAGGATCTAATTAGGCTCTTTATTTTAGGGTTTATAGTATCATAGTTAAAGATTGTTGAAATCAAAAGGTAAAAACTTTTTGCACAAAGGAATAAATTATTTTAATTGATTCCTTCAGTGTAATTAACTAACATCTTTCTCCTTTGTCTCTTGCTTGTTCCTTTAAGTTAGCTCTGTAGTTGAATACAACAAAAATTCAAAAACAGTAAAATGAATTTTATTAAAATGTAACTGTTGATTTGCTAGACTACTATATATTTTGCCAGAAATACATGGTCAAACTGGTCTTCCCTTCTTAGGAGATTTTTCAGTTTTTGCTTTCATTTAAAGTAGTTTTGTCATTTACTGTGGATATAAGATTAAAGGAACAACCTTTCCACAATATTTTGAAAGTTTTTAAAAAATATTTTATCAGAAAACTGTCAAAGGTATGGACATTTATTCTCACCCCTCTTAAGATTTAGTTCTGAAAGAGGAGATAGAGTAGATCTTGACTTGGGAGTCAAGAGATCTGGTTCTTGTCTTGGTCTACAATCGATAAGCTGTATGTGACCTTAGAATAACTTCTCTTCCCCTTACTTTTTTTATCTGAAAAATGAAGGTGTTTGATTAGATGATCTCTAAGGTCCTTCTCAGTTCTAAAATGCTAAGATTCTATGAAGTAAGTTTTAATATAATAGTTACACAGTTTATTTTATTTACAACTCCTTAAAGGTCTGCTATGTATGTGAATATTCACCGAAGAAACTTGATTATTCATTTAGTTGTCCAAATACTTGTTTTAATGTTTTCTGTGTTCTATTATGCTAGGTGTTGGGGATATTGCTGTGAATAAGACAAGCTGTCATGGTGCACTGGGTCCAGTGGAGAAGAGTATAATTAAACAACTCTTATGTAATTAACGATACTATCCAGACTAGCGTGTTATTGAGAAGACCGAGTAGAAGACTAAGAAGACTTAGCAGAAGAATGCGCACAGGGATGTTGGGGGAGTGGATCTATTAGACAACAGCATAGGAAAAAGGCCCTGAGTGAGGGATCTTGGAATATTTGGGAAATTAAGAGAAGGCAGAATATCAGGGAAAGTTGTCCAGTATGTGGCTGGTGAGGTAGTAATTTACAGGGCTTTTAAAGATTTTGGTTTTTATGCTAACATTACTTCTGTATCTTAGTGCCAGTTATTATCTTAGTACCAATTATGTTCATTGTTTTATATTGTCCAGTTAATCCAGATTAGCCACAAAATACTTTTTTTTATATTAGAGAAACATTTTCTGTCAATCACTGTGCTACCTGTGCCACCAGGTTCTTGGCTTCTCCCTGCCCCTTCTCACTATTTAATAACAATGTTTTATAATATGATAACTTAATAATTTAACTAAAAATTAATTAATGCTTATTAAAGTCACATAAGTTTTTCTGCTTGGATTGTCAGTATCATTTTCTGTGCCATTTTTCTACTCATTTAGTACAAAAACTTGAGAGTTTAATGTATTATCTATTAAAATTAGCAAATTAATACGCTAATCTTATGATTTGCATTTATGTTACTCCTCTGTTTGTTTGCTTATTTCACCAGCAATTGCTTTCTTCATAGGAGATATTAGCATGTAAAAAACATATCTGTTAGTATGCCAATAAGTGATATATTATTTTTTGCATGTTTTTTAACTTAATTGTTAATTTTTGAAGAACAGTTATTTATGTTTAAGAGACCCGAACTGATTTCATTTATTTTCTTTGAGTCTGATGTGTAGTAGAAATATTCCTGTTGGCTGAACCAAACAGGGCATTGTTTAATGACAGTGGCTCACTCTTTGTTAAGAGTGGTTAATATGGACCTAAAAGGGAAATGATCCATTTGCTGATATGAGTATCTTGAGTTAGTTCACAGATTTCAGCTATATCAAATAATATATTTTTATTTTTACAACATTTATGCACATGCACTGATAAAGACTTACCACTTTTAGTTAGAATAGTTTTCTTCCCAGGCTGGTATTTGATTAGCAGGTTAAGATGAACCCTTCCCTGGTATGTCGGAATATATTCTTAGCACTAAACCATGCAGTTCCCACTCTTCTTTGAATTACTTCAACTGTTAGTATGCTCTTCTTAGAAGCTTAGAATTTACAATATTGTATATTAAATCTCATTTTCAGCTCTTTCTAATGAGTGTACAAATTTGTACTGCATTTTATATATCTTTTTTGTCTTTTATATATTTGAGTTAATTTAAAAGCCGTTATGATTTATAAAATCATGGGAAATAGATCTTAAGAGCCATTTATTTTTTCTTCTTTTTTAAAATCTATATTTCAGTTTTTACCAGTATTAATTAATCCATTAAACAGATATTTGTTGAGCACTAAGTATGAACAGAAGTCTCTGCTAGTCACTCTTATGGGATATACACATGGATATAAGACATGATTCTGAGTCTTAAAGCGCTTAAAGTATAGTAAGGGCATTGAGACAGGTTCATAAGTAAGTAATACACAAGGTTAAAAGTACCAAAATGCTGTATAGGAGAGTTCAAAGAAAGGGAGAATTACTTTTTCTAGGATAGGGCTCATCTAAATAGACTTTAAAAAGAAGTGTCATTTGTAGGCCAGACTTTGAAAGATGGATAGTTCAGATATGTGCAAATGGGAAAAATGCTATTTATTCCTAGTGGGGGGCTCAGAATAAGCAAAGAATGTATGTGGAAAAATACTGGGTTCATAAGAGAATCTGATTTGTCTAGTAATGAATGGAAGAGATAAAACAGGCAAGGTCAATTGGGATGAGATTATACAAGACCTTCAGTGCAATTTATATATCTATATTCAAATGTAAATCCATGTTTATAATATTAAACATTATTTTTCTTTTCTTAAAAATTATTTTTGGTTATTTCCATGGTGTCAAATGTCTGCTGTAGGAAAATGTAATCTTTTACTGAATTTTGTGTAACTAATGTTAGAATAGACTTGGAAATTTTTTCTTATCATTGATGGTGTCCAGCTTTTAACCATTTATTCTCCTTCTTTAGATGTTCTAGTCACTCTCTTGTAATGTAGTTTTGGTGTTGAAAGTAGATTAGTTATTGCATTATCTTCTTAAGCATAGGTAACATAAAATGTTGACTATTTTAATGCTTAAATCAAATTAGAAATTTGTGTAAAAATATAGATCATCAGTTGTTTATTTAGCTCTCCCAAATATTTTATTCAGTGTTTTGGTAAATAAAGCTTCAACATCTACATTATTTTCAAAAGTTTTTCTCTATCATAGAATAGATACAAACTCATTTTTTTAAAAAAAGTTTTGATTATACAGAAGAATTAAAAAAAAAAAACTATGCATTGGTACACTTATGCTTGTATTTCGTATATTTTCTTATATCATTTATGTTTGAACACATTTTTAGGCAGAATAGAAAATAACGGAGGTAGGTTATTTTCTATTTAAGAATTCAGAACTGGTGGTTTCTCTACTTTTACTTATCTTCCTGTGTTAGTTTGATTAACCAATTTTAAATCTTTAAGAAAGTTTCTATTTAAATCATAAGGTATTAGTCTGAGGTAAATTGAAAGCATTGTTTATTTTTCAATTTGTAAAAGTGCTTTCACCCAGAATCATTTGTACTGCTTATTTTATTCCCCTTTTAAACTGCCTAAAACATAGTGGAGGCATATAAAATCTTCAAGGAGAAAGGAAATTTTCTCCCAATTAGTTATGAGGACTTGTGGTTATTTGGCATTATCAGTCCATACTCAATTGCATTTGCAGTCTCACCACAAGAAAAAGTATGCTGGAATTTGGTAAGACCAGAGATTTAGGAAGACAACATAAGATCTTTGCTTTGATTCTCAGTTTGTTTATGGAGGGCCTCTGCTGTGCCAAGCCCTGTAATTATGAAACAGAGTAAGATAAGACGCCTGTCTTCAGGATGTTCACAGTCTAGTTAATAGATCTGCATAGAGAATTCTGGGGATTGACATTAGGCCCTCCTTTTGTAGGGTACAAAACAAAAAGCAGTAATATGAAAGACTTCTACCTGATAGAGAACAAAATTATTGAAGGGGCTGACCTAAAGTCCAGGATTTTCTGTAAAATCTTTATGTTAACATTAGAGTAGTGAGATACATAATAAACCAACTAATAAATATACTTCTGTATGTGTGTGTGAGTGTGTGTCTAAAATGCAGCAAGACAGAACTCTGAATTTTATGTTCCAGTATCTAGAAAATAAGAAAAGAGAGATTTAGCTAAAGAATGAGAAAGGCAGGAATATGTAGAGAATGGCATCTTATGACTATTATAAACCTAAATAGAAAGAAAATATTGCTTTTCTTGTTAGTATATAAATGGAAGTTTTATTTGTGCCCTATGCCCTGGATTTGTATGCACAAATAAAATTTTGGAATAATGTGGAATTTTTGAACTGGCACACCTATCTCAAGGTAGTCTCTGAGATACTGTTTGATTATCTGTTAACTCTTCATTGTGTTTATTCATGCCAAATTATTTGCATAAAGTAAAATAAACTTCTTAAAGTTCCACTAAATAAGTAAATTCTCCTAAATGATCTGTTAATGTTTTCCTGATCCATGAAGTGGTACAAAGGGTCTAGCCATTATACTCATCTATGGCTATGCTGTGGCTTCTAGATGTTGAAGCCCAATTTAAAGGAGGTGGTAGTGTAAAGCTTCTATTCAGAAACTATTAAACAGGTGTAGGCTAAGCAATTTTCCATTTTATAAAAGTGATTCCTGTTTTGAAATAGTAGTAAATAGAATTTTTATTACTTAATGCAGAATTGTGGATATTTTGGTGTTTGATTAAAAAAATTTTATTTGTATGTAGGATACCATTGCATTGACTGGATTTGTTGTTTTGTCTGCCTCTTCATCCACAAACAGAGATAGTAAACATTCCTTATTTTTGAAAGCATTTGAGGACTTCAAATCAACTGTTTATGTAAGTGTGCAGCTATTAGTCTCTAAGCATATTGTGGGTTTAATGAGCTGAAGTGATGGAATAGAAGTATTTCTGCAAATTTTCAGAGAAGCTACCTAGTCTACCTGAATTACTTTAATTGAATATTTTAAGTTTAAAAATTAGAACTTTTTTCTTGCCTTTATGTTTAGAATGACTACAGATACAAAAGCGAACTCGCTTAAAAATACTTATTAATGAAATTTTAAAAATCTGCACAGACACCCTAAACCTCATTGTATTCGTTGCAATTATATCATCAACCTTTTTTGATAGTATACTTAATTTCACCTAAAATTGATCAAGTGCCCCTTTTTAGGTAAAACTGATTTCCTGTTATTTTATTCTTTGTGAAAGTGGTCTTCCTTTCTCTCATCTTATCCTTCTCCCCTTCCTCACACAGAGGCTGCCTGTAGAGTTGGGCCGGGCCATGTGCCTGCAGGCCAACATCTGTCTGATTTTTCTCATGTGCACAAAGACACTGTATGGGCTAGGAGTGGTCATATGTTTGTTATTAAAATTAATGAATTAGACTGAAAATGGGGAAGATTTGCAGCAGAGTGATCACCACTTCATTTCCTTTTCTTTTTATTTCTGATAAAGTCCCTGGTTCTCTTAAAGAAAAATTTTGAATATCAATTCCAATTGTCCATTTCCTTTGGATTGATAGTTTATTCTCATTCATAATTAATCCTGAGAACTAAATATTAGTGTACCTCAAATTTAGTAAGAATACGAAGTTTGTCTTAAAAGTACATTTTCATTTGACTGTCTAGCTTCACTTTTTTTAGTTGCTTTAGCTCAGAAAGTTTTGCTCATGTTACTCTTAATTTGTAGGTAATAACTTCACACCGATCTAGTGAATTTGAGTGTTGTATGTTAAGATTGTATGAAAATAAGGCCTCTTTTTTTTTTTTTTCAGGTTTTTCTTAAATCTGTAAGAAATTTTAAGACAGAATCTATGTCTTTGGTAAGATGATATTCAGCTTTATTTAAAATGTGTGTATATATATGTATGTAAATTTGAACTACTTCATAGTCTGATTTTGAAATAGTATTAACACACTGGGAAACCATAATCTCTATTTTTGATATCTGATATTGTTACAAATTATATATTTACAAATAACTAGTATCTGACTATTCTGTTGTCTGGAATATCTGCTAATATTTTGTATAAGCTACATGCACAAGGAAAGAGAAAAAGGTTTTGTACTAGATGAAGATACTGAGATTTTTTTATCAGTTTGTATTTGAACATTTTTATTGCTGAATTGTGATTGACAAATTATGTAATTTGAAGTAAAGATGTTTATTTTACTTGTGATACATTTTGCCTTTTTTTCACATTATTATAAAATTTTATTATCCCATTGCAATAGGAAGATTCCTATATTTATAGATAGGATACTTGTAACTAATGAAACTGGAAAGAAGGCAATATATTGATAAATTTTATTCTGCCTATGTTCTTGAACCTTTAGTTTCTAATGGACAAAGTCCAAGTCCAAGAACTTTTGTGTTTCTAGTGGCAATGACTAGGGGGGACAGATTTTAAATTCTCAGTATAATTTAAATTTGTTTTATGGGGAAACTGAACCAACAAAAGGATTGATGCACTTTTTTAAAAATGTGAATTAACCCTGGATATTAGTATTTTCTCAAAATTGTTATACATTGGTCAACTTCAAATATATGATACATTGGTGAATTGGTAAATAAGGCAGAATTAATTGAAAAAGCCTCTGAACTTGGCAAAAATAGTTTTTCACAAAGCCTAGGTATTCTAAACCATTAGAATCTCTGGCACAGATTTATTAGACTTTATTTTCTTAATTCTAAGATGTACATTTTGCATATTTTTACATATTCAAACTGAACATGGATCTTGCAGTTGATACCAAGAAAACTTCTGGTTATTATTGTTGAGGTTCTTGTTTTCCTGGTGTTTTGTTGTGTTGAGGTTGCCTTTTTTTTTTTTTTCCTGAAAAAGGTATTATTAAATGACTAGGGTGTCCTAGGATCAGAGGTGTGTTGTTTATTTTGTTTTATTTTAATGAATTTTATTGAAAAATTTCCAACATTTACAAATCTTCTATACCCAGCAAGCAACAGCTTCCCCTTTCCCCTCCCCTCAGCCTCTGGTGACCTGGCATCTACTTTCTGTTTTTATGAATTTGCTATTCTAGATATTTCATAGAAGTGAAATCATACAGTATTTGTCCTTAGGTACCTTGCTTATTTCACTAAGCATAACATTTTCAAGGATAATCCATGCTGCATGTCTCAGAGCCTCATTTCTTCTTACGGCTGAGTAATATTCCATTGTATGTATCACACTTTGTTTATTCATTCATCTGTTGATGAAAACTACCACCTTTTGGCTATCATGAATAATGCTGCTGTGAACAGTGGTGTACAAGTATCTGAGTCCCTGTTTTCAATTTCTTTGAGTATATATCTCGGGGTGGACTTGCCAGGTCATATGGTAATTCTGTATTAAGCTTTTTGAAGAACCACCATACTGTTTTCCACAGTGGCTAGAATATTTTATATTCCCATGGAGGTGTTTTTAGACTTTAGGAAATACATATTTTGTTCTCTAGTAATGAAAAGGTGGCCTTTGTCAAACTACTTAGGGGAATCAGTTGATCTGAAGCTCCGTGATTCAAAAACATTGACTGGCCCAGTTAAGGTGATCTGAAGAGCTAACATAAACTAACTCCTGCCTTCCTGTCCAACCTAATGTTGTTTTTATTACCTTTGACCACTATACTCCAGCCATGATGATCCCCTTCTAGATTTTCAAATTGCCAGTTTTTTTTTTTTTCTGCTTGGAATACTCTGATCTCACTACCAACTTCTGTACTTTTCTTGATTCCTTCCTTTAAATATCATCTTTTCAAAAGGACTTTCCAAGACAGTGCTGTTTAAATTGACTCCCCACTTTTATGATCTGTCTTTCCTTTAGGGCAGGGATTTTTGTGTTTTGTTCACATGTTTATTCTCAGCACCCTGTATTAATGCATGGCCCCATTGCTGAATAAATGAGTGAATTAATGAATGGAATTATGCTGCTAGGTGTCTTTTCTCTCTTAAGTCCTATATCGTCTCTTCCATTTGATTTTGCCCAGCAGTTAGCTCCCTGAGTGTTCACTTTTTCTTGGCTGATTCCATAATAAGATACCTTTTAAGCTACCAGAACGAAAGGAAATACTTCACGTCTATGATAAATGTGGATCCATTGATCTACTTGCTAAGTAGTTTTTGATAATGCTGTCACATTGTGATCAGTGTATTGTGACCCCATGGTTTTCTCATGAATATGTTTTTTTTTAAGGATAAGTAGTTCTTTTTTTTAAATATTTTAAAAATTTTTAATGCAATTTTATTGAGATATATTCACATACCAGATAGTCATCCAAAGTGTACAATAAATGATCCACGGTATCATCATATAGTTGTTCATTCATTACCACGATCAATTTTTGAACATTTTCATTACTCCAGAAAAAAAAAATAAAAATAAGAATAAAAATAAAAAAGAACACCCAAAACATCCCCTACCCCTTTTCCCCCCCTACTATTTATTTATTTATTTGTCTTTATTTGGTTACTCATCTGTCCATACACTGGATAAAGGGAGTGTCAGCTGCAAGGTTTTCACAATTACGCAGTCACACTGTAAAAGCATATAATTATAATCATCTTCAAGAATCAAGGCTACTGGATTACAGCTCAACAGTTTCAGGTATTTCCTTCTAGCTATTCTAATACACTAAGAACTAAAAAGGGATATCTATATGATGCATAAGAATAACCTCCAGAATGACCTCTTGACTTCATTTCAAATCTCTCAGCCACTGAAACTATTTTGTTTCATTTCTCTTCACCCTTTTGGTCAAGAAGGCTTTCTCAATCCCACAGTGCTGGAGCCAGCCTCATCCAAGGGAGTCATGTCCCACATTGCCAGGGAGATTTACACCCCTGGGAGTCATGTCCCACGTAGGGCAGAGGGCAGTGAGTTTACCTGCAGAGTTGGGTTAGAGAGAGAGGCCACATCTGAGCAACAAAAGTGGTTCTTTGGGGATGACTCTTAGGCATAATTATAAGTAGGCTTTAATACTTATATTAGGCCTAAATAGTCAGGTTTTAAATACTTTGATCACTGTGTTCCCAAGCATGGTGAATTTAGAATTGATTATACTCCCTTAAGAGTACATATTTATATTAACCAGACTTGTAAGGGAATACTAAGAAGCAAACATATCAGTTTGTTCATTTATAATGGGAAAGGTAACTTAGCTATACACATACACTGACTGATTTACATGGTGAGCCAATTATAATCAAGGAGTTGCTTGTTGATCATAGTAAGTACTATTACTTTGTTGACCATAATGGCTAGGGTTACTGGCTATGCTCGTCTTCTCCATTCCTTGCTACATCAAGGAGATACTTGTCAAGTTAAAATATTGAATCCAGTTATTTATCAGCTGAGCATATACATTTTCTTTTCTGGCCCATTTGCTGGCCATTATGCTTCTTTCCTCATCGATGGACTGCTCTTCTTGTGTTTGACCTGCATGATCAACCTCCTTAAAAAAAGCTAATTTATTTTTATTTGATTTTAAAAATTTTAATTCCCAGAGAGATAAGTAGCCCTATTTCCAATTGGGAGTGGTGGTGGGTGGAGCCACTTGATTGACTGAAGTCTTTTAAGAACTACTTGATTACCTCTATTAATACGTAGAAGTAGCCTTGTAAACCACTTCTTTTTCCTTTCCAAGTTTATGGACAGTTATTTAAGGGAATCATGTCCCACATTACCAGGGAGATTTACACCCCTGGGAGTCATGTCCCACGTAGGGCAGAGGGCAGTGAGTTTACCTGCAGAGTTGGGTTAGAGAGAGAGGCCACATCTGAGCAACAGAGGTTCTCTGGGGATGGCTCTTAGGCATAATTATAAGTAGGCTTTAATACTTATATTATCCCTAAATAGTCAGGTTTTAAATAGTTTGATCACTGTGTTCCCAAGTATGGTGAATTTAGAATTGATTACACTCTCTAGTACATGTTTATATTAACCAAACTTGTAAGGGACTATTTATGCATAAGTAAAACCTGACTATTTAGACCTAAGTACAATTATTATAGTAATGTAGAATAAAAATGAGAAATATATACCATAAATTTTGAAGTGATAATTAGTTAAGATTAAAAACCAGAACCAAAACTTAAACTGCATTTCCTAGAATTTCTCTGTGTGATAACATTAGGTATTAAGCCCCCAAATATTATTCACCAAATATTAGTTGGGGAAATACTGATGTAAAAACAGCTAGAATGATTTAATTACTGAAGGACCACTTGGAACCTAATATGTTAATATCCCTTGGGAGTCTCCTAGACTGAAAAATTTTCCTAAGCTTACTAGACCATGGAACTCTTTATTCATAGGACCAACATTCTAATTGCCCTTTCAGGATATCTAATAATGTCTCATTATACCTGGACATCTACCTTTAGAAGCTCTTGTTTTAGATCTTTAACATTGAAGATATTCATTTATTATTCTGTATTTCTTATTTTATGTTATTGTTTCAACTTTTACATTAATTGTTTGCATTTTAATAATGCAGTTTTCTACTTTATTGAAAATGTATATTTCAGTTATATTATAGATTAATTATACTTTTATGGGCTGGTGTGCAAATTACATCACTTATAAAGTTATTTTGAAGGAAAACTTGATCACATGGTTTATATAGTCACCTTTATAAGTTTTGCGTTGCCTTTTTTTCAGGCTACAGCTTTTTTCTGACACTTTAAAAGGATAAGACATATTTACATGGATTTGCTAATTTACAAATTGATCATAGCATGATTCTAAAAAGTAAATACTTAATACAGTGTATTAACTGTCTTCTCTTCCTTTAGGTTCCAGCAACTCATTATACATACACACCCCTGAATCAACTTAAGGGTGGTACAATTGTCAATGTATATGGTGTTGTGAAGTTCTTCAAGCCCCCATATCTTAGCAAAGGAACTGGTAAGTATTAAAACTGGTGAATTTTTAATGGACTTGAACTGCTTTGTTTTCAGGAACACAGCTTCTTCAGTACCCTAAGTCTTAGATTAGAAGTTAAATTCTGATTCATAATTGCCATGCATTTTCTTGGGCCATTTTTATTTATACAGTGAATATGATCTTTGGATTCTAGAGTACAGAAAAGTCTATGAGAATAAATAAATTAGAAGGTTGAGATTAGGCCTTTATCAGTTTTGATATGTATACTTGGGTACTTTTTAAAGTAAATTAAAAAGAAAAACCCATACTTTGCTATATGATAATGTAAGCTTTTTAAACAGACAAATAAGTAAAAGAATACATCAAAAACCATGAATTTCAGTTTTCCAAGAGGTAATGAACTGTTTAATTCAGTTCAACTAAATAATATATTTCATCTAATCTAAAGCAATGTCATTATTAAGAGGCACTAATATTTTATGTATCATTAAGAAAAGAAAAATGCTGCTGATTAAACTATGTTTCATTATCAATTATAAGATGTAGCGATGATTCAGAGATGTTTAAAATGTGATGTTTTTGATGACATACAGTCTTTATTTATTATATGCCAGGAGCTGTGATTCATCCTGGGAACACAGAAATGTTCTCATTGAGTTCATATTATAAAAACATTTCATTCATAATGTATTTGCAAGTTTTATTAATATGGAATGAGCTGGCAGAGTACTCTTTAGTGGCATGGATGAGGTAAAAATCTCATTTTCATGGGGTCAGAATATTAATATATTATTTAAAGACCTGTGTGAAAATGGCAGTGTGAAGACTATTAAAACTGGAGATGAGAAGCTTGGAACAAGTGGTGACTAAGTGTAAAGACTGCAAAGGGATTTCTTTTATGTTAGGAGAAAGGGAAACACAATTGAAAAAGAGAAAATTTTGTTTAAATATGTGGTTGTTAGATATACTTACTCCAAATTAACTTTTCCACAGAACTCTGTCATCCCCCTGCCTCATCGTACACATCGACACGTACTCACACACTTCCAACTCAGTAATTTCTTCTCCCCATTAGATATTTCCCCGGAATCTTACATGTGCACGTTTTGGTAATTAGCCATAAAAGTGTGACCACTATGATTGTCTTCCTGTCCCAAGTGTTACCGAGCTGGCATTAATTGGCCTGCCAAACTTTAATACTCTAAAGTACCGTTTTTCGTCCAGCTAGTTGGGGATGAACTTCCTATGGTATTTAGGAATAAGTTACATTACTGCTAATTACACCCATCTACTTGGCAGAAAATATAATTTAAAAACTTGTTTGCACTTGGTATGTAGCATATTTATGTCAGTGAAAGCTTTTTAGTAAATTGATCAGCAAATACTTAGTTTTCAAGGATAACAAAAATGACAATGATAATAGAACAAAATGATAACTTTTAAAAATACTGATGTCTCTGTTAAATTTAAGTTATTATAGAGCATAATAATGTTTTCTTCTGATAACAGTGTTAAATCATGCATAAAAATTGAAAACTTTGGGGAACGATAATATTGATTATATATGCATATATATTTTATATTTTCCTCAGATACGTTTAGTTGGATCTAGTCCCTTAGTAAGAAATTCATGACTAGTAATGAGCCATTGCTTTTACAGAGATAGCATGTTTCTGTTTATTCTGAGATACTAAATTCAAATGAATGCCATCAATTTTATGTGAACATATTCATTGAAAATCTAAAATTTATCTCAAGACACAGCAAGATGTTTTTATCACTAGAAAGATAGTAAAGTTTTAAAACTATCTGTCTAATAGCTTTAGTTATACTTACATCAGATCTTTTACTGACCACTTTTTATTTCTGTTAATAGAACTCATCCTTCAACAGGAGTAATTGCTGCAGGAAAGTCAGACAAATAGCACTGATTTTTGTATTCAACTTTATTAATATTACCTCAGAGAAGTACCAGAATAAATATAGAGGAATAATCCACAACTGTGCCTTTTTAAATATATTATGTAAAGCAACATTATTTCACAAATACATAGCTACAATCCAAAATACATCTAGATTTGCATAACTGATTATGTGGAGGAGAATTACCTTTATGCATCTCAAATTCAGGTAGATGGAAAAAAATTTATTCTATTATTCATTATTAGCTAAAATTTTTCATTAAAATTCACTTTATAAACATTACTTCAGTGTGGTAGAGGCAAATATGTGCAATTTGGCATCCTTACTCCTTGACTACAATTTTTCTTGAAGACTTCCCTCTCATCCTGAGTATATTGATTACATGTGACCTGTAGCATGCTGCTATCTTATTTCTGGTAGCAAATACTTTGTTTCTCAAGGTTTATATTCAGTCCTGGGGGAATTGTCGCTTTTACTCTAATAAAAGTCCTGTTGTTGAAAGGACATATAGGGCTGTGGAGACTAACATTCTTACCAAGTTGTGATAAGGTTTGTCATGAAAACTGAGAAAGAATTCCTCAAGGATTATGGAAAGAACATACATTCAAAGATCGCTGTATCATCAAAATTTGATTTTGATAATGACTCATCAGGAGTGAATAACATGCATGCTTTCGTATAGCAACATGATTCCATTGCCTCCTTCTTAGGACCTTTGACATTTTATATCAAGGATCATTTTCTTAGATAATGTGTAATAAGAGCATTTTATTTCAGGTTTGTATCAGATTTTAAGAAAGCCTACTATTCTTTAAACTTGAGATAAATTTACTCAGTATTCTTACTGTCAGCTCTTGGTAAATAAATAAATGGATGCAGGGTATAAAATATCTCCATACTGTTATTAGTATATGGTTCATGTTTTCCTGATCACTATCATAATGCCTGCTCACTCTCTAAATAAATAGAAAGATGAAAGGATTCCCTGTTTGTGCCGATTGGGGCCCAGAGAAGTAAATGAATAGGCAAAATATTCATATCTTAATTGTTTACTATTAATCACTCCTGTTTGTTCTTTCTCCAACTTTTAAGACTGTTTTAAGCCCCAGAGCTCTCAGACTTTCTGTGCCAAATAATTTGGCACATCACTCATGGCTCTCTGCCTTATCTCAGCAATGCTGTATGTTCACAATTACTTATGGTTTGCCCCTCTCTGCCTCCCATTAAAACGTTTCTTTTTAGAAAAGCGGTTTGATTAAATTTAGCATTTTTGGATGCTACAGTGTGTCTAGAAGCAAACTGTTCTTTTGCTGTTCATTATCTTATAAAAGGACAGTCTTAACCACTTGCTAAGCATTATAGTCAAATATCTTAGAGTGATAGTCAAAACCTTGACTTCTGAGCGTTCCTATCAGTTTAAATTACTTTTTGTTCTTAAAGATATGTAGTCATAGCGATTTTTCTTTTCCTCTTCTATAAATCATTCTAGCTAAACCTAAAATACTATTTTTGGTTGTATAAAAGTAATATTATTTTCACTTGTTAGTATAGCTTGTCATTTATGCATTAATATTATGCAGTATAATGTTTTCAATATTTGCTTATTAAGTGAATTGGTTGCATATTAAATAATTATGTTCTTAATGACTTTTTTAAATACCTAAATTGTATCACCTTTGAAAGAGGTTCATTTTTACAGCTTGCCTGTTAGCAGTGTTTATAACCTATTTCTTTTCAATTTCTTTGAGATTGTTCTCATACCATACAATCATTCAAAGTACACCATCAGTTGCCCACAGTACCATCACACAGCTGTACATCCATCACTACAATTAATTTTTTTTTCAAATTTTGAGAACATTTTCATTACTCCAGAAAAGAAATAAAAACAAAAAGAACACTCAAATCCTCCCATACTCCTAACGCCCTCCTCTCTATTATTTACTCAAAGTATTGGTATAGTACATTTGTTACTGTTGAATGTTAAAATACTACTCACTGTAGTATATAGTTTGCAATAGGTACATTTTTCCCTGTATACCCCTCTATTATTAACTTCTAGTTATAGTGTCATACATTTGTTTTAGTTCATGAAAGAAATTGCTAATATTTGTACAGTTAATCATGGACATTGTCCACCACAAGATTCACTGCTTTATACATTCCCGTATTGTAACCTCCAACTTTCCTTCTGGTGACATACGTGACTCTAAGCTTCTCCTTTGCACCACATTCACACACCATTCAGCACTGTTAGTTATTCTCACAATAGTGTGCTGCCTTCACCTCTGTCCATTTCCAGACACTTAAGTTCAACCTAGTTAAACATTCTGCTCATAATAAGCAACCACTCCCCATTCTTTAGCCTCGTTCTGTATCATGGTAACCTATTTCATGTGTATGAGTTTACATATTATAATTAGTTCATATCAGTGAAACCACACAATATTTGTCCTTTTGTGTCTGATTTATTTCACTCTATATAGAACCTTCACGTTTTCTTCATCAACCCATTTTTTTAAGACAGTTTTGTTCACATACCATACATTCTATCCTAAGTAAACAATCAGTGTTTCCCTGTATAATCATGTATTTATGCATTCACCGCCATCACCACTATCTATATAAAGACATCTCCATTTCTTCCACAAAGAAGGAGGAAGTGTCAAAGAAGGTAGAGAGACAAAAAGAAAGAAAAAAATGACAACTAAAAACAACAAAATGAAAGATAGAATTAAACTAAAGTACAATTAAAGAGTCAGACAACATCACCAATGCCAAGAACCATACCCCTCCCTTATGTCCCCTTCTTATAGGCATTTAGCTTTGGTATATTGCCTTTGTTACCTTAAAGGGAGCATAAAACAATGTTTCTGTTAACTACAGTCTCTAGTTTGCATTGACTATATTTTTTCCCCCAATACCACCCCATTTTTAACACCTTGCAAGGTTGACATTCACTTGTTCTACCTCATGTAAAAACATATTTGTACATTTTATCACAGTTTTTGAACACTCTAGGTTTCACTGAGTTATACAGTCCCATTCTTTATTTTCCTTCTTTCCTTTTGTTTCCCACATGCCCTTAACCATCCTCTTTCAACCATACTCACAGTCATCTTTGTTCAGTGTACTTAACATTGTTGTGCTACCATCACCCAAAATTGTGTTCTAAACCTCTCACTCCTGTCTTTTCCTATCTGTCTGTAGTGCTCCCTTTAGTATTTCCTGTAGAGCGGATATCTTGTTCACAAACTCTCTCATTGTCTGTCAGAGAATATTTTGAACTCTCTCTCATATTTGAAGAACAGTTTTGCTAGATACAGGATTCTTGGTTGGCATTTTTTCTCTTTCGGTATCTTAAATATATCACACCACTTCCTTCTTGCCTCAATGGTTTCTACTGAAAAATCCGCACATAGTCTTATCAAGCTTCCTTTATATGTTATGGATCACTTTTGCTACTTTCAGGATTCTCTCTGTCTTTGACGTTTGATAATCTGATGATTAAGTGTCTTGGCATAGGTCTATTCAGATCTATTCTGTTTGGGGTCTGCTGTGCTTCTTGGATCTGTAATTTTATGTCTTTCATAAGAGATGGGAAATTTTCATTGATTATTTTCTCTATTATTGCTTCTGCCCTATTTCCCTTCTCTTCTTTTGGGACATGACACATACATTCATGCACTTCATGTTGTCATTCATTTCTCTGACACATTGCTCATATTTTTCCATTCTTTTCCCTATCTGTTCTTTTGTGTGTAGGATTTCAGGTGTCTTGTTCTCCAGTTCTTGAATGTTTTCTTCTGCCTCTTGAAATCTGCTGTTGTATGTCTCCATTGTGTTTTTCATCTCTTGTGTTATGCCTTTCATTTCCATAGACTCTGGCAGTTGTTTTTTCAAACTTATGTTTGATTTCTACCTTATGTTCACCCACTGTTTTCTTCATATCCTTCATCTGTTTTGCCATATCTTCCCTAAACTTTGGAATTGATTTAGCATTAGTTGTGTCAATTCCTGTATCTCAGTTGAAGTGTAAGTTTGTTCCTTTGGACCATATCTTCATTTTTCCGAGTGTGATTTATGGTTCTCTGTTGTCTAGGCATCTGGTTTCCTTGATTACCCCAATCAGATTTTCCCACACCAGAACAGGCTTAGGTCTCAGAAGGGGACAATATTCAGTGTCACGTTTCGCTGAGGGTGTATCTTAGAAGATTAACAGACTTTCCTGTGAGGCCTCTAGCTGCTGTGCTTTTCCCAACCTGGCCAGCAGGTGGCACCTGTCAGCCTGTCACTCCCCACTGTTGTAAACAGATGTGGCCCCTTTAATTTCCAGGTTAAGTTTTTTCTGTTTTGACTGTTTTCCCCCAGGCCCTGGGGTCTGAGTTCTGAAGGGAGGGTGGGCACTTGGTCTGGACCCCATGTCCCTCCTTTTAGGGAAGATACACCCCCTAGGGAGTTATCTTCTGCATTTGAATTACTCCTTTGTCTCTCTGACGCTGTTAACTCTACCTCTATCTGGGTCAGAGCATTGAGAACTGAAAATGACTGAGGCTGTCTCCACTGAGCCACTAAGGTTGAGAGAGAAAAAGGGAAAGAAAAGCCCTTTTCAGAGCCAGTCCACGCCCCCAAATTTCTCCTGTTGGCCAAAGAGAGCATGCATTCTTCTTGGCTCCCTTTCCTGGGGCACAGGTACCGTCTGGCTCTCTAAGGTCAGTCTCTAAAAGTCTCTGTTATTTTTTTTCTGTTTTTAATTAGTTTTTTCTCTCCGTCAGTCCCATCTCCTCTCCACTGAGAGTGACCTCAGTATACTTTTCTGCTTGTTAGGGGTTTGTCTATGTTTGTAGCTTGTATTCGGCAGTCCACATTTGTTAATTAAAACCCCAGTTGGGGCTGGACTGAGCTGTATTCGCTGGCTTCAGGAATGCTGCTTTCTCCTACAGTGAGGTCTTACAGCTCAGCCTGCTGTGTGAGTAGGGGGTTTCTGGCGCAGTTCTGCAGTTTCTATTTACAGTTTCTATGCTGCAATCTCAGCCATTCCACCCAATGTACGTTGGTGTACGATGTGTAGACAGTCATGGTTGTCCCCCAGCAGTTGTTCCAGATTATTTACTAGTTGTTCCTGGTGTTTATTAGTTGCTGCAGGGGACTAACTAAAGTCCCCACCTCTCTGTGCCTCCATCTTCACCTGGCTATCCTTAATGACTTTTAATTTTTTTAACTATAACAATAAGCCCATGTATCCAGAATTAAAATGGTTGAAAGAGAATTTGTTAATTATTGAATAATTAATGACTCATTGGTACTTCATAAAACCCTTCTGATTTATCAGAGAGTAAAGTATCTAGTATGATATAACGTTATATTTAATATTTAACTTTTTAAAAAAATTTTAATTGATAATACATCTTTGTTAGTTTGAACTTTTTTGCAGTCCTGTAGCCTTATGAAAATGTGGTGACAGTTGTCTACCTTCTCCTAGAAAAGTACATGTACATGCATACAGACTTATGTGTAAAGTATCAAGATGCTCATGGACCTTTCTTTGAACCCCAGGTCATGAACTTCTGATCTGTAGTACATTTGTATTCACTTACTTGCATATTCAGGTAATATTAAAACCACAAGAATGCCTTCTTGGTTTCATGTATGGCATTTAAAACAGAATAAATAAATCTTAGTTTTGTGTTTTGGTTCATTCATTTGTCCATTTATTCAGCAAACAATTATTGACTATTTTTTTATATGCCAGGTATTATATTAGGCATAGGAGATTTAAATAATTTTACATTTCAAAGAAATATGTCATTGTTCCTTCCCCTAAGGAATTAAGTTTTGTAGAGAAGACAGATAAATGAATAATTTCAATACAACGGTTATAATTATAATTTACACTGTGTAAAACTCTATTTGTCCAGTTTACTCTTGCCTGTTTAGGTCAGAATCTTCATTTGTAAAGTATATCATGCTTTTTGAGCATATATTTTAAAGTTGAACCATGGACTCTTCTTTATAAAGAAAGAAGGTTGGAGATTGGACAGGCACTGAGTTTTCCATTTCCCGAGAGCTAAAAAATTATTTTGATATGTCTCATTGAGTGAGAGGGGACTCTTCCAAAGTGCTTGCCTTTCTCAGTTTTAGGAATGGAAAGCATCCTGGACGTGGCTATTCATCACTTGTTTCTTCAAGGATTTGCAAAGTTGAGCTAAGCCTCTCCTCTTCCACTGACTCACACTCTTTTCCAGCTACCCTGTTCATGGCCAGTAGGAAGTAGATATCCAGCTGGAAATTATTAGCAAGTTATTACTTTGCTAACTTAGAGAATTACTTCTGTGTTTAATTAGTTTATAATGTGGGTTGTTTTAATGAATCATAAAAATGAACACTTTTCTTATTCTTTCTTAAAACTTTTGATACATTCTTTTTTCGTTCATTTTAAAAAAGGGTCTTGCTTGCCTTCTGTAGTATTGGTCTGGACCCAGGTGTCCATATTAATAAAATGTTAGGCTATCAGAGAATTTGCTGGTGAGGGAGATCTAAATGTAATCAATTAGTTAATATAAGGCACTGTTATATGTAGGTAACTATAAAGATCAAAGTGCCTTGGCAGTGAGAATGGAGAGATTAATGCCAACAGGGGAATGGCTTCTAAGAGATGCAGCATTTGTGCTGAATTTTCAAGGATAGATTGGATTTTGATAGATGAAGAAGAGGCCAAGGTTCCAGATTTTGGAAATAGCAACAGAAGTTGTCAGCCTTTAAATGAAAGACATGAACTTTTAAATCCTGAAAGCCAACTGCAGAAGAAGTTGGCTTACATATAATTTTAAACAATGGAATGTCAGTAGTGCATTGATGCATAATATTATGCTTTTCTATTAGTCTTTTTCAGGGGAGTATACTTTGTTTATATTCTAGATCAAAGTTAAAAAAAAAGTTTCTTTAGTTATTTTATGATGTTTATTTTTGGTAAAACTGAGTTATTGAGATTGTATTGGTTGTATATTTAATCAGCAATTGTATTTATATGATAGAACTATCTTAAAGTTAGCAATTAGTCTTTAGAAGATTATTTGTTCAGGTTCTTCTGTAAGATGCTTTACGTGACTATCAATGGAATGACTGATTTGTTGTATTACTTCTCAAGTTAAAAGGATTCTAGGAATATTTAGTTTCAGAACAAGTATTTTCAAGTTAAAATTGCTTTCCCATTCATCTGTGTTTCAAGAGCTCCATCTTCTATAGCAGACTTCATTTCTCCCCTGCTTTCTACATTATTTATTAGGAAAATCAAAACATCTCTTCCTTAGTTTTCAGTTTAGATGGTTGTCTTTTTGTCTGATTTCTAAAAGCTCCTCATATAAATGATGTAAGGACATACTGTCATATGTTACAGATGCTTTTCCCAGCTTTTGAATGCATTTTAGTTTTAGTGCTGGTAGTTTTTAAAATACAGAGGTTTAAAATGCTTTTGGAGTCTTTTTTTTTTTTTTTAACCTTTTTTTTTTTTGAAAGGCCTTAACCATTTGAGGTCCTTATGTAACTTTTATAAAACACTCATTTTAATGAAGCTGAAGTTTAGTAGAGATCAATAAAATAGATCAGTAAAATTATATAAAGTTTTGAGGTAATTTTTTTCAGTACAAATGAACTGGTAGGCATTATATGACCTTTAGTATATCCACAGTAACAGATTTTGATGGCAGTATAATTCCTAATGTTATTCAATTGAATGCAGCCTACCCAACAGGTTAAAAAAATTTTTTTTAATTCAGCCTTGCATAGATAAACTCAAGGAAGTATAGATCTGCTACTTAATAACCCATAGCTTTTCAAGTTTGTTAAAATCTAAGGAACTTAATAAAAGTATATTTAAGTATCTTACTAGTTCACTGAAGGATGAACAGTAAAGAAACTTACCAACAAAGTGTCCTTTTTAATTCTAGTATTCCATGCCAATAAGCAAAATTTGTTCAAGTCAGTGGAATATTCCTGAGTCTGTCATTTGTTCAGTACAGCGCCACGTCATAAATACTTTCTCCAAAGCATCTGTTTTGGGAGGAAGGAGGCTATATTCAGAATATATCTATTTCTACCTTATTTATAGGTTACAAACTTAGAAAGTCCAATTTCTAACTCTTTTTTTTTTTTTTTGAACCTCTTGCCTTTCTTTCTTCAGTAGTTCCAGTGAAATTCTTGCAGCTCCATAAATGCCTTGCTTATTTTTGGTTTCTTGCTTCTGTATCTTGTTCTTGCTGTGACTCTTTTCCTAGAATGTTATTTTTTCTTCTTTACTGGGCTAAAGGGTAATTCTTAAGTCGGAGAATTCTTCCAGAGGTGATTTCTGTAAGTGGTGGTTCTCAACCCAGAGCACTCTTGCCCCTCGGGACATTTGGCAATATCTGAAGACATTTGAGTTGTCACAACTGAGCCTGTAGTAGTGCCAGAACCAGATATGCTACTTAACATTTTACAATGCCCAAGACAACCCCCGCCACTACAAAGAATTATCCAGCCCAATATGTCAATAGTGCTGAGGTTGAGAAACCTTGCTCTGACGTATTCTCTATGTACTCCTCCCCGGAGCCAACTCCTCTTTAGATTTGATGCTTCTCTATATTTTCCCAAAGTACCTTTTATTGTACTGATTGTGGTTTGTTTTAAGTATGTATTCTTTGACTCTAACATCTCTCCCTAGCATCTAGCGTAATCCTTAGCATATATCAGGCCTTCAGTATTCAAAGTATGAGTGAATTAACATTTAACTCATGTCTTTATCTGTTTCTACAGTTATTTGATAATTATAGAAAAAATTTTTAAAAAGATCATGATGTACTGTTGTGACACTAGAAATTATAGTAGGAAGTTCAAAGGGGGGTGATTACTTCTACTTGTGGGAATCTGAGAAGGCTTTTTAAAGAGAGGGGCCTTTCTAAATGTGCAATGCCTTTAAGATTACATATAATTATACCTAACTTATAAGAGTATTTTTTATATATTATTTTATTTTAATCCTCACAAAAATTCCTGTTTGTTACTTGTTATTACCATAGTACAGATGAAAAGTCTGAGATAAAGAGTTTAAGTAGCTTGCTTAAGATCACACAGGTAGTAGGATTTGACTTGAAGAAATGAAGAAGGGCATTTAGGCAACTTAGGGCATGAAGAAAGTCCTGTACATGGGGACACTTACTAGGGAATAATAAGTTCAGTTTGTCTGAAATTTAAGGTGTTGGAAGAATAATGTCGGAGAATACATTTGGAGAGTTAGATTAGGGACAGATTAGTTCCAGTTTCATTCCTGGCTAAAATATTTAGGATTTTATTTCGTGTGCAGTAGAAAATCTCTGAAGATGTTTTAGGCAAGGAGTGATGAGACTAAGGAGAAACAACAGGGAAGTAGTATGGTAGTATTGTTGTATTGTTGAGAGGAAGAGATGGAAATAAAGAGGCACAGTAAGAAGTTATTTCTTTCATTTGGTTATGAAAGAAAAAGGATGTGAATTTGGGGTGTGACATTTAGAAGGATGAAAAAGTTGTGATTGTAAGGTAAGATGTGGAAGTAGGAGCAATAGAACTTGGCAACTGACTGGATTTCCCACCTTATAAGGATATTGCATTGTTTAATATATGTTTATGAAATTGTGAATTTTTTTGAAAGAACTGAGTGCATACAGATTTACAAAGTAATTATATCTAATCCTATATCAAATATCTGATAGTATTCAGTATCAAAAGATATTAAAGTTCAGCTGAGTATGTTATTAATTGTTCTTTTTCCACAGTAAATTTGCTTGTTGGGTGATTTAATCTGTAGCGATTTTTCGTAAGAGGCTCTAATGAGTTGAAGATGACTTTTCTTCTGCCCACTGAGGAATTAATTTCTCTTTCATTTTAAAAGGTCTGCAGGTAGTAATGTTTTTTCAGATACAAAGTTAGGTTTGAATGGCAAACTTATGATTTATTATTAAAAAGGGGCATTTAGAATGAGATTTATAAATATGACAAAATAGCTGAATGATGCACTTATTTGTGAACCATAGAGATTATCCTTTTGGTCTGTGAAATTTATGTTCCCATATTCTTCAGTGTCAGGCTCTCAAAATAACAAAAGTAACACAGTTATTATTTAATGTGTTTCTGTTATGTCTTTCATATACGATTGCCATTTACCCTTTGCAAAAATCTTTAAGTGTGACATAGTGTCTTCTCCATTTTATAGATGGGGATACTTGGTGTCAGAAGGGTTAAGAAACTTGCTGATGATTCACAGGGATTATGTTATCCTCTATTCCAAAAGACGTTTAAACAAATCACATTTCATTAGTCACCAGGGACAGTACCACACACACCATATAGGAATGCCCTTCTCTACAGGTGTTACTGGCTGTTGCTTATCAGTGTGAAACTTGCTTACCAGCGTGAAACTTGGCTCCTAATTCAAGCCCAATTTTATAAGCCTTTTATAATTGGCAAAGTAGGTATCAGATACCTTAACTGGAAAGTATTCTTAAGGTGATAACCTGTAAGATGGTAACCATATTAGAAGCCACTCTTTTAAATTTTAGGAATTTGGCTTATTATTTTTCATAGTTTAGATTACCTTTAGTGCTAAGTAAAACCTGAAAGAAAATATATAAACAAGGATTATAAATAGCTAATATCTAGAAATTACATGACACTGTTTTACATTTTGTGCCTTGTAGCAGCTGTTCAACCAGATGCTGGTAGTCTTTTTTTTTTTTTTAACAGTTTTATTTAGATACAATTCATGTACCATATAATTCACCCATTTAAGTATACAATCCAGTGGCTTTTAGTGTATTCATTGATTTGTGCATCCATCACCACAGTCAATTATAAACCATTTTCATTTCTTTAAAAAGAAAATTTGTACCCCTTAAGCTCAGCAGTTGAAGGAAAGTACCTTACTTAAAGGACAGAAACCAAAGGCAAACACATGAGTAGGCACTTAAAGATACTTGTAGAGTGGAAAACACTTCCCCACAGCCTCTAAATAAAAACAACTTAAAAAAATTTTTTAAAAACCCCTAACCTGTATGCATTTCAGAGTCAGTGAAATAAGAACAGAAAATTAAAATAATCCCTAAATAAAATTTCAGGGATTAATAAAAGGCTTGTGGAATTTTTTTCTTTAAGTAGCAGAAATGAAAAACAAAACAAGTATCAGTGTTGAGAACTGCTCACAGAAAAAAGAATGGAAAGGCAAAAGACATGGAAAATGGGAGAGTAAAGTTTTTTTTTTTAAATTAGAGAGCCAGTTGAGTTCCAACTCCTGAACAAAAGAATAGAAAAAATGAAGGTGAGGAAATTAATAATGTACCCATTTAAGAAAAATTTGTTTGGATTAAAGGATTCAAGTGCCTAGATTAATAGAGCCCACTTGATGCATAGCACAGATAATGAAAACAGATGCATACCAAGGTGCATTTGTGAAATATTATCTTTGGAGCTTACATAAAAATTATCTTAAAATTTTGAGAAGGAAGACAAAAAGGTCCCATATTAAAAAACTAGGAATCAGACTGGCATCACAGTTTTTTCCCACAACATTTTATTATGAAAAATTTAAACCATACAACAGTATTGAAGGAGTTTTACAGTGAAACCCATATGTCTACCAACTAATTCCTACCATTACTATATTTGTTTTATCTTATGTCTAACCATTTGTGCCAGTTTGAATGTATTATGTCCCCCCAAACGCTATTATCTTTGATGTAATCTTGTGTGGGCAGACCTATCGGTGTTAATTAGATTGTAATTCTTTGAGTGTTTCCATGGAGATGTGCCCCACCCAACTGTGGGTGATGACTCTGATTTGGTAATTTGCATGGAGGTGTTGGCCCGCCCATTCAGGGTGGGTCTGAATTAAATTACTGGAGCACTGTATAAGATCAGATAGAAGGAGCAAGTTGCTACAGCCAAGAGGGACACTTTGAAGAAAGCACAGGAGCTGCAGATGAGAGACATTTTGAAGATGAACATTGAAAGCAGACTCTTGCTCCAGAGAAGCTAACAGAGGACAAACACCCCAAGAGCAACTAAGAGTGACATTTTTGAGGAACTGCAGCCTGGAGAGGAATGTCCTGGGAGAAAGCCATTTTGAAACCAGAACTTTGGAGCAGACGCCAGCCACATGCCTTCCCAACTAATGAAGTTTTCCGGACACCACAGGCCATCCTCCACTGAAGGTACCCGATTGCTGATGTGTTACCTTGGGCACTTTATGGCCTTAAGACTGTAACTATGTAACCAAATAAATCCCCCTTTATAAAAGCCAATCCATCTCTGGTGGTTTGCATGCTGGAAGCATTAGCAAACCAGAACACCATCTATCCACTTGTCCATTTTATTTTTTGATTCATTTAAAGAAAATTGCAGGCCTCTATACACTACACTTAATATTTTAGCTTGTATATCATCAACTGTATTTCAATATTTGCTTATACTTGTTTTTATTATTATGTAAAATTTGCATACAATGAAATGCGCAAATTTTGTATACATTCATTTCCGTTTTAACAAATGCATATGTGTCTTAAACATCACCATTCTCCCAGAAAGTTTTCTCTTGCCTCTTGGCATGATACTTGTTAGTAGTCACACTAAAAGTTAGGACAGTGTGAAGGAAAACTGTAAATTCTGAAGAAAAATGACAACCACACTAGAATTTTGTAGTTACTCAAGTTTGAGGGTAGAATAGGCATTTTCAGATGTGCATGTTTAAAAACATGCACCTGTTCTCAGAAAATTACTTTGGGATATGCTTCACCAAAGTAAGAAAGATTACATGGGATTTGTGAGTCAGAGCATCCATTATAAGAAAAATTTGAAGGAATACCAAAGATGGTGGTTAAAAGAAAACTGAGGAGTACAGCTGTGCAGTGCAAAGCAGTCATATATGAGCAAGAACTTGGAGGATTCAGGAATGATGTTTCAAGGAAAAGTTAAATGAATTGAATATCTGCTGTTTGAACATCCTGAGAAGGGATTTTCAATTTTTTTTTCTATTTTTTTGGAGAATTTGGGGATGAAGTAATGATAAACAGTCAGAACATGAGTTCAGTTATTTTCCCCAGGAAAACAAGTTGTACAAGAAAGGAAATTTATACAAATATTAAATATTGATTTATACAAAAAGGATGGTGCATCTCTCTTGGAAGGATAGGAGAGGGGAAGCTTGTTGAATTAGAATTGGGAGCAGAGAGGAATGAGGTGCATTACAAGCCTTCTAGTAATATTTTACTTTAAGATTATATTCAGGTATAAATTTTTATTAAATCAGATATTATGGATTTAGCACAGTCATCATATTTTAACATGTTTATGAAATAGATATAAAGAGTATAGAATATATGTTTATAGCCTAAAGAATAATAAAATTACTTCTAATATACTTAATATCCAATTTAAGAAGTAGAACATTGCCAGTATTATGCATAATATTCCATTGCATAAGCACATTACTGTTTTTCCATTTTGCTTTTGAATTTGGATTGTTCTTCCCATTTTTCTAGAATAAATAATTATGGTATTAAAATTCTTTCATGTTTCTCCTGCTGTTATTTTGTGTATTGTACAGCAAGTTTCTTGTTAAAAAAAAAGACTATGTTGCCTTGATTCAGTGATTTGCCTTCATAGTTCTTACTCACGTGTTTCAGTAATACACTTTTATACAGATATGTGTTGCTGAAATACTGGTTTGTTTGAAAAACAGTAGTGTTTTGTAATAATGAGAAGGAGCTGAAGCAACTTTCATGAAAGAATTTTATGTGATTATGTAATTTATGCATGCATGCTTCTTTGATTAAAGACCTTACTTAGATGAACTAGCAGCTTTCTCTTATAACAAAACTCTAAGGCAATTTGTACTTAGTCGTGCTGAGAAAATTAGGTAAATTGCCCAAGATTGCAGAATAGAGGGTTTAATTTTTCATGTTATCTTTTCCAGATTTACATCAAGCTCTGTGAAGTATTACCAGTATGTTAAAGTAAATACATTGCCAACAGTTTAAAATATGAAGTATTACTAAAACATTGAAGTAAAATCAGTACTTAATTAGCAATTTAAATAAACATTTTTCGGGATTATGTACTACTTAGGGAAGGTAGGAATACTGATTTATTAAAGTTCTTTTTACTCTCCCTGCCTTCCCTGCCAACGTTCACTATCAAGGTAGTCTATTAAATTACCCTTGAGCTTTGTATGTAGATTCATCATTAAAAGAGGAAATTGTAAATTTTCTGTAATTTCACGTTTTATTTCCTCCTTCATTTGGAAAGAATGAAAAATAATGCATGGAGGAAATAAATATTCCTACTGTTTTGTGAAGGATTTTGTTTTGTTTTGTTTTGTTTGGGGGTAAAACACTTCTTTGGAGCAGGTAAATAAAACTGAGCATTTTGTCTTGTTAGTATTTGTTAAAATGAGTAGCTTGGTTTCCAGTCATGAGCTAATGCTAATTGAGAGAACCTGAAAGCTGTTTACTATTTCATTTAGATTGCTATTTATCTTTATTGTTTTTGAGAGCAAATTATTGGATAGATTTTTTTTAATGCCACTTGTTTTATCTGTATTTTTGTTTCTTATATTCTTGTGTGTGCGTGTGTGTGTATATATATATATAATAACTTCTATTTAAAATGCAAAAAGGAATTATGTCAAAATGGTATTTTAATTTGAAACTGCTCATTATTGTATAGATAACCTTGAGATATTCTGAAAACATCCTAATGTGTAGTTATGCTTGCTTTGTAGTGGATAGATGATATTTTGAAGACTATTGCTGTGCTAAGTCAATCTTAGCCTACAGCTCAGTAATTGAAAAGAGTTGAGTGTGTATGTGCACATGCGTACACTTGCATACCTGCAAAGAAAATGCTTAAAAGTTAGATCTAATATGCTAGCAAATAAACTTCAAGTCAAATGAGATAAAATACATTTTTATTCTATTTTTACATTCTTTGATGTTAAGGAAGTAGTTCTTTATTTGATAGTTCTGTAATATACTATATACACACATATGTATGTGTATATATTTATAATTAGCATTTTTTAACTACTTAGAAATATCCATAGATAATGTATCTCTAGATGTTCTTTGGTAAGAATGATGACATGCTGGAAATAAGAATGCTATTCTAATTACTATTCATAATTTGAAATGAGGAGAAGAGACCTTGAAAGTAGGAAAAATAATTCCAGAATATAATAGTTAAACATTAGAGCTATTGAAATGGAGTAATAAGGAAACAAATCGGAGAAGTAACATAGAGGGGGATTTTTTAATTTTTCAGTGTATCTTTTGTGTATGCTGTATTTCTTTCTGAATGCAATTTATGTTCTCCCTTCTCTCAGCCCCCCACCAAATGTTTATTTTGTACATTGCTATAGTTTCTTGAATAAGGTGAAATGATTTAATGCATTTTGTGGAATAATAAACTTTTAAAAGTTATTTTAAAACAATTGAAGTTCTGCTGAAATAAATAGCTTTTTAAACAAATGTATTAAAAGGAGATAATTTTTTAACTTTCTTCAGAAACATTAAACTTTCTGAGAGTAACATGAGAACCCCAAGTTCCCTAACCCTTGAAAGAAAGACAAAAACAAAAATTGTGTGGTTGAAAAACAGAAGGATAAAAAAGTAAGGCTTTAGAATACATTATTAATACATTTTATGCTTTAATTGTTTACTTTTAGGAATTTGAAATGTTTTGCTTTATTTGGAAAACATTGTAAAGAATTTCAAAGAATTAACTGTATATTTTGGTATTGTAGGCACTAAATGAGTTAGTTGAGAACGGTGAATTTGATTTTTAGAGTACAATGCTAAACCAAATATATATTCTCTGCTTTATAGAAAAGTCATGATAAAAAAATTCTATTTTATGCTAAACATTTGGAAAATTTTTGTTTCTCTATATTATATAAATGAGGCTTAAGCCAAAAGTAATTGTGATCAACTACCAGCAAGAGAATAAAAACTGAGAAATCCAAACAAATTGTTACCAGCATTAGAAATAGTTTTGATCATTTAACAATAAGCAGAATGTTTACTTTCCCAATTCGTGTCTTCTGATATCTCCTGTCAATTTTTCATTGTGCATGATAATTGTGAAAGACAGGACCATCACTGACAATTACCTTCTATATATGAAAATAAGACTCACATAAGAATAAATAGAGCACTCCAAAATGAGAATAGATCAAAGATCAAACTTTATTTTCTTATTTATTTATTATCTTTCATAGGTATGTTCTAAATTCATAGAAAATATCTATGAATTGTAGATATGTTTTAAATCATAGATATGTTTTAAATTCTAAATTAATAAAACATCTATGAATGATATATTTTAATCATAGATATGTTCTAAATTCATAGAACATATCTATGAATCATAGATAGGTTTTAAATCATAGATATGTTTTAAATTCTAAATTCATAAAACATCTATGAATGATAAATATATTTTAATCATAGATAAGTTTTAAATTCTGGTACGATTCAGAAATTTCTGAGACTGTAACAGGTCAAAAGATTCTACAAAGATGTTTCAGTTAAATAACTAGTGAAAATGCTATTACAGGGAAAATATTCTTAACATTTTTCTCAGCATTCTATTGTAAAAATGTTTAAATGTATAGAATATTTGAAGGAATTATACAGTGAACACCCATATACCAACCACCTAGATTCTGCAATTAACATTTTGCTTTATTTGCTCTGTCATGTAACTATTCATCAATCCTTTTATTTTTGGGGTACATCATAGTAAGTTGAAGGTATCAATAATACTCCTAAATAATTCAGCATGTATATCACTAATTAGAGTTCAGTATTTATTTAGAGGTTTTTGTTGTTGTTTTGATGGAAGTACTAAGTACAATGAAATGTACAAATCATTCAGTGAGTTTTGTCAAATGCATATGCGTGAGCAGTTTGTTCATCTTGGTCCTTTTTAATTGACCACATGTACAGCAACTCTCTTTTTTAAAAGTGAAAAGATTTGATGATTATTTTATTACTTGAGAATACCCATTTATGTAGGAAACTGAAAAGACAGGTCTTTAAACTTTAGTATAAAGAAGACAGAAACTATATTAGACATTCTGATTACCTTTCAGCTTCTATAAAACACCTGCTATAAAATTCCCAGTGACTTGGATTATTGACGATAGGTTATAAGGATTCACATTTTGTCAATAAGAAGTTTATCTCATCTAGTGACTTCAGAGTTAATTTGGGTCACTTGATTTCATAGTTTTTAAGATTTAGGCACATTCTTCAAAATGGCAGTTGCCCCTGCACATTTTCTCTTGCCATCCCTTTTCTAATCCCTTGCAAAGAGTATGGGATAAGTAAACTTAGCAATTGGTTGGAGGTAGGGAAGCATAAAAAAAGGAATTTACTATTTTTATTTTTTGTACTTTTGTAAGTAACAACAAAGAGGAGGGGTTAAAAGGTAAAACAGAGGCAAAAGTTTTATATGCTTCATAGGTTGCCAAAAGATAGGATAGGTAATGGGGAGGCAAGATTGTTGAGGAAAATATCCCAACACCACAGTAAACTGGTCTTGTATAGTGTCTTCCTCCTTATCAAGGAAGGATTTGAGCTATACAAATTCCTCAGTAATACTTTTAAGATAAAAGGCAGATTTAATCTAAATAAACTTTTGGTAAAGGATTTTCAAAAGAAGAAATACCAGTCCTGTAAAACATTCCATAAAATAATAATGAGAAATTTCTGCACATTGTATCCTGCTTTTCAGATTCACAATTAATATCCATATATTATCAACTCCAAAAAATTTTAAAGAAATGTGTTTAACTTAATGTACCATAGATTTTTTCAAAATTATTTGAATGTGGAAGCAACCCTTCTTAATGTGCTCTTAATTCTTATTTGCTGAGACTTTTGTTCCCATGGAATAGTTGGGGATTGTCGACCTGGATAAAGGTTGATGGAGCTTCCTTTCAAACTACTCATTATCCAATTTTGCTTTTATTCTAACTTGCTTATTATCGTAAAATGGGAAGAGGGAGGGGCCAGTTTTTACCTGTTTGAAAGTTCATTAGGGTGGATTTGCAGGAGACCTTGTACTTTAGAGATATATATAAAAGGGTAGTGGTTTATGAATTTTCACTTTCATAAAGTATAATATTGTGAAACCCTGAATCAGTACTTCTAACACTTTTTATACTCTTAAAAATTATTGAGGATCCCAAAGATCTATGTGTGTCATAGTTACAGATATTTTAACATACTAGGAATTAAACTGAAAATATTTAAAGATATTAATAATTCATTTAAAATAATAATAAATCCATTACATGTTAACATTTGTAACATTTTTGTGAGGAATAACTATAATTTCCAAAACAGAAAAAAATAGTGTTCACATTTTTGCAAATTACTTTAATATCTTCATAATAGAAAGTAGTGGGATTCTCATATCTATCTCATGAGCATTTACCTATTATGGTGTATTATTTTGGTTGCATATATAAAGAAATTCTGACCTCACACAGGTAGTTAGAAAAGAGAAGAGTATTTTCATAGCCTTTTCAGATGATTTTTTGGTATATTCTTTGATACTACAGCAAAACTCAACATGCAATAGTTTCTTCGGTTTGGTTCTTTTTTGTACTTGTGGAATTAAAATCCATTTATCCATCTTGCACTTGGAATGGATATTGTAGCCATGCATCATTTGTAATGCACTGGTCATTGCAAAATACTGATCTTCTGAGTTATGCAGATCTAAATGTTGACAGGTTTCATAGTACAATACCATATAATACGAAAAACTATCCATACCAGAAACTCACGTTTTAATGTCTTCCATCAACCTCATCAGAAAAGTCTTGGGAAGTATTGGGAATTCTCACACTCATGTTATCAGGTAGAAATTCTCCAAAATTCTTATTTTATTTGAAAGCTTGGGTTTTATCATTTGCAAAAATGCTGCCAGATGTTTGCCCTGAACTGACAGATGTACTTCATTCATTTTTGAGAAAATGTCTGACAGCCAAGCCTGAATAACCATTATTTATCTGTCAGTCATGCTCGTAAATAAAAATAGCATTCCATGAAAAAAAAGAGAAGGTTAGTCCAGCTCACGGCTCAGTCACATGACAGCCGTTATACTTTGGTAAGCAGAACTGCTTAATGCTTATTTTCCATTTTGTCACATAAAATAGAAAAAGAAAAAAAAATGTCTTACTAACACTACACTAATATTAGGAATGACTGACTAATTAGCAGCTGATAAGAGCTTTGGGGGATGTATTATGTTACAATAATTGTTTAAAGTTGAGAGTGATGACTGTACAACTAAGTGGAGATAATGTAAGAAATTGACCATTTATCTTGGGATAGAATATATATCAAGTGAAATTAGGAACCCACTGCTTAATAAATCAAGCCTTCGACTTGAGGCATGCTCTTGTGAAACTTAGGGTTGTAAATGGGAGGATGAGCCCTCCTATAATTAGGCCTAAGAGGCACCTCCAGGGAACCTCTTTTGTTGCTCAAATATGGGCTCTCTCTCTCTAAGCCCAACTCAGCAAATAAATTCATTAACCTCCACCTCCCACTCCCAAGGGAAGTGTCTCCCAGGGGAATGAATCTCCCTGGCAGTGAGGGATTGAAAATGCCTACTTGACCAAAAGGGGAGAAAAAGAAAGGAAACAAGCTCTGAGGCCCAGTGGCTGAGAGATCCCAAATGGAGCTGAGAGGCTATCCTGGAAGTTTCTTTTATGCAAGCTCCAGCTAGACATCCCAAATGGCCACAATAAGTCATGCCCTTATTAAAAGTAGTCCCCAAATACCTAGGTCCCTACCTGAGATTCTATAAAAGATTCACTCACTGAGTTTTATCTCCCAGAAACTTAAATCCACCAGAGTGTTCCTATGCCAGGCAAGTCTTAAAACCAAGAGGTAACAGCCTCTTTAAGAACAACAATCAGATGCAGTCCCCTTCCCCATGCCGTCGACACCCCCTTTCAGTATGAACAACTTAGGGTACTCACTGCCTAGATACCCCTGAAGATGGAGAAGGAGATTAAGTGAGAAGAAGGGGTAGCAACAAACAAGATAAGATTTAACAAAGGTGTATGAATACTGAAACTTTATAAAATATATATATATTGGAATAGCTGGAAGGAGGTAATGACATGGTGGAACTGTAACCTGTAATATCCTTTGAAATTTGCTCTGTAGCTACTCGTTGAATTGTGCTTTGACAGTCTTCACCTTTCTGTATATACCCTGTATTGCATAATAAGGAAAGAACTGAAACCGGATCTGTAACCCATAACAATTTTTGAAATTACCTATATAACTGCTTGTTGACTTGTACATAGAAAGTTAACACCTTTCTGTATGTATGCTATATTTTAAAGTGATGGAAATAGCTGAAGTTGTGAAACTATGACCCATGACGTTCTTTGAAATTTGTTTTCTAACTGCTTGTAAGATCGTACTTTGATAGTTATCACTGTTATGTATATATGTTAAAGTTCACAATAAAAAAATGCATAAAAAAAGACATGCTCAAGGATAAAGATGTAATGATTTTTATGATTTCACCAAGAACATCCTTATCCTTTAAGAAAACTGTTTTGATTTTTTTGTGTTTGTTTTCATGTTAGTATGTGGTGGTGAAGAATATGATGATCATTAGTACAGTTTGTTGCTATACTGCCTTGCTTATTTCTGAGACACCAGCAGTTTTACTTACCATTGCTTCTGAATAATCAGTCCAAATGTCAAAACAGTGAAAAAGGCAAACGATGTTTTATTATTCTGAAAAGTTTTGACTTAGTGAACCCCATAAAAGGGTCTTGGAGAGAACTGCTAAGGGAAATAGAACATTTCTTCAAAGTGACACAATGTTTCATCTGGTGAGCTTCTTTATCTTAATTTTTAAGCTAGATATTAGATCCTCTTGGACCTTAATGAGCTTTTTGCTCCACTTAAATTCTCCTATTTTATCTCTTACATTTTAATTTATTTTATGAATAAGATAAGAGACTATGTGGTATTTTCTATCTTTGTATCTTTTCAAACCTCTCCTTGTGCCCCAAGTAAATTTTCTTTCACTACCAGATGCTCTTGTTTACTGTAAGATTCTTCTCTGGGGAAGGTGGATAGCACGATACCTAAAAACAACTAACTGAGAGTCCAATGTAAATTCAAAATTGAAATTCTTTTAAAAGAGGATAGGCAGCTCATCCCTTAAATTTCATTTCATATGCCAACTTTGATCAGTTTGGCACTGGTTTCTTAAGATACTTTGTTGAGACAGATTATAATATCATTTCTAGATTCATTAGAAAAGAATGTTATGACTAGCAATAATTAAAATACTATTACTACCAGTAATAATGGCTAGCACTTATATAGCACTTAACCATGTTCAGGGAGTTGCTCTCAGTACTTGACATGTAATTGCTTGATTAATTCTAACAACAATCCTGACACGAGTACTATCATTGTCCCCATTTTGCAGAGGAGGAAATTAAGTCACAAGGAGGTGAAATGATTTTCAGTGTTGGCCATAGGCTTCAGAAGGGGTGAAGATTTTACAAATACCATGAGCAACTACTATGTGATGGGGTAAAGTGAGAAGACTTAATATTAAGTCCTGAAGTCTTTTTGTCTGTAGGATATCTACTTCTCTGGCATTTCTCAGAAGTCCTCCTTTGATTCACTGATCTGAAAAATATTTATAATATATATGTATATTATTTGTTATACATATCTGGAATTTATTTCAGTGATGTGTTGGGTATCTTCCCATAGCTAAGTTATTTAAATTAGAAACTCTTAACCAATATCGTTTTGTTTGATTTGACAATGAACAAATGTTCTCCATGCCATCTCTGAAACCTTGTAACTGATGCTCTTGTCATCCTGAACCCTCATGACTAGATGCATTAGGACCTGCGCATTTCTGCTCCCATTAGTGGAGCTATATTCTTAACAAGAATTGTATTTTAACAATTTTGTTCGTTCCCGAATCTGTTTGTATTCCTTGTACTTGTTATTCTAATTAAGTAATTTCATTAAATACCATATAAACTGGCAAAATATAAATGGGAAAAGAAAGATGGTTTTTATAAAATTTGAGTTGAATGCTTTGGAAAACTAATAAACAGGCAGTGGGCCACATTTGGCCCATAGGCCAGTTTGTGGAACCCTGGTTTTAATGCTGTACTCTTTTTCATGTCACAATTCACAGTTCACTCTTCAAGTAGCTTCTCATACTTAAAACATACATCTTTCATTGCTTTTGTCTTTCCACTAGCATTTAACTTTTACTCATTCTCCCTTTTTGTCTCCTTTTCTTTTATGTATTCAGTTTGAGTAAAAAAATTAATCTTAATTATTACAGTATAAAAATTACATATATTGTAAGTTTCATAAGAATAAATTTGTAGGTGAAATTTCATTAAAATGATATGTTAATTCTTCAGTAATGAACTCCCTTTAGTGTGGTCCAAGACTAATTCATAAAAGAATAAGTACTATAATATGATTCAAATTCAACATAATTTTACCTGTTTAGAAAAACTCTGGAAGAATCCTCCATCATAGTTTTAAGCATAATATTTACTTTCTTTGGAATTAGTGTTCAAGCCTTTAAAAATACGCTACATGGAGACAGTACACCATTGGTTAAATGTAAAGACGTGTTAGGAGTCTTACATGCCAAGTTTGCCTCCCAGCTCCATCACCCACAAAATGTTCAGTCTTGGGCAGTTTAGCTAGACTTTCTAAGAAACTAAGTTCTCTCTGTTTCTAAAATGGAGGCAGTAATTTCTGCTACTTACAATTCAAGGAGATATATATATAAAGTACTGATTAGCACAGTACTTGGCATTTAGTAAGCATTTGGTAACTTAGCCACTAGATGATGCAGTATGTACCATTTTCTCTAGTTGCAGATCTGGACACCTGGTACCTTGGTTGACATGTGTACTGTATTTTCATTTTGTTTCCTTTCTTAGAAAATGTAAAGTGCTTTATTCAGTTTCTGTAAATTAAACTGTAATGTTGACAGTTATGTATTTTGTTCTTTATTTTTATTTGATTAGTCCATGCTGTATTTAGAACTATAAATGTCTTCTAGCAATATCTTTTTTCTCTTGAACATTAGACCCAATTTCACAAGCTTTAGTTAAACTTGAATCACTGTTAGAAATTTCATTTGAGGTCTCTTGTGTTGCCTGAGGTTTTGAATTGTAAAGTTGGGTCTGAAAATTTTAAAACTTTTGTTTTTACTACTTTTCTAAAATATGAATGCTTAAAGTAATTAAGGCTCAGCAAAGATCTACGAATATCTTAAAGTTGTCTATCCAGTGCCAAATTTAAATGTCAGTTTCGGTAATTCTAGAAAATGTCATGCTCACATTAGTTCTGCTTCTATCTTGACAAGTCACTAAATATATAGGGAATGTAAATTCTATATAGTTGCAGTGTAGATACACAAAATAACACACAAGCTAAAATTATATCACTAGTTTTAAAGAATTTACGTTTATAAGGAAAATATAAACTTTGTGGTAGATGGGACCATGTCTTATTCATTATAATATTTTCACTGAGTGGCAGTTGTACCTAGCATTAAATCAGCAACGTATAAACTTTAATTTATGTGCTAAAAGTTTTTTTAAAGATGGACTAGAGAAACAGAAAGGCAGAGACTTAAGTAGAGTTTGTTGTTGGTAAAACACAGAGTACTAATCAGTACAAGGGCCTTTACCATGGTGAGGTGGTGGAGAGAATTCCTAAGGAGATTTAAATTCCAGAGGGGTTTTTCAAAGTCTGCAAGCATGGTTAGTCACTGGTAAGTACCTCAGGTGTTTCTGCTGTTGTATAACATCCACTCCACCCTCATCACTGCTAAGATCCTTGCTGGGTTAAGGATGTTTTATATGTCTGAAAGTTTTTGTTTATCACTCTGTGTGTGCACAGTATAGAGAAGGTTATCTGCTTTCAAGGAAGCTGGTGCTCTATGGAAAGACCCTCTTTTTTCTTTCTGTGATTTTCTGTGTTTGTGTATGTATAACTAAAATCTTTTTACAAAAAAGGATTTGAGCGTATGGTGAGTCCTTTATGCTTACACTTACTAAAAGTCACAAGTAGTAGTACTCCCAAAGGAGAAATCCTAAGCCAGGTGTAAGAAAAGAACAGGAACTTAGCATACTAGTGGACAAGATGTGCAATGTACAAGTGTACCCCATTTAAGGAAATGCCATTTACATCCAGATACAGAGTTGCTTAGGAACGCACACAGGTATGGAGATTCCAGGCCTCCCAGCCACTTCTTGAGTTCCACATAAACCTAAACCAGCCCACAAAGCCTGTTCCATTTACACGCTGCATAACACACACACTCTTGTTGTGACTGCACTTTGATGCTTCCCAGAAAGTTCTCCCTCCCTGGGTGGTCCATTCCTACCCTAACTTTGAACCTGACACAGTCACTTCTTGGGGAGATGAACAGGGAGAGCCTGGAGAAAGAATATGCATTGCAGGTGACATATGTGTCCCAGTTCTTAAGGTTTGTGTGAGAAGGCTTGAATGTGGATGCATTTGTGTGTGTAGCTAAGGCTACTCTTCTCTTTAGCTTAGTAAAGTTTCTCTGTGCACTTGTTTAGGTTGTACAGTATTTTTATTTATGGAAGGGTAGTCTTTTTCCAGTTTGCACAAAGGCACTGCAAAAGTTAGTGGTGGCCCTGGGACAGTGTTTCTCAAAGTGTCACATGGAGTCTTTTGTAATCCATTGTCACTGTAGGAAGGTTGGCATTTTCCAGGAAAAACAAAACAGTAAACAGTTTTCAGTATTTTGAAATTTCAACTAAGCCTGTTTTTTACCAAAATCCCAGACCCCTTTTCTCATTTATTACAGTCTTTGATATTATGTATGTGTTAAAAGGACTTAAGTCTGTCAGGTCATCTTGGCTAACATATAAATTCAGTTTTTTATTATCGTTTATGCTTCTTAACTTTGTGGCTTTTGTCATTGCATTATATCCCCAGTTTATGAAAGTAGCTCATGTGAAAGTACTGCAACTTAAAATAACACTATAAATGTTAAGTAGCGAATAGTTCTCTGGTACAAATATGAAATGTAAGGGTATGTTATTACAAATGAATCTTTAGGTTATATAATTTTGAAGACATTCTCAAGGGGGGGAAGTATGAAAGAAGAGGTAGTTTGATGTGTACCTGAATTCGATTTTGTTGAACCAGTGATCTCTTTGCCCTTGTGTTTCGTATGTCATGATATTTTCAGAAACATAAAACCTTCAAAACATTTGTGTTTTATTCAAAGTATAATGTTCCTTTGGCAGACCAGTCATGTGTTTCACTTCCTAATTGGTGAATTGTGTCACTCTTGGTGGAAAAAAGGGACCAAAACTGTAGAGACATTATTAACAGTTGTACTTTTGAGAACAGAAGCAAGTTCAAGTGATGATATTGTCTGTATGCTTATAAATCCAGCTGCAGCACTATTGGCAAATACAATGTTTGGAGAAAAACTATCAGCTATTAACAAAGTTCCTTTATTAGGAGGTGCTTGTTGGATGTTATATAACTTAATGACATACTGTGTGGAACAACAGTTCCTATATTATATGTGATAGAATTTATTTTCAGATAAAACATTTTATGCACAGAGTAGGGTTTAGCTTTCATATGGTGAATACCAAATACAGAAGAGAAGTAATGTGATTTTTTTTTGTATCTTTATCACAAAAAAACTTACATTGTTAGGTAATGAATTTTTTCTGTTAATACACTGTCCTGATTTCTTTAGATTTTTATTGTCTTGCTATCCAACAGCCTAAGTATACTATTGCATTCTTCTTCTTTAACTGACTCTTAGATATTCTTGGCCCTTTGCCCAAATAAACTTTAGAATCAGCATATCAAATGCCATTACAAAAAAAATAATAATATGAACAAAGTCAGAGAACTGACACTACTGAACTGTAAGACTTACTGTAAAGCTGCAGTGATCAAGACAGTATGGTATTGGTTAGAGAATAGACAAATAGATCAGTGTAATAGAAATGGGAGCCCAGAAATACACTTAAACATATGTAGTCAACTGATCTTTGACAAAGAGCAAAGGCAATTCAGTAGAGAAACAATAGTCTTCAACAAATGGTGCTGGAGCAACTGGACACTCACATCCAAAAAACGAATCTAGACAGCTTACGTCTTTCAAAACAATTAATTCAAAATAGATCTTTGTCCTAAATATAAAATGCAGAACTAAAAAACTTCTGGAAGATAACATGGGAGAAAATCTAGGTGACCTTGGCTTTGGCAATGACTTTTTAGATACAGCACCAAAAACACAATCCATGAAATTAAAAAAATGATGTTAGACTGTATTAAAAATTTAAAAACTTGTATTCTATGAAAGCATTGTTAAGAAAATGAAAAGGCAAATCACAGACCTGGAGAAAATATTTGCAAAATACATACCTAGTAAAGAACTTGCATCCAAAATATGTAAAGAACTCTTAAAACTTAACTTTATAAGAAAACAGCCCATTTTAAAAATGGGCCAAATATCCAACAGATACCTCACCAAAGAAGATATATCTATATGGCAAATAAGCATATGAAAAGATGTTCAACATCATATGTCATTAAGGAATTACAAATTAAAAACAGCAGTGAGATGCCACTACACACCTATTAGAATGGCTGAAATCCAAAACACTGATAACACCAAATGCTGCTAAGGATGTAGAACAATAGTAACTTTCATTTGTTGCTGGAGGGAATACCATTCATTTTATTTCATATTTGGACCAAAATACTTGTATACAGCTTTTTATGTTTCCTCGAGTTTCTAATGATTTTTCTTTTTGGTTGCTATTATTAATAATAAAAGTCTACTGTGTCTTCACCATATTCTCACATTTGCCTAAATAAATAGTTGTGTGTGTGTGTAAATATTTGTATTTACTTATTTTTTTTACTGGAGGCCCTTCTGTGTTCTCTACTTCCCCCTTTCTCCTGCTCTAATCTGAAGAGGGTGTTTTTAGGCCTGTTCTCTAGTTGTCAGTCTGGGAGTTCCATTATTTTCTTAACTCCACAATTTTATCTCATGATTTTTCTGATTATTTTGCTGGAAACTGCCTAAGAAAGAGATTATAGGGAGGCAAATTTTCTGATTTACTCCACGTTTGAAAATGTTCTTAATCTATCCTTATACTTCATTGATTGTCAGGTTTTGTAAAACCCTAGGATCAAAATTAATCATCACTCACAATTTTGAAACCATTTGTTCCATCATCTTCTCATATCCCTAATCATGTTGGTAGAGAAGTCTGATTCTAGTTCACTTTTCTGTCATACCTAGATGACCAGTGTTTTGTTTTGTTTTGTTTTGTTTTGTTTCTGTAGAAGTTTTACAGATCTTTTCTTTATGTATGCTGTTCTCTGATTTCACAGTGATGTGATCTCTAATCCACTATTTGTGTGGTCATTCATCCTGTTTGAATTCAGTGGTCCTTTTTAATCTGAAGCGTTTGTGCCATTCAGTTTTGATTACATCTTTCTTCTCTACTCTTGGGCAGTTTACTTTTGGGGCTTCTCTTGGTCAGCTGTTGTGCTGCTCAGATTGGTTTTGGGGAATATTACAGATGAGATGTTGGCTGCTATTTGGTTCTCACATTTGTAGCCTGGATTACAGAATTTAACAGAACAAAGACCTAGATAGGGTAGGTACAAATGGTAGAATATCTTTGTGTGGCTTTTCTTTTGCCCTTGGTTCTTTAAAAGTGTCACTTGCTATTAACTCTCCCACTGAAGTATACAAGTGCTAGAGTTGGGAAAGATGCCACATTCCAGAAAATTTTACATAAACAATGTATGTATGTATTTAATGGAATTGTATACATGTTTGACTCTCTGAGTTTTGAACCAAAGTTCATAAGCAAGGATGTAGTCTCATCCTGTGGAAGTAGTCTATACTTGATCCAGGTGTCCTTGGAACAGAATCTCTTTCTCAGAAAGCAAAGTCCACAAAACCTTTCTCTCCTGAGTCTTCTCTCTCACTTAACTATTTTTTTCCTCTGTATTCTGTCTTGTCTTTTTACTTTTAAAGTTCTGAGTGATTTCCTCAGCTTTATAGCATCTGTCCTTATTTTCTCCTTAGTATACTGGGAAAAAACAGTCAGTATGATCTTTTACTATAAGGGACCAATAACTTTTTTGAAAGTTTTTGAACTATTTTTTCAAATATTTTAAAAATTTCAGAATAAGGGGATAGTAAAGACCAACTTTATTAAAAATTTTAATAAAAATTTAAATATTGCAAACCCCAATTTTTATTCCATAATTCCATATTTTCCTGGTTTTGAAGACATGGTATAGCTTTTCATTGCTTCTGGTTCTTCTTGCACTTGGATCATAAAAATTCTTTTGAAAACTTTTTTGATGGTTCAAAAATGTTTTGAAGAGAGGACAGCTGTTTTTGCTCCATAATTGCAAATCATTTTCAATTTTAGATTTATAAACATCAATTCATATGGTTAACCCAAAGATTTTTTCCCCCATTTCTGCTCTTTTTTTTTTTTACTTTCAGTTTTATTGAAATATATTCACATATCATACAATCATCCATGGTATACAATCAGCTGTTCCCAGTACGATCACATAGTTATGCGTTCATCACCACAATCTGTTTCTGAACATTTTCCTTACATCAGAAAGAATCAAAATAAGAATAAAAAATAAAAGTGAAAAAAGAACACTCAAACAATCCCCCCATCCCACCCTATTTGTCATTTAGTTTTTATCCCCATTTTTCTACTCATCCATCCATACACTAGACAAAGGGAGTGTTATCCACAAGGTTTTCACAATCACACTGTCACCCCTTGTAATCTACATTATTATATAATTGTCTTCAGGAATTCAGACTACTGGATTGGAGTTTGGCAGTTTCAGGTATCCACCTCTAGCTATTCCAATACATTAAAACCTAAGAGGTGTTATCTATGTAGTGCATAAGAATGTCCACCAGAGTGACCTCTCGACTCCGCTTGAAATCTCTCAGCCACTGAAACTATTTCATCTCATTTTGCATCCCCCTTTTGGTCAAGAAGACATTCTCAATACCACAATGCCGGGTCCAGATTCATCCCCGGGATTCATATCCTGCGTTGCCAGGGAGATATACACCCCTGGGAGTTGGGTCCCACGTAGAGGGAAGGGCAGTGAGTTCACCTGCCGAGGTGGCTCAGTTAGAGAGAGAGAGAGAGAGGGCCACATCTGAGCAACAAAGAGGTACTCAGGGGGAGACTCTTAGGCACAATTATATGCAAGTTTAGCCTCTCCTTTTCAGCAATGAGCCTCACAAGGGCAAGTCCCACAATCCAGGACTCAGCACATCAAACTGCCAGTCCCAACGTCTGTGACAACATCAACACCAGTCCAGGTGAGGAAGTCCAACACTTCCGCACCTTCCCCCAGCTCCTTGGGGTGGGGGGGTGGGGAGGCTGTAAATATATTTTTTATTGTCTGCCCATATTACTTTGGGATGTGTCACTATTTCACTCTAACCTCTACTAACCTACTATATCTCACTTCCTATTCAAACTTTCATGTAATTGTGGTGTTTGAACAAACTGACTGTAGGGTTGTACTGTTTAGAAAATGTAGATCCTGCACCAAATAGTCTTCTCTTCCCTTGGTCTCATATGGAAGTTGAAGTTTTAAAACACAATTTCGACCTTTACCGTTTGGCCCGGTTTGCCCTAGTCTTAACCAGATCTGCTTCATTCATGTCACTAATTGAAGTCTGGGCTCTTTTTCAGCTTTTTTTTTAACAGTTGCTATATGCACTAATACTGACATTCATATCTGCCAAGCTCTAGCTCTGAGTTTCAGGTGTCTCAGAGATACACATTGTTCCAGAGACCAATCAGGTTATAGACTAAGGGATCAGCATCTTAAAGTTTAGAGATAGGTGTTACAATTCAGGAATAGAGTTGACTGCTGTAAGAGCTTACTATCTAGGGACTATTAGAAGAATCATGTCCACGTTAGGCTATGTTCTAAGATTCAATTCTGAGTTTACACATTGTAGTTAGTCCACATTGGTGAGCCATTATAGTGTTTGCCTTTATTTCTGGCGTACTTCACTCAAATACTGTGTACAAGAGCCATTCACCTCGTTGTGTGTCTCACAGCTTCATTCCTTCTTGTAGTTGCTCAGTGTTCCATTGTTTGCATACACTACAGTTCACCATTCTGTTCCTCAGCCTATGTACCCTTGGGTCACCTCCACCCATTGCAGATCATGATTACTGTCTCCATGAACACCAGTTTGCAAATGTCCATTCATGTCTCTGCTCTCAGATCTTCAAATGACATACCCCATAATGAGGTTGCAGGACCTTATGGTCCCCATGTACTTAACTTTTTGGGGAACCACCACACTGACCTTCAGAAGGGCTACACCATTTTACCTGCTCATCAACAGTAGATAGGTACATCCCTCTCACCATGTTTTCTCCAACACTTTTACTCCTGTATATATTTTTTCCTACAATTTTGTAGAGTTATATTCACATACCATACGTTTATCCACAGTGTACAATCAGTTGTTCATGGTGTCATCATAAAGTTGTACATTTATCACCACAATCAGCACTTGAACATATTGATTACTACAAGAAAAAATGGTTTCTTTTTTAGCAATAATAAAAAAAAAATGATAAAAAGAAAAATAACGTGTCATACAATACAATATAATAGTAAGGACAGAAAATAACACCACTACCAAAAATCCCATATTCCTCACCTATATCCCCCTCTCATATACACTTAGCATTGGCATATTGCCTTTGTTACATTTAATGGAGGTATATTACAATGTTACTGTTGACCATAGACTCCAGTTTGCTTTGATGATGTTTTTTCCCAAATACCCTCCCTTTTTCAACACTCTACATGGTTGACATTCATTTGCTCTCCCACATGCAAAAACATTTTTCTGTTTGTATATTTAGTAACAGTCATTGGCCACTCCAGTTTTTGCCAGGTTATACAGTCCCAGTCTTTATCCTCTATCTTTACCTCTGGTGTCATACATTCTCCTATCCCACCTTTTTCAGCTTTACTCACAGACATCTTTGAACCCAACGATTTTTTACACTATCTCTTCCTTCCAGTCACCTTTGTATACACACGTGCCTTTAGCATGTGTCCACGAACCATACCATGTAAATTTGGTGCACAAATATCATATAAGATGAAAGACTGCCATCACAGGTCCTTTTAGCAAAATGTATAGTCATTGTTCTTTCATGGAATACTGTGTGGTGGATACCTTCCTGTTGAAGACTTAATGGATTGGAAATTCATTTCCTTTTTGTCTTTAGAAATATTTTGTATTTCTTTCTATCCTTAGAAACTTTTTTTGTGCATCAATTCTTGAGTTTGAGAGACTTCATTTAGGATGTCATCTCAAGACTCATAGTCTGAGATGTCACTTACATGGTAGTCATTAGTTTCTAGCGTTCTATATATCTCTGCATTCATCTTCTGATTCACCTAATAGTGGTGAAATGACTTCTTCAAAGAACTTCTCTGTGGCAATGGGTGAAAAATTAAAAATTCAATTCTTTTAACTGTTTATTTAAAGCTAAAGAAATTCCAAAGACAGTGTCTCCAAACTAGTTTTATACCATCTTGAAAGGTTATGAAATACTTTGAGCAACACAATAAGGAAACTGAAGGATGATAAAATATTGATGATTTATTTTACTCTTGCATCATTCTTCTAGACAATTCCCTCATTTTTTTCCATTTTAATTAGTCTTTTTAGCTTATTAGGAATAATTGATGCATAATTAATTTCTAGAATAATAGTAAATTTTTTCGAGATATGGGAAAAATAAGATTATTAAGATCCCATAATATGTCTTAGATTTACAGAAGGATACAATAGACCCATATAGTAATTGCAAGCAAGTTGTACTTTAATAAGTAAAGTTACTCTTTAATCTTTGGAAAATCTCTACAGAGGAAGAACATCATGAACCTCCGTGCAATAGCACTCCTTACAAATAGTTAGACTCTTAAAAAAAGGGAACTCAAAAACTGAAACTCAGAAACTGCTGGGATATCAATGGTGAAGATACATCTTTTTTTGCTTCTCTGGAAGTACTAATTAAGGTCTTTATTTTTAAGTTTTTCTATATTCTTTGAATTCGTTTTCTCCCACCAAGTTAGGTTTCCTTTTTTCCCCCTCCCTTCTTTCTTTACCCAACTCTCTCCCTCTCTCCCACCTTCCCTTTCTCTCGCCCTCCCTTTCTTCCATTTTTCCTCGTATATCTGATAGTTGTTATCTTTTTATACTTAAGTAAATATTGCTTATTTTAGTTAGTAGACATTTATATCCGTTGCTTTGTATAAGTAGTTTCTTTTTCTCACATAGGGACTAACATTGAGCAGGTTGATTCCAAAGTGTCAATCTAAGGAGGATGGGAAAAAAACTCATTGTCAGGCTGTAGTATGAGGACAGATTTAATCTGGATGCTTACACCCACATTAGAAACCTCTTCTCAGTTAATTATTTCAGCTTCCTTGAAAAAAGAGCCTGCATTCAGGGAATGGGTAGTGTTAAGTACTAAGATCTATCTTATTTCAGCTGGAGTAGGAGTCAGAATGGGCGGTCAGTAAAACAGTTGTCCTGTGTGCAAACCCTCTGATTTTAGCCCTACTTTTCACTCCTATCCTTAATCCCAATGGCTTTCATCCTCATGATAGCCACTTTATAGTATCATCTGGATTAGGGCCTTCTCTGTTCATTTTATCCCTTAACCATTTTCTTTCCCATCTTCCTGAAATATATTGATATTTTGTCCCCCCCTCCTTATCTTCAGTGTTTAGGATTTGTTCTTTTTTGTCTATACCATCATTACAGTAAGGTATTGGGAACAACAGGAAGTAAACACATCTATTACAGTGTTTTACTGCCGCCACCAGTGTTGGAAGTTACAATTTGTATAAAATATTTCTCTTTTAATTTATAATGTTTTATAGATAACTAGCAAGAGTCATCATTTTCCTTTTTGGGTTCTTATTTTATAGTTTTCTGTGAATTGTTTGTTCATTTGTATTACACATTTACTACACAATCCTAGGTTTTGTAACCAGTTTTCATAGGATCTTTAGGCTGTATAGATATTGACTCTTTATTCCATTTGCTGCACATATCTTCTAGTCTTTTGTTTTAATAAGAACTTTAGTTATATTTATTTTATAAAGTATATTTTATTTATTTAAATATATTTGTTTCATGATTTCTAAACTTTGAAGTAATGTAAAAGTTATTATTCTTCCAGAAAATTTAATTCAGCAGGATTTTTATTTTTAATGTTTTGCTAAACTTCCTAAAATTAATTTTCATGGAATTTTGCAAAATAATTTGGCAGTGCATATTGAAAGCAAAGAAAATGCCTCTACATTTTGATCTTCTTACAAAACTTAATTAAAGGAAGGAATAAAGTTCATTTAGTGTTTTGAATGCAGCATATTCTTATTCTGTCAAATGACTTTGAAATACTAAAAGCCAGGTAATGCTAATTCAAAATATTTTTGTGTTTTCCAGATTATTGCTCAGTTGTAACAATTGTGGACGAGACAAATGTAAAGTTAACCTGCCTGCTTTTTAGTGGAAATTATGAAGCACTTCCAATAATTTATAAAAATGGAGATATTGTTCGTTTTCACAGGCTAAAGGTATAATTCTTGCAGTCTAGAACTTATATTTGTTTGAAGGGAACTCTGTGTTATTAATTAAAGCTAGTTAGTACTAATTGTATGTTTGCTTTGTTGAAATATCACATTAAGCATTTCAGAATGTGAGAAATGTAAATAATACCCAATTTCAAATAATTTGTAACGAGAAATCTCTTCATTTGAACAAACTGCTTATCCTCCCTTCCCCAGGAATGTATTATTTGCCATGATTCAGGCAAGTTCCATTCTCACTTCTAAATAAAGATTGATTCTTTAAAAATTTTCCCGGTAGAGTTTGATAAAGAATATTTGTTTAAAAAAAAACTATAAAAAAATTTGGAAATTATATTATTCTTTCATGTTTGTTGTATTCAAGTGCAATGAAAGTATTGAGACATTATCAAATATAAAATCAAAGTGCCTTGATCTTTATTTATGAGAAATGTGTTAAAATATGAGCAGGTACTTTTAAAATTATGCTAGAAGTTAAACAAATATAAGAAAATAATTAATATGAAGGTAGAGCTATTAAATATTACGTGTATGTGTGTTTTAAAATAAGAATTTTAAAACTTAATACAAAACAAGATTGTTTCCTTCAAAATTGTTACCCTTGTTGCTATACATAGTTTCCATGCAACCCCTTCATTATCTTGGTTGTCTTTTTATTTCTAATGTTTCAGTTTATCTGTCCCTCGTAGTCATTGTGATGCTCATAAATGAGCACTATTTTCCAGATATGTTCTGTTCTTAGCTGTAGTGAGAATATTACCTATCATGATCTGTTAATGCTGTTTCTTTGAAGACAGATAGTAGAAAATATTTGTATGATGATAAAGAGAAATACAAATATTATCATCATAGCAGGCTTATCCAGCCTTCAAAAATTGCTTCTCATACTCCGTTGTTTCCTAGAGGATTCTCGTATTCAAATAGTGCATCTTCCCCTTTCAGCGTTTTTAGTTATGGTTTCTGTTGTTTCATTGAACTAGAATATTCATTTAAAAAGTATACTTATATAACTCATTTGTCATAATATGAAGTATACTGTAGTAGGTTGAATGGTGATCCCAAAAAAAGATATGTCCAAATCCTAACCCCCAGTACCTATGGATGTATTCTTATTTGGAAAAAAAGTCTTTGCAGATATAAATAAGTGAAGAATCTCAAGACAAGATCATCCTGGATTAACCAAGTTGGCCCTAAATCCAACGATAAGTGTACCCTTATAGAAGAAGAGAAACACAAAGACAAAGGGAAGAAAGCCATGTGAAGGTGGCGGCAGATATTGTAGTTGTGCTGTCACAAGCCCAGAAACGTCTGAAACCACCAGAACCTGGAACAGGCAAGGAAGGATTCTACTCTAGAAATTTCAGAGTGTGTGGTGCTGCCAGCCCCTTGATTTCAGACTTCTAACCTTTAGAACTGTGAGAGAATAAATTTCTGTTGTTGTAAGCCACCAAGTTTGTGGTAATTTATCGCAGCAGCCCTAGGAAACTAATACACATTGCCATGTGACAGGCACTCTAGAAACTACTCTTTCCAGGGTAGTTATCAGCTATCTGCTTAGGAGTAAACAAACTCGTGACTTTGAGCAGCATGTAGTTTCAACTGTTTTTCCTTTATATAAAACAGGATTATTACTGTATGTAATTGTGTTTTTTTTGGTTTTTGTTTTCTATGTCTGGCTTATGCTTGTGTGATTCAGCCAATTGCTGCATATGGTTTTACATTGTTCATTTTCTTTGCTAAATGATATTCCATTGTGTGAATAAACCAGAATTTATTCATTCTGTTGTTGTTGGACATTTAGGTAGTTTCCAGTTTATGGGTACTATAAATAGTGCTACTTATGAAAAATCGAGTACGTGTCTTTTGATAAACATATATCTGCATTTCATTTGGTTATGTATCAAGGAGTGCAGTTGCTGGGACCTCAGATATACATTTTTAGTTTATGCTCCCATTAGCAATATACGAGAATTTTCCATCTTTTCTTTTTAGCCTTTCTGTTGGATGTGAATTAGTGTTTCATGGTTTTAATTTTAACACCCCTGAAAATTATTGAGGTTAAGCACTTTTTCAAATTTGGATATCTTCTGAAGTATAAAGTTTATATATAAAACATTTTACTTGTTTTTCTATAGGATTGTGTGTTCTTTTCTTATTGATTTATAGCAGTGCTTTGTATATTTAGGCTACAGATGTTTTGTCGGCTCTATGGATTGTGATTATATTTTCCTGTTCTATGTGTTGCCTTTTCACTCTTTTAATGCTGTCTTTTGATGAATAGAAGTTATTAATTTTAATATAGTCTACTTTATTAACTTTTTCTTTTGTTTTCTGGTCAGTTCCTTATGTCTTATTTAAGAAATTTTTGCCTACTACAAATCATGAAGATAGCTCCTAAGTTTTCCTTTAAGTCATTTATTTTCTTTTTTAAATTTAGTTCTGTAATTTTTTTTCCTATAATATCCTTTCCAGGTTTTGGCATTAAGGTTATGCTGCCTCATGAAAACAGGAAGTGTTTCCTCTTTTTGATTCTGGAAGTGTTTGTGCAAGATTGCCATTGTTCCTTCCTTATATGCTTGAAACAATATACTTTGAAGCCATCTAAGCCAGGGGATTTCTTTGTTGATAGGTTTTTATTAATGAATTCAGTTTCTTTAAGAGAAATAGAATTGCTTAGATTTCTGTTTTTTCCGTTGGCTTTGGTAAATTGAATTTTTACAAAAGTTGTGCATTTCATTCAAACTGTCATATTTATTGACATAAAGTTGCTCATAATACCATTACCTTTTGGATGTTTGTTTAGTTTGCCATTTGCTGTCTTCATATTATAATGTCTTCTTTACTTTTTTGTTCCTGAGAAGTCTTTCTAGGGATTTATCATTTTTTGTTAAGTTCTTTAAAGAAACCAGCCTTGCATTTTTATTTTCTCTATTGTGTGTTTTCTGTTTCTCTCACCTTATTTTTTACTACTACTTTCCTTGAGTTTGGGATAGTATCCTTTGTCTAGCTTCTTGAAATGGAAACCTAAGTCTCTGATTTTCAACAGTTTTTCTTTTTCTAATATTCATTTATGACTATAAATGTCTCTAAGCACTGCTTTAGTCATATCCACTGTGACAGTTCGGATGTATTATGTCCCCCAAAACGCCATTTTCTTTGATACAATCTGGTGGGGGCAGTCTTATTAGTGTTGATTAGGTTGGAACCTTCTGATTGTTTCCATGGAGATGTGACTCAATCAACTGTGATTGAAATGTTTGATTGGATAATTTCCATGGAGGTGTTACTCCACTCATTCAGGCTGTGTGTTAATTGGATCACTGGAGTCATATAAAGGAGTTCACAGACAGAAGGAGCAGAGCAGCTGTGATGAGTGACATTTTGGAGAGCAACTGAGAGTGACATTTTGAAGAGGAGCTGTAGCTAAGAGAGGACAGAATGCCCCAAGACCAACATTTTGGAGAATGCATTTTGAAATTCAGTGTGGGAGCAAGTGGGCGCCAGCCATGTGCATTCCACGCTAACAGAGGTTTTCCAGGCAGCAGTGTCCATCCTTCAGTGAAGGTACCCTATGGCTGATGCCTTACCTTGGACACTTTATGGCCTTAAGACTGTAACTTTGTAACCAAATAAACCACCTTTATAAAAGCCAATTCATTTCTGGTGTTTTGCAAAATGGCAGCATTAGCAAACCGGAACATCTACCAAGTTTTGATATCTCATAATGTCGTTATCATTCCATTCAATGTATTTTCTAATTTCCATTTTGATTTCTTCTCTGATGTACAGATGATTTATAAATATATTTTAAATTTTTATTTAGGCTTTTTTTTCTAGTTAGCTATTGCTGTATACTGTGGCCAGAGAACATACTCTGAAATGTTTAGTATTTTGAAATTTGTGGATGAATACTTTATGGTGAATTTTAGTAAATGTTTCATGTGCACTTGAAATAATGTGAATTTTTTTAAAATCTTTTTAAAAATCTAATGTGAATCTTTAAAAAATCTCTAGTAGTGCTTCTTGCTTTCAAATCAAATTTGATTAGTGGAGATAACACTACCAGCTTCTTTTTGATCAGTGTTTCCGTTTTACATATTTTTGAGTTCTTTCACTTTCATCTTTTGTGCCTTGTTGTTTGAAGTATAATTCATGTAAGCAACACAGCTGTTTTTTGTTCTTTTCATACAGTCTGAAAATCTAGTCTTTTACTTGGGATATTTAGTCTGTTTACTATTAATGCAATCATCGATATAGTTGAGCTTGTATTTATCTTATTATTATTTGTTTTCTGTTTGTCCCATACACTTTGTTTTCCTTTTTCCTTCTTTCTTGCCTTATTTTGAATTAACTAAGTTTGTTTATTATATACTTGTTTTCCTTCTATTAAATTGTTAGCTATACATCTTTTACTATTCTTTTGTTGGTTATTATAGAGATTACAATATATATTCTTGATTTATTACAGTCCCGTACAAATTACTACCATTAGTACTTACCTGATGCTGCTAGATTCTTAACACCTTTAAACTATATTTATCTCCATCCCACCTTTTTTGTTATGTCTATCATGTATTTTAATTCTGCATCTTAGTTGAACTCAATAAGCCAGTAAAATTATTCTTTTGTTGAGTCAGTGTTCATTTACCTACTACACATTTTCCCTTTCTAGTCTTAATTTACTCTTGTAGTTTCATGTTTCCATGTGGAATTTTTTTCCTTCTTCCTGAACAACTCCTTTAGTTATTCTTTTAATACAGATTGGCTGGTGACATATTCCTTAGTCTGTGTATGAAAACATTCTTTTCATATGGTAATTATGTTTTCAACTCTCTGAAGAACCACCAAAGTGATTTCCACAGTGGCTGCACCATTTTACAATGCCCCCAGCAATGTATAAGCGTTCCTGTTTTTCTGCATTCTTGTTAATACTTAACTATTTTCTGTGTATGTGTGTATGTATGTATTTTTCAATAAGAGCTTTCCTGGTGTGTGTGAAGTGGCATCTCATTGTGGTTTTTGTTTGCATTTTGATGACTAGTGATTTTGAGCATCTTTTCATGTGCTTATTGGCCACTTTTGTATCTTCTTCGGAGGAATAACTATTCACATCTTTTGCCCATTTTTTAATTGTGTTGTTTGGTTTTTTGTTGTTGAATTTTCAGATTTCTTCAGATATTCTGGATATTATACCCTTACTGGATTTTGGTTTCCTAATATTTTCTCCCATTCTTTAGATTGCCTTTTCACTTTCTTGTTAGTATGCTTTGACATACAGAAGTTTTGATGAAGTCCATTTTATCTGTTTTTAGTTTTGTTGCTTGTGCTTTAGGTATCATATCCAAGAAATCACTACCAAATCCAAGGTTATAAAGATTCCCTCTTATGTTTTCTTTTAGGTATTTTATAGTTTTGGCTTTTATGTTTAGGTCCTTGATCCATTTAGAGTTAATTTTTGTATATGATGTGAAGTAGGGGTCCAACTTCATTCTTTTGCAAGTGGCTATCCAGTTTCCATAGCACCATTTGTTGAAGATGCCGTTTTTCTAGCTAATATGCATTGCACGCTTGTCAAAAATCAGTGGACCATAGCTCTGTGTGTAGTGATATTTTTATTAGGTATCAATTTTAATACTTTAAAGATGTCATTCCATTGCCTTCTAACTTTTATAATATCTGTAGAGAAGTCAGCTTGCAATATTATTATTGATGTCTTTTTGTGTCTTCTAACTGCTTTTACTTTTTTTTCTTTATCTTTGCATTTCTACTTTTTTATCATGTACTTACAGGTGGTTTTGCATTTTTCTTGCTAAGCTTCTTGAATCTGAAGATTAATGTCCTTTTTTTACTTTTAGAACATTGTCATCAAATTATTTGTGTAATGGTCTTTTTGCATGTGTCTCTCATGTCTCTTTTGTTCTTTTTATTCCCTTCTTTTCACTCTCTTTGCTTTAATTTGGCTGTTTTCTATTTCCTTTGCTCACTAATCTTCTGTTCTATATCTAACTGCTGTTAAGCTATTCATTAAAGTATTAAAGTTAAGTTTTGTGTTATTTAGATCTAAAGTAGTTATTTTAATTGTTTGCTAGAGTCCAGCTCTGTGTAGAAATTCCCTATTCTTTCATCTCTTTCTTCATCTTTTATTCTCTTTTCCTTAACATATTTATAATAATTTTAAATAGTTGTCTGCTAATTCCAATATTCATATCATCTGTTGCTCTGCATCTTTTTTCTATCTATTTTCCTTGATTGTTAGTCATATTTTCTCTCTGTCTTACATGTTTAGTAATATTTGATTGTATGCCAAACATAGTACATTTTAAACAGGGGAAAGGAGTTCCAGATATATTCCTTGAGTTATCCATTTCCTCTGTTAGCCAGGTAGGATGAGGGACTGGTCTAAAATATTCATAAATTAAGCTGATTTGGGCCTAGCCATTGTTTTAGAATGATTCAGTTTGTTGGCCCCATTCCTAAGATGTGGCCCTTCTAGGTCTCTGCTGCTTAGCTTGACAGGTTTCTATATCCTTAGCCTGAAAGACAGCAGGAGATCCAGCTTTGCCCTCCATCGATTTCAACCTAGAACTCCATGCTTTCACCCTAAAGCTTCAAAATTTGACCAATGCCTTGTGGGGAAGCCCAGAGGTATGCTTTAAGGCAGATCTTTGTTTCCACGGCACCACGTATCTATAGTAGATTTTGCTCTGCCTTTTAGAATCTCTCAGCTTATTTCTCCAGTCTCTTTTCCTGTGTAGTTTCAAAATGTCATATGTGGGAGATTGGCCAATCCTGGGAGCAGGTCTAAATCTGGGAGATTTTTCCTTCCTGTTGAGGAGTTTTCGGCTTCACTTCCCACCTTCCTGCACAGAGCCAGATTAAGCAAATGTCTTATGGGTGAAATCAGCCATGCATTTTGAATCCTTTTCCTAATTGCCAAACTAGCCCCCCTAAGAACACTAAACTTTTTCCTGGGTTTTCTTCCCCCAGCAGAGCATCAATAACCCTAATCTACAGATTTTGCAATTATCCAGTGTAAAAAACATGACTAATAATGGTCAGTTCACCTTAGAAAGATTCTTCTCTTTCTAGGATTTTAGTTTATCAAACTCTTTGTTACTACAATTGTTTGCTTGAAAAATACTAGTTTTTTTAATGTGTCTTTTTTCTAGTTAATGCAATGAGAGCATTGACTTCCTGTGATATACTATATCCCACTTAAAGGCAGATCTCTTCTCACCTGGTTTTTATGTGCATTTCTGTTAAGCCTGCTCTCCTTATTCTATAATTAGTAAGTTGTTTAGTTTAATGTAAATGCAGGAATTACTAAAGCTAATCATGCTATTTTAGCTCATTCTTAATTTGGTAAGAAATTTACATTTGATGAGATAGTGAAGTTTGGTGGACTTATGACAAGTTGAATAACCAAGCTTAAAAAAGTATTAATACCTGATATCAAACAGTAAAGAGTTCTTTGGTGGATTTCATGTTTTTTTTCTTCTTAACTACAAGGGTATTTTGAGAAGCATATGATTTTGAAATCAAGAGCAATCAAATAAGTTTCTCCAAGCTACTAGCTTCCTAATGCTTTTCAAAAAGGAACAGAAAGTATTTGTCTGCTTAATCCTAATGCATTTACTCCTATCTAGGGACCAATGCTTTCTCTTCTACGTGCTACCCTTGTAATTTCTTTTACCTTCCCACCAACCCTTATATTTGGGATGGGAAGAGGCAAGTTACGTATCTCCAGTGGGAAGATCCATTATCTGTCTTACTGTCCAACCTCTTTATTTTGAATAGCTCTGAGATTTTTCTATAATTGGGCAAGACAATTGAAAATACAAACAACCCTCTTAGATATTAGATTTCAGGGTTTATTACTATTTTTCTTGTTTTTCTTCTGCTAATTGCAGTTTCAAGATCATGGTTCACAGCAAAAATATAAAACAGGACTCAAGGCCTTTATTCATTTTTTCAACCTTTACTTTTTGGGCGCCTATTTTGTGCAGCCTTGCATTTTAATACAGAGAAACAGACAATATATAAGTGAACATATAAGTCAAGATAAGTTCAGAAATAGTGTTAACTGCTATGAAGAAAATAAAACAGAATCAGGAAAGGCCTTTCTGATGAGGAGATGTAAGAATTAGGCCTGAATAATGAAAGAATTAGGCCTGAATAATGAGAAAGAGAAGCCACATAGAGATTTGAGGGAAACTTTTTCCAGGCAGATGGAGCTACAAGTGCCAAGGCCCTGAGATATGAATGAGCATGGTACTGGAAGAATAGAAATAAGGCCAGCATGGGTGGATCCCAGTCAGTCATGGGGGAGAGTAGTACAAGATGAAATTAGGGAGGAAGATAGGGGCCAGCTCATGTACCACCTTATGGTGGATAAGCTGTTTAGATTTTATTCTGGGCACGATGGGAAGTTATTACAGGGTTTTAAATGTGAAAGTGGGAATGACTTGATTTATAGTTTCCCAAAAGCACTTTGACAGTTATGTGGGCAATGAGTGGATTGTTGAAGGACAAGCATGAAAGCTGTGAGATCAATTGTGAGGTTATTTCAGTTTTATAGTCATGAGATAAGGATGGCTTGGACTAGGGTGGTGATAGAAATATAAATAGATAAATTAAGGTACATTTTGAATGAAATGTACCTTAATTTATCTATTTATAAAGAGGACTTGCTGATAAAATTGGATTTGAAAACAAGTTATCAACACACCTAAGCTAGAAGATTGTTCTGATCTACCCTGATGGTGAGCAGAGGCAGGCTTTGGTAAACAAAACAGACTAATGAACCTGGAATCTATGATTCAAAAATGGGTGCAAGAAAAATTTACATATTTGAGTAAAACCTAAACCGTAAAAGAAAAGCGGTAAACTCAACAAACGGAACCCATTTAAACTTAAGTTAAATGAGTAAAACATGTTAATTAGTTGTAGAACAAGTAGAATCCTCAGAATGAACTTCTCCTTCTGCCTGTGAGAAAGTAACTGATGCTAGACTAGCCCTCCTATAAATGTCATGAAAATGGACAAAATATCTGAGGCAGCTATTTTCAGGCATTAGACAACAGGCAACTAGGATCACAGAAAGAAGAGAAATTTATAAGATGAGCCCCATGGTCATTAAAACTCTGCCTGGCAACAGTTTCCCAACCACTAAACAGCAAACACATAGTGGTCCTGCTATGCTGAGGTGACTGAGATCAGAGTTCATTGCAGCTGAAGCAGCTAGAATCCGTGGAATAAGGCACCAGAGAGGAGAGAGCTGTACAGAGAAGAATATCTGTTTTAGTTTGCTAAAGTTGCTGAAATGCAATATATCAAATGCATTGTACCATTCTGAGGCCAAGAAAATGTCCAAATCGAGGCATGAAAAGGATGATAACTTCTTCCTGAAGAAAGGCTGCTGGCAATCCAGGACTCCTCTGTCACATGAGAAGGTCTACTGGTCCTTCCTTCCTGGGTTTCATTGCTTTTACAGCTTCTGGTTTCAGCGGCTCCCTTTCTTTTTCTGTGATTTCTCTTGTTTTCTGTGTGTCCTCCTCTCTCAGCTTCTCTGGCTTTTGTCTCTCAGATTCCCTGGTGTTTCTCTGTCAACTTTTCTGTATTTCGTCTCTTATAAAGGACTACAGTAAGAGGATTAAGGCCCTGTGGGACATGCATCAACTGAAATGACCTATCAAAAGGTCCGACCCACAATAGGTCTACACTCACAGGAATGGATTAGCTTTAAGTACATTATCTTTCCTGGGGCACATACAGCTTCAAGCCTTCACAATACCCAATAGTCTTTAAGGGGAGGGAAGATTCACAATGAATACTTGGCTGAAATCTGAGCTGTCTATGGTTAAGGCAAGAATATTTAAGGATTACAAGAGCTGCTGTTTGGTTGAAATAGATAGTACAGGTTTAGCAGTAGGGATCCTGGAAGTCCAGTCTAGAAGAGAAGAGTGACCTTGTTAATACCTCTTTAACACCTTGACTTTCCAGCTGAGTCAATACAAAGGCCCCATCTTAGGAAAAGAGACAAATCCTAGAGTAAGGCCTACTCTAGAAGTGTTCTCTCAAAGCCTAAAACAAGTTCTACAGGGAAGATAGGGTTTGCAAGGTGAGTCCTATAAAGGTAGAAAGGCTTTGGGAAATTCCATAGGCTTTCCATTGATTGACTCCAACAAAGCATAAAACCAGGTCTCCCTAAGTCTCAAGTGATCAGCAAGTCACTGAACTGCCTACAAGAACAAAAATCAGTATTCATCAGAGAAGGTAACGTGATTCAGAGTCTTTACAGTATATTATCTACAGTGTCCAAAAAAGAAGAAATAAAGGTAAAACTAACATGGAAAGAAATAGGAAAATGTGACCCACAGTCAAGAAAAAAAAACACATGCTACAGACCAACCCCATGATGGCCCAGATGCTGGATTTCAATAATTGAAAATAACAGCAAATGAAATGAAAAATTTGCTAGATGTACTAAACAGCAGATTACACATGTCAAGTGAACTTGAGTATGGATCAGTAGAAGTCATCTACTCTGTAGAACAAGGATTAAATAAAAATGAATAGAGCCTCAAGGTCTTGTGGTACAATAAGACAGTGTAAAGTGTAATTTGAGACCCAGGAGATGGGAACGGGAAGAAAAAATATTTATAGAAATCAGGGCCATGATTTTGATGAAAAAGCATTGACTGGGAGATACAAGAAATGCAGGAAACACAAAACAACACCTAGACATGGTGAAACCATTGAAAACCAAAGATAAAGGGAAAGTCCTGAAATCAACTAGAGAAGAAATGACACATTCCATATAGGGGAACCACAATCCAGTCACCTTTGATTTCTTGTTGGAAACAGTGGCACCCAAAGAACAAAGTAGTGCTGTTTTTGAAGTGGTGATAGAACCAAAAAAATCCTTCCAGAATTTTTATATTCAGCAAAAGTCCTTCAGAAATGAGGATAAAATAGAGACATTTGTGGATAAACAACTGAGTGAATCCATGGCCAGCATATCTGCACCACAAGAAAAGCTAAAGGATAGTATTCAGGCAAAAGAGAAATGCTACCAATTTGAAGCTAGATCTTCTGGAAATGATGAAAAGCGCAGTAAATATAAATGAGTAAATATGAAAGATAATGTTTTGTGTTTCCTCCCATAATTTAATCAAAAACAGGTGACTATTTGAAGAAAAACAATAATAACAATAATATCATTAGGCAGGATTTATAATGTATGTGTAAAAATGACAACAGCAGCCCAAAGAATGAGTAGGAATTATTATATGGCATTATACCATTGAAATTTTATTTCACTGGTGAAGTAGAAAACATAAGTGAATTGGGAAAATATAATATGGGAAATGGAAAGAAGTATATAGTGGAACAATATTGACTCCAAATTGACTTTGAGAAGTTAAGGATCCATTCATAGCTAAGAGGAAATAAAAGAATCAATAATAAAAATTCCAAGTGAAGATAAGTAAGGAACAATAGAGAAATTTTTTTTTTAAAGAAGGGAAATTGCATGGGTGAGGAGGAAACAAAAGGAAAACAAATAGTAAACAGAAAACTTGAATACAACTGTATTGATAGTTACATTAAATGTAAATGGACGAAACTCTCCAATTGCAAGGAAAGGATCATCAGACTTAATAAAAATGCAAGAACCAAATATATACTACCTGCAAGTCATGCATTTTAAGTAAGAAGGCACAAACATGTTCAAAGTAAAACTGTGGAAAAAGATAGACCAAGAAAACAGTAAACATTAGGAAAACGAAGTAAGTACATAAGCATCAGAAAAGAATATTGTAAGAGATATTAAAGGAGGGGCATTTCATAAGAACAAAAGAGTTGCTTCATGAAGAAGATGTAACAGCCATAAATGTGTGTGCATTTAATACCTATGCCCCAAAATTCAGAAAGTAAAAGTCCTTATGACATATCTCAGTTTTCTCTGTCAGACTGACTAAACCTTAGCCTCATCTGCATTTTATTCACTCTAGACTTTCATATTTCAGGTATTCTAGAATTCCCTCTAATACTCATAGGTAATTGTCTCCTATTATTCTTTTTTTTTTTGTAAATTATACCTTAATTAAAAATAATAAATAAGATGTAAAAATGAAAGCTTGATGGATCAGAGAGTCCACCACCTAACTCTTTAGAAACATAAATATATTTTGCATAATGTTTTACAGTTTATGTTGTGGATCTTGATATAGTGCAAGTTGATTTTATAATTTCAAATGCTTGTTAAGTAAAGTAGATTGAAGAATTACCTCCTCCATTAGTGTACTTACAAGATATTAATAATTGCTCAAGTTTCTTCAGTTACTGGGTTCTGCATCAGTAAACTTTTATGCTTGTTTCTGTTTTGGTGTCTACTTTGCCCTATTTTCTTAGATCCAGGTATATAAAAAGGAGACTCAAGGTATCACCAGCTCTGGCTTTGCTTCTTTGACATTTGAGGGAACTTTAGGAGCTCCTGTCATACCTCGGACATCAAACAAGTATTTTAACTTCACGAGTGAAGACCACAAAAGAGTAGAAGCCTTACGTGTTTGGGCATCTAATCATATTTCACCTTCTTCAACATTACTAAAATTGTGTGATGTTCAGCCAATGCAGTACTTTGACCTGACTTGCCAGCTTTTGGGTAAAGCAGAAGTGGATGGAGCATCATTTCTTCTAAAGGTAGATTTTTTTTTCAATATTTGATATTATAAATTAGCACCATCTATATGTCTATAAGGAGCTTATATTTCAGGATTACGACAGAATAAATATGCATACTATGTATCATATTAAGAACTTAAAATTTAACTTACCACTTTTGGTGAACCTGGATATTCATGCAGCTTCTCTTCTTTATACTTTCCTTCCAGAGAAATATAATTTTATCAGATCTGTATTTTAAATATAGTATACTTATTTATATGACTCTTATTTTAGTATCAATGAAATATGAACTTATTTTTCACTGTTAATTTTTTAGTTGCAGTTTCATATATGGTGCTTTCAGGATAGCTTTCCCTCTCATTTGTTCTCTTTCTTAGTCCATCAATGTTGGGTTTTCTTCCCATATCCTTTCACTGTCTGCTTTCATGAATACATTTTGGACAGTTTTGAAGTGTTTGTTGTTATTGTTGGTTTTTTGTTTTTAAATCAACAGGATAAAAAGGTAACATATGACCCATATTACCTTTGTTTACACCAACCCCACTTTAGCTCATGTATAACTTCTGAATAAGACAGTTGTCAGATATTTTCTACACTCACCCATCCTAGGGAGGATACGTTTGAACAAACAGAACAAATGCTGTTTCAGCCTTGCACCCAGTTACTTCTGTCCTCTGGCTCTTCAGAACAAAAGGGAGTGCAGTGGCACTTAGACTGGTATCAGGGTTTAGCATTATTATCATTTATACCTTGCCCATATTAAGCAATGATGAAAATAGAAATATTTGAAGGAAATATGAAGTTTTGGTAGTTGAAAGCAGCACATATTTATATATACATGAAATACTCTAGAAGAGTAAGTGCATGCTATAAAGAAAGAAATAAATCAACTATGACAAAGCTGAAGCTAAAGCAACATAGAATCATCCAAAGTTAGAAGGAATCTTAGGTCTGCCCAGTGTGACATCCTTATAAACTAATGACTATTTGCTGTCCAACTGAACACTTTCAGTGCCAAGGAATTGACTGCTATGCACAAAGGTACACTTAATTTTTGACTGCTGTGTTGCTGAAAAATTCTTAGATTCTGAGATAAAATCTGCTGCCTTTTAGCTGACGTAATTGGGTCTGCATTTTCTTCCTAAAGCAACACAGCATATTCCTGCATCCCATTTTTATAGATAACATCTTTAAATAAGTGAAAACAGCTTTCATGTAGCTTTTATTTTAAAATACAGCATTCAGAAGTGAATGTAAGAAATTAAATTAGTAAGGCTATCTTGAGCGTAATTTCAGAATAAATGTCTAAAGTCTGTATACCATTTGATTCAACAGTTCTATTTTTGTGAATTTATTTTATGGAAATAATTTTAAATGTGTACAGAAACAAATTTATAAGAATATTTATCCATGTATTTTGTACAGTACAAAAATGAAGAAGAAACTCAAATGCTCACAGTAGAGAATAAATTGTGTGAATTGTTTATGTATGATGGAACGCTCTGACCATACATGACATGTAGAAATATACTTGATATTGATGTTAATAGTATTCTATTTAGTGATGAATACAGATATATATAAATATATATATAAGTATATATATATAATATCAGGCAGTATATAGCAGTCTTTTGCTAGTGTTATCTCTGGAAAGTAGAATTAATAGTGATATTTTTTGTTCTAGCATTGATTTTCCTATCACATAACCTGAAATAATTTCTTAAGTGATTTCTTAAAAACCAAAAGGAGCTAGCTGTTACTCCAAATGAGATCAGTCAGTATAGAATATGGTATAATTATTTCTTATTTTAAGCTGGACAGGATGCTAATATTGGTCCCTCTTTTAGTAACCATAGTACATTCCTTTTAATTTTTCTAGCAGCCATATTATACACCTGTGATTTCCATTAAAAGTATAATTTAATAAATCTGTAGACCTACTAACATTAATCCAGATTTTCTCTCTTATTCTATCCTTATACGGTTTATGTTTCTGAACAATAAACTCAAATTGGATTAACTTTAAGTTTGTTTGTTGCTTTTGGTAAGCAGCCAGAAGTCATTCATAGCCAGAGCAGGTGGATAGTGTGTATATCTAATCTATAATATAGTTTAGAGACCAAAAAAGCAACATGAATCAGAAAGTCATATTAAAGAGACTATTCAAATTTGTACCATTTACCTCTTTGCATAGAAACAGCAGAGAAATGCTATATCTGGTATAAATAGTATGATTAATGCCAAAGGTAGAAATTAGTATTATCTTAATTTTTTAAGGATTAACTATTTTACTGTGCATTTACATATATGAAAATCAAACTATTACAATGTTTATTTCTAACTCAGGAGTTAAAAATTAAATCATTTAAAAAAATAAATCAGCTGAGTAGATTGCCATCGCCTATATTTGCGACCCATTACAAAATACAGTGTTGGGTTAAAACTTGAAAATTATTTTATTGGAAATTATATACCTCTTTTGAAACCCCCATGTAACAGAATTCATCATGAGGATAATTGTAATTCAAAGACCAAAAAAAAAAGTTTGGACACTAATGTAACAATTTTACCATAGCAAAATTATTGCAAACAGTTATTCCCCAGAAAAGACACCACGTGGAAATATATTGTTTTGATTCTAGTTAATAAAAGTATAAATTCAAAAACTTGTTACAAACCAAAATTAAATATTTATATGTTAAGAAATACTGTTTTAGAGAGAAATTAATTTTGATTACTTATTATTAAGGGTATAATTTTAATGGTAATAGATTAGAGGATATGGTCAGAGATATACTCAGAAGCAGAATATAAGCCTTAAGTGATCAAGTAGAAAAAAAATTCATAGCGTATTAGAATAAGCTTCCAACTGAGAAACTGAAAAATAACAAAACAGAAACTATACAACACAGGAGAGAAGTATTAAAGTGTTTAATTTTTGGATAGGTGATTTTAGCATGGTCCAGAAAGTTCTAAAATATATTTAAATGGTATATAGTCAGAAGTCTCTATCCTTACCTCCTTTGTCCCCTGTCAGGCTCTCCCTCTACAAAGTAGGTAACTACTGAAGTTAGTTTCACAAATACCCTTTCAAACGTATTTTAGGACATACACAAATACATCTTCTTTTTCCTCTTTTTTTTCACACGTGGTACCGTACTATACACAATGCTTTGCAGTTCCCTTTTTCACTTTACTCTGTCATGGCGATCTTACCACATTACCACATAATAAGCTTCCCTGTTTCTTTTTTATTGTTGCTTTTTATTTCATCATGTGGATATATCGCATGGCTTATTTTAATTTGCATTCTAATGATGAGTATTTAGGTGGTTTACTTTAATATATTGTTCTTTTACGTGTGCTCAGAAATCTGTGAAGATGAATTGTTACAAATAGAATTGCAGAATTAAGGGCTATGTGCATTTGAAATTTTGATAGTTCTTGCTAAGTTACCCTTTGTAGCCATGTATGAGAGTACCTGTTTTCTAACAATAAGGTATGAATAAATTCTTAAAGATAGACAATGGGTTTTTTAAAAAAAATAGAAAAAGTTAAAAATAGGTAAATTCAAAGGCTAATCACAAAGTTTATCTAAATTAATTATACAAATTAGGAATTATAAAGGGAATATATCATATATATTTATTTATATATATGCGGGGAGTTTAAGTAAACATGAGATGTTACAGTCATCTTTTATGCTCTTAAGTATAAAAATTTAAATTAAATCACTTTTTCATTTTTTTAATTGTTGAAGAATTAACTACTGAAATGGTTGTAAGCCCAGATAGTGAGCTCTTTGAAGCTAAGTTATATGAAAAGGAGAACAATATGATGCAAACAAGGGCATAACATTCAGTTTAATTTTTAATTAGAGAAACCAAAATTCCTGACCAAAGACTATCAAACAGAATCCAATAATATATTACAAGAATAATATACTCTAATACCACAATTTACTTTTAGAATTCTGTCTATTTTGACTCATGACATGAGTGGATAAAAGCATAAAAACTATGTCATTATCTCCATGGATATTATGAAACATTTAGCAAAACAAAAATAGTATGCTTCTTTAACCTGGTAAAGCAGTATCTGTAGTAAGCCAAACAAGCAAAATACTTAGTGGTAAATATCTAGTCTTTAATGCCAAGAAAAGACAAAAATACTCATTATGTTCTTAGTTGTATAGTATTGTTCAGGAAGTCCCAGCAAATTCAATAAGATAAGGAAAACAAATGAAAGATTTAACTCTTTTAAAAGAAAAAGTGAAAAGTCAGCATTCATGAGTTATGAAAAATCCTGTACAATTAACTGAAAAAGTTAAACTTTGAATTAAAAACATTATTTAAATACAGCTTCATACATATATCAGCAATAAATAAAAATTCAAAGTAGCAACAAAACTCTAAAAACTAATGTAATGACTAAGATATGTGTGGACTTCTGTGAAGAAAACTACAAAACTTTACTGAGGAACATAAAAAAAACTTATACTACTAAAAAAATGTTTCTTTCCTAAAGTGTTTTGAAAGAAAATGCAAATTTAATTAAAATCACATTTTTTAATAGACTAATTCTGAAGTGCATTAAAGAAATAAATTTTCAGGAAATGAAATAAGAAGACTTGAAAAAGAAAACTGAGTGAAACTTCCATATCAGATATTAAAACATATTACAAAACTGTAATAATTAAAAGTATAGTAAAATTGATCAATGGTAAAGATTAGAAAACTCAAAAACAGTCTTCTTTTATACATACAAAAAATCAGTACATGATAAAAATAGCATTGAATAAATGTTGCACATTGGTGAAGAAAGAATAGATTGTTAAATAAATAGTGAATGTTACGTATTTGGAGAAGCTAGTCAGATCTGTATATAATGTACAGATTCCTAAAGATTAAGTTTTAGTTTGAAACTGCTGCAGTTCCAGAATCAAAGTATGTATTTATCTGCTTTTTAGCCAAAAATAAAAAGAAAAAAAGAAAAAGAACAAGGCATAAAGGCAATATAGCCACTCTTCACCCTCTCACCCTTTCCCCCAAAACACTTGGATTGGTCTGTAAAAATATTTTACATAAAAACAATGTTCATAAAATTAAAGAAATTGCAAATGAAGAAAAATGTCTGTATTAATAATAATATTATTCTTCAAATAGTGATTGAACTGGTTCTTGAAATATTTTAGGGAACAGAGTAAATGACACAAAATCAGAACATGATTGTTTATTTGGAATTATTGCTGTCACCAACATTATTCAATTATTCAATTTCTGTGATCTGACTCTGACAGGTACCTTCTATATAAAAATTTAGTGTTTTCCATTCAAATAGCCTGTTTACTTTTGTCCAGTCAGACTTCTTATGACAGGCATTTACACTTCACACCACTGCCTTTTGTCATACCCTTTTACTGCACAACGTTGGCCCAGCTCATCCCGTAAGACCACAACACAGCACAGGCTAGCTCATCTCTTAAAGATGGTGTAGTGCATACTCATCCTGTTCCCTTGTCCCTCTCCTCATCTCAGCATAGATTGCATAGCAGTCCTTTATCTCATTCCCATTTCCAGCACCCATGATTTCCCATTCATTTGTGTTCTTTACATCTGATGTAAGCAAAATATTAATATTCGTATTTTTGAAGGGCATTTCTAAATCAGAGCAAAATGAAAAGATGAGCAGAGGTCATGATATATTCCTAAACAGCTAGAAATTTATCTTAAGAAAGTTTGCAGATACTCATGAAGGTTAATATAGAAGGTGATAATCATTGAATTATTTATAATAGCAAAAGGTTTGAAACAACCCAACAGACCAAATAATAGGATTGGTTAAACAAATTCAGGTGCATTCATACCATAAAATAAGATAAAACTATTAAGAATCATATTTGAGAAGGATATTAAATTGCCTAATAGTGTGTTCAACATAAACCAAGAAGTAAAAAGCAGAATATGATGCCAGTTTGTTAAAGAAAAAAGACATACAAATGTATAAACACATAGAGGAAAAAAAGATGAAGTGAATGCAGCAACATGTTAATATTTTGTCTAGTTGCTCATAGCAATGTGAATGTTTTTTATTTTCTTCTTTGTACTCTTCTGCATTTTCCACATTACCCAGTTTGTATACAGTTAGAAAATGATACATGTCATATTTAAAGTTCTGCACATATTTAGGAGCATACATTTAATTGCTTTTAAGTTATATCCCCAGAAATTAAAAACTCTTTTTAGCTAGCAGTTTTACAAAATATTAAACTTTGTTCCACCCTCTTATGGCAGGTATGGGATGGCACCAGGACACCATTCCCATCTTGGAGGGTCTTAATACAAGACCTTGTTCTTGAAGGTGATTTAAGTCACATCCAACGGCTACAGAATCTGACAGTAGACATTTTAGTCTATGATAATCATGTGCAAGTGGCAAGATTTCTGAAGGTGATGTTGAATAGCAAATAAGTTTGCTATTTTATATTTTTATAAGTTTGGGGGTAAATTATACTTGTAGTTGATGTTTAGGGTCTAGGAATTAACTTAAAATTTATTTTTCTTTAATTTTTAATTTGTAAAATGTGTTTATAATAGATTATTAAAAGTTATTTTGTTATAATGGATTGAACAGCTTTTTACAAATTTAATAACATTTCCTGAATATTTTAAATCTGTAACTGGCAACTTTGTACTCAGTTTAAGAAATTGTTAAACCACCTGTAATTTATATAAATTGTGTGTGTGTCTGTGTATTGTACAGTTTTTAGAATTTGCTCACTGTTGTTGAGGTACAGTTTTTTAGGTAAGACTACCATACAGTTTAGATACAGTACTTCTTGATTATTAACAGTGCAAATTTTAGGGGATATTGCTTTCATTTTATTTTACCTTTTATTAGCAAGTATCCTTTGTAGCAAAGAATGGTGTAATAATGAATGACATTTGTTAAGCACTTCCTGTGTATCCTTTGCAATAGGTACTATCATCATCCCCATTTTACACATGAGAAAATAAGAGACACTGAGAGGTTAATTGAATTGCCCAACATTTGAACACAAAAAGTCAGTATTTGAACTCATGATATCCAGAGACAATCCTCTTAAGCACTAAGAGTAAATGACTGTCTATTGCAAATATTGTCCAGCCTACATATTAGAAGTTAAATGAGAACTGTAATAGTGAATTGCAATTTTTTAGATCTGAATTCTAGTGCCTAGTTTCCATTTGTAAATAAATGTCCATGGAGAAGGAAATACTTCCACTTCCTCAGTATTAAAAATAAACTCACCCAACTCAAACTGATAAATTAGATTAATTTATTAATTTAATTTTAGGTTAAAATTCATTTAATTTTAGGTTAATTTGATTTTTTTTCCAGGAAAGTAGAAACCACTCTCTTGTCCTTTTCATGTGTATGTGTAGAAGTATACCTGACATGTCAGAGAAAATTAATGGTTTAAGATAACATTTTTGATGCTCTAATCCTTCAAAGATTTTTTCCTTGATTACCTATTTTTTCAAAATAAAAATGAGAAAGGCCATTCTAAAGTATTTTTATAAAAATTTCTTTTATGAAAAGAATTTACATTTTAGAGTCACTTCATTTATACCCTCCTCATATCTACTTTTACCGTTTAATTTCCTTCTCTTTCCCCATGCTTCTTCCAGAGGTTTTTCTGTTCCCCCACTTGTCCTGCCTTCCTTGTTCAAATCCTGAATAGCACTTCCTACAGAGCTTTCTGTGAATTAAGCGCAATGTTAGTAGTATCTGCTGGTGAATCAATGTATCTTTGAGTCCTGTAAATTTTTTCAGGTAATTCTTTCCTTCTCCCCGTTTGATTGTCTGCTTCATTTCATCCACTAGAGGGTGATATGAGCACACCCAATTAAGAAAATATATAGCACTTTATTTCTAAGATATCATGGCATTGTATTCTGTATCTGCAATACAGTGCAAAAATAAAAAGATCTTTCTCTGTGTGTAAGCAATATAATTTTAGACTTTTACTTAATATTCCTTGGCATCACATTCATTTGTCCTGAGACAACTCTGTAATACTTTGTATTAATTTAAGAAATCCCAAGAGTCAAATGACATTGATACAAATGATTTCTTGTTAGCCCCTGAAGACAACTGTTTAAAATTGCATTTTATACCCAAATACATGGAACCAGTTAAAAAGATTTGTGTTGTATAGAAGCTGAAAATAACATGTTGTTGTTGGGCAATTATAAAGTATAATATAATCAACTTCTATAAATGATACATTTTACAGCCTACATTGCCCTTAACATTTTCCTAAATCTTGCTTCTTAATTACGTTGTCATTCCCTAAACATTTAAACAGATACAGACACACACATACAGACATTTCAAACTCTTTCTAGAAACTAAAGTCATATTTTAAAAATCTTCAGTCTTATCCTGACACAATTAAAAAATAATCACAAAATATACTTAGCCATATTATGTTTTGGCCTTCAGTGACCCAAGAGTTGTAGTTTGGTTATTTTGAATGAAAAATATTAAACCTAAAGAGACATTATTGACTTTTTAGAGGGAATATTTTTATTATTTCTGAAGGGATAGTGATATCTTTAGTCATGATTTCAAAGCCATGTTTGCTTTGCTTTTATTATCGGTTTTGTATTGAAATGGACTTCTATAACAGTTTTTTAAACTAGATTTTTGTAATTTTTTGGTTATGACTCCCTCACTTATGCTTTTGGAATCATAGCACAGGACTGATGAGACTAAGCAACATTTGTCTGTAATAGAGCATCTGGCACATTTCATAGTATAAGCAAGCTTAAAAAAATACAATGCTGCCTCCATAAGGAATTTCTGGAAATAACAATTTGTCACCTTTACAGTCTATTTAAATAAATAAAGTCTGTCTTGGCCTTTAAATTTTATTTTATTATCAAATATAATATTAGGGCAGATAGGATAATAATTACCCATAAGTCTACCATCCAAATTTAACATTTCTAAATGTTTTGTGACATTTATTTCATTACTTTTAATTTTCTTTGCTTCGCAACTCTGTCTTTATATTTATCCCAACATGTATTTATACCCATATTTATTATCTTTTATTTTATGTACATCTGTCTGAAAAATACAGTGGGTGTAGCGAAGCAATTTGCTTTTTTCCTTTAACAATATGTTTTAAAGATTTATCCATATGGACATGTGTCTCTGCATTAATACCAGACTTGTAAAATTACTATACCTTTATTTTTAAATGATAATTCATGGGGCAAGCACTCCCTCCTTATTCCTTGCAATTGGCTTGGCTATTCTCTTTCATATAAATTTTAGGATCAGCTTTTTAAATTCCATGAAAGACACTAGGGATTTTGATTGAAATTGCATTGAATCCCAAGACTAATTTTGGGGAAATCATCATCTCTGTAACACTGAAGCTTTTCTCTATGAATATGGTATCTTTCTCCATGTATTTAGGCCTTCTTTCAAGTCTTTTATTATCATATACCTTTATGTAATAGTATATTATGCACAGTAAAAAAGGATCACAAAATAATAAATATTCCAAAAAAAATGAGAAAGAAGTAAAAGTGTTTAGAAATAGAAAGGTTTATATTTTTTTCCAGTTTCTCATTTTGGAGTCCAAGAAGAAAATGTGTTTTAACCACTTTTTATTTGTTTTCTTTTGGTGGTGTCCTTCTCTGGCTCTTTTGCTTATTCCCTGCCATCATGTAGATGTAAATTAAAGAAGTCAGAGAAAACAGGCTAATAAATACCCTACCTCCCCTTCCCTCATTAAAAGACCCATCATTGGATGGGGAAAAGACTCTTGAGAATGAAGGAGTAGCATTTAGGAGTGTGGATTTTTCCCTCATTTTTCTTCCCCATAACTTCCCTTCCATCAGAGCTAAAGGGTATTGTGAAATACGATTAAGAGAAGTGACAATAAGCAGAAGTGTGGGGAGGTTGATTTACTACCTCCTCTTTTTCCTCTTTTTTTTTTTTTTTTTTCTTCTCCCCACTTTATATAAGAGCTTTTCTGTTACATACAATCTCACCACTGTTACTCAATCCTGGGCTTGTAGAAAAAAAGACAATGGCAGCCCCTTCTGGCATCCAGCAGCCAGAAGTGCTATTTTTATCCAAGTGAAGTAAATTTCCTAATTGGGAACTACTTTTTTAAATAAATCTTTCTTCCTAAAAATACAATTTCAGTGTATGATTTAGGTTACATGTCGTTGGGTAGGTAGCAGTTTCTTTGAATGAAATTCTGCACTTTTCTCATGTAAAGTCTAGTGTTCCTTAATTTCAAATTCTCTACAATGAATGACAGTTTTAGGACATTTGGCAAAACATCTAAAATGAACTGTAGAGTACTTGTACTAAATAGTCCAAGTAGAAATAGTCTAGTCTGCAAAAATCTTGTAAGGGCCATTCAGTAAATCAAGATCAAACATCAAAACTTCAATAATTGATTTAATCCTATATTTAAACCCATAGAGTGCATTTCACACTATGGTGGTACAGGCACAAAAGCTGTATTATAAAACTTCTTTCCATAAAACTTCTGGGATAGATGCTTGCTTATTATTTTGATACAGTAGCACATTTAAAATTTTTTCTAGTGTTCCCATAATGAGGGTGTTTTACTGATTATATTTAATTAAATCTTACCTTGACTTAATTAAAGCAAGTTATTTTCAGAAACCCTAACCAAATAGAGGGTTTGAATTTCATTTAGGTAATAAGTTTCTTAGCTACTATATTTTATCTATACTAAGATTCAATTTTTTCACATTTTAATATTTTTGAAATGGATACATATACACACATACATATGTACACACCCTTTTAGATATAGGTATAGATATAGATATACACATGCACACACACATTTTGTGTCCATAGGACTGATACTGAAGTCAGTACACACCAGTATAATATATCAGCCAGTTTCTTTTCTCATTGGTCAGTGCTCCTGCCATATTGGTTTTTAAATATTTTGAATATCAAAAATTGTTTTTCTTCTACTTTCTAAATAACAAATATCTGCTTTTAGGTTGGAAGCTTTCTTAGAATTTATAGCCTCCATACCAAACTTCAATCAGTAAATTCGGAGAGCCAGTCAACATTATTAGGTCTAGAATTTCATCTCCATGGAGGTACCAGTTATGGTCGAGGAATCAGGGTCTTGCCGGAAAGTAACTCTGATGTGGATCAACTGAAAAAGTAAGCATGTTTACACCTATTTAGAAAATGTAACCAAGGAATTAATTAAACTGATTTCCAAGATAATATTGTTCCAGGGAGGTTTCCTGTAGGTTCCTTGTAGTTGATCCTCATAACCATCTGTGCTGTTATTCATGTTTTTCAATTGTAGAGTCAAATAAAACAGAAATCAAGTAACTGTGGATGCAAATAACTTATTAGTAGGAGAGCCAGGGTTATAGTCTGTTTCGCAGCACTTGGTGTCTGCTCTTACACTCACGTTCTCTTCTACCATTCACCACACCATCTAAGTACAGCAACAAATGGGATAAAGGAGCATAGGTAATGTTTGGAAAACTTGATATATATCTAGGATTCCAAAATTATTTAATCCTGCCACTTCCCAAAGAGCCTACAACAGATTAAATAGGGAACAGAAGTGTTTTTTAGGGTGTCACAGTTTTAAACCTTTAAGATGTGCCAAGAAAGTGAAATCCTGCTAAATTTAGTTTTCTTTTTCCTGAAATATTCTTAAAGACTACTGTGTACAGAAACTTTTTGACTAGTGTTGTAGAGAAATAAAAATAAATCTGCATATTTCCAAAGTAGCAGCATAGTATTTTAACATTTTTCAATCTAGAGTGAGATTGTTCAGGCTCAGAATGTCATCCAGTAAATTCCCGGCTTAATTTTGTTTACTGTTTTTTTTATCATTCCTCTATTCCATTTGTATCTTTGTAGACCCAAATTTTCAACTTTTGAGGGGCCTTGGATAAGATAAAAGCTATAGACTCTCAACTGAAAAGATGCATGCCACTCAATATTTTGTATACAATTTCAGTGAGATCCTGGATTCTGTGGGTATAGCTAAACTGATTATATTGACTTTGTTTCATACATAATTTGAAATTATATTCTTTCAATTGCAGGGTATTAGAATCTGTAGATTTGACAGCCAACCAGCAGTTAGATCGTATCTGTCTACCAGAATATGAGGACAGCTTTCCAACCTTTTCAAGTAAGGACAATTTTTGACATTGGCAATTTAGTTCCTGCTAAGTGCTTATAAATATGAATATATTTGTGTATGTGTGTGTGTGTGTGTATATATATATATATATATGCATATGCACACAAATACCCATACAGATATATATTCATTTAAAATCTGCATTAATTTCCTAGGCAAATATTTTGCTTGACAGTTTCTAAAAGGAGCAATGGTTTCTTTACTGCTTTATTTCAGCCAAGGTATTTCATGCTCATGCGTATCTTAGAGGTATATATGGTTCCCATCTTTATTGAATTAATCAAGTACCTAATTATAAGCTATTAAAAACAATGGAGTTGTTTATTGTTGGCTACCTAAGAAGGTGACTATTCAAATATAAATTTTAAAACTCTGAATCGGCAAGATTCTTTGTTTTACCAATTTATCTTAATATCTGCTTGTACATTCTGGTACCTAGAATCTAGTCATGTTTTTATCCCATATTTTTTTTACAATCTCAGTCCTACTCTAATATGGTCCAAAGAACCACTCTAGGAGTGTTTATGCTTTTTCTTACCAGTAATGATAAGTATGAAAATTAACCTGTATTGTTTGGCAGGTACTTAGTGCCTACACGCATTGTTATTTTCTCTTTTACTGAAAGAAAAACTCAGGCTTTGAGTATTGGAGATCATATAACATGTCTAGGATCACTCTACTGTTAACTGATGGCAAAGCCAGTCAGGTTCAAATGCAGGCTATTGGATTTTTAAAAAAAATTATTTTAAATTTATTTCGTCATTCTCTCTGCTTTAAAACGCTCCACATTCTCTAGCACCTTGGTGGTGGCGTTTAAGCTTGATCTATGATTATTTGAACAACCATTAAGAAGCCAGTTTAGTTCAATTGACAGCCATTTGGAGACAGTGTAACTTGTAATCATACTTTTACAGTTTCTTTTCTCCTTTTCAAAGGACTTCTTTATTATTTTTAAATTACAAAAATGTAGTACAGGTTATGATATCAAGTTGAATAGTTTTTTCACTTCCCTACTCCCTGAGGTAATGAATGTTAACAGTTTAGTGTGATTCCTTCAACACATTCATGGTTATACAAATGTATATAGCTGAACATAAACAGATGTGACTTCCGTCTTTCTTAGATTATTACAAAAATGAGACCATACTATACCAGTTGTTCTTTTTAATAATATATCAGAGACCTCTGTCTGGGTCAATTCATGTAGGTCAAACTCATTATTTTAATAGTTGCATAATATTTTGTAATATGTATGTAACATTAACTATTCAGCCATTCTCCATTTGATAGACATTCAGGTTGTTTGCAATGTTTTGATCTTATAAGTAATGCTTCAATAAATGTCCTTGAATATATGTGCTTTCAGGCTTTTATTTCTCTGAAACTCCTACAAGATGAAAAAGTTTCAGTAATGGAAGGTGGTGATGGTAGCACAATATAAAAGTAACTAGTGCAACTGAATTGTACACTTAAAATAGGTTAATATGGCCACTTTTATATTATATATATATATATATATGTTCCCACGCAAGAAAAAAAAGGAAAAAAGTGGAGTTGATGGATCAAAGGTTAGGCTCCTCTTTTATTTTAAGAGATGTTGCCAAATCATTAGCCCAACATCCAAGAAATTCATAACCAAATAGCAGTGTAAGACGGTGTCCTTTCCTCACACGCTCAGCAGTATTGTATGTTAACAGTGTATATAATTTTTGACTGATAAATATGCTCTTATTTAATTTTCCTGACTACTTGGAAACTTGAATCTTTTTATATATTCATTGACCCTTTTTATTCCCTCTTTGAATTGTCTGCTCTTAACCCTTTATTGGCTTTTCTGTTAGGTTCTCTACTGTTTCCTTTTTAATTTGTAGGAGACTTTGTATGTTTTGCACATATTTTCTCTCATTTCCTTATTGATTGACTACTTTTATGGTGTGTGCCATTGTTTCCTCTTCTTGTTGGAATGGCAGATATTAATTAATAAATGATATTTTGTGATTCACTGAAATCATACCTTCCCAACTTGAGATGTCCGTTTAATTCCTCTTGCCTGGATTCACATGCCATTTATTAGGTATATTGAGGAAGAATGACTAGTGATGCATGCGTTTGCATATAATGCTATGTAGAATAAATTATAAAAATATCTTGTTATAATTAATAAAATATTAGCTAAAGGAATTACAAAACAGACACCTTTTTAAAATCTTAAATTCATTTTTTAAGAGTATTGGATAAATTTATTGCTAAGTTTACAACTCTTGTTTTCTTGTTAAAGTTAAATCCTATTTTATGATGTTCATCAAGTCATTCTATTATATTTAGTAAGAGTTTATCCACATCTCCCTTTATTTCCTTCACAGTGTATTTTCTATCACAATGAAAATTTTCAAACATATACAAAAGTTGAAACACAAGTACAGTGAACACTCATATGCTACTTAGATTCTCCAGTTAACCTTTTACTGTTTGCTTTGCCCTGTGTCTATGTGTCTTGCTATCCTTCTTTTCATCCTTCAGTCCATTGATACATTTCAAAATAAATTGCAGACATCAGTACACTTCTTCCAAACACTTCAGCATGACCATCCATAACTAGAGTTCAGTATTTGTTCAGGACTCTTTTTTTATTTTTGAGGCAAGATTACATGCAATGAAATATATATCTTAAGTGTACTGTTCCATGAGTTTTGACTAATACATAAACCTGTGTAACCCAAATCCCTTTCATGATGTACATTACCATCTCCAAAAAAGCTTCCTTGCACCCCTTTCCAGCCAATCTCCACATCATCCCCACTCTGGAAGCAACCAGTGTTCTGATTTTTGCCTTTTCTAGAACTTCTAAATAGAATCATATTATGTACTCTTGTACAGACTATATGTTTTTAAGATTCATACATATGGTTACATATATTAGTAGTTCTTCATTAATGCTTAGTGTTATGTTATGAGGTACTTTTTTTTTAATAAGAATTTCCAGTTTAGCACCATTCGTTGAAATGAATTCCCCCCACCCCGCCATTTGGAGTGAGTGCTTTGTTGCCTTTTTCAAAAATCAAAAACTCAGAATTGAATCTTAGAACACAGTCTAAGAGGGGAACAATTATTGTAATGGTCTGTAGATTGTAAAAAAAAAAAAACAAAAAACATAACTATATAAAGGTGGGTTTATTTCTTTGCCTACTGTTCAGTTCCTTTGATCTCTTTGTCCATGCTTAGGCCAGTATCATATTGTATTGATTACTGTAGCTTTATAAGAAGTCCTGAAGTTATTTACTGTATGTCCTCCAACTTTTTCAAATTTATATTACATATTCTAGATTCTTTGTGTTCCATTTAAGTGACGGAATCTGCTTGTCAAGTTTTACAACAAAGTCTCTTGGATTTTGAATGAGATTGCATTAATTCTACAGAGCAATTTGGGTTGAATTGATACCTTAATAATAACTGAGCCTTCCAATCCATGGTATATCTCACCATTTATTTGATTTTCTTTATTTCCTCTCAACAGTGTTTTATGGTGTTCAGTGCCAGGGCCATATTGAATTTTTAATAGACTTAGAAAACGTGTGTGTCATTCTTTGTTCCTTCTCTTTCCTATAGGCTCTGGATCAGTATCACTATACGAGGTAGAAAGATGTCAGCAACTGTCTGCAACAAGTAAGACCATGTATCATTTTTATAAGTATGGACATAAAAACAAGCATAATAAAGTTTGTCCTTACACTTATCAACTAATCTATTCCTATATAATAGTGACAGCAGATATCCATGAGGGCAAAAACATTTTCATTTTTAGTTTTTATTCTTCTATCTTGTTCTATACTGGCATAAAATGGAACCCATAAGGGTACCAATTTTTACAGTGAACATACTTTAAATTGTGTATTTCTTAAGGTTTATAAAAAATGTCATTTAACAGTGCAGTGGGGCTTATTTTTAGTTTAAGGATATAAAATATCTTATATTAATTTTAATTAATTCATAGTATGCATTTAGGATAATAACAATGTCTATGAGACCTCTTTACAATACACCCCAAAGCTTTAATTGAATGTTAACAATGATCATATATAGTGTGTCAGATGCCTACTTCTGTTATTTCAGCTATGATGCAAAAAATTTGAGAAAAATACTTTTAAGCACAAGTCTATTAAATATTGTACTGTTGTAAAAATATTAGTTTCTTACTGTTAGAGAAAGAAAATTAAATACAGAATGGTGGAAGGAAGAAGCTTGCGGTGTTAGGTTGGAATTGAAAGTGTCGGTATGTACTGAGGGTTTTATAGACAGACACTGAAATGGATATAGATATGTGTGTGTATATATAAGCAGATGCATGTGTATGTATATATAGCTATGAACATTGGTGTATATTTACTCTAGCTCTGTACATGAAAGAACATAAGAGGCAGTGGAACCCCAGTAGCATCAAGAACACTTAGTGTTTTCTTGGTTTGTAAATAACATTTTCCCCTGAAAGGATCCAGGTCCCTTGTGGGAAGAGCAAATTCCAGGGCTAGGACAGGGAAATTACAAGATGTGTTTGGAACATGTTGTCCCAGAAAATAAGGAATTTTTGGTTAATGATGGAACGTGTCAAATGGCATAGATGCAAGCTTGAAAGGGTTCCCACTTGCCAAATCAAAGACAATTTGAACATCAAAATGAACAATAATGGATTAGAACTCATTGAATAAAGGATGAATCCATGTATCCATGTTGAAAATAAACAATGGACAAAAAAATAAATAGATAAATGGGACTGACTGGAATGCTCTTCTTTACAGTGGAATGGCAGTTAATAAATACAAAAGAAATGAAGTTAGTAAAATTATAATTTTACAGCCATGAGAATAATAATTGATATAGTTGAGAATCATCAGTGGATCCTAGACTAGTGGATGAACATTTGATGAAGAAGAGGATATTTACATTGTCCCAAGCATCTTCTAATATATTAAAAGGGGAAAGATAATAAATTTACAGTGGAGAAACCTGATAGAAACATCCTTAACCACCTGATAAAGTTAACATCTGAGTAATGGAAACAGTAACATCATATACCTCTTGATATGATGTATTGGAAGGACACAATATCAGTTATGTAGTATTCCTGCCAAAAATGTAAAGCCTGAATATGATCATGAGGAAAAATCACACACACCCTAATGGAAGTTCATTCTACAAAATAAATGGCCTGTGCTCTTTAAATATAGCAATATCACAAAAACAAAGAAAAGGTGAAGAACCATCTCACATTAAAGGGTTCCAAAAAGACATGAAAATTAAATGTAGTGTGTGGTCCAAGATTTAATTCTGGATCCAAAAATAAAATGCTATAGAGAACATTATTGGGCAGTTGGGAAATTCAAATAATGTCTATTGATTAGATTACAATAGTATATCATTTAATGTTCTCATATTGAAAATTGTACAGTGATTGTATCAGTGGATTTTCTTGTTCTTGTGAAATTACCCATTGAAATATTTAGGGATAAAGGCTCATCATGGTGTCTGAAACTGCTTGTTTGATTCCATAATATACATACATGTATACATATACATGGAATCATATATATAAATATACACACATGCATATATGCATGTATGTCTAACACATATATGGAAAGAAACAGATAAGATAGATGCAGAGACAATGATAGAGCAAATATGGCAGAATATTAACAATTGGTAAATCATGGTGAAGAGTATACAGGAGATACTTGTGTTCTTGCAACTTTTCTGTAAGTTTGAAAAGATTTTAAAATAAAAAGTTTTATCTCAAAATGTGAGTTGTAAGTAGTTCCTCTCTTCACTTTCATTTTATACTAAGTTGTTGAGGTCTACCTGTGGTCTTTTGTTTTAAAAATGGAACATAAAATATCCTCTGTAAATTCTTTGCTGTTTTGCTTCCTTGAAGGCAAATTATTCAACAAGGATTTAGTTAGATGAAAGCTAGGTACCAAAAGGAATTGTCCCAGCCATTTGAGGATCATAAGGTTTATATGTCAGTTTGTATTCTAAAATATAGCAAAATGCTAAGCTGGAATATCTAGCAGGCTGAGTAAGGTTTGTTACCTTAAGCTAAGGGTCACCAAGCAATTCTGTACTTAGCCCAGTATAAACAGACCAATATTATCCCAAGCCTTCTTTCCAAAATTAGATAAGGAGATTGATCTTACCTACAGTTTCTTAGCCAATTGCTCAAATGGTTTTGTCTGATTTTTCTCCCAGTGTGACTCAGTTCTTCCTTCTCCTACTCCTCCCCATTCTCCTCCTTGTCCACCACTCACCACCTCCATGAATTAGATCATCCCTAATGTCCCTTCTCACTCTAACAATCTATGATTCTAAAAATTATAGTTCAAAGGAGTCACTAATTTGAAATATGCAAGGAGAGAAGCCTGTCTGACAATTTTTAGCAAATGTGTTTTATGTTCATTTATAACAAATACCAATTAGAATCTAAACCATTGCCTAACAGAAGTGGCTAAGGGATCAGTAATTTAGTGAATACTTTTAAGTGTTTTACAGTTAGCATACTACTTTTTGTACTTGGTTGATTAAACCTTACTGTTTTCCATAAGCTAGCCAAGAAATCTCCATTATTTCAATATACAAATACTTTTTGACCAGGCAGTTAAATTCTTTCTTATTCAGTAGATATTTGTTGAGTACCCACTGTGTGCCTGGAACTATGTTAGTGGGCCTTGATTGTAACTCAGGAAATAAAGAGCTCACAGTTAATGCAGCTTAAATTAATTAGATTTTATTGTATATATTTGGTTGAGGGGAATTCATGTCACAGATATGCTTAATGATTCTTGTGGATTATTCTGATTCAATTTAAAACTTCTTTACAGTACTTACAGATCATCAATATTTGGAGAAAACCCCATTGTGTGCTATTTTGAAACAAAAAGCCCCTCAACAATATCGCATTAGAGCAAAACTGAGGTCATATAAGCCCAGAACACTCTTTCAATCTCTTAAACTTCATTGTCCTAAATGTCATTCACTGTAAGTACTTTCCATAATAAAAGTTTTCATTTCATATTTTTTGTAACTATACATGTGTGTATATAAATATATTTGCATATTTATATATATATAATTTTAACTCCAGGCATGAGTAAATCATGATTTTATGTATTATATTCTGAGAGAATGGTAAAGGTTTTAAAGGAAAATACTAAATTCTTAGTGAGTAAATCCTCTGATTTTTTTTCTTTGTAACAATAAATAAAAGAAGGTGCTATTTTCAGATGTAAAATTTAGTAGCTCTGATAAATGCAAATAAATAACAATTTATGAACACATTTGAGGAAACTGTCTTGTCACAAAAACATCTTCTAATTACAAACCTTTATTTAGTCAAAATCCTTAGGTCAAAAGAAATTCTAGTTAGTTGAAGTTTCTAATTAAGTGATAACCAGAAAACATTGTTGGAACTAGTTCTGTTCTGCTTAATAACTACAATATGGTAAATATAACTTAATTTTCTTTGGTGTTTAAGGATTTCTATTGCCTTAAGGTCTTTTATTCCAAACATCCATTATAAATAAATATATAAATAAATTTGTAGGACATTAGAATGAATATGGACTTAGCTCCGGACATATTCTGAAAATTATTTTTAATCACTTTTTTCAGGTAGTTTGTCTGTCTTCCCTCTAAATATATAAAATGATGTTTTTGAAAATGTAGTTATTGGGTATTTGCATTTGCTTACCATTAATAAAGTTTTTACTATAATATCTATAAATAAAATGTAAATATATACATTTCTCTATATTTGAATGTACGTTTATTTTTAGCTAACATATATTTGTGCATACATATATGTACACTAATATATATATATAATTTTTTTCCTCAAAGATCTAAGTATAATATTGTTTGGAGAATTTCTGATAATCAAATCTCCTTAAATTAAATGTGGAAGATCTGTCTTCTACCCATTTAAACTTAAAATGGCAGTTGGGATTAAATTATACATACAATTTTAGACCAGTCTTGAGATACCAAATTTTGGTTCCTTAAATCATATAGCTTTGTAAAAGAAAACTAGCCTCTATGATCATTGTTTTAAAAATAAACAAGGAAACCATCTCAAAGATTGAGATGTTACTAAGGACACAGCAATATTTATCTATTGAATAATAGTCACTTTATTTGATTATGACAAAATGAACTATCTCTAATTTTAAAGAAAAGTAACTGGTTCATCGGCATATTAAAAATGTTTCTTATTGCTGGATAATTTGTTAAATTAGTATTTCTTAGCTTTTACCAAAGTTATTTTCTTTTATTTTATTGTTAACGATTATAGGCAAGATGTTCCACATGATAGAGATTTGGATATAATTTTGCAAGATGGTGCAACCAGAACCCCAGATACCAAACTACAAAATACATCATTATATGATTCAGAAATCTGGACCACTAAAGATCAAGGAGAACGAAAAGTAGCTATTCATTTTGTGAAAAATAATGGTGTTCTCCCACTTTCAAATAACTGTCTAATTTTGATAGAAGGTAAGATGTTTAAGTTACATTTTATTAGAAAACTGATTTTGCATGTGTCTTTCTCTCATGATTGTTAAATAAATTTTATGGGCAACTTAGTGCATATAAAAAATATTATTAATTTAAATTTCATAAACTTGATGTCATATATAACTACAAGGCTCAAATAAATATATTTAAGTATATCTGAATTATATTTTTCAATTATACATTAAACTTAAGTGTTTGCATTAATCCATTTTATTGGATTCCTGCATGTAACCATATTCAAAGCTGATTATCATGTTGAGTAATAAAGAGGCTGCTTGCTTATGTACAGTTGCTATTAACTTGGCCTCTAGATGTCACTGTTGTTTCATAAAACGAGATTGAAAGCCAAGACCATTAAAACAAGTAAACTTGAGTTTTAAAAGAATGAAATTTTGAAGTGTGTTTATTTTTGCATTTTCTTTCCATATTTGTTTCTGTCTGATATTTATCTAATATATATTCCATATATTTTATTTTTCATTGCTAAATTTTAAAGTTTCATTATTTTCCTGGAGATTTTTTTCTTTCATAACTATCCATAATAAAAGGAAAACATCTTTAATTTGCATTAGAGAAAAATTTGGTTTCATTTTATAAATCTTTATCTTTTTTATCATGAATTATCATTTTTATTGATACTATTTTTCTATTTATAAAAGCAATACATAATCATTTTAGAAGATATGTATTTACATGAATACATATATGTTCAAACATTGCCAGGTAATTTACTACATAGTTTAATATTTCATTCTTAATTCTGTCTTACAGTTATTCTGTAAGCTAGATACTATTTTCTTTTATGCAGAGGAAGAAACTGAGACCCAGAGATAATGGTTAAATATCCCAAGTTTAAAAATCTAGTAAATGCAAAAAAATTCAAACCTAGGTCTTTCTCCAACTTGCATGCCAAATCTTTCTACTGAGTACAAAGAAAAATTAGTTTCGTTTATGATGTCTCTTGATATAAAATTATTTCTCAAAAACCTTTCTAGCTCTACTGTTCACAAATATAATTTTAAATGTTTTCATTCGCACTGTTTAATTTATCTTGTTTATTGAATGCCACATGTGTGTCAGGGACTGATCTATGCCCTAGTGGTATTGCAGCAAACAAGACAAAGTACTTCCTCTCCTCTCACAGAATTTATAGTTTTGAGAGGGCCCCAAAAAATAAATAAAAACATTAATATCAATAATAATAACAGCCATACATTGCTTTAAGTGCCTTACAAATATTAACTCATTAAATCCTTAAAATGACCTGACAGCATAGAAGCATTGTTATTACCAGTATTAGAAATGTAGAAACTGATACACCAAAAGGTTAAGTAAGTTCCCTAAGGTCATACAGCTCATCTGGCAGAGCCATTGTCGGGAAGATGAGTGCAAATGGCCAAGCTGGATGCACACCGGACCTCTGATACAGTATTTTTTGGGGGAAACTCATAAGAGACAGTAGCTGCCAAATGGTCACCCATTGCACTGTTAGGCAGCCAAAATGATGGTTTTAATGCCTACCCTGTTACAGAATTAGGGGAAGTGTGTTGATTTCATCAGGAAAAATTATCAAATAGTATACACGAATTCATTTTCCATGGATTATTTTTGCATCTATATTTAAATTCAATGTTGACCTAAAAGTTTATAAAGATTTATTTCAGAACTCAAAACTAGATCTGTCTAGATATTAATAGTAAGTAGCAGATTTCATAATGAGAATCCTGTCATATTTCAGCTCTCAACTTTATTCTGTGTCGGTTATTTGAATCAAAATGTGATTGGCATGGGGGCAAAAACTAAAGGAAAAATAGGGTGGGAGGGAGGGGACGATTTGGGTGTTCTTTTTTTACTCTTTTTTTTTTATTCTTATTTTCACTTTTTCTGGTACAAGGAAAATGTTAAAAAAATAGATCGGGGTGATGAATGAACTATATGATGGTAATGTGATCAGTTGATGGTATACTTTGGATGATTGTATGGTGTGTGAATAAATCTTAATTAAAAAATGTGATTGGCATAGAGGGTAATTTGTATAAATTTTAGAAGATGGTTAGAATTTCACAAGCCTTGTGTTTTACTCAAGTCTCAGCATTTTAATACAGTGGTATCTATAATCAACACATAGTTTTCAAATTATTTTTCAGAATACTGGATTGAATCTCTAAGTTCATTACTTTCATTGTCTTTTTCTGTCAGTCCCTCAGGTCTTTTACTGTAGCTCATGTGTTATTCAATAAGTATGCCGTTTTGCCTATATTATATTTGTACTATTAGAAGGAATTTATTTATTCTCTTTTAACAGGAGGTACACTCACTGAAATCTGCAATCTCTCAAACAAATTTCATAGTGTAATTCCTGTGAGATCTGGCATTGAAGGCCTGGAACTCCTTGACCTTTCAGCACCATTTCTTATACAAAGAAAAATACAGCACTATGGGTATGTTTTCAGCTCTGGGAATTCTTGGAGTTAGAAACTGTTTGAGTAGTTTTTAGTTTTATTAATCCCACTAGCTACTATATGTTCAACAGATACTTACTAAGTACCAACTTAAATGGACCAGGTTGTTCTGATATGTATCTATTCTTTTTATTAACATATTTATTCAGTGCCTATAATGTGCTGAGGGTAAAGATAACAACATTTTGTTCCTCCATCAATGGCTAGTACTCATTTATCTTCATTCATAATAAGGGTTTCAATGCTAGTTTCAGAGAAAGGTTCAGAGCTGCATACCTAGTAAAAGTTAGTTGATTGAATGCCAGAAATCCTTAGCCACTTAGTAACAGATTGGTTGCCACTGAGGAATTAAAAGATTTCAGAACATATTGGGGATAAGAAACAGATTTCTAAATTTGGAAGGGGGGTTGGGAAGAAGTCTCTGCTGCTTGATGTAGTAATCACCTTGGAAATGCTCTGCTTTGAGAAGCCTTGGATTATAGAATACATCTTGTCATATCTTCCCTTTCCTTTTCCTGCCTCCAAATTTGTTGTAGTTGTTCCTCATTATTAGTATTTGTAAATCTTGGTGTCAGTTGAAAAATTACGGACTGAAATTATGATATCTCCCTGATTTTAACTGCTGAAGTCATTGGTAGGCATGCATTAATTGCCGTGAGTTCTGTTCCATATACAAAACATCATAATAACTTAGCCATAAAGTAGAACTCGTGGGCCACCGGTTGAATCCCACGGACGTAGCTATCTTTACTCTGCTATGCCTGATGTCTTTAATTATCTCTCTCATTGGACTCATGACCTTTAATTATCTCTCTCATTGGACTCATGACCTCAAAGTCAACTTCATCAAGGTTTATCCACCCATTACTTCAACCAAAAATCCATCAAATTATGTTTTGTTTAATAAGTCACTTACATGGACTTTCTCCTTTGCCTGTTCATCCTCACTTGCTCTCTCTCCTGTCTCTCTCTTCTGTCTTGTTTTGCTAGTATCAGTACTTTGGCCAGTCCAAAATTATAAAAGCATATATTAGTTATGAGCCCTGGAATATAACTTCTTCATTTACTAGAAATCTAAACTAAAAAGTTTTCTTAAGGCTTTCAGTTTTTTCACCAGTTTCATCGTTAAGCTAAGACTGAAATTTTTCCAGATATTAAGATATTTTAGATTTTCCAGATATTAAGATATTTTAGATTTTCCATTACTTTGAATGTCATCAGCAAAAGTAAATATGTATTTTTATTTTTTTTTAAATTATGAAATAATTTTAAGTTACAGAAAAATATCAAAATGATAAAAACATTTATATATCCACCACTTGAATTTAACAGATGTTAACATTTTAAGATACTTTTTCAGATATTTATAAGTAAGAAATAAAATTAGAATATAAACACCTTCCCATCCCAGTTACAAATTATGTTTTTTATGTAATAAATATATATGAACCCTTAAGTGGTATATCATATTATTTTATGTTTTTAAAATTTATGTAAATAATTTCATACTAAGCCTATCCATTTGCAGCTTATTTTTCTATTCACTCAATGCAAATTTAAAAAAAAAGTTTTTATCCACATGATACATTGCATGTAGATTTAGTTTGCTTATTTTAGAATCTACGGATTTTTTTATTTTATGCATATATCGTAATTTATGCATTTTCCAGTTAATTGATGTATGTTATTTCCATTTGTTTCATTTACACACAGGCCTAAATAAAGTCCAGTTATACGTTTTCTTACATATTTCCTTTCTTATAATACCATTTTGGAGGTCAGGACCAGCATTTTTTTCAGTGACATGGTATGGTATGATGTCGTATGCTGTGGTGTGGTATAAAATGCAGTGAAACAGAATGAATAATACAGAACATTTTACATAGTAAGAATGTATTGTTTCCTAAACTTTTGTTTCAATTGTGAGAATTTGTGTATACCAGTACATGATATTAAATGAATTTCTTACTGTGAGTCCTTGTCAAAAATGTTTGAAAGTTACTACTTAGTGTTTACCTAGAATTGCAATTACTGGATCATAACGTGCATTTTTTTGTCTTTAAGAAATATTACCAAATTGTTCTTCTTCCAATGGTTGTAACAATTTATGTTTCGAACAGCAGTGTATAATATTTTTAATCTTCCCAAGTCCTCTCCACTCACCCTGATGAACATCAAATGGAGTCCATGGCATTTTTCTTTGCATTGCAGATGAGTAGTGTGTTTGAAAAACACTTATATTTATTTGGCTATTTAGGTTTCCTCATCTTTTTTGATTCTTGGCTGTATGTGTATTAACTGATTGTAAGAATTCTTTCTGTATTATAGATATTAAAGAATTCTTTCTATATTATAGATATTAATCTTTTGTCAGTTATATGCATTTCAAGAAAATTCTAGTCTGGCCTGTGCATTTTTAACTTCATAGTTCTTTTGTTTCACTGATTTTAAAATATTAATATAGTCATATTTACCAAAACCCTAAAGGTTTTTGTAAAACTTTTCTTAAGTTGTCTGGACCTGATGCCTCTTAAATAGAATTTAGAGTGCTGGTTTAGTTTCTTTAATAATTATGCATCTTTTAAAATGTTCTGTTTCTTCTTGAATCTATTTTATTACTGAAATTTTTCTGGAAAAGTATTCATTTAATTTATTTTTTGAATTTAAATTATTGACATACAGTTGTTCATAGTATTCTCTGGTGATTTTTAAACCACAAATTTGTCTGTACTTGAATTCACTTAATATTGTTTATTTGTACATTTTTTTCCTTGACCTATCTTGCCATCACAACTAGCTTTTGTTTTTGTAGATGTTCTCTCTTGTTTTCTTATTGCTATCATCTTTATTTTCTTCCTTTAAGGTTTCCTTTGGTTTTCTATTTCAAACTTTAAGAATTGAATGCTTACCTCATTTACTCTTACCTCATTAAGGGTTCTTTTTTTTTAAAAAAAAATTTTTTTTAATTGAGATTCTTCACATACCAGACAATTATCCAAAGATCCAAAGTGTACAATCAGTTGCCCATGGTACCATCATACAGCTGTGGATACGTTACCACAATTATTTTTTTTTTCAATTTTTAGGACATTTTCATTGCTCCAGAAAAGAAATAAAGACAAAAAAAGGAAACTCGAATCCTTCCATACCTCTAGCCACCCCCCCTCCGTTACTGATTCATAGTTTTGGTATAGTACATTTGTTACTGTTGATGACAGAATGTTAAAATACTACTGACTGTAGTATATAGTTTGCAATAGGTATATATTTTTTTCCCATATATCCCGCTATCGGTAACTTCTAGTTATATTGTCATACATTTGTTCTAGATCATGAGAGAGATTTCTAATATTTGTACTGTTAATCACGGACATTGTCACCACAAGATTCACTGTTTTATACATTACCATCTTTTAACCTCCAACTTTCTTTCCTTCTGGTGTCATACGTGACTCTGACTTTACCCTTTCCACCACCTTCACACACCATTCAGCTGTGTTAGTTATTCTCACAACATGCTACCATCGCTTCTGTCCAGTTCCAAATGTTTTAAGTTTACCTTAGTTGAACATTCTGCTCATAATAAACAACCACTCCCCATTCTTTAGCCTCGTTCTATATCCTGGTAACTTATATTTCATGTCTATGAGTTAACATATTATAATTAGTTCCTATCACTGAGACCATGCAATATTTGCCTTTATGTGTCTGTCTTATTTCACTCAATATAGTGCCCTCAAGATTTCTTCATCAACCCATTTTTTTTAAGACACATTTGTTCACACACCATACATTCTGTCCTAAGTAAACAGTTGTTGGTTCCCTGTATAATCATGTATTTGTGTATTCAGCACCATCGCCACTATCTAAATAAGGACATCTCCATTTCTTCCAAAAGAAGGAGGAAGAATCAGAGAAGGTAGAGGGACAAAAGAAAAAGAAAAAACAAAGAGAGAAAAAAAAATGTGGCAGCTAGAAAGCAACAAAAGGAAAGATAGCTTTAAACTAAAGTAGAATAAAGAGTCAGACAACATCACCAATGCCAGAAGTCCATACCCTTCCCTTATTCCTCCCCATCCCATATGCATTTAGCTTTGGTATATTCCCTTTGTTATATTAAAGGAAGCATAATGCAGTGTTCCTGTTGTAGTCTCTAGTTTGCATTGATTGTATTTCCCCCCCAAGCCCACCCTATTTTAACACCTTGCAGTGTTAACATTCATTTGTTCTACGTCATGTAAAAACATACTTGTACCTTTTATTACAATCGTTAAGCACCCTAGGTTTCACTGAGTTATGCATTCCCAGTCTTTATCTTTTGTCTTTTGTTCTGGTGTCTCACATGCTCCTAATCTTCCTCTTTCAACCATGTTCACAGTCGTTTTTGTTCAGTGTACTTACATTGCTGTGCTACTATCTCCCCAAATTTTTTTCCAAGCCTCTCACTCTTGTCTTTTCCTATCTGTCTGCAGTGCTTCCTTTAGTGTTTCCTGTAGAGCAAGTATCTTGTTCACAAACTTTGTCATTGTCTGTTTGTCAGAGGATATTTTGAACTTTCCCTCATATTTGAAGGACAGTTTTGCCAGATATAAGACTCTTGGTTGGTGGTTTTTCTCTTTCAGTATCTTAAATAATTCATACCACTTCCTTCTTGCCTCCATGGTTTCTGCTGAGAAATCTGCATATAGTCTTATCAAGCTTCCTTTGTATGTGATGGATCGTTTTTCTCTTGCTGCTTTCAGGATTCTCTGTCTTTGATGTTTCATGATCTGATTATTAAGTGTCTTGGCATAGTCCTATTCAGATCTATTCTCTTTGGGGTACACTGCTCTTGGATCTGTAATTTTATGTCTTTCATAAGAGATGGGAAATTTTCAATGATTATTTCCTCTATTAATGCTTCTGCCCCTTTTTCCCTTCTCTTCTCCTTCTGGGGCACCAATGACATGTACATTCCTGCATTTTGTTTTGTCCTTAAGTTCCCAGAGATGTTGCTCTTATTTTTCCTTTCTTTTCTGTATCTGTTCTTTTGTATGTAGGCTTTCAGGTGACTTGTTTTCCATTTCCTGAGTGTTTTCTTCTGCCTCATGAGATCTGCTGTTGTATGTTTCCATTGTGTGTCTCATCTCTTGTGTTGTGCCTTTTATTTCCATAGATTCTGCCAGTTGTTTTTTCAAACTTTTGATTTCTGCCCTATGTATACCCAGTGTTTTCTTTATAGCCTTTATCTCTTTTGCCATATCTTCCCTAAACTTTTTGAATTGATTTAGCATTAGTTGTTTCAATTCCTGTATCTCAGTTGAAGTGTAAGTTCGTTCCTTTGACTGGGCCATAACTTTGTTTTTCTTAGTGTAGGTTGTAGTTTCCTGTTGTCTAGGCATCTGGTTTCCTTGGTTACCCCAATCAGGTTTTCCCAGACCAGAATGGGCTCAGGCCCCAGAAGGAAGAAATATTCAGTGTCCGGTTTTCCTGATCGTGTGTCTTAGAGGATTAACACACCCTGTGCTTTTCTGCCCAGCATGTGGCGCCTGTCAGCCTATAGCTCCAGACTGTTGTAAGGAGGTGTGGCCATGGCTGTTTTCCCCCAGGCTCTGGGGTCTGGTTCTGAATAGAAGGCAGGTTGTAGAGCTTGGCACCACCTTCTTCCTCTTAGGAAAGATACTCTCCCTAGAGAGAGGTCATTTACATTTGAATAGTCTCTGTGCCTGTGCTATCTCCACCCTTGTTTGGGTCAGAGCTCTGGGAACTGAATGTGGCTGATGCTTTGTCCACTGATCTGAAAAAGGGACAGAAAGCCCCCTTGAAGGCCAGTCTGTGGCCACCCTCTGGCTCTCCAAGGTCAGTCATCACCAAAAGCCTCTGTTTGCTTGTTGGGGATTCGTAGCTTGTACTGAGCAGTCCGCGTTTGTTAATTAAAACCGCAGCTGGAGCTCAGCGGAGCTATATTCACTTGCTTGGAGAGTGCTGCTCTCTACCACCACGCGGCTTTGCAGTTTGGGCCATGGGGGGAGGGGGCTCCCGGCTTGGATCCAAAGTTTTTACTTGCAGGTTTCATGCTGCGATCTCAGGCGTTCCTCCCAATTCAGGTTGGTGTATGATGAGTGGACAGTCACATTTGTCCCTCCACAGTTATTTCAGATTATTTGCTAGTTGTTCCGGGTTGTTTATTAGTTGTTCCAGGGGGACAGACTAGCTTCCACTCCTCTCTGTGCCGCCGTCTTCTTCCATCTCCCTACGTCATTAAGTTTTAATATTTTTCTTTTAGCTTTTATATTTAAGTCTATAATTTCCCCCTGAGAAAACAGCTATAGCTTTATCCAAATTTGGTAAGTATTATTTTTCTTGTTATTCACTTCTAAGTGTTTCATAATTCCAGTCATGATTTCTTTTTTGACCCATGAATTACTTAGATATGTAATTTTATTTTCACACATGCATTTTAGGTACTATTCTTTTTTTGTATTTTAGTGTTTACGTTTCCAAGGTGGCTGAAGCAAATACCATGAAATGGGTTGGTTTAGAAAATGGGAATTTATTCGCTCATGGTTTTGAGGCCGAGAAAATGTCCAAGTCAAGGCATCATAAAGGCGGCGCTTTCTCTGAAGGCCATTCTTAGGCTGGCTGCCAGTTATCCTTGGTTCCTCTGTCTCAGGCAAGGCACATGGCAGCATCTCCTGGTTTCTTCCTTTCCTTCAGGGTTCCACTTTGGCTTCTTGCTTCCTGAGGATTTCTCTCTTTGTGTCTGTATTTCATTCTGCTTATAAAGGCTCCAATAATAGGATTAAGACCCATTAAGGGTCACACCTTAACTGAAGTAACCACATCATAAGGTTCTACTTACAGTGGGTTCACGCCCACAGAATGGATTAAAGCTAAGATGTTTCCTGGGGTACTTAAAGTTCCAAACAGTTATATGTGGTTAAATTACTTTTGGCTAGACAACACGATACATTTCATAATGATTTTTGAGGATTTGTTCACCTCTAATTTAACCTAAAATACATTTTTGAGACTTTGTGTGTATTACAAGCATTTAAAAAGAATGTGTATTCTTTAATAGTTGGATTTAGAATTTACTCTATGTCCATTAGATAAAGCCTGTTAATCATATTTAAGTCTTCTTTTTCCTTTATAATTTTGTCTGTATTTAATGATTTTCTTAGAGAACTGTCCACTGTACTGTTATTGTAGGTTTGTCATCCTGTATCCTGTCAATATTTGCTTTTCTCTGTTGTTGTTTCATTCAGATTCAGTAATATTATTTCATCTGGTGAATTGTTATGTTTATTCTTACCTAATGATTTTAAGTCTAATCATGATTTTCTTTCGTAAGGTTTATTTTATCTGATATTTATATTACTGTTCCAGCTTTCTTTTAGTTCATAATTGCTTGTTATTCTCATCCCTGCACTTTCACATTTTTGTGTTGTTATATTTTACAGCTGCCATAACAAATTACAACAAACTGGGTGGCTTCAAACAGTAGAAATTTATTGCCTCACTGTCCTGGGGTCTAGAAGTCCAAAATCAAAGTGTTGGCAAGGCCTTGCTTCCTCTGAAGACTGTAGGATTCTGGTGGTGGCTTGCTGGCAATCCATGGCTGCCATTGGCTTGTGGCATAACTCAACCTCTGTTTCTTTGACATGACCATCTTCTCTCTCTGTCTTTGTCTAAATTTCTTCTCCTTATTGTATTATTAGCCACCTAATCCAGTTTGGCCTCACCTTAACTAATAACATCTTCAAAGATCCTATTTCCAAATGGGATCATATTCATGAGATCAGAGGTTAGGACTTCAATTTATCTTCTTGGGGTACACAATTCAATTTGTAACAGTATGTCTCTTGTAAAAAGCTTATGACTAGATTTTTAGTTGTTCTTTTAATAGGTGAGTTTAAAATATGTTTTTAAATTATTGATGTATTTTTTTTTTTAATTTTTATTGGGATTGTTCAGATACCATACGATTATCCAGAGATCCAAAGTGTACGGTCAGTTGCCCCTGGTACCCTCATACAGCTGTGCATCCATCACCACACTTAATTTTGTTCAATTTTTAGAACCTTTTCATTACTCCAGACAAGAAATAAAGTGAAAGATGGAAAAAAAATAAAAAAAAAAAAAAGAGAGAGAAAAGGAAACACTCGAATCCTCCCATATCCCTAACCAACCCCCCTCAATTGTTGACTCATAGTGTTGGTGTAGTACATTTGTTACTGTTTATGAAAGAATGTTGAAATACTACAAACTGTAGTATATAGTTTGCAATAGGTATGTATTTCTTCCCTATATGCCCCTCTATTATAAACTTCTAGTTGTATTGTCATACATTTGTTCTGGTTCATGGAAGAGTTTTCTAATATTTGTACAGTTAATCATGGACATTGCCCACCATAGGATTCAGTTTTATACATTCCCATCTTTTGACCTCCAGCTTTTCTTCTGGTGACATATATGACTCGGAGCTTCCCGTTTCCACCTCATTCACACACCATTCGGCACTGTTAGTTATTCTCACATCTTGCTACCGACACCTCTGTTCAATTCCAAACATTTAAGTTCATCCTAGTTGAACATTCTGCTCATACTAAGCAACCACTCCCCATTCTTAAGCCTCATCCTATATCTTGGTACCTTATATTTCATGTCTATGAGTTTGTATATTATAATTAGTTCTTATCAGTGAGACCCTGCAATATTTGTCTTTATGTGTCTGGCTTATTTCACTCAGTATATTGCCCTTGAGGTTTTGACATCAACCCTTTTTTTTTTTTAAGATGGTTTTGTTCACACCCCATATGTTCCATCCTAAGTAAACAATCAATGGTTCTCTGTATGGTCACATATTTATGTGTTCACCACCTTCACCACTATCTATATAAGGGCATCTACATTTCTTCCGCAAGGCAGGAGGGAGCATCAAAGAAGATAGAGAGGGAAAAGAAAGAAAAAAGAAATGACAGCTAGGAAGTAGCAAAAGGAAAAATAACCTTAAATCAAAGTAAAGAGTCAGACAACACCACCAGTGTCAAGTGTCTAACATGCCTTCCCTATCCCCCCCTCTTATCTGCATTTTCCTTGGTATATCACCTTTGTTACAGTAATGGAAGCATAAAACTATGATTCTATTAGTTACAGTCTCTAGTTTACATTGATTGCATCCCTCCCCCAGTGCCTCCCCATTTTTAACACCTTGCAAGGTTGACATTTGCTTGTTCTCCCTTGTAAGAGAACATATTTGTACATTTTATCACAATTGTTGAACACTCTCGATTTCACCAAGTTACACAATCCCAGTCTTTATCTTTCCTCCTTTCTTCTGGTGTCTCACATGCTCCCAGCCTTCTTCTCTCAACCATATACATAGCTGTCTTTGTTCAGTTTACTTACATTGCTGTGCTACCATCTCCCAAAATTGTGTTCCAAACCATGCACTCCCGTCTTCTCCTATCACTCTGCAGTGTTCCCCTTAGTATTTCCTGTAGGGTGGGTGTCTTGTTCACAAAGTCTCATTGTCTGTTTGTCAGAAAATATTTTGAGCTCTCCCTCATATTTGAAGGACAGCTTTGCTGGATATAGGATTCTTGGTTGGCGGTTCTTCTCTTTCAGTATCTTAAATATATTACACCACTTCCTTCTTGCCTCCATGGTTTCTGCTGAGAGATCTACACATAGTCTTATTAAGCTTCCTTTGTATGTGATGGATTGCTTTTCTCTTGCTGCTTTCAGGATTCTCTCTTTGTCTTTGACATTTGATAATCTGATTATTAGGTGTCTTGGCGTAGGCCTATTCAGATCTATTCTGTTTAGAGTACTCTGCACTTCTTGGATCTGTAATTTTACTTCTTTTGTAAGAGATGGGAAATTTTCATTGATTATTTCCTCCATTATTGTCCCTGCCCCTTGTCCCTTCTCTTCTCCTTCTGAGACACCAGTGATATGTAGATTCTTGTACTTTGTTTCATCTTTAAGTTCCCGGAGACGTTGTTCTTATTTTTTCATTCTTTTCTCCATCTGCTCCTTTGTGTGTAGGCTTTCAGGTGTTTTGTTCTCCAGTTCTTGAGTGTTTTCTTCTGCCTCTTGAGATCTGCTGTTGTATGTTTCCATTGTGTCTTTCATCTCTTATGTTGTGCCTTTCATTTCCATACATTCTACTGGTTGTTTTTTTGAACTTTCAGTTTCTGCCTTATATATGCCCAGTGTTTTCTTTACAGCCTCCATCTCTTTTGTGAAATATTCTCTAAACTATTTGAATTGATTTAACATTAGTTACTTAAATTCCTGTATCTCAGTTGAAGTGTACGTTTGTTCCTTTGACTGGGTCATAGCTTTGTTTTTCTTAGTGTAGGTTGTAGTTTTCTGTTGTCTAGGCATCTGACCTCCTAGGCCACCCCAGTCAGGTTTTCCCAGATGAGAACAGGCTCAGGTCACAGAAAGAGGTGATATTTCAGTATCTGGTTTCCTTGATGGCTTTTCTTAGAGGATTGAGACACCTGTGCTTTTCTGCCCAGCAGATGCACCTGTCAGCCTGTTACTGCCTGTGTAAGAGTGTGTGGCCTGTGGCTCTCCTCCCCCAGGCTTTGGGGTCTGGTTCTGAAAAGACTGAAAGATGGGCAGTAGAGCTGGGCCCCTCCCTTTCCTCTTGGGAAGCTATGCCCCCTCCAGAGAGGTCTTCTGCATATAAATAAGTTCTTTGTTCTCTGACTCTGCTGATCAAAGTGTTTTGATTTTAAAATGGCTGAGGCTGTCTTTACTGCAAAGTGCTGCGAGCTGAGAACAGCTAAGGTTTTCTTCACAGAGAGAGAAAGGAACAGAAAAACTCCCAGGTTCACCCATCAGCCAGAGATAGCACATGATCCTCTGGGCTCCCCGTCCTGAGACAGATATGTCCCCCGACTGTCCCAAGGTCAGTTGTCACCAAAAGCCTCTGTCTACTTGTTGAGGATTCGCTGTCTGTATTGAGCAGTTAACATTAAAACCCCACTTGGAGCTGGGCTGAGAGAGTGCACCACGCGGCTTCCGTGAGGGAGGGGCTCCCGGCTCTCGGCTCTCATCGCGCGCCCGCAGTTTTACTTACAGATTTTATGCTGTAATCTCCAGCATTCCTCCCAATTCAGGTTGGTGGATGATGAGTGGACAGTCACGTTTGTCTCCCCGCTGTTATTTCAGGTTATTTACTAGTTTTTTTGGTCATTTATGAATTGTTCCAGGGGGGACTAACAGTCTTCCACTCCTCTCTGTGCCGCCATCTTACTAATGTATTTTTAGTTCTACATTTTATGTTGTTATCTACCTACCATACTTTCTCTGGCTTCCCACCTCCCTCCCCTTATTTTTCTGCTTGTTCCTTTTTTCCCAGTCTCCTACTGGTTGTTGTTGTTTTTGTTTGTTTGTTTTGTTTTTTTAATGTTTTTAATTTTTTCCTTTTTTCCATTTTTACTGCTTTAGAAGTAATGAGTACTATTTAATTTTTACGTGATACCCTTGATTTTTTATTTGTTTGCTAGCTTCAACAATGTCTAAATTTAATCAATATTGTAACTCTGTTATTTTACAAGAGTGAATGACCTTATAATGCTCTTCTATCAGTTACTTCTCTCTCATTTTCTTTGTTATTTTTGTCTAGTATTTTTAAACTGACCCCAAAGCTGACATTATTATTGCTCTTGTTTTTCAGTCATTGCTTATTTAGTTTTTCAACTTGCCTATCACTTTATTCATCACTGATTTATGCATCCCACTTCTTCCTTCTTAGCTTATTGCCTTCATGCTAATGTACGTTATTTAATAGCCTTTCATCCCTTGGTAATTTAGCTGGACATGGAATTCTAAGTTCATAGCTGTTTTCCTTCAAAAATATTTTCAAGATATTAATCTATTGTTTTTTTCCTATATTGTCACTGAAAAGAAATCTCCTGTCAGTTTTATTGTTGTTTCATCCTTTGTGGATAATCTATTAGGTTTTTCTTTTGCCTTAAAGGTTTTTTCTTTGATGTTCTGCATTTTCCCTATAATGGGTCTTGAAATGTATTTCTTTTTATAAAAATATCTTGCTCTGGACTCAGTGAGCTCATATCTTTTCTTTATTCTAGGACGTTTTCAGCCTTCATTTGTTTTCTCTACATTTGATTCTAGAACTCGTCAGTCCTGTGTTGGAACATCTCATTGTGATTCCCATATTTCCAAACTTCTTTATGAGTTTATTAATTTTCCCTGCAACTATATCATGCATTTATTATTTTAAATTCTATGTGCTTATTTTTGAAATCCAATTCTTTTTCCCCCAGGGTTGTCACCGAGTTCTTATTCCCCTTTCTTGTTCAAAAAGAAAACCGGTTCTTCCCTTAAATTATTTCTCTCCTGTCTCATTTTACTGTAAGCCACAAGATGAATTGAGGCTGCATCTTCAACACTTTGCTTGGAAATCCAAATTCATCATGTATATGTTTTGCTATCTATATAACTGTAGGACACAATTTCTCTACACATTCTGCCATTACATAATAAGGATCCCCTTTCATGCAGTCTCCAGGAACTCATTGCTCACTTTCTTCTGAGCCCATAGCAGCAGCATTTTCAGCATCCATGTTTCTGCTAACAGTCTAGCAGTCTAGTCTGTTAAAGATAATCTAGATTTTTTCTGTCATGCTCCTCCCCAAAATCTTCCTGCTTCCACTCATTGCCTGATTCTAAAACAGCTCCCACATTTTTAGGTATTTATTAAAGCAGCAACTCACCTCTAGGTACTAAAATCTATATTAGTTTTTTATTGCTATATTACCACATATTCAGTGTCTTATAAACAACACCCAATTTTTCTTCACAGTTCTATAGATTTGAAATCGGGGACAGACTTAGCTGGCTTGTCTGCTTAGAGTCTTAAAAGCTGAAATCAAGGCATTGACCAGGCTCAGCTTTTAAATGGCAGCTATAAAGGAGAACTCATTCCTTTTACTGGCAAAATTCATTTCTTTGCACCTGTAGAACTGAGGTCCCTGTTTCCTTACTGGCTAACGGCCAGGAGCTCCTCCCAGCTCTTATAAGCCACCAGCATTCCTTGGCACATGGTTACCTCCATATTCAGAGCCAGCAACGGCACATTGAATCCCCCTCATGCTACAAATCTCTTTCTGTTTGTGTCATTATCTGGAGAAAACTGCCTTTATAGGGTTCACCTGACTCTGGGTCAGGCTCACCCAGATAATCTCTACACCTTAAAGTCACCTGATTTAGTACTTCATTTATATCTGCAGAATCCCTTCACAGTGGTATCTAGATTAGCATTTGACTAAATAACTGGGAATGTTGAAGGAACCACCTTTAGAATTTTGCCTGGCACACAGTGCTGTTTATAACAGGGGAAAATTGTAAAGAACTTGTCTAACAATTGAGAAATGATCAAATAAAATATTGTATGTCTATATAGAGTTACTTGCATTTAAAGCTTTTAAATTTTGTTTCTTAATAACTTGGAAAATGCTAGCAATTTAACTGTTCATGCAGAGTATTAAATAATATATGCAGTTTAAAATAACTGCTAAAACAGACAAAGTTTCAAAGTTGTATTATCAGTGGGTTATTTCTGTGATGAGTTAACTAGTAATTTTTATTATTTACTCACTTGCATGATTATATAATTTATTTATCTTCTGAAATTGTGTGTGGGTGTTGTGTGTATACACTAGATTATTTAGATAGATAAATGATAGACTATAGATATTTTATGCAAGTGAAGTAAGTATACTTTAAAGTCAGAAAAAAGTTTGAAGTTTTTAAATAACTTAATAGTTAATTGGATTTTCTCATTGGTATTTTATAATTTAGAAATTATTTAGCTTTTTTATAGTCTTACCTGTAGTATAGGGAAAATTTAATTTCCTCCCCTCTTGGCAGTTTACTACTAGAGGAACATAAGTTTTAATATGTTAACTATATTACTATTTTGAATAATAATAATAATGGCACTTTGACTAAGAAAGCATACTTTTGAAGTTAGTTGGATCTAGGTTCAAATCTTGGCTTTGTTCCATGTGACTTGGGAAAATTAGCTAATTTTGCTTAGGTTTCAGTTACTTATATTTTAAAATGGGAGTAATAATAAAACATATTCCACATGGTTGTTGTGATTATTAAACAAAATAACACTTGTACATCATTTAGGATAATAGTAGCCTTTACTCCTGCTAATATTTCTGTTGTTGCTGTGGCTGCTGCTGCTGATGGTTATGATACATATTGTACCATAGTTTTTAAAAAAATACCTTTTCTAAGCAGTAATATTTCTTCAATTCCTCTTTTTTTCATTAGGGAAAAAAGGGGTGGAAGAGGCTAAAATTTAATGTGGTTACCCTCTATTTTTTTCCCAGAGTGCAAATGAAAAAAAGTCTTCATGAACCTTTTGAATGTTGATTTTAATATATTTAATCAAGTTTATTTTTTAATTATATTTTTATCAACAGCTCATAAACATTATGATGATACATGTATTGTCAAGGAAAAAATAAATTGTTCAAGTTGAACTGTGTTTGTATCTAAGTAATACCAAATACCTATACTAAATTCTGTGCATTTTAGTATATTATGTTGTGTAGTTTTAAATTTATTTCTATTACAAAAGATAGCTATAGTGTTAGGCATCAGAAACTATTAACCAGAACATGTGCTTACTAAAAACATTAAATACCCAAAATCTTGCTAACACTGATGGCATACTGCTCATAGAGCCATAAAAAGAAAGATTCCTTAGATTATTGTTTTCAACTTTTCATTCTACTCTACTGAGTAAAGAAATTAAGAGCCAAAATGATTAAGTAACATAATCTGGACCTGAAATCTAGTCTTCTTATTCTCAATTGTTTATTTGAGTGTTTTTTATTCTGAACCATACTATCTTTTTGATTGCTTCTATATAAGATTTTTTTTGATAATTCTTTGTTTGAAATAACATTTTAATATAAGAGTTACAGTACTCTTGCATTTAATAATTTGCTTTTTTAAAACTGCATACTTGAGTAGAAAAAGTAAGTCATAATAATGAAATGAGTTAGTTAAATTATTTAAAAATATTTATTTTTTTTCTTTATTAATTTCAGATGTAAGCAATGTTCTAGTTTGAGACCAATGCAAAATCTAAATTCTCTCGTTGATAAAACATCTTGGATTCCTTCTTCTGTGGCAGAAGGTTAGCAAAATATCCATATTCTACAATTTTAGCTCTCTTAGTATAATGTCATCTCAGTGGTGCATATTTCAGTATTTATAAATATTATAAGACCGGAGCAAAGGCTGAATTAAAGTTTAGCTTTTCTTAAGAAAAACCATTCACAGTGATTGTAATAAAAGCATAGAGTAAATGTTTAGCATATCTGCAAACTAACTTTTAATCATCTGCTAGTACTTTTTAATCATTGCTCATTTTAATATTCAATAATTTGTTTTAGTTGTTAGTCATTAGTCATAAATACAGGTTCTGAAAAAAATGTCTCCAGTTCTAATATCTTGGGATTGAAAAGGGTTTTAGAGATAGCAAGTACAACTTTTCACCCAATACAAGACTTTAGCTGGAACAAGGATCTTTTTGTACCACATTCTTGACTGTAGCCATCCAGTCTTTGTTTAAATCACTTCCAGTGACAGGGTACACATTACATTGCAAAGCAGCAGGTCCCCTTTCTTGTTAGGCATGTCTTAATAGTGAAGCAAGATCTGCCCACTTATAACTTTAACATGGCCCAAGTTCTGTCTATTAGAATGTGTGCAGGTTTCATTTCTATAAGACTGCACATTTGAATATTAAACCTCAAGCCTTCACTGGGTCTTTATTTTTCCAAGCATGCCACGCCTACTTCCTTGGGCAGTTTCTCATACTCCTTACTATTTTGTTTCTATTCCTCAGTAAATGTCCCACCCTGCCAGTGTTCCTCTCAAAGCTGGACATAGGGCTCCAGATGTTGTTTGGCTAATTCACAATATAGTGAGAACCATTATTTCCCTAAAACTGAGCATTCTGCTTCTTCTAGCATGAAATGCCAGTGCATAGATATTTATGTGTATACTGTTTATTTCTGTTTCTTTCTTTCTTTCTGCTTTTCCTTTTTTCTTTCTTTTTTTAACCCAGCTATATGATACAGCTATCTATTTTGTTTGTGATCCAGTGAAATTCTGGGTTGTTTTTACATGAGCTTCTTGCTGTCAAGCTTGGTCTTCCCTGTTCTAGTCTTAAAGCAATTTGTTTGGTTGGTTGGTCTCTCACAATAGAATTTTAATTCAGCCTGCTTGATTTTATCTCACAGTTTTAACCTATGGAGACCTTTTTGAATCCTAAAAATCATTTCCTCTGTATTAACAATTCATGTCATGTTCATATACCCTGAGTCATTCTTTTTACTTACACCTTAATTAATCTCACTCTTTAAATATGAATTCCATTGGTGGAAGATAATATTCTATAAACATATGTCTTCCATTTCCAAGGACAGAGTAAGATGTTCATCTTAATTTGCGCATTTTCATGCAATTTGGGATCTCTGACTTCTTCTTTCTTCCTATCCTTTCCAAATTGTGAAGTCCCAGATTCTGACATTTTTGTCCATTCAACCAAATGATATCTCTTTAAAAATAATAACTGCTTCCTCTGCTTATAATACAAAATGGATAAACATGTTATAAAATCATAAATATTGCACTGCATGATAGTTTTAGACGTTTTCGTATTTTAATTTTGCCTTCCACAAGGCTAACATGCAATGAATTGGCATTTCCTCTGTTTTTATTGAGGTATCAACTCATTTTAAAAGTTTGTTATATTAATATTTAATCAAAAAGGATGCAACCACTTACATAATTATTAGTCACTGTCCAAAATGAACCAGCAAAATGAGCTTAATATATTGGTATTGGAGAGCAAAAGTCCTGTGCATACTTTTTCCTTTATCTCTTGTACCAAATTTAACAGGTACATACTATCATAAAAGAATGTTTACTTTACAACAGACTCCTATGGATTGATCTTTTTTTCCTTCACTAGTACTGGGCATTGTACCTCTCCAATATGTGTTTGTTATGACATTTACTCTTGATGACGGAACAGGAGTTCTTGAAGCTTTTCTCATGGATTCTGTAAGTAACAGAGATAGTAAAGATACTTCTAACTAAAAATTAATATTTTTTGAATTTTCATATCTACTTGATTCCTGAAAAGTTTTAAGACAACTTAGAAGAAAAAAATAAGAGGGAATAAGTCTTTAATTATCTTTGTATTAATCTCTTTTGCTTTTACATTGTAAATCGTAAAATCTGAATAGCTTTGAAAACTTGATGAATAGGAATGTAAGGAGTCAGTCTACATGCAGAAAGTCTGTTCCAGGGGTCAAGAGGCAGAGGTATGGCAATACCACCTAGGCATTGTCTGTAGTCAGCACTTCACTCTCCTTTTTTAAACTTCCACCTATCACATTAGACAGAACAAAGTTACTTTGATAGGGAGATTAAGTTTATTGGAAAAGAATATAGGGTGAGGTTGAGAAGAGAATTTTTCTTCTGCCTACACAATTATTTCTACCCATTTACTAAGTATTTAATGAACATCTGCTTTTCCAGGTACTACTCCATGTGATTGAGATACAGCAGTGAGCAAAGCAAGCAAAAGCCTTTCCCTTCTCAAGTTTATAATCTAGTAGGGGAAATAAAAACTGAACAAATAAATGTATACAGATTATATGTTTTACTGTTTTAAACTTAATACTGAATTTTTTTCCTAAACACAAAGAGAATAGTCAGCCTTAATGTTTTTAATCATTATTAAATCAAAGAAATTTAACTTGATTATTTATTTCTCAAAGCTATTTGTAGTTAAAGTGGTAAATCAGATTTCAGAGTTCTGCCCAACATTCTTAATTTACAGATTGTGCACTCTTGGTAAAGTGAAAGGGTCTAGATTATTTTAGTTAAGTAGAAAACATTGAATTATTTTTGTATTAGTTATAACTTTTTTCAAAAGAGTAACGTCAATTCATTTTCTCTTCTGTCATATAACTTTTGTCTTTTTTAAAAGGACAAATTCTTCCAGATTCCAGCATCAGAAATCCTAATCAGTGATGACCTTCAGAGAAGTATGGATATGATCATGGATATGTTTTGCCCTTCAGGAATAAAAATTGGTAGGCAATAATATTTTCGCAACCCCACTCTTCATTTCCTTGAGATAGTACCTAGTATATATCTAATCTGTGGACTTTGAAAGATATGAAAATTTTGAAATATGAATTCAAATGAATTACTAAGTAATGAGTGATTAATATACGATCTTCCCTTTGACAAAGACAGTAGCATGGATAAAATAAGTATAAATCATAATTCCTGCAATGAAAGAATTGTTAAATCTTTGGAAATGTAGTAAAAAGCAGGCAGTTTTTACCACAAGCACATTTGACACTGTTTGTACATGCAGACCTTTTATTTGAAATTATACCAAGAAAGAATGCATTTTCATTGAATTATTCAATGTGAATGAAATTTTGCCAAGCAAAATATTTCCTATAACAAACTTCATTTAGCTGGTTTAATTCACTGATGGTTTTTCTAATCAATATCAACTAGTTTCAGATTTTGCAAGTTTTTATTTTAGTAATTATTTTTCTCAGCTTTGGTTGCTTTTGTATAAACATTTGATTCATCTATCAGATCTTTTTCAAGTCAAATTGTACTGATCACACTTGTTGCCACTGAGTTGTCTGTCTGTGGCCATTATTTCTAGCCACATTGAAACTTGCAGATCTAAATTATGTTAAGACAATTTGATTCTACTAACTATTTTTCATCAGTAATAAATCTTACCAACTACCAATTTAGGCTGTTTAACTTTTTAAGGTTATTTTTAATCAGGCTTTATTTTCTAGTCAATTTTTGCATTTTATAAAAATCCCAAAAAGTTAGGAGTTTTGTTTACAAGTGTAACTTTGTTATACTTACAAACCTTTATTTGTGTTGGCTGTGTTTTCTGAGAGGGAAACACATTAGTAAGTGCATGACAAAATTCAAATAGTGCAATCAGGACATTGTTCTTTGGAAATAATCTAATAATAGCTACATTTATTGAGTACTTACTAGGAATATACAGCCATCTTGCTAGACACTTCCCTTATATTTTCTCTAATTATCACAACATTCCCACAGGATACAGATTTTTTTTATCCCATTTTATGCATGAATTTCAGATAGATGAATTTACTTATTCTGGCTCATATACCTAATAATTAACAGAGTGGAAATTTTAATTCTTACTGATGTCAGAACCCATGATCATTCTAATATACTGTACTACCTCCCCAATATGATAAAAGAAGAAAAGATAAATTGCACACAAATATTGACATATAATATGAAACAGACTGTAATACATTAAAAATCATACAAATTGTATTATTATAGATTGTAGTAGATCAAAGGAAAAAATAATTAGTAAGATCAGCCTGGCATGATCAGAAGAATTTACATAGAGGTTGTAACCTAGAAGACTTGAAAGGGAAAAAAAAGAGTAAGACTGGAAATTGCAGATATGGTAAACGGAATAAATAAAGAAACATTGATGCAAATGGCTGTGGAAATTTGGTAAACTGAGAAAATGAGCATGCTTTAAGCAGAGGATTAAATTTTAACATGTTGGGAAACAACAGAGAATAACTATTGAAAAGGGAGATCTAGAACTGTTTGCAGAGGGCTTTGAACACCAGTTTATAGAGATGGGATTGTTCTAATAGGCAGATTTGGAAGCAGAGAGATGCCATAATGAAATTATCAACATTCTGGTGACTGCACAGGCGGGTAAATGTATAGTATATGCCAGAGGCAGGAAAAACAGCTAAACAGCAAGTTTAGTAATTCAGTTTAAAGGTGATATAGGCTTGACTTACCAGGGAGGTAATGCAAATGGGGAAAGCATATTCATAGAAAAGACAACCTCAGTAAAAATAACAGCAACAACAACAATAAATATAAAATAAAACTAAATATAAACTATCTAACCACATTCATTAGAACGGCTAAAATTTAAAACTGACAACATAAAGTGTTTACAAAGATGCAGAGCAACTGGAACTGCTAGTTGGAATGTAAAATGCTACAACTGCTTCGGAAAACTGGAGTTGCTTAGAAAATTAAACATATGCCTACCATATGACCCAGCCATTCTACTACTAAATATTTACCTAAGGAAAATGAAAACATGTCCACACAAAGACATATATATATGAATGTCCATAGCAGCTTTATTAGTAATTACTAATAATTGGAAACATCCCAAATGTCTATCAGGTGAGTAGATAAGCAAAATGTGGTCTGTGTACGCAGTGGTATTCTACTCAGCAATTAAAAGGAACAAACTACAAGAACATGGATAAATCTGAAAATCATTATGCTGAGTGAAAGCAACCTGATAAAAAAGAATAGTAATTGTATTGTTTTAGTTATATGAAAATCTAGAAAATGCGAGTTAATATATTATGGCAGAAAGCAGTTCAGTGGTTGCCTGGGGTAGAGGGTGAAAAGAGCAATGGATAAAAAGAAATGTGGGGGAGTGATGGATAGGTTCTATATCTTGATCGGAGTGGTAGTTTCATGAGTGTGTATATATCTGTCAAAACTCACTGAATTGTCTGCTTGTGAATGTAATTTATTTTAAGTCAATTTTAAAACGTAAAAATAGCAACTAACTTTCTCGAGCACTTTTTTTAAGGCATCATTTAATCTTCACAACAGTTTTGGTATTTTGTAAATTTAGAAAGTGAGATTTAAAAAACTTGTTCAGCACTTGGCTGTGACCCCAGGTCTGCCAATATCCATAACCCATACACTAAACTATTATACAATTTTGTCTTTGTAGATAACACTAGAGATGGATAGAAGAGGTAGGAGAAATCATGATTTTGTTTAGGTGTCCACTCTGCCTTGAAACTGTCAACTCCTTTTGCAGATTAACCTTTTACTATAATCCTTATCCCTCACCCCACTTTCCTGAAGGTAAAAACACTTTCATCAGCCTTCAAGAAGTGACTCCAAGTAGCAGATTGACCCTGGTACCAGTATAGGGAACTACCATTGATAGCTTCTCTTTTGTTGGAAGTCAAATTCAGATATAAATCTTTCAAGTTATGGCCCCAGACTGCCTTTTATTTCTGACAAAATTTTATCACCACACCTTCTGAGAACATCCTTACAGTTGGTCTCTATTCACCAAATTAGATGTCCTCTTCCTTCAGCACTTATCAAGACATGAGGTATTCCTATAGCAACAGGAAATTACCCTTTCTACCACTCTGCAATATAATTAGTTTACTGCATGCAAGGAAATGGATTGTTTTATCAGCTTCTGGAGTGTGAACTACTTGAGAGTAGCTGCCATGACTCTACTGCCTCACTGATGCCTAAAAAAATGGTTTTTCCAGTGGAAATTAGAGAAGAGAGAGGTTTTGGGAAAGATAATCAGTTAATTTGGGGACTGTCCTAGTTTGCTAATGCTGCCCAAATGCAAAACACCAGCAATGGATTGGCTTTTATAAAGTGGGTTTATTTGGTTACACAGTTACAGTCTTAAGTCCATAAAGTGTCCAAGGTAACACATCAACAATCGGGTACCTTCACTGGAGAATGGCCAATGGCATCTGGAAAACCTCTGTTAGCTGGGAAGGCACATGGCTGGCATCTGCTCCAAGTTCTGGTTTCAAAATGGCTTTCTCCCAGGACGCTCCTCTCTAGGCTGCAGCTCCTCTTCAAAATGTCACTCGCTGTTGCTCTTGGGGCGTTTGTCCTCTCTTAGCTTCTCTGGAGCAAGAGTCTGCTTTCAACAGCCATCTTCAGACTGTCTCTCATCTGCAGCTACTCTCACAGCTTCCAGGTGTTCTTCAAAGTGTCCCTCTTGGCTGTAGTAAGCTCGCTGCTTCTGTCTGAGCTTATATAGTGCTCTAGTAAACTAATCAAGGCCCATGCTGAATGGGCGGGGCCACACCTCCACAGAAACTATCCAGTCAGAGTCATCACCACAGTTGAGTGGGGTGCATCTCCATGGAAGCACTCAAAGAATTACAATCTAATCAACACTGATATGTCTGCCCACACAAGATTACATCAAAGATAATGGTGTTTTCGGGGACATAATACATTCAAACCAGCACAGGGACATACTGAATTAAAGTGATTCTGGTATTTGGACCACTTATTTAACTCTGTAAATCAGTTACCAAAACACTTGCCCAGAATCCTAAGTGTTTTGGTTAGGATGGATTAGATGCTTGAAACAAGGGGAATGTGGAGACTCAGGCTGTGAAAAATCAGTCCAAAGCAAATCAAGTTAAGAATGGACAGCCAGAAACCAATTTTGTTTTGAGCCTCAGTTGAGTCATTTTAAAAGCAAAGTTGTACCTCCAAAAGGACATAGATTTTTTTTTTAGTTTTCTTTTTAATTTTTAATTGAGGTATAATTCACATGTAGTAAAATGCCCAGGTGTTAACTTCAGTTTGGTGAGTTTTGAGAGTCTTATGCAGCCATGTAACCAAAACTCAAATCCAAATAGAGAACATTTTCATCACTCCAAAAAAGTTTCTCAGGCCCTTTCCAGTCAATCTACCAACCTCTAGAAGCAATCAGTTTCTCATTTCAGTCTCCTCAGATGACTTTTCCCTCTTCTTGATGTTCTTTTGTGTTTGGCATCTTACATTCTACATAATGTTTTTGAGATGATTCCATATCATTGTGTTGAGTTTCAGTTCTTTGTACCTTTCTGTTGCTGAGCAGAATTTTGCTTTATGATTTCATTGCAATTAATTAATTAATTTGTTCTCTTGTTGATGAACAATTAGGTTTGTTTCCAGTTCTGGCCTAATATGGGAAAGGCTGCCAAGAACATTTCAGTTGCTCTACATTCTTATCAGCATTTGGTATTGTCAGTCTTTTTTTAATTTTAGCCATTCTAGTGGATATGAAATGGTATCTCATTGTAGTATTAGTTTGCATTTCCCTGAAGAAATATTGTTGAGCACCTTTTATGTGCTTATTGGCTATTTGTCTTCTGTAATGAAGTATCTGCTTATCATTTTATTATCTTTATCTCATCTATCTTTTTATTACTGATTTTTAGGAATTCTTATATATTCTGGATACCAGTCCTTTATGAAAAATGTATTGCAATCTAAATAAATTTTTGAAATATAGTTAAACATGTTTATAACTATGGTCTTAATATTAATTGTCCTACAAGAGCTGTATTTAAGGTCTTTGGGTATACATTTTACATATTTGATCTCATCAACAATTCAAATTCTATTTGACATTGCAATATAAGCAAGTAACCATATTTTTCAGTCTATGAAAGCAGTTTTTAAAATCTCTAAAATATCACCTCTTATGAATATCCTAAAATTTTATAACTAGTTTCCTTTTGTTGAATATTTAGATTGTTTATAATTTTTTCAGTAGTATAAATAATGTTTCATAAATTCCATTGTTTTTTGCATCTTATTATTCTTTTGAATAGATTTCTGAAAGTAAAGCCTCCATATCAAAAAGCCTGATATATCCTGCCTGATTGCTTTTCAAGAATATTCTATCTTTTTACAGTACTGTCAGCACTATAGGAGAGTGTTTGTCTCGCTTCACTCTTTTAAATATTGAATACCATCTTAAATGTCTTTCAGACCAAAACTTGGGGGAACATAAGAAATTTTTCTAGAAGTTATCAATGGATGTGCCATGGTCATGACCAAATTTTGGGAAATGGCATCTATGGCTGTCAACATTGCCTGGGCTCAATATCTGCTACCTGTTGAGAGTTTCAACCAGACAGGAGTAAGGATTTGAGCTGAATGGGAGTTCAGGTTCAGTTTCTTTCTAGTTAATCAACAAAAGGTGGTCATCAATCAGTCCACAGGAAAAAAAGGAATAAAAGCTGGGTATAAGATGGCTTGCTACCCTTGATAGCAAACATTTGAAAACTATAGATTTAATCACTCTTACCTGTTGGAAAGACAATTCAAATTAATTATGTTTGCTGCAAAACAATAACATGAAACCACGTATTTGGAAGAGTGGATAATGTTAAATTTTTTAAGTGCATTTTTAATTTACTTTTCAGGCTACATTAAATGTGTTAATTTTTCCCACTAACTGTTATGGTTACATATTTCAGAGATACATGTTTAGTTTTATTGGTGAAGTAGCATTTTCTTTTTGATTTGTAGATGCATACCCATGGTTGGAATGCTTCATCAAGTCATATAATGTCACAAATGGAACAGAACAGCAAGTTTGCTATCAGATTTTTGATACTACAGTTGCAGAAGACCTTATCTAATATTGTCATTCAATGTAGCATATGTAAAATTCTGTAATTTTAGAAAACATTATTATTTTCTATGAGATTATTATAAAACATAAGAGATTTAGCTCTCTAGTTTTCTTTTGAAATATTGTCCACATTTCCATTTTAACCTTTATTTAAAGTATTTTTTGACAGATAGACATTGTGTTATCTTAATGTGTTCCTATGCCTATGCTAAAAATGTCCCTGTTGCTCAAAATAACCAGCATGATGGCTTCCAGGGATATAAGAAAAAGAGAGATTGAATAAATAAGGGCTCTGTTTTCATTTGCTTTTTGCAGTCCTTCAGAGAAACTCTTTTGGTGACCTATACTAAAAGCTGCTTTTCCTGTTGTTTTTTCCATTAGTCAACCACTGATTCCTCTGCTATCCTAGGTTGAGCTAGATGTTTATATCACTGATGTGGATGATTTTAGTGTGGGTATGGGATTAGAAAATATCCTTACGTTAAATTTTTGGCTTTTACTGAGCAGAGATCAATGGCAGCTAGTACTTTTGCTTTGTTTCGTTTTGTTTTTCTACAGAGGGATCTGTTTAAACAAGTACTGCTTAAAGAAGTGGTTGCTTAAATGAAGTACAGTGTACTGAAGAAAGTGAACTTCTTTAAGGAAAAGTGACAGAATTGCTTTGTTTGGATGCTGATAACTGACCATTTTAGGATAAATCCGTCTTTTTCATGCTTGAATTATGTACCTTGATTTCTTGTTTCTTTCCATGATGTTAGAAGTTATTCCATTCCACCTCAATCGTAGGAAGTGATCATATTTACCATGTTAGTGATTGAATGGTCAACTCAGCATAATAGTCTGCTTTTTACCTGATAAGGTTTTTCAAATTTAAGATCATGAATATTCATTTTTATGCAGATATTTCTATATGTTTGTGTATGTGTTTGTATTTATGTATGTTATTTGCTCAAGGCTGAGATACAAATCTGCCTTTTTCAATATTAATGAAGAATAAATAAAAGCACACGTTTCATCTGTCTCCTTTATTTACACCATATTGAGTTGAGGCAAGATATGTGGCAAAGAATCAAAGCAGGTATGTCAGTATAGCAGACCTTTAGGACTGCCCCATATGAGGCACTCTGCTAAACCCTTAACATGAACTTGAACCTCACAACAACCCATTTTCATGAGAGGAAAACTGAGGCTTGATTAATAAGCTAACTTGACTAAGTTCACACATTTATCAAGGGCTAAGTTCAGGACTTGAATTCAGATAATCTTTGTCCAGAGCCTGCACTGTTAACCACTCCAGGATTCTGGAGCAAAAGTTAGCATGGTGTTGGCTGCAAATAAATCTTGCCTTAAATAATTGAAGTAACATTGGAAATAGATTATAACTGGAGCCAGTGATGTGTTTTTCTGTATTATCAAAGGGCTTTTAACAGCCTTTCAACAAAAGGACTATCTGATTTCCTCTGCTTATAATAACCCTAGATTCTAGTTTCTGGGTAGTTTTGCACATCTTCAGACCTAACTACCCATCACTGCCATCACTGACTGAGCTATATCAGCCTGCTATTGACAGTGAAAGGGACCGAAGCTGCTGTACAGGGAAAAAATGTTTAAACTCCGCAAGTGAAGAGATTCGTTTCAGTATCGATGTTCTAGGGATACAAAGGAAAGATAGGTATTTTATCTGCCTTCAGGAAGCAGCCAGTCTAGAAGAGTAGGAGTCAAAAGGTGCACTGGCTTCACAGTGAACCTGATGCATCTCCAAGTTTACAAAGTGAAACTCTTCCTATGAATCTTCATGGTGATGGGTCATTTCTCTTTTTCTTCATTTTAATATTTTTAATAAATCCCCACATTGTCATCATTTGTTTTGTTTTGGGCTTTCTTTTTAAAAAACTTTTCAGTTTGGAGCAAGAAGAGTTCATCAGTTCATCAACAGCACATAGTATTTATCCAGTGGCGATGTATGTGCCTTACCCTAATGAAGAACCTGGAGTGTTAGGAGAATTTATTTCTGGAACAACAACTAGATGACAGTTCACTGTGCCCGGATTTGAGCTTCCTTTCCTTTGTTTAGCAGACATATGACTTAGACAACAGCTGTATTGTTCTAGGTCATAGGCTCTGCACCTATCCCTATGACCTGGTGCTCAAAGACTCTAAATTGATGGAATCACTAAAAACTGAAATACCCACCATGAGCAACTATGTGGTGTTTTCTTGCCATCTTTTTTGCTTATTATTTTTCCCGAGTTACAGTTTCCAAACAAATGTAGAAGACTTTGTTGAGGGTGGTGAGATAAGAATGATAGTGTATTGAGATTCTACTGTTTCCTGTTCAGCAGAAAAATGGTTGCCTAGTTTTCTGATTTACAGGCTCTTAGGTGTCAGTGGCAGGAGACATAGGCAGTGAGGGAGAGAGTGAGGAAGGGAGTATATTCCCAATCCATTCAAAGCCAGAGAGTTTGTCCACATTGCAAAGCTGTGTCAGCTACTGATAATAATTTTCAGTTAAACTCTGTAAGCCCTATATTTAGTGCTATTTCTTCCCTGATCCTAGTAATAGATTAACTGTAAATCTTAAGTTTTCTTTTGAGGTTTTCTGCTAGCTTATTTTTTTATATGTTTTTGATTGTGTTCTTGGGTTTTCATAGGCATTTTAAGAGGCATTTGAGAGAGGGTGTGCACTGTTCTTTCTACATGAGGAATAGAATGATGTCTTAGAAAATCTGAGGCTATCAATTATTATTCTTTATCTAGATGTGATAATGAAACATGCACCACTTCCAGGTACATTTTAATTGAGGAAACAATACATGCAAGGATGCAATGCATCATTCCCCATTTCTTTTTATCCCCAGTCATGTTGCACACTGTGTTGTTTCTGAATGAAAATAGACAGACTGGTGTTGTGGAGCAGAAGAAGCTGAATACATCTTCATCTACCTTAGGAATCAGTCTCCATACAATAGGGCACTGGCTGCCCAGTTTTCTAATTGGTATAGATCCTATGCCTGAGCTAGCTGTTTGTGGGTCACAGGAATTGGCCAAAATCTTTTCCTGCCCACTGTTCTTTCAGAAGTCAAAATATGAATTGACCACTCTTTGTGCCTCTCAAATCAGCCAGTTCCCTTCACTTTCTGGAAGCTTTCCTTGGTTTCTGGGGAAAAGCTAGATCTGGTTATATGCCTTCTTTCATTTCATCAAGTTTTGTTTTTACCCATTAAGCAATTTGAAACAACAGATTAATGTAAGGTTCAACTCACTCCTACCCTAACGAGTACTTCAGAGGAAACCACTTGTGGTGGTTTGGAGCCGTATGTATCCCAGAAAAACATGTTCTTAAACTTAATCCATTCCTGTGGGTGTGAGCCCATGTAAGACCTTTTGATAAGGTTACTTTGGTTAAGTTATGGCACAATTCAGTTAGGATGGGCCTTAATACTATTACTGGGGTCCTTTATATGCAGAATTAAATTCAGACAGAGGGGCCAGACAGAAGATGAACATCAGCAGAACCCAGAATGGAAGGGAGAGACCAGGAGACCACATGTGCTTTGCTTGGGACAAGCTAAGGACCAAGGATCACTGGCAGCCAGCCCCAGAACGCTAGTCTTTGGGGAGAAAGCATCACCTTGATGATTCCTTGATAACGGGCTTTTTCCTGGTCTCAAAACCATGAGCCTATTAAATTCCCATTGTTTATGCCATCACTTTGCATGGTATTTGCTTGAGCAGCCAAGGAAACTAAAACTACACTTTTAACTGTTTGATGTATGATTTTTCAGACTTTTTTCCTAAGAACGTGTGTATGTGTGTGTTTTTTTAAATAGCATCAGGCTATAAATACAGTTGTGCAACTTGGTTTTGTCCCTTTTTATGATGAACTTTATATATATATATATGTATACACACACAGAGGAAGAAATCCATTGTTTCTAATTAAACAGCATAAGTAACATTTTAGTGGGAAATTCTCTGATTAATTCACTCCCTATTTCTATAGTGCCTTTCGGTCTGTTTAGGTGTTCTATTTCTTACAGTGCCAATTCTGGAATTTTCATTTTTACAAGAATTTATTAATGTTACCTGTATGTTATAGTTATTCATAATATTTTATTATTTGTTATTTTCATCTGTATTTTGTCTGGCATTAGTTCCCCTTTAAATAAATGTGGAAACACTGGAATCTGGTTTCACCATACCTCCTGGAGGTTTTCAAGTGATTGGATTTCTGGAAGCCTTCCTAGACTTCTAGATGTCTAGAGGTGAATGCACAGACATTATTGCATGAAATTTTCTGTTGTCAAGAACTCATTTTGAAGAGAGTAATGTTAGATAGGAAAGGAGAGCATCTATCTGTGATGCCTTTCATTAGGGAATTCAGGCTCTTTGAAGGCTATGATAAGTCACACTAATGTCCTAGAACATCATTTTAGGGGCACTAAAAGTGTTTTCCTGTGCTAGCCTCTCAGGATCAGCAGGTAATATATCAAAGCCTCCTGTCTTTCCAAGAGAAAGAGTCCTAGTCAGCTAGTAAAACCAAGTGTAAAAATCTCTGATTCTTTTCCCTCTGGTACTTGGAAATAGTATCAGAACTCACTAAGCAGAGGCTCACCAGTGTGCTCAGGTATGTTGACCACGTCTTCTTTTGGCAGGCAGGAAATGAATCAATAGCCCTATGTATTATTTTTCCCTGCAGTATTGTGATTGAGACTGTTTAGGAAATTCAAGGTCAGTTAGGATTTCAAAGTGATGCTCATCTTACTTGGGTTAATGTGTCTTCCATCCAGGAATGTATTTGATGAGAAGTGTTAGGAATCAATTATAATAATGAGGACAACGCATTGATGTATGTGGGAGTGCTCCTTTAGATGTGTCAGCATGTAAAGTTTACAGACTTGTCTGCTATTTTTAGACTACAGCAACATCTATTTTTTTCCTTGAAATCTAGGCCACAAAGTCACACTTAAATAGTTTGTGTCAGTGTGTATTTGTGCGCATGTATGTGTATATGAGTGTGCACACCTGTTTTTATTCTCCACTTTTAGTTTGCTTTGCAGGCTCTTTGTACCACACACTGTATCAGAGAGGCCATACCTAAACGTTCTGTATAAAAGACCACCCTATCAATACACTCCATTCCCCACCCCTGTTTTAGATCTTTATTGAACTTATCACCATCTGACATCATACATTAATTTGTTCTTACTCTGTCCCTCTTTCCCACTAGAACAGAAAGTTTGATTTGCTCACTGCTGTTTACCCAGTTCCTAGAAGTTCCTGGCACATAATAGGTGCTCAGTAAATATTTCTAGAATGAATGAAGTGGTTATCTTGTATTTAAGGGCTTAGACCCAAAATCTGAGAATAGAATTTATTAGCACCCAGTGTGGTTTTAGAGCAGTGATTTCCTGAGACCCAGATATTCACATTTAAAAATAAAACCTAGGTACTTTGATGCAGATTAAATAGACTCCCTGGGGTTAAGGCTCAGTAATTCGCATTTTTAATCTCTCCAGTGATTCCTTTGCAGGTAAAAGATTCAGAACCACTATTTTAGAACTTTAGAATATGGGGCCTGTATCTGGTTACTTCAAACATTTATTTTACCTGCCTGGCCCTGAGAGCATTTGAATTAAACACCTTGACCTAGACTCTGGACCAGTAGTTCTTAGCACTAAATATTAATCACCTGGAGCTTTAAAAGCCTCAGATCTTGGGGCCTCACCCAGGGCTCTAGCTCCAAACTGCATGGATTCAGCCTCTGGCTGCATTGCTAACTACCTGTTTGACTTTAGGCAAATTGCTTAACTTCTTTTTGAAAACTGGGCATAATAATAGTGCCCACCTCAGCAGGCCATTAAAGGATATTAAATGAGATAGTATATGTAAGTGCTGAGAACAGAAGCTGGTACATAGGAAGCCCTCAAAATATATTAGATATTAATATTTGGTAGCAAAACTTAATCATATTTATTGTGCCTCTCAAGATTTAAAACTTATTTTATCCTTCTGTTTTGCTGATTCCTTAACATACTAGCAAGTTCTGCTGCAGTGATGACAAAGGGAAACAAATATATACTCTGGGTTACTTCAGGCTCAATCTAGTAAAAGCATTACAAAAATGGGAATGGAACAGTGAATATCCTTGACCAATTGACCAAAGAGTCTTATCCTAAGAGATGGTTATCTTAGATAGTTTTAAGATTTCAAGCCTTATTTTCTCAATATCTCATTGGGAAAAATTCAGAGACATAAAGAAGCTCAAGAAAAAAAGCAGTTATGTGCTAGCAGGGCTGATATTTATTTTTAAATATGGGTTAGCTTGACTTAATTGATAGTTGGGGGAAGAATCTGAAAATAACACTGTGCAAGCACTTTTCTGAAAAGAATGAAAATACTTTCTGATTAAAAAAAAAACTTAGAAGAGGAAGAAAAAGTCATAAATTTTGTGGGGAAAATTTTTTTCAGTGTAGTTTGTGAATCTTTCAGTTTCTTCGTTTGATTTACTTAAAACTACAGTACAGACAACACTGTAGATTTCCCTTTGTTTTATTACTCAAACTTGGTTTACATATAATAAGTAGTAGACTAGACATTTGTTATTTTTCAGAGAATCATCAGGAATCTTTTTTTCTTCATATTTGGGAGCATCTGATTTTGGAATGGACTTACATGACTCAATGTACCTGTGTTTTTTTGTTATAATAGAGATTTAAACAAAGATGTGTATGTGATAAACTAGTACAATGATGTAATACACTAGTGTTGGGTCCCTATGGTTTCAGTTAAATCTAAATGCAAATTAAAATGCATTTTTTATGCTCAGATATTTTGGGGAGATATTTTAATGCCTATTTTATAGTTCCACAGACCAAAATTGACACCTATTTGAAAGCACTGAATTTCTAATATTGAATTTGCAAAATTACTTTCTACCCTAAGATCACAAAAAGGGCATGTGACACATATATATATTATCTGCCTCAGAAAATAAGAATTGTTCTTACATTCAAGATACATACACAGTACTTAAAATTTTCTGAGACCTGGCTTCAATGTATAACTCAGTCTTTTGACATTACATTTCGCTATCCCAAGACTTATTAAAGCAAATATTTTAGAACAAGAGAACACCCATAGGATCACGGCAGAAGAGGATATGCCACACAACACAATTCAGTTACCTTCTCATGTAAGGTACACAGCCAACATTCATCACATGATTTCTCCCACTTCACTCTGAGTAGATCAGTATTCTTTTAGAAAGTTAAGAAAATCCGCCTCTTACTTGCTTTAATCACTGGCTCACTACTGGAAATTTTTCTCTGCCAAAAGAATACCTACTGAGAGGTTGCAGCTCTTTTGAAAGAGCTTCAATTCTTTGGTTTAAGGCTTTAGGCCTTCTACATACAAGTCATCCTGGTAATGCAATGTATTATGTTGTTTATCAAATACTAAAAATTAGTGTAAATCTTGAGTGACATTTTACTGGAAAGAGGACTGTGCAGGGTTACCAAGTATGGGTGTGAGAGGTCTGCACTGTAGAACTCCAGGGGACACTCCTCACCAGCCTACAGTGTGAATGGCATCAGCCTCTAAGGAGTTTGGAAGTGGAGGCAGAGCTAGATGAGGCTGCTTACCCCAACCTGGGAGTCAGAAAACTGGAGATCCAGTCTCAGCCTTCATACTAACTTATATAACCCTGTAAGTCACTTAACTTCTCTGGACCCTCATCCATAAAGCAGCCCATTTGTTTCCAGGTTTTCACCACCAAAGTTTCCACTGATTAATCTAAAATGTTTTATCTTTGAATTTCAACTATTAAGTAAGAATTTGTCATAGTTCCCAGCTGCTAAAAAAAAAAAAAAAACCAATGGATTGGCTTAAACAGCAGGAATTGATTGGGTCATGGTTTTGAGATTAGGGGAACTCCAAAATCGAGGTATCAGCAAAGAGGTGCTTTCTCTCCAAAAACCGTGGTATTCTGTGGCTGACTGCCGGCAATCCTGGTCCTTGGCTTCTCTGTCACATAGCAGTGCACATGGTGATATCTTCTTTCTTCTCAGGTTTTGTTGACTTCCAGCTTCTTTTAGTGGCTTTCTTCTTCTACATCTGAATTTCATTCTGCTTATAAAGATTTCCAGTAATCCAGATTAAAGCTCAACCTGATTCATTTGGGGCCACACTTTAACTGAAGTTGCATTTTCAAGAGATCCTATTTACAGTGGGTCCACACCTACCAGAATGCAGACCAAGACCAAGACGGTGTCCAAACTGGGGTGCACAATTCAATCCACAACAGAAAATGTTTCATTTTTATTTACTAAAAATAGAACTCTAGTTAAGAGCTTTTGGTTCTGATCTATATAACTAATGCATCTAACTAGGTTCATCTAACCCTAGGCAAAAGCAAGGAATCTGCAGAATTTCTCATGGATAATTGTAAATTTTTTAAGCTTTTTGGAATATTAAAAATAGTTTGAGAACCTCACTTTTTGCCCATTACTCCTTCAGTGTCATCCAATAGGTCAGAAATCCAGATTATAAACCAATGAACCAGATGATCTCTAAGATCTGTACCAATTCTGATATTTCTCTTTGATCCTTTATTTCCATTTTTCCCAGAGACACTTGTGCTGTATCCAACTTTTGTTGACTGCCCTGAACTAGGGCTCCATTCTATCTGATAACAAAGTCTTGCTGCTGAACTAGAAGACTTCATTTAATGAGGATTCTGATTGGAAAGAGTGAAGAACAAAATAGAGAAATGCATTATAGGCTTCCTTTTGGACATCATTTAAGACGAAACAAACCCTTAGCCTAAGGGAAAAATAAATAGAAACCAAAAATATTGTCATCAGTCCAGAATCATCATTGACCTTTATGCCTCTCACATTTTCCTTCCTGTTGGGTTTCTTTCCTTTCCCAAAGTGAGAATTCTTTGGCATCTGAAAGAAACCTTTATAATCCCCTCTTGGAAAACTTTGGATTGTCCATGTTCAAGTCTGTTTTTTAAGAAAGAGGAAAACTAATTGCTTAGCTCCTCAAAGGGGGCTTTTGACTATTAATTTCAATCTGTAGCAAGTAGAACTAGTATTCTGGCAAATCAAAATGTAACCATTAATATTATTTAAGTCCCTGTCAGTTCATTTAGGAAGTAGGTGGTATTTTTCAATGGAAAATTACAGCTTATAGAAAAGAATTTAACATACATTTTAAAAACACTTCAAAATTTATAAAGCCCGTTTACAGAGGCAGGGTTGGTAATATTAATCTTCCCCAGAAGTTCTCTTATGCCCTTCTTCCCACCTTGGAATTGTTGGGGGTGGAGAAAAATGTAAGCTGGAGTTTAAAAATGTTTTCCTGTCTGATTCTTAAAACTCCAACTCTACTCAAAGCACTAATCCAAAATGTGCAGCCCAAAACTTCACCACAAGTTAATATGAATTACACTATTACCTGAGTAAAATCTCTGAGGATAAAATCATTCCATAGATTTTTACTGATTCCCATTATGTGGAGAGAATTGTGGTAGCTACAGTTTAGTATCAGACACATCCATTTCCTTTCCTAAGAGTGAGTGAGTTGACAGATACGACTCTGAAAGTACATGTGTAGATAGGAGATGTGAAAATCCGGGTGAATGTAACAGCCCACATCATTCAGTGCACTATTGACCAGCACTCACAATCCAGGTGTGTGTAAAACACCTGAAAAGCAAAAAAAAAAAACCTGTACATTAAAAGTCTTCAATAATGATGATAACACACTATCAAATAAATTTAAAGATGAGATGAAAAATGTGTTCTTTTGTTCCCATTTGCTGTATTGGAAGAAAAAATATAGCACTCATTGGGGTAGAAGTTACTTTTAATGTATCACACTTAAATTGTAATACTCTCGGATAATCTAAAGGCAGGTTGTTAAAATAATGTGTCAGTGAATTTTCATAAACACCAAAAAAAATTTAAAATATGAAATAGTCATTGCCTTTATATGTATAGTAATATCTTTTTATTGTGCTTTATTGCTCTTACCAAAAACTCAAAGGAGATTCCACTGTCTTCATAATACAACTGACTTCGACTCCCTTGGAGGCTCTAAAACAAAATCTCAGACACTGACACCCCCACATATCCACTTTAATAAATTGAAAGCTGAAATCTTGACCATAGAGAGACTTAGTACTATATCTCACCAGTTCTTAGTTTTGCATTATTTTTACAGTATAATATTAATAAGTTAATATTAATAATCTCAATGAAATATGTGTGTTTCTTAGAAATGGAACATTGCATTATAATTTACTGTTTCATTAATAAGATGATTAAGGGTCTGTTGTCTATGAAACAATTTTCAAAATCTATTGCAACAACAACAACAAAGTATTCAATGTATTTGGACTGCAAACTCCCTTAAGAAATTCTAAGTTGAAGAAAGGAGGGCACAAAAATGGTATGTGAACTTGATTAAAAAAATGGTAGTGATATTAAATAAATCAGTGATGGGATATGGGTAGAACAAATTATAGTCTGTCAACGTAATTTTTCTCCATTTTAAAAGATTGCTTTGATGTGAAGTCTTTCAAGTAACCATTACATGATCTGATTATTCCTAAAGTTGTGTCTTGATTTTGTGAAATGTGTTAGTGTCCTACTATATAAAATTAATTGGACTTACTGTGTTAAATTAATATATGATCCTATTAATTTCTACTTTCTATATCTGATATCAACACCAAAAGAAAAAAGGGCTTGGATATTTTTCACAATGTCAATCCCCCAAAAGTTATTACATTTTTTAACACCCCATCATCCATGCATTTATTTAAATCCCACTTAAATTAATTTTTGTGTAGCATTTAGTCTGCTTAATCTCTTTGAGGTATTTTCATCCTCTACAGGCTTACCTCATTTTATTTTGCTTTGCTTTATTGCACTTCACAGATATTGCACTTTTTACAAATTAAAAGCTTGTGGTAACCCTGCTTCAAGCAAGTCTTTCAGTGCCATTTTTCCAGCTGCGGGTACTCACTTCCTGTCTGTGTCACAGTTTAGTATTTCTTGCAGTATTTCAACCTTTTTCATCATTATTGTATTTCTTATAGTGATCTGTGATTTTGATGTTATTGTAGTTGTCTCAGGGCACCACAAACTGCACCCATATTAGACAGAAAACTAAATTGATAAATGTGTTTTCTGACTGCTCACTAACTGGCAGTTCCCCCATCTCTCTCCATCTCCGATGGCCTCCCTATTCCCTGAGACACATCAATATTGAAATTAAGCCAATTAATAACCCTACAATGGCCTCTAAGTGTTCAAATTAAACACTTTAAATCAAAAGCTAGAAATGATTAAGCTTATTGAGGAAGGCATGTAGAAAGCCAAGATAGGCCTAAAGCTCTTATACCTGTTAGCCAAGTCATAAATGCACAGGAAAAATTCTTGAAGGAAATTAAAAGTACTACTCCAGTAAACACATAAGTAATAAGAAAGCAAAACAGTCAATGCTGATAGGACTAAAGTTTTGGTAGTATGGATAGAAGATCAAACCAGCCACAAGATTCCCTTAAACCAAAGCTTAATCCAGAGCAAGGCCCTAACTCTCTTCAATTCTGTGAAGGTTGAGAGAGATAAGGAAGCTGCAGAAGAAAACTTTGAAGCTAGCAGAGGTTAGCTCATGAGGTTTAAGGAAAGAAGCCTTCTCCATAATATAAATGTGCAAAGTGATGTGGTAAGTGTTGATGTAGTAGATGCAGCAAGTTATCCAGAAGATCTAGCTAACATAATTGATCATTAACATTAGCATTTAAAGGTGACTGCACTAGACAACAGTTTTTTGGGGTTTTTTTAATTAAATTCAGTTTTATTGAAATATATTCACATACCATACAATCATCCATGGTGTACAATCAACTGTTCACAGTACCATCATACAGTCATGCATTCATCACCCCAATCTATTTCTGAATGTTTTCTTTACACCAGAAAGAAACAGAATAAGTATAAAAAAATAAAAGTAAAAAAGAACACCCAAATCATCACCCCATCCCACCCTATTTTTCATTCAGTTTTTGTCCCCATTTTTCTATTCATCCATCCTTACACTAGGTAAAGGGAGTGTAATCCACAAGGTTTTCACAATTACACTGTCACCTGTCATAAGCTACACTGTTATACAAGCATCTTCAAGAATCCAGACTACTGGGTTGGAGTTTGATAGTTTCAGGTATTTACTTCTGGCTATTCCAATACATTAAAACCTAAGAGGTGTTATCTATATAGTGCATAAGAATGTCCACCAGAGTGACCACTTGACTCCATTTGGAATCTCAGCCACTGAAACTTTATTTCATTTCATTTCACACCCCCCTTTTGGTCAAGAAGATATTCACAATCTCATGATGCCAGGTCCAGAGTCCTCCCCAGGAGTCATATCCTGCATTGCCAGGGAGATTTACACTCCTGGGAGTCAGGTCCCACATAGAGGGGAGGGCAGCAAGATCACCCACTAAGGTGGCTTAGAGAGAGAGGGTCACATCTGAGCAACAAAGAGGTACTCAGGGGGAGACTCTTAGGCACAATTATATGCAAGTCTAGCCTTTCCTTTGCAGTAACGAGCTTCATAAGGGCAAGATCCATGATACAGGGCTTGGCACGTCAAACTGCCAGTCCTCAAGACAACAGGTTTTTAATGTAGACAGAGCAGTCCCACGTTGAAGAAGATTCCATCTAGGACTTTCATAGCTGGAGAGAAGTCAATGTCTGGCTTCAAAGCATCGAAGGACAGGCTAACTCTTATTAAGGGCTAATGTAGTAAGTGAGTTGAATTTTAAGCCAATGCTCACTTACCATTCTGAAAATCTGAATGCCCTTAAGAATTATGCTGAATCTCCTCTGCCTGTGCTCTATAAATGGAACAACACCTGGATGACAGCACATCTGTTTATAACATGGTTTACTGACTATTTAAGTGGGTTGAGACTCACTGCTCAGGAAAAAAATAAGACTCAAAATATTACTAGTCACTGAAAATGCACCTGGTCATAAAGGTAAAAGTTGTTTCCATGCCTGCTAGCACAACATCCATTCTGCAGCCCATGGATCAAGAAGTAATTTTGAATTTCATGTCTTATTAAGAAAAATATTTCATAAGGCTATAGTTGGAATAAATAGCGATCCCTCTGATAAATCTGGGAAAAAATAAATTGAAAACCTTCTGGATAGGATTCACCATTCTAAATGCCATTAAGAACGTTCATGATTCATGGGAGAAGGTCAAAATATCAACATTCACAGGAGTTTGGAATAAGTTGATTCCAACCCTCATGAATGACTTTGAGGGGTTCAAGACTTCAGTGGAAGAAGTCACTGCAGAAGTGATGGAAATAGCAAGAAAGAAATAAATAAAACTTTCCCTATTCGCAGATGACATGATCCTATATATTGAAAATCCTGAAAGACAACTTTTCTAGATCTAATAAACAAATTCAGGAAATTAGCAGGGTACAAGATTAATGCCCAAAAAATAAGCAGTGTTTCTATACACTAATAATAAACAATCTGAAGAGAAAATCAAGAAAAAAATTCCATTTACAATAGCAACTAAAAGAATCAGTAACCAAGATGTAAAGGACTTATACATGAAAAATTCAAAAACATTGATAAAAGAAATCAAAGAAGCCCTCAATAAATTGAAAGACATTCTGTGGTCATGGATCAGAAAACTAAATTTTGTTAAGATGTCAATTCTACCCAAAGAAATTTATACGTTTGATGCAATCCCAATCAAAATTATAACAGCCTTTTTTGCAGAAATGGAAAAGCCAATCATCAAATGTATATGGAAGGGTAAGGGGTCCAAATAGCCAAAACAATCTCAAAAAAGAAGAATGAAGTTGAAGGGTTTCACCTTTCTAAATTTTAAAATTTATTACCAGGAGGCAGGGCAAGATGGTGGATTGGTGAGCTGTATGTTTTAGTAACTCCTCCAGGGAAGTAGATAGAAAGCCAGGAACTGCGTGGACTGGACACCGCAGAGCAATGTGACTTTGGGCATACTTCATACAACACTCATGAAAACGTGAAACTGCTGAGATCAGCACAATCTGTAAGTTTTTGCGGCCAGGGGACCCGCGCCGCCCCCTGCCAGGCTTAGTCCCATGGGAGGAGGGGCTGTCAGCTCCGGGGAGGAGAAGGGAGATCTGCAGTGGCAGCTCTTATCAGAAACTCATTCTACTGATCCAAACTCCAACCATAGATAGACTGAGACCAGACACCAGAGAATCTGAGAGCAGCCAGCCCAGCAGAGAGGAGATAGGCATAGCGAAAAACAGCAAGAAAAACTAAAAAATAAAAGCGGAGGCTTTTTGGAGTTCTGGTGAACATAGAAAGGAGAAGGGCAGAGCTCAGGTCCTGAGGCTCATTTGCAAAACCCGAAGAAAAACTGATCTCTCTGCCCCCTGAATCTTTCCTTAATAGCCCTAATTGCTTTGTCTCTTAGCATTTCAATAACACATTAGATCTGCCAGGAGGGCCCTTTTTTTTTTTTTTTTTAATCTTTTTTTCTTTTTCTAAAACAATTACTCTAAGAAGCCCAATACAGAAAGCCTCAAAGACTTGCAATTTGGGCAGATCAAGACAAGAGCAGAACTGAGGGCTCTGAGACAAAAGGCAATAATACAGTGGCTGAGAAAATTCACTGAACACCACAACTTCCCAAGAAAAGGGGGGTGTCTGCTCACAGCCATCATCCTGGTGGACAGGAAACACTCCTGCCCATCACCGGCCCCATAATCCAGAGCTGCCCCAGACAACCGAGTGTGATGGAAGTGCTTACAATAACACGCATACACCACAAAATTGGGGGTGGACATTAGCCTTCCCTGCACCCTCAGCTGGTTGTCCCAGAGTTGGGAAGGTGGAGCAGTGTGAATTAACAAGCCCCATTCAGACATCATTTCAGCAGACTGGGAGCCTCCCTACACAGACCGGCAGCCCAGAACCACCCTGGGGGGACGGCACTCACCTGTGACACAGCACAGTCATCCCTCAACAGAGGATCAGGGGTGCAAGGCCTGGAAGAGGGACCCCTCACAAGTCTCAGGGGCCACACGCCAATACCAAGGACTTGTGGGTCAGTGGCAGAGACAAACTGTGGCAGGACTGAACTGACAGATTAGAATATTACAGCAGCTTTAAAACTCCAGAAACACCAGGGAGATTTGATTGTTAGAGCCGCCCCCTCTCCCTGACTGCCCAGACACATGCCCCTTATACAGGGCAGGCAACACCAACTACACACACAAGCTTGGTACACCAATTGGACCCCACAAGACTTACTTCCAAACTCACCACAGAGGCAAAGCGGGAGAGAGCTGGCTTGAGGGGAACAGGTGGATCGCGGACGCCACCTGCTGGTTAGTAAGAAAAAGTGTACTCCACAAAGCTGTACATCTGACAAATTAGAGATAAGGATTTCAATTGGTCTACAAATCCTAAAAGAACCCTACCAAGTTAAGCAAATGCCAAGAGGCCAAAAACAACAGAAAATTTTAAAGCATATGAAAAAACCAGATGATATGGATAACCGAAGCCCAAGCACCCAAATCAAAAGATCAGAAGAGATACAGTACCTAGAGTAACTAATCAAAGAACTAAAGATAAACGACAAGACCATGGCACGGGATATAAAGGACATCAAGAAGAGCATGGAACAGGATATAAAGGACATCAAGAAGACCCTAGAAGAGCATAAAGAAGACATTGCAAGACTAAATAAAAAAATAGATGATCTTATGGAAATTAAAGAAACTGTTGACCAAATTAAAAACATTCTGGATACTCATAGTACAAGACTAGAGAAAGCTGAACAACGTATCAGTGACCTGGAAGATGACAGAAAGGAAAATGAAAGCCCAAAAGAAAGAATGGGGAAAAAAATTGAAAAAATTGAAATGGACCTCAGGGATATGATAGATAATATAAAACATCCAAATATAAGACTTATTGGTTTTCCAGAAGGAGAAGAATAAGGTAAAGGTCTAGGAAGAGTGTTCAAAGAAATTGTTGGGGAAAACTTCCCAAATCTTCTAAACACCATAAATACACAAATCATAAATGCCCAGCAAACTCCAAATAGAATAAATAGAAATAAACCCACTCTAAGACATATTCTGATCACACTGTCAAATACGGAAGAGAAGGAGCAAGTTCTGAAAGCAGCAAGAGAAAAGCAACTAGCCACATACAAAGGAAACAGCATAAGACTAAGTAGTGACTACTCAGCAGCCACCATGGAGGCGAGAAGGCAGTGGCATGACATATTTAAAATTCTGAGTGAGAAAAATTTCCAACCAAGAATACTTTATCCGGCAAAGCTCTCCTTCAAATTTGAGGGAGAGCTTAAATTTTTCACAGACAAACAAATGCTGAGAGAATTTGCTAACAAGAGACCTGCCCTACTGGAGATACTAAAGGGAGCCCTACAGACAGAGAAACAAAGAAAGGAGAGACAGACATGGAGAAAGGTTCAGTACTAAGGAGATTTGGTATGGGTACATTAAAGGATATTAATAGAGAGAGGGAAAAATATATATGACAAACATAAACCAAAGGATAAGATGGCTGATTCAAGAAATGCCTTCACGGTTATAACATTGAATGTAAATGGATTAAACTCACCAATTAAAAGACATAGATTCTCAAAATGGATCAAAAAAATGAACCCTCAATATGCTGCATACAAGAGACTCATCTTAGACACAGGGACACGAAGAAATTGAAAGTGAAAGGATGGAAAAAAATATTTCATGCCAGCTACAGCCAAAAGAAAGCAAGTGTAGCAATATTAATCTCAGATAAAATAGACTTTAAATGTAGGGATGTTCTGAGAGACAAAGAAGGTCACTACATACTAATAAAAGGGGCAATTCAACAAGAAGAAATAGCAATCATAAATGTTTATGCACCCAATCAAGGTGCCACAAAATACATGAGAGAAACACTGGCAAAACTAAAGGAAGCAATTGATGTTTCCACAATAATTGTGGGAGACTTCAACACATCACTCTCTCCTCTGGATAGATCAACCAGACAGAAGACCAGTAAGGAAATTGAAAACCTAAACAATCTGATAAATGAATTGGATTTAACAGACATATATAGAACATTACATCCCAAATCACCAGGATACACATACGTCTCTAGTGCTCACGGAACTTTCTCCAGAATAGATCATATGCTGGGACATAAAACAAGGCTCAATAAATTTAAAAAGATTGAAATTATTCAAAGCACATTCTCTGACCAAAATGGAAGTCAATAACCCTAAGAGACTTAGAAAATTCACAAATACCTGGAGGTTAAACAACACCCTCCTAAACAATCAGTGGGTTAAAGAAGAAATAGCAAGAGAAATTGCTAAATATATAGAGATGAATGAAAATGAGAACACAACATACCAAAACCTATGGGATGCAGCAAAAGCGGTACTGAGGGGGAAATTTATAGCACTAAATGCATATATTAAAAAGGAAGAAAGAGCCAACATCAAAGAACTAATGGATCAACTGAAGAGGCTAGAAAATGGACAGCAAACCAATCTTAAACCAAGTAGAAGAAAAGAAATAACAAGGATTAAAGCAGAAATAGATGACATAGAGAACAAAAAAAACAATAGAGAGGATAAATAACACCAAAAGTTGGTTCTTTGAGAAGATCAACAAGATTGACAAGCCCCTAGCTAGACTGACAAAATCAAAAAGAGAGAAGACCCATATAAACAAAATAATGAATGAGAAAGTTGACATTACTGCAGTTCCCGAGGAAATTAAAAAAATTATAAAAGGATACTATGACCAACTGTATGGCAACAAACTGGATAATGTAGAGGAAATGGACATTTTCCTGGAAACATATGAACAACCTAGACTGACTAGAGAAGAAACAGAAGACCTCAACCAACCAATCACAATCAAAGAGATCCAATCAGTCATCAAAAAGCTTCCCACAAATAAATGCCCAGGGCTAGATGTCTTCACAGGGGAATTCTACCAAACTTTCCAACAAGAATTGACACCAATCTTACTTAAACTCTTTCAAAACATTGAAGAAAATGGAACACTACCTAACTCATTTTATGAAGCTAACATCGATCTAATACCAAAACCAGGCAAAGATGCTACAAAAAAGGAAAACTACCGGCCAGTCTCCCTAATGAATATAGATGCAAAAATCCTCAACAAAATACTTGCAAATTGAATCCAAAGAAACATTAAAAAAATCATACACCATGACCAAGTGGGGTTCATTCCAGGCATGCAAGGATGGTTCAACATAAGAAAATCAATCAATGTATTACAACACATTAACAAATCAGAAGGGAAAAATCAAATGATCATCTCAATAGATGCTGAAAAAGCATTTGACAAAATCCAACATCTCTTTTTGATAAAAACACTTCAAAAGGTAGGAATTGAAGGAAACTTCCTCAATATGATAAAGAGCATATATGAAAAACCCACAGCCAGCATAGCACTCAATGGTGAGAGACTGAAAGCCTTCCCTCTAAGATCAGGAACAAGACAAGGATGCCCGCTGTCACCACTGTTATTCAACATTGTGCTGGAAGTGCTAGCCAGGGCAATCTGGCAAGACAAAGAAATAAAAGGCATCCAGATTGGAAAGGAAGAAGTAAAACTGTCATTGTTTGCAGATGATATGATCTTATATCTGGAAAACCCCGAGAAATTGACGATACAGCTGCTAGAGCTAATAAACAAATTTAGCAAAGTAGCAGGATACAAGATTAATGCACATAAGTCAGTAATGTTTCTGTATGCTAGAAATGAACAAACTGAAGAGACAGCCAAGAAAAAGAGACCATTTTCAATAGCAACTAAAAAAATCAAGTACCTAGGAATCAACTTAACCAAAGATGTAAAAGACCTATACAAAGAAAACTACATAACTCTATTAAAAGAAATAGAAGGGGACCTTAAAAGATGGAAAATATTGTCATTAAGATGTCAATTCTACCCAAACTCATCTACAGATTCAATGCAATCCCAATCAAAATTCCAACAACCTACTTTGCAGACTTGGAAAAGCTAGTTATTAAATTTATTTGGAAAGGGAAGATGCCTCGAATTGCTAAAGACACTCTAAAAAAGAAAAACAAAGTGGGAGGACTTACACTCCCTTACTTTGAAGATTATAAAGCCACAGTTGTCAAAACAGCATGGTACTGGCACAAAGATAGACATATAGATCAATGGAATCGAATTGAGAATTCGGAGATAGACCCCCAGATATATGGCCGACTGATCTTTGATAAGGCCCCCAAAGTCACTGAACTGGGTCATAATGGTCTTTTCAACAAATGGGGCTGGGAGAGTTGGATATCCATATCCAAAAGAATGAAAGAGGACCCCTACCTCACACCCTACACAAAAATTAACTCAAAATGGACCAAAGATCTCAATATTAAAGAAAGCACCATAAAACTCCTGGAAGATAATGTAGGAAAACATCTTCAAGATCTTGTATTAGGCGGCCACTTCCTAGACTTTACATCCAAAGCACAAGCAACAAAAGAAAAAATAGATAAATGGGAACTCCTCAAGCTTAGAAGTTTCTGTACCTCAAAGGAATTTCTCAAAAAGGTAAAGAGGCAGCCAACTCAATGGGAAAAAATTTTTGGAAACCATGTATCTGACAAAAGACTGATATCTTGCATATATAAAGAAATCCTACAACTCAATGACGATAGTACAGACAGCCCAATTATAAAATGGGCAAAAGATATGAAAAGACAGTTCTCTGAAGAGGAAATACAAATGGCCAAGAAACACATGAAAAAATGTTCAGCTTCACTAGTTATTAGAGAGATGCAAATTAAGACCACAATGAGATACCATCTCACACCAATTAGAATGGCTGCCATTAAACAAACAGGAAACTAAAAATGCTGGAGGGGATGTGGAGAAATTGGAACTCTTATTCATTGTTGGTGGGACTGTATAATGGTTCAGCCACTCTGGAAGTCAGTCTGGCAGTTCCTTAGAAAACTAGATATAGAGATACCCTTCAATCCAACGATTGCACTTCTCGGTATATACCCAGAAGATCGGAAAGCAGTGACATGAACAGATATCTGCACGCCAATGTTCATAGCAGCATTATTCACAATTGCCAAGGGACAGAAACAACCCAAATGTCCTTCAACAGATGAGTGGATAAATAAAATGTGGTATATATACACGATGGAATACTACATGGCAGTAAGAAGGAACGGTGTCGTGAAACATATGACAACATGGATGAACCTTGAAGACATAATGCTGAGCGAAATAAGCCAGGCACAAAAGAGAAATATATGCTACCACTAATGTGAACTTTGAAAAATGTAAAACAAATGGTTTATAATGTAGAATGTAGGGGAACTAGCAATAGAGAGCAATTAAGGAAGGGGGAACAATAATCTAAGAAGAACAGATAAGCTATCATGAGTAAATTTAACATTCTGGGAATGCCCAGGAATGACTATGGTCTATTAATTTCTGATGGATGTAGTAGGACCAAGTTCACAGAAATGTTGCTATATTAGGTAACTTTCTTGAGGTAGAGTAGGAACATGTTGGAAATAAAGTAGTTATCTTAGGTTAGTTGTCTTAGTCTTACTCCCTTGTTATGGTCTCTTTGAAATGTTTTTCTATTGTATGATTTAAAATTTTTTTTTTTATTTTTCATACAGTTGATTTGGAAGAAAAAAAAGTTTAAAAAAAAAAAAAACAAGGAAAAAAATAAAATATGCAGAGCCCCCCTGAGGAGCTGGTGGAGAATGCAGGGGTATTGGCCTGCCCTACCTCGATGGTTGCTAACATGCCCACAGACATCGGGGACTGGTGGTTTGGTGGATTGAGCCCTCTACCACGGGATTTGCCCTTGGGAAGACTGTTGCTGCAAAGGAGAGGCTAGGCCTCCGTATAATTGTGCCTAAGAGCCTCCTCCCAAATGCCTCTTTGTTGCTCATATGTGGCCCTCTTTCTCTAGCTAAGCCAACTTGAAAGGTGAAATCACTGCCCTCCCCCCCTACGTGGGATCAGACACCCAGGGGAGTGAATCTCGCTGGAAACATGGAATATGACTCCCAGGGAGGAATGTAGACCCGGCATCGTGGGATAGAGAACATCTTCTTGTCCAAAAGAGGGATGTGAAAGGAAATGAAATAAGCTTCAGTGCAGAGAGATTCCAAAAGGAGCCGAGAGGTTACTCTGGTGGGCACTCTTATGCACAATATAGACAACCCTTTTTAGGTTCTAATGAATTGGGGTAGCTGGTGGTGGGTACCTGAAACTATCAAACTACAACCCAGAACCCATGAATCTTGAAGACAATTGTATAAAAATGTGGCTTATGAGGGGGGACAGTGGGATTGGGGGGGGGCATAGGGATCACACTCCCATTTGTCTAGTTTGTGGATGGATGAGTGGAAAGGTGGGGGAAGGAAACAAACAAACAAACAAATAGACAAGGGTGCCCAGTGTTCTTTTTACTTTAGTTGCTTTGTTTCACTTTAACTATTATTCTGATTATTTTTATTTTTATGTGTGTGGTAATGAGGGTGTCAGTGATTGATTTTGGTGATGAATATACAGCTATGTAATGGTACTGTGAACAATCAAATGTATGATTTGTTTTGTATGACTGCGTGGTATGTGAATATATCTCAATAAAATGAATATTAAAAAAATTAAAAAAAATCTCTGAATAAAATAAAAATCAATGCTGTAAAGGCAATGTTTGTCAAGGCCATGTAATAAATACACTTATCTTTACAGACTGTTCTCAATGGATTTCCCTTCTTTGCTGAGCTTCAAAGCTCCGAAGAGATAAAAACGAAGGCACTGAGTTATCTGCAGTAAAACACCAAACATTTTCTCTCTATGTCTATAAGTGGAATTTCCATATTCTATACTATTAAATTCTAGCCAAATAAACCATTGCTAAGACTCGTGCCTCATACCTCCCTCACAAGAGGTCAATAAAAGACAGTCATAAACTGAAAATGGTGCACACATCTACCTAGAATTGAATGAAGAAAACCCAGCCAAATCTAGTCAAATCTTTTGGGGTGTGAACTCCACAGAATGGAAATGGATTATAAAGCACAGAGATGAAAACTGAATTAAACATTAGTGCAGCACATTCAAAAAAAAAATTTATTACCAAGCTACAGTGATCATATACTGCCATATAGACAAATGGAATCAAATTGAGAGTTCAAAACTAAACCCTCACATATATGGTCAATTGCTTTTTGACAAGGGTGCCAAGTCCACTCAATGGGGAATGAATAGTCTCTTCAACAAATGATGCTGGGCAACCTGGATATCCATATACAAAAGAATGAAGAGGCCCTTACCTCACCATATACAAAAATTAACACAAAATGGATCAAAGTGTGAATTATAAGAATGAAAACTATAAAACTCCTAGATGAAAATTTAGGGAAACATCTTCAGGACCTTGTGTTAGGCAATGACTTCTAAAATTTTACTCCAAATGCAAAAGGAACAAAAGGAAATACAGTTAATGGGACTGCATCAAAATTAAAAACTTGTGCATCAAAAGACTTCATCATGAGAATAAAAAGACAACTTACAGATTGCAAAAATGTTTGGCAACTACCTATATGATAAGTTTTTAGTATCCAGAATACAAACAAACCCTACAAGTCAACAACAAAAAGACCAACAAACCAATTAAAAAATGGTCAAATGACTTGAATAAGCATTTCTCTAAAGAAGATATACAAATGGCCAAAAAGCACATGAAAAGATGCTTAACATCTTTGGCCATTAGAGAAACGCAAATCAAAACCACAATGAGGTACCATTTCACACCCACTAGAATGGCTGCTATTTAGAAAAAAAAACAAAAACAGAAAATAAGTTTTGGAGAGGATGTGTGGACAAATAAGAATACTCATTCATTGTTAGTGGGAATGTAAAAAGATGCACCCACTGTGGAAAAGTTTGACAGTTTGCCAGAAAGTTACGCATAGAATTACCATATGATCCTGCAGTCTCATTTCTAGGTATATATCCAAAAGAATGGGAAGCAGGGACTTGAACAGATATTTTCACACCTATGTTCATAGCAGCATTATTCACAGTTGTCAAAAGATGGAAGCAACCTAAGTGTTCATCATCAGACGAATGGATAAACAAAATGTATTATATTCAAACAATGGAATATTTTGCAATTATAAAAAGGAATGAATTTCTTATACATAAGACAACATGGGTAAACCTTGAAGACATCATTTGGAATAAAATAAGCCAGACACAAAAGGATAAAAATTGTTTGATCTCACTGATATGAAATAATTAGCAGAAGCAAATTCATAGAATCAGAAACTAGGATACAGGTTACCAGGTGCCAGGGTGGGTGTAGGAAATGGGGAGTTAATGCTTAATTGATACGGAGTTTCCATTTGGGATGAGAGAAAAGTTTTGGTAACAGATGGTGGTTGTGGTACACAACATTGTGAATGTAATTTACACCACTGAATTATATATTTGAATGTGGTTAAAAAGAGAAAATTTAGTCCATATATATGTTACTAGAATAAATTTTTTTAAAAAAACCATAGGACTGTACAATAGAAGCAATGAACCCTAATATAAACTATGGACTGTGGTTAATAGTATAAATATAATAATATTGTTTTATCAAATGTAACAAAGTACCACAGTAATGCAAAGTGTTAATAATAGGGAAACTATGTGTTTGAGGGGAAGCGGTATCTCGGAACTCTATTTTCTGCATGATTTTCCTGTAAATCTACAACTTCTCTAATAAAAAATAAACTTTTTAAAAAAGGATATTTAAGAGCACAAGAACATTGTTATATCTACTGTAACATGGAAATGAAAGATAGAAGTATATTAACAGTCTGGCCCCAATTCAGTATGTGTTTTTGTGTTTATTCAACAGGCAAATTTCATTGAGCCCTTATTTTGTTCGGTGTACCGTGATGAGAACTGGGCATGTAGCACTAAACATGACAGTCCCTTCCCTCAAAGGTCATATTACAACAGAACAAATCAGAATGGTAACAGTGATTATCTGGGGGATAGGATCTTGGTGCCCCTTTATTTCCCTCTTTGAACTTGTTTACAATTTTCAGAACATGAAGAGCATATATCAGTTCATAGTAAGACGAATTAACACGTTGTTGTGATATGTCACTCGCTTGACTGTGCCTGTGTGAGGAAGACCTACCAGAGTGAAAGTGGTTTTCACAAGCAGCTTTTGAAAAGCCATCTCGTTACCTCATTTATGATAGTTTTCAGGGTGTTGTTACTCTCTAGGATAAGGAGGGAAATGTATAAAGAGCCCACTATTTTCTGGTATTTTTTATTTTACAATTAAGAGAACCATTATTTTATAAATTTTAGTCAAATGTCTCCAGGGAGAATTCATACAAAAATGGAAGAACTCTATCTATATGTTACTACTTAGAGTTTGTATGAAATCACTTAATTCAACCTCTTTTCTGTAAAGTGGGACACCATGTATGGTCTGTCATTTTTATTCATGCTAAAAATCTCATTTAAAGATATCCTAAACAGCTTGGGTCTCAATTTACAATTATTATTGGAATTTTTTTAATTCCACTGTTTTTTTTTTTATTTTATTGTATAAATCAATAAAATTGCTGATAAATGATAATAAAATCATTGCTGATTTTTAGTGACATAATGTAAAATAAGTCTTCCACATTTTTTATATGCTTCACATTAAGAGAATTCATTATTGGTCATGTCCTTGTCAATGAGAAGGTTAATTTTTGTTAGGACTTTGTAGACAAGCAGAAGTTCAAGTTATTATTAAAAGATTTGATAGGAGCATTATGCTGCTTTCTTTTTTTAGTTCTGAATTAGGCAGTGATTTTAACTATCAAATTTTGGTACACCTTTAAATAGATATCAAAATCATTAAAACTTCAGCTGGTAGTATTCCACTTCAGATGTACTCATAAAATTGAGGTAATTGATACACATCATTGTCCTCACTTTAGTAATTTTGCATTTGCTAAGCAGAAAATAGTCCATTTGATAGACCTTTTCTGTAAAATCCAAATTTTCTATTTCATTCACTCTAACTGAGCAAATGTGGCTTCTGTACTTTGCATTTATTTATTCCTTCATCAGAAATTCATTTGAAATTGTTTTCCAGAAGGAAAAGGGTATGAGTTTGGGGTTTGTGAAAGCTAAAGAATCTTACTGCATACATAATATATACTTTAGGTTCTAACAGCTCAAAATACTGATTTTTTATCAGACACATAATATCTGGAAAAATACCAGATACAAACTTTTTTTTCTATGTAGCCACAATCCATACCTCTTTAGAGAACAACTCATTTTGATTTCAAATAAATTTGAGTGAACATATCAAAAATAAAGTTCTACGTGATTAATCTTGACTTAAATTCAAACCAAATTGTATTTGTTCTTGTCCTATATGATCCTTAAGGAAAAATACACTAAAAAAAATGTGTGTATTGGAAAGAATATTTGTCTCAAAATTGAAAAGAAAATGAATGAATATAGATGAGTATAGGGGGCCTTTGATACCATAGTTTCAGTGTCTTGATAAAGGTTTTGGTGGGCAACATCACTCATGGTTCATTTAGGAGGGTTGTTTCTTCATTCGTTCAACATATACACTTTGAATATAAGCATGAAATAATAATAATTCATAACCCACTATGGTTATCAAGACATATTGAACAATTCTGGGTGAGATTCTGAGTAAGAATGAGAATTCTATTAGGCCCGGAATGTTCTTGTAAATGAGAAAATTCAGATGGACTCAAGTATTTTATTGGTTCTGGCATTAACTTATCTTGTGATCTCCCACAAATGACTCCACTTGCCTGGCTATATTTTCTCATGCTCGGGTTTGAAAACCTCATTTACCATCTTTTGAAGTACCATTAACCATCTGTCTTCTGTAGAGAAGTTTTATAAAATTAAAGAGGAAACTTTTGGAAAGTTTATTATGTTTTGTGAATGACCAGGATATTTGCCTTTTATAAAATTAGTGTAACGAATTTTTATAAAGGTCAGCAGAAAATTCTTCTCAGACTTTAGAAATTTCCATTTTCTGATTTCAAATGCAAATACATTTGTCCTTAAGTTTTATCCATAATCTAAATCAAAATTACATAAAGTCTGTCCGCAATTTTGTTTTAAATACTAGATTACTTTTCCCCTGTAGTAGCATAAATAAGCAAAATTAAAATTGTATAGATGTTTGCCTTTAAATAAGAAAATAATAATTGTGTTGGTTCTTGTTTTTTTAATACAGATTTTATTTCAAATAAGCAGAGGCAAAGATATTCTAATTTAGTTTGATACTTATTCATTGACTTCAATCATTATTACTTTTTACCACACATGACAACTGATATGACATCTTTCCCCTTCTTTGATGTAATTATTCTGAAGCTTTGATATGTCTGGTATGTAACTCTCTTCTTTCATGACCTTTCTTAGAAATGAATGATTATTTGACTTAAATTAATCATATTAAAATTCAGTGTGAATACCACATTGTATAATCTTACCCAATTATTATTCAGTTGAATGTGAATCTCCTCAGATCTTTGTCCTTAAAGTGGCTTTTTGCAACAGAGGGAAATTTTAGGAAAGAAAGTGATTGAAAACGTGTACTTTTTTTTTTTTTTTACTTGTTTTCTCAGCTTTTTTATAGTGCAGGGAAAGAAGTATGTGTCATTATCTCATAAATACAAAAAATGACACTAAGTTTCCAGGGGCAATAGAGAAATTGAAACTTTTTCATGTCTTCGGGTACCAATATGAATTTGAAATGTCTCAGGTTTGTCAGCACATTAGCAATATATTTTGCTCATTCTCCCACCTCTTTAGGTATATGTGTGTAGGGTGGGGGATATGGACAGAAGGAGTACAGAGAAAAGTGTAAGAATCAGAGTTTGTGGGTTTTTAAAAATGATTATGTTTTCCTGTTAAAAAGCAATGAAGAGTTTCAAAAGGAGTTTAAAGATCAAAGCCGCTGATAAGTATCTTGATATTGTTTTCATTGTTACTTTTTGTGGCAAACACTTTTGGTTGGCTAACCCAATAGCCAACCACAAGCACACTCCTGCCACATTTCAGGTAGTAGTTACTGTGTAAAACATTTGTTGGCTGTGAAATATAAGAAATTTGCTATAGGAGGGATTTGCTTTCCTGATTAAAAGCAAAGGTAGATTCAGTGGCATCCTACTCTAACTTTCATGCCTTTTTCCTTCTTCCTCTTTTTCCTTCCTGGAATTCAGATGTGATACCTAGAGGTACAAAATAACTGCAATAAAAATGAGTACGAATGTCTTCACACTGAGGATAGTGGAATACACTGCTAAAAAAGAATCCAAGTGCCTGAGAGCATCATTGATGTTGTCTGAACTAATTGAATCAACAGCAGCAAGTTCCTACCTGTGGACTTATGGTTGTGTATGAAAAATGAAAAATGAACCCCAAATTGCTTAAACTCCTGTTTTTGTTTTCTGTTATTTGCAGCTGAACCCATTCCCAATTAATTTACAATTTTAAACCTTTTCATTAGCTGCCATAAATTGAATGCTTAATTATGATGTGCCAGGACTGTGCTAAATATTTTACATATATTAATTAATTTAATCCACACAACAGGATTAGGAAATTACCATATGAGGTAAGTAAAATAACATGCTGGGGTGCAGGGTAGATGGAATTTGGATCCTAGTGTCACTCGATACAGGCAGCACATTGAGCACCACTGAGCTCATTACACTTTGTTGAGCAAGAAGTAAACTGCTGTATTAACCCCTGAGCTTTGGGGGTTTGTCTTTTGAGACAACTAATGTTAATTACTCTATCCCATTCTAATCTCCTAAAAAATTGTACCATATTATGCTCCCAGTATAAGAATATCTAGTTTCTTAAGCCCATACAACATTGGATATGTTTAGCCCTTGCTATGTTCTTCATACTAAGAAAAAAAAAAAGTGTTTTAATCCTTAAAACACACACTAAGAAATGATTTCTATTTTATCAAATGAAGAAACTGAAGCTCGGAAATGTTAAGCAATTTTGCAAAACTAGTAAGTGGCAATACTAGAATTCAAATAATGTCAATCATTACAAAATCCTTTCTCATTTTCATGACTTTAATTTTATTTGTATTTGATTATCCTTTCAAATGTGTTTGCTGTTACTGTGTATTTTGCCTACTTTTCCATCAGGACATTTCTATTAATAAAAATAGGGCTGAACCTCAATCTGGTTTTTTTTTCTATTTGTCATTTTTACTTTGTTTAGGGGTTTTATTGTATTTATTTTGTTATGCAAAAATAATTTTATTATTATGAAGTGAAATTTATCAATAATTTATTTTATACTTTCTTGTTATATCATAATTAGAAATTTCTAAGAAGAACATACTTATGCCTCAGAAAAATGTATTTCTCCAATGATTTCATTTGAATACTTTCATAATCTAATTTTCTCTTTTTAAACCTTTGATCTACTTAGGACTTATTTGGTACAAGATGTGAGGTAAGACTATAACTTTCCCAGCTTATTAGAATACTACCTCTATAATGAACAAAAAACATTAAATCTGTAAATTGTGTCTATTGCTGAACTTTCTCATCCTTTCTATTGATCTCTCAGTCTATTTGTATACCTATACAGCACAATGGCTCTAATTTTATGTTTTCATATCCAGTAGGTTTACGGGAACTTTTTCCTGGATTTCTTACGTAATCAAAGTTGTTTACCTATTGCTTTAATACTTGAACTATAGTTTGGTTTGGAATAAACTTTCTTAGGTCAGATTTTCTTTGTTTATGTTCTTTGTAAGCAGTCACTCCCTGTCTTCAAAACTAAAGAGAGATAAAATAAGGTTCCAGTGGCTGAGAGATTTCAAATGGAATTGAGGGGTCACTCTGGAGGGTATTCTTATGTGCTATATAGATATCACTTTTTAGTTTTTAGTGTGTTGGAATGGCTAGAGGGAAATACCTGAAGTTGTCAAACTGCAACCCAATGACCTTGATTCTTTAAGACAACTGTATAACTATGTAGCTTACATGGTGTGACTGTGTGACTGTGAAAATCTCATGGCTCACATTCCCTTCACCCAGTGTATGGACAGATGAGTGGAAAAATGGGGACAAAAATTAGGTGAAGAACAGGTTGGGAGGGAGGGGACGGAAAGATTTAGGTGTTCTTTTTTGCTTTCTATTTTGGAGTAAGGAAAAAGTTCAAAAATTGATTCTGGTGATGAGCACATAATTGTATGATGGCGCTGTGAATAACTGATTGTACACTGTGGATGACTGTAGGGTGTGTGAATATATCTCAATTAAACTGTATTAAAAACAAAAGTAAGTGAACAATGGGGGAGGGGGGATGGGATGTTTTGGGTGTTCTGTTTTTACTTTTATTCTCATTTTTATTTTTATTTTTTGGAGTAATGAAAATGTTCAAAGTTTGTGGGATGAAAGCACAACAATATGACGATACTGTGAACAACTGATTGTATGCTTTGAATGATTGTATGTTATGTGATTATATCTCAATAAAATTGCATTAAAAAAAAAAAACCTGAATGATGATATGTCAGAGTCCAAGATGGGCTTATCCCCTCCCCTGCCCCATAATCAGTGGTAAGACATTTTTGTTTAGATTCACAAAAGATCCTTTATCTTTGTAAACCAGTAATTTAAAACTGGAATTTTGGGGAGTTAGTCATTTTACATCAATATTTTTTTCAGGGATATGTGGAACCCTAAGCCTACAGAATCAAGTTTTCTGTTATATATGAAATGTTTTTATTGAATTATATAGTTAAATATTTTTCTATTCCATTATTTTGTTTTTTTCTTTAGGACAGAAATTGTGTTTAAATTGAATCTTCTTTCCTTGTGTTCCACATCTACCATTTTCCCTCATATTCTTTTAAATTGTCTATTACCATTTTATTTTGCTCACTTTTATCACCCTTTTCTGCTGTGCCCGTTATCGTGTTCTTAGCAGTGTCTATTCTCCCTATGAGGTTTACAATGTGGGTTTTGTTTCACTTTAGTTTCATTTTCTTTTCTACATATTTTATGAGGTTTACTACATCTTAACTGAGATTTTATTTCTCTGCTTAAGGCTTGTTTTGTAGGGGAAATTGCTGAATTAATGTTTTTTACAGTAATATGTTTCTTTGCAATTATCATTTGCTCCTTGGAAACATCTCCTGGGTTATTCATCTGCCATTTGTTTTTCCTGTTCCTTTTCTTGTTTTTTAAAAGTATTTTCTGTGAATCTTTTCCTGGTTCCTTTTGGACGATTATTTACATTTTAATGAGGTTCACCAAGGGAAGAAGCAGTAGCTAGGTTTAAAAAGGAACTTATTCCATTGCCAGGGAGAGGATCTTCATATTTTCTTCTGGCAGGATTTCAGCTTTGTTATGGAACACTGACTGCTGTTTGCTTACTTTCTCCCCTTTTCCAAAGAGGAGACTAAATGCTAGTTACCCGATTCCTACCCCATCTTTTATAAATGGACACGTGTATGGAGAGAGAGATACCTTGATTATTAGGTTCCATTTGATGTACCACACAGAGCCACATCTAGATATAATGAACAGGTTGCTTTATGAGAGCTCCTGGCCTTTGACATGGACACAGAGGGCATTTTTGATTATCGAGTATGTTTTATGTGTAGAAAGAGAGTGGGTGGCCAGAAAGGCAGACTGGCAGAGGCTGATAACTCTCCCCAGTATTGCTTCTCCTCTTTTTTAATTTTAGTTAAGGAGTATGCTCCTTCTCCAAATTTTCCTGGGAACATTGATGTCCAGTTGGAGACTACATTTCTCAGCTTCCATTCTGGCTCAGTGTAGCTCAGTTTGTGTCCATTTGTGATACAAGCTAAAGTGTTTGTTTAATTTCCACTTTGACTCCTTAAAAATGAAGTTGCTTGGCCTGCACCCTTTTTCCCCTTTTAACCTCAGGTTGGACTTCACAAGCAGAAGTGATCCAGCTTCAATCAGGCAGATTAGGAAAGCATTGTAGGAGACGAGGTATTTGTTTCTATCTTTAAACATTTCCTTCCATCTCACTGACAGTCATTAGCAAAATGATCCATTAACAAATCTTATCAAAGATGATTTTTTAAAGCTTTTATGAGTACAAGAAACAGTTTGTTATGTTGATTTTATGTTCTTAGAAATTATATTCTTTTAACTTAACAGGGAAACTTTTTTATTGAAATTTAATAAATTATCCAGACACACCAGATAAATTTGCAGAAATATGTATAACTATACCATGAGATGAATTTTAACTAGTTATTTCTGGGGCAATGCCTCTGGTGTATTCAATGGCATTAGTTACAAAATAAATGTTTTAGCGTGATAAAGAGCATGTCTTTCATAACCATGGTCAACATTATAACAATAGAGAGTTATGGGAAGCACTTCTGTTATATTTAGGAAAAACAGAAGAATGCCTAATGAACCTGTAGGTACTTAAAATTCTGAAGATTATGGCCACCATATCAAGTTATGAAGCAGATCCAGTAATAGAAATAATAGGAAACAGAAACATAGAATTATAAATATTTGCAAAAAATTCTATGTTAGAAAATCCAAGCATTAACTGAGAAACTCTTAGAACTAATTAAAACAACTCAGTAAATGTGCAAAACAAAATTTAACTTGTTAACTAGTCTTAAATCACAAACTTTTTAAAATACCAGTGAGGCTGAATATGTCTTGAAATTATAATTTATGTTTTTTCTCCCTATGTTTTTTGCTTTTCCTCTCCTCTCTCCCCATTCACAATTTAAGTAATTTCCAATTCTGCGTTTCATTTCCCCAAGGAAGTATTGGCTGGGCAGGAAACCAAAGTAGCCAGTAATGTGCTCTGTCTTCTTTTTGTGCAAAGCCCAATACTTAAGAGAATGTGGAAGGTTTATGGGAGAAGTAAAAGGGGTGTGTGGAGAGTGGGCAGAGTCAGAGTGTCTTGAAGATGTAGACTATAAAGATATGAGGTGTGTGTGTATACACACACACACACACACAAAGGAGGTATATATAAAGATTAAGATATAGGAAATACATAAAGAAAGGAGAGAAAGAAGCGTCTAGACTGAGAGCACAGTGGTTCTGGCTCCTGCATCCTGGTAAACCTCCTCGAAGAAGGTAAGGTCCCAGAAAGAAAAGTCAGTCAGATTTGCAAAGACGAAACATTTGATACATAATATGTCTATGAGATAGCATACAATGCAGTCATTAAAGAAGCTGTTGACATGGAGTTTGTATTAAAATGAGAAAATGCTTATAAAATAATAGTAAATTTTTTTTTAAACCCACCAAACTGTGAATATATAGTATGGAAGTATGTCTAACAGAATGAGCTACTGAAGCATTAATTGGTGCCTTGTTTTTTATAACAAATTCTGAAAACCTGTAACTTTTTGTTACTAAAATTAAAAGGAGTTATTAATGACCCTGCTCAACCCCATTCAAGGGGGGAGCCAAGATCTAGATGCTTCTTACCCCTACAGGGAAGGTAGATTAACAGCTTCGTTATTGTTGTTTTTGTCATTTTAATTGTTTAAGTCCAAAAAAAGGAGTATTTTTGAAGTTCTGGAAGGGAAGTGGACAAAATATTAATCTGAGCTTTTACATGAAAGATATTAACCCAAATTTGACTCATGATTTCATATTTTACATCTCTATGTTGCATTTTATTCAGTTGAAAATCTTGTTCTCTGAGTGAGGGTGTTAATGCAATGATTTTGGAATGTATCATCAGCAAGGTCTCAAAATAAATGGGAAATTTAGGTCAAATACATTCTTTCTTAGAAAAACAGGTTTAAATGATTCCAGAGAGTAAGCAGATGCTCTCTCATCACATAAGACAAAGGCTTTTTTTTTTTTTTTTTTTTTTTTTTTGCATTTTATGTAAAATCGTATGAGCCATAGCGAATTGCAACCACTAGAAATGCTTCCCAGTGGACTGACAGCAGAGTTTTCCAAAACTGGTTGGGAGAAGTAGCTGGGAAAGTGAAAAAACTAATTTTTCTGGATATGTTAACTAAAGAATAGTTTTCTTATTTAGAAAAACTAAGGTTTCTCTTCCTCCTGCCTCTTGTCCACCAGTTCCAAACACCAAAGAAATGAAGTTCAGCTGAATTCTTAACATTTATTCATGAATAGCAGTTCCCTCTTTTCTTAGCCTCATAAATTATCTGTGTTACCTAGAAGAAAACTTGTAACTCTGATTCTTCTTTGGGCTGAAGTAGCCAGTTCCTTGATTTCTTTCCTTTGTCACAGCCTAATTTCTTCTGTGGCACTAATTACAATACAAATTAGAAAGCTAGTGCCACAGCCCACACCGTTCCAGTCACACCTATGTACACTTGCCCTAGAATTTTAAGGCTTACAGGGGCTCTACACAGGCTCAAAGGCCTGAAATTTCCCCATTCTCAAATGCTTCCAGCTCTCTTATACTTTAAATCTTTTATTCACCATGTCTAAAGGCCTTAGTCTTGACGTGTCTATCCCTTTACAGAGGTAGAGGAAGAAGACTTTCCCTGAGGATGAGATGTTGTTTCATCTGCCTCAGGTCTTTCCTTTTTCTAATTGGTTTGCTTCTTTCTCTGTTGTTCCTCCATGAGATAGTTGTAGGCTGGCTCCTTACCCCTTCTTACGTATTCTGCATTGGCTGTTGGAATGAGGTCTTAGAAATAAATATAATCTAAGAATTATATTCATATTTAAGGATCATGCAAAGCTCATGAAAAAACTGTCCTTCTTTGTTGCAGATTTACTCCATTTTAATGATTGGGATAATTCATTTGATCTAAAATTTACAATTGGGCCACTTGAATCTGGTAGATCATCTTCCTGTTTTTGCTCTATGTCAATTTCATCTACCATATACAATTCTTGTTCAAAAGTCTTATATTTTTTCTAATAGGTATGTAAAGTTCTGGGATCAGGGAGAAAAAAGATGAACATCTCAACAAATCTCATTTCTAAGCTGTGAATGCAGATTCTAGGAGATGCCAGAATGGTAGAAAGAGTTGAAAATTAAGAATGTGGCTGGAATTCAGTTTCCTTTCTTGTAAACACCTAGTTATAGAATTCGGTGGGACCAAAGCATTTTGACTTTAAGCAACATTTTAGGCATTTACCCTGAAAAACGTTATCTCCTCTTTTTTGTGTGTCTATATGAGATTGTTGTTGTGGTTTATTTATCTATTTTAAAAGGAACTTTTTATTTAATAAAAAAGAAAAAGACAGTGTTACAGGCTTCATTAGCGTGGTGAAATTGTTAGGGTGCAACCAAAAAAATATAGAGAGAAAAAACTCTCAGCTCTCAGTATTTAAAAGAAGAATTTAATATAGGGAATGGGTGATGGAAGAGATGAGAAGATAATCAGAGGACAGTGAGGCTATACGAAGATTGGCAATACGTGAAGTTCCCACCATTAATAGGTCAAAGGACAAAAGGAGGAGGAGATATGACGATATCCCTGTCTTGTGTTATCTCATGAAGGCTGGAGCTAGTGGGCTTGTCTGGCAGCAACTGGAGCCTTGAAAGTGATGAGAGCTACTGCCAAAGCTAAAAAGAGGGTACCTCAGCCTCTCCCTTTCTCCCTCCCGCCCTCTAGTCTGCTGTTGGTGCCTGGAGCATGGGTAATGCAGACTTCAGGGGTCAGCCTTCCTGGATGCAGAGAAGACCTGAGAAGGATGAGGGCAAACATACCCAGGACAGGCACATGGAGCTTGTGATCTAAGTTGTTTCTATACAGAGGGGCAGGTTTGCACTGAACTTTCCATATGGGTTCCTTACTGTCCTGTCCTTATCCTGTGAGACAGCGAGAGTGAGGCATGTGGCAATGACATCAGAGCTTCCACGGAGCTTAAATCAATGACAGTTGTAACACTGACCCAACATTGCATCCTACTGAACACATCCAACCACATAGAAGATGATTTATTTTCTGTAGCTTATTTTGGCAAAAAAATATATGTTGCCACTTCATTGTGCGCTTTAAAAATAGCCACAGGAAATACTTTTGAACCATATGATAAATAAAAGGTTTCCCTGGTTAAAAATATTATTTATTTCTTCTCTTAGTAGTGATTCTTCTATTCATAGTTTTACTTATTGTGACATGTGACACTATTAAGCCAATTAAAGCAAAAATACAGAGAATATTTAAATGATGCTGAGAGTTAGGAACTTGAGACTTGGATATCAGTCAAAGAAAAAAAATTCAGTTTACATTGAAGTTGTTGCACTGCTGGACAAGAAACATATATAAATCTCAATAAAAATCGAAATCTTTATGGCATATACAACAGCTCTATTAACAGTGGTATGGGATAGCCCTGCTGAAGCCTGCTCTTTTGGAAAGGATTCAATATAGACATCAATTGCATACAAGGTGCTTAATGACCTGGCCTCAAATATTTTCTGCTTGATTTCCTACCACTCCCCCACGTGCACCTTCACATTGATTAGACAGCGACACAGACTTTGAATCAAGTGACATTCTTCAATATAGGGGTGATACCTTTAAGCTTCTAAAGAAGGTTCACAGTTATTTTAGAATGGAAAAGGAAAATTTTTTTTCACTACAGAATGGCATGATACACAGTGTGTGTTGAAATATATTAACCAATTGGTTAAGAAATATTTATAGAGAAATAATATATGCAAAGCCCTTTTTGTAGGCACTGGGTGATAGAAGTAGGTCTAAGATTCTAAATGTATGTTTAAGAAGTTTATAACTTATTTGAGGAATAAGGTATGGTAAACTGCAATACATGGTAAGTGGCAAGTAAGTGGTGCAAAAAACAAAGGATTGTAGAAATTCCGTTAGATGAAAACACCGAGCTGACCATATCTTTTAGGCTTATAAATCTTCCATGGAAGATTTTGAGCTCAGATTCCTTAAGATGATGTACAAGGGGCTTCATAACCTGGTCACAAATATTTTCTGTACCACTGTCAGTCACTTCCTCACATTTACCCTACTCTGTACGAAAATTCTCATGTTATCTAAATATAACCTGCAGTATCACACTTCATAGTCCCTCAGCTTGCTGTGCCTCTGCCTCTCATGCCCACTCCAGCTCATGTCTTTGGCAAATGACTACTGACCTTTCAGGATTATTTCAAAAGTCACTTCCTTTCTGGCATGTTGCATGACCAAATCTTCATGAAGGCAGACTCAATAGCTCTGTCTTCCAGAGAACTTTGTTCATTCTACTTAATATAATGGATTGCAGTGATTTATGTATGAGTCTGTATCTCCCACCAGATTCTTATAAAGACAGAGCTTACTTGATGGTCTCTGTATGTTTTCACTTGTGGCTCTTATCACATTGCTTAGTACATAATGGATGTTCCTTACATATTTGCTTAATTGAATGGATTAAAAAGTGAGGGAGAGCTCTGTGTACAGAAGGAGTTAGAGAGGAATTTCAGAAGTGTTAACTGCAGAAGAGTGGGAAGGATGGGAAGAACTGAATTGTTGGAGTCGGAGTGAGGCAGACATGGGAGCACATGTGAACAAGCAGTGGTTACAGGAAATGAGTATTTTAGGATATTAGATAATTTTTAAAAACTAGAAAATATATTTTAAAGAAGTTTCTTGGTGAAGCTTTCACTCTGCCTCATCAGAGTAGATGAAACATAACATGAAGTTCTGCAAAGAGAATATTCTTATTAAGTGAGAACAAATGCAGAGTTAATCAGAAACAGTTGCCCATATAGAATGGCCATAATATGCTATATATAGGATGCATACACTGTACTACAAAAGGCACATGGGCATCAAAGTCATAAAACAAGAACAATCCTAATATTTACCCATTCCAATTGGGTGACTATGGGATGGTTACTTAATCAAGCTGATGTTTTCATTTTCTTTTCTGTAAAATAGGAATAATACAGCTATTTCACAAAGTTGTGAAGATTAAATGAGATTGGAGGCATGCACATAATAAAAAGAATAACTATTATTACCTTCCATTTTCTCCCTAAATATGCTCCAATTTAATTAGCAACTTGCTCACAATCAAAACATGAATCAATAACTGGAAAAAGCCCATGAATTTACTTAATTGTCTCAAAATATTAACTAAGACTTTAAGTTTGAACTGTAAATTCTCTTTGTGTTGATAATTAATTGAAGTAGGGCAGAACCAGGGCATCAAAATATTAGATAATTTAGAGGTAAGTTTATGTAGTTCAACTGAGGATCTGAACATCTCTTTGCAAATGCAATCATAGAGTAAGAGGATAGTTTTATGATTGGGTTTTCTATATTTCAAATAATCAACTTGCTATAGCTTAACTCAATAATATGTTACAATAATTATAATAATAGATTTTAGAATAGCTTTCAACCATTTTAATTTAAATGATAGACTGTGATTTTCTTATTATCTGTATTTTTAAATTTTATATAAAGATTTTATTCTTTTAGTAATGCTCTTAAACACCTGAAGGGAGAAGAGGAATAGACAACTGTGTGTGTATGTACATTAAGTGCTGGAAGAATTTTGAGAAGTATATTACCTAAGTATTTTCCTATATTTCACCTCAAGATTTCTAATTTTTACCTTCAAATAATGTATTTATTTGATAGCCATGTACCATTAATCATTAGTGAGAAACAGAATATTAAAATAATGTCTTATTCCTACTGGAAAAAACACTAATTATAACAGTGAAGACTTAGGGGGAAATCTTTCTTGAAAATAAATACTTTAAAGTTGCAATTTCTCTGAGTTTCATTCCTTTTATAATACATTTTAATCAAAACACTCCTAATGCTTACTTCTCTCCTTTGTAATAAGAATTTTCTCCAAGGCTCTGAATGATGAAATCTAAAACAGCTTTTTGAAAAGTAAACACTATGAATAATTGTTATTCATTAGGACATGGGGAATGGTAATTTAGGTAGTAAGGGTAAGGAGGCTTTGAGAAAGGATGGGAACCACCCAAGACTAAATAAGAGTTACGTAAATTTCCTTTCCCCACACATAACACTCAAAATTTCCCTGAACAATTTTAGAAGGGTAATTGCAAATCCAAGGAGAGACTGAGTTTAGTGTTCCTCCTTAAAATGCTCACCTCTCTTGATTCTGGACCAAAAAATGTAGGTAACATTGGGATGATTCAGGAAGTAGGATCAAAGATATATTAATATTACAGAGCTAAATCACTTCCAGCTGAGGACATTTCCTGGTGGATATGGCAATTATTTGGGGCTTTGCTGAATGGGTAGGGTTTTATTCAGTGGTGATAGAAATTCCAACAGAAAATAATGTGAATTCTGAGTCAATAGTCCATGGTGGGGCCTAAGATTCTGCAGTATGGAGAAGCTTTTAGGATGCTGATGCTGCTGATTTGGACCATATTTAGAATATTAAGGTAACAAGGTAGTAGCTTCTAGTTTCTGCATCATGCTGACCTCTTCCCAAGCTTGTTTCCAAATAGAAGCTGGGGAGAGCCCTTTACAATATAAATGATATATTATTTTCCTGCTTGAAACTGCCGTCTCATCATACTCATTAAGATCTAACCCTTTGGAAGCTTTTACATGATTCAGCCTCAGAAACCTCTCTAACCTATCACACTTCATTCCTCGCCAGACACAGTCCTCTTGTTTCTAGAGCATGCCTAGCAAACACCTTTCTCAAGGTTTTTGAGCTTTCTGTTGTTACTTCAGCCCCAGATATCCCAAATGCTCTTTCCTAAATATCCCCATCACTGCTTCTTCACATCCTGAGGTCTCTGTTTGCATAACAACTTCTTTAGAGATGCTTTCTCTAACAACCCTATACAAATACTACCTTTGCTATCCTCTACCACCTTATTCTATTTTATTTTTCTTCATAGAACTTATCACTACCTGACATTGTTTTCTTTATTTGTATATTTTTCTGTCTCCCAATCTCATTAGAATTTTAGCTCCCTGAGAACATAGACTTTATCTGTTTTCCCTGCTGCATTGTCAGAGCCTGGGAGAGTGCCCAGAACATTGGAGGTGCTCAACAAATAATGTTTGCTTAAAGAATGGAGAAAAGAGGGGTCTTATTTTAAAAGCAAGCTAACCAACAGGAAAAAAGCAAAAGTTCTGGTTCTGATGATGATAGGATCGATTGTATCAGATTAACATTCTCCCTCCCCAGATAAAAGTTATAAAATCTGGAAAAAAAAAAAAAAAGTGAAGGCCCAGAAAATGATCAACTGTGGGATTTGATCCTTCAATATAAGGTAACTACATTTATCCTGCTTTTCCACTGAGGGCACACCCTAGTTTGTATAGTATAGGGCAGCAGGAACTCAAGCTGAGAGCTTAAGTGTTTTTGGCTTGAATTGTCAAAGGACAGAGTTTGAGGCTGCCTAACTGGCTAAAAGATTTTCCCTGAGAAAGGAGAGAGTTACAAAGGAGATGGCCTCAAAACAGAAATAAAAACTTCCCTCAAATCCTTGACTGACTCTGTCAGTGTAAGGGAAAATCCAAGGAGCCATGGAAAGCAATAGCTCTGAAGTTAAAAAAGCTCAATATTGAGTTCAGCTGCTATCCACTACAGGGCAGACAAGAATTTGGAGCATAAATCATGACAATTTAGAAGGGCTTTGTAAACACCTTGGGTTTTCCATTGGAACACAATACTTTTAGATTAGGCCATGTCCCAGGACTTGCCCTAAGATTATGGGCAATCTAAAACAGGCCAGCTTTAACAATGTGTAAAAGCAAGCTTTCACAAATTCAAGGTGATCATCCAGTCATTTAACAGCCTGCTAAAAAAAAAAAAAAAAAAAAAAAAAAAAAAAAAAAATCAAGAGTATTCAGAGAATGAAAACAGACTCTAGAATCTCCTCACTATATCATTGACAATGCCAAGAATATAACAAAATTCAGTAAATAAGCAAAATAAAATTATTGCACAGGATCAAGAGGAAAAGCAATCCTTAGAAACAGACTAACAGTCTGATTAATTAAATGCTTAAAAATTATCAGACACCACCTTTAAAACAACTATCATAAACGTATTCAAGGACTGAAAGAAAAAGATGGTCATAGGAAGTGACCATGAAGGGAATCTCTGCATAGAAATACAAATTTAAAAATAGAATATGATGCAAATCCTGGAACTAAAAATTAAAATCTCTGAAATAAAATTTCACATGATGGGCTTAGCAGTAGACTGGAGATGGAAGAAGAAATAGTCAGTTGAACTTGAAGACAGATCAATAGAAATTAACCAATTTGAAGAAAAAAGAAAAAAGAGATTGAAAACAAGAACAGAGACTCAGAAGTGTGTAGGACAATATCAAGGGATCTAACATATGGATACTTGGAATCCCACTGAACAGAAGAGAGAAAATAGGAAAGAAAATATATATGAAAATTAATGGCTGAAATGTTCCAAATTTGGTGAAAAACATAAACTTTAGCTTTAAGAATCTCAGAGAATCCCTAATAAAATTAATAAATAGAAAACCATAACTGTACATAAAATTCTCAAAACGTTTTCAACAAATATAAAGAGAAACTCTTGAAAGTGGATAGGAGGGGGATTTTATATACAGGGAAACAAGGATCCAAAGATGAATGACTTTTCCCCCCAAATAGTGGAAGCTTTAAAGTGCTGAAATAAAATTCTCTCAATCCAGAGTTCTATCTCCAGAAATAACAGCTTTCAAAAAAGAAGACAAAATAAAGATTTTTCAAACAAATGAAGCTAGTAATTTTTTACCAGCAGAGCTGCACTACAAATAATGACAGTGGGGAGCTCAGATCTTCAGGAGGGATTGAAGAGCAAAAGAAAAGATAAGAATGTGCATGCATGTAAAAGAATATCTTTTTTCTGTCTCTTAACTTATTTAAAAGCCAAAGCCTTTTTAAATGAGAATATTATAACATTGTCTTGTGGAGTTTTTAATGTATGTAGACTTTAAATACATGGCAAAATAGCACAGAAAATGGGTGTAGATGGAATTATGCTGTTGCTAGGCTCTTGCATTTTAGGTCAAGTGGAAGAATATTAACTCTAGGTGGCCTGGGATAAATTAAAGATGCAAACGGCAATTAAACATAAATTACTAAAAAATCCATAAAGAGTTGTAGCTAAAAGCCAAAAAAAGAGACTTAAAATGGAATGCCAATAAATAATTAACCCAAAAGAAGGAAGGAAACTAGTCTGTGCATTTCACTGTATGTAAAATTTTACTTCAACAAAATATAAGGAATTATACAAAACACAATGAACAAGAATAGTCTTAGTACATCAGAATATTGGGAGCAGGTTTCAGGAATTTGTTTTATAACCTCTACCCTGATTGTGATGATTGCTCATATTCTGAAACTACCAATGCAGATCCCTTACCAACTTCCCTGTGGTTATGAAAGTACAAGACCTCTCACGAGGTTTTTTCTCCTTCAGGTAGACACTTTAGTCAAGCTTAAGGGCAGCAGGAACCTCAGCTTTGTCAGCTATAAGAAGCTGGTTATGGCCTAGTGGCCTACTGTTATTGAAATGACAGCAGTTATGAAAGGCTTGGAGAGTTAAAAAGTTTTTTATTTTCTCTTTTATTCTTACATGCTTTTTGTTAACTTTTATCTCCCCTCAATCTGTCTGCCTATAGGCATTTGATGGAGAGAGAATTATCAAAATCTGACACTTCCATTTTTACAAGAAAAGGAGGCTCGCAGGGGAATATCAATGTTCTCTGTCAATTCACACTCTTATGACCTGAGCGAGTTTGGCATTGAGGTTTTAAGGAGACAAGTTTGTGATATCTACTGTATTTATATAAAGCCAAACTAGTGAGGAAGATGGAGAACATGTTAGAAATTCTAGGGAGTCCAACGGGACCCGCACTACATCATGCGGCAAGTCATGAGAGATTTGACTTAAACCTGCAGCTATGTGTAACCTTCCATTGCATTGTGGCAAAAAAAAGTAGGCAGAAACTCTTCTGAAAACATGCTAAAGTAATTTATGTTGTTTACAATTTGTGTTGTTAATGCACGTGTGCTGGGAGACTACAAGTGCAAATCTCAGCTTGAATTAAAAAAATTGATTATTTGTAGGATATGTTGATTATAAATGATAATTTAATATAGTATAAAGACAAATCTTATAATCATTTTATAAATACTGATTTTAGACCAGTAATCTTCCAGGATGGTAGATAAAGTTCCATAATCCCAGATGTGTAATCTCATAGAAATCCTCTAGTTTAATTCAGTATCCTGATTTAAGGTTATGTCTACTTAATTTCTCCTACATCTAACTCCCTGAATTGAGATTTTTTCTTTCATTCAACATGGTCTGCGCCAGGCTATGGGGATACTATCCCAGTACTTACCTATCTCATAATCTACTGAGAGATGTACATAATTAGAGATCCCATAATGGGATATTGTGTTAATTACCACAATAGGGAAGTAGGAGCACCTAGGAAATGGCATGTCTTTCAGATTTGGGAGACCAAAGAAAACTTCTAGGGAGATGAAATCTCTAAAATGAGACTTGAAGGATGATTAGGATTAGGGAAGTAATGGGGGGAAGGAAAGAGAAGAGAAGAATGTTCCGGGTAGAAGCAAAAGCCTTGAAATAGGAGAAGGCATGGCAAATTTAGTGAACCTAAGGTAACTCCATCTACCTGAAAAACAGAGGGAGGTAGGCTGAAAAGGTTGATTAGTGAGAGAGAGGTGCTGACAAGGAAAGTAGTGGCCAGCTCATGAAAAACTTATGAGTGATATTTAGGAACTTGCAGTTTATTCCAGAGGCAATTAGAAGTCAGTAAGTGTTTTAAAAGGAGAAATGGCATGGCTAGATTTGCATTGTAGAAAGATCATTCTAGCTGTGGTGTAGAGAATGAATTAGAAGGAGAGTATGAAAGGGTGAGTTTGAAGACCAGCATAGACTCTGTTGAGTGAATCCATGTGACAAGTAATGGTAACCTGAACTGGGTTAGTAACAAGGGGGATAGGGAGAAGAGTGCAGGTTTCTGAAATATTTAAAAGTAGAATTATAGGACTTTAAGTATGAGAAGTGTCATTGGGATCTTAATTGAGTTATAAAGGATGTGAATATAAAAGGGAGCTCTTATAGAAATAACTCAAAAGAAATGAGATCTCTATGAAGTAAAAAATTGCTAATGGAAGTAACAGAGTGAGAGATCTGGAAGGGTAAGAATTTGTGCTCAAAGAGCAAGACTTTCAAGTTAAGATTTCAGATATGGAGCAGTGTCAGTGATGAGAAAACCCAGGATATGGCAATGGGAGTGTGTGACTGCAGTTGAGTAGAGATGACAGTCATTGGAGACAGAAAGCCGAGAGGCAGGAGCAGAGCCCTGGATGGATTTCCACATGTTTGTTGAAAATTGAAGCAGAGATGAAAACCAGGAGTCAGACACTGACAGCATCAGTGAATGAGAGGCAGTTATCAGGAGGTCAGTAGATGACACAGGTGAGGAATAGAGGTTAGTATGGACTAAATGGCATCATAGTTAATGAACCTGTGTATGTTACTAAGAAGAAACAGGCAGAGAAACATTTCCTTCAGTGACATTCTTGCTAACTCTCTCAGACAGAAGCATATTAGTGCAGTATTTGCTCTCCTTCTTAGTTACATATTTTACATCTGTCTACCTCAGATCTCTAGCCCTTACCCAAGTTGGCCTCTGCTGATTCACCATTCTCCCTTTGATACTGCTTCTCCTGGTTTCCTATTCGAATGTTTCCCCCATTCTAACATTTATAGCTCATTGGAAATGTGTGCAAGAATGTATGTGTGTGTTTATGTGTATAATGGTCATTCTGCCTGGACAGCTTTTGTGTCCCACTTTTGGCTCATAGAAATTGTGATCTTTTAGGTCCAAAGAGAAAAAAAATGATGACTCCTGGGCTGAATAGTCAGCTAAGTATACAAAATCAGGAATATACCATGGATATTGACAAGCACAGAGATTGTGAGTCTAGGAAGTTAGAGACTCTCCAACAACAGCACTGAGAAGATGTTCAGTCTCAACGATGGTTTCGGTAGACTGCTGTGCTTGAGGTCCCAGATTCTCAGATATTGACTATAGCCAGAATGACATCAATCTTTCTATTAACAGGGTCATGGGGGAAATGAAAGTGTGATGGAAGGGTAAAATAGGTTTTGCAGAAACAATTTTATGATGTCCTTTCATTCCCAAAGTAACTTCCATAAAAGTTACATTTCCAGATTTAAAGATTGTGATATTGTTGAGAACAAACACTGTGCTTATCATCTTTTCTTTATCTTTGGGGTTTCCTGAAATTTAATTGAAATGTTTTAGGTATATATTTTCTTTTCTGCTCGGGATTCATTGCGCTCCCTCAATCTAAGTGTTGGTGTTCTTTAACAGTTCTGGTAAATCTTTAGCCAGTACCTCTTCAAATATCTCTCTACTGTTTCTTTATGAAACTTTAAATAGCTGTATATTCCTTTTCACTCTATCTTTTACTTTTCTTATCTTCTATTTCACATTCTGGATAATTTTTTTTTCCCCTCCAGATTCACTAATTTTCCCTTCAAGTCTATAAATCTGTTGTATAATCGTTTCATTGGGTGTGTTAATCAGGATTCTCTAGGGAAACAGAACTGATGGGTTATGTGAATATTACGAGATTTCTTTATAGGAATTGTCTCATGAGACTGCGGGGGTGGGCAAGTCCAAGTTTTCTAGGGCAGGCCACAAGTTGGGAAAGCCAGTAGTTTACATTCACTGTGCTACCTCAGGGTTATATCAACTCTCCAGCCCTATGTCATAATATTGTCTGCAGGGATCTTGATCATTTCTCCCTCCCACAAGACATCACACTAGTTCATTATATTGATGATATCATGTTGATTGGACCTAGTGAGCAAGAAGTAGCAACTACTCTAGATTTGTTGGTAAGGTATTTGCATGGCAGAGGATGGGAGACAAATCCAACAAAAATACAGGGGCCTTCCACCTCAGTAAAATTTCTAGGTGCCCAGTGGTGTGGGGCCTGTCGAGTTATCCCTTCTAAGGTGAAGGATAAGCTGTTGCATCTGGCCCCTCCTACAACCAAAAAAGATGCACAATGCTTAGTTGGCCTCTTTGGGTTTTGGAGACAACATATTCCTCATTTAGGTGTGCTACTCCAGCCCATTTACCAAGTGACTAGAAAAGCTTCTAGTTTTAAGTGGGGACCAGAACAAGATGAGGCTCTGCAACAGGTCCAGGCTGCTGTACAAGCTGCTCTGCCACTTGGACCATATGATCCAGCTGACCCAATAGTGCTGGAAGTGTCAGTGGCAAATAGAGATGCTCTTTGGAGCCTTTGGCAGGCTCCTATAGGAGAAGCACAATGCAGGCCCTTAGGATTTTGGAGTAAAGCTTTACCATCCTCTGCAGATAACTACTCTCCATTTGAGAAACAGCTGTTGGCCTGCTACTGGGCCTTAGTAGGGACAGAATGCTTAACCATGGGCCACCAAGTTACCATGAGACCTGAGTTACCTATCATGAGCTGGGTGTTGTCTGACCCACCAAGCCATAAAGTTGGGCATGCACAGCAGCATTCCATCATAAAATGGAAATAGTATGTACGAGATAGAGCTCGAGCAGGTCCTGAAGGTACAAGTAAGTTACATGAGGAAGTGGCCCAAATGCCCATGGCCCCCACTCCTTCCACCTTACCTTCTCTTTCCCAGCCCATAGCTATGGCATCTTGGGGAGTTCCTTACAGTCAGTTGACTGAGGAAGAGAAAACTCGGGCCTGGTTTACAGATGGTTCTGCACGATATGCAGGCACCACCCGAAAGTGGACACCTGCAGCACTGCAGCCCCTTTCTGGGATGTCCCTGAAGGACAGTGGTGAGGGGAAATCCTCCCAGTGGGCAGAACTTCGAGCAGTGCACCTGGTTGTACACTTTGCTTGGAAGGAGAACTGGCCAGAGGTGCGTCTGTATACTGATTCCTGGGCTGTTGCTAATGGTTTGGCTGGATGGTCAGGGACTTGGAAGGAACATGATTGGAAGATTGGTGACAAAGAAGTCTGGAGAAGGGGTATGTGGATAGACCTTTCTGAGTGGGCAAACAACATGAAGATATTTGTGTCCCATGTGAATGCTCACCAGAGGGTGACTTCAGCAGAAGAAGGTTTTAATAACCAAGTGGATAAAATGACCCGTTTGGTGGATACCAATCAGCCTCTTTCCCCAGCAACTCCTGTCATTGCCTAATGGGCTCATGAACAAAGTGGTCTTGGTGGTAGGGATGGAGGTTATGCATGGGCTCGGCAACATGGACTTCCACTCACCAAGGCTGACCTGGCCACAGCCACTGCTGAGTGTCCAATCTGCCAGCAGCAGAGACCCACACTCAGTCCCCAATATGGCACCATTCCTCGGGGTGATCAGCCTGCTACCTGGTGTCAGGTTCATTACATTGGACCACTTCCACCATGGAAGGGGCAGCGATTTGTTCTTACTGGACTAGACACATACTCCGGATGTGGGTTTGCCTTCCCTGCATGACATGCTTCTGCCAAAACTATGATCCATTGACTTACAGAATGCTTTATCCACCATCATGGTATTCCATACAGCATTGCTTCTGACCAAGGAACCCACTTCACAGCAAATGAAGTGAGGGAATGGGCACATGCTCATGGAATTCTGTGGTCTTACCATGTTCCCCATCATCCAGAGGCAGCAGGGTTGATAGAACGGTGGAATGGCCTGTTGAAGACTCAATTACGGTGCCAACTAAGTGGCAATACCTTGCAGGGTTGGGGCAGTGTTCTCTAGGAGGCTGTGTATGCTCTGAATCAGTGGCCACTCTATGGTGCTGTTTCTCCCATAGCCAGGATTCATGGGTCCAGGAATCAAGGGGTGGAAACAGGAGTGGCACCACTCATGATCACTCCTAGTGATCTACTAGGTAAATTTTTGCTTCCTGTCCCTGCAAGCTTAAGCTCTGCTGGTTTACAGGTCTTGGTTCCAAAAGGAGGAGTGCTTCCACCAGGAAACACAACAATAATCCCATTGAACTGGAAATTAAGACTGCCACCTGGCCACTTTGGGCTTCTTATGCCTCTGAATCAACAGACAAGGAAGGAGATTACTATACTGGCTGGGGTGATTGATCCTGACTATCAAGGGGAAATAGCACTGCAACTACACAATGGAAGTAAAGAAGAGTTTTCCTGGAATACAGGAGATCCCCTAGGGCATCTCTTAGTACTACCATGCCCTGTGATTCAAGTGAATGGAAAACTGCAACAACCCAATACAGGCAGGACTACCAATGGCCAAGAAACTTCTGGAATGAAGGTTTGGGTCACCCCACCAGGCAAAGAACCATGGCCAGCTGAAATGCTTGCTGAGGGTAAAGGGAACATGGAATGGGTAGTGGAAGAAGGTCATGATAAATATAAACTATGGCCATGTGACCAGTTACAGAAACGAGGACTATGATGACATGAATATTTCCTCCTCGTTTTGTTATGATTATGTTTGTATTTGTCTGTAAAGCAAATATCTTTGCTTTCTTCTCTGTCTTATCCCCTTATCATATGGCATAAGCTGTAATGTTCATTTTGAAGGTATGGTTTTAGGTGATGTGTATAACTGCCAAGTTGACAAGGGGTGGACTGCGATGGTTAGGTTCATGTGTCAACTTGGCCAGGTGACCCAGCTGTTTGGTCAAGCAAACACTGGCCTAACAATTGCTGTGAGGATGTTTGAGGCTGATTAATAAACCAACAGGCTGGTTTATTAAATCATCAGTCAATTGACTGCAGCTGTGACTGATGACTCATCAAAGGGCGTGACTTCCACAATGAGAGAATGCAATTGGCTGGATTTAATCCAATTAATCAGTTGAAGACTTATAAGCAAGACAGATAGAGGACCTTCACTTCTTCTTCAGCTGCCCAGTGAAGCATTTCCTGAGGAGTTTGTCGAAGTTGCCTGTTCATTTCCTGAGAAGATCATTGAACACGTTCATCAAAGATCGCAGTTCATTTCCTGAGGAGTTCATCGAAGTTGCCAGTTCATTTCCTGAGGAGTTCATTGGACATCTTCCTTGGAGTTGACAGTTTGTTGACGGCTCTACAGAATTTGGACTCGTGCATACCCACAGTTGCGCGAGTCACTTTTATAATTTGATAATCAGAGACACCTCTCATTGATTCTGTTTCCCTAGAGAACCCTAACTAATACAGGAACTCTGATGAAGGTTTCTGCATAATTCCTCAGGAGAAGGTGGCTGGCTAAAGTAGAGAAGGAAATTTTCCTTTCTCTGTCCCTTTTAGTCCAGACTGGCAGTGGTTCTGCTGGTGTTCATACAAATTGCACAACAAAACTTATAAGTTTTGCATGTAGTTCACAGAGGTCCAAACCATCAGATAGTATGCCTTTCCACAGATAACTGGATATCCTTCCGGGATAACTGCATTTCCAATCCTGATTTCCCATGAAATGGCTGACTGGTTCCATGTTCAGTTAAACCCTTATGGAGCACTATTCTCTGGGTGCTCACTTTATGGAAACTCAGAATTTTGCAAACCATCAATTTCTGGTTTCCTTGTGCCCAGGAGGTCAGTTCTCAACTTTACCCTTTCCTTTCACATTTTACTATGAGCTACAAGGAGAAACCAGGCTGCATTTTCCACATTTAGTTTGGTAATCTCCTCAGCTAAATATCCAAGTTCATCACTCTCAAGCTCTGCCTTCTTTCTGAAATCAGAACTCAATTTTGCCAAGTTCTCTGCCACTTTTAAACAAGGATCACCTTTCCTTCTGTTTTCAATAACACATTCATCATTTCCATCTCAGGCCTCATTGGAAGTACCTTTAGTGTCAATATTCCTACCAACAGTCTCTTCAAGGCAACCTAGGCCTTTTCTATCAAGCACCTCACAATTCTTCCAGACCTATAACTAAACTGAAGTCCTGACAGGCTCCAAAAAATTAGGTACAAAGTGTGACCCATGAGGAAGTATGCTATACTTCAAAGGAACTGCATGATCTTTTCAATTTATATAGACAGCAATCAGAGGAACATGTGTGGGAATGGATATTAAGACTGTGGGATAATGGTAGAAGAACATAAAGTTGGATCCAGTTGAATTTATTGATATGGGCCCACTAAGCAGAGATTCTGGAATGAATGGTGAAGCTTGAGGGGCTAGAAAGGGCTCTGACAGTTTGTTCAGGTGGTTGACTGAAGCAGGGACCTAAAGGTAGCTGACATTGCCTGAAATCAAAATGCCAGAACTGTCCTGGTATAATGTAAATGTGAGGATCCAAAGGTTTAAAGAGATTGGAATGTTCACATGGATTTATCATGTAAGACTGGCTCATCTGCCCCAGGAATGTCCAGAGGACACACCTTTCATCAGTTCCAGAAGACAAAGCACCATTCCATAGATGACTCTCAGACCTTGAAATCTAATGGAACTTCAGAATAGTCTGGGACCCATGACTCCTGTTTCCCTTCCAATTTCTCCCCATGGCAATGGGAATGTTTATCCTATGTCAGTCCTTCCATTGTATATTGGAAGCAGATAACTTGTTCTCTAGTTTTCACAGGTCCACAGACTGAGGGGAATTACACCCCAGGAGATACCACATCCATAGCTGATTTTGATGAACCTTTGTACTAAGCATTGTTTCTGAAAGAACTTAACACTTTTGGGTAATTGTGATGGAATAAATGTGCTTTGCATATAGAAAGAACATGTCTTTTGGGGGTCCATATGCTGGAATATGGTGGTTTGAAGTTGTGTGTACCTCAGAAAAACATGTTGTTATATTTAATCCATTCTTGTGGGTATGGACCCATCGTAATTAGAACCTTTTGATGAGGCTACTTCAGTTAAACTATGGCCCAGCTCAATCAGAATGGGTCTTAATCTTATTACTGGAGTTCTTTATAAGCGGAATGAAATTCAGACACAGAGAGAAATCCAGAGAAGAAGCTGAAGTTTAATGGAAACTGTAAGAGAATAGAGAGGCCAGGACAGGCCACCATGTGCCTGCCATGTAACAAGCTAAGGACCAAAGATCACCAGCAGCCAGCACTAGAGTACTGCAGTCTTAGGGAAGAAATCATCACTTTGATGATGTCTTGATTTGGACTTTTTCCCAGCCACAAAGTGCGAGCAAATAAATTCCCATTGTGTAACCTCTCATTTCATGGTATTTGTTTGAGCAACCAAGAAAACTAAAACATTAGGTTTCTAAACTTCAGTGTTTATCTTTTCAATTTCTTAAAAAGTTCTATTTTTTCTAATTAAAGCTGGGACTACTTTAAATAAAAATTTCCACTTGAGCTTTCTTCAGACCACAACAATGATGATAATTCTAACTAGAGACCCATATGAAAACCTGCTACTGGTTATAAATACTCATAGGCAGCATCAATTTCAAGACAGACTGTTTCTTTGTTACCCTCTTCTAAGGAGGGGATTTATTTCTCATTCACCTTTACTCTGAGGGTTTAGCATTTTGGATCCATGCTGTATTCAGGCTTTAGACTTTACCTCCTGCCTCCTTCCTCTCCAGCTCCATCGTAGGATTGTTAGAAACCACTGAGACTAAAGCTAATTTTGTCAGTTATCTCCCAAAGTTCTTGCTTTCACTCCAGGTTTGGACTTTTTATTCCTCAATTTTGTGCCAGATCAGCTAGGCATTTTTAAAGATTTTTTTATGCCATATCCAGTATTTTTGTTGTTTCCAGGGTATCTAATCTGGCATTCTGCTAGAAAGAGAGATCTACAACTTGAAAGCCTTTGAGTTTGCTCATGAAGCAGGAGGAAGTCAACTTCCGAGAGAGGAAAGATGCAAGAACTTCCTGAGAACAACTGGTAAAAGTTACTGGGGGTGAGGGGGCAAAGAGCATCACCTAAGCCACTGGAGTCATGCAGGATAAGGTGTGAATCTTGTCTCCGATGAGCATGATCAGGAACTAAGACAATGGCAGCAAAGAGAATGCTGGCTTGTATTAAAGAAGGATGATGTGTGCCTGACAGTACAAGTGCATTTTATATGAAAATGGTGAAAAAAATTGCTTCTCATCAACCATAGACTGGGGGGTTCTGCCCTCGAATATATAAATGGAATGCATTTTATATGATTAAATAAATTATCCTTTTATTAAAAACCAGAAAAATATGCCTAGCATAATTAATAGGAAAGAAAATGATAAATTTGAATCTTGTCTATGAATTCAATGTTTATTCCTTTCAATTCCTCAGAAAGGAAAGAGAACTCTAAAAGCAAAACAACTAGAGTAGAAATTAAACTTATCATTGTAATTAAAGTAAAATGAGAGCATGGCTTGTCTTTATGGGAAAAAGGAAAAGAAGTGAGTGGGTGAGGTTAGGAAGGACAGAGTGAGGACTTAAGGATGGAAAAGAACTGTCAGGCAATATTATGAGCAAAAAGAAAACAAAAGAATAAGTGTCAGAAAAAGTAAAAGGGGAGAAAGAATGGGAGAAATTCACACAATAGACATGCAAGAAGGGCTGAGAGATTACCTGGAGAATAAAACTAAATTGACTAAAGAAATATATAGAGATGAGGAACAGAAAATTAAAGAAGGGAAAGTGTTCAAAGGAGAGACGAGAGACAGAAATGCTGAGAAAGGAAAGGAAGGACAATCAGCAAGTATCTTTGCATTAGCTGTGAGGATATAGAAGTAGGTGTCCAGAGAAACATTATTTCCGGACTTTGGGGACATTATCCACAGGAAACATAAGTGTTTAAGGTATTTCCTTTCTTAGCAGTATAGAACAAAATGGATGGAAAGGAAGAGAATGCCCTTCTGTGGGCAGTGAAATGGTCTTTTGTAAATAACAATATTTGCTTAGAATTTTTTTAGTTTTTATAGGGCTTGATTTCCTCCTTAAAATTCTTGATAAAATAATCCTTCAAATAACATTAATTTGAATAAACAGCTGAAGGAAAAAATATTTTTCCTGTTTTCCAGAGAGTCAGCAAACAGGTATTGAGGACCCTCTGTATTTAGATCCCTATTAGGTCTCATGAGATTTTAGTCCAATTTTCTGAAACAATAATTGAAAGCCAGGCAGAGAAACATTAGAAACATCCGTTTGAAAGCAAATAAAACTTCTGATTTACAATCTATTTCTTTCAATAGTACAATTTTATGTATATAACAATACTTGGAGATACAGTCTGGGGTTGCAAATATGCAAAAAATAAATACTTGGAGGATTTCCCACATACATTGGTTAGTTTTGAAAGACTTAAATTTTACTCCATTAAAAATGTATAAAGACCACCCTCCTTAAAAGGGACTTAGGTTGAAGATGGCAACATCACCACATGTCTAACTCTGTGCAGATTGCAATTAAAATAACTAATGGATATAAATAATAAAAAAGAAATAATATACCCTTAACTATTGCAGTAAATATAGAACAAATCTAGCCATTCACAGAAACATTAAGAGATTTGTACTCTGTGTGTAGCAAGTAGAAGCAGAGTGAAGGAAAGGCAAGCCTAAGTTGCCACCCATAGCAAGCAAAACTGGGAAGAAGTGGAAGAGAGCTCAAAGAAACCCTTAGTGCTCACCAGCTGGGGAGTCAGGCACCATGCATGGTGCCAAACACACATAAATGTGGAACATAAGCCACACAGACTTAACAGGGTCCTGGCTGACCACACCCACAAAAAATGGTGGGCCTAGCCTGGGGAATTTCTGGTTGCCAATTGCAACTCTTCAGAGAAAAAGTGTCACCCTCCTCACTTCCTCCAGTCTGTTGGATCTCATATCTGGCCAAATAAATGTATAGCCTAAATTTATCCCTTTTCTCCTCCCCTGAGCCCAAAAGATTCAGACAAAGATCTACACCAATGTCTGATAGATTCCCATTTCAAGCATAGACCTTCCTTTATAAGATGGAGTAAACAAGCCAAAAGGTTGATATCAGCCTTATAAAAAGACAATACAATTCACAACAAATAATTTTTTTCTTAAGAACGCAACAAAAATTAGGAAGTTTTAGAAAATTACTTTTCCATTTCTTTCAATAAATATGTGCATTGGTTATAATTAGGAATAATACACAGAACATTTCCATTTTTGCAGCCAAATGATGCCTATTCAAAATCATCTAACACATCTCTGTATTAGCTCTGTCCCCTCTTGTGATCACAAATATAACGGCGTTTGGAATCTACGCATGAGATTCAAATCTTATCTCTTTAAATTACATCAGCTGTAGGTAGCTTCTCCAAAATATTGCTTAGTATTTTCATCTATAAAAAATTGGGGGGAAAGGTATTATATGTTTGGAGCAGATAATATGAGAATGAAATGGTGTAACCTTAAAAATTCCTATCTCATGGGAGATAATAAATGCACTTTAGTTTCTCTTCCTTCATCTGTCTGTCTCCCTTCTTTCTATAGCTTCTCTCCAATTACTATTTCATTTTTCTTCCCTTCATTACCACTTTTCTTTAATATATATCCTACCTTTGTCATTCTGCATTTTCTTATATCCAGTCCATTCTCCCCTTTATAACTTGCTCCTGCTGTCTCACTGAAGCCCTGTCATTAGTTAAATTAATCTCTGCCCAGATCTTCATCAAATCCACTTAACTTCTTTTTAGTTATCCTCTTTTGACTTTCCATTCTCTCTCACATTGAAAACTAGTATTTCTCCTTCTGGAACTCTTTCTTGACATGACATTCATTAACCAGGAAGTGAACCCAGGAAGTAGCAAAGGATTGTGGAAGAAAGCATACTTGTTACTAAAATTATTTAGTCTGAAAAGCACAGTGTAGTGGTTAAGAGCATGAGGTCAGGAACCAGACCTAGTGGAAAACATAGCTCCCCTACTCCCTGGAATTGTAAGCTTGGGCAAGTTATTTAATTCCCTTGGCCTCAAGTTTCCTTCAATTTCCTTAAAATCCTGATGTTTAAAGGGGATAATGAGCATAATACAACTAGCACAGTGCCTAATACATAATAGTAGCTAACATTTATGAACCACCAGTAAGTGTTAATTCATGTTAATTTGGAGATTTTTCAAATAAGTGATGGGAATTAAATAAGAGCATAGGTGAATGACATTACTTTGTGTTTATCTTTTCATCACATACTTCCTCGTAACAATTCTGTCCTTTTATTCAGAACCTTATAAAATTCCCAACACAAATTATGTACTTTTTGGGGTTGAAATTCAGAAACTATTTTCAAATATTTATGAATAGAGAAGAGAAATGGCCATTTAATATAATCATTTCAATTTTGAAGACATATCTAAAAACTATTTGCTAAAATGAAAAATATAATATTGCCTTGTGGATGGAAGTGGCAGGTGGGTTTTGAGTAAAAGAGCATTTTCTTACTTCCAGAATTTGGAATATTTATATTTCACATTTAACATGTTATCAACAAGTGAAAAAATATCTAGCAAGTGTTAATCAAAACTGTCTTGGCCTTCAATATTTCCATATGGAAGGCAGATCTTTCTGTGATCTATGTAATTTTCATGACAAAGCTAAAGCTTTAAATTTTAATATTTGGCATTCGTAAATTTGTCAAAATGCAAGTCACACATAACCATGCTATTTGCATGTTGGTTAACTGCTGCAGTATCCTCTGTAACAAATCTCAGATTGGAAATGAAAATAAATAACAACTAAACAGATTAATATTAGTTCCAAAATTTCATGTGAATTATTGTTTTTCCAAAGAAAATCTATAGTCAAGGTGCAAATTATATTTTTGTTTATATATGCAATCTGTAGTCAATGTTGTAATTCTGAATGTTTTTATACATAAAACTTGGATTTACAAATCAAGGGCTATAAATATAGAAAAGATCTAGTCAAATTAACCTGCAAACTTTATTCATTAACTTGATCAAATGAAACAGTTATGGCTGCCGGAGGCAGTTAACGAACACACCTTAGCAATCACACACACACACACACACACACACACACACACACACACACACACACACACACACACACACACACACACACACACACACACACACACACACACACACACACACGCATTACCTACTGCAAGGCAGACGAGGGCGCTCTTCCCCACAGTATTGCAAACTAATCTTCCAGAAGGAAACGAGGCAGGAAAGCCAGCCCACTCGGAGAAAACACCCCACACGTATGTGCAGCATCATGGTAATGCTGTGTTTGGAGACTGTGAGAAGCATAATTGGACCCTTAAGTGCTGGGGCGGAGGAGCACCTTTCTCGATCCTGTTGAGGTTTTCAGAGATTCCAAATGTTTTGGGAGGAATTCTAAAGTTACAGTGTCCGCTCAGAACTTTAAAAAGAGGGCGTGAAAGGGATGGGGAGGAGCGGGTGCTCGCTTCAGCAGCACATATACTAAAATTGGAACGATATAGAGAAGATTAGCGTGAACCTTGCAGGATGATACAAATTCGTGGAAAGGAATACTTTCAACCCAGTAAACCCATCCAATTGTATGCTCAGGCTACAATCCCAAACACCAAGTGTGCTGGGATCAAACTAAATACTTAAGGTGAGTGCTTCTGACCAGCTTTTCCCTGGCTATTTAATTTGCTGGGCTGTGCTAGCCTTTACTCCTGGCTGTTTCTAGGAGGTGGAGGACACCGCACTTCTGAATATACACCAGACTTTGGATTCCGGATTCCTTCCCTCACATATCTTTTAAGAGTTCTGAAATAAAAAAAACTTTATGATCTTTGGAGCTTTCAAATACCTCTGCCCGCTAAAGAATGGTTTGACTGTATATTTGGGGAACTCAGAATCTTCCTCATTCTTTTCTATTCTGCTCTAATTTAAACCATGGCTGTCATGAGCCTCGTGTTTACTGAAAGTATAATCTATAAGCATGGAGCATTTGTTCATTGTAGGTAACAAGAGTGAATATTGCATACTTCCTCTTCATGCAGAGTGACTTACTGATAACATTTAGGTTTATTTTTAACAGAACTGTTTTCTTTAATCCTGTTCTTCTTAGTTTGATATTTTTATACATTGTGGACACATTGAGGTGCTCATGTTGTCATCCCAGTGACTGTCAGTTAATGCCAAAAGTGAAACCATTATGTTATTGCTTTTAGCAAGTTTCAACAATGGCCTAAAAATAAAAACAGCATCAACACTGAATTGTGACAGGATGAATTAAGTGACTCATATTAGATTTGATTCTTCTCAGAAATAAAGAGAAACTTCTTCCGTAAACAATTATCATTTTGAAATACCATATTTTAATAGGTTTCTAACATTCACAAAATCATTGAAGGGGCATGCATATTTTCAGGGAAAAGTAAGAAAAATGGAACCCAAATGTCATTTCATTGGAAAATTGAAATCTAGATATTCTTCTACTGGAGTTTTCAGCTAGGACACAATTTTGAGCCCTAGAGGAAAAGACAGTAGAGTGGGGATACCTGGATCCTGGGTCCACCACTAATTAGTCGTATTATTGCAATGCTTACTTTGTACTCTGAGTCTCAGCTACAGAACTGCCACATGTGCTGGACAAGGCATAACAGATGTATAAACCATTGAAAGAGAAAAAATCATTCACAGTTATAAGATATTTATTAGAAAAATGAAAGCATATGGTTGGTATCTATTTATATCATTTATATAAACACACATTGTAAGACAAGGCAGTACAGTACAGTGAAATAGGAAGTAAAGGATAAGAAAGGGAAGGACAAACACAGTTTGTGGGTGATAGATCAATAATGATTCTCTTCCATTTTTCCCACAGCAAAGTTACTTCCAATTTTCTTGAGTTGAAAGGAAACAAATTGTGTAAGAAATGTTTCTGCCCCATGGAAATCTTTGTATTTTTAGGAGCATGGAAATCTTTTTTGTTTTCATTTCCAAACTGAATGAAGAATATTAATTACTTAAGTCAGAATGTCAAGGTTGATTTTCTCAGATAGTGACATAAAATTTTACCAAGGTTTTTTTTTTTTTTTGTCTAGTGTCTTTTCAAGTTTAACATGCCACAGATTTGCCTACAGCCCATACAACTTCTAACAACTGGCCCGTTTATTTCTTGAGGCCATAGACACGGCTAATGTCTCCTCCTTGTCCTTCTCTTCCCAATCCTCGTCCTTCCCGTCACCCTTGCCCACCATCTGTCTTTCCGCAGGCCCACACTGTTCTTCCTTGGGCAGATGTCCCTTGATCCATTTATCTCCCCTATTGTCTTTATTTGCTTTTTGTTTTTTTCTCTCCCATTCATACTCTGTGCTGGTTTGAATGTATTATGTCCCCCAGAAAAAGCCATGTTCTTTGATGCAATCTTGTGGGGCAGACATAACAGTGGGGATTGGGTTGGAATGTTTGGATTGGGTTGTTTGCATGGAGATGTGCCCCACCCAACTGTAGATGATAACTGATGGGATATTTCCATGGAGGCATGGCCCCACCCATTCGGGGTGGGCCTTGATCAGTGGAGCCATATAAACGTGCTGACTCAGGGAGATGGAACTGAGTGCAGCTGTGAGTGATGTTTTGAAGAGGAGCAAGCTTGCTAGAGAGGAATGTCCTGGGAGAAAGCCATTTTGAAACCAGAACTTTGGAGCAGACACCAGCCACGTGCCTTCCCAGCTAACAGAGGTTTTCCGGACGCCATTTGCCATCCTCTGGTGAAGGTACCTGATTACTGATGTGTTACCTTGGACACTTTATGGCCTTAAGACTAACTGTATAGCCAAATAAACCCCCTTTTTATAAAAGCCAATCCATCTCTGGTGTTTTGCATTCTGCAGCATTAGCAAACTAGAACATACTCCATTTTTCTCCCTCTCATTTCCCCTGTCTCTTTTCTTCCTCCTTCTTCATTGACAGCAGTATGAAATGGACCTGTAGTTTAAAAATATTTGGTACATTAAATTATAAAGTTTTGCATTTCTTATTCTAATTTCAGAATAGGATAAATGTATTTGTTTCTATGTCTCTTCAGCAACCACAGTCAAATGAGAGTAGTTAGAATAAAGATACGTGTGATGTGTGGTGCCTGCACAGGTGGGTATGCAGGTGTGTTTTTGGTGAGTTAGCTGCTCAGATCATTGCAGTAGTCAGTGAAGACAACAGTGTCAGCTTCTTCTGTTCGCCCTTCCAGAGTCACATTTCACCCTTCTCTCCCCTGTTTTCTACCCCTTGAAATTAATCTGCATGAAATCCATCAACAACAGCCTTCAAGGTGGGGTTTGGCAAGTGGGGAGCCCTGGGAGGATATAGGAGGAAGGTCCCTGCTCTATTCAGGTTGACTCCCCCTTTCTTTATGAGTTCTGGTAACCTCTACTTCCCTTTGTCCCTTCAGCTTGGGTTCTTCCACTATCCGATTTACTTCCTGTGCCAGTTTGTATCTATTATGTCCCCCAGAATAAGCCATATTCTTTGATGCAATCTTGTGGGGGCAGATGTGTTAGTGTTGATTAGATTGTAATTCTTTGAGTGTTTCCATGGAGAAGCACCCCACCCAACTGTAGGTGATAACTCTGATTAGATAATTTCCATGGAGGTGTGGCCCCACCCATTCAGCATGGGCCTTAATTATTTACTAGAGCACTATATAAACTCAGACAGAAGGAGTGAGCTTGCTACAGCCACAAGGAACACTTGGACGAACACACAGAGAACTGAGAGTGACATTTTGAGGAGGAGCTGCAGCTAGGAGAGGACAAAACTCCCCAAGAGCAACATTTTGCAGAATGCCATTGTGAAACGTAACCTGGGGGCAAGCAGACACCAGTCACCAGCATTCTGAGCTAACAGAGGTTTTCTGGACACCAATGGCCATCCTTCAGTGAAGGTATCCCTTACCTTGGACTCTTTATGGCCTCAAGACTGTAACTTCGTAACCAAATAAACCTCCTTCATAGAAGCCAATCCATTCCTGGTGTTTTACGAAAAGGCAGCATTAGCAAACTGGAACACTTCCCCAATACCCCATCTATAACATTCTAATTACATCCTTTATAAACACTCTCCTTAAATTATCCTGTGTGAGTGTGTCATTCACTTCCTATTGGAAACCTGGTTGTTACAATATTCAATTATTTATTCATTTGTTCAGCAAATATTTCTTCAGCGTCCACTGAGTGCCAGACATGGAACTAGGTCTCGGGACTATGGATGGTGGTCAAAAACCAGTCATAGTCCCTGACCTCATAGAGATTATAATTTAGTGTGGAAATATTTCTCCACCTTTGTAGGTGACCATAGCTGACAGAATTTACCATGTTTTCATTAGATATTTGAGATCTTATAACTCAAACAACGTAAATGTCACCCTTCAAGCTTTGCAAGCAATTGCTTTTTCTCCTTAGAGAAACTTCCTAATACACATTCTGCCCAAGGGCATGTGGGAGTAGCAGGTGCAGGCATTTCCTGACAGGAGCATACTAATTAGCTGTCAATAAATTCCACCTGGCTAGAGGCACCTGCTGGAGGCAGATTTCCAGTGCTCTAAAAGCCTTTCCCAGACAGGCTCATCCAAATATGTGTAAACAACATCTTACAGGCCTTGGACAGCACTTTGTCTTGGAGGAATATTTTGTTTGACTTACCTTGCAGGAGGTTCATTTCATTTCATTTCATTTTATTTCATTTCATTTCAAGGTACGAAAACCTAATCAAATGTCACAATCAGAAAAAAAAATCAAGGAGAATGTTTCTGTTTTTTTGTTTTTTTAATTCAGAGAGGCTTACCATATTTAAGTTGTGGCTTTAAAAATCATCCTACTTGCAGCCTGCAGGATGAATCTATCAGGATTGCTCCTCAAGGTTTCTTTCTGTTGTTGTTCAGTCTAGTAAATGCTTTTTTATAGTCATAACAAGAAAAGGCTTCCTTCAGATTTTTAGTCTTAGCTAGAGATCCCTAATGTGCAATGCTGTGGAGAGAAAAATAATTTGAAAATTCTAACCGGTTATTGAAGAGGAGGAGGGGAGGAGGATAACAGCAACTCCTTCCTCCCTTTCTTCCTCCTCCTCCTCCCCCCCTTCTCTCTCTCTCTCTCTCTCTCTCTCTCTCTCAGTTCTGGTACAGTATTAAAAAGAAGAAATCCTCAGATATGGGAAATTATAACTTCAAGTTTCTCCTGGCAGAATGGGAAAGTTTCTGTTACTAGCATCTAAAAAAACACAAAGAAACAACCATAGGAAATAAAGATATTTAACACTCAGCTCTTTTAAAAAATCTTGATGCCCAGACCACAAATAAAATCATTCAGTTAGAATCTCTGGGTGTGTGAAGCAGGTACTGAAATGTTTTAAAGCTCCCTAGGTAATTCCAATATGTAAGCAAGATTGAGAGGCACAGTCTTGGATGGAGAATAACTAAATTTGCTTTATTTGTTACTTTTACATCTACTTCAAGAATCAGATATTTATAATATTATAAGATAAATGATAAAGGGGGAACATAGATAAAGAAAAGCATTAGAAAATATTTAAGGACATATAATTTACATGAGAAACTGGAGAATTTTCGGTCCTAAGCTTCCATACCTTCATGTAAAACAGAAATTTATGAATTACATGAATTTCATTGGCTAACAGAAGGAAAATGTGTTTCTCATTATTGAGGTATTGAATGCCCTGCCATTCTCTATTTGTATGTTGTCTTTTGACCCTTTTCTCATTCTGGTCCCTCTGTTTAGAATATTCTCCCTCATCATCTGGCAATTCCTGGTTTCCCTGATTCATCCTTCAAAGCTAGTTCAAATGCCTCCTCTCCTGTAAAGCAATTATCTATGCTCTCCTCTTCCTAGTTTAAATTATCCCTCCTTATTCTGTATTCCCTTAATAACTATGATTTCTTAAATGTCAATTATATGCCACAATTTTGCTTCTGATTTTATAAGTATTATCTCTAATTCTGACAACTCTTTATCACCCTTATTTTACAGAAGAGAAAGCCATGGCTCAGAGAGACCAAGTAATTTATCTATGTTCACCCTGCAAATGCTCTCCTGCCTCAGGGCCTTTGCACTTGCACTTTGGACTCTTTCTTCTGCTTGAGATGCTATGCCTCCATATCTTGGCCTGGCAGACTTTTTATTTCCAGTCAGCTTTCCATTTAAAAGTCACCTCTTTAAAGAAGTCTTCCCTGATCACCCCACTATATCATATTTGCCCATTTCATTTTTTTTCTTAATAGTAGTCTATTAATTTGTGAAAGTAGCTTATTTATTTACTTGTTTATTTATATATTGTCCATCTATTCTACTAGAATGTAGGGAGCATGAGAGGAAGGCATTCATCAGCCCCATTCCCCATTTTACCCGCAGCTCCTGGAACAGTGCCTGGGATGTATTGGATGGATGGATGGATGGATGGATGGATGGATGGATGGATGGAAAATCTTGGACATTACCCTACGCCATTCTACTCCATGCTCTTTCTACTTGATGTTAAAAGTCCATGCACCATTTAAAATTGTATACACCTAAACATTTATATCATAAAAAAGTTAAGCTAATACTGACAGTTATAACATCTTTTCAAAATAACCCAACCACTTCTTTTCAACTTAATTTAATAATGGAATAATTCATTCAAATCAAGTCATTATAAAAATTAAAAAGTGTAAGTATTTATTAAGTGACTATTAAATACATAGATCGTTGCTTGATGCTTGGCTTACAATGGTGAATGTAAAAGACATATTCCACATTTATAGCACTTACAGTTTGATGGTAAAATAAACACATTCATAATATCATATTACAATTTGCATGTGTAACATGAGAAGAAACAGCCTAAATTTTCTCCACTAAATATCACACATCTATGTGGCTGATTTTTGAACTGTCTTCGTAATGCTCCCCCTAGAACCATGTCCTCAGCCTCTCTGCCCTCCGAGAGGAGCACAGTTGTGTTTGTCAGAACCTCAACTCGATTGCCTATTTGGATAAGTTACTGAAATGCTCAGAGCTTAATTTCCCCATCTCTAAAGCGGGTGTGATAATTTCTATGTTGTCACAATGTAATGTGATCAAAAAAACACAAAAACAAAAACACAGAGCACCTGGTGACATAAAGCGGGAGATAACACGATAAGGTTTCAGAGCTGCTGTGGTTTCTCACATTCCCCAGCATCCCAGCGGAATTAGGCAGCCTTGGATGATACTCCCTGAACTCAGCGAAGATTCCACCAGGTGGGAGACGCTTCCTTTGCCATTTTCAAGGGGGTTTTACACCTTACTGGTTTCATCCAGACTGTTCTGGAGACTCTGGCTATATGCCTGCCTCCTCACTAGGTGCAAATAACCAGTGCAAAACAAAATTAGAACCTTCCTGAGTGTTTACATCGGGGCTGGATGAAGCGAGGCTGTATTTCCCAGGCCCAGGCTCCAGCAGGCCCTCCTGAAACACCCAGCTCTCAGAGATTAAATATGGAAATGTTTAAAGCACCTAGCACACAACAGGCACTCAGTCTATTAAAACTGGAATTTAGTGACATGTAAACTAGTATCTATAATTCTAAAGGTAGGTTACTATATTACTAGATTGACCTGAAAAGGTAATATTCTAGGAGCTGAGTTCTCTTTATTGCTCAAGTCACTCAGTAATAGCCATTTATTATTATTAAATGTTATTTTGTGTATTATTCAGTGTAATCTGCTCAGAGTATTATTCAGATTTTTCATATTCCCAACCACTTATGCATTTATGATATCCTAATTTTCCTAAAAAGGAACATTATTCACCTTTGCATATAATCTATACTGGTGGATATAAAATATTTTATTCATTATTTTACTCATTATTTTACAAGAACAATAGTATATATGCTTATGAAGGTGATTATTCATATATTTAATTGGCTTTAGTCAAAAGAAGCTTTCTCCTGATTCTCTTCACAGTAAGAATAGCAAATCATACTATTTCTGAATATGAATCAGACATTTTAAAAAAGCCATTCAATTGCATTACATTATATATGAAAACATATTGTGAATAAGTATTTTTATATATATTATTTTAATATTTTCTTATATACGGTGCCATATTTGGGCTTCCCACAATCTAGATATAAACCACTTTATATTCAACCCCAATTGCTCTTAGCATATGCAGAAACTGTTAAAAAGGACAACTGTCTGTTGGTAAAATTAAGAGGTGATTAAATAAAGTATAAAAACAAACCTGATCATGTCATGGCACCTCACCAACAGGCGACACACACACAAACACACACATGCAGACGTGTGCATGCATGCTGTCCTCAAATCCTTCATTGACTTTATATTTCTCAGGATAGAGACAAAACTCCTTTCCATAGCCTATGATGCCCTTTTCTCTCTAGCCCCAGTGCAGCCCTCAGTGCCTTGATGCTCTGCATTAGCCACCGTGACCTCCTTTCAGTCTACTGACCATGACCCCTGTCTACCTCAGGACATGGGTTCTTCCTCTGCCTAAAATAGTCTTCCCTTTCCTTGTTGGGTGATTTTTTTCTGTAACTGAACCCACAATATCTCCAAGGTATGCCTGTAGTTGTACAATGATATCCAGTGGAATGAATGGTATTCAAAAAAGCACTCATGATTAATGAACCAATGTATGGCACCTGTTTTTGACCTTCTGGATTAGGTAAAATACTTCAATAATAGACTCTAAGCATCACATAGCACTCCACCAAATTTGTCTCCACTGCAATTTCACATTTGCTTGTGTGAACACTTGATTAGTATACTACTTGCCTCCCCATCCGCTTTAGACTAGGGGTTCCATGAGGGAGCTTCTCAGTTTTCACTCATCATTACATTCCCCAATGCCTAGCAAATTTCCTTGAATAGTAGGAGCTTGATAAATATTTGTGGGAAGAATGAAAAATGAGTATAAGTGACGTGTGAAATTACGTAATGTTGGCCAGGTTTCAAGCTCATATATTTGTGCGTTTGAACTATCAGAAGACATAACAGATTGCTTATCTGTTCAGAATATTGAATAAAAAAAATTCAGTGATGAAGTGCTGTTTGTTTCTGCCCTTGCTTTTGATTCCTTAGGGCACCTGCTAATTTGCCAAATGCCTTTGATGAAGATGTTTGCATTTTCTTTGATTTTTATTTGTTTTCTTGTTGTCATCAGGGAGCAGAATGCCTGTCTGACTCACCCTGACAGATCAGCTATGGCAGGTCTGCTGGTATAGAAAATTCTCTACCCCTAAGGCTTTTAGCTCTCCTGCAGGGAAGGCTCATGAGCAAATGCTGTCATTAGCAACCACGCATTGCTGAAGAGGACATGAAGTGAGAAAATGTCAGACACTGTTTCAGTGTACAGATTTTAGTAGAAAACCATGAAGAGTTTTCAGGATATTGAATATAGATTAAATAAAAAAAACAACAACCTCTAACCCAATTCCTGAGAACTTCACTTATTTTTATTTTCTTATTTTTCCTGCCTATCTTTTAAAAATTAGTACAATTGCCCTCTTGTATTTTTCTGGGAAACATACCATAGTCAGAGAATTTTTTAGCTATACCATTGGATTTCACTTCACTTTTTACATAGTCTATTTCATACCTTGTTTAAAATCATCAAAACCAAAACCTTTCCTAAAGCTATGACAATATTCATATCAAGCTCCCTTACATAAAATCTTTTTCTCCTTTACCTACAAGCAAGTACACTGTGTTGTCCTGCAGATAGTCAGTAAACAGTCGTTGAATTAATGAACATGAAAAATTACTATATATTTGTGTATTTCCCCCCTCATTAACCAGTCTGGGAGGTAGTAACACTGCATTTAGTTTTGTAAAAAAATGTTTGTTTATAATTTTCTAAAACTACAAACCAAAGTAATAATCCTATGCTTTACATGGGAACACAAATTTGGGTGAATGGATAGATTCAGCCAATAAATGAATTCCTTATAAAAATAGCATTGATTAGAATAATAGAATTGAAGCAGATTTCTTAATTAGTACCTATGAGATAATTGTGCTGAGGCTATTTTCTTTCAGGTTGTTGTAGTTCAGGGGGTGTCTATGCTTTATTTATAAATAGAGCAGGATATGGAAGGGAAGGAAGATTTTGAGGTTTAATTATAAGGTTTAGCAGGAAAAAAGCCATAGAATGATTCTTTAACACACCGGCATCTAAATAAATAGGTACAATAGAAATTCTCTTGCATGACTTCACTAGAACCTGTACTGTAGCTGGTTAATTAAAAGGCAATAAGGTAGATACAGATATCTGGGGGTGGGGGTGGGGTTCTGTATGGGGTTTGTATTGTACTTGCAACTGTCCTATATGTTTGAAATTATTTCAAAAGAAAAATAAAAAAGAAAGTCAATTAAAGGGAGGAATCATTAAAAAGTGATTCATATACACCTAAAATATTTTATTTTAACATAATAAAGGTTCATTTATTAAACAGTCTTTTGAGATGAGGCCAAGAACTTGAGTATGTGTCTGCAAACTGAAGATTTTAATATTCTTTCTTGTGTAAACCACACCTGTAATATATCATTTTCATTTCCAATTCGAGTTTCATTAAAGTAGAATAACACTTATAAAGCTATCTAAAGGCAGAAGCATTTAAAATTTACTGTAATGTTTTACAGTTGTTTCAGTCATACCTAATTCTATAGCGATTTTTTATCAACTTGCTTGTATCAATTCTTCATAAAACATTTGAAGAAACAACCCTTTATTTTCACAATCACAAATCATCAGTTTTATATAATGTTAATTGTTACTTAATTACAGTAAGAACAGCTGGCTTTCGCAGGTAAACAAAGAAACATAATTGGTATTTTTTTTTTTTTTTTTTCACTTTTGCAAACCTTACCATTTATTTTCTTTTTTTTTTTTCTTTTTTTTTTTTTTTTAATCATCATTTTATTGAGATATATTCACATACCACGCAGTCATACAAAACAAATTGTACTTTCGATTGTTTACAGTACCATTACATAGTTGTACATTCATCACCTAAATCAATCCCTGACACCTTCATTAGCACACACACAAAAATAACAAGAATAATAATTAGAGTGAAAAAGAGCAATTGAAGTAAAAAAGAACACTATGTACCTTTGTCTGTTTGTTTGCTTCCCCTACTTTTCTACACATCCATCCATAAACTAGACAAAGTGGAGTTTGGTCCTTATGGCATTCCCAATCCCACTGTCACCCCTCATAAGCTACATTTTTATACAACTGTCTTCGAGATTCATGGGTTCTGGGTTGTAGTTTAATAGTTTCAGGTATCCACCACCAGCTACTCCAATTCTTTAGAACCTAAAAAAGGTTGTCTAAAGTGTGCGTAAGAGTGCCCACCAGAGTGATCTCTCGGCTCGTTTTGGAATCTCTCTGCCACTGAAGCTTATTTCATTTCCTTTCACATCCCCCTTTTGGTCAAGAAGATGTTCTCCATCCCACGATGCCGGGTCTACATTCCTCCCCGGGAGTCATATTCCACGTTGCCAGGGAGATTCACTTCCCTGGGTGTCTGATCCCACGTAGGGGGGAGGGCAGTGATTTCACCTTTCAAGTTGGCTTAGCCAGAGAGAGAGGGCCACATCTGAGCAACAAAGAGGCATTCAGGAGGAGACTCTTAGGCACAAATACAGGGAGGCCTAGCCTCTCCTTTGCAGCAACCGTCTTCCCAAGGGTAAAACTTATGGTAGAGGGCTCAACCCATCAAACCACCAGTCCCCTATGTCTGTGGTCATGTTAGCAACCATGGAGGTGGGGTAGGCGAATACCCCTGCATTCTCCACAGGCTCCTCAAGGGGGCACTACATCTTTTTTTTTTTTTTTTTTTCCCTTGTTTGTCTTTTTTCTTTTTCTTTTTTTTTTTTTTTTAACTTTCCCTTCTTTTTTCAAATCACCTGTATGAAAAAAAACGTTAAAAAGAAAACAAACATACAATAAAAGAACATTTCAAAGAGACCATAGCAAGGGAGTAAGAAAAAGACAACTAACCTAAGATAACTGCTTAACTTCCAACATGTTCCTACTTTACCCCAAGAAAGTTACATAATAAGCAACATTTCAGTGAACTTGTTCCTAGTACATCCATCAGAAATTAACAGACCATAGTCATTTCTGGGCATCCCCAGAACGTTAAATAGCTTATCTGTTCTTCTTGGATTATTGTTCCCCCTTCCTTAATTGCTCTCTACTGCTAGTTCCCCTACATTCTACATTATAAACCATTTGTTTTACATTTTTCAAAGTTCACATTAGTGGTAGCATATAATATTTCTCTTTTTGTGCCTGGCTTATTTCGCTCAGCATTATGTCTTCAAGGTTCATCCATGTTGTCATATGTTTCACCAGATCGTTCCTTCTTACTGCCGCGTAGTATTCCATCGTGTGTATATACCACATTTTATTTATCCACTCATCTGTTGAAGGACATTTGGGTTGTTTCCATCTCTTGGCAATTGTGAATAATGCTGCTATGAACATTGGCGTGCAGATATCTGTTCGTGTCACTGCTTTCCGATCTTCCGGGTATATACCGAGGAGTGCAATCGCTGGATCGAATGGTAGCTCTATATCTAGTTTTCTAAGGAACTGCCAGACTGACTTCCAGAGTGGCTGAACCATTATACAGTCCCACCAACAATGAATAAGAGTTCCAATTTCTCCACATCCCCTCCAGCATTTGTAGTTTCCTGTTTGTTTAATGGCAGCCATTCTAACCGGTGTTAGATGGTATCTCATTGTGGTCTTAATTTGCATCTCTCTAATAGCTAGTGAAGCTGAACATTTTTTCATGTGTTTCTTGGCCATTTGTATTTCCTCTTCAGAGAACTGTCTTTTCATATCTTTTGCCCATTTTATAATTGGGCTGTCTGTACTATTGTCATTGAGTTGTAGGATTTCTTTGTATATGCAAGATATCAGTCTTTTGTCAGATACATGGTTTCCAAAAATTTTTTCCCATTGAGTTGGCTGCCTCTTTACCTTTTTGAGAAATTCCTTTGAGGTGCAGAAACTTCTAAGCTTGAGGAGTTCCCATTTATCTATTTTCTCTTTTGTTGCTTGTGCTTAGGGTGTAAAGTCTAGGAAGTGGCCTCCTAATACAAGGTCTTGAAGATGTTTTCCTACATTATCTTCTAGGAGTTTTATGGTACTTTCTTTTATATTGAGATCTTTGGTCCATTTTGAGTTAATTTTTGTGTAGGGGGTGAGGTAGGGGTCCTCTTTCATTCTTTTGGATATGGATATCCAACTCTCCCAGCCCCATTTGTTGAAAAGACCATTATGGCTCAGTTCGGTGACTTTGGGGGCCTTATCAAAGATCAGTCGGCCATAGATCTGAGGGTCTATCTCTGAATTCTCAATTCGATTCCATTGATCTATATGTCTATCTTTGTGCCAGTACCATGCTGTTTTGGCAACTGTGGCTTTATAATAAGCTTCAAAGTTAGGGAGTGTAAGTCCTCCCACTTCGTTTTTCTTTTTTAGAGTGTCTTTAGCAATTCGAGGCATCTTCCCTTTCCAAATAAATTTGATAACTAGCTTTTCCAAGTCTGCAAAGTAGGTTGTTGGAATTTTGATTGGGATTGCATTGAATCTGTAGATGAGTTTGGGTAGAATTGACATCTTAATGACATTTAGCCTTCCTATCCATGAACATGGAATATTTTTCCATCTTTTAAGGTCCCCTTCTATTTCTTTTAGTAGAGTTATGTAGTTTTCTTTGTATAGGTCTTTTACATCTTTGGTTAAGTTTATTCCTAGGTACTTGATTTTTTTAGTTGCTATTGAAAATGGTATCTTTTTCTTGAGTGTCTCTTCAGTTTGTTCATTTCTAGCATATAGAAACATTACTGACTTATGTGCATTAATCTTGTATCCCGCTACTTTGCTAAATTTGTTTATTAGCTCTAGTAGGTGTATCGTTGATTTCTCAGGGTTTTCTAGATATAAGATCATATCATCTGCAAACAATGACAGTTTTACTTCTTCTTTTCCAATTTGGATGCCTTTTATTTCTTTGTCTTGCCGGATTGCCCTGGCTAGCACTTCCAGCACAATGTTGAATAACAGTGGTGATAGCGGGCATCCTTGTCTTGTTCCTGATCTTAGAGGGAAGGCTTTCAGTCTCTCACCATTGAGTACTATGCTGGCTGTGGGTTTTTCATATATGCTCTTTATCATGTTGAGGAAGTTTCCTTCAATTCCTACCTTTTGAAGTGTTTTTATCAAAAAGGGATGTTGGATTTTGTCAAATGCTTTTTCAGCATCTATTGAGATGATCAATTGATTTTTCCCTTTCGAGTTTTTAATGTGTTGTAATACATTGATTGTTTTTCTTATGTTGAACCATCCTTGCATGCCTGGAATGAACCCCACTTGGTCATGGTGTATGATTTTTTTAATGTGTCTTTGGATTCGATTTGCAAGTATTTTGTTGAGGATTTTTGCATCTATATTCATTAGGGAGATCGGCCGGTAGTTTTCCTTTTTTGTAGCATCTTTGCCTGGTTTTGGTATTAGATTGATGTTAGCTTCATAAAATGAGTTAGGTAGTGTTCCATTTTTTTCAATGTTTTGAAAGAGTTTGAGTAAGATTGGTGTCAGTTCTTTCTGGAAAGTTTGGTAGAATTCCCCTGTGAAGCCATCTGGCCCTGGGCATTTATTTGTGGGAAGATTTTTGATGACTGATTGGATCTCTTTGCTTGTGATGGGTTGGTTGAGGTCTTCTGTTTCTTCTCTGGTCAGTCTAGGTTGTTCATATGTTTCCAGGAAATTGTCCATTTCTTCTACATTATCCAGTTTGTTGCCATACAGTTGTTCATAATATCCTCTTATAATTTTTTTAATTTCTTCAGGATCTGCAGTTATGTCACCTTTTTCATTCATTATTTTGTTTATACGGGTCTTCTCTCTTTTTGATTTTGTCAGTCTAGCTAGGGGCTTGTCAATCTTGTTGATCTTCTCAAAGAACCAACTTTTGGTGATATTTATCCTTTCTATTGTTTTTTTGTTCTCTATGTCATTTATTTCTGCTTTAATCCTTGTTATTTCTTTTCTTGTACTTGGTTTAGGATTGGTTTGCTGTTCATTTTCTAGCTTCTTCATTTGATCCATTAGTTCTTTGATTTTGGCTCTTTCTTCCTTTTTAATATATGCGTTTAGTGCTATAAATTTCCCCCTTAGCACTGCTTTTGCTGCATCCCATAGGTTTTGGTATGTTGTGTTCTCATTTTCATTCGTCTCTATATATTTAGCAATTTCTCTTGCTATTTCTTCTTTAACCCACTGATTGTTTAGGAGTGTGTTGTTTAACCTCCAGGTATTTGTGAATTTTCTAAGTCTCTGATGGTTATTGACTTCTAATTGTATTCCATTGTGGTCAGAGAATGTGCTTTGAATAATTTCAATCTTTTTAAATTTATTGAGGCTTGTTTTATGTCCCAGCATATGATCTATTCTGGAGAAAGTTCCGTGAGCACTAGAAAAGTATGTGTATCCTGGTGATTTGGGATGTAATGTCCTGTAGATGTCTGTTAAATCTAATTCATTTATCAGATTGTTTAGGTTTTCAATTTCCTTATTGGTCTTCTGTCTGGTTGATCTATCTATAGGAGAAAGTGATGTGTTGAAGTCTCCCACAATTATTGTGGAAACATCAATTGCTTCCTTTAGTTTTGCCAATGTTTCTCTCATGTATTTTGTGGCACCTTGATTGGGTGCATAGACATTTACGATTGTTATTTCTTCTTGCTGAATTGCCCCTTTTATTAGTATGTAGTGGCCTTCTTTGTCTCTCAAAACATCCCTGCATTTGAAGTCTATTTTATCTGAGATTAATATTGCTACACCTGCTTTCTTTTGGCTGTAGCTTGCATGAAATATTTTTTTCCATCCTTTCACTTTCAGTTTCTTTGTGTCCCTGTGTCTAAGATGAGTCTCTTGTATGCAACATATTGATGGTTCATTTTTTTTGATCCATTCTGCGAATCTATATCTTTTAATTGGGGAGTTTAATCCATTTACATTCAACGTTAAAACCGTGAAGGCATTTCTTGAATCGGCCATCTTATCCTTTGGATTATGTTTGCCATATTTTTCCCTCTCTCTATTAATATCCTTTATTGTACCCATACCGAATCTCTTTAGTACTGAACCTTTCTCCAAGTCTCTCTGTCCTGTCTTTGTTTCTCTGTCTGTAGGGCTCCCTTTAGTATCTCCAGTAGGGCAGGTCTCTTGTTAGCAAATTCTCTCAGCATTTCTTTGTCTGTGAAAAATTTAAGCTCTCCCTCAAATTTGAAGGAGAGCTTTGCTGGATAAAGTATTCTTGGCTGGAAATTCCTCTCTCTCAGAATTTTAAATATATCGTGCCACTGCCTTCTCGCCTCCATGGTGGCTGCTGAGTAGTCACTACTTAGTCTTATGCTGTTTCCTTTGTATGTGGTGAATTGCTTTTCTCTTGCTGCTTTCAGAACTTGCTCCTTCTCTTCTATGTTTGACAGTGTGATCAGTATATGTCTCGGAGTGGGTTTTTTTTGATTTATTCTATTTGGAGTTCGCTGAGCATTTATGATTTGTGTATTTATGTTGTTTAGAAGATTTGGGAAGTTTTCCCCAACAATTTCTTTGAGTACTCTTCCTAGACCTTTACCCTTTTCTTCCCCTTCTGGGACACCAATGAGTCTTATATTCGGACGTTTCATATTATCTATCATATCCCTGAGGTCCATTTCGAGTTTTTCAATTTTTTTTCCCCATTCTTTCTTTTATGCTTTCATTTTCCATTCTGTCATCTTCCAGGTCACTGATTCGTTGTTCAACTTCCTCTAGTCTTGTACTATGAGTGTCCAGAATCTTTTTAATTTGGTCAACAGTTTCTTTAATTTCCATAAGATCATCCATTTTTTTATTTAGTCTTGCAATGTCTTCTTTATGCTCTTCTAGGGTCTTCTTGATTTCCTTCATATCCCGTACTAGGGTCTCATTGTTCATCTTTAGTTCTTTGAGTAGCTGCTCTAGGTGTGTCTCTTCTGGTCTTTTGATTTGGGTGCTTGGGCTTGGGTTATCCATATCGTCTGGTTTTTTCATATGCTTTATAATTTTCTGTTGTTTTTGGCCTCGTGGCATTTGCTGACCTTGATAGGGTTCTTTTAGGGTTTGTAGACCAGTTGAAGTCCTTATCTCTAATTTATCAGATCTACAGCTTCGTGGAGTACACTTTCTCTAACTAACCAGCAGGTGGCGTCCACGAGCCACCTGTTCTCCACAAGCCAGATCTCCCCTGCTTAGCCTTTTTGGTGAGTGGGGGAGTGAGTCTTGTGGGGCCCAATTGGTGTCCCAAGCTTGCGTGTGTAGTTGGTGTTGCCTGCCCTGTATGTGGGGCGTGTTTCTGGGCAGTCGGGGAGGGGGGGTGGCCCTAACAATCAAATCTCCCTGATGATCCTAGAGTTTTAAAGCTACTGCAATAGTCTAATCCTTCAGTTCATTCCTGCCACAGTTTGTCTCTGCCACTGACCCACAAGTCTTTGGTATTGGCGTATGGCTCCTGAGACTTGCAAGTGGGCCCCTCTTCCAGGCTGTGCACCCCGGGTCCTCTGTTGAAGGATGACTGTGCTATGTCACAGGTGAGTGCCGTCCCCCCAGGGCAGTTCTGGGCTGCTGGGCTGTGTTGGGAGGCTCCCAGTCTGCTCAAATGATGGCTGAATGGGGCTCTGTTAATTCACACTGCTCCCCCTTCCCAGCTCTGGGACATTCAGCTGAGGTTGCAGGGAAGGCTAATGTCCACGCCCAGTTTTGTGGTGTGTGCCTGTTATTTGAAGCACTTCCGTCACACTGGGTTGTCTGGGGCAGCTCTGGGCTATGGGGCTGGCGATGGGCAGGAGTGTTTCCTGTCCACCAGGATGGTGGCTGTGAGCAGACACCCCCCTTTTCTTGGGAAGTTGTGTTGTTTAGTGAATTTTCTCAGCCACTGGATTATTGCCTTTTGTCTCAGAGCTCTCTTAGTTCTGCTCTTGACTTGACGTGCCCAAATTTCAATTCTTTGAAGCTTTCTGTATTGAGCTTCTTAGAGTAATTGTTTTAGAAAAAGCAAAAAGGATTTAAAAAAAAAAAAAAAAAAAAAAAAAACCGGCCCTCCTCAGAGATCTAATGGGTTATTGAAATGCTAATAGACAAAGCAACCAGGGCCATTAAGGAAAGGTGCACAGGGCAGAGAGATCAGCCTTGCTTCGGGATTTGCATATGCGCCTCAAGGCCTGATCTCCGCCCTTCCCCTTTCTGTGTTCACCAGAACTCCAAAAATCCTCTGCTTTTACTTTGGAGCTTCTCGTGTTGTTTTCCTTCTATGCCCGTCTCCTCTCTGCTGGGCTGGCTGCTCTCAGAGTCTCTGGTGTCTGGCCTCAGTCTATCTATGGTTGGAGTTTGAATCAGTAGAATGAGTTTCCGATAAGAGCAGCCACTGCAATTCTCCCTTCTCCTTCCTGGAGCTGACAGCCCCTCCTCCCCCGGGACTGAGCCTGGCAGGGAGGGGCGCGGGTCCCCTGGCCACAAAAACTTACAGATTTCGCTGATCTCAGCAGTTCCACGTTTTCATGAGTGTTGTATGAAGTATGCCCAAAGACAGATTGCTCTGTGGTGTCCAGTCCACGCAGTTCCTGGCTTTTTACCTACTTTCCTGGAGGAGTAACTAAAACATACAGCTCACCAGTCTGCCATCTTGCCCCGCCTCCCATAATTGGTATTGATTTTGGTAAGCAACACGGTTGGAGAGGAAAAGGAGAAGTGCATAAGTGCGCTAAAGGGTAGTCTATCAGTGATTGGGAAGGCCATCAGCAGTTCATGTTTTACAGATGGAATGAAGAGTAGTAGTTAATCTAACAATTTGGTTCATTCTAACTGAAAAATTTTCTTTTAAAATTTTACTTTACCTTTATCTTAAGGGTAACACATTTATTGTAGAAAATTTTTAAAATGCTTATACATACATACATACATATATATGTGTATGTATTTCATATATATAAATGTGAAAACTAAAACCACCCATAGAATTCTTTCTATGTACTGGCATACCTCAGAGATATTGCAGGTTCTGCTTCTAGACCACTGTGGTGAAGCAAATATCGCAGTCAAGCAAGTTGCACAAATTTTTTGGTTTCCCAGTTCATATAAAAGTTATGTTTACACTATACTGTAGTCTGTTAAGTGTGCAATAGCATTATGTCTAAAAAAAAGTATATACCTAATTTAAAATGTAACACAGAGACACAAAGTGAGCACATGCTGTTGAAAAATGGTGCCAATTAATTTGCTGGAAGCTGGGTTGCCACAAACCTTCAATTTGTAAAAAACGCAGTATCTGCAATGTGCAATAAAGCAATGCACAATAAAATGAGTTATGTCTGTATAAAAGCCTCCATGAGTTGAGGACACACAATGCACCATCTGGAAAGTTACTATAAGTATTTTCATAATTCCTCCAATGATTCCAAATTAATATTCTATTATGCATGGATCACTTGTAATAGCTTTAAATACATCCATGTTTTTAACTCATACTGGATTGTCATATAAAGGTATAAAAAGATTTACTTAAAATGAGCCAATATTCCTGTTATAACTAATTATTTCAGTACTTTTGTTGGACCCATAACTAGAATTTCTAGATTTCCTTCTTTTCCATGAACCCCCCCCCCATAAAAGAGAGATTTTTAAAATCAATATAAAGGATATAAATCACTAATATGCAAATTATATGAAAATTTAAAATATTTAAATTTTTCTGGAATATCATATTCTTTGAACGGTATCTTAACTATTTAAAAATGAGGAAAGTTGGGTACAGTAAGATTAGTGTAACTCATCCAGTTAGTCAATGGAAGAATCAGGATTCAGAAACAGGCCTCTTCTCAATGTTGTAATATTTATGGATACCTGATTAATATGTAATTGATTATGATTTAAGTGAATGGTATCAAGTAAAAGAAAATGGCCACCACCACTGGACATCGCCAGGAGATGACCCACTCCCAAGAAAGGCTTGTCCAGAAGACAAAAACAATTGACCTGCTGGGGTTTTCTGAGAAAAGGGAACAAACCTTACTGGGTTGCTGATACAACTAGTTTCCAGTAGAGACAGCTTATTGGAATGGACAAGCCTACCATACTAATTAATCTATATCTGCTCCCCACTTTGTAATAGCACTCCATGTTAAATGGAAACTTACTATCAGCCCATCAGAACATTTCCTCGTTTGCTTCCTCATTCACCCTATATGAGCCTCCCCTTTCCACTCTCCCCACCGAGTTCCCTTCTACTTTCTCAGTGGGCTGCTTCCCAATTCATTAGTCGCTCAATAAAGCTGTTGAGATCCTAAACTGCAAGAAGTTTTTCTTTTATCAACAGTACGCTGTAATGGTCTGAGGTTCTGCTTTCTTCCTAAATGTACTTTCCTCTGTCAAAATGGCAGACATCTAACACCTCTAAGTGTATTCCCCATTAATAATTTAAACTTGTAACTATTTCTTTATAAAGCAATCACAGAACAGAAACAAAATGTCCTCAGAAAATAAAAACATTGAGTTGCTTTTTCAAAATGGCACCTGAGGTTTAAAGAATTCCAGAACTTGTTACAGATAAAAAAGATGTTCTGTACTGTGTTGCCCCGAAAGTCCTGTATATAATTTTGCAGCTAAGTTTTAGACTGTGGATAACTCAAGATTAAGGGTGGCCTTGGCTCAGTTTGCTTTCCCAGGTACCTAGCCCAGTGCCATATAAAGATGGTACAGAATGGATACTTGTTGGCTGACTTACTGCCTCCAATCATTTTTTTTTTTTAAGTGTGATCTCCAAATATTTCTTGGGTATTGTTTTAGTTTGCTAAAGCTGACAAAATGCAATATACCAGAAATGGGTGGGCTTTCAACAATGGGGATTTATTAGCTTACAAGTTTACAGTTCTAAGGCTAGGAAAATGTCCAGATTAAGGCATCAACAGGATGACACCTTTTCCCTGAAGAGAGGCTGCTGGTGATCCGGGACACCTCTGCCACATGGGAAGGCAGATGGTGATGTCTGCTGGTCTTTCCCTCTCTCCTGGGTTTCACTGCTTCCAGCTTCTGGCTTCAGTGGCTTCCTCTCTGAGCTTCTGTGTGTTTCTGTGTTAGTGTCTCTGTTTTTTTGTTGTTGTTGTTTGTTTGTTTTGTTTTGTTTTCCTTGTCTTTTATCCTCTATAAAAGATTCCAGTAAGAGGATTAAGACCCACCTTGAATGAGATGGGTCACATCTCAGTTGAAATAACCTAGTCAAAAGGTCCTACCTACAATAGGTCTACACCCACAGGAATGGATTAAAACAACATGATCTTTTCTGGGGTACATACAGCTTCAAACTATCACAGATATATACAGGTTTTATTTCTCTTCTCTTCAAACTTGAAGAGAAGAACTGCTTTCTCTACTTACCTTCCATATTTTCTGCTTAATCAACTGTTCTCCTTATCTACAGGCCTAGGTTTTACAGACCCGACTTGTTTTGTGTGTGCCCCTTTAAGGACACCCAGAGAAACAAAGAGTAAACATAAGTCCAAATTCCACAACACCTTCACAGAAGGGCTGTGCTTCAAGCAGATTTCTGATCATTTGAGGGTAGGAATATGAAAAGGATATGAGTTCCTATTGCTTATTAATTCCCCTCCTTTGTAGGCATACAGAGGAAATCTTTCTATATATAAAAACCTCCATTGGTTGGGGACCCAAATTTTTTTTTGTTTATTGCCTAAATATAGGGGAAAAGGCCTTATACAGATAAAATGTATTTGTATATATATATCCAAAGGCTAGAGGAGCTAACAGTTTTGTATAAAATTCTGCTATTATTTAAATTTCTACCTATAGTCAATCTACTAAGTTTAAACTGTGCATTATGTCTTTACAATGATGGAACTTAAGACTCTTTTCCTAAAGGTTGGGGAATTTGAGTAGATAGAAGTGTAATAAGCCATCTGTTGTCAGAGAATATATATTAGCAATGATTGCAATAGTTGAACCACAACTCAAACTTAGTGAAAAAGAATTGGCAATATCTCAGGAGCTCTTGTGAGTTTCTCTTTCTGAGTCTCTTTTATTTGTCTTCCTAGCTACAGATTGCTTTTCTAAATGCCTTTGTCATTTGAAACGTGGCTACCGATAGCTCCCATGTTCTGTCAAAAGTACCCAGAGACAAGCTACTCTCACACATTTTTTCTTCTGTTTCTTTAACAGTTGGATAATTTTGTTTCTTTCCCACTTGGTAAAGCCCCAGGGATGGGACTAGTTGGCCAAGCTTTGACTACTTTGACAGATCCAGTATGGGGACAACAAACTGTGATTGTGTGGTACACATTCTGAGAAAAGTGAAAGTGTCTGGGGGCGAGTGTAGAGTAGCGGTGGTGATGGTGATGGTAAGACAAAACAATGGATCCTTGTAAATACTTTAATTTCTTCACTGATACTCAACCAACTAAAACAAATCAGTTAAACTAAAGATACTAGGCACCAAGTGTCTGTCACCTTCATCACCTCTTCACTCATTACAACAACCCTGTTGTGAGTCAGTGGAGTGAACACTCATGGCTTTCCTGTTCAGAGCCCCTTTTTATACTGGGGAGTGCCCCCACAATTCTTCTATGGACTCACTTCTATGCATATTGTAACTGTGAGGTGTCTATGGAAGCTGCCTGCTATTTCAGTTCTGAGCATGGCCTCTGATCACATTTGAAAGTTCAAAGGCTGGTCCTTTGACCTAAGCTGGACCATGTCAAGTCCTTTCCTAGGATATTGGATTTAAAAACGAGAAATTAGTCTCTTTATGTCTCTAATGACAGAAATTTTAATGGATAAGAAATGTGGGGAGATGTTGGCAGCAATGCTTTATCACACATTTGAGGTGCAAAGGAAGCTGTGATGCAAGGAGAGAGAAAAATGAAGCAGACTGGCAGAGAAGCAGAGACAAAGGATGGCTCATGGCTCAAATTAGTTTCCTGAATGTCTGTTCTTCCCCACTACTCCCACAGGGCATTCTGGAAGGCCTGGAAAGGGAAGGAGCTCTCCGCTTGAACATCACTGGTTTTTAAAGCTATTCATGATGTGTCCCCTATTCCCCCTCTGACCTTGACACTCCCCACTTCTACCTTCAACTCTTTCCTGAGCCATACTGTATGACTGCCGCTGCAGGTCTCAGTTTAAAACTCTTTTCTTCATTGACATCTACTTTGATCCCTCCCCCAGTCTGCATAGGAAACCATCTTTATGTTTTCATAGCACCCTCCACTACCCCTAGCCTAGAGCTAGATTTTGTCATGGTGTATTCTAATTAATTGCCTATTTATTTAATTAAATTCTCTATTAAAGGGTAAGCTCTTTGTGGATATGGATCATCACTTACATCTAGCATGCATACCATACATAGTACCTGGCACATAGGAGGTTGGCAACAAGTATTGCTGAATAAGTTGAAAGATTAATATATACTTAAAGATTGCTAGACTCAGAGTAAATAGATCTCAAGGTCTAATAATCACTAAAGTATTATGCTAAATAAGTAGTATTAAAAATAAAATAGACAGTAAGTTTAGTTTTCCCTTTTTTTAGGAATGGAAAATTCTCATACCTTTTTCCTAGCAACACAGAAGTGCTTGTAGTTTTATACGCTCCATCTTTTTTCTTTTCTCCCAGTCTTTGCTAGAGTCAATCCCTCTGCTTGGAACATGGATCCTCCTCCTACTACTTCAGTAACTAAGTAACTATTCCTCTTACCACCCATTGCCTTCTGGAAGCTTCTCTGAGCATTCCTCCAACCCTGACAGGTTACCTCTCCCCTTCACTCACAAAAAACTTGGGTTTTAGTCCAAGTACTATTTCTAATGCACTGTTTGTTACAGGGCAAATAACCTCACCATTTTGGTCTCTTTTTAGCAGCTGAATTTTCTTATTTTATGAATAAAATGCTTTATGAAGTCCCAATACATACATAGATGCAAGTCTTATCAGAGAGCAAAGGTATCTTCTTTCCTTCAGTGAACTAGATAGCATCTTGGAATGGTAGATGCTACCCCATACTTCACTGTCCAAGAGGGACCACCCACTTGGGCACATTGAAATCACCTGAGGGTGCATCTCCCTCAGAAGGTAAACCACTGCAAGTCTCCTCAGTGGTTTCAACACAAGTGTAGTCCCTCCAATATAAGAGGCGATCATCAGCTTCTTTGTAGTTTGAGAGTCTGCATTGAAAGCCCTCCCCATTCCTAAGAGTGCAGGCTCAGGGAAGGACACTGAGTTCATAAAGGGGCAAACATGAAACTTGTTCTGGAAAAGCACTCCATGGACCAGCTGGGACCCTGGAAGTGGCTGCATATGGATTATCTGAAAATGCAAACAGTAGAGAACTCATGATCTCACATATCCATGTTTGATTACCTTGGACCAAATTCTAAAATTTTATTACTTTCACCATTTAAAATTTCTATGTTAGATTAATTTGTCATGATAATACCTGCCCCAAATACCCTATCCACACCCTGAGTGAGCTAAATTAAAAAAAAAAAATCTGAAGCAGTTTTCCTTCCCATCACAGACAACATTTTTTTCTGGATGTCAGTCTGAATAGAGAAAATATTCTCTGTAGAAGAGTGTAAAAAATTAATCCAAACAATTCAGAATGATTATGCTGGAGAAGTTTATTGTTTCCCTTTTGTTGACCAATCTATAGGGGTAGAGCTTTATGACTCTCACATAGCAGTCCTTATTTTGGCACTATTTATATTTTAACTACCATAATCAAGAAAATAATTGATACAAGTGCCAAGACTCAAGGTTTAGGTATGTCTCCATAATTGATTTCTTTGCTGTAGCTAAAATACAGTAGGTTCTTGGGAAAGCTAAATCAATGACATGTTCTTGTTTAAAATCCCCTCTATCTCAACTTTTTGCTTTGCATGTAAAAATCCATTTTCCTCTTTATTGGTCCTCTATAGAAAAATACAGTCTAGTGAAATTGCTAAACAACATATATACTAGCATTTGTTGTTTCAAGTGAAGACTGATGCTTCTGCAGTCTGGCTTGTCTTCCTTTTATGTTTATGTATTATCAAGTATCACTGTAATAAAGAAAACTGATTTAAAGAATAATGCTAGATTAGAGATGAAGTAACAGTAGAATAGGATGTATTTTGGAGAATCTTTGAAGGAATCTTACTGATACACTGTATAAACTTTGACCCATACATTGGCAGAAAAGAGCAAAACATGTATCTTTTTAATATCATATTTTCTTTGCATAATTGTTGAGAAATTCTGCTTATTTATAGAATTATGTATAGGATTTAAAATTAAAGAAATGTAATTGCTAAGAAAATTATATTATTTGAAAGATCATGAGGTGCTCTGGTTCCTGCTGTGTAATTATTGGCTAAGTTCTGGCCACATATCAAAATGTCTGCTTCTCCATGTATTTTCATCAAAAGGCAGGGCTGCACTTCACAAAGCATTTGCCTCCATAAAGAGATGTGATGGGCTAAAAATGTTTGGTTATGTATGTGTTAATTCTTCTGTAATTTTGCCTCTTTTTGTTTTAAGTTACTTCCCAATTTCAAAAAAAAACAACACCTTGGCTATGCAATATGGTGTAGTGGTTTTACAAGTGTGGTCCATAAACATATTTTATGTAGCCCAACAGCTACATTTTTTTCTGGCATAAATAAAGGACTATTTCTAATTATTGTTTTTTTTTTTGTTTTAAAATTTAAATAATTTATTTTTGATATTTAATTTTAAGAGACATAACCATATTTATCTCTAACGGTATCATTTTTCCTATTAATTCTAATTAAGCTTTCATACCTTGCAAAAAGGAGGGGCTGAAGTAGGCCGTCAGTAGAGGCTTCCAATCTAGCAATTAGTAATTCTGAACAAAGAAAGTTTGCAACCACAGTTTGTAAAAAAATAAAAATAAAAAAAGATTCATTTTGAATCTCAGAAAATAGTAATCTCTTGGTTGTATGTTACAATTTCTTTTAGCAAAATGGGCCTTTTGAGTTCTCTGAAACCAAAAGGGAGGAAGAATTATTTGGGAAGTGAATGGGAAAATGATTTGGTTGCTTCTGTTTAATGATGTATCTGAAAACCTGAAATTGTCATTTTTCTTATTCTGTAGTATCATATTTAAGCAAACCAAACACTAAATGAAGTGTAACAGACTATATAGAAATGCAAAGACAGGTAATAATTTATATGTTCTCTATGTATAAAACAATCAATGGTATGTATTATAGACCCTGCAGAATGCTGACACAGAAAAATCCATGTTCAAATCTGTTCTTCTTGCACAGAAAAATTATCTCTGATGATGTAAACCAGAAAATAATTAGGTAACTTTTTTTCTGATCCATCTGCCTAGAGGAAACTATAGAAATAGATTTTTAAATCTATTTTTTAAAAATTATAGATGAGATAAGCATTGGAAAAAGACTTGAAAGACATTTGTTTTTCTTTTTATAGTGAATGCTTTCCAGATTTTCCTATAAAATAAACCTATTTAGATTTAACTTTTATTTATCAAGCATAATTTCTGTCAAGGCTTATATACTGTCGATGACATTTAAATTTTGCTATAAAACAATATTTGAATTACTAATAGCAACAACAAATTTTTTACACTTTATGGAGTCATTTCATATCTACTTAATCAGCTTAACAACTTGGTATGCCAAATGAGCTGAAAGCTGAATTGTGTTTCCAAAAGGGTGGCTGGAGCTCTTTGTAATTTTATTCATGATCAGAATAAGTCTTTCCTTAATGAGCCAGAGCAGAGCAGATACTCAAGTGGGAAGACATCACAGATCAGGTTGAGGAGGGCTCTACTTGTGAATAAGAAAATATAGTCTCAGACAAGCATAATCAGCCCCTCCTCCGGGACTTTTGTAAGCTACCCTGCAAACTGAATACCTGAGTGCTGCTGTCAGTCGCTGTTAGAATGATGTCCAACTCAGGCCAAGCATGTATTTAGTTAGTTAGGTTGGAGTTTCTGGGAAGGATGCAAAGAGATTTCCCCCTATATAATTTGGGTTCCTATCTGTGTAGGTGTGGATATCAGTGACACATTTATGTGGTCCAGAGTAAAAAAGGATGTAAAGCCAGTTTACACATATAATCTAAGCTTCAAGTTGATGAGACGAGAAGGGAGACAATACCCCTGGTTTTATTTTGGCAACTTTTATTTTCCTGTTCCACAGTAAATGCAGATTATGCTCTCCTTGATTTTTTTGAAATAAAGTATTAAAGTTAAGTGTTGAAGCTTCCTCCCCTTCCATTTCCATCCCTCTATCCCCTAAGGTGACTAATATTCTGAAGTTATGTATTCTTCCCATCCATATAGTTTATACTTTTATGACATCATATAATGCACAATATATTATTTTGTTAAACTTCCATAAATGGTAGCATACTATAGTGGACATTGAATCTTGCTTTTTTTTTTCTTACACTTAATGGTTCTGAGATTCAGTCTCATTCATACATGTGGGTCTAGTTTGTTTCTTTTTAATGAATTATTATAAAATTAATTATTATAATTAATTTTCCATTCCTATATTGATTGATTGTTTCTATTCTTTTGATTCTTAAAAATAAACATAGATGTTTCCTGTACATGCATGCAGGAACTCCTCTAAGATTTACACCTAGGCATATTATTTCAGGTTCTTTGGTTATAATCACCTTCAACGTTTTTAGGTATTGACAACTTGCTCTTATCCCAACAGCAGGGTATGAGAGTTCTCATTTCTTCCTATTTTCTCAAACAGATTTAGTCATTTTCTTTAATTTTTACCTATTTAATGGAATGAAATAGTACTTCATTGCTTTAATTTGCAGTTCTCTGGTAGTTAATGAGGTTGAGACTCATTTCAAAAATATTTTTATTCATCAGTTGGATTTCCTCTTATGTAAAATGCCTAGTTGCATTTTGTCCTCTTTTTTTTTTTCAGTTAGGTTTTCTTTTTCCTTTTATCAATTTGTAGGTTTTTTATGGATATGGGATACCTGTCCTTTTGTCTGAGTCACAGGACAAAAGACAATTTCAAAGAACTCTGTGGGATGTGGTTTACTTGACAGAAGAGGATAAAATAGTAGTAAAGAACCTCATGATCATAGCAAGCCTGGAGATTTCTACGAGAGCTGCTCTTCTTAGTGCTAGAACAGAGCTTCTTTCTCTAACCAGGTCCCAAACAGGGGTCCTGCTGGACAACCACCTTTGAATGCCCCTTCAGAGTTTTATCAGTATGTATGCAAATTAATAGAAATTACATCATTTTGCTATGATCACATATAACAAATCAGCTCTGAGCTGCACTTGGGTGCTTATTTTATATGATTTTTCTAGTCGACAGTTGTAAACCTGCACCATAATATTGCTTTGTGTATTTAGAAGATCAACTGGAGTCAGACTTTTCTCCTCCTAGTAAGCTACACTAAGATTTCATCACTTTTTCTATATGGCTGCTTCCAACCTGTGGCTTGATTTTAAATTTGCTGATGATTTCCTTTCTGGTGCAGAAATGTAAAGCTTTAAGATACTCCTATTTATCATTTTTTATCATTTATACTTTTGCTTTTGAGTTTTACTTAGGAATCCTTTCCTACTCTGTCATAATGACATTTCTCATATTTTGTTTTCAAAGTTTTAAATGCTTGATTTTCATACTTAGGCATTTAATATGAAATATATTTTATATATGAAGGAAATATAATTTTTCCCCACATGGAGTGTCAATTTTTCCAATACTATTTATTAACTAGTCCAACCTTTCCTGCTATAAATAATATCAGTTCTCTTATAGCAAATTCCCATATAAGTTTATGCATGTTTCCCTGTTTCTTATTTCTGTTCTATTTCATTGGTCTATTTAGCCATCCTTTACCAGCATCACATTATCTCTATTATTGTAGTTATATAATTTTTTGATATATGGTAAGGTACATCTGGCAGCATAAAAGTTTAATTCCTTTAGATTTTGTATGTAGGCTTATCTCATCTACAAATAATGCCAATTTTCTTTCTTTCCAACACATTTATTTTTCATATCTTATTTCATTGGTAAGGACTTTCAGTACAATGCCGATTACAGAAGAAGTGATTGATGTCTTGTTCTGATTTTGAAGGGAATATTTTTGATATTTTGACATTAATATTCACTGTAATTTGTTAGTTAACATTTATTATATTAAGGAAGCTTCTTCATTTCTAGTTTGCTAACAGTTTGAGTAATGGATAATGGTTGCATTTAACCAAATACTTCTCCTGCATCATCTACTGAGATAAACTTATGTTTGTCCTTAAGTATTTTAATTTTATAAATTATAAAAAGAATGTTCTAAATGGTAAGCTATCCTGGAGTTCCTGAGATAAACCCTATTATATCCTATATATTTTAAGATACAGATGGTACAGAATTCAATTTGTCAGGATTTTATTTGGGATTATTGGATATATTTTTGTAAGTGCTCAAAAATCACCTTATTAGAAAGGCTTTTACTTGTCATGCTTATGAAAGAGCAGCCTTCACCCACACATACCCTTTTTCCTTACTCTCTGTTCTTTTTTTTCATAGCACTCATTATCCTATATATTATATATACATTTATTTAATGGTTTATTGCTGTCACCTCTGCCCCCTTCCTCCCGGGAAAATATAAACACAGTGAGAGCCAAACTTTATTTTGGTCACTGGTGTATCCTCAGTACCTCAAGCAGAATATTTGTTTAATGAATTTATGCATTTGAGAGAACGAATTAGTGTATTTGAATGAATAAACTAATGTATAAATGAATAAATGCTATTAGCCTATAATTTTTTTCCTCTTTTTGTTTTATCTGGTTTTGAGCTCAAGGTCATGCTGGCATCATACATTAATTAGGTAGCTTTGTTCCCTAGAATTAGTTAAGGCCTGGTGCTTTCTTGTGGGGACATCTTGATGAATTATTTGATTCCTTTAACGATACAAGCATATTTACGATTCTAAACAATTTCTTCTTGAACAATTTTTGGAAGTTTATATTTTTCATTCCTGTTGCCTACATTTTCAAATTAATTGGTATATTAGTTTCTGATTGCTGCTGAAATAAATTACCACAAATTTAGTAGCTTAAAACAACACAAATTTATTATCTTACAGTTTTGGAGGTGGGAAGTCTGAAATGGACCATTTCTTTGTCTTTTCCAGCTCCTAGAGGTGGCTAGCATTCTTTGGCTCATGGTCCCACATCACTCTGCCCTCATCTTCCATCTTCACAACCCAGATTCTGACCTTCTTGCCTGCCTCATATAATGACCCTTGTGATTACATTGGATTACTGAAAAACCCAAAATAATCTCACAATTTCAAAAGCCTTAATTTAATCACATCTGTAAAATCCGTTTTGCCACATAAAGTATTATAGTCACAGGATCCAGGATACGGATGTGGACTTCTTTGAAGAGCCATCAGTCCACCTACCACAATTTACTGGATTTTCTCCTGTCTTTCTTGATTTTACCTTTTTTTCATTTCAAAATATGTTTTTCTTTTTTTCTCTATCACTTTCTCTCTTTTTATAAATTTGTTTATTGTATTAGCTGTACTCTGATGGGCTGTGGCAGGGGTCAGGGGCATGTATAAAGGTTGAAAAGTCTGGTTAGCCGTGCCATGCTGGGAATTCTGCTCAGGTTAATTATCCCTCTCCTGTCATTTCCCACCACTTCATCAAACAACACTATTTCCTTTGTGTTCTGGGTGATTCTTGGAAACCCCTAACAGGAGGCTTCCTAGCTCATTGTTAAAGACAATGGTGCATCTTGAGCATTCTCACTCCGCGTGGTCCCACTCCCGGAACTGCTACTTCTCCATGACTGAAACCTCTGAGCCCTCTTTCTTTCTTCTCTCAGCTCTTGGGAATACCTGAGGTGAGCGCCTCACTTTACCACTCCATCGGGGTTGGGGCCTGGGCATGCACACCCGCCTTGGAAGACTGGAAGTGATCCGGCAGATTTCTTTTCTAATCCGGGACCGGTCAGGCTGGTTCCGACATCTGGGGAATTAATCTGTCCCTCCCATCCCTTAGCCTCGAGCCGCGCAGGCTCCACGCCTCCGCCCTTTTTCCCTCGCCACTTCCAGCTCCTACGAGTGAATGCTCCTACAAAGGGCTTGAATGAAGGGTGTGGATTAAGTGAGTCGTAAACCACCAGGGGATCCCGTCTCCCCACAAACCAGCATCTCTCCGAGGAGGAGGGGGAAGAGGAGGAGACGAGGAGCCCAGCACCAGGTCTCGCCCGCGCGCTCAGCGGCGGGGCGAGGCCGGGCCACCACCCCCTTCCTGGCCATGCACCGCCTCGCCCGCGGCGGCTCCAGGCACCACGCTCTCCGCCCGGGCTGTGCCCGCTGTTGCGGCGACAAGCTCCTGCAGCCTCCAACACCATCCGTCAAGGAGAAGAGCCCGCCCAGCCCCACGATTTCCTTCTCCGCGGGGACAAGCCGCCCAGCAGCCCGCGCCGCTCCCTGGTCAACTTTGAGCAAGAAAAGAAGCAACTTTGCAGTGGTCGCAGGTTTCGAATCCCTCGGAAGCACTAGCCTCGTTAGTGGCTTGGGTTAGGTGGGGCAAGAATTTTCCCCGGGCGCATCAGCTCTGTGTCTGGCTATTTGCAACCTGTTTCCAGCGCGCCGGTTGCAGGATTGTGACTGCCAGTCGTCTAGGGAGAGAGGGGCCTTGTTTTTCCTTCCCTCCAGAGACCTTGGCTTGCAACTGAATAAAGCAGTATCGAAAGGATGTAAATAGGCAGAGCAACTGTAACCAAGAAGGCAATCACCCCACGGCTGGGAGGAGCGTGGAGATCCATCTGGGCTTTCTCAATAGCAACATTAATCAACTGTCAGGTGTTGGTCGCAACTTTACAAGGTCAGTCACGCAGAGCAACGGTTTCCCTCTATAAACCTTTGGGGTACACAGCGTTGGATTGGATTTCGCTGAAGAAACGGACAGGACGCCAAACGAGGAAGCATTGTAGGGGGTATTGTGACCCCAAGACCCATCCCCCACATCCCCATTTCCCTGTAATCTCTGGGCCCCCGCTGCCTGGGCGGGGGTGAGTATGTGACATGTGTCTAACTCTCAACAGCAACTTAGGCAGCAGGTGTCGGTCCTAAGCAGGAGCCGCAGCTGCCTGGTGCGCCCACGCCGAGCCATGCTGGTCCGGAGAGCGCCTCTAGCCCGCACCTCGCGGCTGCTGCTTCTGCTACTGCTCAAGGTTTCTGCAGCTCTTTCGCTCGGGGCCGCTCCAGCGCCCAGGAACCAAACTTCTCTCGGAGAGAGCTACTCACCTACACTGACCCAGCGCCGCAGCAGGGACGCTTGGGGGCCGGGAAATTCTGCAAGGAATGTTCTGCGAAGCCGTGCGCCCAAGGAGAGGGAGCAGGAGGCACCGGTGCGCGTGGCACCCTCCTGGGATCTGCCGGCAGCCCCCGGCGGTGACCCAGGTGCGGGCAGAGTGGCGTCGGCGACAGTGCCCTCGGGACCCCCAGCCAGGCTGTCTGGCTCCTGGAGGTGGAAAGCTGCCCGGAGCCAGGAGCCTCCTGGAGCTTTGGGGAAGGGGCAACTGACAGCCCTCCAACTCTTCCTTCAGAACTCAGAGGAGGAAGAGAAGGGTCCCAGAGGCTCTGGCATTTCCGGGCGCAGCCAGGAGCAGAGTGTGAAGACGGAAGCCGGAACCAGCGGGCTCTTTTACCGGCCAAGGAGAGCCGGGAAACTCCAGGGCTCCCACCACGAGCCCCCTCCCAAGCCCGTCAGTGGACTGGTGGTGCACGAAGGGCGGACGCTTGCACCCCTAGGCAGGGCGCTGGCGCAGAATGGGTCCTTGGGCGAAGGGATTCAGGACCGCGGCGGTCCCCGCCGAGGTAACAGCACCAGCCGGCGGGTGCGGCTCAAGAATCCCTTCTACCCACTGACCCAGGAGTCTTACGGATCCTACGCGGTCATGTGTTTGTCGGTGGTGATCTTCGGGACAGGCATCATTGGCAACCTGGCTGTGATGTGTATCGTGTGTCACAACTACTACATGCGGAGCATCTCCAACTCCCTCTTGGCCAACCTGGCCTTCTGGGACTTTCTCATCATCTTCTTCTGCCTTCCGCTCGTCATCTTCCACGAGCTGACCAAGAAGTGGCTGCTGGAGGACTTCTCCTGCAAGATTGTGCCCTATATCGAGGTAATACCTTCAGAGATGTTCTAGATATTGGCTTTACACGTTTCCAGGATTGCAGCATCAGGAACTGCTGCTCCACACACCCACTTGCCTAAACCCCTTCACTTTTTCTCTAGGTCCTCTCCTCTATTTCTCTTTCCAATCATTTATGCATGTACACATATAGGATAAAGGGGGAGTTTGGTCAATCACCTTCAAACACATCTGCTTCCTGGGGTTGTGAAAAAATGATCTCATAATATATAGAATTGTTTGGATTATAAACTTTCCTTTCTGAACATGGTGTTATGTATATGTCTAATTTGGTGCCTATCAGATATTCTAGGGTTAATAAATGGCCAGCCCACTCAAGAAGTGGTTTTTATTATTAGAACTCAGCAAGGAAAAATCTTTAGCATCTGTCTACTAGATTCCCAGTCTCCCACATGATTTTTCCCCAAAGAGGTTACTGAATTAACCAATAAGATGCTAACTTTATTTTCTCTCTTTACGTTTTTCTTAAATACCAAAAGTTGGAGTAATATTTCAATCAACAAAGGAAATCTGCCATTCTTTGTCATTTGGCTTCATGATATATTAATAATCTTCCAAATTAGGGTAAGTGCTTTGGCTGTCTCCCATGCTATCCCATCTAAATTCTTAATGTCTTTTCCTGCTGTTTTTTTTTTTTTTTTCCTTCTTCTTCTCCCCATTTTCCTTCTCAATTTCTTAACAGTTTTATTTATTTTTGAATGGATGAACATAAGCTAAAATAAATCTTTGGACATGATGGCACAGAATTTGTCTAACATTCACAATGGATATAGTATATATTTCTCATTTGATGTAGGTATAAGAGCTTGACAGTCTTAAGGGATTGACTCTAACACTAGAAGAGTTCTTAAGAAAGAGTGAGCATATAATAAGTTCTAAAACTTTGGAGCAAAGTTTAGGTCTTTCTGAGCAAAAGTTTATTGTTTCATCCTACAGCAAGTGCCCTGAACTGTTATTGTGGTGGTTGGAATTCGCTTTTTAAATGGCCTCTCTTTAAACACCAGTTCTTGGAAGGGGCCCAAGTGCTTTGTTGCCAGTTGTGTTTTCAGCCAGCTGGCCCCTGATTTTCTCCATTCAGACTGTCCATTTCATTTATGGAAGCAGAAGAAGGGAAACTGTAAATATTCCAGAGACCCTGATCCTGTCTGGCACCAGGGCCAGTGACACCATGTTCAACATTGTTCCAGAGCTAAAGCTAGGGGATAAGTAAACAGAAAACAGTATCTGCTTAGAAGGACCAAGACTGGAGACAGTAAATAAGACCCTCTGTTATCCTGACTAGGATCAGAAGCAGTATCATTCCATGCCTGCTAAATCAGCTGTTGCTACTTTACCAGGCTCCAGGATTTCTCCTGTTGCCAAGCTTGAAATAGCCCTGAAACATCTAATTTATTTGGTAGACAGTTCATTTTTGAATTGTAGAGGAGGTAGTTAAAATTGTTTTAGAGAATATGTGTCTATTTACCAATTAATTTTTCAAGGTCAACATCAATTTAAGATTTCTCTGATTGAATAATGCAAAAGTAACTGATTTGTGCAGGACATCGACTTAAAATAAACTATAGAGTGACCAGGAGAGTTACCCCCAAAAGAGAAAGGTATATTGACCTGTGGTACTGAAAATATATCGGAAATGTAGAAACCTTTATACATTAGAAAGAAAAACAATAAGGAGGACAGGAAAAAGAAACTGGGGAAAGAAAAAAAAAATTACCAAAACTCTTGAAAGAAAACTTAAAAAGTAAAGAATGCTGCTCAGATTCAGAAAAGAATATGAAAAACTTTGGTTTTACTTTCCTACCATATCCACCCCCCCCCCACACACACAGTGTGGGTATTAGCATGATTTGAAGGGGATGGTAAAATTTGGGGGAGAGCTGGGTTTGTGTAGAAAAATAGGAGATGTTTCCTGAGAATAAACTATGGACTCTTGGCTATTTGCATTCAGCTCTTTTTTTTCATTTAGATTTGTTGGCATGATGCTTGAGGAGAGCACCCAGCTTCCTGGCTCTATTGCTTGAAAGCGAGGTTTATGGTATTTAATATTGCTATGAGTGGGAATATGCTGGGAAGTGTTGTAGTTGATAACTGTTCTGTTTATACTCTGGGATTAGGATGTCTCTTTGGCCTAGTGAGAAGGCCAGAAGGACCAAGGGCAGATGGAATGGTAGGAAAAGGGGGCAGGAGAGAAGGGAATCTGGATGGGTGGTGGCAGATGAGAAGGGATTCTGGGTAGATGAGATGGTGGTTGTCCTAATGGACACATCATTGTAGTCTGGTTTATCCGATTGTCACCAGATAAAACTATACTCAAAGCAAGAGTCGTTGTGAAGGGTGTGTGTTTGTGTTTAGGATGTAGAGGTCTGAATGTGGATGGTGATAAGGAAATGGTAGAGGAATTCCCTACCACACCATATCCTTAAGAACCTAACAAATGATTAAAGCCAAACAATTCAGGGATTGAATATGGTCCCTGGAACACTTCTTTGCTCATTCCTTGATGGAAGCCAACCAGATTTAGTGTATCATCTGATCCAGATCCACTGCTAAATAGTCTGTTTCTATTTGAAAGTTAATTTGGGTGGTTGAAAGAGCTGGGCTCCTCTTTATTTTAAAGAACTCACACTTTCTGAGTGTGAGGTAGGGGAAGAGGACTTGGAATAGTTCTAGGATAATCCTGGGTCTAACTGGATTTTTATTTTATTGGGATATAAGTTTTCTGGGTGGAGGCAGGTGAGTGTGGAAAGGTTGAAAAAAGGGAAAGCAACTCACCAGTGCCTTTTAACCTGAGGGTGATTTGTAGCACATTTGAATCTTTTTTGATGAGAAGGGCTAGCTACTCCAATAACTTTAGAAATCCTGGTTTAAAACTTGAGTGTAACAAATGACTTGTTTATTGCCTTAGATTGTTGTTAGCACTGATGGAAAAAAGGAAGAGTACGGGAGATAAAGATGATATTACCATATAGGTATGTGATTCTATACAGATTTTCCTAGACCCCCTATATTCATGTGACAGAACATTTATCATGGCAGATGGTAAATTTACTTGAGTGGTAGATCTGCAATTAGATATTCTGATGTACTTTTAAGTGGAAACATACAGTTTTATGAGCAATTTGAAAGTTTATAATAATATTCCAGGTAAAATAGACTCAATATATAGAATAGTGCTTAAATATTTTATGACTTTCCATTAATCTCTTTATAGTCATTTTCTACATTACCATGCAAAGGAAAATATTTCAACTGATAACTCTAGCAGAAAACAGGTTTTTAGAGTGTGCTTTTATTTATAACTCCATCCATGAAAAATTATATGCTTAAGTTTACTGAGTTTGGGTCTCACATATACATTGAAAGCTTTATAAGATTCAAATGTGAAATTCAAGTAGTTTCCTTAACTATTGGTTATAATAAGAATGTTATCCTTTGGTAAAGCTTGAAGTATAAACAGGAACATGGATTTTTCATTCAGCATCTAAGAATGAGATATAAAACAGAAAGGCCCACTAGCTGATTGAGGAATAATTTGAATAATTCATTTTTTTCTATAAACCTTTCCCATATATGTGATCATTCATTCATTCATTTATTCACCATCCACTCATTCATCAAACATTTTTTTCTTCTATGCTAGACACTGTGTTAGGAGGAAGCAGGAGTAGGAAGAGGGAGGCTAAAAAGGGAAAAAAGTTTCCAAAGATGAATAATACAGATGAGTTTCTGCTATTAAAGTTACAGATAAGTAACAATATTATTCTACATTGTGACAAATACTATAACACAGGTTTACACAAAGGATTATGAAAGTTCAGGAATGGCCATGGAATGGCTTAGCTCACAATCCCCTAGGTCATGACCAAAGATAGAGAAATTTAAGTGAAAACTGTAGTCCCTTCAATTCTTTTTCAAGTATATTTTTATTATTAGTTTTCTTAAGTGCTCATAGACCCTAGGTCCATGGTGAAAAATTACAACTATGAAAAATTACAACTATTTTTTGCTTTTTTTGTTTCCTTTAGCTTTCCTGGGATAACAGACCCATGATAATAATTGGCAAGATATTTGGGCAAATAGGACAGTCCTAGAATTGTCTTTTAAAAATGAGGAATTTGTAGAGCTTGAGATAATTATCTCTGCTTTGGAATTTTTAACCAATAATAACATTAAGTAAATCAAATATTTAAAATTTACTGAAGTGAATTGTTTATTTAAACAACGTAATAACAGTACACTAAATTGAGTTCTTTTCTATTGAAAATCTGGAAAACATACATGTTACTGAATATAACCTTACCAAACCTGGGAAGATCAACAAGGGAAATACTTTAGATCCTACTGTAGAGTTGGGGAAATAGACATTCCCCTCAATCAGATTCATTTCTCAAGCATATTATCAGAGTGAGGGCTTATCCTAAGTTCCTGAGGGACCAGTTGAATGCCGGCATATCTGGTTATGTCAGCAGAGTATCTTTCAACAGAGATATGGAAGCAAATCTTTCTGCAAAAGCAAAACAAATCTGAGCTCATGAGTCTACCCAAGACTTAGAGGGTGTGGGCCTACCTTCCGCTTCACCCTTATGCTACACTGACCTTGATAGAATTTCCCCCCCTTAATGACATTTTCCTTATGTGTTGTCACTAGATTCAGTACTGTCATGTTGGAAACATGTGGTACTGTGTCTGGGATGTGGACTTTGGGAGGAGAGTGATGGCAGACAGTTATGCAGTGAGGTTTGTCCCTGGCACTATTCTCATCCTCCCAGGATGTCCCTGTCATTTTGCCTCCCAATAATTAACCTGCCAAGGTCACATAATTAACTCAACCTTGTTGCCAAGACTAACTTTCAAATATTCTAATTAGCATAGACTTCTTTATGCCAGAAGAGATGATCTCATAAAATTTCAGGGTGAAGTGGAGAGTAGGATTGCTGTACCCTTAACAATGAGCTCTTTCTCTTTGGAAAAGTAGGTATAGATGCGTTCCATAAAACAGACAGAATACTTTCAATTTGTGAATTTATGTTCATTTTTGATGTTCTTTGTCAGCGCAGTTGAATGGTTCATAGCATTATTGAGGCCAAGGTCATTGATTTGGAGTCATTTTCATTAGGTCTGTGACTATATCCAGAGCCTTCATTTTTTTAACAAAATTGTGCCTCTATCACTCCCCACCATCAGGGCCTTTCCTCCTACCTTTACTGTCTTCTCCTTGATTCACATCTCTTCTGTGTGGGAAGAGCATCTGGTAAACTAATTTACAGAAAGATGTGAGATGTAGAGGTATTATTTGCCTTTTATAGACAGTTGAATGATGAAAGCGTCTTAATAGGCTACCAATGGTGAAATTTTAGTAACAAGCAGAGAGATTTTGTCTTAAAATGTGGTCTCTGAATATCATTCAAGTCATCATTACTCATCACACAAGTGGATTTGAGTCCACCATCATGCAAATCGACGTCATTAGTCACAAAGAAAAATAGGTGAAAATTCTTTGGAAACTAGTCATTAGAACCGCTAGTTGAACAATTGAAATGCCAGGTCATCTTGAGTTTGATTAGGAACATCATAATACCAAGGACAGAAAACTGGACTGTGGCATTGGGGGAAAATACTACATTTTGAAATGAATTTCCATTTAGAATAAATATGGAATATACAGATCACTTAAGACCTATTGATTGCAATAGATGGCTTGTATCTTAGGACAAATGATGCTAATCTTGCTTCATTTGCATTTTTATACTGGTGAGTGTTCCACATTTTTAATTAAATGACAATGTGTTTGACAACTTGTTAGTTAAAAAATTACCTTTTAGTACAAAAAGAATGTCCTGTGCTACAGAAGTCTGGTAGACAGTAGCTCTGATAAGCATGCTCTCTCCACTGGTGCCCAAAGCAGTGTCTCTTGCGTGGAGAGTTGACCTGAAGTGATGCAAGGGTAAGGATAATGGAATATGAAAGAGGAAGTGAATGTCAAACAGTGCAAGCCTTTTAGACTTTCAAAGGAAACTCTACCCTGTGTTCAAACTGCTTTTTTTCTTGACTGATTGTTAGACTTGTAACACCTGGCTTACAATAGATTATTATTCATGGCTCAAATGAATGGGTTTTCTTTACAAAAATGCCCTTGTTTGGAGGGTTACTTGTAAACAAAGGATAGCCCATAAATAGATGTACTTCAACATTTTTTTTTTTTTTTAGGTAAAATATGAATTAGACCAGAGTGCAGTTGTCATGACTTTGGTTAGAAATTTCTCTATTTTATAAAAATCAGTTTATTCCAGTTGCTTCGCTGTACTTAAGCCTGTAGATTTAATATTATATGAAGGAAATTTTGCTTGTAAACAAGTTAGTGCCCCCCCACCCCATCGGTATTATAACTGATTTGCACCAGAAGGTTAACAAAAGATACTGTTTACTTGGTAGAAATTGTACTTTACGTGATCTGTGTTGCTGGTTTCACAGCTTACTCTTACACTTAATTGTTTCTTCTTTCCTTATTCACCTACAGTAAGCTTCTGAGAGATGGGACAATAGCTAAGACAGGATCTCAGCATATTACTGTTCATCATAAAGTATCTGTGTGCTCTTTCTTCACATCATTTTGAATAAACAGCGATTTGATGTTGTACTTTTGGAAAAAAAGTGAATATGGAGGTGAAGGTTTCCTCATAGCCTGATATTTGTTTTGAATTAGAAACTTGAACAATGGGGAAAATGGAATCCAGTTATCCCTTGATTTATAAGGTATCCTTCCTTCCTTAATTATTGTGTCTTGATTTATAGGTTGCCTCTTTTGTTTGTTTTATTTTTAACAGAAACCTAGGAAAGTATTGGCCTTGGAATTAACTGGAAATGGAGAGAGTGATACATTTTTCTTATTACGGAAGAAGATAGTTTCACTCTGAATATTTTCCCGAAGTCATTATCACATACTTTGCTGGTTAGACAGATTTCTCATCAGTGGTGTAAAATAGTTCCTTTAAAATGGTTAACATAGTTATTGAACAGAATTTTGGGATTCATGATTTCATAAGTTTGAGGCACAAAACATTTGAAAGCTGGGTATATCTATGTTCCTTGTAACCGCCAAGCAGAGTTTCTCTAAATTCACTCTTGCTGGTTCAAGAACCACATTGTTTCTTTGCAGGTGGCCACATTTGTGCTTCTCCATTACTCTGATCAGACTACATGTTTTATGCTTTTTCTAAACAAAATTTAGAAGGTAAATCTAGAAGCAGTTTGTAAAGTCTTTCATTATTCTTAAAACATTTTGTAGGGCTTATTTTCCTTTGAGAGTGGACTTTCACAATATATCATCTTTTCAGTCCATAAGGGAGTAAGTCCATATTACACTGCTGTTTATTAGGGAAACTGAGGCAAGAAGGAGATGAGGACTCACCTGTCATGATATTGCATGTCATTTGGAATACCTGGGCCATTAATTTGAGTTAATTGCACTTGCATTGAATTGCACTTTGGTTATAATTAGGAATAAACCTTTCCAAGTTTCTTCCAAAATGAAGTCCCAGTTTGCGTTAGTAAAACGTTTGAAGTATAGGATATAATGAAATTATTTTGTAATGTGAGTAATTGAAGCCCTTAGTATTCATTCTCAAGTACTTTGAGTCTCCCAGTTAGCAGATATGTCTGTAGCATAAATTTTATCCTTAAAATTCAATAGAGTGTAACAGAAAATTATGTGACCCTTTCAAACATTAAATGATCCTATAAATGACTAAAGTACTATATAAAGAAGATGATACTATTACTTTCAGGGCCATATTTTTTTCCTACGCAAGAGCAAACTTTTTAAACTTTATGAAGGTTACTGTGAGTGTAAAGAACAACAAAAAGCACATTGAGATATGAATTCTGGGTGATTTCCAAGTTCTCTTGCCTTTGTACATCATTCTTGGAGCCAGCAGATTTAAATGCATGCCTTAGTTAAAACACAAATCACTACTGTCCTGGGTTTCTAGCAAATAGTTCAAACTGCTTATCCCAAGCTTATTGTAATCTAATAGACTAAGTAGAGCGTAGCTGATATTTGCAACGAATTGGATCATATCCCTTGAAATACAACTATTTATCAAGGGAGGCTTTATAATTTGGTCACTGTATAAATCTAGTTAGATGTCTGCAGCAATTTTCCTAGGAGATATTTTTAAATTATGTTAGTTGTCTTCCAGTCTCATTAAACCATTAGTTCGCAATTATGGTGTCCAAGCACACATGGATATGTCCCAGACCAAGGGGAGGCACAGCAAGCATGCTGGGATTGTGCAGAGTCAAGTCTATCTGACTGGTAGACTGGAGTGAGTTATTCCACACATAAGCTAACTGATTAAGTGCATAGTAGCAGGTGGAGACAGTGAGGAAATTCTGCTTGGATTCCAAAGCTTAAGGATAAAATCCATTTCTTTTTCATCGTTATCCCTGGCAGCTAGTGCTGTGTAGCATACTTCATAGATTCTCTTTCAGTCTCTCTTTCTCATGTGACACACACACATACTATATGTATCCATATAATGAATATACTTAAATATATATAATGTGTACTTGTGTATATATATATATGCATCTCTACATTCATATATACATATGGAATTGAACTAATGCGGTGCTATCTGTACCAGTGACACAGAATTAAGTCAAGTCATGATACGGACATGAGCATGAGGTAGGGGTGATCAAGAAGAGTGAGACATAACCTCACACTTTGTGACTGTAGCTGCTGTCTCTCCATGTGAGTGCTCAGGTCTTAACTTTTCTGGGCCTGTCCTATGCCTTGAAGCAATGCTGTAGGTGACTATAGCTGTCTCAAGCCTTGCTGCTTCATTCATTAATTGGGCAGGAGCTGAAAGAGCATTGTTGTTTTTACTCCGGGATACAAAGAAGAGCAGAGCAGTGTTGTTTGAAAGAAAGATTATTTAGAGTTTCTTATTTTGATTCCTTTGCATCTGTATTTTTATACTATTCTCTTCAAAATGCTTAGTATACCCTTAATATCCAATTTTCCCAAATAGTTAAAAATTTCTGCTCCGGCTTTACTCTGATCTTGAAATTCTCAAAATTAATGCCCTTGTCTACTAAAAGTGTTTACACTTCTGCTTTTGTTGCTGTTAATTATTCCTCCCATTGCAATTTAATTAATAAGAGATTGCATCTTACTCATTTCATCTCTCAGGACTTTGCTTCAAAGAACTACCCATCTAAGCCAACACTTAACAGCTTTATTCCCAGGAGCATATTTCATAGTGATATTGAATTTTAGCAATCAGATATGGTCATTAAATGCAGAAGATCCAGCATTCATTATACAGTTTTATAATTGCATATAATTGGACCATTCATTTTTCTAGATTTTTAATGAGCTGTACATAAATAAGTGTATTTAAAAATTATTATGGAAATCTTTTAATGTTATTCCACATTTAGGAATTTTGATTACATGGATAAATTTTGTATTTGGGGAAGCAGAAATCAGGCCACCACCTATTCAGATGATTTTTATCAATTAATTTCCAAGGAGTACAGTATATTCTTTGCAAATATTTAAAGGCTTCTATAAATAATTTGGGGAAGGACTGAGCAGGGCCTTTGTACTTTTGTTGCTCTTTCACACCATAAAATCTGATGCATGAGTGAAGTAGTAACACTGCAGACAGTGTACCTAGAGGGAGTAGATGTCTAGGGCTGGGATTTGGGGCTGCAATTTCTGTTGGTGACAGCACTGCAAGCACTATCTGCATTTGGGGCATTTTCCTCAGAGGCTTCTTTAGCAACTCTCTTTGCAATTCTAGTAAACTCCTTCCTGGACAGTTCACCCTGTTTCAGCTGGATTGTAATTGTAGGGGATGCTATCTACAAAAACTACAATTTGAAAACAGGAAGCTGGGTGCAGGGGCTTCTTGAAGTTTGTGTATGAAAATGGGGGAGATTCCTATAACCCATGATTTGTCAAGAGGGATAAACCCAAGTGTCAGAGCACTTCAAATGTTTCAGGTTCTGACTTGGTACTAAAGCTTTTGGATGATAGTGGGAATATGGCTGACGAACTGAGCGTCTTCAAGTAAAATAAGTTGTAAAGGAATTCTTGAGCAAAAAGTTGGAGCACATGTAAATCTTGCTGAGATTTTGTCTTGGCTTTTGTTATCTTGTGAGACGAAATATACAGCATCTAAAAAACATTTTTTAGCTCTTGCTTTTTGAAGCAGCGAACATCTTCTAAGAGTGCATGTGCAGCACAGCCTGTGATATCTGAGTTGGCAAGCTGACCCTCCCATCTTAATACATATCCACTGACATACATTTGTTGTTACCTCTCACAAAATGCTTTGTAACTGTCTTGGAGTGAGGTATGCAAATGCTAGCGCTTGTGATAATCAGTCCAGATTTTAAATCTCCAGATTTAAAACTAGGGGAGTTAGTAAGGAAGAAAATGCTCTTATCTTGTGTGCTATGTGCTCTTTGTAAATAATGATAGAAAGCCGCTAAGCAAATAGGTGTTCTATGCCTCTAACAGATTGCCTATCCTTAGAGTCTCTGGTACTTTTATATTACAGAGCTTTCCCTTTAATAGAAATGCTATTCATAATTTAAAAAGCATGCACAGCATGAAAGCTTTGTAACTTTGTATTTGGGGGCTAACTCAGGATATACAGTGACAGGAAAACATGCACAGGAGTTGTCTTAGAGAAGGCTGCATAGAATATAGAAATGAATTTGAAAAGCTAATATATAGATGTAAAGTTTTCAAAACCTGTAAAATGAAATAAAATACACTGCAATTTCTGCATAATACTGGTTGATATAGATCACCAGAAAATGGCAGAGCCTTCTTCGATTTCCATTCTGTGTGTGATAATTACTGACAAAAAAGTAATCTGATCCTAAAACAGTTGTACAATATGAACCTCCATTTTAGAATTATTTTGTGTTTCCAGCATAGATTCAAAACAACTTCCATCAAAGTTAATTTTAAAAAGATAAATGTATAAAGATGGCATTTTTTTCTTTTTCTTCTTTTCTTTCTTTTTGTTTTTTTTTTTTTTTTGGTAGTCGTATTACCTTGATGTTTCTTACAATGGTTTGCATGAGAGGCTTTCTGAAGATTTTGTAGAGCAAGAATGGTGGTCTTAAGGTCAATTGTGACCTCTCATCTACACTCATGTAGACCTTTCTAGTCATATTTTCCCCTTCATTTTTGCTTCTTATTCATTAACCTTTAATTATACCTCATTTTCAGATTGTCTCCACAAATAGTTAACGAGAGTCATCAGGGCATGGATACAATATCCTAGTTCCCTATTAGAACTAGGAGACAGCATCTGAAATGTCGTGTGTAAGAGGATATTTAACATTGGAACTCATAATATCTACAAGGCAAATTGCTGTAGTCAGGGAAGAATGACAGCTTGGATGCAGCGGATAAACAACTAATAGTTGAGTGTTGAAATTGTTACGACAAATGGTCTTCCTTCTTTCAACATCCCTTAGAGTTCTTAAAAAATAGATATTAAATTTATATTCAATTTTTTTCTTTGCCCCTTTGCCATGGCAAAGCTTGTTTCTTAAACGTTCCCACCAGCAGGCAGGAGAGACTGAGTGCCCATGCTCAGATATCTGGGACACAGCCCAAAGCATCCTGTCCATGTAGGGAGTTTGTCAAGTGTCCATTTTTATCTTCTACCTCATGAATATTTTACATTCTATACATTGTCCTTGTTTAAATATATCAGTAATGAATATATTTATTAAGCATTCAATTGCTTAAATTTTCACCAAAATATTTGAGTAAAATGGATTCTTTCATCCTGGATAACTGCTGTGTTTATCTTGTGACTGGTTGGCTGTGGCCATCTTGAGGGAAAGGTCCGCTTTTTGTCCTTTCTGTATTCCCAATATGTAGCATAGTGCTAGGCATAGAGTAGAAATAACAATGTGTGCTTGTGTTGAATCTATGTTTGTGAGCCCTGTTAGAGGGTATGTATGATGTTCAACTCAAATATTTCATGGATAAATAAATGATAGCATGTGTTTATATTCCTGGAAAAATATCTGTGTGAAAAAATATACCTATTTTTGGGTCATAGTCCTTAATTATTGATTTAGTTAGGTGTCTGGACCATGTGTTTATAAGAGCAGTGTTCCATGTACTCACCGTCAAGAGTTTTCTGATCTGAAAATTTCCTATGGCTGCAATATCTACAAGTCCTTTGTGGCTTCTTTTTGTATATTTTCATGTCATTTTTTATATCTCTTATTTTCTTTGACATGCTTTCAGTGTCTTATATTTCTTTAAATTTGATAAACATGTATTTTTTGATGAATGTACTTATTTTATGTCTGATTCTGTAATGTGTCATTTCCTTTGCACATAAGCTCATAGTGGCTTATTGCCTCTTGCATGCTGTGGTTTTTGACTGTGAACCCATGTTCCCTTGAATTATATCTGTGACATTTCCTTGAGGCTTGTGTTTAAAGTACATTATTCCAGTGAGTATTTGTGTTTGCTTCTACGAGGTGCCTGGGATGACTCTAAATTACTTTTTGGGCTTGAGCCACAATATGATGGTAGAAATTCTGGCCTAAATATCACATTAAGTGCAGGCTCTTGGTTAGCAGTTGGTTCATTTCCACCCACCCCGCCCCCATTTCCTTCAGTGCCAAATCCTATAATACTGGCAAGATACCCCCACTATCACCCTCTTATTTTTTCCTTTATAATCCTGAAGATGTAGCTATTTGAAGGATTCCAAATTAAATAGGGTGGTGTTTGATAAATTCATTAAGGTAGTGTTTCTCCAACCTCTTTTACCTGGCATCTGTCCTCTATCCTCCTACTTAAAACTAACTTGAAACCCTCACCAGCAGTGGCAGACCCCCCCCAAAGCAAACACCGAGCATTGGGGATCACTGGCCTCTTTGGAGTTTGCATTCTCATTGATTTTGGCCTCTGCAGAATTTTCTTTCCTTGTTTCCCATAAGCATATGCATTTGAAACTAATATCCCAAATACTTATTTGGCATTTAGGAGAAAGTGAAGAAGTTACCTATTTGTCTAGCCCATTGGAAACAGTAAGTGCTTGAGTACCTGCTGTATGTCAGGCACAAATTGAACCCCACACTGAAAGAGAAGCATCCTTCTCAGACATGCAAATAGGATGCATTCAACTGTCCTTACTCCTTCCTGTATCTCCTGGTGACAGGCATTTTCATGGTGACTGAAATTTTTGTGTTCTCATCTATGAAATAATGGTATTAGACTGGCTAACCGCTAAGGATCCTTCAGCTCTAAAACTTTTTGACTCTGTGATCCTGAACCACAAAAAAAATTTTTTTTTTTTCCTATCTTTATGCTTCCAGTGATTCAGCTTCATTCTGGAATGCTTCATTCCAGAAAGAAAATTGTTCTCTCTCTCTCTCTCTTTTTTTTTTTTTTTTAAATATTTTGCCAATCTGTATTTCCTAGTGTTTCAGTCTTTCAGAGACCACACAGAGTAAATGTATTCTTTGTTCCTCTCGCAGGTCACTTCTCTTGGAGTCACTACTTTCACCTTATGTGCTCTGTGTATAGACCGTTTCCGCGCTGCCACTAATGTACAGATGTACTATGAGATGATTGAAAACTGTTCTTCAACAACTGCCAAACTTGCCGTTATATGGGTTGGTGCTTTGTTGTTAGCACTTCCAGAAGTTGTCCTCCGCCAGCTGAGCAAGGAGGAGTTGGGGTTTAGTGGCCAAGCTCCTGCAGAACGGTGTGTTATAAAGATCTCTCCTGATTTACCAGACACCATCTATGTTTTAGCCCTCACCTATGACAGTGCACGACTCTGGTGGTATTTTGGCTGTTACTTTTGCTTGCCCACACTTTTTACCATCACCTGCTCTTTAGTGACTGCAAGGAAAATCCGCAAAGCAGAGAAAGCCTGTACCCGAGGAAATAAGCGGCAGATTCAGCTGGAAAGCCAGATGAACTGTACAGTAGTGGCTTTGACCATTTTGTATGGATTTTGCATCATTCCTGAAAATATCTGCAACATCGTTACTGCCTATATGGCTACAGGGGTTTCACAGCAGACCATGGACCTTCTAAACATCATTAGCCAGTTTCTTTTGTTCTTTAAATCCTGTGTCACCCCAGTCCTCCTCTTCTGTCTTTGCAAACCCTTCAGTCGGGCCTTTATGGAGTGTTGCTGCTGCTGCTGTGAGGAGTGTATTCAGAAGTCTTCAACAGTGACCAGTGATGACAATGACAACGAATACACCACAGAACTCGAACTCTCACCCTTCAGCACCATACGGCGTGAAATGTCCACTTTTGCTTCTGTTGGAACTCACTGCTGAAGGACAGCATTTGGTTTGGTTAGATTTATTTGTTTAATTTTAATATCTTTGTGAAAGGTTTTACTTCCTATTTTTCCTTACAGGGAAAAATAAAAGAAAAAAAAAGGAAACTAACTATAGAACTGAATTTTGCAAATTAATATCTGTGCTTTGAAAAAAAAATGTTTATATTTAGTTATTTAAGAAGCATAAGGAGGCTGATAGTTGTAGATCACTTTACCTGGTACGGTGCTAATATTTTATTTTAAAAAGTTTACTGCACCTTAACTTAATTAACTGCTAGTTTTCTTTCTTTCTCTCTAAAATAAAATCATTGTATATTAATTATAGTCATGTGGTTTTGGAGGTTATTTTATATTTCAGTTGTGTTTGAAAGTATATTGTGTATGGTATCGTGAGATGATTTGTAGTTAGAATCACTTACAAAGTAGTACCAAATAAATTACACTTTATTCTTTAATGTCATTGTCAATCTACTTTTAACCAAGATTCAATAAATCTTTTAATTGCCTTAAAGACACAATTACTGGTTCTATGCACAATTTAAAATTGGCCTTATTGTTTTATAATTATATTTTCCTTTAAGGCAGGTAATCACTATGTTATAAAGAGGTTTTCCTAATAATACTATTTTATATGCATGAGTCATAAAACTATAATATATTGTATGTTAAAACAAAACTGTATTTTTAATATTCAGATATAGATGTAAAATTACTTCTGAATATTTATAAAATATGAATAAATAGACAGCAGAGTAGGAAGAAAGTATCTTTTTGTTTATTTACCTCTGAACTAGCATATAGAGCCACAGGTTTTCCCATGTGGAATTATGGGCAGGATCAAGTACTGAAAGATGTTGCATTTGTCATGTGATTTCCTCTGAACACTGCCTTTGAATCACTGTGATTTCTATGTGAAACACTCAGAATTCTCATGTTTTTTTTTTAAAGATGAGTTTGACTATATCTTTAAAACTTAATTTCTTTAAGTAGAGTACAATTAGTAGAATAATGAAGTATTTACATATCTTGATTAGGACATTCAGATATTCAAATACTACCTTTAAATTGATATTTCATAAACTGCTAATAAAAAACTGATCCCCTCCATTTGAATTATTTGAATACCCTCTCTCGCCTCTTAGGGAGTACAAGTTGCAGCAATTGTACAGGATGCCTGCCATGTGGGACATGTATAAATCAGATGGCAGAGACAGCAACCTAGGGACACAGTGATATTGAAACACTACCAAAGAGAATGTGTTTGTAATGTCTCTGTCTCCAGAAAAATCATATTATAGGGGAACTCAATTTTCTGGCTGGGAGCAAATGGGATTTTTATCTGCTTGTCCATTTCTGTACTATATAGCATAACTGAGTCAATTCCTTCTTTCTTCCAGATGATAACATGATGTTATTTAAAATCATTAAGCTGTAGCGCTAGAAAAATTAAAGATTACTTGGTCCAGGCCATTCATCTTCCAGATGAAACCCAGAATAACCAAAACTAGCTCCTTTTTCCCAGTCCAATACTCTTCAAAGGAATGTTTTTTTTCACTTTCTATATTCTAAGGGATTTGAGGAAGATTAAAAACAAGGCACCATTGTTTTCTTACAGATTCCTGTAATAGGTCTTTGGAAAACTTCTCAAGAGGATGTCTGGGCTAGGTTTTGGCTACCGAGCAGATCAATGATTGTGATTCCACAGTGTTCCCATGATAGCCAGTCATCTTTATAAATCAAGAAACACTGATTGAGTACATGATATAAAAAACATTCAGTGCTCTTACCTGCAGCAAAAGTGAATAAAGCCTAGTCTCAGACCTTACAAAACCAGGCAGGGCTGGGATGGTAAGGAAAGAATAAGACAAATACATGAACACTGTATTATAAACTGAAAACTGTTCGGTGCAATAAAGAAGGTATGAAGTTCTTTGGTAGTTCAGAGCAGAGAGAGAGCATGTCGGGTTGGAGGAGATCATGAAAGGCTTTTCAGGATAACAGGATAGGCAGGACTTGAGCGGGGTTGACTGAAGGTGGTGTGCAGAGTGGATACTCCTGGTGGAGGGAGCTAACTGAATCAAGGAATAGAGGAAGTAATCATAGGATGAGATTGAAGAATAAATGAATAGTTCAGTTTAGCGCCTGTGCTATATGCATATGGAAGCCTAGTGGTAAACAGTACTGAAAATATGCATTGGGGCCATATTAAAAAACTTCAATTTGGAAGAAGTTTCAATTGAGCCCTCCTGGAAATAGGGATTTGTTTTTAAACTTTTTTGAGTGTTGGAGTAACATAATCATAACTCCACAGTAGGAAGACCAATTTGGAAACAGTTTAAATAGCTGTTGTAAGACAGTCTGAAAGTGAAAAACCAATTAGGAAGCTATGATAATGGATTGAACCACAATGGAGGCAGTGGGAATTTAAATTTCTTTTCTTCCCATATGCTTGCCTGCTGTCCTTTCAGTAATTGAAACATGTACCTTTTTATTAATTCTACCTCTGTCAAAATAGGATCTATTAATTCAAACAAAGCCTTCTCCAGTATGAAGTGATTTGGAAGTCTTTTCATAGCCTTGTGTTTTATTCAAAAATTGATTTCTGTAACTAACATACTTTAAAAAATATTGTTAACCCTTTTTGTTCCATTTCTTTCCAGTCCAGATGTCTTCCCATCTTCATTTAAAAAAGAAACGTGTATCTAGGATGAAGTCTAGTAAAATTTTCATTGATCAGAAAACTCCAGGAATGGTATTTGGATTTCTTAACCAGAACATTGTATGTGGTTACAAGACAGGCAATGAAAATCTTTTCAAAATCTGTTTATCTTTTTCTGGATAGTTTAATGAACTTGATTGAACATTTATTTGATAAATTCACAATTTTGAAGTTTTAAAATTTATGACTTCAAGCATTAACTCATTTATATTCAACTTAATAAATATTTATTAACTTCTTTGTGTGTGGTGCTAGACTGGGCAGTTATAACACATAATTTAAATTCTTAACCTTAAGATTTCTTTCATTAAGTAACTATTCTCTGTGAGATAGATAAGTAGACAAATAAAATTAATATGATAAGTATTATGTGCACAAAGCATGAGGATAAAAAGAGAGTGATGGTGGGGAGGTGGAGGTGAAGTGACCCTCTGAGGTTTTAGAATTTGGGAAGAAGGATGTAATCATGAAGATTTCACAGAGGAATATCTAATGCTCGTTGTTCCATCTTTTAAATATAAGTGATTTACAAGATCTGGTGGTATTTGTGCTTATTCTAGGGAAATGCTGATACTTTTTTTTTTGAGGGGGGAGCAAATCCCTAACAACTCTTTTTCCTCCTCATTTGCTTCTTTGATAAAAGTGAAATTAGAATAAAAGGCTTACTCCACTTTAATGATTATGGTGAGATTTGTTTTAGTGTATTATGAAAAGCATGCAAGTGAAATGGAGGGCACAGCATTGCTTAAGTAATGGTTCTTTCTTTATATTTTAGCCCATTTATTCAACAAATATTTAGTGGGTGCTACTGTATGTCAAGCACTGTTGTAGGTACATGTGATTTATCTGTGAACAAAATCCACAAGAATCCCATCCATCTCTTGTTGGAGTTACAGACATGATACAAAATGAGTAGAACATAGTGTGTTCCAACGTGAAAAGTAAGGTGGAGAAAATCAGAGATGTACCAGGTTAGAATGGGGTTATGACTAGTGTCTCACTGTGAAGGTGACATTTGAGTAAGGCCTGAAGCAAGCAAGTCATATGGAAGCCTGGGGGAAGAGCCAAGGGAACAGGAGGTACAACGACACTGAGGCAGGAATATGCTAGATAGGTTTCAGGAATGTAACGTGGCCAGTGTGGTTGGAATAGATTGAGGGAAGGGAAGAGAAGCAGCAAATGAGAGCAGAGAGCTAAAAGGCAGCCAGATGACGTAGGGCCCTCTAATTATTCTGAACTATTGTAGTGACTTTGCTTTTTACTCCAGTAAAAACATTGGACATATTGGGGTAGTGGAATGAGGTGAATTTATTTCATGATGTTTTATTTGTGTATTTATTTAATTTTAATTAAGATATAATTTTTATTAAGATGTAATTTATATACTGTAAAATTCATCCTTTTTAGCATACAGTCCTGAGTACATAGTCATGTGACTACCACCACAATCAAGGTATAGAACAGTTCCATCATCCCCCCAAATTCCACTATGCCCCTTTGTAGCTGACCCATTACTCCACTCCCAGCCCACTGGTGATTGTTTTCTTTCATAATTTTTCTTTTTGCCAAATAGGACATAAACTGAATCATAGAGCATACTACCTTCGAGTCTGGCTTCTTTTGCTTAGCAAAACACACTTTTATTCATCCATATTGCCTTGTATATCAGTAGTTTGTTCCTTTTTATTGCTAAGGTGTAATCCATTGTATGGTTTACAGTTTATTTATTTTCCAGTTGAGGTACATTTGCTTTTTTTCTTATTTTTAGTGATTATGAATAAAGCCACTATAAACATTCATGTACAGGTTTTTGTGAGATTCTATGTTTTATGTCCCTGATAAATAGCTAGGAGTGGGAATTTTGGGTCAGATGGTAAGCATATATTTTACTTTATAAGACAATGTCAAAGTGTTCTCCAAAGTTGCTGTACAGCTTTATATTCCCATGAGCAATGTATGACAGTTCCACTTTCTCTACATTGTCACCAGTGTTTGATATTGTTTTTATTTTTTAATTTTAGTCTTTCTTATAGGTGTGTAATGGTATCTCATTGTTGTTTTAATTTGCATTTCCCTGATCAATTTTATTAATTTTTTTTAAAAAATAGAAGAGTTAAAAGAACAATGAACACATACATGTTCACTATTCACCTAGATTCACCACATATTAACAGTTTCCACACTTGCTTTATTTTATGTAATTTTTTAAATTCAGTTTTATTGAGGTATATTCACATACCATACAATCATCCATGGTGTACAATCAACTGTTCACAGTGCCATCATATAGTTGTGCATTCTTCACCCCAATCTATTTTTGAACATTTTCCATACACCAGAAAGAATCAGAATAAGAATAAAAAATAAAAGTAAAAAGAACACCCAATCATCCCCCCATCCCACCCTATTTTTCATTTAGTTTTTGTCCCCATTTATCTACTCATCCATCCATACACTGGATAAGGGGAGTGCGATCCACAAGGTTTTCACAATCACACACGGTCACTCCTTGTAATCTACATTGTAACACAATCGTCTTCAAGAGTCAAGGCTACTGGGTTGGAGTTTGGTAGTTTTAGGTATTTACTTCTAGCTATTCCAATACAATAAAACCTAAAAAGTGTTTACAGTGTGTAAGAATGTCCACCAGAGTGACCTCTTGACTCCATTTGAAATCTCTCAGCCACTGAAGCTTTATTGTGTTTCATTTCACATCCCCCTTTTGGTCAAGAAGATGTTCTCAATCCCATGATGCTGGGTCCAGATTCATCCCCAGGAGTCATATTCCACATTGCCAAGGAGATTTACACCCCTAGGAGTCAGATCCCACGTAGGGGGAGAGCAATGAGATCACCTGCCAAGATGGCTTAGAGAGAGAGGGCCACATGTGAGCAACAAAGAAGCAGTCAGGGGGACATTCTTAGGCACAATTATAAGCAGGTTTAGCCTCTCCTTTGCAGTGACAAGCTACATAGGGACAAGCCCCAAGACAGAGGGCTAAGCATATCAAGCCGTTGTCCCCAATGTGTGTGAGAACATCAGCAACAATCCAGGTGAGGAAGTCCAAAACCTCCACATCCTCCCCCAGTTCCTCAAGGGGACCCTGAATATATATTTTTATTCTCTGCCCAAATTACTTTGGGATGTGTCGCTATTTCACTCTAACCTATACAGACCTACCATATCTCACTTCCTATTCAAAGTTCCATGTAATTGTGGTGTTTGAACAAACTGTAGGAGTTCTATTGTTTAGAAAATATAGATCCTACACCAGATAAACATCTCTTCCCTTGGTCTCACATGGAAGTTGAAGTTTTAACACATAGTCAGCTTCAACTTTTACCCTTTGAACCAATTTGCCCTAGTCTTAATGAGATCTGCTTCATTCATATCTCTAATTGAAGTCTGGGCTCTTTTTCAGCTTTTTGCATTAATACTGACACTCATATCTGCCGAGCTCTAGCTTTGAGTTTCAGGTGTCACACAGATACCCAATGTTCAGAGACCAATCAGGTTATACACAAAGGGATCAACATCTCAAAGTTTGGAGATAGCCATTACAATTCAAGAATAGATTTGACTGCTGTAAGAGCTTACAATCTAGGGACCATTACAATAACCGTTTCCCTGTTAAACTGTGCTCTAAGATTCAATTCTGAGTTTACACATTGTAGTTAGCCCATACTGGTGAGGCATTATAGTGCTTGCCTTTGTTTCTGGTGTACTTCACTCAAAATGCTATCTACAGGACCCATTCATCTCGTTGGGTGTCTCATAACTTCATTCCTTCTCATAGTTGCTCAGTATTCCATTGTATGCATACACCACATTTCACCATTCTGTTCCTCAGTCAGTGTACCCTTTTATTTTATATTTTAATAGATGTTATTTTTATAAATGTTTTGGACTTACAGAAAAATTGCACAGAAAATTCCATACACCCCTTAACCCTCACACAGTTTCCACTGTAATTAACATCTTGTGGTACATTTGTTATAATTGGTGAACTGATATTGATATATTAACTAAAGTCCATAATTTACATTTGAGGTCACTCTTTGGGCTGTACAGTACTATGGGTTCTGACAGATGCATAATGTCATGTATCTACCATTACAGTATCATGCAGAATCATTTCACTGACCTAAAAATGCCCTGTGCTCCACCTATTAAGCCCTCTTCCTGCCCTTCTCTTAGTTCCTGGAAACTACTGATCTTTTTAGTGTCTCTATAGGTTTTCCTTTTCCAGAATGTCATGTAGTTGGAATCAGACTGCATGTAGCCTTCTCAGACTGGCTTCTTTCACTTAGCAATATGTATTTTAAGGTTCCTCCATGTCTTTTCATGGCTTGTTAGCACATTTCTTTTTATTGCTGGATAATATTTGATTGTATGGTTGTACCACAGTTTGTTTATCCATTCACCTCTTGTTGGATATCTTGGTTACTTCCAGTTTTGGGCAATTATGAATAAAGCTATTATAAACATTGATGTGCAGGTTTTTGTGTTGACATCAGTTTTCAACCTATTTGAGTAAATACCTAGGAACACAATTGCTGGATCATATGGTAAACCTAAGTTTGATCTTGTAAGAAGCTGCTGGACTGTCTTCCAAAGTGGCTGAACTGTTTTGCATTCCCACCAGCAATGAATGGGAATTCCTATTGCTCTACATCCTCACCAGCATTTGGTGTTGACAGTTTTTTTGGATTTTAGCTATTTTATTAGGTGTGTAGTTATTACTGTTTTAACTTGCAATTCCCTAATGACATGTAATGTTAAGTATATTTTCATATGCTTATTTGTCCTCTGTGTATCTTCTGGTGTGGTGTCTGTTCAGATTTTTTGCCCATTTTTCAATAGGTTGTTTATTTTCTTATTAAGTTTCAAGAGTTGTTTGGATATTTTGGATACAAGTCCTTTATCAGATATGTGTTTTTTACAAATACTTTCCCCTGGTCTGTGGCTTGTCTGTTCATTCTCAATGTCTTTAACAGAGCAGAAGTTTTTATTTTTACTAAAGTCAAACTAATCAATTTTTTCTTTCATGAATCATGTTTTTGGTGTTATATCTGAAAACTCATCACCAAACAGAGGATCACCTATATTTTCTTATATTATCTTCTAGAAGTTTTATAATTTTGCATTTTAAATTTAGTTCTATGATCCTTTTTTAGTTAATTTTAATGAAAGGTGTAAAGTCTGTGTCTAGATTCTGTCCTTTTTTTTTCATATGGATTTAGCATTGTGCCATGACATTTGTTGAAAACATTATCCTTTCTCCATTGAATTGCCATAAAAATATAGTCAATTGATCTTTGCCTTCGATCCCTTGTCAAAGTTCAATTGACTATATTTTTATGGATCTATTTCTGTGTTCTCTATTTCATCCTGTTGATCTCTTTGTCTATTGTTTTGCCAATATGATGCTGTATTGATCACTGTAGCTTTATAGTAAATCTTGAAGTTGGGCAGTGTCAGTCCTCTGATTTTGTTCTTCTTAAGTATTGTGTTGGCTATTTTTTTTTTTTTTTGGCATTTTCATATAAACTTTAGAATCAATTTGTTGATATCCACCAAATACCTTGCTGGGATTTTGATTGGGATTTAATTGACTCTGTAGATCAAGTTGTGCAGAATTGAAATAGTAATGATATTGTCTTTCTATCCATGAACATGAAGTATCTCTCCATTATTTACATCATCTTTTATTTCTTTCATCAAAGTTCTGTAGTTTTCCTTTTATAAATCCTGCACATATTTTGGAGATTTATACCTAAGTATTTCTTTTTTTGGTACTAATATAAATGGTGTCATGCTTTTAATTTAAAATTTCAATTGTTTACTGCTGGTATATAGAAAAGCAGTTGACTTTTGTATATTAACTTTGTGTCCTGAAACCTTGCTACAATCACTAAGTGGCTCCAGAAATTTTTTTTTTTTTAGTTGAGTTTTTTTTTAATTGACTTCCAGTACAATGATGAATACGAGTGAAACTTCCTTTATTTTTTCTTTATTTTCCTCATCATTTGAAAACAAGTTAGAGACACTATTGATGCTTCACCCATAAATAATTCAGCACGTATTTCCTAAGAACAAGAATATAGTCCTACATGAACACATCATTATCAGAGCTAAGAAATTAAACACTGAAGCAGTAATATTTCCCTATGCACAGTTCATTTTCAAATTTCCCGAATTGTCCCTAATAATATCCTTTATAGGAGTTCCTTTCTTCCCTCCTTCCCTACCTACCACCTTTCCTCTCTCCCTACTTTCCTCCTTCTTTCCTTCCTACCTTTCTTCCTTCCTTTTTTTAGATTTAGTTATCATGTTTTTTTGGTCTCCAAGAATAGTTCTACCATACCAGAGAGGGTCCAGATCAAGTCTTTTGTAGAATAGCTTATAATCTGGATTTGTCTGAATGTTTCCTCATAAGATCCACTTGAATTATTTTTGGCAAGAACACTACATAGGTGATGTGTCCTCCCACCTCATCACCTCAGAAGGTACATAATGTCAATTCGTCCTGTTATTGGCAGTGCTAAGTGAGGTTACTTGTTTAAGATGTTGTCTACCAAATTTCTCCATGAGAAAGACACCTTTCAACATTGTAATTAAGTGGGTGATAGTTAGAGATTGTGTTAATATTCTGTTCTCTAATACCTTTTACTTTATCGTTTTAGTATCCATTGATGATCCTTGTCTGGATCAATTGTAATCCTAGGGATTGAAAAATAGTGAGTTTTCCAGCTGAATAATTCCTTCCACATTTATTAGTTGGCATTTGTTGGAGGAAAGCTTTCTATCTCCATTATTTTCCCAGCATTTTTTCTTTTAAATTTGGAGTATTATGATTGTCTTAGGTTGAGTTCCCTCAAAAGAAATACTAAAGAAAAGGTATTGTGTTGCAGTGATTTATTTGCTCCTTCTTTCCTATTTTTGAGGAATGTTGATCTGTAATTTTTTTTCTTATGATTTCTTTGGCTGTGGTACCAAAGTAACACTGGCCTTGTAGAATGAGTTGGTATATATTCCACTCTCTATTTTATGAGAGTGTTTTTGAAGAGTTGGTATTATTTCTTCTTAAATATTCAGTAGAGTTCATGAGTAAAATTTCTTGGCTGGGGATTTTATTTGTGGAAAGACTGTATATTACTAATTCAATTTAATTACTTCTTTTAAGTTTATCAGACTTTCTATTTATTCTCAAAGTCAGTTTTAGTAATATGTATCTTTCTAGGAATTTGCCATTCATCCAGGTTATCTATTTTGTTGGAATAAAATTGTTTATAGTATTCCCTTTTTTTTAAGAATTTATTTATTTATTTATTTACTTATTTATTTATTATTTCTTCCTTGCAATTTTATTGCGATATAGTCACATATCAATCATCCAAAGTGTACAATCAATTGTTCACAGTATCATCATATAGTTGTGCATTCATCACCACAATGAAATGTTGAACATTTTCATTACTCAGAAAAAAAAAAGTAAAAAAGTACACCCAAAACAACCTGTTTCCCCCACACACCCATATTATTCATTTACTTTTTTGTCCCCATTTTTCTACTCATCTGTCCATACACTGGATAAGGAGAGTGTGAGCCACAAGGTTTTCACAATTACACAGTCACACTGTATAAGCTATATAGTTATATAGTATTCCTTTTCAACTGTTTTAATTTATAATGATGTCACTTCTTTCATTCCTAATTTTGGTAATTTGTGTCTTCTCTCTTTTTTTGCTTGGTCAGTCTAGCTAAAACTTGCCAATTTTATCAAAAAATTGTCAAAGAACCAACATTAATTTCATTGATTTTCTCTATTGTTTTCCTGTTTTCTATTTTATTGATTTTTCCTCTAATCTTTATTGTTTCCTTTCTTATGCTTGTTTTGGGTTCAGTTTGCTCACATTTTCAGTTTCTTAAGGTAGAATCTTAGGTTACTGATTTGAGCCTTAGAGAATTTCCAAATTTTCACACATAAAAAGTACCCTGATTCTGTGAAAAATACTTGGGTCCATTATTTATCTGTAGCAACATCTCTTCTACAACTTAACTCAGAGCCATGGATCAGATTCTGATTAAGTAAATCTCTGGTGGGCTAAGCACCCAGATGGTTCTGTTGGGAACCTCAATTGGCAAAACATTGACCTTAGAAATTCTGAATAACTATGACTTCCAGTCCCTACTGTATTCATTCTAGCCTTTTATAATGCCTTACAAATTCTAGGTCCATGTGACTATTTTATAATTATATGAACAGTCTCTCATGATTGATAGTACTAGGAGATAGAAGCACCCATTATTATTGGGCTTAAATTAATTAACACATGAGTCAGTTGAATAGTGTCTATTATAGAATAAGTGCTCAATGAATACTAGCCATGATGATGATGATGGTGATGATGATGATGATGATGTATCACAATTCCTAGACTGTGATACACTAAGAAATTAAAAAAAGAAAAAACACTTAATTTCTCCCCACTTCCAAGGTTATTTAGAACCATACAGACTGTTCATGTAAACCAAAATATTTCACCATTTTGGGCTATCACTGGGTTAAGACCTGGCCTGACCCTAGAGAAGATGCCCTTGGCTTCAGACATTCAAAACACAAACCTACATTCCTGAAGTTTATGTCAGACAATAAGCAGTGATTTAGCCTTATGTCTTTTGTTCTAAATGTCCTGTAAGAGGTGTATCCTAACATTAGAGGCCCTGCCCTTCCTCAGTCCGTAAACTCATATGATAATTAGCAGTGGGTAGAGCAACTTCCTCTCCTTACACCTAGTTCTGAACTGAAAAATATTTGGCGGGGAGTTTTATTCCTCTGGGAAGCATTTCAGATACTCCTATTCAAGAAATTTTCTTGTCCAACAGTTCTCCTTCATTTTAAAAATAGATGGATTTTTTCCAGTTTCTATGAATCTTCAACATAATAGGGTAAGTTCCCTGACTGATAATTTGAATACATCTTGCATTTTAAAGTACTCTTCAGTTATTTTCTGGGGTTTGGTTTGGCTTTCTATATTCTCTTTAGAGTTAGCATATTCCCAGTATATCTAATTATGGCTAAGCTTTCTCATAAAGAAAGAGGAGGGGAAAACACATTAAAAATTACTATAATTCCAGTCATCTATTGTGTTACCTTCCTCTCTCAGTGAAGTAGGAGAATATATATTTTCTTTCTTCTGGTCTTTTAATGAATGTAACTGAAGAATTTTTACTGAAACCCAATTTTGCTTTGCTACTTATATTGTCAGTTTTTTATTGAACTCACTCAAAATAGGATCATGTAATGTACCGGAATTATGTTACTTTACAGCTAAAACAGAGCTCAAGGTCCTCCAGTATTTTCTAGCATTTTTCTTTACAGATACAGAGCTGATTATTTGAGAAGTTAACTGACTATAAATAATCACATAATTTGATCCTCTTTGAATATTGATTTAGCATAAGAATTCTAAGAATAGAATATCTCCTTCCTGGGATTATAAATGATAACTCTTTTCTACTTAAACCAGCAAACTCATAGCAGTCTATGAAATATTATCTTGATTCAGATAACACATACATAGTAGGTGTTCAATAAATATTTATTCAATGAAAGAATAAATAAATCTTTAAACTAAAAGAGCATGCAGAAAATACAGTTTAGTAAAATACAGATGAAAAACCAGAATTGTGTATAAAGAAAAAAAGACAGTGACAGTAAAAAAAGAAGGAAGTAACATATTCTTGTTCAGTAAACACCTCCTATATGCCCAGCATAGACCTGAGAATGTGGTATATGAATTTGATACAATTCAGTCTGTCTTGGAGTTATATTCCAGCTGGAAAATAGATATTAAAATATAATCAAATGTTTATTGAAAATATGATTAATACCAAGAAAGAAAAGTTCAGGGTGCTCTGAGAGTATGTAGTAGGAGAACCTGACTTAAGGGTGGGGCCAGGAAAAGTTCCCTTGAGGAAGGGCAAGAAAAGGATTGGAGGAGGGGAGAATTAGGATAAAGGGAAGTACTTGCATTAAGGTTCCCTGGGGAGACTGCAGAGCAAGTTTGGGAACCAAGAGAAGGCAAGGTGGGCTGGCTCGCAAAAAGGCAAAGGAAGCATAGAGAAGCATGAGATTAGAATTTGAATGAAACAAGCTGTTTCTCATATACGATGGGTTTCTGTTATATGCAGGTAGAGTAACTTCACGTTATCAGTGTTAGACTGCCCTTCTATGGTCCATGGGAGACCACTCATCATTGTTACTAATATGACTTCCTATATATTTGAATGTCACAGCCTCACAATTCTTAGTCCTGATTTTTCATTATATTTCATTAAAGTGTTTTATCACATTTTACCCCAATCTGCAATCAGAGGTAAGATAATAATTCATTGATTGCAGAGATTGTATTGGTTTAAGTAGAAAATTACTGTTTACTATCATAGTTATGAGAGCTTTGATTCCTAGAACTCTGGTGCTAAATCAATTTTCCATTGTATCCTATAGATTAGTAGAGAATTAGAAGTAATTGGGGCTGAAGTACTCAGAATTCAAAGACTGATTTTTTTTTTTTTGAAGCACAGCCTAACAAATCTCAAAATTATCATTCTCTTGAACTAGTAATACTTTAATCAATCATATTGCTCTTAAATGACATTTCCATTTCCTGTTAGTCCAATTGTTGTCAGTTTTACAAACTGAATTAGATTATGTTTATTGAATTTTTAAAAGAATAAATAATTCATATGCAGGCTATTCTGTGAAATCCATAGGAATTTTCTGAGTTCAATGCCCTGCTATAGAGACAGGCATGCAATTAGTTCATTTTACTCTTTTATGAACTGACTGAAGTAAATGAATTGAAGTAAATCCATAAACACTGTAAAATTTCCTATTTAACCAAAATGGTTTTTTTTTTTTTGCCTGAGTTTTAAGAGAAAAGGCCTATTGTAATTGTATTACTATTATTTGTATTTGTATTGATAATGTGTTTAGAAATTTGGGTCTACTAGGATTTCTTTTTTTCCAAATCAAAGAAAGAGTTTTTAACTTAGTAAAATTTGAAATTTAGTCTCAGTCAGCATTTGGAAGTTTTTAAAATATTGTCTCTGGGGTCAGGGGGGAGAGGGAGGGAGAGGGGGGAGAGAGACAGAGAGGGAGAGAACATTTAGGGTATGCAGAATGGGTGAAGAGATTGTGATGGTTGTGAAGGAAGTTTTCAAAGGAGTTCATAAAAATTACATAATCATGTTTTTCTTATACAATCTTCTTCCACTGATGGCTCTTATTACTGAACATTTGATTGCTTTTGATTCTGTTTACCAAGTAGAGCATGCTGTGATCACCAATGCTTCCAAGGCAATAGATCTGAATGCTTCATGAAAGCATTTTGGTGATGGTGAAGTTATGTTGCAATGTACAATTATGTACTTTAGTCATTCTAAAAGCTGATCAATGTGTCTTTAAAAACTGCCTACACCTACTTTCTATCACATTGACTATTCAAGTTTAAAGTCTAAAGATTTTAAGAACAGTTTGTGAAATGAATATGCTCTTTTGAGAATTACCAGTGTGTGGACAGGAGTGACAGGATGAATCACATCTAAGTCCCGGAAAGTCACATGGCTCATGTTTATCTTCCCTTTGAAAGTGTTCACTTCTACCATACAGTTAGGCAAATGTGGGTAGAGTTTAGTAAGTTTTAATCTTGCTTTCACTTCTCCTGGACAAAAGACTTGTTCTTGTTGCTCTGTATTTGATTTGTTTTAGCCTGGTGACTTGGAGCAGCATTCTATTCTGACTTTTAAAAAATTTTTATTAGAGAAGTTGGAGATGTACATAAATATCATGCAGAATATACAAAGTTCACATTTACCTTCCTTCACATCTGCAGTTTTCCCTATTATTAACATTTTTGTGTTAGTATGATACCTTTGTTACAATTGATAGAAGAACATTATTATACTATTAACTATAGTCCAGACTTTACATTAGGGTTCACTGTTTGTATTGTACGGTCCTATGGGTTTTTAAATTTTATTTTAGTAACATATATGCAACTTAAAATTTCCGTTTTTAACCATATTTCAGTATATATTTCAGTGGAGTTAATTACATTCACAATGTTTTGCTACCAACACTACCATCCATTAACAAAAATTTTCCATCACCCCAAACATAATCTGACTTCTTATTTGAATTCCAAATTGATTGAACAAACGCCACATTAACAAGTTGGCATTATTCTATGGGCACAATAGAGTGATTCTTAGAGAAGTGTGGCTTCAGAGTCCACCCAGGGTGTCAGATAGTAAATGGGTCTTTTGTTGGCTTTGGGGGTTGGAATATTTTTCTTTATCTTGCTGATTTTGAGACTGTTGGACAGGAATTTAAATTTTTAAAATTCATTTTGGCAAGAGATTAAAAAATTTCAATAATGTTTCTTTAAAGGAGTTCATTGACTTTCATAAAACTTTGCTTCTGAATTAACTTTTATCTCCAGAAAACAGTTGGGCAGGACAAGCCAGGCATCTACAAGACAATTTGTAACAATTAGAAAGTTCACTGGTTGGAACTGATCTTTGGTCACTGAGTTAAAAAGGATTGCATGATATAATGCCAACTGATGTCTGATTGTTTAAGCCTCACTTACAAAGGGTTTTGGCTAAGCAATCTTTGTCTAGGGAGGGCCTCAGAGACCCAGCTGCATCTGCCCTTGGAATAAATGCTTTTGTGAAAATGGTCATGCTGCCTCTGATATTTGATCTGTCCCTATGTGTATCCCAAACTCTTTCTGCATCAGTTAAGTGTGTATATAGTGCTGGGCTTGGTGATCTGGTTGAGAAAATGCATGGATGTTCAAAGGCTTCCCCTACACTGTCACCTTTGGATCATTAAGTCTACTGGAGAGAAGCATTATGTGTTTAATTAAAACAGAATGACTGAGTTGTACCAAGCTGAGTTAGGATGTGGATTTGTTTCCAATGCTGCAATTCCCTGTTACTAACATGAGCTGAGCTGGCTGCTTTGATCTATCAAATTAACCAGAAAGTTTGCAAATTCTTCACTTCATTTCCTACCGACACAAGGCATATGTCATCAGGCTTCAGGCACGGTAAAAGGAGAGAACATATTTTTCATTGTTAATAACTTTGAAGAGTAAAGAAACTCATACAAAGTCAACTACACACACACCACACACACACAGAGTGCTACAAACAATGATAAGAAGGTAGAAAGATAAACAGGTAATACTATTTCCTGATTTAACAGCAGGAAATGCACTTGACAATACAGTATTTTGTTATTTTAAATCATGATCTCAGAGTCACATTTTAATGCAGTTAATCCTTACATCATAAAAGACTAGGAGCAGTGTTTCTCAATATGAGTACTACTGCTATTTGGGGCAAGATAGTTCCTTGTTGTGTGTGACTTCTCCAAATATTGCAGTTTTATTAACATACCTGAGCTCCAGGACCTACATACCAGAGATGTATTCTAGTCTTTGTGACAAGACAAAACTCCGTGCTTCTGCCCACCCCTCCACTTTTCCAAATGCCCGTGGCAAGGTGTGGATTGATGACAGAGCACAGAAGATTGGGGACCACTATACCTGTCTTGTTCCTGATCTTAGAGGGAATATTTTCAGTCTTTCACCATTAAGTAGGATGTTATCTCCAGGCTTTTCATATATGTCCTTTATCATGTTGAGGATGTGTCCTTCTATTCCTGTGTTCTAAGCGTTTTTATCAAGAAAGGGTCCTATATTTTGTCAAATGCTTTTTTTTTGCATCAATCAATATATCATGTATTTTTTTTCCCTTCCTTCTGTTAATGTTTGGTATTACAGTAATTGATTTTCTTATGTTGAACCAACCTTGCATACTAGGGATAAATCCCACTCAGTTATGGTGTATAATTCTTTAAAATGCTGTTGGATTCAGTTTGCTAGTATTTTATTGAGGATTTTTTCATCTGTATTCAAAAGAGATATTGGCAGTAGTTTTTTTTCTTGTGGTATCTTTATCCAGTTTTGGTATGAGAACGATGTTGCCCTTGTATAATGAGTTAAGCCCTGTTCCCTCCTCTTCAATTTTTTGGGAGAGTTTGAACAGAATTGGAGTTAAGTCTTCATGAACTGTTTGGTAGAATTTCCCTTTGAAGCCATTTAATCCTGGGCTTTTCTATGTTGGGAGGTTTTTGATTATTGACTCAATCCCTTTACTAGTAATTGGTTTGTTGAGATCTTTTACTTATTTTTTGCTTCAATTTAGGTAATTTGTGTGTTTGTAAGAATTTTTCCATTTCACCTAGTTTACCTAATTTGTTGGTATACAGTTGTTCATTGTATCCTGTTGAAATCCTTTTTATTTCTGTGGGGTCAGTAATAATGTTTCCCTTTTCATTTATGATTTTAGTTATTTGCATCCTCTTTTTTCATCATTCTATCTAAAGGTTTGTCAATTTTATTATCTTTCATGAAACAACTTTTGATTTTGTTGATTCTCTCTGCTGTTTTTCATATCTCTAGATCATTTGTCTACACTCTAATCTTTATTTCCTTCCATTTTCAGGCTTTGGGTTTAGTTTACTCTTCTTTTTCTGGATCTTCCAGTTGTGGGCTTTGGTCTCTGATTTGAGATCTTTCTTCTTTTTTAAGGTAAGCATAGAGCTATAAATTTCCCTCTCAGCACTACCTTTCCTGCATCCCAGAAGTTTTGGAATCTTGTGTTTTGTATTCATGTGCCTCAAGATATTTCCTAATTTCCCTTGTGATTTCTTCTTTTATCCTCTGGTCATTTAAGAGTACATCGTTTAATTTCCATATATTTGTGAATTTTCCAGTTCTCCCTTTGTGATTGCTTTGTACATTTATTCCATAGTGATAGAAGAAGATACGTTTTTATGATAACAATATTTTTGAATTTATTGAGACTTGTTTTCTGACCTAATATATGGACTATCCTGGAGAATGATCCATGTGTACTAGAGAAGAATGTGTATTCTGCTGCTATTGGGTTAAGTGTTCCATACATGTCTGTTAGTCTAGTTGGTTTATAGTATTATTCAAGTCTTCTATTTCCTCACTGCTCTTCTGTCTAGATATTATATCCTTTATTAAAAGTGTTGGGTTGAAGTCTCCTACTATTAATGTAGAACCGTCTTTTTCTCCTTTCAAATCTCTAAAGTGAATCTCTTATAAACAGCCTATAGTTGGTTCATGCCTTTTCATCCGTTTTCATCCATTTTGCCAACCTCTGCCTTTTGACTGGAAAGTTTAATTGATTTAAATTTAAAGTTACTACTGGCAATTCAGTACTTTCTGCCATTTTGCTATTCAGTCTTTCTAAGACTTATACCCTTTTTGCCCCTCAATTCTTCTGTTAATTCCCACTTTCATATTTACTTGATTTTTTTCATATTGTACTATTTTGAGTCCCTTCTCATTTTTTCTGTATGTATTTTTTATATATTTTCCTCATGATTACCATGGGGATTCAATCTATTATCCTAAATATATAGCAATCATGTTTGGTTTTTAAACTTTATTTCAATAGAATGCATACGTACTGTTCCTATACCCCTCTGCCCCCACCTTATTGTTGTTTTTGTTACAAATTAAATTTTTATACATTTCATGTCCAAAATCATAAATTTATCATAACTCTTTATGTATTTGCATTTTAGAATCTTTAAAAAATATAAAGTGTAGTTACAAGCCAAAAAATTACAATACAATAGTACTGGCATTCATAATTACACATATGGTTACCTTTACCGGAAATCTTTATGTATTTTGGCCTCTTTGATCCCAGCGTCTTTTTTCTTTCAGTCTGAAGACTTCCCTTTAGCATTGCTTGGAGGACAGGTCTAATGGTGATGAACATCTTCAGCTTTTGTTTATCTGAGAATGTCTTAATCTCGCCCTCATTTAGGAAAGAGAGGCTCACTATAAACAAAATCCTTGGCTGGCAGTTGTTTTTTTTTTCAGTACTTTAAGTATTCCATCCCACTGCCTTCTTGCCTCCATGGTTTACGAAGAGAAATTGACATTCAATCTAATCGGGACTCCCTTCTATGTAACACGTTGCTTTTCTCTTGCAGCTTCAGAAGTCTCTCCTTGTCCTTGGCATTCAACAGTTTGACTTCTATGGGTCTGCACATAGTTCTCTTCAAGTTTATGCAGTTTGAGTTTCATGGGATTCTTGAACATGCATATTCATGTCTTTTATTAAACTTGGGAAGTTTTCTGCTTCTTTCTTTGAATATTTTTTCTGCTCCTTTCTTTCATCTCCTTCTGTTACTCCTATCATGTGTATAGTGGTATGACTGATCGTGTCCTACAGGTCTCTTAGGCTTTGGTCACTGTTTTGCATTCTTTCTTCCTTTGCTCCTCATTCTGAATCATTTCAACTGTCTTGTCTTTGAGTTCACTAATTCTTTCTTCTGCCAGATGCAATATGTTGTTGAAACCTTCTAGGTAATTTTTCATTTCAGGTTTTGTTGCCTTCAACTCCGTTATTTCTGTTTGGCTTCTTTTTTAAAATTTCCACATCTTTATTGAGATTCTCATATTGTTTTCCTCAGATCTTTTAGTTCTTTCTTTTTATTTTCTTTTATCTCCGTTAAGATGTTAAGATCATTTTCTTAAAGTCTTTTTCCAGTATGTCCAAAGTCTGGTCTTCTTTTTTGATGGTTTCTGGATTTTTATCTTTTCCTTTGTATGGGCCATCATTTCCTGTTTCCTTGTTTGTATTGTAGACTTTTGTTGCACACTGTACACTTTAATATTTTAAAGTATTTACTCTGAGATTTAGTCTCGGAGCTGCCTGTTTCTTAAGTTCATATCCAGCTAGTGATATGGCAGACATGTCCTTAGTAAGAAGCACTAACAAAAACAAACAAATCAATAATAATAATTAAAAAAAAACTCCTTCCACAGTCTTTGCCAATTGGCTCTGTTTGTCTGGTGCTCTCTTTCAGAATTTAGTCCTTTTATCAAGAAGATCAGCCTGAGGTGAACATGAAATGCAATATCCTCTGGGTCTTTTCTGAGCTGATGTTTTGTCCTGGACTTGTGCTTGCTCATGGCCTTAGGAATTCCCCCAATTATAGGATTACAAATATCTCCTTTACTCTCTATAAAACTGACTTTCTCCCCCTCCTGGGTACTCTATTGTGTGATTTAAATCAGGTAATCCTTTGCCTGAGGCTGCTTTGACTTAATTGTTTCTTAAGCTGCTTTAGCAGTCTGTGAGTTGCTTTTGCCTGCAGGGCGATTTCTGGGAGGCTGAACCGAAGATGAGTTTCCTGGTTCAGTTTTTCAGGCTGCCACCTGATAGGCTGCCACATTATAGACTGCCACTGACATACAGGCACCCCAAAATGCACATAGGGATTACTTTTCTTCCTCTCGAACAGGGCCTGGGATCCACACTGAGAGCACAGGCTGGTTCCTCACTGCAATGGGGAGGGGATGTGGGAAAGATCAGCAAGAGTGCCATGAGCATCTCCCACCATTTAAAAAAAAAAATCTATGTTTCCTTGTCTAAGCACTAGCCCAGTCACTGCAACCCTTTAATTGTTTTTTTGGAGTTCTGAGGAAGATGACTTTGCCAATTTTGGGTAGTTGTTCAAAGATTTGGGGAGGAATGACACCCTGGAGCATATTATTCTACCATCTTGGTAAACATGCTTTGAATAGAAAGGCTACAATCTTGGTGATGGGTGGAGGGTCCATCAGGAAAGGAGGTCTCACAGATTTGAATTTGACAATGTCCAAAATCTGATTCTTGGCTTTGCACTCTTTCCAGATAAATTGGAGCAATGTGACTTGAGTTGAGGAACTCACTGACTGAAAAGTAATGAGGATATCAATTAATTTAAATATTTCATGTTTATAAACACATGCTTACAGTCTTTATCCAAGGTGCTACTTCCTGATATCAAAATACAAAGATCTGCATTAGTAACTATACTAATGTGATTAAAGGGAAATGGTAGGTCTAGAGAGCTGGTTCCAGGCCCATCCTTATTTCATGACCAAAATGCTCTGAGTCTCTCTCCTTTGGGACATGGCAGACAAAGGTGAAGAATGTCTTTCTATATACCTCTGCAATTAAACTGAATGTCTTTTTTTTTTTTTTTATTCTTCAGCTAAGACTGCAGAAGAGATGATTTACTGTATGTGTTACATTGGGCCACAACTGAGAACAGCACCAGTCCAAAATGTCACAGGTCCAGAGAAAAGGGCCAAAAGGGACTGCTTTGGTAAAATCAAGGTGGGTCTCTCAGAGGTCTTGGTGCAAGTTGGACAATGTTGGAAGTTCTAAGTCTATTGAGAGAGAAGTTCAAGACAGTAGCCTGCAGTCAACAACTTGTATCAGCATCCCCGGGCTCTGGTATTCCATATTTCTGCTCACAGGACAAAAGACATGAATATACACGCTAATGGCTTACTTGGACCTCTGCCTCATCTTTCTTCTCTTGTGCTTCAGCCTGTGCATTCACTTCTTCCTCCACTTGGCTCTCATGGCACGGAGTTTCCGAGCAAGATGGTGCTAAGGCCGAAAGAGACTGAATGTCATTTTTGGCCAAGATAAATGTTTCTGCATGCCTAGGAAATGATCTGTTGCTTACCATTTGGAGTTGACATGAATTTTACTTTCAGACAAATCAATCTTTTTCTTATCATTGAGTTACTCTGGAAGAAATTCAGTTATCCCACATACTGCTGATACTCAATATGTAGAGAAAAAAATGTAAATGACAGCAAACATTTACATGGCATTTACCATATGCCAGGAAATAAGCACTTAATGTAAGATTTAATTATCCCAACAACCCTCTGAGGTAGGTCTTATTAGCAGTTGCAGATGAGGAAACTGAAGCACAGGGAGATTAAGTAACTTGTCAAAGTTCCCACGGCTAATAAGCTAGTATGTGATAGAGTAGGATTTTAAACCCAGGCAGCCTGAGTCTGTGCTCTTACCCACTGAACTACACTACCTCTGCTATACTAACATTACAGATTGAGCTTTACTAATAATATATTGTTATATTACAATATAACAGACATACAATGGTATAGATTGTTTCTATTCTACCTATAATTCAAATTATACAATATAAAATGTTGAAAAGCTGTCAAGTGGTTTCAAGAAGAGATAATGTGCTATCCTTCCTTTTTCGGGTACTGCATTGGATTTGATAGCTTTGATGGCCCCATTAGGGAATCAAAATGTCCTTTATAATTTAGTTTTCCTAAGAAAACATGAGCTGTCCTCTCTAGCAAAGGAGATCAAAGAGGTACTAGGAATATGGTTCCAGTCTGGCCTCTTAATCTTGAGTCAAGTTCAAGGAGGCAGTTTATTGGCTCAGGGAAAGGGCTTACACTGAAAATATTACCCATGACACTATTTTCTGCCATAAAGTCATTGACCACTGTTATTGTTAAGATAGACCCATGGGGTCCCTACCATCCACACCTTTCTATGCATTTAAACATCAGGGTCAGACATTGGAATTGTCACAAGTTGTAGATTGAGTATGATTTCAAATTTCAAATACTTGATATCCATCAGAACCATAGTTATGAATATATTTATATTGAAGTTATGCAGAATCCTGGTGAGTAGAGGATTTTGTATAACATACTTCTAGTAATTAAAAACCTCTGGTTGCGATAGGATCATGGTTAGCATATCCTAGCATATAGGATAAAAAGTTAGAAAATAGGTCATTTTCTAACTTTTAAAGAACTCTTGAAAGACCTCAGTGAATCAAGGATTATATAATAAATTTAAACAGCATGGCACAATATTTTTTCATGAATTTATGATCCTATATCATTCTTCTATAGGTAATAAAGACATTGTTCCCCACATAAACATAGGTCATAGTAGTGTCTTAGCCTCATTTTTCTTCCACTGCATCTTTTCTTCCTCAGTTAGGCCTTGAGCAAGCAGTTTACAAATATCATTCACCTCATTTCATGCAGGTCCTTTGAAAAATTACAGCCTCTCCAGACATTAAAAATATATTAATCAACAAAAGTTATAAGACATGGAAGAAAAAGTTAATCAATACCCCATCAGAAAGGAAAAAGAAGCCACTTTTCTGAGTAACCCTTGAACTGAATAGACCATGGAGTTTTCAAAATACTTGTCACACTGCAGAACATATTTCAAGTTACCTGCTCACATTCCCAACTATGAGACAGCCATGGAATTTCTGTGCATTGCTTACCCCTGCTCCAGAGGTAGGCCCATTGATTCTTATCCCATCTTTCTCTCCAGAATAATTTTTGTAATGCAGTTTTACTGAGATATATCCACATACCAGATAATCATCCAAAGTAGACAGTCTGGTTCATGGTATCATCATATAGTTGTGCATTCATCACCACAATCAATTTTTGAGCATTTTCATTACTCCAAATAAATAAATAAATAAATAAAAATAATAAAAACAAAGAAAGAACATCCCATACCCTTTATTACCCCCTATTGTTTATTTATGTATTGTCTTTGCTTTCTTTCTCATCTGTCCCTACACTGGATAAAGGGAGTGTCAGTTGCCAGGTTTTCTCAATCACACAGTCACACCATGTAAGCTACATAGTTATACAATCATCTTCAAAAATCGAGACTACTGGATTACAGTTCAATAGTTTCAGGTATTTCCTTTTAGCTATACCCATACACTAAAAATTACAAAGGGATAGCTATATAATGCATAAGAATAACCTCCAGAATGACCTTTCGACTCTGATCTCTCAGCCACTGAAACTCTATTTTGTTTCATTTCTCTTCCCCCTTTTTGTCCAAGAAGGCTATCTCAATCCCACGATGCTAGGGCCAGGCTCATCCCGGGAATCATGTCCCACGTTGCCAGGTAGACTTACACCCCTTCTCCAGAATAATTTGTCTAGGTTTTGCTGTTTAACCCAAGCCTAAGTCAGTCAGCTCATGGCATTCCCTGCCACTGTGACATGTACAGTGATGGGTCTAAATTGGTCCAATCTGTGTAAAACTCTGCATATTAGTTTCCTATGGCTGCAGTAAACAAATTACCACAAATTTAATGGCTTACACTATACGAATTTGTTACCTTACAGATTTGTAGGTCGGAAATATGATACTGGGCTAAGATCAAGGAATCTCTGGGGCTGATAATATTCTTGCTTCTCTGCCTCTTAGAGGCTGCCTTCCTTCCTTGACTTGCACCCTTTCCTCCATCTTCAAATCAGCAGCATTGCATCGCTCTGATCTTTCTCCCATGGTCACATATCCCTCTGACAGAGCTGGGAAAGGGTCTCTGCTTTTAAAGACTCATGATTAAATTGGACCCATCCAGAAAATCTCTTCACCTCAAGGTCCTTAACTTAATCCATTTACAAAGTCTGTTTTGCCATGGATGGTAACATATTCACAGGTTCTGGGAATTAGGACGTGGGCATCTTTTGGTGGCTACTATTTTGCCTGTCACACCCTGACTTTTGTTCAATGGTGGGAAAACTGAATTTATTCTGGACAGTTTCTTTGTTGTTGTTGTTGTTGTGAATATGAGACCGGGGCATGCTAAACATAGTTACATAGTAAAAGTCACATAGTTAAAGATGTATTTAACAATAGAATATTATCAAAGCAATGGTTGTAGAAGCAGATATTTAATCTTTAAGTTTGTTACCCACTAAGATGAAATTTTAATATTCTCTTGGAAGAATATATCTGCTTTTAATTAGAAGTCTGAGAGAAATTCTGTATTGTTTTGATTCATTAACAAGAAAGTACACTTTGCCACTATATCTAATATTGATTCTATAGGAAAAATAAATAAATAAATACCAAGCTGAATAAGAATATTTTCCCCATTGGAATTAAATATGTTGCTTTAAAAAACTGTGCATGCAGCCAACTTCTATATGGAATTCTTACTCTGTTTTTGTGAGTTTAAAAGTCTAGGATTAAATAAAAATTTTGTGAAAGAGTTCCATTTCATCCTATTTCTCTAGAAATATTCTTATTAGACAGCCAAAGGGGGCTTCTTTTATTGGGCATGCTGAAGTTTTGCTTGGACTCCTTGAGCAATAGAAGAGCTTTTGGCCCTTCAGGACCCTGTGTGGGGCTCTGTTTTGGTTTAGTAAAGCTGACAAAATGCAATATACCAGAAATGGGTTAGTTCTTATAGTGAGGATATACTAACTTGCAGTTTACTATCCTTAGACCATGAAAATGTACCTGGATTCTGAAGACAGGCTGCTGGCTCCCAGGACACCTCTATCACATGGGAAGGCACATGGCTTGGCATCTGCTAGTTGTTCTGTCTCAGGTTTTATTGATTTAATATTCTAGCTTCAGTGGCTTCTCTCTGAGCTTCTATGGGCACTTTTCTGAATTCATCTCCTGGCTTCTGTATCTTCTCTGAGCTCTCTGGGCTTTTTCTGTGTGTCCTTTATCCTCTTATAAAATACTCCAGTAAGGTGATTAAGACCCACCTTGAATGGGATGGGTCACATATCGACTGAAATAACCTAATCAAAGGTCTCTCCTACAATAGGTCTTCATCCACGGGAATGGATTAAAAGAACATGATCTTTTCTGGGGTACATAGCTTAAAACCACCACAAGCTCTCAGAGGTCATGAGCTTCAGGGGGTAGTTTCCAATTCTTCATTCACTTTATAGCATTCCTATTATTTCTGAAAGTGGTAATGGAGCAAGACAGGATAAATTTTTGTTTGAAATGGGTACTAGAAGAGCCATGACAAAAGTTACTAATCAGAGCAATATGATGCTTCTGAAGGCTTAATATCAGGGGTCATCTTGATGTAAAAATTTCATTTCTCTGTGTTCTTCTTTTAACAAGACTTGTCTGTGCTCCAGGATGCCTGGAAACTCAGCTGGAAGACCCATAGGATGGGGGCTTGTGCCAGTTTGGATATATTATGTCTTCCACAAAAGTCATTATCTTTTAAGCCAAACTTGTTGGTGGAACTTCTTGATTGAGTGTTTCCATGGAGATGTGATTCACCCAACTGTGGGTGAGACCTTTGATTAAATTATTTCCATGGAGGTGTGGACCCCGCCCACTCGGAGTGGGTCTTGATTGGTTTACTAGAGTATTTAAGAGAGCTCAAGAGCTGACACAGGTGCTTGCAAATGCTTGGAGATGCATCAAGATGCAGACAGAAGGACATTTGGAAATGCTAAGCTAAGAGATAAAGCCCAGAGTTTGCCCCAGAGAAGCAAAGAGAGGACCCCCAGATGCGTAGAAAGAAATGCCCTGGGAGAATAAGCAAAGGTGCAGAGGAGCTGAGAGGGAGAAGCTGAGAGACATATTTTGGAGAAAGCCATTTTGAAACACAACCCAGGGGCAAAGGACCAGCACACACCAGCCACGTGCCTTTCCAGCTGACAGAAGTGTTCCAGATGCCATCAGCCATTCAGTTAAGGTATCCTCTTGTTGATGCCTTAGTCTGGGCACCTTTATGGCCTTAGAACTGTAGATTTGTAACCAAATCCACTTCCAGTATTTTGCATAATGACAGCATTAGCAAACTGGAACAGAGCTGAAATCATCAGAAAGTTTACTCACTCAAATACCTGGTTGTTGACACTGGCTGTCCAGGGTCATTGGCCTGAACACCTACATATGACAACTTGAATCTAAACTTCCTCTCAACTTGGAGGCTGGGTTCTCGGGGCAAGTGTCCTGAGACAGAGAAAGATGGAAGCTATATCTTTTTTATGACCTAGTCTCAGAAGACACATAATATACCCAAGCTTGTCTAAGCTCAATGAGAAGGGAGAAGTTCAAGTTTCTGTAGAATAAATGGGACCAGGAATATTACTATTGTCGTTTTGGAAAATACAGTCTTTCACATTTTAAATCAAGGAAGCTCTAATCATTAAAAAAATCCTTATATAAAGCCTAAATCTGCTTTATAGCAGGCACTCTTCTTTTAAGTCCTACTCTCTGGACCCACAAAATTTAGTGAAAATAGTGTATTTCATGATAGCTCTTCAAATACCAACTGCTGTCAATTTAAGCCTTCTTTTCTTGATTTAAATATCTCTTTTACACATTTCCTTTTAAAAATGTCTATGTATCCCCTCTTACTTATCACTGTCCCTCTTAAAATGTGGCATCCCGAAGTGAACAATATTCAAATGTTTTAGGGGAGGTTTAGTAAACAGTAAAATAAACAGTGGCATCCTTGTTCAGGCACTATAACTTAGATGATATAGCTTAAAGCAGCTTTAGCTTCTTTAGCAACGTCACACTATTACCTTAAATTGGATACATTACCTCTAAAATTGTTAAGTATTTTCTCCTGTTGTGAAAGTACACGCTTGAGCGGTTTCTCTTCTTTCTTTTTCTCCTTGTTCTTTATTCCTAGTGAAAGACTATATTTGTCCATATATAATTTTATGTGTTTAAACTCAGCCCACTTTCTTCTTATTATTGAGATAGTTTTGGATTCAGATTCTGCTCTACATCATAGCCCCAATTTTTTATCTTGTGATCTGTAAATTGGCTGGATCTTGACAATTGACAAAACAACTTCTCAATCACAGGGAACCCAACCACCTTCTAATCTAATAAGTTTCAGAGAGAGCTTTGTTATCAATTCATTGATTATTAAAATCAACAAATACTTCTTTGCATTTGTGTAACTCTATTTAAAGTGCTAGTCAAAACTTTATGGTTAGTCAAAGGCTGATGATGGCATATATTGCCTGAGCTAATTGGAAAAAGCATGCCCATATTTAGGTATTCACTCATTTATTTATACATCTAATAAATGTTTATTGTCTATCTCTTCTGTGAAAGGTCCTATGATATAGGAAACAAAGATGAAGAAGATATAAATTATAGTTGTGAGGAAATTAGCATACACAGCAATTTAGAAATATATTAATATTAGAAGCATTCCATTTTCATTGTACCTGCCTTGCAGTATAGAAATGCAAGAAATTTTCCTTGCATTCAGAATGTGAATAAGGATTATTTTCTCTTCTAATTGTTCGTCATATCAAATTTAGAACAATATTTATGCTAATTAAGCCTATTGATTTCTTTATGGAATTATAAAAATCATAAACCATTTTCTCAGGTAATCTCCTTACTGATTCAGTTCTATAACCATGGCAAATATAAAACACCCTCTTCCCATGACCATAAAAATCAGTAATGAGAAGAGAAAAAAACTTCTCTGCTGCTCAATGAGGAAAAAAATACCAGGAAAACTGAATAGTAAGTATTAATTTTCAAAAGGCATTAAGCACCATGAAGCAAAATCAACCAAACATATTTTTGAGAAGGCTTTTCTGAAATAACTTTGGGTTGTAGAAATCCTTTTGAAAAGCTTTCCAGAGCTTGACTTGTTTGAATGGACCTTTGAATAATAAAAGTAATGATAACAATAACAATGAAAACTACAACTAATACTACTGCCATTTAAAAATACCTACTATGTGTGTGTTATGTAACTAATTTCCTACAACAATTCTGAAGGATAAGCATTATGGTATGATTCTGTCCAGCTTATAACTAACAAAACTGAGCTTTAGGAAAATTAAACAATTTATTCAGGGTCAAAAAAGTTTGTAAGTGGCTGAACTTGGAAGTCAACAATTGACAGGTCTGATTATAGATTGTGTGCTTTCTCTACAATGACATGATTTTGTCCTTCTTGTGAAGAATGCAATTTATTTTTTTTTAAATCAGTTAACTCATTAGAGCACAGTGGGTTACAGCAATGGACACTTTCTTCAGCTAACTTAAATGACAAGATAAATTTATTGCAAGAATTGGGGGTAGCTTATGTCAGTGAAGGTTAAGCTGAAGAACAAGACGTCTGAAAACACAGGAAATGCAAAAGCTCTGGGGTTAGATTAGAAATTAATATAAGGTCTTTTCTTGGCAGCACCATGGAGATGAATCTGGCCAAACTTCTCTTTTTGTACTAGTATCATCCTGCTCAAGATTGAAATCATCAACAATACGGCCTTAATTGGGTCATATGCCCATCCTGTGGTCTGGGGGAGGGCACCATGCTTGACAGCTCTGCAAAGATTGCCATAGTGGGATTTGGGGAGATAGGTAATTTTCTAAAGGGAAATAGGAAAATTATTACCAAGAAAAGGCAGAAAGGATGCTGGGCAAACAAAAACAACTATCTTCTAGGTTGTTGGGGAAAATAAATGAAATAGGAAGTGAGATGTTCCTGGGACATAGTGCTCAGAAAGTAGTAGCTATTGCTTGAACTGCTACAGCTGCTGTTGCTGTTATTATTATTACCACCACTTAAGTAAAATCCAAGAGTAAGTGCCTGACACATTAAACATGTAATTTGAGCAAAATCAATAGTATTAATCAGATTTTCTCTCTGGGAGAAAGATTTACCCCAAGGGAGGCTGATTCACACACTCCTACACACTCAGATTTGCCAAGCAGGAAGCCAATAAGCTAAATCCTTAAAGTACAGAAACATCTATGATTTTCCCTTCTTTTCTTTCCAAAGCCCATGCCTAGACCAGGATGAGCTCCACCATCTGGGAGTTCAGCCTAGGTGGGCAGTGGCTGTGGGTAGGGCCAGTGTTCCTCTGGAGACACCTGAGTAGGATAGTGGCTGGCTCACTGGACGATGCACAAAGGCATGTGAGGGTCCCATTCAGGACACAACCTCAAACATCTACAGAGACCAGGACAGTGGTGCGTGGCCATGGAAACCACAGGAGTGATGGGCTGGCAGCAATACGGAGAGGACACATTTCATCTAAAGAGGGCAACTGCTGCTTTGTTCCAGCCAATGTCATGAGGGGTGGGGTGGGGTGTAGGCCCAATGTTGTCAGATTGCTGGATTTTTAAAAGAATTGGAAATCCTGGTTTTTAGGAGAACTGAGCTGGGATTGAATTTTAAAAGTTTAAAAGATTCTTTATGATCCAACATTGTGCAGGCCAAATAAAAACCCCTTTGTTGGTTAAATCTGCCCCATGGACAAACAGTTTGTCATCCCCATTCCAACAGAGGCCATCAGCCCATAACTTCCATTAATCATGGTCGTGCACTCCACGCACTGCTGCCACTTTCTACGTTCTTTTCCCACCCATGCTGTCCTTACTGTTCATTTCAGCATGAAATCTGGTGTACACTGGAGAAGGTAAGAGTAGCCTTGAGAAGAATTTTCTTCAGACAAGGATGTACAGTGCTGTACTTATTCCTCAGGTCCAAGAGTGTCAAGCTAAACTGCCTCCAGAAACAGGCTGAACAGGGTGGCTGTGCATGGTTCTTGGCAGAAGGAGAACAATAAACAAACAAAAATCTCTTCCAACTCTCCACAAAATATTCGTAGAGCTGAGGGTAAGAGACATTGTTATGTCCAGGTTTCTGTTTTGTGGCATATCCCTCCCTCCCTCCCTTCCTTCCTTCCTTCCTTCCTTGTTGGCCTTCCTTGTGAGGTTATTCTCTAGAACTTCTGCTTTCTGAATAAGATCTTTGCTGAATTTCTACACAGTGGCTAACACCAAAAGCTCCCATTGCACTTTAACTTTTTGCAAGCTGCAAGTTTTGGCCCCTGGGCATTTTTCCTCCAGCAGCTGGGCATTCCCAAAGGACACTGTGATATCTAGCACATTGAAATTAAATCATATGTCATTTTGTGGGTAGTTTCATCTTATGTTTCAGTGCTCCAAACACCTAGCCTAGAACTGGGTACAGAGTAAATGCTTCTTGATTGATTTATAACAGGAGGGACCTTACATAAGGCAGAAGTACAGGACCCTGTCAATAGGGTGCTTTGAATCTTCCTCAAAATATCTACCTTTAAATATCTTCTCTCATCAACCTACTGAAGTACTTGAAATGTACATCATTAATCACTCTATGGGGCTTTCTCCTGAAGATAAAATGTAATTGTTACTAAGAGGTGTGCATTGTTCTATTCCTCCTCCTACTGTCAATTATAAAATAATTTTAGAATGATCTATGCAATTAGAAATGGACACCAAAGGAACTCATTCTGGATGCTGACTACTGAAGCCATGTGAAGGTCCCTGGGTCTCCAGGTTGCAGGTGAAGCTTCCTAGGAAACAAGAGGAGGCTGTTTAAAGGGAAATTTGCCAATGAACATTTGTGCTCTCTTAAAATTGGATCAAGAGATTTGGTCTCAACTTAGTTTCCAATAGTTCTGGAAATTTCAGAGAATTCACCAAGATTTAGGTTATATCTCCAGTTATCTTCAGGACAACAGTATGAAACCTGTGAAATAGGTGAGAATAAAAGAGCAATGAAATATTTAGCATCTTCTAGTTTGCAATCCATGTGTGGCTGAGACTGTTGAGGTTTATGGCCTCTCTCACTGAGGTCACCTTCAGTAGGATAAGGTGGATTTCTTGAGAATTTTTTTTTAGAGAGTAACTAAAAATCATTTTGAGAAACTAGAGATGAAGGTTACTGCAAACACATTCCATTTGCAACATTCCAATGGGAGCAGATGATCTTAAATGGTTTAATAGAAACAATAAACATTATCAGAAATCTGTCACATTTCATAATTAATTATGGGTTAAGCTTTGTTTCCTCGTTTCTGAAACTACCCAATCAGAGTTCCTTAATATCCCTAGAGACTCAGTGCTCATTTTCTGCTGTCATGCTTTTTCTTCACTCTGCTCTTGAACGCTCAACTCTCAACCACTGGTTCAAGCAATCTTAAGACATATCAAATGAAAAATTGACTAAAATCTTCAGGTTTTATAATGCTGCAGCAGCTTTTATTGCAAAACTTTACTGCATTTGATGAAAGATTTAACTTTTGAAGAATTTGTTTTGTTTTTAGCAAACATGTTTGGTGTGTTTCAGAGCTGCACTTCTGGGGCATTACTACAGCTGAAGAGTATATAAGATAAAGATACCATTTCAATTATAATGGACCTCTGCTCTGCACTTGGAAGCTTCCCTATAGAGATGGAGATCACAAGTGATATTGTTGTTGCAATATCTTGGCAGAACATGACAGTATCATTAAGTTAACAAATGTAAGCTAACCTGGATAAGACACATATCAAACGTGTATTAAGACTATTTTGGGGGAGCATATTGTTGGACAGAACATGTCCAACCTGATATAACTGTTAACAAATGCTCTCTTAGTGATGAAGTAAACATCAGGATTCCAGAACCATGGAGTATACACATGACTGAATAAATGATTTATGCTGCAAATTTTATTTCTTTAGTGATAAATATTAAATAACCAATTATTAATTGATCTACAGATCAATGAACTAAAAGGACAAGTTGCAACCAATATTAAATATTTCCTTCTAATTGCTAATTCTGTTTTGAGGAACTCAGCCATATTATGGTAAGTATACTTTAACTGTACTGTATAGTTTATAGAAACATTTCATTTAATCATAACCACAGTATGATATAGGCATTATTATTATCTCTGTTTTAAATACTTTGAACCACATGAACTTGCTTTTTTGTAGATTAAAAACAGTTAAATTTCAACAATTTCATATAGCTCAACATAATGAAAGCTTAAACCCCAATGATTTGCAAAAAATCGTGTATTTGGTAGTAGCAGAGCCAGCTTTGATCTGAAGTCTGTCTGGATCCAAATCTCTCAGCCACTGTGCTCAGTGTTCAGCCCTCCAGCTCACTGTATCAGTTACATCTGTAGCCATGTGGCAGTTACACCACAGGCAAAGCAGCTTTAACATAGAAGCACTTCTTCTAGCTTTTGGTGGGGCACAGGGCACTTCATGATTTACTTCACACCTGAACCGTTCCAGTCTGCATCAATCTCTTGTCCTCCCTTTGAAAAAGGTTTTGTCCTTGGTTATAACCTGAGTGAGGGCAGAAGCAAAGAGCTTATTCCAGTTTATTTAGAAACTAAATGACCAGTAGCTTCAGGAATATATACAGGAACAAACTAACCAGACATATTAAAATTGATTTCAATCAGTGTCCTAAATATGCTCATTGAGACACTGCACTATCACATGATACATAGATCTCCCTCCCCCCAACAAATATATGCTATTTGGGCAGGAAACTATAATAGCCTTGGGTCTTACCATAATTCATTTCTTCACATAACTATGTGCTTGAATTCATTTGCCATAGCTGGCTTCCTTGTTTGCTTCTTTGCCCCAGTAATTCCAAATATATTGCTTTATAATAAATTAGTTTGAGACTAAAACTTAAAATAGTAAAAGTGTTTTGCTTTCCTTCTAAGAGATTCAGGTGTGTGTGTGTGTGTGTGTGTGTGTGTGTGTGTGTGTGTGTGTGTGTATGGAATTTCTTTCTCCTACATTCCCCTTCTTTCCAACAGTGACCTGTAAATGTGGCTATATTAGGGACATTTTATTTTGAACTAATAAAGCCACATAACTAATTTGACATGTGCTAGTATTTTCCTGATGGAGAGATGTTAGGTTATATAGGTTATGATTTCATTCTTTTGAAGCAATTTTACAGATCCATTTCTGTTCTGATGTGGCTACTATCATCTCTATCTTTCCTTTATCTCACAATGATTTTTATCTGGTGGATTTTGTATAGAATAAAAAATAAATATGTTTCTATGAAAAAGTCCTTTGAAAATAAAATATCAAGGAAAAAATGGCTTTTGAATATTCTACAAGGGTATAACATTTATTTTCTGTTTTATTTTGCATTTAGCCTTACAGAGCTATTTATTGTTAGAATTTTTTTTAAAAGGATATTAAGCCTAGAGTTCCCAGCATGAATAGGGTATGTGTTTTATTTCATGGGGGTGGAGAACATCAGATAAGTTGTCAGCTGGAATGGTGATTTAATTAACATAGTCCCAAAATACGCTAAAATGATAGCTGATAACGTGACAAACTGAAAGTATTATTTAAAGAAAGAGTTGGCAAACTATGGCCAATGGGTCAAAGCCAGCCTGCTGCCTAATTCTGTAAATAAACACACCCGTTTTTTTCATGTATCTTCTATGGCAGCTTTCACACCACATGGCAGAGTTGAGAAACTGCGAAAGAGATTATATGGCCCACAAAGCTTATTATCTTGCCCAATGCAGAAAAAGTTTGCTGACCACTAATCTATAGCAAGAGTATTTAGAAAGAATTCCTAAGAAATTAATACATGGAGGAAGACGAAAATGCAATCCTGTTTTACTTCTAAATAAAAGATTGGAGTTGAAATCTTCTTAGGGTCTTAGGCTAAATTGGCAATCCTTTAAGTCATTTGCAATTCAAAGAAATCCTGGCAAGTAAAGCTGTTTGGTTATACGAAATGATGGAGCCACTAAAGTAGTTATTTGTAACTAAGTTTATTGGAGATGCAGTTTTAAGCAGATAGTTGTGTTCAGTGTTAGGCTTTAATAAAAAATATTAAAAGCTAGCCTTGAGTAAACGTATCAATAGAAAGAAAAAAAAAATACATGATCATCTCAATAGTTGTTGAAAAATCATTTGGCAGCATACAACCATTTTACCATGAAAACAATCAACAAATGAGGACTAGAAAGAAATTTACTCACGCTGAAAAAGGGCACTTACGAAAAGTCCACACTAACATCATACTTGCAAGTGAAAGAATCTATGCTTTCACCCAAAGATCAGGAACAAATCAAGGATGTCTGCTCTCACTACTTCTAGTCACCCACCTGACTAGAATTCTAGTCAGGGCAATTAGGTAAGAAAATGAAATTAATTTAAAAAAAAAACACATGGAAACATGGGTGATAAAGTTACAAATGAACCTTCTAACATGAAGCTCCCTGCCAACATAACTGTCCACCCTTTATGACACCAAAGAATTAAGGTATGTCTTTTGTTAATTCTGAGCGTTCAGGGAAGTTAGAGCATGTATCAGTCGGGATAGGCTAGGTTAAGTTGCAGTAATCAACAACCCCCACATGTTGATGGCCTAAAAACAAATATTTAAATCTTGTTCGTACAAGGTGTGCAGCTGTCCTTCCTGTCACAGGCAGCTGTCCTTCATGTCACAGCTCAGTTTTGCATCTCCACTTCAACTCATGCTTCCACGATTGCAGCAATAAGGGAAGAGTACTCTGAAAATTCTCACAATGGCAACTAAATGCTTCCAGTGAGAGGGGACACACAACACTAACACTCATGTTCTATTTTCCAAAGAAAGTTAAATGGCCATTCCTAACCCCAAGAAAATGAGGAAGTCTAATTACCCCACATTATCAGAATGATGAAAGCAGGAAATATTGAGGGGCACCACTGATGTCTGTCAGAGAGCAATGGGACAATAGTTTTCCATATCTTCCCTCAATGTCCTCTGACCATCTCTGCAGGATTGTCTTTAAAAGATTGTGTGTTTAGCTTCTCATTAGTAAGAGAAAAGCAGTGGAAACCATGTTGGTATTCAAAGCATGTGAAGGCAGGAAGTGTATAGGTTGATAGCTTTGTTGCAAGGACCAAATAGATTTCTGAATTCTCAGTCATTACATATTTCTTTCTGTTTCCCTTAGCTACTGGTGTTTGGTAGAAAATAAGGGACATTTTCTGACTGGGTTTCCAGTGTAACTAATTAAAAATAACACCATTTTTTTTTTTTTTCTGAATTTATGAACTCTGCTTCAATGAAAAGTAAAGCAAAGCAAAACAAAACAAAACAACTGGTTGCTCCTCACCTTGGATTATAGCTGAGGAACACTCTTAATAAGCTTTTCTTTATTCTTCAGCCCAGAGTCAACCTCAAAAGCCATTCCTCTAACAGTCCTTCTTTGTTGACTCAGTTTTTCCTTATTCTCTACATGTAAGCATAAATGTCAACATTTTTGTTCTGGTACCTTTGGTCTAATTCACATCTTTTGCTCTGATTTTCTGTTTGGTTCCAATACACCTTTGTCTCTGTTTCTTTCATGAGTCAATGGCTGCCTCACCACAAATGTAAAACATCCTATAATACTCATAAGGTATCATCAGACTCCCCACACACAAGTGGGGAGAAGTGTTATTAATAATGGTCATAATTACTTACTGCATCAATTTTACTAAGATGTTTTTAGAACAAGTATTTCTTTTTGAAGTTTTCTCTAGTGCAGATGGAAATGATGGGTGGTGGGCCACAGGCTGCTCAGCTTTGTAAACTACTCCAATCCTGTCCGCACCTATTCATGCATATTTATAGTGTCCAGCAAAATTTCTCTTCTACCAAACTCCAACATTGTTCCCTAACGATACATTTTTTACTTAGTTTTCTTAGTTTGTACACATTCTAAAACAGTCTTCAGATTCTTGCCACTTTGTGTGTCTTTTTTTGCCATGGCAAATGAAAATGCTCACTTTAAACAAAATTGCCATTGGCATGTATGAACTAAAGATTAATTCTGGAAATTTCATAGTATGTGAAATTCCTCATGTTTAAATTCAGTTCACAAAGGGAACCAATTCTTCTGGTCATTAGGGTCTTCAAATAAAAATATTTATATTTAACACTTGCAATGTTAAAAAATATTACTGTATTTGGATTGTGTTTCTCACTTTAGGAATTAGATTTACAACTTGAGCTATGGCCCAAACTAATTGGATCCCTGTTCCACTGATTGGTTTTCAGTACCTCAATATTAACTTAGAGCTCTCATTAATCTTATACTTTCCTTTCCTAGTATCCAATTTGGAAAGAGCTGAACTATCTGAAACTAAAAACTGGTGGAGTTTGATTAATATCTTGCAGGTGCCTGAAGGGGCAGCATGTAGAGACCTTGCTCCAAAATGGTTTTCAGAATATGTAAGTCTTCATCCTGCTATACGAGCAGATCAATGACCCTCACCAGTGGGCAACTGAGCCTGGGCCTGATGGTTTTCTATTGACACTGGGTATTATAGATGATGCCTTCTCACAACCAAATATTCAGGTGATTCACAGTTGGCATCTTGCTGATGATTGATGGCTCACTATGAAATGATAGGTTTGTGATGGATTTTACTCATGGCTGTTTCTTGACCATTTCACTTAGGATCCTTCTCTGGCTAGAATTCAGCAACTAGAGTCACTGAACTCAATGGATGCAAAATTTCATATTTATACACATTTTTTTTCAGCTGCTTCTTTATAAAACCTCCTCTCTGAAACTGAATAAAGGAAATACAATTGGCATATTTTCTATTTTATCCAGTGTAAATTATTCTTTTCTAAGTACAAATTGCTGAATGGCTATTTCAAATTTGGATTCATTACGGGGATGCTTTATAATTAAAAAAAAAAACTTTATATAACATACTAGTCACAGGCTAGTCATAAATTTCCTTTCTTGATTGTTTAAAGGAAGATAAAAGAAGGCAAAGCATCAGAAAAAGATAAACATTTTGAAAAGTATAATTGAGTGCTCAAAAAAGCTGAAAACAAATTTAAATTCAAGCCAAACAATTTAGTAAAACTTGAGGATTTTTACCTCTGGTTTATTGTCTTTTGCAATACTTTCCTATTATGATTCTTGTGGATTTCAATATATACACACATAATACTCTGGTCTCTCATTTCCTTGACTTCTGCTCTGTTGTTAATGTTCTCTTCACAACCTCAGTCACTTACTCCCATAACAACACTTGAAATTGCACATTCATGTTCTCTGTCTCCTAGATGACTACTGCTTACCTTCACCTCTTCCTCAGACTGCCAACCCTGCTGTCATCAACCTCCCTCTCAACGGAAAGCCTTGTTTCCTATTTCATGAGGTAACAGGAGCAAAAAGGAGACAACCTTCCCAAACCATATGCCTCTACCAGCTACAGCATCAGAGCCTCTACCCTCTGTCTTCACTACTGTGGATTCATTGTCCATGCTCCTAAATGGACAGTTACCCTTGGACACTAGCTCCCATCCTCTCACCTACTCAATTGCTTCATCTATTATCTCCTATCTCTTGCATCCATTTTCCCTTTCTGATATATCATTCCCTCTCATCAATATAAAAAATAAAGCTGTTTCTCCTTGTTTAAAAAATAAACAACTCATCTTCTCTTGACCCCACTTCCTCTCCAACTACCGTCCCTTTAAAGCAAAACTTTTCACACGTACTGTCTGCAATCTCTGTGCCCAATTCCTTTCCTCCTCATCTCACTCTAACTCAGTGTAAACAGGCCTTTTTCTTTTCCATGCCATCAAAACTCTTGTTAAGGTCACCAATGATCTCGTTACGTTATATCCCCAAACTCATCACTTTATATCACTTCTATGGCTATTACCCTGGTCAAAATCACCTGGATTATAACTCACCTGGATCATTGCAATAGCCTCCCAATTTGTGGTCCTACTTGGAGCTCATCATTTCACACCCTACATCCCCAACTGTTTTCAGCACAGCGAAGTGATCTGTCAAGAAGTAAGTTGACCATACTACCTGTTTTGGTTTGCTAAAGCTGATGAAATGCAGTATCCAGAATGGGTTGACTTTTACAGTGGGGATTTATTAACTTACAAGTTTAGATTTCTTAGTTGTGAAAATATCCAACTCAAGGCATCAATAGGCAATGCTTTCTCCCTCAAGACCAGCTACCAGCAAGCTTGAGCTCCTCTGTCAGATGGCAAGTTATATGTTTATGTCTGCAGGTCCTTCTCTCCAGGTTTCACTTCTTTCAGCTTTTGGCTTCAGTGGCTTCCTCTCTCAGCTTCTCCCTCTTGGTTTCTCTAGGGCCTTTTTCCTGTCTTTTATCCTCTTATAAAGGACTCCAGTAAGAGGATTAAGACCCATCCTGAATGAGGTGGGTCACATCTCAATTGAGATAACCTAATCAAAAGGTTCCACCTACAATAGGTCTACACCCACAGGTGTGGATTAAAAGAACATAATCTTTTTTTTGAGGAACGTAACAGCTTCACACCACATACTACCTTAACATTTAAAATGTTCCAGTGCTTCCCATTTCTTTCAAAGTAAAAACCAACGTCTACATAATGGCCTATGGGATTTGATCCCCACCTCTTACCCTTTCCCATTTCCCCTTTGACCCTTTCTTCCTACTACTGTCCCCCTTTACAATTTTACACCAGGTTGTCTTGAAATGACTAATGATATTGAGCATCTTTTTGTGTGATTATTGGCCATTAAAGAAAGAAGAATTTTGAGAGAGAATTTCTATTTTTAGCTAAGGCCTGAGGAGAGACCATTTCAATAAATACCTAAAATAGAGGTAGGATTTAGGTGGGACAAGCATGAGGGAAAGAACTCTGCATGCTACAGGGAGAGCTGTTACAAAGATAGTTAGGCTCACAGGGGTTTGACTTTTCTGAGGAATTGAAAGAAGTCCATTGTGGCTGGGCAGCCATGAGTGAGGTGGAAGGTTACAGTGAAGGGTTCATAAAGATTGGCAGGGGCTGAAGTATACAACATAATTGTAGAACATATTCAGCAAATTAATTTCAATCTCAGCACAAAGGGAAGTCAGGGAAGATTTTTAAGCAGAGAAGCAAGATAAGCCGATTTATGCAAATAATAGCCATACTACATAGCATTTATTATACTCTAGGCCTCATTTTAAGTACTTTATATAAGTATTTACTACATACGTAACACTATGAGGTAATGTATGTTTCTTATTGGCGCTGTAACATATCACCACAAATTTCATGGTTTAAAACAACACAAATTTATTATCCTACAGTTCTGGGAGTCAGAAGTCTGAAACCAGGATGTCAGCCAGACTGCATTCCTTCTGGAAGCTCTAAAGAAGAACCCATTTTCTTGCTGTTTTCCAGTTTCTAAAAGCTGTCTGCATTCCTGGCTTATGGCACTTGCTTCTGTCATCATTTCTCCTTCTCTGATTCTCCTATCCCTTTTTTATAAGGATCCTTGTGGTTTGACTGGGTCCACCAGGAGAATCCAGGAAAATCTTCCCATCTCAAGGAACTTTACCTTAATGACACCTGAAAAGTCCCTTTTGCTATGAAAGATAACATACTCGTAGAGAGTAGGATGTGGGCAACTATGAGGGGCCATTTTCCTGGCTACCAAAGGTAGGTACAATTATTTTCTGCATTTTACATAGAGAGAAATTGAGGCATAGAGAGGCTTAGTAACTTGCTCAAGGTCATGCAGGTCATAAGTAACAGTGCTGGGATTTGAATTCCGGGGACTAATGCCAGAGAGCTCATCTTTAACCTCTAGGTTCTAATATTTTTACATGTGAATTTTTTTTTATAAATTTATAATTATTACCATAATTTTTAGAATTAATTTTTATGCCCCTATTACGTCCTACATTAGAATATCCTCAATATAATTGATGATTGATTCCCCTGTGTGCTTGTGGGTGATGCTTAGTAGGCTCAGTTCCTCTTAAAACATGCTTTTTAGTCTCCCCCACATTTTTATAAATGCTTCCCTAGTAGAAAACATTGGTATATTTCTTCCTTTCCAAGAAAATTGGCTATTTCATGGAAAAAATCTAAATGTTAAACTTTTACCTGTTGTTACACAAAAGAAATTTTATTGACATTTGTGTCAGTTCTTCTCAGTATATAAACTAAATGTTGTGGTATAATGTTCATCAGTTTTCACAATTTGGTACAATGAGGAAAGGTGCCGGACTTGGGCCTAGGTTTGAGTCTCAGCAACTACCTAATAATTCTGTGATTTTAGGCCGCTGTAATTCACTGAAGCTACATGTTAATTTGTAATTTCTGCCCCAGAGGGTTAGGTTGTTCAGAGGATTTAATGGAGGGAAATGGATATGAAATATTATTTAAAAATAGGAGGAACACATCTACATGGAGAAATATCCTAACTGCAACATGACTGTCAAACTCTGAATATGTTAAAGAATAGCAGTTCTGCTGGTTGCAGGTTCTTTAAGCCTAGCCAGTTACTCTGTAAATTGAATAAGCAGTGCAGCCTACATGTACTTTAAAGTTTAATATCTGAGTTTATGTGCTTTTAATTAATTGCTATTGCTGTAGAAAGTACTTCTGTCTTTTGGAAAAAAAAAATGCCTCAAATCTTTTCTCTCTGTGATTTAGCCTTTCTATTGAAATTGGGTTAAAAGTAAATATATGTTTTTTTATGGTTATGAGGAAGCAAATACTAGAACCAACAAACGTGCTCCTCATTAATACATAATATCTTATGGCATATTGGAGCAGGACCATGCTCTTTGAGTAGCATGTTAGAAATCTCATGTTTTGTGCAAACATTAAAATGTATTCTGAAAACAAGAATATTCATGAAATGAAACACCTATCTTTACTTTCTAAAACGTTGACCATATTGTTAAAGAAGTCTTTTGTGTACAAAGAAACATTTTACCCTTAATAATAGCAAAGCTGCTTTACTTAGACAAATTCACCTCTAACTCTTACAAGTACATAAAATGGTTTCAAGCTTGGCTGAAAAAAGAGGATGATAGAAGAAATAATAGGGGAGACATCATCTTAATAATTGCATTTCTACTTTCAGAATGATAACTTCTTTGTGAGCGCTGAAGGTGGTACTAAGATGAGAAGCCAGGTAAGGCCATCTTGTGTGATCAACTTCTGAGACACAGTGGAGGCTGGTGGGGCTTCCTGTGCAAGTGGTTCTCTCTTCTTAATCATAAGACCTCACCTCATGCCTGATTGTAGCAGAATCAAGGGGCTTTGATGTGGTGGAACAAGTAGGGATGGAGGCTCTAGAGAACTAGCTTCAGAGTCAGCTCTGCCTTAAATATGACCTTAGAAAAATCACTTTGCCTTTTGAGAACTAGTATACTAAATTACAACTTGGAAGAATTAGTCCAGGTGACACTGAATGTCCCTTCCTGTGCAGGGGGTCCACACTCTGTCAGCGATATGATGATGTTCTAGGAATTAACTCTGTAATGGTGCACTGTTACAGGGCTGACCCAGTTCAAGGAATGGCCAGCAGAGTCATTCCTACTTAACATTCTCTTGGTGTTCTTTGAAATATATCTTCTCAGATCCTCTCTGTTTCAGATCAATCCAAATTTAAGCTTTTGCCCATAAACTTTCCCTATCACTGAAAAAAAAACAATTTTTCTTCCTTGGTTCATTTCTCCAGGGTAGATAAAGCATAATTAATTCTTAAATCTTTATACTGCTTACAGGTATGTCTATGTGAATCTCATAGGATTAGAAACCCTCAATGTTTCTCACTTTTGTGTTCTCTTGTTCACTCTTTCTCTTCTTTTCTCCCTTTTTATGACTACATGTGGGTCACTCCTCTCTCCTCTTTATCATGCTATTCACTTTTTCTCCATCTATATCAACCGGTTTACAAAGTCAAGTGGCTTACCCTGTTTTACAAAGAAGCATGTTTGAGCTGCTGCTTCTCTAGAGAAGACATATTTGACTGCTTGCAAATTCCAGGGTATAAAAAGGTCCTAGCCTCACTCATTTTTACACCTCAGTGATCACATAAATATTTTATGTATTTTTGTTGTTGAAATGGTTCCAGATTGGGAGCAAGAGGATAAATGGTCAAGCCATTTGTACTTCCTTAATGAACACAAATTAAATATCTCATCTGAAATAGCAAGAGTGATACCCATTTTCATTTGTGGTATCAGACCACATTGAAGTCAGTTGAGTACACCAGGTATTGTAAAGTTCAGGGACTTTCAAAGGACTAGGGTTAATTTGTTTCTTCTATGTTAACCTAGTCTCCACCCTCTTCAATGATAACTCGCAAGTGTAAATCTCAAACTAGAAGAGAATATTTCTCTTTGGTAAAAAGCTATCTTGGCTATTTAAGAAATATATCGTAGACAGACAAAGTGTCATCCTTGAACCAACAACATGGGCCTCATCTGTGAGCTTGTTAGAAATGTCGAGTGGAAGGCTTCACCCCAGACCTACTAAATCAGATTCTGTATTTTAACAATATCCCCAGGAAATCATTATGCACATTAACGTATGAGATACATTGCTCCAGAGAAGATTAAAATGAAAACAAAATCTAGAAATGTAAAAATCTACCTAGGTGTGAAAATATTTTTGAAATGCTTTTTACTGGGAAATTTTAAAAACTGACAGGGGAAAAATATATATAGGTTTTCTTTTGACAAAAGTATGTTATAATTTCAAACAAAACATCATAGGACCTTATTTAAGCTTGGGAGAAGGTGGTATCTCAGGAAAGTCATTCTGCTCTGCATTGATATAAGCAATGTTAGTAACGTAAGTAATATTGTGCACCTAAACTTTTTGCAGTTTAAAAGTACAGCTTCTTTGTCTTAACGTCATTTATTCCTCTTAGAGGGACCCCCACTTCCGTAAAGGGAGTTTCCACAAAGACTTAGTTGCTCTGTTCTTTGTGTCTCCCACCTAATCATAATCACACTACCCTATTCAGCAGAGGGCTAATTGTTTCAAGAGTTTTGAAGCAAGTCTCAGGTGTCTAGTTAAATGAGGTGTTAATTAGACACGGCAGATGCGTCAACTTGGAAGAGGGAGATTCTCAGAGATTGGTTACAGACTCAGCTAGAAGGCCAGAAGGCCACTTTAAGGATTTACCACTCCACTTTTAAAAGGTATGATACTTGTGTATTTTTGTAGTCATGGGGCCTAAAATTTAGGTGAGATCTCAGAGAAATCAAACTGTGGTCAAGTGATAACTTCTGTAAGGAGTAGAAGCATAACTCATTTCTGTTTATGCTATTTTTCTGCTTACTTGGGCAGATTAACAACCCAGTTTGAGGATTCATAATTATCTTTTTCCCCTTGCCAGCACCGCCACCCTATTCTATTCATACCAGTTCTGGTTGGGTGTTTGCAGCCTTTTCTGCCATCTTCACCACTTCCCCCCTCAATCCACATCCACCAGTTATAGTCACTTTTATCAGAAAATGGATGCTTCTGTGTGCCTGTTGACTAACCTCATTTCACCACTTAGTATACCCTCCTCTACTTAGGATAAAAGAGATGGGTGAATTTTAGGCATGGCCAAGGGAAAGTGAATCAGAAATAAAGAGAGGACAGGAAGAATCCAGAATGGTGCTACGAACATAATAGTATCCTTGCCAAGCTGGGCCCCTGACCAATTAGGTTATGTGGTACTCTTGCTAAAGAATAAATCTTGCTGAAAAGGCCAGTACCATTGATGAAATCAGTGCTTTCAAATATGGTTGTTAAACCCCCTGAGACTCAGCTAGCGGCAAATTAAAAATGCAGATTCTTGGGTCCCAGTTAAGTCATTCAGAATCAGAATTCCTGGGGCTGCCCCCCACCCCCCAAGTGATTAATTTGAACAATGAACCACTGGTTATATCCTGGTATAGACTGGACACAAGGCTCATGCATTCTATTGTCAAAGATTGCTAAGGCAATCATTCTTCTTCCCTGTCTCTGGGAAAACAAGCAAGCAAGCAAGAAAGCAAGCAAACAAAATCCCCACCTGTATCAGTCTGTTAAAAGACGTAGAATTGTTAAACATTGAGGATTGGTGGTTTGATGTGCCGAGCCCTTTATCATGGGACTTGCCTTTATGAAGCTCCTTACTGCAAAGGAGCGGCTAAACTTGCATGTAATTGTGCCTAAGAGTGTCCCCGAGTGCCTCTTTGTTGCTCAGATGTGGCCCTCTCTCTCTAACTAAGCCACCTTGGCAGGTGAACTCACTGCCCTTCCCCCTACGTGGGACCTGACACCCACGGGTGTAAATCTCCCTGGCAACATAAGATATGACTCCCGGGGATGAATCTGGACCCAGCATCATGGGATTGAGAACATCTTCTTGACCAAAAGGGGGATGCGAAATGAAACACAATAAAGCTTCAGTGGCTGAGAGATTTCAAATGGAGTCAAGAGGTCACTCTGGTGGACATTCTTACTCACTGTACAGATAACACTTTTTAGGTTTTATTGTATTGAAATAGCTAGAAGTAAATACCTGAAACTATCAAACTCCGACGCAGTAGTCTGGACTCCTGAAGACGATTGTATAACAGTGTAGATTACAAGGGGTGACAGTGTGATTGTGGAAACCTTGTGGATCGTACTTCCTTTATCTAGTGTATGGATAGACGAGTAGAAAAATGGGGACAAAAACTAAAAGAAAAATAGGGTGGGATGGGGGGGATGATTTGGGTGTTCTTTTTTACTTTTATTTTTTATTCTTATTCTGATTCTTTCTGATGTAAGGAAAATGTTCAAAAATAGATTGGGGTGATGAATGCACAACTATATGATGGTACTGTGAACAGTTGATTGTACACCATGGATGATCGTATGGTATGTGAATATATTTCAATAAAACTGAATTTAATTAAAAAAAAAGACGTAGAATTGTTAGTATGGGAAAGATAGGTGAAAATCATGTAGGTCTTATTTTGTTTAATTATCCACAAATACTCAAAGTGGGATATCCTTAAGAGGCATTCAGCAAGAAATAATACATAACACATTCCCTCCAGCAGCTATACTCTATAAGGATTGCTGATCTAACTGAAAGGTAATGCAAAAGTAGATTAATGTCTGTGCCATCATCTTTTTATAATATTTCATTCACATACATACAGCCTGTAGAATAGAGATAGTAATTATTATTAAAGATGCTTTCTGTATTCATATGCCATGGTATATGCTAAACATGGGCTGCAGAGAAACCACAAATGTCAATAAGGCCACAGTAGCACATCAATAGTTGAAATAAAATGGGAAAGATGATGAAAGGGAGCTTCCTCTGAATAAGCAGTTGTAGATTCAATTGCTGTAACCTTTAGAGGCTAATTAGCAAAGTTGGTAGGTGAGGCTTACACCAGTGAATGCTCCAGGATACTGAAAATGTAATAAGTATTTCCAATTTAAAAGGCAAGTTAAGTATTTAAAAAGCAGAGTTCTCTGTGTGGTCAGAAGCACTGTTTTGCTAATTGAGAAGATTCCAAAATGCCACTGCTAAGTACTAAAATTTATTTGCATGATCGTGCAAGTTAACCTATCCTAGAAAATCAGAAGTTATAAGAAACTATTACTATTTCCTTGATTCTCTTAAGAATTTGCAGCAAACCATGGAAAGAGTATACATATAGTGCATTAAAACCAGCAATGTCTTATGGAAGTTTTTGAGTATGTGTGAATATAAACATATTTTTAACAAGATCACTAAAATATTACTATTTTCTATAAAAAGGAAGAGATTATAATGTCATCAATTAAGAGAAAAACTTTTATTGTTGAAGATTCAAAGAGACTGTCACTGGTTATTAACTGATAGCTAAGTGCCTTTTGCAAATCAACTTTAAAATTGTAGTTGCCAGATGGAATTATGTCCTGTTGCATCTTGGAAAGAAAAATTATAAATCAACCTTTTCTAAAGGTTTTCTAAGAAAATTGGAAAACCATTTATATCTATGTGTCATTACAGGGTAGAATTTGTTGACTTTAGGAAAAAGCTTCATTTATTAGTCACTTCCTTTATAAAACAATTGCTCTAGTGTACGTTTTAGCCAAATTGATTGAGGCTTATTGAGAACAAACGCTAGTTTGAGACAATTATGTTTATTACCTATAACCAAAAGCCTTGTGGAAATCTGAACAATCCTACAGTTCTGTTCTTATGTCAAATACATTATTATTCAAAATGCTTATAAAAAGTAATCAGCATTCAGATTGTGTTTCCATCTAAAGCAAGGGTTTTCAAAGGTATATATTTTACCTGCTTTATTTTTATGCTGTGTTGGTTGATTATCTACTCTGGAGTCTAATAGAATGAGTCCTCTAATTCTCGGTTGATTTCAGCTTTATTTTTTTATTATGCAAAAAGCGTTGAGTAGAAATGCTGCCTTTGTACAGCTTCAAGTAGTATCTTTGAAATAATTCCTAAACTGCTTTCCATAACTTGGTCCCAAATCTTCTTCTGTTTCTATTCTTTGTGTAGAATTTTTCAATACATATGAGGATGAGAGAGTAATTTGTGGGTGACTGAACAATAGATGTCAAACAAAGGTTGAAGACAGTTTATTTGGTAAGGCTTGAGGTGGCCACAGCTATTTTTACCAGCTAGTTATCCCCTGACAGAATTTTTGTATGTACGTATATGAGCTCATCTCATGTTTTCAGAATAAATTTGTAAGAGTGCAGTCTCTGCAATGCCAAATATTAGTGAGGATATGAAGCAACAGATCTCTCCTACACTGCTAGTGGGAGTGTAAAATGGTACCACACTTTTGGAAACAATTTGACAGTTTCTTATAAAGCTGAACATACACTTAGAATAAAACCCGGCAATTTTACTCCTGGGTGTTTAATCAAGAGACAAGGAAATTTGTTCACAAAAAGAATTATACAAAATGTTTATACCCATTTTATTTATAATAGCCCCAAACAGAAAATAACAGGAGAATGGGTAAAAAGAATTGAAGCGTAACCATACTCTGGAATACTATTCAGCAATAAAAAAGGGATCTACAACATGGATGATTCTTACATTATCTTGAATTACAGACGCTAGACATGTGCTGTGCATTCCATTATATGAAGATTACAAACATGCAAAACTAATCTACGGTGTTTGAAATTAGAATAGTAATTGCTTCTGGCTGCAGAGTGGGGGTGGGGGCAGTGTAATTGACTAGAAAGGGATACAAGCAACTTGCTGAAGTGGTGGAAATATTCCTTCTCTCGGATGGGTTGATGGTTGTCCAGATATACACATTTTTCAATACTCATTGAACTGTATATTTAATATCTGTGCATTTCACTGTATGTAAATTATAATGCAGGTTAAATGCATGCATACATGCATAGATGCATAAATAAATATATGAATGAAAAGTACAATCTCTGGATTCAGAAAGTCTAGATTTGAATCTTGGCACTACCACTTCCTGGCTGTGTGATCTTAAACAAGTTACTATCTGTGCCTTATTTTTCTTAACCTTAATATCTAACAATAATAGGGTATTGTGAGGATGAAGTAAGTTCATATATTTAAAGAGCTTAGAACAGTGCCAGAAGCATGGTAAAGTTTCAATAACTCTAAGATATTAAGATTTTTTATTCCTTCTGAGCTATGAAGACATTAATTTGATTGGAACACAACACTCATTTTCTGTTTCATATATATTGTTTCTTTCTGGCTAGCAAGGTAATTTTTAGGTCAATTACTATGGCGTGCCTTCTTGCACAAGCAAAAGTAAAGTGAAGGTACCAAATGATCACTTTTTAAAAAAAATTCAGTTTTATTGAGATATATCCACATACCATACAATCATCCATGGTGTACAATCAGCTGTTCACAGTACCATGATATAGTTGTACATTCATCACCCCAATCTATTTTTGAACATTTTCCTTATACCAGAAAGAATCAGAATAAGAATAGAAAATAAAAATAAAAAAGAATAGCCAAATCATCGCCCCCATCCCAACCTATTTTTCATTTAGTTTTTGTCCCAATTTTTCTACTCATCCATCCATACACTGGATAAAGGGAGTGTGATCCACAAGGTTTTCACAATCACACTGTCTCCCCTTGTGATCTACATTGTTATACAATTGTCTTCAAGAGTCAAGGCTCCTGGGTTGGAGTTTGGTAGTTTCAGGTATTTACTTCTAGCTATTCCAATACAATGAAACTTAAAAGTATTATCTATATAGTGCATAAAAATGTCCACCAGAGTGACCTCTTGACTCCATTTGAAATCTCTCAGTCATTGAAGCTTTATTTCATTTCATTTTGCATCCCCCTTTTGGTCAAGAAGATGTTCTCAATCCCACAATGCTGGGTCCAGATTCATCCCTGGGAGTCATATCCAGCGTTGCCAGGGAGATTTACACCCCTGGGAGTCAGGTCCCACGTAGTGGGGAGGGCAGTAACTGCCAAGGTGGCTTAGTTAGAGAGAGAGGGCCACATCTGAGCAACAAAGAGGCACTCAGGGGGAGAATCTTAGGCACAATTATAAGCAGGTTTAACCTCTCCTTTGCAGTAATGAGCTTCATAGGGGCAAGCCCCAAGACAGAGGGCTCAGCATGTCAAGCCGCCAGTCCCCAGTGTTTGTGAGAACACCAGCAACAATCCAGGTGTGGAAGTCCAACACCTCCGCATCCTCCCCCTTCTCCTTGGGGGGCCCTGAATATACTTTTTTATTCTCCACCCAAATTACTTTAGGGTATGTTACTATTTCACTCTAACGTATACAGACCAGATCTCACTTCCTATTCTAAGTTCCATGTAATTATGGTGTTTGAATAAACTGACCATACAAGTTAAATTATTTAGTGTGCTACAGAAAATATAGATCCTGCATGAAATAAATATCTCTTTCTTGGTCTCACACAAAATTGAGGTTTTAAAACAATCAATATCTTCCTTACCCTTTGGCCTGATTAGCCTTAGTCCTACCAGATCTGCTTTGTTCACATCTGTAATTGAAGTCTGAATTCTTTTACAGATTTTTTAACAGTTGCTTTCTGAGGTAACACCAACATTCATAGCTGTTGAACTCTAACTCTGAGTCTCAGGTGTCACACAGATACCCAAAGCTCAAGAGAACAACCAGATTGTACATAAAGAGCTCAGCATTTCAGAATTTAGAAACAGATGTGACTGCTGTAAGAGCTTACAATCTAGGGACCTTTACACTAAGCATTCCCCTGATAAGCTTTGCTCTAAGATTCAATTCTCAGAGTTTACACATTATGGTTAGTCCATATTAGTGAGGCATTATAATGTTTGTCTTTTTTGTTTCTGGTGCATTTCACTCAAAATGCTGTCCTCAAGATCCATTCTCCTAGTTGCATGTCTCACAACTTCATTCCTTCTTGCTGTTGCTCAATTTTCTGTTGTATGCATATGCCACAGTTCACCATTCTGTTCATCAGTTGATGTGCCCTTAGGCCACCTCCATCCATTGCAGATCATGAATACTGCTGCCATAGCCACCAGTGTGCAAATGTCCATCCCTGTCTTGTTTCTGATCTTAGAAAGAAAGCTTTCAATCTTCCCCATTGAATATGATGTTAGCTGTGGGATTTACATATATTGCCTTTATCATATTGAGAAAGGTCCCTTCTTTTCCTATACTTTTAAGTGTTTTCTTCAAGAAAGGATGTTGAATTTTGTCAAATGTCTTTTCTGCATCGATTCCAATGATCTGGTGGTTCTTCTGCTTTGATTTATTGATGTTGTATATTACATTAATTGATTTTCTTGTGTTGAAACAGCCTTGCATACCTGGAATAAGTCCTACTTGGTCATGGTGTATAATTCTTTTAATGTGCTGCTGGATTCAATTTGTGAGTATTTTGTTGGGGATTTTTGCATTTACATTCATTAAAGAGATTGGTACATAGTTTTCTTTTTTTTATATAGTATCTTTGTCTGACTTTGGAATTAGACTGATATTGGTTTCATAGAATGAGTTAGGTAGGTTTCCCTTCTCTTCAATTTTTTTGAAGAGTTTGAGCAGGATTGGTACTAATTCTTTCTTGAATGCTTGGTAGAATTCACATACGAAGCCATCTGGTCTTGGGATTTTATATTTTGGGAGCTTTTTAATGACTGACCCAATCTCTTTACTTGGGATTGATTTGTTGAGGTCATCTGTTTCTTCCCAAGCCAAGGTTGGTTGTTCCTGCTTCTCTAGGAAGTTGTCCATTTTGTCTAAGTTGTCTAGTTTATTAGAATATAGTAGCTTATAGTATCCTCTCATTATCTTTTTTAATTGTGTGGGCCAGTAATTATGTCCCCTTTTCTATTTCTGATTGTATTTATTTCCTCTCTCTCTCTCTCTCTCTCTCTCTCTGTTAGCCTAGCTAAGGGTCCATCAATTTTATTGATTTTCTCAAAGAACCAACTTCTGGTTTTGTTGATTCTCTCTATTGTTTTCCTGTTCTCAATTTCATTTCTGCTCTAATCTTTGTTATTTCTTTCCTTCTGTTTGCTTTGGAATTAGTTTGTTGCTCTTTCTCTAGTTCCTCCAGATGAACAGTTAATTCCTCATTTTTTGCTCTTTCTTATCTTTTAATATAGGTATTTAGGGCAATAAATTTCCCTCTCAGCACCACCTTTGCTACATCCCATAAGTTTTGATATGTCATGTTTTCATTTTCATTTGCCTTGAGATATTTACTAATTTCTCTTGTAATTCCTTCCTTTATCCACTGGTTGTTTAAGAGTGTGTTGTTTAGCTTCTATGTATTTGTGAATTTTATGACCTTCTGCCTGTTATTGATTTCCAACTTCATTCCATAATGATATGAAAAAGTGTTTTGTATAATATCAATATTTTTAAATTTTTGAGACTTCTTTTGTGCCCCAACATATGGTCTATTCTAGAGAATGATCCATGAGCACTTGAGAAAAATGCGTATCCTGCTGTTGTGGGGTGAGTGTTCTATAAATGTCTGTCAAGTCCAGTTCATTTATCATAAAATTCAACATCTCTGTTTCCTTACTGATCCTCTTTCCAGATGTTGTATCCATTGTAAAGGTGTCTACTTCTCCCTTCAGTGTTGTATCAATGTTGCCAGTGTTTGCCTCATGTATTCTGGGGCACTCCGGCTCAGTGCATAAATATTTATGATTTTTATGTCTTCTTGATGAATTGTCCCCTTTATTAATATAGAGTGTCCTTCTGTCTCTTTTAATTGTTTTACCTTTGAAGTCTAATTTGTCTGATATTAATATAGCTACCCCAACTCTTTTCTGGTTGTTGTGTGAAATATCTTTTTTCCACCATTCACTTTCAACCTATTTTTGTCCTGGTGTCCAGAGTGAGTTTCTTGTAGACAGCATATAGATGGGTCCTGTTTTTTAATCCATTCAGTCAGTAGTCTATGTCTTTATTGGGGAGTTTAATCCATTAACATTTAGTGTGATTACTGTAAGGACAGTATTTTCTTCTACCACTTTGTCTGTTGGATTTTGGATGTTATATCTTATTTTTTTCTCTCTTTCCTTTTACTTTTCCTGATAGTCTTCATTTCTACACTCTTGCATACCTCTCTCTCCTGTCTTTTCCTATCAGCCTGTAGCACTCCCTTTAGTATTTCTTGAAGCACAGGTCTCTTATTCACAAACTCTCTCAGTGCCTGTTTGTCTGAAAATATTTTAATCTCTCCTTCATTTTTGAAGGATAGTTTTGCCAGATATAGAATTCTTGGTTGGCAGATTTTTTCTTTCAGTATTTTAAATATATCATACCACTGCCTTCTCACCTCCATGGTTCTGCAGAGAAATCTGTACATAGTCTTATCGAGCTTCCCTTCTACGTGATAGATCACTTTTCTCTTGTTGCTTTCAGGGATCTCTCTTTGTATTTGACATTGGAAAATCTGAACAGTAAGTGTCTTGGAGTAGGTTTATTGGGATCTATCCTGTTTCATGTATACTGAGCTTCTTGAATCTGTAATTTTATGTCTTTCTTAAGAGTTGGGGATTTTCAGTGATTATTTCTTCTATTATTCTTCCTGTCCTTTTTCCCTTCTCTTCTCATTCTGGGACACCCATAACACATATATTCATGCACCTCATGTTTTCATTCAGTTCCCTAAGACCCTACTTGTATTTTTCCATTCTTATCCCTATCTGTTCTTTTGTTTGTAGGATTTCAGATGTCCTGTTTTCTAGTTCACCGATTCTTTCTTCTGCCTTTTCAAGCCTACCATTTTTTTCTCCATTGTGTTGTTTATCTCTTCTACTGTGCCTTTCATTCCCATAAATTCTGCCATTTGTTTTTTCAAGCTTATAAATTCTTCTTTATGGTCATTCAGTGTCTTCTTTATATCCTTCATCTCTTTTGTCACATTTTCCTTCAGCTCACTGATTTGATTTAGAAAATTTGTTTGAACATCTTTAATTAGTTGGTTCAATTCCTGTATCTCAGTTGAAGTGTCACTTTGTTCCTTTGACTGGTCCATATTTTTGTGTTTCCTAGTATGGTTCATTATTTTTAGCTATTTAGGTATCTGATTTTCTTTATTAATTTATTATGGAGCTTATTTTCACTCTTTTACCTAGGGTTTTCTTGTTGGTTGGCTTTGTTCTCTATCTGTTCTTTGGCATTCAGTTCAACTTTTCTAGACTTCTAACATAGCTTCTGTTTAGCTGATCACAATTTTGCAGCTCTTTTTTTTCTGGTTCTTGCCCTGACTGTATGTAACCTTTTTGTTAGAGTTTCTCCCCAGTATGTTTGACCCCAATCAGATTTTCCCAGTCCAGGCAGGCCCAGGTCTCATGAAGTTTCCCTGAGAATGAGACCCTGCAGGTTGTGACTTTCCTGTGAAGCCTCTAGAATCTGTGCTTTTCCTATGCTGTCCAGTAGGTGGCACATGTCAGCCTGCAGCTCCCCACCAGTGTAAAAACTTGTGGTGCCTTTAATTCTCAACAGATCCTGTCCCTGACAGGGGCATGGCTGACTCAAACTGTTTCTGATATCTAGCCACTTGGGTCTGAGTTCTCTGAATAAGAGCCACCACTTGAGCTGGGCCCTGCTCCCCCTTGTCTTGGGGAGGTTATGTCCTTTAGGGAATTATCTCCCCCACTGGATTTATTGATTTATCTCTCAGACCTATTTTAGTTCCACCCTTGCCTGGGTCCAGTTGCCAATTGCAAATATCTGAGGTTTTCTGTAATGGGCTACTTAGAATAGTTTTTTTTTTTTTTTAAAGAAATCCCTTTTCAAGGACTTTCCCCAGCCCCTATGTTTTGTCCATCCCATTATAGACTATTTAAGTATATACCCAATGGGGAAAGATCTCTTTCACCTGACTTGTTACTCTCAGACAACTTTAATTCCACCCTTGCCCACAGCCTGAAAGTTCCAGCAGCTCTGATGGGCTATTGGAAAGTAAAAAAATGAAGAGTCAGAGAGAAAGAAAAGAAAAGAAAAGAAAAAAGAAAAATCCCTTTTCAGATCTGACCTCAGGTCCCTGGGTTTGCTAATGAGAGCCAGAGTTAGTACCCATTTCTATGTGCCACTTTTTCTTGGAGTCCAGCCCATTCCCAGTATTTTGAACACCTCCATCTCCAAAATTCCCTGTTTTATTTTGTTGTTGTTCTTAGGCCTGTCCCCTCTCTGCTGGGCTGAATTCTCCCAGTTCCTTTTGTGCCAGGTCTTGGTTTATCTGTGCTTAGAACTTCTATTCAGCAGTCAAATGTGTTAATTAATTCTGCAGTTGGGGCCTGGTTGAGCCCCCCTCCTTGTTCCTAGCATGTATTGTTTCTTTTTCACTTGGGGAACCAGCTCCAAGACAGTCTGCCCTGCCTGTGGGGGAGGGGTGCCAGTCCACTGGCTGGGGAAACTTGCAGTTCTTTGCTGCGGTCTCAGCTGTTCCACCCATTCCAGACTGGTGTATGATGAGTGTCTGGTCACAGAAGTACCCGAGACAGCTGTTCCATACAGTTTCTGCCTATTTACCAGCTGCCCTAGAGTAGTAACTAAATTCTATACCTCACTACTCTGCCATCTTGCCCTGCCCCCTCAACCCATAAACTTTTAACAAGTCTTTTCTTAACTTAGTCCTGAAGACTATGATTTAACTGCAAATTAAATGGTCACTCTTGAAGTCTTGACATCTGTCCATTAAGTCTGGGACTGGGCTGACATTTTGCACAGGTAGAGAATGCCTTCCACAACAAGGCCGTGGCTATGGCTGACTGTGGGAAAAAAGTTTTAACTATCTCATGACACTTTGTTAAATATCAGTATCCAAATGGTACCAGACTCCAACAAGATTAGTCCAAATTATCTTCCTTCACTAGCTGTGAGTGATGCCAGGACTTTTCTATAAATATTTCTGACATCCTGTTGGCGGATTCCTTATTGGATGCAAATTGATCCAGGAAGGTGTCGGAGTGGATAATGAATCCTTGCATTTTGACTGTTGGGAGCTTGTTCATCAGGCTTTGACCAGGGGAGAAATTAATAAAGGGGAATTAAGGAAGAAATCACTGAGCACTGGTAAATGGAGAGAAAGACAAACACAAAAAACAGCTGGTATTTTGAGTAGGATCATAAAGCCTCGATTTGAAAACTTTAAGAAAATTTACTACCACACTTGTAAAGGATTATTCAATGACAAAATAAGGGTCATAATCTTATACCTTTGCAGGGAGCAAGATGACCTAGTTCAAAAGGATATGAAAGCAAAATTTCCCATGGATCGTATCCATGTTGCTAAAACTATAATTTGCATATCAGGATATGGTTAAAGAAAATCAGGCCTGCATTCAATTTCAAAAGCATGAGAAAAATGGTCTTTTCTTGTTCCATTTTAGCCTGTCTAAGCAATGTTGATACTGAAGATAATAGTAATGACCACAGCTACCAAGTCCTATCAGTTTAGTCATGGTATTTGGAAAGTTTTACCCTTGTTCTCATAACAACCCCCAAGCATTAAAAAAAAAATTATAATCCTGACTAATAAAATATTTCCTGCATCAGGTTTTTATAATTTACATATATATGTAATCATCTCATTGCTTGATCTCTTTTAAGTGACTCTTCTGATAGGTTACACAGGAGAAGGAATAAAGGTTTTCTTCCAGGCTTCAGGGATTGATCCAATTGTGTTTTAGTTAATGCAGGACTTACAAAGCAGGAAAGAGAGGGCAACATACAATACCAGGAGTCAGGCATGAATAACCAAGGATGGCAGAGTGGACACAGACACAGAGGCTGGTTGTAGAAGCACAGCCATGAGGGCCAGGCCTCCACATGGGTTCATTTCTTGATTTCAGTCAAAAGGGTGGGGGGAGCAGCAAGCACCCCACCATCCATAAAATCTGTTTACAGGTTGTCGGTTCCAGTTACAGACTGGCAAAGAAAAAAGTATTCTGGAGTTAGGGCGAGTCAAGGCACGGGGATTGGGATTCAAGGTACTTACTATAAAGCCCTAGATGACAGCAACAAGTAACATTGCTCTGATAAATTATAATTATGATAATTATAATCATGATTGGGCCTGGGGGAGTGACAATTACTCTGTTTTGTTTGACAATTCTACTCTGTGATATATATGATTTTAGGGATAGGATAGAAAGAGCAAATCTAATAGATATTTCTTGCTTCAAGCAGAGTTGCCAGAGGTTCAGGGGATAAGTCTGAGCCTTCTAGTGAGCAGCATAGTCAGTCCTACCTGGGAGATGCTGGAGAAGAGAGAAGTACAGGGAAGGAAGCAGGAGACAGGACATACAACTGTCAAATTTGCTATAGCTGTTGGTTACACTTTAGACATTCTCTGCTCTAACTGAGAGTAAGCCATTGTTCAAACTATATACATATAAAGCAAGATTTGAAGACCAGATTTTCTTTCTTGTAGAATCTGTGTTGCAGCCTGTGGAGCAGGGTGGGGAGCATAGGAAAAGTGCTCTAAGTGAAGAACACCGATGCCTTTTTCAGAGTACCATGAATCTTGTAGCTTTGCAAAAGGCAAAGAAAAGTGTGGAAATATAGACAGACTTCAAGTCCAATGAATAAATGCTAATTAAAAAATAATGTTTCAGAATATCATGTATTCAGCTATTTTCATGTTGGGTGAGCTTGGCTCAGAGGGAGTGAAGTGTTAAGACCACAAAATGCAAACATGCTTGTGAAATTAAAACATAGTTTAATATCTTTACCTGTCTTCAACGTATAATTTGCCACCCAGGTAAACAATTAATATATTTACGACATTTAAACTGAGGATACTGTAGGAATTTACTAGTGGTGCTTTCCTTCTCCAGATGGCTGTAGTTTGAACAATTAGTAGAATGATAAATGCTATTTCATTGAAATACAGTACTCTGCTTTGTCGAGAGAAAAGAAGACATTTGGCTCCAATGGCGAGTACTGTAGATATACTGCATGAACACAGAAACGTTGAGGAACACTGAAAAGAAGTCTGCAGTGGATGTTACACAGGATCGCCTGGGGTCAGCTTACACTGAATGCCCCTGGGGAAAAGACTTTCATGTTTATCCATACTCACCTTCAAGGTTCAACAACAAAAAGGAAAGGATTGCAACATTAATTAATTATAAATCTGTGAAATCAAATACACCAACATGAAATACTGTCAGACTTTTCTTTGAAACTACCCCTTTGAAGAGAGGTATGTTCAAATAGTCAACAAATCCATCCCAATAGCTATTTCTGAAATCAAAGAGGAAAAATATAGTGCAGTTCTGTTTTCATCAGGGTATAAGTACGTGTACTTCCTCAGTTTCCTGAGATTAACACTGATAGGAATTGGTGTCCTTATTAAAACGTTTCATATTTAGGATTCACAGCTGTAGTTCTGATTATTCTGGGGAGCTGTTTCTCTCATCATAAATTGTAGACAGTTGATCATTTATTCGAAGTGATTTTCAGTAGAACAGTATTTTTAGATACCTGTTAGATATCAGATATAGTTTGGCCTCAAGCCTAGATATAACAATAGTGATTAAAAATAGCAATAATTATTATAAATTTTGAGCCTTAGTGAATGCCAGAGATCTTAAGTATTTTCATTTTACATATAATTTTATATTATCCTCAAAATAATCTTATAAGGTTAGGATTTATTCCACCAGTTTCACACATGAGGAAACCAAGGTTCTTAAAGTATAAATAACTTGTCCATGATCTTATATCTAGCAAATGGCAGAGTGTCTGACACTCCAACACTGAATCAACTTTATTCACCTGCCCAAGTAAACTGTTCCTGATTGAGAATATCACCCAGCAGGATCATCGAATGCAAATGCACCTTCAGCACTGTCTGCCCATTTTATAATATTTCTCTGGTCAGGTCATTTAAGTCAACTCTTAGGTCTCAAACCTCTTGCCCTCCCTTTTGCCTTCTCACTCTCAGCAGATGAAATTACCTTTTACTTCAGAAAGAAAATTGAAATAATTCAGATATTGGCACCCATCTTCTTTCCTTCCCTCTTGTTACTGTAGAAGAGGTGACCCTCCTCCATGACAGCCAACCGCCAACAGCCTCTTTCGTATCCTTAGGACAATGACACCATCAAATATCCATTTTCTCTCTAGTGTATTAAATATAAAATGGGGATGATGATGGTGTCCACCTCCTAGGACTGTTGTAAGTATTGAATAAAGATATGTAAAATTTAATGTAAGCAGAAGTGTCTGGCACAATATTTGCTGAAGGATGAAGAAAATGATGAAGATGAGGATGATGACCCTACCCTCCCACCATCCTTTCTCTTTTATTCATTGGATACGGTTTTCTCTACATCACTTCTTTCTTTTCTAGGATAACACATTGGCAATAGGATTAACAGCTGGAATGATTTCTGTTTAAAGTACAACAAAATGTCTGTGCATGCTTGGGAACAGCTGTGGTTTTAAAGCAGAAGGGTGCATAGTGACTTGAGAAACAGGCTTAATATTCTTTCATTGCAAAAAATACTATCATATAAAATGTCTGTTGTAGACAATATGCCTGGGTGGGTGTTTTGTGAGCTAATATGATGATGCCAAGGAAGTATAAAAGGGATTTCAGAATCCTTAATATTGTTTCTCCTTTAGCTTTGCTCCTCTATCCTCTCAAACTTGCAGATGAGCTCATATGCTAGTTTTAGCATTTTAGGGGGAGAGTGTAAGATTTCTAATAGGGACGTCTCTCCAGGGTCATGTAATTGTATTGAAGTATAAAGTAAGTTCAGTGTGGAAACAATTGCCTGGAAATTTCTTTTCTAACAGTTATTTTAAATAATTTATTATTTCAATAAATAGTAATGAACTGAATGCACTTTTATAAAAGACTTTAACCTTTTAAATGGTGCTATTTGAAAGCTTCTTTTTTGCTCATTTTCATAAATTTCGGGTCAAAATGAGTTTTCATTTCTAGCTTCACAATTATCGTTCTCCATTTTGGGTTCATCTTTTTAAATTTAGTTTTTGGTGTGTCTAGAATATTAGATCACCACTAGGTGTTCTAATAAGCTTTTTTGTTGTTGTTGTTATCACCTAAGTGATACACCATATCATCAGCAGGAAAAGAATCAGACTAGACAAATATCAGTCTGTTTACTTGGAGAATGTTGCACCTGAAAAAGACACCAGGTCATCTAGTTCAATCTTTTAACTTTAATAATGAGGAAACTGAGGAATGAAAGATCAATGAAGTTATTCAGTTGGTTAGAGACAGCGTAAGCTGTAAAATCATTATCTCTAGACTCTCTCCTATGCTCCCTCCCATCTAAAAAGTGTGAGCCCCAGAAAGTAGGAAAGGCAAAATACATGTCCCTAGCCCAACAAAATTCTGTAAAGCTAGTTTTCTACAAACCTATTTATGAACATTTTCTAATTAATTCATAGTTCAGCAGATATTTATCTTTTGCTCTTAAAACATTATTTAAAAATACACGTTTGCTTTTCTACTATAATAGAAGTCTTTTTGTCACAGGTTCTTAACTGCTTTGAGTCATCTTTTTTAAGCATAAATTATGGGGTGTAATGAAAAAGCATCATAGTATAAGGTAAACAAATGCTGATTGAAAAGGTTTGTCTTCAAATTCCATGCAATTTAGCCAATGTGGTTAGTGTCTCTGCATTTCAGTTTATGGGTCTGGAAAACAGAGACCATAATTGTTTTGCTTTCTTTGCAGGATATCACAATGTCAAGGTCAATGACCTATGTAAAAATATCCTTTAAATTGAAGGTGTTACACAATTCCATGGTGGTATTGGGAGACTTGACAAAAGGTACAGAGATAAATAGGTATGTATCCACTGATGACTAGTTGGCCAGTATCCTAGAGCCTTCAAGGGGAACTTACAAGGGAGAAATTCACCATGATCTCGAGTTTGGTTCTCAGCCTTTGCATAGACAGAAATCCAGATTGAATGAACTCAGATGAATTTATACCAACTAAATTCCAAATCTACTGATCTATAAACCAGTGAGAAAATTCTTAAGTGTTTGCTTTCCAGCACATCATCTTCCTGGTGTCAGGCAGGGTATAGGCAAGGGAACTTTGTAAATAGGAAATGCATTTCTTCATCTACAAAATACATTAGGGCAGAGTAATGTGGTTCTTTGAAGAGATATATCCAAACCATGAAAAGACCCAATGAATCCCCTCCACCTCCATGATGGTAGGCTACAGTCTAGTGAGTCTTTCTACTGTACAGTGTTGGATAAACCTTGCCAGCTTCGTTTCTTTCAGCTTCCCTTTTACATGCTCTGGGCATCAAAACTTTTGTTCAATATTTCTCCAGACAGGGTGAAATGCAATTCTTTCTTTCTCGCTTATTCTTACAAATACATATCAGATTCTTTCTTCTTATAATTACATCCAGATTTAGTTTTTGTTGTTTCTAAACTTTTAAGGCACACATTTAAAGACAGTTCTTCTATTATTTCTCAAAGATAGTTAATCACATCTATGGTTTGAATTTTACTATTTTAACTTTTCAAGGGCAACCTGATTTTTCTTCTTTCCGAGTGACTTTCTTGGAAGTCACTTTAGTATCTCACTTTTGTACCATTTGAAGAATCATTATTATTATGATGGCTATTAAGAATACTGATAGTAACACAGATGCCAGCTGATTCCATAATAAATCTAAACAATTCTTTCTGTTTACTTAATTATTATTTTTCTCCTCTAAAAATAGACTCCTTAAAATTTGCCCAAAAGGTATGTTTTCTAATCAGTTAGAATTTTGCTTAAATAAGGTTTTAATTTCTAAATAAATTTTTCATTTTCCCAGCATAAAAAAAAGTTGAATGTCAAGGCTAAAGCATTAGCATGACATGTAATATATATATTTTTACTAATCTTGTGTCTCATGGAATTTTCAATCTGCAAAATGTCTTAAGGAATATTATTTTATCCAACTCCTCATTTTACCAATGAAGACTCTAAGCTCCAGAGGATTTTGTTATCTTGTTTATGACAGATCTGTGATTCTTGCTTATTCATAGTCGATCTCTTATCTTTCCTTCATCAGTGCTGCCATTTCTTAGTTCAGGCCTTTGTACTTGACTACTCAAGTCACTTGAGATGCTTTTGAAATGGTCTTTGACTTCATTCTTGCTACCATGTTATTAATGAGGATATAGAGCAGGGGACACTTAATCTAAACTAGGAAGGCAGTTACCTCATTCTGGGAGAGCTCAGAGAAGCTCCCTGGGGGAGAGGCTTGAGCTTGAGTTTAAAGAATGGTCAGTGAAATCAGAAAAGGTGGGAGAAACATTATCTGCTCTACAAGATGGGGTTAGATGCCATCTCCACAGGTTCCCATGGCAGCCTATTTTACTTTTCACAACACTTATATCACTGTATTGTAATTGTTGATTACCTACCTGCATCCCAGCTGGATCATCAATTCATTCAGAGTTGGGGCTATGTCTTGTTTATTGTTGTAGTTGTATTACTTGACCCATAACAGAAGCTCGATAACTATCCACTGATGATTGAATAAATGAATGAATGAACATTATAAACAAAATAACAAGAAATAACTCTAGGCAAATTATTGTGCTAATCCAATTCCCCGTTCAACAAATTTCTGTTATGGTGATTGTTTTGGCTTGCTAAAGCTGATGAAATGCAATATAACAGAAATGGACTGGCTTTTAACAATGGAGATTATTAGCTTACAAGTTTACCATACTAAGGCCATGAAAATGTCCAAATTAAGACATCACAGAATGATACCTTCTCTGGAGACCGGTTACTGGCAAGCTTGGGCTACTCTGTCAGATGGCAAGGCACGCAGCAACTACTGTTGGTCCTTCTCTCCTGAGTTATTGCTTCCAGCATCTGGTTTCAGTGGCTTCCTTTCTCAGCTTCTGTGGGTGTGTCCTTGTCTCTCAGATTCTCTGGGGCTTTTTCTATGAGTTTCTCTGGGGTTTCTGTGTGTCCTTTATCCTCTTATAAAGGACTCCAATAAGAGGATTAAGAACCACCTTGAATGAGGTTGGTTGCATCTCAACTGAAATGACCTAATAAAATGGACCCACCTACAAAAGGTCTGCACCCACAGGAATGGATTAAAAGAATATGATCCTTTCTGGGGTACATACAACCTCCAAATTACCACAGTGACTAACCATCACAGTTTGTCTGGGATGGACCTGGCAGCAGCACTGGAAGTTCTACATCCCAGAAAACCAGGCCCTCAGTCCAGAGCCAACCAGGTTGGCAAACTATGGTTGGGTACCTTATAGATCACTTCTTCCCAGTTGTGTGTTGGCACTGGCTCATCCTGACTCATGAAAGTTGATTGTGCATATCTCTGCCCAAAACTGTTTTCAATGACATCATGCTGTGTGAAAGGTGACCTTGGTGGGAGAATTTATACCACAGAAATTGGGAAATACTACAAATAAGTGCTCCCTCCTCCCGCCCTCACTCAGAGATGGTTGATAAACATTTATCAGCACATCCCTGCTTCTGCCCCTTCTTTGTTATCCCCTGAGAGTATCCATTGACTTCATTATGTCCTCTGACTTTTCAAGACTTAATGAAGGTCCAGTCATGTTCCTGTACCAATACTGTCTCCCCATCAACAGCAATGTCTTGTCTCATTTCTGTAAATCTCCACTTTGTGCTTGGGACCTGATAAATGAATCCTTCTGAAGAGTTAGCCTTCTCAGTTTCATAATTTCATTTTAGCAAGATTTTTGTAGATCAGTTGCTTATCCAAAGAGCTGGGGAATGGTGGTTCTTTCCATATAAATTGCATTCCCTCTTTCACATATACTCTACTAGTGGTTGCCAGGAGTGGATCCTGGTTTTGAGGGTCAGGAAACTTATGAAATTTTGGAGTTCTCTTTACAAAAAAGAAAACAAAATTTCAAGCATAAAATTAGATGCAAAAAAATCACTACAAATTACTGGAGGCTTGGAGATTCAGATTCTTTATTTCTGAGAACTCTTTAGGCAACTTACCTGAAATTCTTAGAGAATTGCTTTCTGGGTGAAATTGGCCTTCCCTTTCCATGGAATACTCTACAACTCCCAACAACTTCCAGCAAACAAAGGCACCTGGGTAAACGAGGGATGCAGAGGTTACACTTAATTAGCTTCGTGTTAAATTCTCTTCTGATAAGAAAGATCAAGATGTAGTTATGATGTGGTGAGGTGTTAAGAATTGGAGTTAAAGGCTTGACCTCTAATTGCTGCTCTACGCTGAAGGGCAATCTTTAACAAATTACTTAATATCTCTGAGCTTTGCTTTCTTTACCTACAGAATAACATCTAGACTTCATAGTCATTTTTCAATGATGCTCCAAGGATACTTGTTGGGGTTGAGATGGTAATGAGTGATTGAGCAGCATTCTTAAAAGAAGGTCCATGAGTTCTTATTTAACTTCTCTAGTAGTAGTTGTGTTTCTGTTTTACATATGGAAGTTCTGGGAATGATTTTTTTTTTTTTTTTTAATAAAAATGTTAGAACCCCTGGGATTGAAGATCTCTTAAACATAAAGACTCTTTCCACTCTAACACTCCAAACTTTAGAATTCTCTTAAATAATTTAAATTCCATGTCAGGTAACTTGTTGTTTTCCAAATATCACCTAGAAAGATTTTCCTTTAAGTGCTGAATGATTACTATCTTTCAAAATACTTTTATTTACATGAAAAATTATAAAATGTCTCACTGCATCAAACATGTTTGGAATGTGGAATTCTTAGTACTGTCAACTATTTTCTAATTATTGGATGGTGATGAGTCTCAATATAGAAGTGTTTTGATATCAGTTTGTGAGGATATTAGAACAGCTGTCAGGTTGAAATGTGTTTACATTCTGCCGAGGAATTATAAACACCAGACCATAAAACCTAAGCCACTAAAATCACCAAAATCTAAAAGCAAGCATATTCCACTAAATTTAAGAAATACAAATTTATATCATTGACCAAATGATAATTTTCCTTTTCTCCTAAAATAGATGACTGACATCAAATTGTTTTTCCATTTTACTTACTTTTTTCTAGTCTTTTTCACTTGCCTAGTGAATTGACACAATTTACTCCAAGTGAAACCCAAAGGCTTATCTTAAAGTAGATATTTCAAGTACATGCCATAGGAGATTGTTTCTTTTTATAGTTTTCCAAATGAACTGTTTGGGAACAGTCATATTTGGCACCAACTGAACAGTTAATTGTATTGTGTGTGAACAAAAATCAATTTAATCTCTGACTTTTTTTTTTTTTTGGTGCCATTTTTAAGGAAAAACTGGATCAACCAAGTTGTGCTGTATATAATTAGTCTTTATGGTTTCTAATTTTTAATGGTGAATTTTATTAAAATTCCTAGATATCTTTGATACAAACTAAATTTCAAAAAGTTGATTAGATTCAAAAAGTCTCTCTAATCTGGCAGAATAATACAATCTATTATGAGGATAACTTCTACCACCTACTCCAGGAGCAGGGAAGGCATTCTGTAGGTGCTCTCTGAATAACTGCAGGCAGCAAGTGAATGAGAACATAACCTAACCAATATATAGTCATCACCATAAAGAATATATTCTTTGTCTTCTAGCTTACCTTTTCCTAAAAATGATCAATCTTTAGTTTTCCTTAAACTCAAACAAATGAGTTCTACCTAATAACAAAACATCTAAAATTATGCAATAGGTAAGGGTTCCAAACCTGAACTGTGAGGAGTGTCTTATATTACAGCTAATTTAAACCTTACAACAGTCCTGTGAAGATATAGCCTAGGCTCAGAGAGATTATACGTAACTTGCCCAGGGTCATAAGGAGTAGGGGTTTAAACCATTACACTGGCATAATATCAGTTTGTTTGTTTGTTTCTTTTTTGTATTACCATGTTTGGCCTGTGGGAAACTTGGTGTGGCTCCTCCAGCTGTTTCGCCACGTGGTGGCTGTTGTTGGACATTCAAAGACAGGGTCTGTCCCCAGACTGAGGAAGGCCTCAGCCCTACATCGTGGAACTAGTTGCTGCAGTTTCAACAGTGCCTGGCACAGGTAGATCTTAGGTGTCTTGTGTCACTATGCTGTGGAGGTGTAGGCATGATGGCAATGCTACCACATGTACGTGAAAATACTACTCAAGTGGCTGATTTTATTTTTTGTTTGACAGGGAGGAGCAAGATATTATGAAAATTTCACAATCAATTGAGTGTTGGACCAAATTCACCAAATCTGGCTGAATCACCACTGGAGAATACAAGTGTTTGATTTTTTGCTAAGAAGGGGCTGTGTAGGTCCACAGCATGATCTTCCATGAAACTTGAATCCAAAGGTTGTGGCAAAATATGTGACATCATGATGATTTTTGGCTGCCTGTAATGAAAATCCTATATGGTGCTCTAAAAATAGCAATTAATTGTCTCACACCACAGGAAGTAGGGAGGTAGTCCAAGGCAGAGTCAGCAACTTTCCTGTAATAAACATCCCAGTTTCCTGTCTTAGGGCTTGGTGAGCCTTATCACGTGGCTCTAAGAACCAAGGTTTGCTTCACTATTGCAATACGGCTGCTCCCCCTTGAGCCTCATGCGTGTGTTTCAAATGGGAAGAAGAAGAAGGAAGTGATTAGTAGGGCATATGATTCCCTTATAATAAAAGAAATCCCCAGCAAGTTTTTGCTTCTGTCTCACAGGCTGGAATCGCATGGCTCTCTTGGCTGAAAGTGAGACTGGGAAATATAGCCTTTTACTTGTGCACAATGCTACCCGGGAAAAACAGGGATGGGAGGGTTCTTTAAGTTAGAATGAAGTGGAAAGTGACGATTGACTAGGCTGTTGTACCGGCCATAGTGTATCCATGTTGTAGGATTAGACCTTTTTCAAACTGAAGGCTTGCGAGCATTCCAGTCACTCTGTATATGAGCATTGTGCACCAACAATGTGTAACATCCCAGTTTAGGTACTGGGGAAAAACAAAATGAACAAAGCATAGGGTGGTCCTTATGAAGCTTAGAATCTAGTAGGGGCTTAATATACAACAGTTTTAACAGGTAGTATATGACAGAAGCATAATATATTATAATGTTCAGATGGTTTATGGCAATTAGCATTATGGATTGAAAGAATTAGATAAATTTACTTTCTTCAGCCTTTGTCTTTCATACAAATTCCTGCACTGACCAGGTCATCAGAATAGGTCTGGATGTCACAAAAACGATAGTTTTTCTGATTTCTTTTCTTTTGTGCCTTTTTTACTCACTTGAAAAACATCTGGAATACATTTTAGCGTAATCCTATGGTAGAAAATTATATGCCATAGGGGAATCTTAGGGTTGAAAAGGGGCATATATCAGAGAAAATAAAATTTAAGTTTCCTTGAGGTAAAAGATGAAAATAATATGTTTCCAGTTTCTATTTCTACTCATAAAGGATGATTATAATGTTATGGAGACAGGAAGAAGTCCTTTGGGGCCAACAAGGAAGAATCTTTTTATGCATTTTACCTGAGGGAAAGTAATGCTGAAGCAACCTGTTAACTTTTCTTCCACTCAATACTACTGTAATTTATAATTTAATATAGTATTATCTTACCCAGGGTTTCTTATTGTGGTCGTGCATTCTACTGGCTAGAGGAATTAGAATTTGATATCTTCTTTCTTAAAATTATGGTTATATGAGTGTGGGTTTTTGGTAACAGGTCCATGAGGATTTGCAGGACCAATAGAGCTTTACTGTGCACTCCAAAACCTGCTTGTAACCTATGCAGGCTGCAAGATTAGTTTGTTCAGAAGTAAAAATTTAAGAAACTGCACTGAAATCATGCATTTCCTTTTTTCACCATACTGCCTGTTGCTGACGGTGTAAAATCCTTTCTTTGACCTCTTAGAAGCAAATGAAAAGAATGATATCAAAATGGAAATAAATATCTTGAATGGGTAAAAGAGTTACCAAAGTCACACCATCAGTGACAAATCTGGAAATAGTCCTCTGTTTTCCTAATCAATGTTTTTGAACTGTGCTGCTTCCTAATGAGATGAAAAGAAAGTACATTTGGGTAATAAGCCTGGGACCATGAAGTGTTTCATAATGGACAAATAGCATTTGGTGGGAGTATCTAAGAAACACTTTTAAAATGAATGCACTGAAGAATGAGGCTAATTTTGTGTGTCCCAAAGGTTTTTTTTAACCCATAAATCTTTGACGTCACTGAGAAAAATTTAAGGAAATTCTGAAAGTGTTTTAGAAAGAAGTTGAAATTATTATGGAGGAAGAGAGGGGTGTAATACTGAGTATTTTTAACTGAGTTGACTAATTCAGATACTGCATGTAAGTGTGTGGTATTTTCAAATGCTGTAATAATTAGGGTATCAGGCAGGACTATAGGAAAGCTTTCTGATGGTTCTTAAGGAACCACTGTCTCCTTTGACTTGACTTATTATTTATCATAAAGCCCTTAGTTATATTACATTACTTTTTAATTAGATTTTGCTAAAAATAATTCAGTCACCAAATGAAACCTTGAAAAGTCTTTGTCATGAAGAAACACATTTTAGGGGATTGTAACTCAGTTTTTATTTTGGTTCACCCTAGTAGATACTGCCAGATTTTTACCTTCCTGCGCCCAACTCTTTCTACTATGTTTCTTTCTCTGTAGAAATATATTGTCACACAGCTTTAACTACTATTTTCCCCCTATGGCCTAGCTCTCTTAGGGGATTGTATTAATTTCCTACTACTGCCGTAACAAATTGCCACAAACTTAGGTAATTAAAACAACGCAACCTTACTATCTATAGTTCAGCAGGTTAGAAGTCTTAACCAGGTCTCACTGGGTTAAAATCTTGGAGTCTTCAGGGGAGAATCTCTTTTCTTGGCTTTTCCAGCTTCCAGAGACCACCCATTCCTTGGCTCATGGCTCTCTGCATTTTCAAATTCAGCAGCACTGCATCCCCTGACCATTGTTCCACAGTCATATCGTCCTCTCCCCCTTTTTCTGCCACCTTCTTTCACTTTGAAGGACCCCATGATTACGTCAGACCCATCTGGATAAACCAGGATAATCTCCCCATCTCAAGGTCCTTGTAAATCACAAGGCAAAATCCCTTTTGGCATGTAAAGCAACATAGTCACAGGCTCCAGGAATTACGATGTGGCCTTCTTTGCAGTGGGATTTTTCTGCCTCCACAGGAATGTCATTCACAATGACATTTGATGTTTCACCATGGCAGCTCCTACCAGTGTCAATTTCCACCTCTGGTATTCTGGTTGATGCTCACTTAAAATTACTATGGACTAGGGCGTGCTTGGCTAAAGCTGCTTTTCCAAAATGGAGGATATCACTTTCCACACCCCGTTCATGGTGTGAGCCACACTTGGCTGTGATGATCCCAAGGAGCGCTAAGGTGTATTCCCAACCCCCCACTGAGATTTCATGGGAATACCAGTCTTTTAGTGCTTGTCTGCAGTCCTTTTGTTATGGTTCAGACAGAAATCCGTGAGGACACACACCTCAACAGTGTCGATCTCATTATAGTTCTCTTGTAAGCCCATTGGATACATGGTTCTTCTTTACACGTTTACTACAAGAGCTTATACATACAAAATCACGAATCCAACAGCCAACTTGAGGGGGAGCTAGAGCAATTATCTAACAGACTCAATGCATTTCCAAAAGTACGTTTTGTGCAACCACTGCTGCAAAATGTTTTGCCAAATAAAAGTGGTATGTGTGTAGAGGGGTAGGGGAGTGAGTGGTGGTTGCATTTTATGTTTAAATAAGTTCCGGGGTCCTGCACTATCCATCCCTCTCTTAGAGATTCACAATGCACATTAGCACATTAGCACATTGGGGAACAGGGAGGAAGAATAGGACAATGGTTAAGAGGATATATTCTGGAGCTGTGTGAACTTGGGCAAGTTGCTTAATCTCTCTGAGCCTCAGTTTCCTCATCTGTCAAATACAGGGAGGAAAAAAACTACCTATCTCAGGACTTCTAAGAGAGTGAGTAAGTTTGCATTAGTAAAGTGTTTTAAATGATTATTAGACAATAAGTGTTGTATAAGATTTATAAAGTAAAATTCAAAAAGACTGAGAAAACCTGTTATAAAGTTAGATGTTTGTTTTTATTGTGTGTGCATTTTTCTTTTATTAGAGAAGTTGTAGGTTTACAGAAAAATCATGCATAAAATATAGAGTTCCCATATACCACCCTATTATTAACACCCTGCATTAGTGTGGTACATTTGTTACAATTCATGAAAGAACATTTTTATAATTATATTATTAACTACAGTCCATTGCTTACTATTATTTACAATAGATTTTCACTGTTTATGTTATATAGTCCCACGTTTGTTTGTTTTTTAGGTTTTTATTCTAGTAACATGTATACAACCCCAAATTTCCCCCTTTTAACCGCATCCACACACTGTTTACCTTTATTTATCTCAGCATTTCCCAGTCCTGCCTGACTATGAAACTCCCCCTTCCCCACCCCCAGTGTATCCCACAGAAGTACTTGTCCACAAAAGCCTTTTGGGAAATACTGATCTAACAACACTTTACTTTGTGTATTGTTTCCAATGATATTCGGACCTTTGTGTTCTGAGGTACAATTAAACTAGAATATAACACCGTGAGGCAAGGGATGGTGCCCCCTCTGACACCTAGCACAGTGGCACATAGTTAGTTTCAATAAATATTTGATAAATAAATGAGAAATGAAATTGAAAGATACTCCTTTTTATTAAAGATCTTAAGTTTAATGTGGATTAAACTTGTAATTAATTCTTTTTAGAATAGATTTTTTAAACATTAAAAACGTTATGATTCTAATTTATTGAAGTCCCCTGTTGGTGGTTTCCAGTCATTTGCTATTTCATACAGTGTTGCGTGAATTGCTCTATCTACATATGCCTTGCACTTATCTATGTGTATTTTTATAGAATATATTCCTAATATTGGAATTGCTGACTCAATGAGTTTTTTAAAATGCTATCTTTGTAACTTAGTTGAACAGTTGTAATTAATTTTTTTTTTGCTTTTTACTTTTAAAATAAAAAAAACACTTTATGATTCACTTACAGATGGATATTTGTAAAAAATCTGATTTTTTCATGTGGCCTCAAGTTCTCATTAGCTTTCTTGTTATTTCTTACTAGAAGCAAATTAAACACTTAAAAAGGCACCAGTTTGCACCTAGGAATTGCAAAGAGAAAATATTCTGAACTAGAAACCAAAACAGATATATTACTTAAGATAGTATAAGTAAACAAGATATCCTAACAACTTTATTCTACTTCCATTTAATTTCTGTAACTCTATTCCAATTTACTTTCATTTAAGATGAATATTTCTATTGTGAGATACCAGAAATATTGGCTTCTGGAGTATTCTGGTTGGCAAAGTTCTGTATAACAATTCTTTTAATGTATTTAATTTAACTTTCTCATTCCTCTGTTTCATTCTGTTACTTGTTTTAACCTTAACAGAAACGGAAAACAGCTGTTCATTGCCATCTGCCTAAAATTCTTTCATATATTTAAAGACTGTTGAAATAACCCATCAGAATTTCTTCTTCAGAATAATGAATCTGAATTCCTGTAGCTATTTCGCTTCTCTAAATTCAATATCTTTTCTAAAAGCCTAGAACACAGTATCTTAGGAGTAGGGAGCAATGCATATTAATTGCTCCCTCATAAGGAAAATTATACCAGGTATTATGAAGGAAATATAAGGTACTATGGAATTATAGGAATGGAGATTCTTTGAAGGCTCAGTGGATGACATGGATATTGAAGAACATATAAACTGGGTATTGAAGAACTTTGGAAAAATTACCTGCAAATCTAGTGAGTGGCAAATAGACTGAAGGGGCTGGAGTTTCAGACACATGCTGCTGGTGGAAAACCCACAGTATACTTAGGGGACAAAGTGTGACGAGCAACTCTAAATGCTTAAATGAGGACTTCAAATAATTAATGTTTTTAAGAAAACTGGAAACAGTAAAAATAGTGCATTGAAAGGGCTAAGTAATTTGAATTGAGAAGACCAGTTCACAGACTATTAATTTAGAAAAAAAGATAACTGAAGGTGAGAGCCTAGGTCAATGAGAAAAGAAAGGAAGGGATGAACACACAGGATGTATAAAGGGTGAAAACAATAGGGTTTATAGCTGATGGAAAGACAGAGGTGATGGAAAGGACGATAGTATAACCACAGTAAATACAGAAAAGAAATAATTAGTCCAAACTTAAATAGCTTATAAAATCCATAAGAAAAATTTTGAGGTCCTCATAAATAATTATACAAAGGACATTAACTGTCAATTGAAATGTAGGAAAAAAAAAGGTTAATGTAATGACTATGTTAATCATATTGTATTAAATTAAAAAGAAATTTTTTTGCCTTCAAAATCAGTAATTAAAAAATATATACTTTTCAATGCTGGAAAGATATAGAGAAATGAGCCTATTAATACATTACTGATGAAGGTGTTGGTGAAATCAGTGCCTTATATCAAAAGCCAAAAATATTCATACTGTTTGATCCATTAATTCTACTTCTAAGATGTGATCCTATGATATTTATTTTAAATTATGAATAAATTTCTGAATAAAAATGTTTGTCACAACTTAATTTATACTATTGAAAACTGAAAATAATGTAAATGTCCAATAATAGAGTATACTTACGTAAAATATATATAACATTAAAACAGTGTTTTTGAAATGCTCTTAATGACATAGAAGAATATTTAGAGGTAAGATTACAAAAGCGTATGTTCAGTATGATGTTTATAGTTTAGAAATAAGGTTCAAAAGAAGTATAAAAATGACTGAGAACAATATTATCAAAAATTCATATTGCTATGAGATGGTGACATTATGGGTAACTATTTCTATGCGTTCATACTCTATGATATTTTTAAAATCTTGAAAAATCAGGTTCTGTTTTTAACTCAGAAAACATGTAACAAAATTATAGAAAGGCATCTACCAAATATATCAAGTCCTGCAGAGAGCAAGGGGAGCAGATTGGTCAAGCAGAAAGTCATTGGTGAATTTCAGGTATGGGTGTGAACAGTCTGGAATGAGAAATGAGAGCAATGCACCAAGGAGAGATTCCAAGAAGAGGTGGAACGAGTTAGTGCAGACAGTGGAGGGGTCTGCACACTACAAGCCCTGTATTCATCAAAACTTCAAGTTGCTGACAAAGGGAAGATGGCAGATAGAATGAGGTAGAAAGTGGGCTCAACAAAGATTTATTTATTTATTTTACAATAAAGTTCATTTAAGAATGTGTGTTAGCCTGTAGTTTTCTTTTCTTGTGATGTTTTTGCCTCTTTTTTTTTTTTTGTATCAGGATAATATTAGCAGTACAGGATGAGTTTGGAAGCATTCCTTCCTATTCTATTTATTTATTTTTTTTTGGAAGCATTTGTGAAGAATTGGTATTAATTATTATTAAATGTTTGGGAGACTTCAGCTCTGAGGACCTCTGGGCCTGGGCTTTTCTTTATGGGTAGTTTTTTTGTTTTTTGTTTGTTTGTTTTGTTTTGTTTTGTTTTTTACCAGTTGTTTGGGTTTGCTAAAGCTTCTGAAATGCAGCATACCAGAAATGGACAGATTTTTAACAACAGAGATTTATTAGCTTACAAATTTACAATTCTAAGGCTGTGAAAATATCCCAGTTAAGGCATCAACAGGATGATACCTTCTCTGAAGACCAGTTACCGGTAAGCTTGGGCTCCTCTGTCAGATAGCAAGGCATGTGGTCATGTCTGTGGGTCCTTCTCTCTCCTGTTTCATTGCATCAGTTTCTGGCTTCTCAGTCTGTGGCTTTTTCTCTGAACCTCTCTAGAGCTTTTTTCTGTGAGCTTTCTCTTAATTTCATCTCTTTACTTCTGTATGTTTTTTATCCTCTTATGAAGGACTCCAGTAAGAGCATTAAGACCCACCTTGAATGATGTGGGTTACATCTCAATTGAAATAACCTTATCAAAAGTTATCAGCTACAATAGGTCTGTACCCAAACGAATAGATTAAAAGAAAATGACCCTTTCTCTGGGTACACAACAGCTTCAAACTACCACACCAGTTCAATCTTTTTACATCCTGTATTTCTATTCATATTGTCTATTCCTTTTTGAGACAGTTTCAGGAGTTTGTGGCTTTTTAGTAATTTGTTCATTTCATCTAAGTTATTGAACGTTTTGTGGTACGATTGTTAGTAGTATTCCTTTACAATCTTTTTGGTTTCTGTAGGGTCAGTGGTAATGTCCCCTCTTTCATTTTTGTTTTAGTAGTTTTAGACTTCTTTCTTTTTTCCTTGGTCAGTCTATGAATTTAAATCTAAATTTTTTTAAAAAAATTAAAGTCTTGTTAATTTTGGTTTCATTTTCTCTATTTTTCAGTTATCAATTTCATTAATTTCTGTTCTAATCCTTATTGCTTCCTTCCGTTTGCTTGCTCTTCTTTATCCAGTGGCTTAAGTTATTTGTTTGAGGTTAAGGTTAAGTTATTTGAGGTTAAGGTTAAGTTACTTATTTGAGAACTTTCTTCTTTATTAAAATAGGTATTTACAAGTATAAATTTCATTCTAAGCTCCACTTTAGCTTCATTTAATAAATTTTGAAATGTTTTGTCATTATTTTCACTCATCTCAAAGTAGTTTCTGATTTCTCTTTTGATTTAGTCTTTGACCCATTTGTTATTTCAGAGTGTGTTGCTTAATTTCCACATGTCTGTGAGTTTACCAATTTTTTTCCTGCTCTTGATTCTCAATTCTATCTCATTGTTGGAGCACATATTTTGTATTATTTCTATCCTTTTTAATTTATTAAGGCTTGTTTTATGGCCTAGCACATGGTAAATTCTAAAGAATGTTCCATGTATACTTAAGAAGAATGTATATTCTATTGTTGGGTGGAGTACTCTATAGATATCTGTTAGGTCTATTAGGTTCATAATGTCCTTCAAATATTCTAGTTCCTTGCCGATTTCTGTCTAGTTGCTCTATTCATTATTGAAAGTGGGGTATTGAATTATCCAGCTATTATTCTTGAATTGTCTATTTTCCCTTCATTTCTGTATGTTTATGCTTCATGTATTTTGGTGTTCTGTGATTAAGTACATAGTCATTTAAAATTGTTATATATTCTTGATCTTTTTATCATTATAAAATGTCCATCTTTATCTTTGTTTTTTTGTTTTAAAGACAAACCACATTTTGTTTTAAATCTATTTTGGCTGACATCAGAATAGACCCTCCAGTTTTACCATGGTTGCTGTTTGCATGATATATCTCCTTATATCCTTTTACTTTCAATATATTTGTGTCTTTGAATCTGAAGCATGATTCCTGTAGACAGGATATAGTTCGATCAGGTTTTTTTAGTCCAGTCTGCCTCTCACTTGGATTGCTTAAAACATTCACTTATATTGTTATTATTGATAAAGTTGAATTTACATCTGCCAATTTAGTTTCTGTTTTCTATATGTCGCATGCCATTTTCCTCCTCTATTCCTCTTTTACTGCTTTCTTTTGCATTAAATGAATATTTTCTAATGTAAAATTTAAATTTCTTTAATATTTTGTCAATATATTTATTTATTAATAATTGCGCTATCGTTTACCATATACATCTTCACTTCTCTGAATCAGCTTTTGATTTATACTGCCTTAATTCTAGTGATATATAGAAACACTACTTCTATGCAGACCTATTCTCTTCTCTCCCTTTTTGTGATATTATTGTTGTACATAGTACATCTATTAATGTTCCTAACCCAACAATACTTTGGTATAATTATTGCTTTACCTTCTATAGTCAGTTTCTTTTGCAATACAGCTTTGCTCCTTTGGCTTTTGTTTCTATAGGTTACAGGTCCAAGAATATATTATTTTATACAATTGCTTTTTAAATCAGTTAAGAGTAGATAGAAGGAAAACATGCATTTATAATGTCATTTATAATTACATCTTTACCTTTACCAGTGCTTTTCATTTTTTCATTTCAATTTGAATTAGCATCTGGAGTCACTTGCTTGCAGCTTGAAGAACTTCCTTTGTATTTTTGATAAGGTGGGTCTGCCAGCAACAACTTTTTTCAGATTTTACTTAAATGGGTAAGTCTCTATTTCACCTTCATTTTTTTAAAGATAGCTTTTATGGGTATAGGATTCTTGGTTGACAGCTTTTATTCTTTAAGCACGTTGTATATGTTATCCCACTGTCATCATCATTGTTTTTGCTGAGAAGTCAGCTATTACTCTTATTAGGTCTCCCTTGTAAGTCAAGAGTCACTTTCCTTTGCTGATTTTAAGACTTTCTCCTTGTCTTTGACTTTCGGCATTTTTACAATGGTATATATGTTTGCAGATCTCTTTGTATTTATCCTGTTGGAGTTGGTTGAGCTTCCTGGATGTGCAAATTATTTTTCAATAACTTTGAAAGTTTTCAACCATCATTTTTTTTGCATATTTTTTTCTGTTCATTTCTCTCTTTCCTCTTCTTCTAGTTCTCAATTACATTTATGTATATGCATGTAATAGTGTCCCACATTTCTGAGGTTCTCTTCATATTTCTTCTTTTCTCTCTGTTTTTGACTTGTGTAATCTCAAGTGATGTATTTTCAGGTTTGCTTATTCTTTTTTTTATGCCAGTTCAAATTTACTGCTGGGCCTCTATAGTAGATTTTTTATTTTATTTATTGTAGTTATTTTACTGCAGAATTTCCATTTAATTATTTTTTAAATCATTTATATCTCTTTATTGATACTCTCTATTTTATGCACCATTGTCATCATATCTTCCTTTACTTAATCATGTTTTACTTTAGTTCTATGAACATATTTATAAAAACTGCTTTAAAGTTTTTTCCAGTAAATGTAATATCTGGTCTCCCACAGGTAATTTCTGTTTCCTGCTTTTTTCCCCAGTGTATGGGCCATATATTACTATTTCTTTGCCTTATAATTTTTTTTTTGGAAACTGTACATTTTAGATAATATGTTGTAACAACCCTGGGTACTGATCCTCCAGGGATTGTTACTGCTATTTGCTTGCTTATTTGTTTAGTGAATGACTAGTTTATTTCGGTGACTTCTATTCACCATTTTATTCATAGTGTCTGGCCCTCTGTCTACATTAATAATATATTCTCAATAATATTTGTAGACTGAATAAGCATAATAAAGTAGAAGGACTTCAGTTTTGTAGTTAACAGTTTGCTACTTTACTAGCAGTGTGATCTTTATAAGACTCTTGTCTTTTACACTTTATTTTCTCACATGTTGGTATTAAGTGATAGAACAGGTAAAAGATCTTGCACAACATATGGCACAATGGAATCCAGTAGCTATCAAGTTCTTTCACTTTCTCTCCTTTATAGGAAACTAACACCTTGTTTTATTTTTTTTTTTGTTTCTTTGATGACAATCACAGTGCCTAGGATGTGATAAAACTCAGTAATTATCAAATGGAATTAAATAGATATGGTTATTATTATTTAATGGGACTGATATGAGGCTTCTGATGTAGCATAATACAATTAGGAAAATTTAAATAAAAGGAATCAAAATTTAGGGAAGAAAAGAGTTTTAGAAAGCAAAAAAGCTGTTTTGACAAAGGTTCTTCCTTCAACTAGAACAGCAGGTGGAAAATGGTAAATACAGTTAAAAGAAAGAGGAAAATTGTTCACTGTGTAATAAATGCCATAGAAAGTAATAAGAACAAATGTACATTTTGGAACTATAAAAATCATGTGATCTGTGCTTAGTGGCCAAAAGTCCTCAGAAGGTATATGTAAGATAATTTTCATCAAATGGAATCAATTTTATCTCTTGCCAATTCAGGAAAAAACAACAAAGAAAAAGATCATTTACTTATCTAAGCTTCAAAACATACACTTGGCATTGGTCATTGGAAAGAATAAGCTATAGGAAAAGGGGTTCACAGCATTTTGCTTGCTGACCTCTTTAGGTTTTCTGACATTGCCTGTAGGGTGACTTTGAAAAAGGCATCCTTGGGGTTAAAAGTGCCTATGTAATTTTGAGCAATGTGATATATATGCTATGGTGGTTTGGATCTATGTACCCCAGGAAAACATATCCTTATACTTGGTCCATTCCTGTGGGTATGAACTCCATAAATAGGACTTTTGATGAGGTCACTTCAGTTAAGGTGTGACCCAGATGAGTGGGATGGGTCTTAATCCTATTACTGAAGACCTTATAAGGAAAGTCACAGAGAGAGAGAGAGAAGACGGAGCAGCCAGAAGTTGAAAGTCAATGGAACAAGAAGAGAAAGGAGAAGCCAGGGGAGGCCACTGTGTGCATTGCCATGTGACAAAGAAACCAAGGACCAAGGTTCACTGCAGCCAGCCCCAGAATGCCAGTCTTTGGGAAGAAAGAATTGCCTTGATAACACCTCGATTTGGACTTTCCCTAGCCTCAATATACCCAAAAGAATTAAAAGCGCAGAGTCAGATGTTTGCACACCAATGTTCATAGAAGCATTATTCACAAGTGCCAAAAGATGGGAGCAACCCATGTGTCTGTCAACAAATGAATGGATAACAAAATGTGGTATATAGATATAATGGAAAATTATTCAGTAGTAAAAAAGAGTGAAGTCCTGATACATGCAACAACATGGATGAACCTGAAAGACATCATGTTGAGTGAAATAGCCTGACACTATAGGACAAATATCGTATGATCTTGGTGATTTGAAAGAACTAGAATAAGCAAACAAATAAAGTCAGAATCTAGAATATAGATTACCAGGGGACAGGATGGGGATAGGGAATGGGAAGTTAAGGCTTAAAAAGTACACAGTTCCTATTTGGAATGATGAAAATATTTTGGTAATGGATGGTGGTGATGATAGTACAACATTGTGAATACAATTAACAGCACTGAAATATATATCTGAATGTGATTAAAAGAGGGAATGTTAGATTGTATATATGGTAACAGAATTAAAAATTTAAAAAAACCCATGGAACTGCACTGTACAAACAGTGAACCCTAAGTTAAACCATGGACTTTAATTAATAGTGCAATTATAAAAATGTGCTCTCATCAATTGTTAACAAATGTTCCACACCAATTCAAGGTGTTGGTGATGGGATGGTATATGGGAATTCTGCATTTTGTGCATCATTTTTCTGTAAACCCACAACTTCTCTAATATAGAAAAAAATAAAAACAAAAACAAACAAACAAAAAACCATAAGCCAATAAATTCCCATTGTTTAAGTGAACCAATTGTATGGTATTTTGGCAGTGAGGAAAGTAAAATACATTGGATGCCAGGTACTTCCAGCTCAGAAAAAGTCTGCAACTTGTGGTTGTGATAAAGGAAGAGAAAATCACAGGGAAATTCATAGCATCTTCTGGTTCAGATCTGAGTGAAAAGAAATGATGGTGAGACAGGAGACCATGAGTAAATGTGTATACAAGATGGTCTATATTTATCTAGCTTGCACTGTGTGCTAGGCACTGCTCTATGAGCTTTGCATGTATTAAGTCATTTAACCAATTATGACTGATGTTCATGTCATGAAATTCATGTTAGGATATAGATGTTACCACATTTTCCCAGGCCTATCGACACTCTCTGCTTTCCCTGAGGAGAAAAAAAAAATCTCTGTTTGGGGTGGGATAACAGGTACATTACACCTTACCTATGCTTTCACTGGAGCAGTGACTTTTGTAATATGGAGGAGGTGTGTACCTCTATGAAAATATAAAGGAAACAATAAAGGCCCTCCACAGAAAAATGAAAATCACAATTTTACATTCTATTTCAGGAAATTCTGTAGTCTGTTCTTAGACTGCACCTCCAACCCAGATCTTAGAGTCAATGCATCCTCACACAACTCCCTTCTTAGGTGATGCCTCCTGACCACATGGCCCTGCACTGAATTCCCCATTACATGAGCCACCCTTTAGTGTGTGACAACATGTTATAGGGACCTATTTTTGGAAATTTCTTATGTAACTACTAGTTAAATCATAGTTTGAAAGATATTATCTTTTTGTGTATATATTTCACAATAAGGAAATAACTGAAACTGTGGAACTGTAACCCATAACATTCTTTGAAATTTGCTCTCCAACTATTTGTTAAATTGCCCTTGAAAAGTTACCACTTCTTTGTATATATGCTATATTCCACAATAAAAAAATATGATTAAAGAAAAAAGAACACTGCTCTAAGGAGCTGGTTCCAGGGTACTGTGACTCATATCACAATAGTCAACTTTAGAAATACTATAGACCCTATCACAGTCCCCTCCTGAAATGTACAGCTGCTTTTCTTTTTTCCTTTTTAATTTAAACAGTCTTTCTTTTATCATTGGTACATGGAATTTTGCAGGGCTGAGGAGGTTAGAAATAGGGAGAGTAAGTGTTGCTGTTTTGGTGCGCTTAAAGGAAAGAACTTGAACAGAAAGTGTCTACTTCTGTTTATATTTAAAACTCCAAATATTATTTTGGGAGACTGTGGAATGAAAGATAGAGCAAAGAGACTGAGAAAGCAGTTCTGAAAGGATAGAAGGGTTTCTGTGGAGGTTATAGCAGGAAGCCAAACATTCACTTTGCTTCCTTCACACTCTGCTTAACATTGAGGGTGTTTATACATATTCTGGGTGTCCTGTAGTATGTTCTAATGTATTAGACTGAAAGACTTTATGAAGAGAAACAAAAACTACCTGACTACATCATTCTTCTGTGTGTATGTGTGTGCCTGCGTATGTGTTTGTAGCTATGTCTTGCTTTCTGGGCTTTCCCCTCACCTCGAGTAAACCATCTCTCTGTGATTGCACTTGAAAAACTCTGTTCAAGTTAGCCTGTCTCCTGTTGCCACTTACCAGCACCAAAGAACAATCTCCTATTCCATGGTGTCATGCTATCAGTGAAGAATACCTTCTACTTGTGTTCTTATGTTTTTCCTCTGCCATTCACCACAAACAGATACCTTGTCTGATACTGTCAAATCCCACTCACATATTAACCCAGAGGAATGAATCCATATTGTTCATCTGTCATTATTATTACTAAACAAGCATCAAACACAGTTTAGCAGATCCATCTTGTCTGCAAGCCAAAAGGGATTTCAGTATGTCCAGTCGCTCCTGACATTTGATGCTACAGGATAGAGGGAGAATCATTTAAGATGCTTTCTCTCATGCTGCTTTTTCCTCAGACTGGCCTGTCTATCTGGAATGCTCAATTATATCTGCCTGTAGAAATCCTCCTCACTTTTTACACCCTAACACACATGCTGCCTCCATGAAGCCCTTCTACAATTCTCAACTGAATGGGATATCTATGTTTCCAATTTTCCTTAGGTCGTAGTTATTATACTCACAATGCACTTATACTTTGTCCACCCACTAAATCATAATGTCCTGAGGACAAGGCCTGGTGTTGCTCATTTTGCATCTCCCTCAGTACTTGAGACATGGTGCCCACAGCAGTGCATATTCGATTTTATTTTTCTGAAGCCTTTTAATACCTTACTCTGCTATTTAGACTTCCTAGAACAATTAGAATTTGAGTCAGATTTTAAATTTGAGGCAGTCAGTGGTTTGATGGAGGCAAAATTGGAAGCCATCAGAGGGACAGAATGGGAGACACTGGGTAATATTCACTGAGATCTAACAGGATGCAGTGAAAATGTAGTAAGTAGTTAAAAGATAGGGAAATAGCAGGGGAGAAGTTTTGATGGAAACTTAGGGAACACTTGGAATAAGTTAAAGGTTATATAGTATTTATTTTTATATAGCAATTTTCTTTCAAGGAACTTAAGGGGATTATAGTAATAAAGTCACAGGTCAAGCTATTTCTGTATATATTATATCATCAGAACAAGCATAATGCCTGGCATGAAGTAAGTATTCAGTTAATATTTATGGGATGAATGAATGAAGTACTAGATATTCTTGAAGAACGAGTTTGTTAGAGAAGGCAACTGTGGATTGTAGAAGAATGGTAGAGAAAATCAAGACTGATTTCTAGATTTTAGTTGTACTCAATTTAAGAAGGATAGAGGGGAAAAGCAAACAAAACAAAAACAGCAGTGGCAATAGCTAATAATAGCATGCCTCTTCCTGGTAAAAAGAGGTTTGATGTTGGCTCAAATGCAACTGATGAGCATCTAATGCTAATTACCTCAGCTGCAGAGACAGCAGGCACCCTGATAGAAACTTGAGGTTTAGATCTGCTGTTTCTCAGCGGGCTCGTCTAACAAATCTTAGATGGTAGGAACTTCTTTTTTTAAGGCATGCCCTCAGACTGCACTAAATCAAGACAGCCACTCCATCCTTTACATCTCTGAGTTGAAAAAGAAACACTGTGAATAACCCTAAAATAATACTGATAAAGTTCTTCTGTGGGCAAAATGCTAAGAAGATGTGGTTTCTAAGTGGGTACAGGAAGTGGTACTAATTAACAGGAAATTATGTTGATAGTAGGGAAGAGAAGCAGCCCAGTTTGCAATCGTTTTTTTTTTTTTTTCCCTTTGGTAAATATTTTTATTGAAACCCTACTATGTACCAGTAAGTTGCCCTGCACTGAGAAACACTTTAACACATTTGGGGAATAATAAGCGTGATTTGGCTTAGAGCAGTGAGAGATGAGAGGAGAGGATTGTAGGAGATGAGATCTGAAAGTTGTCTGGGTCCAGACTATAAGAGCTTTGTAGAAGGTGGTAAGCAGTTTGGATTTTATTCTAAGGGTGGTGTCCAGCCCCTGGAAGGTTTTGAATAGGGGAGTGACAGAGCCTGATTTTGTTTTTAAAATCTCTATCTAGTGTCTGTATGGATAATAAACCGTAGGAAGGCGGGAAAGGAAGCAGGGAGGGTGGTGAGGAGACTATTGCACTAGTTAAGATAAGAGATGGTGGCTTATACAAGGTTGGTAGCCAAAGAGATGATTAAAAGTGACTAAATTTGGAAAATGTTTGGATACATAGCTGACAAGACTTCCTGATAGATTTGTTGAAGGGGAATGGGAAAGAGAAAATTTAAGCATAATTTCTAGGTTTCTGGACTTAGCAATTGAGTCATACAGGGAAGACTGGAAGGAACAGATTTTGGAGGGGGTGATCAAAACTGCTCCATCTCCAGTGGAGACAATGAGCAAGCCATGGGATTTATGAGCCTGGGGTTCAGAGGAGAGGTCAGGGCTGGATACATACATTTAGTAGTCATAGCAGAGAAATGGTATTTACATCAGGGGACTGGATGAGATCATACAGAAGAGTATGTTCATAAAGAAGAAGATGGAGCCCTGGGATGCTATAGTATTTAGAGGATGAGAAGAGGAAAAGGAGCAAGCAAAGGAGACTGAGAAGGGGTTGTTGGTTAAGAATCAGGAAAATTAGGGGGATATAGCGTACAGGAAAAAAAAAACCTGTTAAAGTGTGAGAGCTAAGGGAGTAATAATCTGTGCCAAATGCTGCTGAGAGGTGGTGTAAAATGAAGACTGAAACTTGACTGCTGGGCATGGCAAGATGGAGGTGCTGGGAACTTGACTGAAGTGCTGTGTAGACACTGGAGGTGAAGAAGTTGAAATTACTATTTCAACTGATTAGCTCTAAAGAGAAGAAGAGCAATGGGACAGTGTGTAGAAATGGGACATTTGTCCATTGTGACAGGAGGGAAATTGGAATTTAAGGGTACAGATGCAGGTAGAGGTAGACTTGATACAGAGAAAAGATGACAGTCATCTTCAGATGACAAGAAAAAAAATGGAAAGAGATTGAGCTTTATTTCAAAAGCATCCATTGCCATATTTGTTGCTTGATAAAATGCCAAATCATGGAATACTGAAAATTGCAATAGAGCTTATGAATACTCACTGGGTGTAAATTTGTTTTCATGTTTCATGCTCATATACAAGTTGTTTAAACCAGTAATTCTAGTCCTTAGAAAAGCTTTCTAGTCAATTCTATGCAGAAAAATAAAAAACCTAAGATGATTTAAAATGTTTTAAATTGCTTTCTGGGCATTAACCTGAAAACAAAGTGATACTTTGATTACTATGCCCTGTCCAGCATGTCTCTCTATAAGTATAAAAAATGCAATAGTGCAAATTTCAGTGACAACAGGTGATTCTGTAACTCTTAAGAGTTATTATGTAATAAGCATACATAATTGAACAAACAAAAATCAGCTTGCTCTTCTACGTTAATCCTATCAGAAAATTTGCAATATTAAGAATTTGAATGCTGTTTGTGCCTCTGTCATGCTGAGTAACAATGGACCAGAAATTTGGCCATTCCATGACCTTCATTTATATACAATTGTTAACAAAGGACCATTATTTTAAGAGCAAGGGAAAATCTTAATGAAGCAGTAGTAACACATTTTAAAAGAAACATTTATTTACACAAAAAGGAAACTGTGACATTGAAACACAAATAAGATCCATTTGATTATTGTTATCAAAATATAGGCTTGCAAAATGGTAGATGGTAGATATTATGTTGAATGAAATTAGCCAGAAACAAAAGGACGAATACTATATGGTCTCACTAATATGAACTAACATTGATGAATGAAATTTGAGAGATGAGAACACAGGTTATCAGAAGATACAAAAAAGTTAGAGATTAGGCATTTGTTGCTGAAGGAGTACAGAAGGGTCAACAGGATTGATTGTATAGATCCAGAAATGGAATGGATGGCATAATAGTGTGTGATAGTAACACAATATTGTAAGTACTCTGAACAAAGATGAGTATGTGTATGGTTGAAAAAGGAAGGCTAGGGCCATGTATGACACCAGAAGGAAACATAGAAGATAAAGACTGGGAATGTATAACTTAGCGAAACCTAGAGTGATTAATGATGGTAGTTAAATGTATAAATATAAGAATAGTTTTAAATGAGGGAGAACAAATGAATGTCAACATTGCACAGTGTTGAAAATTGGATGCTATAGTGGAAAAATACAATCAATACAAACTAGAGTCTATAGTTAATAACATTGTAAGATGCTTCCATTAATGGTAAAAAAAGGCAATATACCAAAGCTAAATGTCTGTGAGAGGGGGATATAAGGGAGTGATATGGGATTCTTGGTGGTGGTGGTGGTGGTGTTATCTGTTCTTTACATTGCATATTATTTTGTTTTCATTTTTCTTCTATATTTTTATTCTGCATTTTTTTCTCCTTTTCCTCTTTCTTTGTGGAAGAAATGGAAAAACCCTCACATAGATTGTGATGGTAAATGCATAATTATGTGATTATACAGGGAATCACTGATTATTGACTTAGGGTAGATTGTATGATGTTGAATAAAACTGTTTACAAAATAAATAGAGGGATACAAGTGAGGGAGAAAATGTGGAGAGAGGGATGTACCTATTCCCTGTTGGTAGGGAAGTAGAATGGTGCAGCCCAGCTGGAGGGCAGTGTGGTGGTTTCACAGGAAGCTAAATATGGGGTTGCCATATGGTCCTGCAACCCTGTTATTGGGTATACGCTTGGGAGAACTGAGAGCAGGGACACGAGTATACATTGCACACTGGTATTTATGGCAGCCATATTCACGATTCACAACGGATGGAGGTGGCCTAAGGATACATTGACTGATATGCGGAATAGTGAACTGTGGTGTACACATACAATGGAACACCGAGCTGAGGCAAGAAGAAATGAAGTTGTGAGGCATGCAACTAGGTGAATGGAACTTGAGGACAGTTTGTTGAGTGCAATAAACCAGAAACGAAAAGACAAACATTGTAACACCTCACTAACATGGACTAACTATACTGTGCAAACACTGAGAATTGAATTTGAGAGCATAGGTTATCAGGGGAAGGCTTAAAGTAAAGGTTCCTAGATTTTAAGCTCTTGCAACAGTCACATCTCTTCAGGAGTTGTAACAGTTTATCTCTAAATTCTGAGATGCTGAGCTGTTTGTATTTAACCTGGTCTGTCCCTGGAACTTCGGGTATCTGTGTGACACCTGAGAGTTAGAGCCAGAGTTCAGCAGCTATGAATGTCAGCATTACCCTGTACAGCAAATGTTAAAGAAGCTAAAAAAGAGATTAGACTTCAGTTAGAGATATAAATGAAATGGACTTGATTAGAACTAAGGTAAACCATGCTAAATGGGAAAAGGATGATATTGACTGTGTTTTAAAACCTCAACTTCTATGTGGAACCAAAGGAAAAGATGTTCATTTAGTGAACAATCTATATTTCCAGTAGCGTGCTATATAATTTAACTTGTATGGTCAGTTTTTTCAAACACCGTAAGTACACAGAAGCTTGAATAAGGGGTAAGACCTGGTTGGTTTGTACAGGTTAGCATGAAACCCTGATATATCCGAATTAATTTGAGCAGAGAAAAAAAGTATTTTCAAAGCCCCCTTTGGGCCTGGGGAAAAAATGCAAAAAATATTAAACTTCTCCACCTGGGAAATTCCTGGTATTCTCACAAGCATTGGAGACTACCATTGTAGTAAGCCAAGCTCTTGATCTTGGGGCTTGCCCTTATGAAACTTGTTACTTCAAAGGAAAGGCTAAGCCTACTTATAATTGTGCCTAAGAGTCACCCCCAGAGAACCTCTTTTGTTGCTTAGCTGTGGCTGCTCTCTAAGCCCACTTGGCAGGTAAACTCACTGCCCTCTCCGCTACGTGGGGCGTGACTCCCATGGGTGTAAGTCTCCCTGGCCACACAGGACATGACTCCTAGGGATAAGCCTGGACCCAGTATAATGGGAGTGGGAAAGCCTTCTTTACCAAAAAGGGGAAGAGAAATGAAACAAAATAAAGTTTCAGTGGCTGAGAGATTTCAAATGGAGTTTACTCTTATACATTATATAGATATCCCTTTTCAGTTTTTAGTCTATTAGAATAGAAGGAAATACCTGAAACTATTGAACTGCAATCCAGTATCCTTGATTCTTGAAGACAATCACATAACTATATAGCTTGCATGGTGTAACTGCCTGATTGTGAAAATCTTGTGGCGCACACTCCTTTCATCCAGTGTATGGACAGATGAGTAGAAAAAAGGGGGACAAATATTAAATGAATAATGTGTCAGGAGGAGTATGAGATGTTTTGGGTGTTCTCTTTTACTTTTATTTTTATCTTCTGGAGTAATAAAAATGTTCAAAAAATTGATTCTGGTGATGAAGCACAACTATATGATGATACTGTGAACAATTGTTTGTACAGTGTGGATGATTGTATGATATGTGAATATATCTCAATAAAATTGCACTAAAAATATATAGGCTTGGAGCAATTCCAAAATATTCCATATCAGGATAGCAAGGCAAGGAGACTCTCATGTTCACTCATAAAATACCCTTTGATTTTACATTCAGAGGTGGAACACAGCAATAGATTATCCATGAGAATGAACATTGCTTTATTTTTTTGTTAATTTTCTGTCTGAAAATGAAACATGAAAAATAATTCAACTCACATGTATTAGTTCTTACTGCAGACCAGACTAAACAATTTATATGTATTTATATGTATTGTCTAGCTTAATTTATATGTATAGTCTAGCTTAATCCAACAAGAATGAGATAAGGTAGGTAATTCTCTTATTTTCACTTTTAAAATAATAAAACTGAGGCTGAGAGGAGTTAATCAACATTAAAGATCTCACAGCTAGTAAATTGTGACTGAAAAGAGGTAACACTAGTACAGTAGATTGAATTATGTAACCCAACAAAGACATGGTCTTAATCTCAATCTGCATTCCTGTGGGTGTGAACCTATTTGTCAATAAGATGTTATGAAGATGTTATTTTTAGTTCAGGTGTGGCCAGTAGAATCAATGTGGGCCTTAATCCATGTTACTGGAATCCTTAATAAGCAGAAGAAATTCGGATGCAGTTGGTTAGAGAATGCCACAAAATTAGAAGCTGGCAGTCAGTGGAAACCAGAAAAGTGGACACCATGAGAGAAACCATGTGATGAGAGGCAGAGGGGCAAGCCCAAGGACCCAAGGCTTGTGGCAAGCCAGTGCCAATCTCTTCAGGGAGAAGGTATGGTCTTGCTGATGTCTTGATTTTGGACTTCCAGCTTCTGAAACCATGAGCCTATATATTCCTGTTGTTTAGCCAACCAGTGGGTGGTATTTGTCATAGCAGCCTGAGAAACTAAGATACTGAGGTCTGCCTGACTCCACAGCCCATCCTCTTGACCTCTATGCTGTACTGTCTTTTTTAAAGTGATGGCAAACCACTCGCCCAAACTTTTAGAAATGTATGGCCTATTCTTATTAACACATCTTTTTTGCTTGTGCAAACAAACATATTTGTATGCTGAACAATGATGCTTACCCCATCAGTGTTCTGAGTTGAATTCTGACAATTGTTCCTGTGTTTTATAAGCAAATGTTTTCTCTATAGCTATATTCAAGAATTGTTTTGGGGGATGGGATAAGATTTTATCAGTGTTCTTTGGAGTAATTTTCCGTATTCATGCTTGTAATTTGCTGACTTCAGAAATCATGCTTTTGAAATTAGAACATTTCTTGAAATAAAACTGCTGAGCCAGAAGACACCCTATAGAACTCAATTTCTGCTCTTATCTGCAAACATTCCTGCAACTATATTCTGAACCCAACACCTGTTTTGCACTTAAAGATACATCCAAGTCCAGAATTTGCCCCAATGGAACTCTATTTTCAATACTATATAATTCAAGAAGCCCTTAAATATTTGTAAGCCGTTGGCATGGTTTCTGCTTATTTTATTTAGACCTTTTTTTTGGGGGGGGGGCATTTCTCACACAGCACTCCCATTACTGTTATTTATTAGGAAATCTCTGGTGTAGTTAGGTGGAAGGAACCTGGTTTTGGAAGACAGCTGACCTGGGTTTGATTTTGGCTCCTCCACTTACTGCACGTAATACGTGATTATGGGCAACACTGTTTTAATTTCTAAGTTATACAGACAGTTGCAATTCTAGATTTACACAGGATCAAGTAGAAATTTGTGTAGCCTGTTAGAAAGATATTTCTGGTTTGTGTGAGGGAGTGGCAGAGGGGATTAGAGAATGGCTGATAATTTTATCACCAATCTACAAGGGTAGTAAAGAAGCTGATTTGGATGAGCTACATGTTCCTGTTATGCTCGCTCCCATCCCACAGATCTTTCCTTCTCTTTCCTGAGCTTCTTCCTCCAGCAGGCATGACCGACCATTGACATCATCCATGGAGGAAGGTGGATTTGGCACAAGGAGAAGGAGGGCAAGGACAGAGAACAACCTTCCTAACCTTTTTCTTTTTATCCCCCTCCTTACACACTGGATCCTAATACTGCTGTCTAACTTGTCTCAGTGAGAACTGAGGGTACCAGATTCCTTTCATTGCTTTGTCTAAAATTTTCTCTTCATTTAAATTTTGTTTACCTTTAGTCTGAGAGAGATGTTTTTAAACAACACTTGCTCAAACTTCCAAATTGCATCTGGTATCTCTTCTCTGGGAATCTTGCACAGGCAAAACTTAATTTAACTTCAAGGAGCTGAAGAGCTGAACTTCTACAGCTTAGGGTGCTGCTTTAGATCATGTCACCAGAAAAACAGATTTCTGATTATGTATCATAAACAGCATCTGCCTAAAAGGTCAGGGCTATTGCTTAAGATGAACAAATTTTTTAATTCTTGAAGATACATATTTCCCATGTTATAATTAAGGACATGCAATGCTACTTTTATATTTGATTCTTCTTTTTTTCTATTTAATTATTTTCTCATAATTATGTGAAATGTAAATCTTCATACAATATTTCTTCAACATTAGCAATTAATATTTTCAGCTTCTAATTTTATTGCCTCAATTCTAATTGTAATTTGTATTTTCTGAGCCGGAATTGTTTCAAATGGACACAAATGTTTCCATTGTTTTATGTCCTACCAAGTGAAAAGACCTGAGTTGCAACAATTAAACAGCCTCATGTAGGTCAGTTTTTGTTGTTGCCTTTTTCTTTTAAATGTGAGTGAGCTAAGAGGATGCAACTGTTTTTTTAACCAGCTTATTTAAATCAGAAATGACTATGTGTCTCCTAAAAAGATGGCTGAGACATGTTTTTAAATTCTGAATGCTGCAACTAAATTTAGCCAAAGTGCACTGCTTTCTTAAGGCTTCCAAAATGGAACACTGTGCTGTTGATTGCTTTATTTGGAGTCCCAATAAGACTTCAGAAGATCAAAGAAGCAGGAACTGAAGCAAAATACATTCATTTGCAATATACACAACACACTCAGAATGTAGAAATCAGTCAATGTATCATATGTTTCTACCAGGATATTTGTATAATGCAATATGCTCTTTTTCTGGGTACTTGTGTCTAAATGATAATATTTATTATACCAAATGTCCAGAGTTGTTAATAGTGGAGAAACATTTTAGATGGCCAATTGATTATTTCTTAAACTAATTTCTGAGCATAGGGTGTTTTCTAAGATAGACTTCTTTTTTCATAAAATAAAACCCCTAACCTCATGTGTTTAAACTTTCTTACAAGATAGACACTTTCAAATTTCATGAGGTGAGGAGAGAACACAGTGATTTCTGCCACTGCAAAATCACCCATTGAAGGGTGACATCAGATTTTGACAAAGAATGCATTATGGAGAGTACAATCTAACTTAAAATTCCATTTTCCCAGAAGAGTCTGATCTAGCTTAAAATTCAGTTTTCTCAGGCACGTTCCAGTAATTTGTTTCTGCTAGTAATAAGAAGCTTATTTCCACGTGTATACAATGATATCCTACAGAGGAATCAGTGGGAGCTTGCCTCTAATTTGAACTCAGCCTTTAATGTTTTTCTTCCCTAATATAGTAAGAAGATAGCATGATTTAAAATATCTTGCTGTTTTTTTTCACACTCTATACTTAGCTTTTATACTTTTTGACTAATAAGTATCTCAAAAAATTACATTTATCCTCCAAGCCTACTTTTTTCCCCACAATTTGTTGCTATAGCATTTAATATTCTTGAAATATATATTAGGACCTTGTTTTAGTTTGCTATGCTGCCAAAAGCAGGTACCATAAAATGGTTTGGTTTTAAACAATGGGAATTTATTAGCTTACAAGTTTACAATTTTGAGTGAAATGTCCAAATCATGGCATCATCAAGACAATGTTTCTTCTTGAAAACTGTCTGCCAGTGATCCTGGCTCCTCGGTAACCTGGCAAGGCACATGGCATCTGCTGCTCTCTCTTCTCTTCCAGTTTTCCTTGCTTTCAGCTTCAGCTTCTTACTTCTGTGGCTTTCTCTCACTGCATCTAAATTTCATTTTCTTATGAAGGACTTCAGTAAGAGGATTACGACCCACCCTGAATGAAGTGGGACACAACTTAAGTAGCTTTACCAGCAGATCCTACTTACAATATGTCTATACTCACAAGAATGGATTAAATTAAGAATATCCTTTTGTGGGGTACATAGAGCTTCAAACCATCACATTCCACTCTCTGCACCCCAGAAAAGCATGTTCTTTCCATATCCAAAACACATCCATGCCATCACACTATCCCAAAAGCCTTAAGTCATTTCAGTAACAATACTAAGTTCAAAGTCTCATCAAAATCAGTTATAGTAGTCATCTGTCCTGGGGCACAATTCCACTCAGGCTATGGACCTGTGAGACCTAGAGAACAAGTTATCTGATTTCAATATACAATGGAGGGGCAGTCATAGGATAAATATTCACATTTTCATAGGGAGAAATTGGAAGGAAAATGGGTCACTTGTCTCAAACAATTCCGAAATCCTGCAGTGCAAATTCCATTAGATCTCAAGGTCTAAGAGTAATCTATGGAATGATGATTTCTCCTCCAGTACTGATGGAATGGAACCCCCTCCCTTTGTAAGTGCTTGCACAGTGGTAGGTTGTGCTTTCCCGGAACTCTGTGGTGAAGGCTTCAACATTTCATGCAGTTGGGTGATAGCCAGGCTCTTGGCTCCACCCTTGTCAAGCATTGGCGTGGAAGGCAAGCTCTCCGCAATCCCCCAGGCATCTGAGAACACTGGGGTGGTAAAACTCTTCCTGAATAAAGGGACAGAAAGCCCACCCTCTTCAAGCTCCGGGATATGCTCACTCTTTCCACATAAATGGGTGGGTCCACTTTCTTGGCCTGAGAAGATGTCTGCAGTTCAGACCTCAGCTTCCACTGGCTGCCTTTTAACTCATTTTTCCTTCATTTTGTACCTTTCCTGTCCCTTTTAGTCCAGGCTGGCAGTGCTTCCTTTCATAGGGATCTTGGAAAAAACTTGTTGATTTTGTAGGTGTTCCAAACCATCAGACAGTAGGACTTTCCACATCCTTTCTGGATAACTGTATTTTCAATCTTAACTTGTACTGAAATGGCTAACAGTTCCATGTTCAGTTAAATACTCAGATGGAGTACTCTTCTCTGGGGACTTGCTTTCCAGAAGCTCAGAATTTTCCAAACCATCAATTTCTGGTTTCTTTGTGCCCCGGAGTTCAGTTCTCAGCTTATCCCTTTTCTTTCACATTTTACTAAAAGCTGCAAAGAGAATCCCAGGATGCACTTTGCACATTTAATTTGGAAATCTCAGCTAAATATCAAAGCTTGCCACTTTCAAATTCTACCTTCCTCCTGACATCAGGACTGAATTTTGCCAAATTCTCAGCTACTTTAAAACAAGGGTCACCTTTTTTTCCAGTTTGCAAGGATATATTCATTAGTTCTGTTTAAGGCTTCATTGGAAGTACCCTTAGCCTCTATATTTCTACCAACAGTCTCTCAGAACAATCTAGGACTGTTCTATCAAGGACCTCACAATTCTTTCTGACTCTCTTCATTACCCAATTGCAAAGACCCCCACCCACATATTTTTTTGAAAACATTTTTGGTATTTGTAATAGCAGCACTCCGCCCTTCTGGTACCAAAGCTGTATTAGTTGGGGTTCTCTAGGGAAACAGAACCATCAGGGGATATCTGTACATATTATAAGATTTTTATAAAAATTGTTTCACATGACTGTGGGGTTGCATAAATTCATATTCCATGAGACAGGCTGCATGCTGCCTGGCTGAAGTAAAGATGGAAATTCTTCTGACTGCTGAAGTCATCACTTCTTCTTTTAAAGCCTTCAACTGATTGGATGAGATGTCTCATTGTTAAAGACAGTCTCCTCAGTTGATTGTAGATGTAAACAGCCATAGATGCAATCAACTTGCTGGTAATTTAAGTCAATGAAATGTCCTCACAGTAACAATCAGGCCAGTGCTTTCTTAACCACACAACAGGACACCATCACCTGGCTAAGTTGACAAATGAACCTACCCATCACAGACCTACTATATTCCACACACTGGGTCTAGGTGTTAGGAATTCAGTAGTAATGGTACCGATACAAATTCCAACTCATTATGGGTTTTCTATTCTGGTATATACATCTCTGACTAAATTAGTTTCTCCCAACCCTGGCCTCTAGAAAAAAATTCCAAAATTTTTTTCACCATTCTTATCATTTTGAAGGTTGCATTCTGAAGAAATCACTATGAATTGTTTTCAATGAAGAAGATATCATTCATGGTACTCTTGGTGGTGAAAACTAAATCCAATGTTATTTAATGCCTTTATCACTGAATATGACCAGTGTTTGTCAAAGTGTGTCTTATAGACCATCTATGTCAGAATCATCTAAGGTGCTTGTTACAATCCCTGAGATCCACTTTATGCCTCCTGTTCAGGATATTGCATGAGGATTAGGAATCTTCATTTTCGAAAGCAATCTAGGTGATCCTTACACATGCTGAAGCCTGAGAATTAATTACCAGTGGAGAATAAGATCTGATGAAAGTGACTCAAATTAGAAAGTGACCTAAAATAGTTGAACAAAGAAGGTTGACTTGACGTTTAGAATTAACAGAAAAAAATAAAATTTAATATCATTATTTTAGGACAAAATGAAAAGGAATATTTGCAAAAATTGATGAATAAACTCAACATGAAAAAGTTGATCATGAAGCTACATACATGAACCTGTTATTTTTAGTGTATTTCTGGAATGCAGTGAGAAATGTGGTACATATATTTAAGGTATTTCTCAACCATAGTAAAGACTTACCTCCTACCCTATTATACTATCAGTTTCATTTTACAGATGAAAAAAGCTGAAACACGTAGAGGATAAGTAAGTTTCCCAAGGAAACACAGGTTGGAGCCAGTTAATGCTGGGACCATATTTACAAACCCTGGAAGTCTGGCTCCATAGTCTGTACTCTAGCCCACTATTGTTGCTAAAGGAAATGAGGAATCATCTCAGACCCCATGCATACTGTTCTATGAAAAAACTGAACAACAATGAAAGTGATTTGGTGTAATGTAACTTGCTAAGCATTTATGACATACTGCATCACAGATCTCAGTTGACTGGAGAATAGAAGAGCAGAATAAATACAGGTCTATTTGAGGCAGGTGCCCCCTTATACAATTCAGAGCTATATTGCAATTGGTTCTAGATAAGGGTTAATAGTCTAAAGCTCCTATAAAGCTAAAGTATATCCATTCTCCATCCCAAAGATTTATTTCTCCATACATGTTCTTTACAGCCCACAATTTAACATTCAAATTGAATGAGGCCAAAACTTTAACTGTAGCTTTGTGAGATACACTGAGTCAGGGGCACCCACCTAAGCTGCTCTTGGATTCCTGACTCACACAAACTGTAAGATAATAAATGTTTTTTAAAAGCTTCTATATTTTGAGGTAATTTATTATGCAACAACAGATAACTAATACAATGAAGAAATTTAGTCTCAGAAATATTATATGATTTGTGGAGTGTCAAAGCTAAAGAGCTGAAAAAATCAAGGTCTTCTGACCTTGATTGGGAAGGACTCTCTTGGACAGTGAAAAGGAGCAGATACTTGAATGAAATAAGTCATGGGGACATCTGGAAAAGTGTTAAGGCAGAGAAATAGGAAAGGGCAACTGTCCTGTGGTGAGAACCCAGGAACAGAAAGAAGAGCAAAGTAGATGGAGCAGAAAAATCTAGAGAAGATGTAGGAGATGACCTCAGAAGGACAGGCAGAGGCTAGAGCATACAGAGCCTCTTGGTCTTGCTCAAGACTTTAGATTTTGTTCTAATTGTGATGGGAAGACATTAGGGTGTTTTATACAGAGAAATGCTAGGATCTAATGTACTTTTTAGAGATACTTTTGGCTGATATGTGCAGAAAAGAATAAAAGATGACAGGAGGAGTAAAGTATAACTAAAGTGAATATGGAGAGTGTTAAACTTATCTAGGTGAATGGACTAGAAAAGCAGTAGTAGAGGTGGTGATAAATGGTCATATTTGGGTATATTTGAAGGCAGAACAAACAGGAATTGCTGTTGGAAAGAGATATATCAAGGATTACTCCGTTGTTTTTCTGAACAATTTTGTAAATGTAGTTTCACTTAATGAAATGGAAGAGAGGGAAAAATTTGGAGGTGAGATGGGAAATACAGAGTTTTAATTTAGACATATTGTGTATTGTGCCCATAATTCCATTGAATATATGAATCTAGAGCTTAACGGAGACCTTGGGATGGAATACACATTTGGAGGTCATGGGAGTATAGGTGTTATTTAAAATCATGGCTCTGGATGAGGTTACCTTCCTAGGTAGACTAGGTAGAGCCTAGGTAAAGATGAGGTAAAAAAACTGAGACCTGGATTATTCCACCATTTAGACATCAGGTGCACCAGGAGCATCTAGCAAAAAGTAGTGTCAGGGAAATCAGCAAAGTGTGGTGTCAAGGCAGGCACATAAATAAATTATATTAAGAAGAAAGGACTATCATCTGTGTCAAATATCACTGACAAGATAAGGAGACATTGGTAGAGTAGAGGAGAAGAAAACTCATTAGATAAAGTCAAGGAGTTTATCAAAGGAGAGAAAGTGGAAAGAACAGATGAATATAACTCGTGTGAAAATTTTTCTTTGGAAGATTGTTTCAGTTTCTTGGGCTGCCAAAGCAAATAGCACACAATGGGTTGGCTTAATCAATGAGATTTCTTTTTCTTTTTTTTTGGATCACAGTTTTGAGGCTAAAAGAAAGTTTAAATCAAGGTGTTATCAAGAAGATTCTTTCTTCCCTAAGGCTGGTTTCTGGGACTGGCTACCAGTAATCTTTGGCCCTTATGTTGTCAAATGGCAAGGCACACGGCAGTGTCTCCTGATTGCTCCCTTCTCTTCTGGGTTCTGTAGTTCAACTTCTGTTTTATCCCTCTGTGGTTTTTCTTCTCTCTGAGTTTCATTCTGCTCATAAAGGACTCCAGTATTACCTGACTGAGGTGAGCTACACCTTAACTGAAGTTACCTCATCAAAAGGTCCTACTTACAATGGGTTCACACCCTGGACTGGATTAGGTTTAAGAACATGTTTTTCTGGAGTACATACAGCTTCAAACCATCACAATGACCAATGTAACATGTTTGTATAATGGGAATGCATAGTGAAAAGGAAGACAATACTGAATTGGGAATGAGAAAGAATAATTGTAACAATCAAAATATTTGAGAAGAAGAGACCCTTTGGGTCTTTGGTGTGCAAGTAGAATGGGCAGCCTTAGATAGGAAGCAAGATAGTTGAATCATTGTATCAGGAAGGAAGCAGTTGAGGCTGGAGTGAATCTAGGTTTTTGGTCACTAAACTTAAAGGTTTTGAAATTATGACTGTGCTTTGCCTTATTTAAATCAGATCTTTACTCACATTACTCAGATATTAGAGAAGATTTGGACTCAAAGCATGTCTTAGAGCATGATAGAAGGCTTGGCACTCTCCTTAGATTTTAGCAAGACAACCTTTTCTTCAGCTTAAATAAGGTTTTCATTTACTATTGCCCTGTGCAAGCTGGACTGATGTACCTTGCTTTGCAAGCCTGATGATAGTACTTTATATTTAATTTTGTTTATTTATTCAATAAATATTTTTGAGCATATAGTATGTACCCTCTAAAAGTAAAATATGTATATGCCACCTTCTCTCACTTTTTGAAGCTCACATTAAGACTCCAATCCCAATTCTCCATTCCTGATAATATTTTGGGGGTGGGGGACAGGAGCAGAAGTTATCACCTAAGATACAGTGGATATTATAGTTGTCCCATTTGAGGAATAGATGCAGTAGTGAATCCCCTTCTTAAAGGAGAATTGGGTGGTCTCAAAAGATATTGTGTTGAAGATGCCTTGGTCAGAGTTAAGGGAAACTAATCCTTGAGGAAAGACTTGTATGACCCATGCTGGACATTTCCACAACTATTCACATCTTTTGTCTTCACAATACTATATTTTTAAAGGAGAAAACAAACTCACAGATACTAAACAGTTACTTAGCAATAGAGCTATAACTTGAAAGCAAGACTTTGGGCTCTTAAAATCTCTTAAGATCGACTCTCCCACAGTGTCTCAAATTCACCTGGAAGGTTAGTGTTAAAATTAGGAATAAAAATCCTTAGAAAAGACCCAATAAAATGTAGATCAAGTGTATGTACAGAAAAATGGGATCTAAGGCTTTGTGCTACACAAGAAAAATGACTCTGTAGAAGGAGGAAACACATGTTACAGCATTCCTTGTCTAGTGTAGTTTGCTCTTCTCATCCTACTCACCATTCTTTGTTCAACTACAACATTTAATCCACTGTAATGAACACTGGCTCTGCCAGTGGTTGGTTGTAACTACACACAGGACAGACTAACATTCCATACAGAAGTCCTGTTATTTTTCTTCTCTCAGATTTGAGAAACATTATATCATGATGACAATTGGAATAATTCCATTTCCAGAAGTGTTCTGTAGAATTTCTAAGTATCCCTAATTACAGTTTATTCCCATTCGAGAGTAAAAGTATCATAATTTATGAGCTTTTAGGGAATAAAAGGGGTTAAATGGCCATTAGTTTGGGTGTTCATAAATAGTTGAATATTGTTTGTGCTTCTCTTCATTATAAAAAAAGAAGGATTTTTCATTACTTTAGCTCATTTAATTTATTATTTTCAAGCTGATGCCTCTACATTGGGAATACAAAATTAATGGGATCTTGGCAACCCTCTCTAAATTGCCCAAAGTCAATAGTGGTTCTTCCCATCTGTCATCTTAATTTGTATTGTGTCTCCAGATGCATTAAAGCTAAGACACACACTTTACTTCTTTTGATTCCCATTGGCACTAAGCAATAAAGTAAAATCAGTCATCAATGAAACCTTTACATGAAAACTACCAAAATGGATGCCCTGACTTAAAGGAAACTTGGATGTTACTCAGCCATGCCAGCCAATTATTTCAGACTATAAATGACACATTTATTTATTTATAGAGTGATTTAGATAATGCAAGAAAGTTTAATGACTTGTTTTCTAAATTAGCAACCAATGTCAACTCCATTGGTTTAATGACTGCTTGAAAATGATCTATCTGCATCTGTTAATTACTGTTGAAATAATTAAAATTGGGAATGATAAAAACATTTTAAAATTTAACATTATACATATTTTAATCATATTCTGAAGAAAAACTAATTATTACTTGATCCAGAATTATGGAATTCAGTCATTGAGAATGAATTAATTACTGGCTCCCATATATCATTATATGATGAGACAGTAATGGAAAAGTAGGGCAACTAATTTCAGTATTTTCCATTGTCTCATTTTGGAATTGAGCACAGTTTAGCATGGAGAATAGTACAAATCTTGTTTGTAAAAAACAGGTCTGGGGTAAAAAGGACAGCACTGTATAAAGCAGGTCCAAAGAGCAAGCCAAAGTCAAAAATGGGGAAAAAATAAAGTCAGAAAGCTGGAGAAAAAGAACAAGTTGGATGCATTATAAGGAATTGATTGGGGCTACTAATTTAGTACTAAGGTCAAGCATTTTGGGACAGTGCCATGGTTATCCTTTTAAGATGTACCTGGGTCACACTGAAGTGACAGTGGCCGCTTAGAGCAAGACACACACCCACACCATCCTTGCTCCTCACTCATAATTGCTGTAGTTCCTTAATTATATTTTTTCCCTTGGTACAGGCTGGCTAAAAGTGGAGTGACCCTGCATCCTGGTTACCCTTATTCTGTCTTGGCTAATGACTGTCACTTTTGTATAATTACAAATGGTACCCCTTTTCACTATCAAAAGTATGTTGATTTGGATGATAGTGCATGTGATCATTCTATCTAATGCACAACAAGAAAAGCATGAGAAATTTCATCCTTTGAAGATCATTATTCTCTATATTTTTTATATACAAGGCCTGTTTGATTATTACAACTCTGGAGCTAAGAAAAAAGAGGGAAAATTGATTTTCTGGTTTGGGGCATGGCAAACCATATGGGAAGGTAAGAGGTGTATAATTCAGAAGAGTTAAACATACAGTACTCTGATGGATGTGATGATTAATTACATGTGTTAAGTTGGTTAGGTTATGGTTTCCTGTTCTTTGGTCAAGTAAGCACTGGCCTGATTTTTACTGTGAGGGTATTTTATAGATGAATGTTCCTCTATAGTCAGTTGACTGCATCTATAGTTGATTGCATCTAAAATCAAGAAAAGAGATTGCCCTAACAATGAGGGGGTCTCCTTATCTAATCAATTGGAAATCTTAAAAGCCAGAACTGAGGATTTCAGAAGTCAGAAGAATTTCTGCCTCTACTTCAACCGTCAGCTTCTACTGGAGAATTCAACTTGCTAATTCCCATGGTTGTGTGAACCAATTCCTGTTCTCTCTCTCTCTCTCTCTTTCTCTCTCTCTCTCTCCCCCTCCCCCTCTCCCTCTCCCTCTCTCATTTCTATCTATCTCTGTCTCCGTCTCCGTTTCCATCTCTATCTCTATCTATCTCTATCATCTCTATCTCTCTCCCTGTATGGGTGTATGTATGTATGTATGCATCCATGTGTATCCTTTTAGTTCTGTTTTACTGGAGAACCCTATTATAATGGAGAAATTTGGTTATTAAATATTCAGAACACCAACAGTCCATTACCATGAAGGTAAAGTGAAAAAATTGATTTAAGGAAATATTGAAATATTGACATGCCCGATAATTTTGAAGGATACAGATATAATGTAGCACAGGCCATAAATGAATCCTGAACTGAGATGAATAAAAACAGTTAATATAATATTAAAACCCAGCTCTTGCATATATGCAAGATGTTCTTTATTCAGGGGCTATTAAGACTCATTGCTTAGGCAAATCTTGAAAAGGAGAATTATTTAGGTTTAAAAATAGGAAAATAAAAGCATTTATGGGGACCTGAATTTGGAAGTTGAAATTAATTTATCACTTCTCATTTTAATGTTCTTGTGAGGTACATGTTCAAGAGTATGTCAAGACCTTTCTCATGTAATTCAAGAGAACTATGCAATTTGCACAGGTCTCTGTGTGGGAACCCTGACAGCAGAGACATTTGGGAATCACTTATCACTTGGGTATTTAGTAATGCAGTTAATGTGGTTCATTGTGATCATTTCTGTAATTAGAACATGAAAGCTGATTAATAAGTGGAACTAATCTGGAAGGAATTTATTAAAATTTTGTACATGGTTAAGTGCTAAATAGAACATTTGAGGCCTACAATCAATGTTTTAATTAATAATATGCAGGATTTTTTTTTCTAATGAAGCCTCTCTTGTTCCCAGCCTTCTTTAATTTGATTTCTTCTCCATAAGGAGACAAAGTGGTTTATACACATTGTTTCCACTTCCTCATTTCCCATTTTCTATTTAACTCCCTATAATCTTCTTTATAGACACTTTGCAACTGCTCTCACAAGTTATTGCTGATCTTCTAATGACCAAAAAACTCTTCTTTAATCACATATTGGACTTTTCTTTTGCCTTTAACTTTGGGATAATTTTCTCCTTGAAATTCTATACTTCCTATGTGTCCCGATCCCACTGTCTCCCAACTCCCAAGGGCCAGTTCTTGATTTCTTTCAAGGATTCCTTTTCCTCAGCATAATCCAGCTGACAGCATTCCCTACAACTCTACTTCCATATTTTCTGCTTCTCCTTTCAGTCTTTATATTCCTTCACTTAAGTTCATTTATTCTCGCAATATAAATGTCCGTCTTTATGTTAGTCACTTCCAAATCTATAGCTGATGACAGGATGTCTCTCCTGGGGCTCAGTAATCTTTTTGCTAACTACCTTTTGGATATCTCTGTCTATATGTCCACAGGCATCCACCATGCTACACTCCTTACACTGAATTCATCACAGTATTTCTAAAAGCTTGATCTTCCCATATCCTCCAATTCAATTCTAAAGAGAAAAAAAAAGCTTGGAATTAGAACACTGACAATGGAAAATTGAAACAAGAAATTCGACCATTCATCTCCAACAGATGTTTCACTTAAAAAATCAAAAGTACTTTTTAAAAAATTCAATTTTATTCAGATTATTCACATACCATACAATCATCCAAAGTATACAATCATTTGTTCATAGTACCATTATACAGTTGTGCATTCATCACCACAATTATTTTTTTTCAATTTTAGAACATTTTCATTATGCCAGAAAAGAAATAAAAATAAAAAAGAAAACTCAGATCCTCCCATACCCCTAACCACCCACCTCCCATTATTGACTCATAGTATTGGTATTAGTACATTTGTTACTGTTGATGAAAGATTATTAAAATATTACTAACTGTGGTAAATAGTTTGCAATAGGAACATTTTCCCCCATATACCCCTCTATTATTAACTTCTAGTTATAGTGTCATACATTTGTTCTAGTTCATGAAAGAAATTTCTAATATTTGTACAGTTAATCATGGACATTGTCCACCACAAGATTCACTGTGTTATACATTCTCGTTTTAACCTCCAACTTTCCTTCTGGTGACATACATGACTCTAAACTTTCCCTTTCCACCACATTCACACAGCATTCAGCACTGTTAGTTATTCTCACAATAATATGCTACTGTCACCTCTGTCCATTTCCAGACACTTAAGTTCAACCTAGTTAAATATTCTGTACCTATTAAGCAACAGCTCCCCATTCTTTAGCCTCAGTCTGTATCCTGGTAACCTATATGTCATGTCTATGAGTTCCATATTATAATTAGTTCATATCAGTGAGACCCTGCAATATTTGTCCTTTTGTGTCTGACTTAGTTCATTCAACATAAGGTACTCAAGGTTCATCCATCAACCCAATTTTTAAGACAGGTTTTTTCACACACCATACAATCCATCCTAAGTAAACAATCAATGGTTCCCTGTGTAATCATATAGTTATGCATTCACCATCACCACCATTATCTATATAAGGACATTTCCATTTCCTCCACAAAGAAAGAGGAAGAGTCAAAAGAAGTAGAAAGACAAAAGAAAGAGAAAAATAAAGAAAAAAAATTACAGCTAAAAAGCAACAAAAGAAAAGATAAAATTAAAATAAAATACAATAAAAAAGTCAGACAACATCACCAATGCCAAGAATCTCACTCTTTCCTTATGTCCCCCTCTTACAGGTATTCAGCTTTGGTATATTGCCTTTGTTACATTAAAGGAAGCATAATACTATGTTTCTGTTAACTATAGACTTGTTTGCATTGATTGTATTTTTCCCCCAATACCAAACCATTTTTAACACCTTGCAAAGTTGACATTCATTTGTTCTCCCTCATGTAAAAACATATTTGTAAATTTTATCACAATCATTGACTGCTCTAGGTTTCACTAAGTTATATAGACCCAGTCTTTATCTTCCCTCTTTCTTTCTGGTGTCCCACATGCCCCTAACCTTCCTCTTTCAACCATACTCACAGTCATCTTTGTTCAGTGTACTTACATTATTATGCTATCATCACCCAAAATTGTGCTCCAAACCTTTCACTTCTGTCATTTCCTATCTGTCTGTAGTGCTCCCTTTAGTATTTCCTGTAGCACATGTATCTTGTTCACAAACTCTCTCATTGTCTGTTTGTCAGGAAATATTTTAAACTCTCCCTCATATTTGAAGGACAGTTTTGCCAGATATAAAATTCTTGGTTGGTAGTTTTTCTCTTTCAGTATCTTAAATATATCACACCACTTCCTTCTTGTCTCCCTGATTTCTACTGGGAAATCTGCACATGGTCTTATTGAGCTTCCCTTATAAGTGATGGATTGCTTTTCTCTTGCTGCTTTCTGGGTTCTCTCTTTGTTTTTGATGTTTAATAATCTGATTATTAACTGTCTTGGCATAGGTCTATTCACATCTATTCTGTTTGGGGTATGCTGCACTTGTTGGATCTGTAATTTTATGTCTTTCATGAGAGATGGGAAATTTTCTGTGATTAGTTCCTCCATAACTGCTTCTGCCCCTTTTCCCTTCTCTTCTCCTTCTGGGACACCCATGAAATGTACATTCATGTACTTCATGTTATCATCCAATCCCCTGAGATGTTGCTTTTATTTTTCCATTCTTTTCCCTATCTGTTTGTTTGTGTGTAGGATTTCAGGTGTTCTGTTCTCCAGTTCCTAAATGTTTTCTTCTGTCTCTTGAAATCAGCTGCTGTATGTGTCCATTGTGCTTTTCATCTTTTGTGTTGTGCCTTTCATTTCCATAGGTTCAGCCAATTGTTTTTTCAAACTTTCAAGTTCTTCCTTATGTTTGCCCAATGTTTTCTATATATCCTTCATCTCTTCTGCCATGTCTTCCCTCAACTCATTGAATTGGTTTTTGAATTGATTTAGCATATTTATTTGAAGATCTTTAATTAGTTCTTTCAATTTCTGTATCTCAGTTGAAGTGTAGGTTTATTCCTTTGGGCCATATCTTCATTTTTCCTGGCGTGATTTGTAGTTTTCTGTTGTCTAGGCATCTGTTTCCCTTGATTATACCAATCAGATTTTCCCAGACTAGAATGGGCTGAAGTCTCAGGAGGAGGCTCTATTTGGTATCAGGTTTCCCTGAGGGTGAGTCCTAGAAGATTTACAGACTTTCCTGCGAGGCCTGTAGACACTGTGCCTTTCCTAACCTGCCCAGCAGGTGTTACCTGCCAGCCTGTTGCTCCCCACTGGTGTAAAAAGGTGTGTTCCCTTTAATTCTCAGCAGACCTTGTCCTTGCCAGAGAATAAGCACGCCAGAAGCCAAGCTTAAGTTGTTTCTGGTTTGATTGTTTGTTTTCCACCAGGCCCTGGGGTCTGAGTTCTGAAGGGAGGGCAGGCACTTGAGCTGGGCCCCGCCCCTCTCCTCTTAGGGAAGATATACCCTCTAAGGAGTTATCTTTTACACTTGAATTACTTCTTTGTCTCTCTGACTCTGTCAACTCTACCACTGCCTGGGTCAAGCCAAGAACTGAAAATTCCTGAGACTTTCTCCACTGAACTGCTCAGATTGAGAGAGAACAAGAGGAGAAAAAGAGAAAACCCCTTTGCAGAGCCAGTTCCCAGCCCCCCAGTTTTGCCTGTCAGCCAGAGGTAGTACCCAGTTCCCATATTCCTTTTCTTGGGACACAGCCATCTTCCAGTACTCTAAATTCAGTCATCTCCAAAAGCCTCTGTGTTTTTTTTTCTGTCAGCCACACCTCCTTTCCACTGGGAGCAACCTCAGAGTACTTTCCTGCTTGGTAGGGGTTTATCAGAGCTTGTAACTTGTATTCAGCAGTCCACATTTGTTAATTAAAACCACAGTTGGAACTTGGCCAAGCTACACTCCCTTGCTCCTGGCAGGGACTGCTTCTTTCTCCCACAACATAGTTTTGCAGCTTAGCCTGCCATGCTGGTGGAGGAAGTATGTCAGTTTCACAGATTTTACGTATAGCTTTTATGTTGCAATCTCAGCCATTCCACTCATTCTGGTATACAATGTGTGAAAAGTCATGGTTGTCCTCCAATAGTTGTTCCAGACTATTTACTAGTTGTTCTGGCTGTTTATTAGTTGCTTGAAAGGACTATCTAAATTCCACAGCTCTCTATGCCACCATCTTGCCCCACCTCCCAAAAATATTTTATTAAGAAGGAGGTAATCAAATGCCATAATAGAAATGAAAATCATAAAAATGAATTATTGTTAATGCATTAAGACATATTCTGTGAAAATTAGCTAGAAAAGTCAGACATATTAGGCCATTTGTCCTCTTGAACAGATGACGATGCTTAGGCCATAAAAGCCAAGTAACTTATCCAGGAAATAGAGACAATAACTTGGATATTAAAAGGTCAGGTTCATCTCATTTCTCACAACATTTTTAGGCCAAGTGATACACTGCAAAGTGATTCTAATCACTTTTATTATGTAAATTTTAGGTATTAGAACCCCTTTACACTCTTGAAAATTATTGAGGACCCCAATGACCATTGCTTATATGTGCTATACCTTCTGACATTTTCCACACTAGAAGGTAAAACAGAAAATTATAAAAAATATTTATTTTTAATTCATGTAACAAAGCAGAAACCCACCACAATAGAATTTTCATGGAAAACCTATATATAAATATAGATTTGTGAATGTGGTTAAAATGGGAAAATTAGGGTTGTATACATGTTACTAGAATAAAACTTTAAAAATATAGAACTGTACAACACAACAGTGAACCATATTGTAAATGATGGACTACAGTTAATAGTACAATTATAAAAATGTTCTTTCATGAATTGTAACAAATGTACCACACTAATGCAAGGTGTTAATCATGGGGTAGTACATGGGAACTATGTATTTTATGCATGATTTTTCTGTAAACTTACAACTTCTCTTATAAACAAATAGATTCAGTGAGAAGAGTATAATTGTGTTTTACCTTTTTTCAACTCTCCCTAATGTCTGGTTTAATAGAAGATAGCTGGATTCTGATATCTGCTTCTGCATTCAATCTGTTACAATATTACCTGACATGAAGCCTCTAGGAAATTCAACCATCCACTTATGAGAGGAGATTGAAAAAGGCAAATAACATCTTAGCATTAAGAGGAAATGACTTTGATCTCTCAATCCCCTTGAAATTTCTGGAGGATCCCCAGGAACCCTAGGACTACTCTTTGAGATTTTCAGGTACACTGGAAATACTTATGCTTTCAAAGAACTATTTGAGTCCTGTTCTCAAATTGCTTAGTGACCATAATAGAAAATTCATTTACATATTTTGGCTCTCATTTTTTTAATAGATAATATGGAGATAATGATTCTCACAGAACACACTTGTGGTTAAGAGCATAGACTCTAAAACCAGAGGGCTTTGCCACTTACTAGAGGGTGACACGGTAAAAGTTGCTTGACCTTTCTGTGCCTTATTGGAAAAATGGGGATTCAAATAATCTCTACCTCATGCCTACTGTTAAGAAGATTAAATACATTAATATTTGAAAGCTCTTAGAAAAACATGAAATAAACTGTTGTGTTTATTAAATAAGCTAAAAAAACAAACATTATCTATTGATAATTATACGTAATTGTGCTGGTTTGAATGTATTGTGTCCCCCAAATGCCATTATCTTTGTGGTCTTGTGGGGCAGATGTTTGGGTCCTGGTTAGATTTGCTTGGAATGTGCCCCACCCAGCTGTGGGTGATGATTTTGATGAGATGTTCCCATGGAGGTGTGGCCCCGCCCATTCAGGGTGGACCTTGATCAGTGGAGCTATATAAATGAGCTGACTCAGAGAGAGGGAACTAACTGAGTGCAGCTGTGAGTGATGTTTTGAAGAGGAGCAAGCTTGCTAGAGAGGAACGTCCTGGGAGAAAACCATTTTGAGGCCAGAGCTTTGGAGCAGATGCCAGTGGCCCTCCTAGCTAGCAGAGGTTTTCCGGATGCCATTGGCCATCCTCCGATGAAGGTACCCGATTGCTGATGTGTTACCTTTGACGCTTTGTGGCCTTAAGACTGTAACTGTGTAGCGAAATAAACCCCCGTTTTATAAAAGCCTATCCATCTCTGGTGTTTTGTATTCTGCAGCATTAGTGAACTAGAACAGTAATATAGTTTACAAAGGTACAAAACCGTCCCTGGTATCTATTATATGCTTGAACAAAGAAGTCTTAGGAACAATGATTATAGTAGCTAATAGTTTCCAGGTATCCAAAAAAGGCCCCAAGATCTGATTAAAAAAGAAAGAATAGCAGAATTGCAAGAGGGTTTAACAGTTCTGATAATATTCAAAGTACTTCTGGAAGATATTACTGATGTGCTGCAAAATTCAGTTTCATGAGGTTTAACACTTTGCTAACCCCAAGTTTATGACTCAAGGTAATGAGAGATAGTGCTGGTATAGATTCATGCTCTATTTTACAATGGAAGTTTGAGCAAGTAACAAATGATTCTGGCTCTCTTATTTTTTCTCATTTGTAAATTTCAGTAGTTGGGCCAAGGTACCTCAAGGTCACACACAAGACAGTATTTTTTAAAATAATAATGAAGATTTCAATATTTTTGAGGACCTCATTTATTATTTCCATTCATTTTACATATTAATGCTGCGCATAATATTTCATTTTAATAAAAGATTTCTGCCTTGAAGTAGTTTTTACTAAATCCCAGTCTCTAATTGAGTTTTAACTTTAAATTCTTTTTGCTGATGCCTTTTTGACTTTCCTCCTATGTGAGTATTGAGACAAATAAGATGCATGCCCTTTTGAGTGGATGCCCAATCCATGTCTCTTCTGCTAATGGTTTGATCTTGTTGACTTTCCAAATAATGCTCTACTAAAATCATCATTCTTCTCTTCCTAAGGGGAATGTTTCCTTGAAAGTGTGATACCTCAATTCAGTCAAGACTAGAGGATTTGGCCTCTATATGAGGACAGTTCACTTAACCTGATAATGGTGACTTTGCTCTTTCATGATTACAATGTCTCAGGCAGGACCTGGGCATAGGTGGTAAACTTCTGCCATCTTCAACTATTCCAGGGACAATTTGCAGCGGAGGATAAATGTGTGAGATGTAATTCTGCACCACTGTTTAAGATTCATTGAAAGTTGGGGTGCTCATCCATTGATTTCTCCCTGACTTTAATGTGAGTGGTCTGCCATTCTAGGGGTGGGAACAGTCTTTTTTTTGCAAGTCAAACTCTTGGGGACTGTGGTTGGACATGGTCAAATGCTCCATCCATCATAACTCATAAAAACTCAAAGTATGGAAATTTTTACTTCATTTTATGGACAAGGAAGCCTAGTGTTATTTAGTTGATACCTGCAGACCTGAGACCTGGCTCAGGAAATCTGACTTCAAGTCGTGTCTAAATTTCCACCATACCATACAATTTTATTCCAATATTGAATTTTTGGAGTTGGTGCCTAAATTTTTTTAAAAATTACTTGCAGCATCAGAAGAATATTTCATATTCTTTAACTGGAGTTCAATATAAGCAAATCTGTAAAATAGAAACTCTTTATTTCAAATCTATCAGAATTAAAAAAAACAATCAGACCGATTACTTTACCTGAGGTTCTTTAACTAAAAAAGCATAAACCTATGTGATAAATCTCTCCAGGAGTTTGGGAATTTGGTTCAACATGAATGGTTACATTATATTGTTTTCTTGGATATATCCTGATTTTTGACCATCATAATAAACTATAAATAAATAATGTTAAAATGTAGAGAAGTAATTAAAAGAAAATAAGTAAAAATGAATAGAAATGTTTATGATGAACATGTGAAAAAATGGGTTAAATTTGAAGGGTGTGGAAAAAGGAGTGATACCAGTGTCTATGAATAAATTAAGGTAGATCCCAAAGAGGCCATGGATCAATTTTATAATGATTCATCCTAAAAAAAGGTGTTAATCAACTTAAAATTCTAGACAGAAAATTATTTCTTCAAGTTTTGATATGAAGAAACTTATCATTTCAAGAAGTGATCAGCAGCAGAATAAGCTTTCAGAGAACAGAAGAAAATCCTATAATGTAAAGTCCTTGAAGTCAGGCTAATGGATGGAGTAACATTGATGACATCAGTCTTATAAAGGAGAGTGACTTAGCTCACTGGGGAACATTACTGATTAAAATTATGTTCATCTGTTTGGAAACATATTTTGGGAGAGTCAGGTTATCTGGAAATACATTAATTTTTGTTTCCCCAAATCATTCAAAATCAAAAACGTTGCCAGAAACTCAAGTCACTCAGTTGGAAAAATTCAAGTCACTCAGATGGAAAAACCATGATTCTGATTCTTTTTAAACCCAAACTATATGTACTTTTATTGAATTTTCTCCTTGACTTAAAGGGTAAAGACTTCTGTAATATCATTTTAGATGTATTTGGTGTGCCTTTGTAAGTGTGTTCTGAATAACAACTAAACATGTTGTAGTGGGTTGAGTTGTGTCACAAACGAATGTGTTGAATTCCTAACTCCCAGTGGTTGTGAATGTGACCTTATTTGGAAATAGAGTCTTTGCAGTGTAATCAAGTTACAATGGGGTCATCCTGGATTAGGTTGGGTCCTAATGGCTGGTGTCCTTATAAGGAGAGGGGGATTTGGAGAAATTCTGAGACAGACAGAGAATGCCATGTGACGTCAGAACCAGATTTGCAAGCCAAGGAATGCCAAGGATTGCTGGCAAACACCAGGAGCTAGGAGAGAAGGATGGCACAGATGCTCCCTCAGAGTCTCCCAAAGGAACCAACCCTGACCACACCTTGATTTGGACTTTCTGGCATTCTGAACTGTAAAAGAATAAATTTTTATTGTGTTAGGCCACCTAGTTTGTTGGTATTTTGTTATGGCAGCCCCAGGACACTAATAGAGATGGTTTTCATATTTGCTCATGATTCTTTTGCCAAACATTCATAGTTCTTATGTGAAATTTTCCAAGAAACATCAGAAATGTGATTTGCAAAATGAATATAAACTTTTCTTTGTACAAAACACACATTCCTAAAAAATGCATATACAATGGGTTTTCAACAGTGAATCTGTTTCTAGTTTACAATCTCTCAAATTTCCACCAAAATTCTTAAGACATTTAAGAAAATTTTAAAATTTAAAGGAAATAAAGCTTTGTAGATTTTACTTTAGAGCCATATAATTTGTTTAAAAATTTTCAAACATACAAGAAGGTTACAAGGGCAGTGCAAAGAACACCCATATACTCTTAACCCAGAGTCCCTATTCCACTTTATTCATTTCAATTGAGTCATGTCCATTATAGCAGAAGAATCTAATATGAGATCATGTGCTATACCTGATTGTCATGTCTTTCTGGCTTCCTTCCATGAGGAACAATTCCTCAGCATTTCCTTTATTTTCCTGACCTTGACTTTTAAAAAATTTTTAAATTATATGCCAGTCATTCTGTTGGGGCTAGAATATCACAGAAATTATGCTGTATTCATGTCACTGCATCCTATCAGGTAACACATGAAGTTCATTGTCATTACTGCTGATTGTAGTTTCGATCTCTTAATTAAGGTGATTTATCTGCCAGGTTTTTCCACTGTAATGTTACTTCTTTTCCCCTCTGTAATTATTGCTTTTTTTTTTGTATGTGCAGAAGATATTTTGAGACTACATAAAATCCCATTTCTCATTCCACTTTCACCCATTAGTTTTATCATCCATTGATAATTTATGCATGAATTAATTATTACTATGATGGTGCCAAATAATGATTGTCCAGTTCCGTTATTCCTTCTACATTGCTAGTTGACATTCTTCTGTAAATGGGCTTTCTTTTCCCATTGATTCACTGATTGATTGGTTTGTATCAGTGTGGATCGATAGATTCCTGTTTTTTTCCTCAATGTGTTACATTTTACATAATTATAAAATAAACTAAAATTTTGAAATAAATAACTAAAAATAGTAAAATTAAACCTATAGACTTAGTTGTGTATCCACTTGGCAACATAACCTCATAGAGAGGGACTATTCCTAGTGATTTTAAAATGGAGTAATTTGATTATGTGGTCCTGGAGTAGAAAGTAAGGTCAAAAAGAACATCCCCAAAATTTAATATTTTAGTGGTTAGATCATTGATGTTGACTCTTTTGATGGCTATTTATGTATGCAATATGGGATAAATCAAATGAATAATTATATCTAGCTCTGTCTACTGAAAGGCCAAGAAAAAAATGTCATGTAGTAACAATGAGCATTAAGATCATGACCTACAAATACCATTTCCTACTAAAAGAAATCATGCTCCTTAGAGAATTAGTGATTCCAAGTCAGGGGCAGGAAAAGCTCAACATGGACTTGGAACAATTTGTCATGTCAGAAGGCAAGAATCACTATTTGGGTCATGTCCAAAGGGCTTAGGAGCCATTAGGATACTGACTTCCAGAAAATAACAAAGCAGGAAGTTGGGATATGGAGCTGGCAAGGTGAACTGACAGTGACATACTGCATTCTGGGTGGTTTAGTCAGAACATGTTAGTTACTCTAGAGAGAAATAGAAACCCAAAGCATCTTCATATGTTGGGAATTGTCAATTTTCATGTTCTTCATTGGTTTTGAGCATCATTGAAGTAGATAGTGAAGTTAAAAGAAGACCCTAACATATTTCATTGATGCATATTAGATGAGTGCATGTTTTAGAAATTAGGTTAAGTACTGGGTAAATCATCAAGGCACCATTATCCCCAATTTTACCTCTTTCACTGTAAATTCGAGAAGATGGTACTACCGTCTTATAAAAGGCAAGTAAACAGAGCAAAAAAAAAAAATTAAAAAAAAAATTAAAAAAAAAAAATCATGTACCTGTTTCATGGTAAATACAACATCTAGAAACCTCTTCCCTGTTCCATGATGATTAAATAGAAATATCAAGTGTAGGGGCTACAACAAAATATGGCAGATTGTGGGAAAATTATTCAGAATAAGCAACGTAAGAGCAAAACTCTAAATACAATTTACTAAAGGAGTTCCCCCAAAAACATTTGCCAACATTATTAGCATTTGAGAAGCATATATTCTGTGTCTGTGCTGCCCACATGTGGTTATTTACATTTAAATTAAATAAAATTAAAAATTATTTTCTTCAGACCCTTTAGCCACATTTCAAGTGCTTTCTAGCTACTGTATTGGTCAGGATAGATATAGAACATTTCCATCATTGCAGAAAGTTCTAGTGACCAATGCTGCTACATATAAAATTCCAGAAAGTTGTTAGGAGATAACCATTTAAAATAAAAGGGCAGCTGGATGAATTTATAAAAGTGTTTCAAGAAAACTAGAAGAGCAATTGCATAATTAAAATCAACATTGTAAGCTACAGAAACTAGAATTGGAATTGTAGAAGACTAAATTCAGTAATAAGGGAAGAATTAAAAATTTTCTATCTGGATAGAGAGATAGAAAAGAAGTGTGAAAATAACATATTCTTTCTTGGGCATGTTTATATACATACATACCCATATATAGAGAGAGAACAGAGAATATAAACAAAAATAGAATAAATCTAAGAATTCTAGGTGTTCCTAAGAAAGATTACTGAACAATGGGAGAGAAGAAATTTAGACAAGTTGAAAAACAAACTTCTAGAGCTAAGAGAAGGGATTAAGAGGTTTGGGTTTGTTTGTTTTGTTTATTTAGTTTTGGTTTTGGTTTTTTGTTTTGTTTTATTTTGTTTTTGCTACATATAGATAAAGTAAATGAAATGACATCTACCCTATGATATACCTGGCAAAGCTTATGGATTAAAAGAACAGTTTAAGATTTTTATTAGCATCCAAGGGGAAAATCAGGTTACTAATCAAATGAGGTAGAGAATGTCTGTTCATCAGAATTCTTAGTTAGGTTTCTCCTCTTTTGAAGAATGCCTTAAAGAATAATCCATTCCTCAAAAACCTGGGTGTTGTTTTCTTCTGTCCTTTTTAATAAATCCTAACTGTATTTCTTTGCTCATTCATTCCTCTCTCTTTTTTGCCCTCTCTTTTTCAAGAAAAATAACAAAATTCCTTTGTTGGTATCCCATCCCTCTGCATAAAACACCTATATACTGTTCCATAAAATCACTTGAAAAAGTCATCTAGGTTACTGACTACTATGAATCAAAACTAGGAAATCAAGAATAGAAATATTGTGGTAAGTACTGAAGCAATTAAAAGGATTTGAAAAATATTTTGTTAATATGCTTTCAAAGTTGTATGTACAGAATAAAAACATACATTGTATTCAATAGGGTTATTCCAAGTTAATCTCCTTCTAAACTCATGGTAAGTCTGTATTTCTCTACCCCTTCCACTCTCATTCCCTTGGAATTATACATGGCTTTATGACTTTTTTGCCAAAGAAATATGAATGGAAATGATGGATGTTTCTTCCAAGTGGAAACTTGCTGTGGTGATCATTATATAAAATATCTCATTAATAATTATTTCAACATGTAATTAATATAATAATTATTAATGAGATGATGGATGTTTCTTCCAAGTGGAAACTTGCTGTGGTGATCATTATATAAAATATCTCATTAATAATTATTTCAACATGTAATTAATATAATAATTATTAATGAGACACTTCATATTCTTCTTTTACAATTAAGCCATCAAAATCTGGTGCGTATTTTACATTTATATCACATCTCATTTAGAACTAGCCACATTTCAAGTGCTCAACAGCCATATGTGTCTTGAGGCTTCTGTATTGAACAGTACAGATCTAAATGGAACCTTAGCCAACCTGGGTCCTTAATAATTATGATGAACAGAGATTCCTAGTTGACCTGAATTAGACATGAAATGTATAAAAAATAAACTTCTCTTGGACAAAGCCATTGAGATTTGGGGTTTCTTTGTTAGCATGGTATAATCTTGCCTACACTAAATAATATGATATATATTTGTCAAATAATAATTTAATAACAATACAAAATTTTATGGATTTCTATATTTTTCAAATTTTCTACAATAAATAGTTATATAGTCAGAAGAAAAAGTCAATGAAAGCTTTTTCCAGGGGATTGTACTATTATTTCAGATATTGTCTTTAGGTTAAGTTATGAAGAGTAAACAACATAATAAATAAAATATCAATGTTTTTGGAGGTTCATTTCCTTTAAAAGAATCTTGCTGAATGATAGTAGTTATTATTTCATTTATGAAACATTAATAAATGTAAAATATGTTAAGAAATTAAGTAAAATCCATGAGGTAAAAGTACTTTCACATTGCATAAGAAAAAATGAAAAGAAAATTCCACCTTCACCCTCCATTGTGAAAAGGGAAGGCTCCTTTAGCATTCATATTTGGTTTATGTGTATAACTTGCTTAACAAATATTTGTAAGACTGGATTGATGAGAAGCACCTTTATATTGCTGTATCAAACCTAGTAATCGTTTAATACGGACCATGGTACTACTTGTAAGAAAATTATTTTTTTAAACTACTTGTTCTCAAAAAGATTTGAGTGATTGACGTGATTATGTGTGTTTATGTACCTGTATATATGTAATATACCTGTGCATGTGTTAAAATATATGTACAAACTCACTGGCAAACTCGTGTACTGAACTCAGAGGAGATTTTCTCTCATTCTTTATTCTCCCCTCTGTGCTCTGGCATCCTGGTTTGCCCTTCTCAACCATCCTGCCCACCTTAGGCAAGACAGACATGAACCAGAAGACTCCAGAAAGTTGTTTAGCCAGATTTGTAAATTTAGCAATTCTGTTCCTGAGCTTTATCTGTCTGTAACTTTGCATGAAGAAGCCAAGGTTTCACCACCTGAGAATTGAGTCACTTCCTTGAATTAAACAGACATGACACCATCTCAGAAGAAAAAGACACAGCATACTCCCTTTTTAATTTCTTTTACCATAAAACCTTTTCTTGACTTGTGACCTCTTGGGAGGAAATGACTTGTCTTAACTTGTCCAGAATCTCACCTAAGGTAATGTATTTTATTAAAAATCATAACTAACCACCTTCTAGCTCTTACAGAGTGACAAACACACTAAGCGAGGAATAAAAAAAAATAAAAAACAAAAAATAAAAAAAACCCTGGAATTTAGTCCATGCTTTAGTATGCTCTGGGTTATATATATACATATACTTATAAATCATATGCATGTATACATATGCATGTGTGTATATATATATAATACGTTTGCACGCATATTATATATTTTATTAAAAAAACCTATTTTGCAACAATTTTACTCCTTAACCTTGGACAATTTGCTTATCCTCTATGTCCTCAACTGCAAAAAGTTTGTGAGGTTAAATAAGGTATAAAATATCTAGTACTCATGTTACTTTTGTGTCCCATTAAATTCATGCAACAATGCCAGGTTTGCAGAAGACAATTTATGGAAATAGTGCATTACATAGGGCTAAAGAATAATAGAATGAAGCAAACATAACATGTATGGTACCAGCCTTTAGGAAGAATGGAGAGATGATAAGTAAAATCTTGATATCTTCTGCTGTGATTACAATTGACCTTGTCCACACAGCTTAATGACCTGAAAAATAATATAGCTCCAGCAACATCCAAAGTGGCACCCAATATAAAGGTGGGATATATTAATACCCAATAACCTTTACCTGTATTTTGCCCTCTTTTCTCTTTCAAGATTAACCTAATGCCCATCACAGTTGAGAGATGGAAAGGGAGAGGGAGGGGGGAAACTTAGCAAGAGAATCTGAGATGCTATTATGGGGGTTGAAGTCAGGCAAGTTAGTCTCACGCTAAGCAGAGTTGTAAAACAGGCTGGTGAACTATCATTGGATGCTAGCTTGTCATTGAGAAAGATGCTTTGGGTGAATCAGCTGAATCATACTATAAATTAAGGTCAACAGCAAACAAGTCAAATATTCATGAGTCGATACTTTTAAAAAAGAGAGTTGATACTTTAGGTTTGTGCTTATTTGTGAGGTGTACGGAATTTTCATGTCAATTCAGACAAGAAACTAGAACAGAGCATGGATTAATAATAAGGTTAAAAAATAATGGTAATTGTACTTAAAATATTTGTAGGAAACAGCTTTCATAAAGTTTGTATATACTAATTAGAGGAGATTTAAACTTTTCGTTGAGTGAGTCAAATCTGAGGACAATGCTACAGAGATTCTAGAATGGTCCAATCCAATTGGTAAGGGTATAATATGATTTATGTAATATCACATTTGATGCTTTTTGTTCTTTTTACCTTTTTATTCAACACCTTTCCTGTTGCTCAATCCAATGAATAAGAAGTTGGTAAACTATACCCTGGGGTGCAAAATATAATTGTTTCATTTGGAATATTAAATTAACCAAATATTTCATGTAAGACCTTGATGAAATGTCTATGCTTTGATTGAATCATCACAACCATAGAAATGCATTGTCCAATATGGTAGCAACTGGCCACATGTGGATATTTTAATTTAAAATTAAATTGGTTAAAATGAAATATAATTGAAAATTGAGTCACTGAATTGCACCAGCCACATTCCAAGTGCTCCACAGACGCACGTGACTTGTGACTTCTCTATGGGACAGTACTGATGTTTCCATCATTGCATGAAGTTCTATTGGATAATACTGATCTAGAGTCCAGCATTTGGTTTTGAAGATTTTGGTACTTGATTTTATTAGTATACCCAGGAGTTATTTTGGCTTGTGGAACTGAATCATATTAGCCTAATATATAAGAGATGAATTTATAACTGGCAGTTATTTAAATTACAATTGAGACAAATATTTGATTCAACAGCATCAATGAAGTATTCTTTATATACCATAAAATTCACTCATTTTAAGTGCACAGTTTAGTGAGTTTTACTGAAACTATATTATTCTGCAAGTGTCAACACAGTCTAGTTTCAGAATACTTCTATCACCCCAAAAAGTTCCCTTGTGCCTATATCCAATCACTCCTCCCACCCTCAGCACCAGGCAATCACTGATTTGCTTCAAATTCCATAGTTTTGCCTTTTCTAGAAATTCCATTTAAGTTGAATCATATAATATGTAATCCTATATGTTTGGCTTCTTTCATTTAGCCTAATAGTTTAGAGGGTCTTCTATATTGTTGCATTCATCAGTAGTTTTTTCCTTTCTACTGTAACTAAGTAAATGGGCAGTTGGATTATTTCCAGTTTGGGGCCACAATGAATAATGTTACTGTAAAGATACACATAAAAATCTTTGGGACCATATGTTTTCATTTCTATTGGGTAAAGACCCTAGAAGTGGATTTTCTGAGTCATGTGGTAAGTGTGCTTAACTGTTTAAGAAACTGACAGACTTCTTCCAAAGTTGTCTGTAGCATTTTACGTTCCCACCAGCAATGTTTGAGGTTTCTAGTTTTTCCACATTCTTGCCATAACTTGGGACTGCCATTCTAAAAATTTTGTTTGAACCATACTAGTGTGTATATAGTGGTGTCTTATTGTGCTTTTAATTTTCATCTTCCTAGTGACTAATATTGTTGAATATCTTGTCATGTGCTTATTTGCCATCAATACATCTTCAGTGAAGTATCTATTCAAATCTTTTGTACATTTTTATTGGGTATTTTGTCTTATTGAGTTGGATGGTTTCTTTCTATATTCTGAGTATAAATCCAGTATAAGATGTATGTTTTAAAGATATTTTCCCTCCATCTGTAGTTTGTATTTTTATTAGGTTTTTATTATGTGTACTATGTTACATAGTTTAAGCACTGTATTAAAGTAAAGCAAAACAAAATTGTAAATCAGGTAGTAATTTGGTGGACATTAATTATCAGAAAAGAGAGCAAAAGAAGTTGTATAGTCTCCTGGAGTATTTTATTCAAATATTTGAGCTCCTTAAACATTAAATGGAATGCTTTCGTAGTGATCAGATTAATCAGTCTATAAATATATTGTCTTGATGTTATTCTCAACTAAAAATTAAAACAAAACAAAATATAAATTATTCTATTACCCTCTATTTTCCATAGATTATAATTTTATTTGATTTGGTTAAATGATTAAATGGTTACAAGACTAAATTATTAAAATTTCAAAGAATGCCACACCTCTTATATGGTAATGTTTACATTTGGTATAGGTTGATAAAATCATTCAAAGTTTTTGAGAAACTTCTGTGTGCCAGGTACTGTACTAAATATTGAGGACTTAAGGATAAGATATGGCTCCAACCACTGAAATGCTCATTGTTCAGAGAAGGAGATAGACAAACAGACTAACAATTTTCAATGCAGTGTGATAAGAAGGGCATGGGACATGATAGGGCAGAGACATCCAGAGATGGTTAAGTACTTCTTTGGGAAGTGGTACAGAAAACAAGCCAAGTAAAAACTAGACACTGTAACTTTCTAATGATACTAGTATATATGACTGTGTGACCTTTTAAAGCCAAATTTCCAGGTTAGGAATATGGAAAATCTGATGGTAAGATTTTCCTGTGGATGAGGATTTTAAGTATAAATGAATCATATGGATCAGGAGATGAGAGTTAATATGACACCTATTACTATTTTAACTTTTTATTTTGAAATAATTTACACTTACAGAACAGTTGCAAAAATAGTGCAAAACCCATACAGAGAACTCCAGCATACACACCCACCCCAGATATCCAGAGTCAATTTTAACATTTTGCTACCCTTGCTGTATCATTCTATCTATCTATCTGTCTATCTATCTATCTATCATCACCATCATCTATCAATTTTCTAGTTTATGTTTCCTTTTATTAATTCCATGATATACAAGACACAAATTCCAGGTATCTGACCGGAACTTGACCTCTTCTCTGCACCAGGAATAAACCACAATAGCCATGGTCATAGGATGATGAAAGATATTTGGCCAAGAGAAAACTCACCTAGGGTCTGGATAACCCAGAATAATCTCCACATCTCAAGGTCAGATGATTAGAAACATTAATTGCATTTTCAACACTAATTCTCTTTTGCCATGTAAGGTAAGATATTCCCGGATTCCAGGGATAGGGTGTGCACATCTTTGGGGGCTCGCTATTCTGCTTACCACACCATCGTAAGATGACTATTAGCAGAGATCACCCTGTCACTTAAGAGCTTGTATGACTGAACAAAAATTTTATTCTAGATCATGTGGACATTCTAATATACTCTCCACGATCCCTGAAAATTCTTGTAGGACTTATATTTTTGTGTCTATCACTAGCTCTGGGTCATATTTCTACTAAAAACTTCTCAGTCCCACTCTATTCCTATTTTGTACCATATCAGACCAGATGGGAATGTGTTTTCTGAGGGCGTGGTAGGAGGGGGTGCCAGGAAGGGATGGTGGAAAAAATTAAACAAAAATGTCAGTCGCACAAGGTTTACAGGTACAGGAGAGTTTTCTGAAGATTTGGTAAAATTGGTGAGATGATGAAGGAAGTTATATATAGCCAATATAAAATAGTTTAAATGTGAACATCCCTATTCTTAAAAGTTATTTTTCTACCCTATTATCAGTTCTTTTTTCCATGGACAGTGTCATCTTTCAAATCTCCTTGACTTTTGTACATGTATTTTGGATTTTTCATTTTTACTCATTCCTTTCTTTTTTTCAATAATGAAAACAAAAAGAAGCAAAAAAGAGAAGAGAGAAGGAAAGTTTTCCATCCCTCCTTTTTTTGTTCTGCTTCTCTTTATAGACTTAGTTCTGAGTCTTACTGTTTAATACTCAAATTAGAAAATATTGGTAAAATGATTCTTTGTTAGGTGCTATAGTCAAGTTAAAAAAAGTATATTATATCATCTCCTATCCATTTAAACAACTGACAGATTTCTGTTGTTCTAACAGTCTTCAATTCTGAATAAATATGCTGCTGTTCTATAATAACCCTCATAAATTGACCTGTTGCTGATCAAGTTCATTATGATAATTGTTACAGATTCTGCTGGCAATATTCAAGACAAAGGCTAACTTCACTTTTATTCCAGTGTTGAGTGCTAGACACTTTATTTAGCATCATGCACAACTGATTTATTGTACTTTCTGTGTTCTTTAGTAATGGAACAAAGATCACTTCTTTAAAAAGCACTTCATATTAAAAAATAAAAATGTAAATGTTTTCTTTTTAAAATGACATTAAATACTTCAAATATAGAATGTAATGATTTGAAGAAATAGTATTATCTTTGTATAATTTTTCTATAATGAGGTATTTATATTGTTTGAACAATGTAACTTACAAGTCAAGAAATGTAATTAATGAAAATGAGGTAGAAAAAATTTCAGAGTAATTATTCAAAATGTTACAGCATTAAAATTCATATTTTGAAGTACCCAGCATTAAAATTCATTGTTGGATCACATTCTAAACTATAAATAAGTAGATGCATATTTTGTGAACTGCAGTTGTTGAGAGAAGTATAAATGATCACAACCTTAGATCATCACCCCAGAAGGTCATCTAATCCCTTTCAATAACTCACCAAGAATACTCATTTCTATTTTTAAGAAACTGTCTAAAATCTTTCTGTTGTTTTGCATTTCCAGAGAATTGCATCATGCTACTGAATCTCCCATTGTCTTATCTTGCCAGGGTTGCTATAACAAAATACTATATGATGTTTGGCTTAAACAACAGAAATGTATTGGCTACAATTTGGAGGCTAGAGGTCCAAAACCCAGGTATCTGCAGGCCATACCTTCTCTAAAGTCTGTAGCCTTCTGGTGGTGGCTTGCTGGCAATAAACTCTGCCTCTGTCATAGAGATCTGTCTCTTTCTTTCTCCTCCTGTGGCTTGGACTTCCGTGTCCAAATTTCCTTTACTTATAAGGACTCCAGTCATATTGAATTAAAGGCTTAACCTGATTCAGTTTGGCTTCATCTTAATAGGATTTTTGAAGATCCTATTTACAGATGACTTAACACCCACAGGACTGGGGGTTGGAATGTGAAGATATCTTTGTGGGGGACGTGATTTTATGTACCACACCCATCTTGCTGAATTATCACAATTCCTTTGCTAAGGATTCTTGGGCCACACCCTAAAAGCCTCCCCTTAATTAAACTTCTACTCTTTCTCCACAGTCTTATTTAGAATTTAGTCCCATAAGCTAATTCTTCCTTAGGTATAATGAGTGAAACAGCTTAGTAAATTATGGAGTTCCATTTTACAGGCAGATCCCAGAATCTCAAAACTTAAGCAGAAATTTCCAAGGAAATTCACACCACTTATTCAAGGGATAGGAGAACAATTTGGGGAACAACTTTCCCCAAACCTCTCAAACTGTTTCATTCAGTGATATTCTGTTAAATGTAAGCACAATTCTGGCCCACAGAAAACAACAGTAAAACTTAGGCATGTTCAATAGATTTGCTTTCAGTATTCTGCTAAAACTAAATTGGCCAAGATACAAACAGATACTTTGCTAAAAAGTATTAGAAAAAAAGAGTCAGTCACTGGAAACTGCTACCGATAACAAAAAGTCACTTCTTAGAAAATAAATAAAATGGGAATAAATCCTCTTTATATGCGATTTAGAGAAAACGAGAAGAAAATGAAGCTAATACACACTGATCATTTATTAGGTGAGAGATACCTCATCTATCATGTGGTAGATGAAGAAGCAGAAGGTTTGCCTGGTCTAGGAACCGACCCAAGGACAGAGCACAGTGTTTTGCGTGGTTTGAGGTTAACCTGCCAGCCCTGCAGCCTTTACTTTGTCCACACTCCCATCTGCTTCTGATCACTCAAGCAATTTTCAAATAATGAAAAAGAAATTAACAGGTGAATTGGCTGTGGTCTGTTTTACTTTAAAATTAGCAATGATGATTTTTAAATGACAAGAACTGAGTATTATGTCTATTATGAGCTTCTCTCAGATAAGCAGTGCCATTCTAGTTCACTGCTTTGATCATCATGTTTGAATACATTTAAGTAAATCTAAATATTTTGAACATGTTCTTAACTTGTTTATTTTTGCATCAAAGATCCCTTTGAGAATTTAGAGAATGCTATGAATGTTCTTGAGAAAAATGCTCATTTTCCCAAAATATTGTGTCAGGTGTCCCCTGTTGTGAGTTCAATTGTGCCCCTGTGCTGGTTTGAATGTATTGTGTCCCCCAAATGCCATTATCTTTGTGGTCTTGTGGGACAGACTTTTTGGTGCTGGTTAGATTTGCTTGGAATGTGCCCCACCCAGCTGTGGGTGGTGACTTTGGTGGGATACTCCCATGGAGGTGTGACCCCACCCATTCAGGGTGGGCCTTGATCAGTGGAGCCATATAAAACATTCTGACTCAAAGAGACTGAACGCAGTGCAGCTGTGAGTGATGTTATTTGAAGAGGAGCAAGCTTGCTAGAGAGGAATGTCCTGGGAGAAGCCATTTTGAAACCAGAACTTTGGAGCAGACGCCAGCCATTTGCCTTCCCAGCTAACAGAGGTTTTCCGGACACTATTTGCCATCCTGCAGTGAAGGTACCGGATTACTGATGTGTTACTTTGGATACTTTATGGCCTTAAGACTGTAACTGTATAGCCAAATAAACCCCCTTTTTATAAAAGCCAATCCATCTCTGGTGTTTTGCATTCCGCAGCATTAGCAAACTAGAACAGATTTTGGTACCGAGAGTGGGGTGTTGGTGCTGCTGAGTTTGCAAATACCAAACATGTTGGAACGGCTTTTTAAATGGATAAGGGGAAGATTCTGGAAGAATTGGGACGAGCTTGATAGAAAAGGCCAAAACTGCTTTAAAGAGACTGTTTGTGGAAATATGGACTCTAAAGATACTTCTGATGAGGACTTGAACAGAAATGATGAATATGTTGTTGTAAACTGGAAGAAAGGCGATCCTTGTTTTAAAGTGGCAGAGAATTTGGCAAAATTGAGTCCTGGTGTCAGATGGAAGGAAGAATTTAAAAGTGACAACCTGGAATACTTAGCTGAGGAGATCTCCAGACTACCTGTGGAGGATATACCCTGGCTTCTCCTTGCAGCTTGTAGTAAAATGCGAGCGGAGAGAGATAAACTTAGAACTGAACTCTTGGGTTCAAAGAAACCAGAAGTTGATGGCTTGGAAAATTACAGGCTTCCAGGGGGTGGAATCCCAGAAGCTACAGCCCAACATGAGGATGTAACCAAACATGGAACCCAGCCGCCATTTCAGTACAAGCCAAGATTGGAGATGGAATTATCCAGAAAGGATTTGTGGAAAGTCCTATTGTCTGATGGCTTTGACCCCTGCATGCTTCATGCAAAGCCAACAGAATTTTTGCGAGATCTTTATAGACGGAGCCATTGCCGGTCTGGACTGGAGGAGACAGACAAGGAACAAACTGAAGGAAAAATTTATTCAAAGGCAGAGCCATGGAGGTTGAGGTCTGGAGTCGGGAGGTCTCAGGCTGGGAGAGCGGAGCAGCCCACATGCATGGAAAGGGTGAGTTTGCCCTGGAGGTCGAGGGCGGGCTTTCTGCCTCGATGCTCTGGAAGAGTTTTGCCACCTCAGGTCCCAAAGAGGGTGGAGCACATTTCTAGGGAATTGAGGAGAGCCTGGCTGCCACCACACTGTTCTGAAGGGGTTGAGCGTGTGCCCCGGAGATGGAAGGGAATCCGGGAGCTGCCCCGAGGTTTTAGGAGGGTGGGGCCGAGAAGGTGGTCTCCCCAATGTGTGGAAATGTTGGAGCACTCACCCAAGCATTTGGAGAAGAAACAGCTGACAAAAAGGCCCTTGGGAAGGGTTAGGCTTCCGCTCTCTCAAGCCCCAAGGATGCAACATTGTTCTGTAAATGACTCTCAGACTTTGAAATCTAATGGAGTTTGTCCTGCAGGTTTTAGGAACTGTTTTGTTCCTGTTAACCCTGTTTTCTTTACTGTTTCTCCTTATGGCAATGGAAATGTTTATCCTATGAATGTCCCTCCTTTGTATATTGGAAGCATATAACTTGTTCTAAGTCCACAGATCCAAGCTAAAGGAAAAGTATGCCTTAGGACTGACCACGCCTATATTTGATTTTGATGGGATTTTGTACTTAACTTTTTGTTACTGAAATGGTTTAAGTTTTTGTGATATTGTGATGAAATGAATGTATTTTGTATTTGGAAAGATAATGTTATTTTGGGGTCCAGGGGGTGGAATGTGCTGGTTTGAATGTATTGTGTCCCCCAAATGCCATTATCTTTGTGGTCTTGTGGGACAGACTTTTTGGTGCTGGTTAGATTTGCTTGGAATGTGCCCCACCCAGCTGTGGGTGGTGACTTTGGTGGGATACTCCCATGGAGGTGTGACCCCACCCATTCAGGGTGGGCCTTGATCAGTGGAGCCATATAAAACATTCTGACTCAAAGAGACTGAACGCAGTGCAGCTGTGAGTGATGTTATTTGAAGAGGAGCAAGCTTGCTAGAGAGGAATGTCCTGGGAGAAGCCATTTTGAAACCAGAACTTTGGAGCAGACGCCAGCCATTTGCCTTCCCAGCTAACAGAGGTTTTCCGGACACTATTTGCCATCCTGCAGTGAAGGTACCCGATTACTGATGTGTTACTTTGGATACTTTATGGCCTTAAGACTGTAACTGTATAGCCAAATAAACCCCCTTTTTATAAAAGCCAATCCATCTCTGGTGTTTTGCATTCCGCAGCATTAGCAAACTAGAACAGCCCCCCAAAATGTTAGGCTGAAGTCCCAACACGTGATACCTGTGAATGTGACCTTATTTGAAAATAGGTATTTGCAGATATGATCAAATTAAGATGAGATTATGCTGGAGTAGAGTGGGCACGAATCCAATATGACTAGCATCCTTAAAAGAAGAAGGGAAGAGACACAGGGACACAGGGAGCACGCCCGTGAGGATGGACACAGAGATTGGAGTGACACATCTCTAGGCCTCGGAGTGCCAAGAGATGCCAGCAACCACTAGAAGCTAGGAAGGGCCAAGGAAAAATCTTCCCCCAGAGCCTTCAGAGAGAGCACAGCCCTGCTGACACCCTGGTTTTGGACTTACAGCCTCCACAATTGTGAGAAAATAAATCTCAGTTGTTTTAGGCACCTGGTTTGTGGTACTTTGTTACAGCAGTCCTAGGAAACTAAAACATTGCCTAAATCTCTGATCTACCACCCGTATAGTGGTATTTTCACTATGAAGGCTATCATGCACGCTAGTCATAGGAGATTGGATGATCAGGTTATGGGTAGCATTTGTGAGTGGAGGATTATAGTAAGGGAGATATCTAATGAAGATCACAAACATTTGTTAAGCTTTCTAAGAGAAATCACAGGTTAGTTTCACAGAAAACAGAGAGTTTTCAAAATAAAGCACAAATTATTGAGAATTGCTTATTACTCATAGAAGTTCCTATTGCAGGAGGCTTTAAGTGGTTCTAAATGATGACAAGAAAAGATTTAATGTAATTGTTATGTTGCTTAAGGAGCGATATAAAATTTTTTTGTTCAGTAAAAAAGTACGGTACATCTGCATTAGAAATTTTATCATGTGGAATTCTTAACTAGAAGCATGTGAAATCTGCTAGATAAAGTACTGTTTTTATTCTTTGCAAAAGTTATATTTTTACTAGATGATGATTTTCTGCTTTCTTTCTTTCTTTCTTTCTTTTTTTTTCTTGCTTCTTTGCTGCAATGTTTGGTTAAAGTTAAAGTCCATTAGACTTGGACTTCTGCTAATGCTGGGCAGCCTCTCTGCCTGAAGAATAAGAGTGAGTAAGAGAAAGGGGACAAATAAGCTTCCTTTGTTTGTGTTCATTGGTCTTCAGTAATCCTCTGGGCCACACTCTGTCTCCACTGTTAATTGTACCATTTTCTTGGATGTGTGAATACAGCCTTTAATCAAAACCACGCTCAGTCATCTCTGCGAATAGCCACTCATGTCTGGATGAGGATAACAAGCTGGATTTTGTGTGCTGTTTAAGTTCACATAGCTGTTAAAGAAAAACAAAGTTGTTCAAGAGCAGCAGTAACTCAAGGGAAATTACTGCCCTTGGCATTAGCAATGTTAGAAACCAATGGTGCCTTGCGTCCAGGGGACCATGTGGACTAAGAAGCATTACAGTTCCAAGCAGTCAGCCACCGACATGCTTGGAGGGCTCGAGACCTTTCCTCCCCAGGATAAGTGAGGAGAGTAGAAACATTTTTAAAGGATTCAACTTGAAGTCTCTGAAATGTCAGCCAGCAAATTAAGTCCTTTAGAAGTATATGCCGGAATATGTCATTCCCTCTGCATTTTGTTCAATTTAATTAGAAGAAAAGAACTGATAAAGAACTAATAAATAGTCCAGTGACTGTCTATTGACGTGTGCGAATAAGATTTATTCAGCTCATCTATCAGTGCTCAGACTTTTCCAATTGGAGTCTGTATTTCCCAAATTATGGAGGGACAATGCCCATATTTTCTAAAGAATTCTAGCTATATCTTCTTTTTACCAAACTGCCTACTAACTTAGGGCTAGAGTGTAAATGATACAGCCTTTGTATTTGAGAGAAGAAAGAGTGCAGAACTTTCAGAGTACTCTGACTTTGTTTAATGATTTATTTATAAGTGGAAGGGGTAATGTAAAAATCAGAATCATTTGAAGTTAGTCATATATATTTAAGACTACAGTTAACTTCCATCTGTCATATTTTTCTGTGCATAAGTTATATTTAAGCAATCTTAAATCATATCTGTAAGATATCTTTCTCTGTATTTCTGAGATATTTGCCTTTTTGTCTTTTTCTACAAAATCAGGACTCTCAGAGATAAGTGGTGCATTTTTTTCTGATATAATTTTTAAAAAAGTTAAAAAATTCCACAATTTCTAATTATAAATTAGATTAATAAAGGAGGTTTTCTATAACATGTTTTATATGGACATACATATTTCACATTACATTCAAATTAATTCATAAGTTCAAGCTTATTAATATAAAAATTATTATTGAAATACTTCTGATTTGTGATATTTGCTATGGATACCAGATTATTTTTTATAATATTTTTAAATTACAGAATATAACATATATACATAACAGTGATAACTTTCCAAGTGCAATTTAACAAGTAATTAGCAAATTTCAAAAGAATTTTATAGGTTGCAATTCCACAGTTTTAGTTATTTCCTTATTATGAAATACAACATACATACAAAAAGGAACTATCTTTCAAAGTATTATTTAACTAGTAAATATATAGGAAATTTCCAAAGTTGTTATGAGTTATAATACCACAGTTTCAGTCATTACCTTATTGCGAAATCTAACATATACACAAAAAGTTGATAGCTTTCAAATTGCAATTTAACAAGTAGCTATAGAACAAATTTCAAAGGATGCCATGTGTTACAGTTCCACCATTTAAATTCTTTCCTTCTAGCTATCCTAATACCCTAGCAACTAAGAAAAAGAAAATTACATAAAGATTCAGTATTCATAATCCTTTGTTAAATTCCATCTTGTCTGTTTCTACCCCTTCTTCTAGTTCAGTCACTTTCCCCATCTTCAGGGATGTCTGGACAGTGACCACCCTAACCTGTTCATGTTGAAAAGGGGTGCCACCTTTATGAGCAAAGGCGACATATCTAGCTGATGTTCTTGAAGAGGCTATTGCCTCTGGGTTTCAGAATTTAGCTGGCATAGGGGAACTCAGAAGGATTTAAGTTTCTGATGAATAAACTTAGTGAGTGAAACTTTTATAGAGTACGGTATACCTATTAACTATAGTCTCTAGTACGCAACGTGTAGATTTTTCCCATGTAACCTTCTATTGTCAACTCTCTGTGCTAGTGTCATACCTTTCCAGATTATTTTTGTAGCTTTCTGAATCTAACTACATATAAAAATATTTCATTATCTCTCCAACTAAAAATATATTAAACATTTAAATAGTAAAATAATTTGTAATTAAAGTTGTCATATACATGAGTTAATTCATTATTTGTTGTTTCATAACGCATAAGATTTTAATCTATTAAAAACAAAAACAAAGCAGAAACTGAGGTAGGCAAAATATGGAGATTAGGGAGAAGAAAATGCCCAAATATGAGTAATCCAACCAAAGAATTGAGAAATTCTGTCAAAGAAGAATTCAAAGAATTTTGCTTTATTGTTGCTTATTTTCTTTACAGAATAAAATGACTCTTAATGACTCTAAACCAAAAGTTTCCATTTGAAGTGTGAAAAGCCAAGACAGTTGCTTACCACCTTTTGGTCTTATTTTTGTTTTTAAACAGCTGTCTTCATTTTAAAGCAGTCCTTAGGAGCTTACAAAGAAGCAGAGTGTTGTGATCAAAAGATTTGTTCAACCATACACTCATTCATTCATTCATTAATGTATCTATCTGTTCTAGTTTGCCAATGCTGCCAGAATGCAAAACACCAGAAATGGATTAGCTTTTATAAAAGGGGGTTTATTTGGTTACACAGTTACAGTCTTAAGGCCATAAGTGTCCAAGGTATCATGTCAACAATTGGGTACCTTCACTGGAGGATGGGCCATTGGCATCCGGAAAACCTCTCCTAGCTGGGAATGCATGTGGCTGGTGTCTGCTCCAGAGTTCTGGTTTCAAAATGGCTTTCTCCCAGGATGTTCTTCTCTAGGCTGCGGCTTCTCTTCAAAATGTAACTCTCAGTTGCTCTTGGGGCATTTGTTCTCGCTTAGCATCTCCAGAGCAAGAGTCTGCTTTCAAAGGCCAACTCCAAAATGTCTCTGTAAGTTGCAGCTGCTCTCTCAGCTCCTGTGCATTCTTCAAAGTGTCCCTCTTGGCTGTAGCAAGCTCGCTCCTTCTATAGGAGCTTATATAGTGCTCTAGTAAACTAATCAAGGCCCATGCTGAATGGGCAGGGCCACACCTCCATGGAAATTATCCAATCAAAGGTACCACCTACAGCTGGGTGGGTCACATCTCCATGGACACACTCAAAGAATTACAATCTAATCAACACTAATTCTGCCCACACAAGATTGCATCAAAGATAATGGCATTTTGGGGGACATAATACATTCAAAGGGCACACCATCCAATTATTCATTCATGTATACATGTGCTCATGCATTCATTCATTCAACAGTGCTTATGAAACATTTCTTCCATGCCTGGCACATGCACTATGGACAGACAAATGAATTACTCACAGCTTCTATTCACAGAGATCTAACAAAGTTGTGAAGAAGAAAGTCTAATGAGCAGGGAATTATTAAACAGAGTAGCAGATACAATGCATTCTCCAGGACAGGGAAAGTATGTCTAACTTAGGTTGGGAATGATTCTTCCACTAGCAATCTTTACCCTTGTTCTATTCCCATATTTTCCATTGGGAAAACCTGAGGGCTGCTCTGTGACCTTAGACACTGTATTGACTTTCTCAGGTTTAGTTTTCTCATCTGTTAAATAAAATATCTGATCACTATTTCAAAGAGTTATTTTGAAAATAAAATGAAAAGATCTATGGCTATGTGTTCCAGTGTTCCTCAGAACACTAGTTCTAAATGAAAAATATCTCATTATCTTGATCAAATTAAGTTTGGGTATTTCCCCTCTTAAAGAGTTACAATGCACCTTAACAGTTTCTGAAGAATTCTACAGCATAGAAAATTCTTTAGCCTTACTTAATTCAGAGTTTCCCAAATTTATTTAGTCTCTGATTTTGCATATAAATATTTTTCTAAATATATCTTAGACATTCTATAGTTAATAGTATAATTATTATAATATTGTTTCATTGATTGTAACAGGTACCACATTAATGCACAATGTTAATAATAGGGAAAAATGTATGTATGTGAGGGGGTAATATAGGAACTCTGCACTTTCTGAATGTTTTTTTTGCAAAGCTACAACTGTGCTAATGAAAAAATGTAAAGTACTCTATAAGTGGTAAGCATTTAAATACTTGATATTTATTATGTTATTAACATAATGTGTAATACTATTTTACTTAGAGTTATGCATATATATTTACTCCTTTCCTAAATTATAGGCACCTTTAGATTGTACACTAGGTCCTATTTATCTTTGTACTCTCTCAGAGCATTTGGCTTTGAATATTTGTTTAATAAATGTGTGAATAAAACTAAATAAGGATTCTAATATTTCATGTACTCAAATTACAAGTAAGACAGAATTGTGTAAGTGAATATAGTCTTTGTCAGTTTATTTAGTAAAATATTTTTAATGTCTAGTATTCATTTCACAAATATTTATTAAGCACCTACCATGTGCCAAGCACTATTCTGGATGCTGGCGATACATCAGAAAATAAAACAGACAAAAACACCAGCCCACATGAAGCTGCCATTCTTGTGGGCAGAGAAAGACAAAATAATAATAATAATAATAATAATAATAATAATAATAATAATATGCACATAAATTGAACAGTGTTTTAGGATTCAGTAAGTGAATAAAGAAAATAATGCAAGGAAAGAGGATAGGGAATGTCAGGGATTGGGGCATTGCAATTTGAAATAGAGAAGCCAGGGAAAGTCTCTCTGAGAAGGAGCCATTTGAGCACAGACTACAAGACTACAAGAGAGTGGGCTACATGAAGTACGTCCTAGACTGTGGAAATTAGAAGTGCAAAGGCACTGAGGCAGGAGTGTGCCTGGAGTCTTCCCAGAACAGCAAGGAGGCACTTATAGCTGGAGCTGAGTTAGCAAGGCAGAGTAGAAGATGAAGTCATAAAGAAAATGGGAAGCTGGATAATGCAGTGATCTGTAGGCTGTTGTAAGAATTTTGGTTTTACTCTGAATAGAAAGGGAAGCACTGGAGGGTTTGAGCTAAGGAATGACATAATCTGACCTATGTCTAAGTAGGATCACTTGGTCTTGAGTCCTGAGAATATACTGTAGGGGGACAAGATACAAGCAGGAAAGCAGTTAGGCAAGATGATTGTGACTTGAACTATGGTGGTAGTAAAAGTGGTCAGATTCTGAATATATTTTAAATTCAAGCCAATATGTTTTGCTGATGATTAAATGTTAGGAGTGAGCAAGAGGAATCAAGGATAATAAAAAGAGTTTTTGAACTGAGCAAATAGAAAGATGGAATTGGTATTCAGATGGGGAAGACTGATGGAGGAGCAGGTTTGTGTAGAAGATTAAAACTTCATTGTGGACAGGTTAAGAAGCCTGTAAGACATTTGAGAGGAGAAATCAATTAGAGAGTTGGATCTATGGGTCATGAGTTTAGTAGGAAGTCTGGGCTGGATATGTAAATTTGTGAGTCATCAGTCCACGGATGGTGTTTATAGTTCTTAGATGGTGGAATGCATCCAGGTAATGGGGATGGATGAAAATGATGAAAAGTTTAGTGATTGTGATTGAGAGATTGGCAAAATGGGGAAAAAACTGGAAAAGAAAAGGTGGTTCAGTGGCTATGAGAGAGGAGGAAATACAGGAGAGTATGATGTTCTGGGATCCAAATTAAGAAAAGGATTTCAAGATAGAGGGAGCTGTTGGCCATGCTGTGTTAAATGTTGCTGATAGGTCAAGTGAGATATGGAGGGGAGGCATCAACCAGAGCAGGTTGAAGTATCGGTGGGGCAAGAATCTGATTGAATATAAAGGAGAGAATGGAAGAAGATTAAAGACAATGAAGCAATTTTAGTCTCAAAGAAATGAGAGAAATAGAGTGGTAGTTGTCATAGTGTAGGTAACGAATCCAAAGTGTGTGTGTGTTTGTGTTTTTTAAAAAAGTGAAAAACAGGATGTCTGTATGTTGGTGGAAAGATACAATAACAAAACAATGATTGTTGAGGCAGGAGAAAAAAATGATTTGCTGAGACAAAGTCCTTGGGAGGCAACTGGGAACAGGATCCAGTGCAGGTAAAGTGATCTTGTATGTTCCACCTACCACGCTAGGAGCCATCTCAGGAACCCTGTCTACTAACTGAGATTTTAACAGTTCCACAAAAGAGAGAACAGAGACTCACAGAATTTAAGTAGTTTGCAAATGTCACATAGCTAATAAGGAAAACAGCTGAAATTCAAGTTGATTCTACTCTAAATGGTTGGAGGGCCATTAAAAGAGCAACATTAATGTGGTGGTTAATTTTGTGCATTTGACTGAAGATAAAGTAAAGAAAAATGTGCTAAGTCAGGCAAACATTCTGTTTACTGATTATCTAGAGATCAATTTGTACACTATCCTTGCTCTCCATGTGTTTATTATTTATGTTTTCTACCTCTTGGACTGCAAAACACATTTGCACTTCCCTAAAGGAGTGGGGGGTTTGGCAGGAGTATAATATGAAATTTGCTTCCAGAAAAGATTTACTGAGGGAGGAGGTTCAAATTATAGTTGTGGGGCGAGTTGCTATATGGTGCATCATGGGAACACAGGCTTAGGCAAAACAGAAACTTTCAGCAAATGACTGCTTTATTGCTTAAACAGCATGAAAGGTTCAAAAGAGCAGGGGAGGAGGTGGGGCAAGATGGCAGAGTGGTGAGGTCTAGGTTGTAGTTACTCCTCTGGGGCAGTTGGTAGAAAGCCAGGAACTGTGTGGACCAGACACCGCAGAGAATTTGAGACTGGAAAAACTCTGAGAGACAAAGCAATAAGTCTGGTGGCAGAGAAAGTTCACTGAACACCATAACTTCCCAGCTCTTTTGGGATCTCAGATCCCAGGGATTGGAATTTGTTAACTAGCTTCAGTCAGCCATGTCCCAGACTGGGTTAGGGTCACTTGGAGAACTAAAGTCTCCCCACCTCCTTACTCTGGTGGGGGAACGGTGGGCTGGCAAGTGCCACCTGCTGGACAGCATACGGGAAGCACAGAGTCTAAAGGCCTCACAGAAGGGTCTCATTTTCAAGGAAACTCCATACTCTTCTCCCGAGACCTGGGCCTCTCTGGACTAGGAAAACCTGACTGGGGCTGACAGTATCTGAGATCAACACACAAAAAGGCTACATAGAGGCAGGGCAAGAAACAGAAAAACAAGAGGTGAAAACTCTGATCAACTAAACAGAATCTAAGTTAAAGTTCTAGAATAAGCTTAACTAAACACCAAAGGTTAGAGAACAAAGCCATCCAACAAGCAAATCCTAGGTAAAAGAGTGAAAACAAGCTCCAGAATAAATTAATCAAGAAAATCAAATGCCTAGACAGCTTAAGATAATGGGCCATACTAGGAAACATGAAAATATGGATCAGCCAAAGGAACAAACTAGTAGTTCAACTGAGATATAGGAGTTGAAGCAATTATTCCTAAATCAATTCAATGAGCTGAAGGAAGGTCTAATTGGAGATGTTCAAACAAATCTAAATCAATTCAAAAATTGAGTCAATCAACTGAGGGATGACATAGCAAAAGAGAGGAAGGATATAAGAAGGACACTGGATGACCATAAAGAAGAATTCATAAACTTGAAAAAACAAATGACAGAACTTATGGGAATGAAGGGCGTAATGGAGGAGATGAAAAGGACAATGGAGGGATAAAATAGTAGATTTGAACAGGCAGAAGAAAAGATCAGTGAATTGGAAGACCAGACATCTGAATTCACACACATGAAAGAACAGATGGTGAAAAGAAAGGAAAAATATGAGCAGGGTCTTAGGGAGCTGAGTGACAACATGAAATACAAAAATGTACATGTTATGGGTGTCCCAGAGGGAGAAGAGAGGGGAAAGGGGGCAGAAAGAATAATAGAAGAAATAATTACTGAAAATTTCCCAACTCTTATGAAAGACAGAAAATTAGAGATTCAAGAAGTACATTGCACACCAAACAGAATAGATCCCAATAGACCTACTCCAAGACACTTACTGATCAGATTGTACAATATCAAAGACAAAGAGAGAATTCTGAAAGCAGCAAGAGAAAAGCAATGCATCACATACAAAGGAAGCTCAATAAGACTATGCACAGATTTTTCTGCAGAAACCATGGAGGCAAGAAGACAGTGGTATGATATATTTAACTACTGAAAGAGAAGAACTGCCAACCAGAAATTCTATGTCCAACAAAACTGTCCTTCAAAAATGAGGGAAAGATTAAAATATTTTCAGAAAAAAAGACACTGAGAGAGTTTGTGAATAAGAGACTGCTGCAGTAAGGAATACTAAAGGGAGTGCTACAGGCTGATAGAAAAGAAAGGAGAAAGAGGTTTGGAGAAGAGTGTAGAAATTAAGATTATCAGGAAGGGTAAAAAGAGAGAGAGGGAAAAATAAGACATGACATATAAAATCCAAAAGACAAAATGATAGAAGAAAGCACTGCCCTTACAGTAATAACACTAAGTGTTAATGGATTAAACTTCCCAATAGAAAGACCCAGACTGGCAGAATGGATTAAAAAACAGAACCCATCTATATGCTGTCTATGAGAAACTCACCTTAGACACAAGGACAAAAATAGGCTGAAAGTGAAAGTTTGGAAAAAGATATTTCATGCAAACAGCAACCAGAAAAAAGCAGGACTAGCTATATTAATATCAGACAAAGTAGACTTCAAAAGTAAAACAATTAAAAGAGACAAAGAAGGACACTATATATTAATAAAAGGGACAATTCATCAAGAAAACATAACAATCATAAACATTTATGCACCAAGCCAGAGTGCCCCAAAATTCATGAGGCAGACACTGAGAACACTGAAAGGAAAGTAGATAACTCCACAAATAATAGTTGGAGACTTCAATACACCGCTCTCATCAATGGATAGAACATCTAGACAGAGGATCAACAAGGAAATGGAGATGTTGAATTGTATGATAAATGAACTAGACTTGACAGACATTTATAGAACACAACACCTCACAACAGCAGGATACACATTCTTCTCGAGTGCTCATGGAACATTTTCTATGATAGACCACATGCTGGGTCACAAAGCAAGCCTCAACAAATTTTAAAATATTGATTTTATAAAAAACACTATCTCAGATCATAACGGAATGAAGTTGGAAATAAATAACAGGCAGAAGATTGAAAAATTCACAAATGTATGGAGACTAAACAACAGACTCTTAGAAAACCATGGGTAAAGGAAGAAATTACAAGAGAAATTAGTAAATACTTTGAGGCAAATGACAATGAAAACACAACATATCAAAACTTACGGGATGCAGCAAAGGTGGTGCTGAGTGAGAAATTTATTGCCTTAAATTTTATTGCCTTAATTGCCAATATTAAAAGAGAAGAGAGAGCAAAAATTAAGGAATTAACTGTCCACCTGGAAGAACTAGAGAAAGAACATCAAATAAAACCCAAAGCAAGCACAAGGAAAGAAATAACAAAGATCAGAGCAGAAATAAATGAAACCAAGAACAGGAAAACAATAGAGAGAATCAACAAAACCAGAAGCTGGTTCTTTGAGAAAATCAACAAAATTGGCTAGGCTAACAAAATAAAAAACAAAAAAAAAAAACAAGATATAAAACAAAACAAAAGAGCAGATGCAAATAAATGCAATCAGAAGGGAAAGGAGATGTAACTATTGACCCTGCAGAAATAAAGGAGATAATAAGGAAATACTATGAACAACCATATGCTAATAAATTGGAGAACTTACACGAAATGGACAACTTCCTAGAAAAGCATAAACAATTAACACTGACCCGAGGAGAAATAGAGGACCACAACACACCAATCACAAGCAAAGAGATTGAGTCAGTCATCAAAAGTCTCCCAAAAAAGAAAAGCCCAGGACCAGATGGCTTCGTATGTGAATTCTACCAAACATTCAAGAAAGAATTAATACCAATCCTGCTCAAACTCTTCAAAAAAATTGAAGATGAGGGAAAGCTACCCAATTCAGTCTATGAAGCCAACATCACCCTAATACCAAAATCAGACAAAGATACTACAAAAAAAAAAAAAAAAAAGAAAATTATAGACCAATCCCTTTAATGAATATAGATGCAAAAATCCTCAACAAAATACTTACAAATTGAATCCAGCAGCACATTAAAAGAATTATACACCATGACCAAGTGGGGTTTATTCCAGGTATGCAAGGCTGGTTCAACATAAAATCAATTAATGTAATACACCACATCAATAAATCAAAGCAAAAGAACCACATGATCATCTCAATCAATCCAGAAAAGGCATTTGACAAAATTCAACATCCTTTCTTGATGAAAACTCTTCAAAGGATAGGAATAGGAGGGAATTTTCTCAATATGATAAAGGCAATATATGAAAAAACCCACAGCTAACATTGTACTCAATGGGGAGAGACAGAAAGCTTTCCCTCTAAGATCAGGAACAAGACAGGGATACCCACTGTCACCATTGTTATTCAACATTGTGCTGGAAGTTCTAGTTAGAGCCATTAGCAAGAAAAAGAAATAAAAGTCTTCCAAATTGGAGAGGAAGAAGTAAAACTTTCACTGTTTGCAGATGATATGATTCTATATGTAGAAAATCCAGAAAAATCTACAGCAAAGCTATTAGAGCTAATCAATGAATACAGCAAAGTGGTAGGCTACAAGATCAACATGCAAAAATCTATAGTGTTCTTATACACAAGTAATGTGCAACAAGAGGAAGAAATGAAAAAAAATTCCATTTACAATAGCAACCAAAAGAATCAGTATTTAGGATAAACTTAATGAAGGCCACAAAAGACTTATATGAAGAAAATTACAAGAAACTGCTAAAAGAAATTGAACAGGATCTTAAAAAGTGGAAGAACATACCATGTTCATGGATTGGAAGACAAAATATAATTAAGATGTCAACTCTACCTAAACTGATTTATAGATTCAATGCAATACCAATTAAAATCCCAGCAACTTACTTTTCAAAAATAGAAAAACCAATAACCAAATTTATTTGGAAGGGTAATGTGACCCAAATAGCCAAAAATATCTTGAGAAAGAGGAAGGAAGTGGGTGGTCTCACACTACCTGACTTTGAAGCATATTACAAAGCTACAGTGCTCAAAACAGTATGGTACTGGCATAAGGACAGAGATACCAACCAATGGAATTGAATTGACTGTTCAGAAATAGACTTTTGCATCTATGGACAATTGATCTTCAATAAGGCAGTCAAGCCAAATCAACTGGAACAGAGCAGCCTCTATAATAAATGGTGTATGGAGAACTGGATATCCATTTCCAAAAGAATGAAAGAGGACTCCTACCTCACAGCTTATACAAAAATTAACTCCAATTGGATCAAAGAGCTAAACATAAGTGCTAAGACCATAAGACTTTTAGAAGAAAATATAGAGCATTATCTTAAAGATTTTGTGATAGGAGGTGGTTTCCTAGACCTTACACCCAAAGCACGAGCAACCAAAGAACAAATAGACAAATTTGATCTCCTCAAAATCAAACACTTTTGTACATCAAAGGACTTTGTTAGAAAAGTAAAAAGGCAGCCTACACAATGGGAAACAATATTTGGAAACCACATATTAGACAAGGGTTTAATATCCCGAATATATAAAGCAATCCTACAATCAACAACAGAAAGACAAACAACCCAATTAAAAAATGGGCAAAAGACATGGACAGACAGTTTTCTGAAGAGGAAATACAAATGACTCAAAAACATGAAAAAATGCTCAACTTCACTGGCTATTAGGGAAATGCAAATTGAAACCACAATGAGATACCATCTCACACCTACCAGAATACCATTATCCAAAAAACAGAAAATGACAAGTGCTGGAGAGGATGTGGAGAAAGAGGCACACTTATTCATTGCCAGTGGGAATGTAGAATGGTACAACCACTCTGGAAGACAGTGTGGAGATTCCTCAGAAAGTTAAGTATAGATTTGCCATATGACCCAGCTATTCCATTGCTAGGTATATACTCAAAGGAACTGAAAGCTAAGACACAAATGGACATTTGTAAGCCAGTGTTTATTGCAGCATTATTCATGATTGCCAAGAGATGGAAGCAGCCTAAATGTCCATCAACAGAGGAATGGATAAACAAACTGTGGTATATACACATGATGGAATATTATGCAGCTGTAAGACAGAACAAAGACATGTAACATATAATAATGTGGATGAACCCTGAGGACATTATGTTGAATGAAGTTAGCCAGAAATAAAAGGACAAATACTGTAAGGTCTCACTAATATGAAATAACACTAATGAGAAAACTTTGAGAGTTAAAAGCTGATAACATAGGCTACCAGGAGATTAGAAAGAGGGTAGAGATCAGGCATTTGATGTTGAAAGACTACAGAAATGTTCACCAGAATTGACTGTATAGATCCAGAAATAGATAGCATAATGCTGTGTAATGGTTGCACAATATTGTAAGTACATGTAACAAAGATGTTTGTGAGTGAAGCTGAAAGATGTGGGATAGGAGAATGTATGACACCAGAGGTAAAGATAGATGATAAAGACTGGGACTGTATAATGTGGCAAAAACTGAAGTGGCCAATGACTGTTGCTAAATGTACAAATATAAATATGTTCTCACATGTGGAAGAACATATGAATGTCAACCATGGAGAGTGTTGAAAAAGGGATGGTATTTGGGAAAAAAACATAATCAAAGCAAACTGGAGTCTATGGTCAACAGTAACATTGTAATATGCTTCCATTAAATGTAACAAAGGCAATATACCAAAGTTAAATGTGTATGAGAGGGGGATACAAGGGAGGGATATGGGATTCTTGGTAGTGGTATTGTTTTTTGTTATATTATATTGTATTATATGACATTTTTCTTTTTCTTTTTATTATCTTTATTATTCACCCCCCCAAAAAAAAAAACTTTTTCATAATAATCAATATGTTCAAGTGCTGACTGTGGTGATAAATGCACAACTATGTGATGATGCCGTGAACAACTGACTGCACACTGTGGATGGCTGTATGTATGTGAATATATCTCTATAAGATTGTAGGAAAAAATATAAATAGAGGTATAAGTGCTGGAGAAAACATGAAGAGAGGGATATACCTATTTACTGTTGATGAGGAGGCAGAATGGTGTAACCTTTCTGGAGGTCACTGTGATGGCTCCACAAGAAGCTAAGTATATGGGGCCTTAAGGTTCTACAACATCATATGGGGTATGTATTTGGAAGATCTGAGAGCAGAGACATGAATGGACATTTGCACACAGGTGTTTATGGAGGCAGTATTCATGATTGCAGTGGGTGGAGGTGGCCTAAGAGTACATAGACTGAGGAACAGAATGGTGAACTGTGGCGTATGCATACAATGGAATATTGAGCAACTATGAGAAAGAGTGTAGCTGTGAGACACACAACAAGGTGAATGGATCCTGTAGATAGCATATTGAGTGAAGTACCCCAGAAACCAAGGCAAACACTAGAATGCCTCACCAGTATGGACTAACTACAATGTGTAAACTCAGAATTGAATCTTAGGGCACAGCTTAACAGGAGAATGATTATTGTAATGGTCCCTACATTGCAAGCTCTTACAGCAGTCAAATTTATTCCTGAATTGTAATGGCTATTTCCAAACTCTGAGATGTTGATCCCTTTTGGTGTATAACCTGACTGGTTTCTGGAATATTGGGTATCCAAGTTACACCTGAAACTCAGAGTTAGAGCTTGGCAGATATGAATATCAGTATTAATGCATACAGCAAGTGTTAAAAAAAAAAAAAAAAAAGCTGAAATAGAGCCCATACTTCAATTAGAAACATCAATAAAGCAGATATGGTTAAGACTAGGGCAAATCGGGCCAAAGGGTAAAGGTTGAAACTGACTTTGTCTTCAAACTTCAATTTCCATGTGAAACCAAGGGAAAAGATGTTTATTTGGTGTAGGATCTATGTTTTCTAAACAATAAAACTTCTACAGTCAGTTTGTTCAAACACCACAATTACATGGAACATTGAATAGAAAGTGAGCTATGGTAGGTCTGTATAGATTAGAATGAAATAGCAACACATCCTAAAGCAATTTAAGTGGAGAATAAAAACACATATTCAGGGTCCCCCTGAAGAGCTGGGGGAGATTACAGAGGTGTTGGACTTCCTCACCTGGATTGTTGCTGATGTTCTCACAAACATTGGGGACTGATGTGCTGAGCCCTCTGCCTTGGGGCTGGCCCTCATGAAACTTATTGCTGCAAGGAGAGGCTAAACCTGCTTATAATTGTGCCTAAGAGTCTCCCTCTGAGTGCCTCTTTGTTGCTTAGATGTGGCTCTCTCTAACTAAGCCACCTGATCTCGTTGCCCTCCCCCCTATGTGGGACCTGACTCCCAGGGGTGTAAATCTCCCTGGCAACGCAGGATATGACTCCTGGGGATGAATCTGGACCCAGCTTCATGGGATTGAGAACATCTTCTTGACCAAAAGAGGGATCTGAAATGAAATGCAATAAAGCTTCAGTAGCTGAGAGATTTCAAATGGAGTTGAGAGGTCACTCTGGTGGACATTCTTAGGCAGTATATAGATAACACTTTTTAGCTTTTAATATATTGGAATAGCTAGAAGTAAATACCTGAAACTACCAAACTCCCACTCAGTAGCCTTGACTCTTGATGACAATTGTATAACAGTGTATATTACAAGGGGTGACGGGGTGATTGTGAAAACCCTATGGATTGCATTCCCTTTATCCAGTGTATGAATGGATGAGTAGAAAAATTGGGACAAAACCCAAATGAAAAATAAGGTGGGATGAGGGGGTGATTTGGGTGTTCTTTTTCATTTTTATTTTTTACTCTGATTCTGATACTTTCTGGTGTAAGGAAAATGTTCAAAAATAGATTGGGGTGATGAATGCACAACTATAGGATGGTACTGTGAACAGTTGATTGTACACCATGGATGATTGTATGGTGTGTGAATATATCTCAATGAAAATGAATTAAAAAAAAAAAAATCTTAAAATAAAAAAGTAGAACTGCTGAGCCGAAGAGTGAGAGCATGTTTTTGATCACTGTCATTCTGACAGGTAAAACATGATAAACGTGATATCGTCCTAGTTTTAATTTACATTTCTTTTATCATGTGTGAATTTATTGGGTCAATGTTCTTTTTCTTAACATACTCTATGAGCTCTTTATGTATTAAAGAAATTCATTTTTTGTTATATATGTTGTAAACATTTTTCACGGTTGACATTTGTCATTTGAATTTGTTTCTAGTGTTTTTTTAATAATGAGGTTATTTCAAAATTTTAACGTAGTCAATTATTAAAAAAAAAAAAAAAAAAAAAAAAAAAGAGCAGGGGGAGAGAGCCCATTGTGGCTATTCTCCCAGGAAGAACAACTGCTCAAGTCAGGGTAAGTGGATGGCCCCTGCATATGCCCCAGTTCATTCAGAAAGGAGAGACAAATCTGTGCTGCCTAAGGGCAGGGGATTTATACAACCCAGGGGAAGGGTGCCCTGACACTGAGAGTTCCTAGTCTCATTAGCAGCTGGGGTTGCTTCTTTCCAGTTTAAGGTAGGGTCTGGCCACTCCATTAGAGCTGCAGAATGGAAACATACTGAAACATCTGCACACAATAGAAAAGGAGTTGGGGGGACGGGGTGTCAGTGAGGGCAGTCAGTGATTTCCCCAGCAACAGTTTTTTTCCTAAAAGTGACAATTTTAGTTTTTATCTAAGGATTTAGTATATTCTGTAGTATAAAAGAGATATTTGAAAAAGAATTCTATTTTGAATATATTAATCTTCATAATCCTATACCACTGAAAGAATTATATAAAATACGGTATTATTTCAGGTAGGTTTTAATGAGGACAATGTCAGGACCTTACTGCCTGTGTGGGCTGCTGAGCTTTGTTCTGGTCCTTCTTCACTGCTGTTCTCTGAATTCACGCCAACCATTTTTTCCTCTTGGCCATAGTCATATGAACTCCAGGTGAGATGATAGGAGTAAATTAGCATAAATTCACTCTTACAACTGTCAGAGAGGTTAAAGGGCAAGACTCATTTTCAAATACAATGGTAAGCATTAGTTATTTTCATCCTTCTAAAAATGCTTTCTAGTATACTGGACAAAAAGCAGCCCAGCAGTGCTTTCATAGCCTCACCCTTGGAAACTGATTAGGACTAACAGTGATGAGATATTATTTGATTAGTTCATTTATTCATTTCAACAAGTTTAATGACCAGCTCCTATGTGCTATTTCATCCCATCCACCAGGCATATATCAGTAAAACAGTCTGTTTTGTGGATCTTGCGTTCTAGTTAGGAGAGATGGACCATAGCAGTATAGATAATTGACAAGTAAATTACACAGTATGTTACAAGTCAATACGTGGTATGGAAAAAAGATCAGGCCAAGGGGAATTGGGAGTAGGGATTATATTATCTATATACTCTTCTTTTTGATCCTAGCACACCTAAAGACATGATAATTCTCAAAATAGAGAATGATTTTCAAATCAGCAGAGAGAATTTTCTTATGCCTTCTATATGTTTTCTGCTTTCAGTGTGAAGACCACAATATTGAATTTGCATGGCATAGCAGTTGTGTGGGAATTGGATGAACTTGACTGTCACCTTTTGAAATCTCTGTTTCTGACAGGTTGAATATTTCAATCTCTCTTGTTAAGAACATTTTGAGCATGTTCCTTTCTTGGGGACATTTTCAGCTTTAATAATAACCAATTTAGAGAAAGTAGAGCAGAGCAACTAGTATATTTTGAAAACAACAAAGAAATACATGCTTCATTGATAATTCCCTGGCACTCTATACACTCTGAGTATTTAAAAAGCATCCATTGTATTTTTAAAATTTGAGTAAGGTAGCAGACTAAAAGCCCAACCCTGAAAATAAAACTAATGAAATTGGAAACTTGCGGTATTTTACAGGGCAGTAATAGGAGGAAAAAAAGGTCAGGTGATTATTTACACATCTCCCCATACCCTATGTTTGTCAATGAGAAGCATCAGTGAAGAGACTATTTTAGATTATTTTTATATCCCCAGAACCCAGAGCACAGAAACTAACATAAAGTAAATTTTTCGCAGCTCTAAAGTTCCTAAGAATCAACTGTGACACTTATTAAAAAGATATAATCTTGAGCTTCATTACATGGGACATACTTATACTAACAAATTATGTTTTTTATCTGAAATTCAAATTTAACGGGGAGTCTTGTCTTTTTATATGCTAATTATGGTAACCCTTATACATGATTAAAATTAAGCATGAATGCCCAGTATTTCTAAGGACAGATCTTGTAGCTATAAGGTAAGCATTCATCTAGGCAACGAGATTCTTATGAATTGGCTCAGTTCTATATGGTTCTAAAAAGGCTAAATTTTCTTACTTGGCCAAGATACAGGTTGGATTATTTCTCTCTGTTCTGAGGCTAGAAATTAACCCTGATTTCCCAGCTTGCAGGTAACTGTGGCTAGTCATAAAAGGAGACTGGTTGAATGTGACTAGATAAACAATGTTACCATTGTTAAGAAAACTTTTTCAATTAACTATCATGATGACACTTTTGAAGCTTCATTTTTCACAAATGAGGACTATATCCTGATAAAGGAAGGAACATTAGTTATTCAGTTTATGTGTATGTCTGTGTTTCAATAGAAGATGCCAGCTCTTAATTTATTTGGATGGAAATCGTATTCTAACCACTCTTTAGTTCTTAATTCTCATATTGAAATTATCACAAATGTTTCTGCAGTCTGGCTGATTATTTTTTTCCCCTCAGGTATGGTCACCTGTTTCATTTTATGATGAATTAGATTCATTATCACTGATTCTGATCCACCATCAGGAATTTTAAACAAACATCTTACAAAATTGTGTTTATTGTGGTAAAAAAGGAAATGATTCGTTTAAGAGTACCATAGAATTAGCAAAAGACATTGTATTTGTTTCCTATTGCTGCAGAACAAATTGCCACAAATTCACTGGCTTAAGACAATATATGCTTATTTCCTCATGTTTTCTACGAGTCAGGCATCAGACAGGCACAGCTTAGCTAGGTCCTTTGCTTAGGCTATCACAAGGCTGCACTCAAGGTGTCAGCCAGAGCTGGGGTCTCGTCTCATTCTTTGGGTCCCCTCCAAACTCACAATCTTGTTGGCAGAATTCATTTTTTTGCAGTTGTAAGGCTTATGGTAGCTTGCTTCTTCAAGCCCAAAAGAAGAAAGTCTCTGACTTCTGCTGTCTCTGACTTACAGAGCTTCTTTCAAAAGGCTCACTTGATTAGGTTAGTCACACCCAGGATAATTTCCCTTTGGAGTAACTTAATATCCACTAATTAGGGTCCTTAATTACATCTACAAAATACCTTTATTCCTGCCATATAATGTAACACTATCATGGGAGTGTTATCCCATCACCTGTGCCATATTATATTGGTTAGAAGCAAATTTCAGATCTCACCTACACTCAAGAGGAGAGGATTAAACAAGGGTTTGAGTTGTTGGGGGTTATCTTAGAATTCTGCCCTCCATTTTGCTTATAAAAAATTGCTTTCATATCTCAGTCAAGATAGGAAAGAAGTGAAATAAAAGGTAACTAAACATTCCTGCATGAGATATAAATAAATATTTGGAGGACTAATGAACAAGGGAGGAAAATATATCAAAAGAGATAGAGAAGAGAAGCCCAGCATCATAGTTTGTGTAAAAGGATTATCAGTGAAAATTCAGAGGCCAGAAAGTTAAATAAATTTTATGTTCAGTGCCATCTGAAATTCAACATAAAATTATTTGCTATCATGCTTTGGAATATAAACCTCCCCAGTGTCTCAGAATCTGGGAAATATTTGTTGCATATAGGTTTATATATGGATTGAGAACGGAGTGAACATACAAACTTAGAACAATAGGGATGTGCCGGTTTGAGTGTATTGTGTCCCCCAAATGCCATTATCTTTGTGGTCTTGTGTGGGGCAGAAGTTTTGGTGCTGGTTGGATTTGCTTGGAGTGTGCCCCACCCAGCTGTGGGCAATGATTCTGATGAGATGTTCCCATGGAGGCACGGCCCCACCCATTCAGGGTGGGCCCTTATCGGTGGAGCTATATAAATGAGCTGACTCATGGGGGAAAAAAAGAGAGTGCAGCTGGGAGTGATGTTTTGAAGAGAAGCAGGCTTGCTAGAAAGGCACGTCCTGGGAGAAAGCCGTTTTGAGGCCGGAGCTTTGGAGCAGATGCAAGCTGCCTTCCTAGCTAACAGAGGTTTTCCGGAGACCATTGGCCATCCTCCGGTGAGGGTACCCGATTGCTGATGTGTTACCTTGGACACTTTATGGCCTTAAGACTGTAACTGTATAGCCAAATAAACCCCCTTTTTATAAAAGCCAACCCATCTCTGGTGTTTTGCATTCCGCAGCATTAGCAAACTAGAACAAGGGAGTTATGACTTCTTGGATATATTGGGTGTATTCTGTGTTTTCTGCCTTATATATGATGAAGTTTTGAGTCAAATTTTCTTAGATATTAGACATCATGCTGGAAATCTTGGGAATATTTAAGAAGTTAATTTATGGATTACTATGTTTCTGTCTTAGAAGAGAATAATAATTAGAATTTTCTTAAAGTATACAGCCAAACCTGTGTCAATATAGGTCAGGAAAATCTGTTTCATTTTATAAAAAGGGTAAACAAGTAAACTCTATGTTCATTAAAAAAATACTTAAAACTTTTGAAAGAAGAATTTAGAAATGTTTTCATTGTGTTTGCAAGCGGTTGCTGCCATTTGACCTTCACAACCTGGTATCATAATCTAGATATTACTTATGTCAGCAAAACACTGCCTTTCAGACAGATGGCAGTTTATTAGATTTTTAAAATTGCACTTTTTGTGATAAAATCACCTCAGGGCTGCAGTACAAAAGAAATGACATGAGTATATATGAATTTGACTCATGGATGTGAAATATTAATGCTGTTTACAACACTGAACACCTGGTGAATATGACTTTACAGAAAGTCAGTGTAAAATTCCTTCTCTCTGTGAGAGTATGGAATTCATACAATAAATGATCAAAATTAGGAAGAATTTTGGTATTAACTGGGGGTTCTCAGGTTGGTTGAATAGCAGAGACATGGCCAAGAGAGGCAACATGTATGGGAAAGGAAAACAGGATTTGAACCAAAGGTCTTTCAATCCTATCTATGTGACTTGTGTGGCATTGGGTGAGTTCCTTAACATTTTAGGACTTCGGTTTTCTCTTCAGTAAAATGGAAACACCTTCACAGGATGAATAATGTATGTTCAAGGGATTTGCAAATTATAAATTACTATAAAAACCTGAGTTATCCTTTTCCAATGGTTCCAAGCTACCTACCACTGAAGTATTTGCTTCATAGAGAATAGGCAGGTTAAAATGACTCCAGCAATCAAATCACAGCATGGGTTGCAGTAGTAAGTTTGATTAAAAAAAAAAGAGTACTTCTAAAATGCAATCTGGGACCTGTGAAGCTCCATGAGATTGTGAATTTGTATCTCTTCTCACTTCACATCTCAAACTCTTTTAAGTCACAGGAGGTACTTGTCTGTGGGAAATCACTTCATCAGGTAAAAGTCTTTGTAGTGTATGAAAAAAAAAGTTATGAAATGGTATGGCAAGAGGCTTTCATTTGAGCAAAGGAGATGGTCTCTACTAGTTATTTTCATGGACTAGTTTCTTGCATTGAATAACACTTTAAAATTAGTCAGGGTAGATGTTATCCAAATTATACTGAAGAAGAAGCTATCTTTCAGAGAGTTGCCAACAAGGTATTTCTAATGCACAATGTGACAGGCCAGGATCAGCAGCAGTGATAGTTACTAGAATTTAGTCCTCATTGAATTACATCATGATCCCTCTCATTTTTTCTTCCTCCATTTGGCTAAATCTTGCAGGAAGGGGAAGAATGGAATAACTGAATGTGTTGACTCTTTCAGCCCATTACCTCCCCCCTTTTCCTCCTTCCTGCCTTTCTGCCCTGTCCCTGCTCTGTTTCTTACCTTCCTTCACTGCTCCCCTTGCCTTCTCTCTTTCTCTCAGTTTTAATTTATTTAGCTAAAAGTTAATAAGAGACTACGTTTTGGCTAAATCAGATAAAATGATACTAAGAAGCATTGCATACAAAACTGATGGGGGTCTAAAAGGATGCTTTTAAGATTTCTCTCAGGATCTTCAAGGCTCATAATATAAAAGCAAAGGCTCTCACCCGGAAGGAGACCTATTCACGTGGTGACATTAAACAGACGTTAATGAAGAGAGAGTGAGGTAAGCTTATTTGGCCAATTGTAACCTCTATCAATAGATAATAGTAATTTTATCTATCATGTTCATGGTTTAGTATATCAAAATCCATAATTAATCTGCAAATAATGTGCTACAGAAATTCATTGAATTCTCTGCAAACATTTCTTTCTTCTATCCTTGACCTTCAATTCTGTCATCTCTACTTCAGAACCCTCTTTATTAAAAAAACTAATCTGAATAGGTCGTTTCTTTTTTCTTGAAAATCTCTGTGAACTCTATATAGCCTTTAGGAACATTATCATAGGCTCTGGTTTGGCATTCAATGCCCCACCTAATGTGACCTGAATTTGCATCTCTGACCTTATTCCCCCAACTCCACAGACCCATCATGTTCCCACTCTTCTAAAAATGTTCCACCCTCTTTCATAAGGCCCCAGTCTTTGGAAATGCTGTCCTTTCACTTAATGTGTCTTCATTCTTTTGTGCCTGGCAAATTCTTTTCAGGCTTCAGGATCACTCTAAAATTTTTATTTATATGTAAACTCTCTCCTGAATCCCTCCAGCAGGCAGTCTTTGCTTTCTCTGGATTCCAGGAAATAGATTTATCTCCATACTACAACAAGTGTTACCGTGCACTGCAATTTATCTGCTCATATATCTGACTCTTCTGTGGACTTATCTGGCACAGTTGCTGTCTAAACATTCTTGATTCCACAACAATGGTGTGGTGCTTGTGACCTAGCAGTTAAAAAAAATACATGTTTGATAAAGAAAACTAGGCTCCAGGAGGCTTTATTTTTCGCATTGTAAAAATTGCTTCGATTGATTTCTTTTTAAATCTTTATTTTGATAAATATTTTTAAAGGGTTTTGATTTTGTATTTCAGATAGGATGTAGTAGGTCACACTGGGCCAATGCTTCCACTGTTGCAATGTGAAAAAGCTGGAAAATTTTCCAAAAATATTGTATTAAAGGCCTCAAAATCTGTGGAAGCAACAAGGCTAAGTGGGATAAAATTAGAGAGAGGAGAATTTTGTACAGGTGAGGGGGGAATTGCCAACTATTTTTCCTTGGGATGCCTTTGCCAATTCTGGATTTGAGTTGAGATTCAGGCATGGCCAACATGCAGAGATTCTTCTGGGGGGAAAGAGAATCCAGAAAGGCCTTTTGCTACTGTGTGGTTCTGGAGAAGCAAATTATAATCTTGAGGGACTATTAACATATGCAGTCAGCAACAACAATATTTGAGTTCACATGGAATATTTATCAAAGTCAACCATCTGCTGGACCATAAACAATTTCCAAAAATGTCATAAGATTGGGATAGTTTAGTGTATATTCCCTGATTGCAATGGAATTAAGGTAGAAGTCAATGACAAGGTAACCAAAGAAGCCCCAGCAGTCTGAAAATTCAAAACATATTTCTAAATAATACATGAGTAATTAAGGAATTAAAATGAAAAATAGAAAAAGGTTTGAACTGATTCACAATGAAGATACAACATATGGAAACTTGTGGGATGCAACTCAAGAATTGTGAAAGTATGTCTACCTATAAATGCATACATATATTAGAAAAGTAGGGCTGAAAATTAATGATATAAAATTCCATCTCAAGAATTAGAAAAAGAACAGTGGACCAATGTCATGGAAAAGTGAAGAAAAAGTCAATAGATATAAAAGCAGAAACCATTGGAATAGAATGAGAAAATCAAGTAAACTGAAAGTTTATTAAAATGTTTAATAAAATTAATCAAATTCTAACAAGAATAGTTAAGAAAAAATAAGGGAAAACTAAATTATCATTACCAGAAAAAGGATATCACTAAAGATCTCAAATATGAAAAAGAAAATATTAGGATACTATGAACCATTTTATAGAAATACACTGAAAACTTGGATGAAATGTTTCTAAAAATACAACCACCAAAGTGAGTATCAGAAGAAATACATCTGAATTGTACTATATCTATTAGAGAATTTGAATCCATTATTAAAAATCTTCCCACAGAGAAAATCCTTCACCAGGGAATTCAACCACATATTTAAGAAGCACACCCAATTAATGCAAACTCTATGAAATAATAGAAATAGAGGTAATACTTCCTATCTCTCTCTCTCTCTCTCTCTCTTTTTTTTACGAGACTAGCATAACCCAAAACCTGACAAAGACCTTACAAAAAAAGGAAAGTTAAAAACCATTCTCTGTGATGAAAGTAGATGTAAAAGTTCTTAACAAATACTATTTAATAAACCAAGTGCTATGCAAAAAAGAAACTGCAATACACAAAGCTGGAGTTTATTCCAGCTGTGAAATGATAAGTTAGCTTTTGAAAATCAATGCAATTTACTATATTAACAGAAAAAGATATATATATTATTCTTGCATAGATGCATAATATAATCTTTTGATTCAAAATCCATTCTTGGTAAAACTGTTAGCAAACTAGTTATAGAAGGGAGTTTAGTCTGAAAAAGAATATTTACAAAACACCTACAGCAAACATTATACTCAATGGTAAAATATTGAAAAATTTCCTCTTAAGATCTGGGGAAAGAAAGTATTCTCACTCTCATCAATTTTATTAAACATTCAATTGAAGGTTCTAGGCAGTGCAATAATACAAGAAAAAGAAATAAAATCCTTAAGAGTCGTATATAAAGACAAACATTCTCATTATTTAAAGATTATGGTCCTAGAAATCCAAAAGAATCTACAGACAAACAGGTTAAATATATGTTTTTAGGAAGATGGCTGGATACAAGGTCAAAATATAAAAATTGGTTGTTTATCTATCAGTCACAAGAATAATAAACAAAAAATGTTCACAGATACTATCTGCAGTAGCAGAAAACTGTTTACATACCCAAAAATGAATTTAAATAAAGTTGGGGAGGCGGGGCAAGATGGCAGACTGGTGAGCTGTATGTTTTAGTTACTCCTCCAGGAAAGTAGGTAGAAAGCCAGGAACTGCGTGGACTGGACACCACAGAGCAATCTGCGTTTGGGCATACTTCATACAACACACATGAAAACGTGGAACTGCTGAGATCAGCGAAATCTGTAAGTTTTTGCGGCCAGGGGACCCGCGCCCCTCCCTGCCAGTCTCAGTCCCGTGGGAGGAGGGGCTGTCAGCTCCGGGAAGGAGAAGGGAGACCTGCAGTGGCAGCCCTTATCGGAAACTCATTCTACTGATTCAAACTCCAACCACAGATAGACTGAGACCAGACACCAGAGAATCTGAGAGCAGCCAGCCCAGCAGAGAGGAGACAGGCATAGAAAAAAAACAACACGAAAAACTCCAAAATAAAAGCGGAGGATTTTTGGAGTTCTGGTGAACATAGAAAGGGGAAGGGCCCGGAGGCGCATATGCAAATCCCGAAGAAAAGCTGATCTCTCTGCCCTGTGGACCTTTCCTTAATGGCCCTGGTTGCTTTGTCTCTTAGCATTTCAATAACCCATTAGATCTCTGAGGAGGGCCCATTTTTTTTTTTTTTAAATCCTTTTTTCTTTTTCTAAAACAATTACTCTAAGAAGCCCAATACAGAAAGCTTCAAAGACTTGCTATTTGGGCAGGTCAAGTCAAGAGCAGAACTAGGAGAGCTCTGAGAAAAAACGCAATAATCCAGTGGCTGAGAAAATTCACTAAACACCACAACTTCCCAAGAAAAGGGGGGTGTCCGCTCACAGCCATCATCCTGGTGGACAGGAAACACTCCTGCCCATCGCCAGCCCCATAGCCCAGAACTGCCCCAGACAACCCAGTGTGACGGAAGTGCTTCAAATAACAGGCACACACCACAAAACTGGGCGTGGACATTAGCCTTCCCTGCAACCTCAGCTGATTGTCCCAGAGTTGGGAAGGTAGAGCAGTGTGAATTAACAAAGCCCCATTCAGCCATCATTTCAGCAGACTGGGAGCCTCCCTACACAGCCCAGCAGCCCAGAACTGCCCTGGGGGGATGGCACTCACCTGTGACATAGCACAGTCATCCCTCAACAGAGGACCCGGGGTGCACGGCCTGGAAGAGGGGCCCACTTGCGAGTCTCAGGAGCCATACGCCAATACCAAAGACTTGTGGGTCAGTGGCAGAGACAAACTGTGGCAGGACTGAACTGAAGGATAAGACTATTGCAGCAGCTTTAAAACTGTAGGATCACTAGGGAGATTTGATTGTTAGAGCCACCCCCCCCTCCCTGACTGCCCAGAAACACGCCCCATATACAGGGCAGGCAACACCAACTACACACGCAAGCTTGGTACACCAATTGGACCCCACAAGACTCACTCCCCCACTCACCAAAAAGGCTAAGCAGGGAAGAACTGGCTTGCGGAGAACAGGTGGCTCGTGGACGCCACCTGCTGGTTAGTTAGAGAAAGTGTACTCCACGAAGCTGTAGATCTGATAAATTAGAGATAAGGACTTCAATTGGTCTACAAATCCTAAAAGAACCCTATCAAGTTCAGCAAATGCCACGAGGCCAAAAACAACAGAAAATTATAAAGCATATGAAAAAACCAGATGATATGTATAACCCAAGCCCAAGCACCCAAATCAAAAGACCAGAAGAGACACAGCACCTAGAGCAGCTACTCAAAGAACTAAAGATGAACAATGAGACCATAGTACGGGAGATAAAGGAAATCAAGAAGACCCTAGAAGAGCATAAAGAAGACATTGCAAGACTAAATAAAAAAAATGGATGATCTTATGGAAATTAAAGAAACTGTTGACCAAATTAAAAAGATTCTGGACACTCATAGTACAAGACTAGAGGAAGTTGAACAATGAATCAGTGACCTTGAAGATGACAGAATGGAAAATGAAAGCATAAAAGAAAGAATGGGGAAAAAAATTGAAAAAATCGAAATGGACCTCAGGGATATGATAGATAATATGAAACATCCAAATATAAGACTCATTGGTATCCCAGAAGGGGAAGAAAAGGGTAAAGGTCTAGGAAGAGTATTCAAAGAAATTGTTGGGGAAAACTTCCCAAATCTTCTAAACAACATAAATACACAAATCATAAATGCTCAGCGAACTCCAAATAGAATAAATCCAAATAAACCCACTCCGAGACATATTCTGATCACACTATCAAACACAGAAGAGAAGGAGCAAGTTCTGAAAGCAGCAAGAGAAAAGCAATTCACCACATACAAAGGAAACAGCATAAGACTAAGTAGTGACTACTCAGCAGCCACCATGGAGGCAAGAAGGCAGTGGCACGATATATTTAAAATTCTGAGTGAGAAAAATTTCCAGCCAAGAATACTTTATCCAGCAAAGCTGTCCTTCAAATTTGAGGGAGAGCTTAAATTTTTCACAGACAAACAAATGCTGAGAGAATTTGCTAACAAGAGACCTGCCCTACTGGAGATACTAAAGGGAGCCCTACAGACAGAGAAACAAAGAAAGGACAGAGAGACTTGGAGAAAGGTTCAGTACTAAAGAGATTTGGTATGGGTACAATAAAGGATATTAATAGACAGAGGGGAAAAATATGACAAACATAAACCAAAGGATAAGATGGCTGATTCAAGAAATGCCTTCACGGTTATAACGTTGAATGTAAATGGATTAAACTCTCCAATTAAAAGATATAGATTCGCAGAATGGATCAAAAAAAATGAACCATCAATATGTTGCATACAAGAGACTCATCTTAGACACAGGGACACAAAGAAACTGAAAGTGAAAGGATGGAAAAAAATATTTCATGCAAGCTACAGCCAAAAGAAAGCAGGTGTAGCAATATTAATCTCAGATAAAATAGACTTCAAATGCAGAGATGTTTTGAGAGACAAAGAAGGCCACTACATACTAATAAAAGGGGCAATTCAGCAAGAAGAAATAACAATCGTAAATGTCTATGCACCCAATCAAGGTGCCACAAAATACATGAGAGAAACACTGGCAAAACTAAAGGAAGCAATGGATGTTTCCACAATAATTGTGGGAGACTTCAACACATCACTCTCTCCTATAGATAGATCAACCAGACAGAAGACCAATAAGGAAATTGAAAACCTAAACAATCTGATAAATGAATTAGATTTAACAGACATATACAGGACATTACATCCCAAATCACCAGGATACACATACTTTTCTAGTGCTCATGGAACTTTCTCCAGAATAGATCATATGCTGGGACATAAAACAAGCCTCAATAAATTTAAAAAGATTGAAATTATTCAAAGCACATTCTCTGACCACAATGGAATACAATTAGAAGTCAATAACCATCAGAGACTTAGAAAATTCACAAATACCTGGAGGTTAAACAACACACTCCTAAACAATCAGTGGGTTAAAGAAGAAATAGCAAGAGAAATTGCTAAATATATAGAGACGAATGAAAATGAGAACACAACATACCAAAACCTATGGGATGCAGCAAAAGCAGTGCTAAGGGGGAAATTTATAGCACTAAACGCATATATTAAAAAGGAAGAAAGAGCCAAAATCAAAGAACTAATGGATCAACTGAAGAAGCTAGAAAATGAACAGCAAACCAATCCTAAACCAAGTACAAGAAAAGAAATAACAAGGATTAAAGCAGAAATAAATGACATAGAGAACAAAAAAACAATAGAGAGGATAAATATCACCAAAAGTTGGTTCTTTGAGAAGATCAACAAGATTGACAAGCCCCTAGCTAGACTGACAAAATCAAAAAGAGAGAAGACCCATATAAACAAAATAATGAATGAAAAAGGTGACATAACTGCAGATCCTGAAGAAATTAAAAAATTTATAAGAGGATACTATGAACAACTGTATGGCAACAAACTGGATAATGTAGAGGAAATGGACAATTTCCTGGAAACATATGAACAACCTAGACTGACCAGAGAAGAAATAGAAGACCTCAACCAACCCATCACAAGCAAAGAGATCCAATCAGTCATCAAAAATCTTCCCACAAATAAATGCCCAGGGCCAGATGGCTTCACAGGGGAATTCTACCAAACTTTCCAGAAAGAACTGACACCAATCTTACTCAAACTCTTTCAAAACATTGAAGAAAATGGAATACTTCCTAACTCATTTTATGAAGCTAACATCAATCTAATACCAAAACCAGGCAAAGATGCTACAAAAAAGGAAAACTACCGGCCAATCTCCCTAATGAATATAGATGCAAAAATCCTCAACAAAATACTTGCAAATCGAATCCAAAGACACATTAAAAAAATCATACACCATGACCAAGTGGGGTTCATTCCAGGCATGCAAGGATGGTTCAACATAAGAAAAACAATCAATGTATTACAACACATTAACAAGTCAAAAGGGAAAAATCAATTGATCATCTCAATAGATGCTGAAAAAGCATTTGACAAAATCCAACATCCCTTTTTGATAAAAACACTTCAAAAGGTAGGAATTGAAGGAAACTTCCTCAACATGATAAAGAGCATATATGAAAAACCCACAGCCAGCATAGTACTCAATGGAGAGAGACTGAAAGCCTTCCCTCTAAGATCAGGAACAAGACAAGGATGCCCGCTATCACCACTGTTATTCAACATTGTGCTGGAAGTGCTAGCCAGGGCAATCCGGCAAGACAAAGAAATAAAAGGCATCCAAATTGGAAAAGAAGAAGTAAAACTGTCATTGTTTGCAGATGATATGATCTTATACCTAGAAAACCCTGAGAAATCGACGATACAGCTACTAGAGCTAATAAACAAATTTAGCAAAGTAGCGGGATACAAGGTTAATGCACATAAGTCAGTAATGTTTCTATATGCTAGAAATGAACAAACTGAAGAGACACTCAAGAAAAAGATACCATTTTCAATAGCAACTAAAAAAATCAAGTACCTAGGAATAAACTTAACCAAAGATGTAAAAGACCTATACAAAGAAAACTACATAACTCTACTAAAAGAAATAGAAGGGGACCTTAAAAGATGGAAAAATATTCCATGTTCATGGATAAGAAGACTAAATGTCATTAAGATGTCAATTGTACCCAAACTCATCTACAGATTCAATGCAATCCCAATCAAAATTCCAACAACCTACTTTGCAGACTTGGAAAAGCTAGTTATCAAATTTATTTGGAAAGGGAAGATGCCTCGAATTGCTAAAGACACTCTAAAAAAGAAAAACGAAGTGGGAGGACTTACACTCCCTGACTTTGAAGCTTATTATAAAGCCACAGTTGCCAAAACAGCATGGTACTGGCACAAAGATAGACATATAGATCAATGGGATCGAATTGAGAATTCGGAAATAGACCCTCAGATCTATGGCCGACTGATCTTTGATAAGGCCCCCAAAGTCACTGAACTGAGTCATAATGGTCTTTTCAACAAATGGGGCTGGGAGAGTTGGATATCCATATCCAAAAGAATGAAAGAGGACCCCTACCTCACCCCCTACACAAAAATTAACTCAAAATGGACCACAGATCTCAATATAAAAGAAAGTACCATAAAACTCCTAGAAGATAATGTAGGAAAACATCTTCAAGACCTTGTATTAGGAGGCCACTTCCTAGACTTTACACCCAAAGCACAAGCAACAAAAGAGAAAATAGATAAATGGGAACTCCTCAAGCTTAGAAGTTTCTGCACCACAAAGGAATTTCTCAAAAAGGTAAAGAGGCAGCCAACTCAATGGGAAAAAATTTTTGGAAACCATGTATCTGACAAAAGACTGATATCTTGCATATATAAAGAAATCCTACAACTCAATGACAATAGTACAGCCGGCCCAATTATAAAATGGGCAAAAGATATGAAAAGACAGTTCTTTGAAGAGGAAATACAAATGGCCAAGAAACACATGAAAAAATGTTCAGCTTCACTAGCTGTTAGAGAGATGCAAATTAAGACCACAATGAGATACCATCTAACACCGGTTAGAATGGCTGCCATTAAACAAACAGGAAACTACAAATGCTGAAGGGGATGTGGAGAAATTGGAACTCTTATTCACTGTTGGTGGGACTGTATAATGGTTCAGCCACTCTGGAAGTCAGTCTGGCAGCTCCTTAGAAAACTAGATATAGAGTTACCATTCGACCCAGCGATTGCACTTCTCGGTATATACCCGGAAGATCGGAAAGCAGTGACACGAACAGATATCTGCACGCCAATGTTCATAGCAGCATTATTCACAATTGCCAAAAGATGGAAACAACCCAAATGTCCTTCAACAGATGAGTGGATAAATAAAATGTGGTATATACACACGATGGAATACTACGCGGCAGTAAGAAGGAACGATCTTGTGAAACATATGACAACATGGATGAACCTTGAAGACATAATGCTAAGCGAAATAAGCCAGGCACAAAAAGAGAAATATTATATGCTACCACTAATGTGAACTTTGAAAAATATAAAACAAATGGCTTATAATGTAGAATGTAGGGGACTAGCAATAGAGAGCAATTAAGGAAGGGGGAACAATAATCCAAGAAGAATAGATAAGCTATTTAATGTTCTGGGGATGCCCAGGAATGACTATGGTCTATTAATTTCTGATGGTTATAGTAGGAGCAAGTTCACAGAAATGTTGCTATATTAGGTAACTTTCTTGGGGTAAAGTAGGAACATGTTGGAACTTAAGCAGTTATCTTAGGTTAGTTGTCTTTTTCTTACTCCCTTGTTATGGTCTCTTTAAAATGTTCTTTTATTGTATGTTTGTTTTCTTTTTAACTTTTTTTTCATACAGTTGATTTAAAAAAGAAGGGAAAGTTAAAAAAAAAACAAAGAAAAAAAAACAAGGAGAAAAAAAAAAAAGATGCAGTGCCCCCTTGAGGAGCCTGTGGAGAATGCAGGGGTATTCGCCTATCCCACCTCCATGGTTGCTAACATGACCACAGACATAGGGGACTGGTGGTTTGATGGGTTGAGCCCTCTACCACAGGTTTTACCCTTGGGAAGATGGTTGCCGCAAAGGAGAGGCTAGGCCTCCCTATGGTTGTGCCTAAGAGCCTCCTCCCGAATGCCTCTTTGTTGCTCAGATGTGGCCCTGTCTCTCTAGCTAAGCCAACTTGAAAGGTGAAATCACTGCCCTCCCCCCTACGTGGGATCAGACACCCAGGGGAGTGAATCTCCCTGGCAACGTGGAATACGACTCCCGGGGATGAATGTAGACCTGGCATCGTGGGATGGAGAACATCTTCTTGACCAAAAGGGGGATGTGAAAGGAAATGAAATAAGCTTCAGTGGCAGAGAGAATCCAAAAGGAGCTGAGAGGTCACTCTGGTGGGCACTCTTACGCACACTTTAGACAACCCTTTTTAGGTTCTAAAGAATTGGGGTAGCTGGTGGTGGATACCTGAAACTATCAAACTACAACCCAGAACCCATGAATCTCGAAGACAGTTGTTTAAAAATGTAGCTTATGAGGGGTGACAAGGGGATTGGGAAAGCCATAAGGACCACACTCCACTTTGTCTAGTTTATGGATGGATGAGTAGAAAAATAGGGAAAGGAAACAAACAGAAAAAGGTACCCAGTGTTCTTTTTTACTTCAATTGCTCTTTTTCACTCTAATTATTATTCTTGTTATTCTTGTGTGTGTGCTAATGAAGGTGTCAGGGATTGATTTGGGTGATGAATGTACAACTATGTAATGGTACTGTGAACAATCGAAAGTACGATTTGTTTTGTACGACTGCGTGGTATATGAATATATCTCAATAAAATGAAGATTAAAAAAAAAAAAAAAATAATGCTGAGCAAAATAAGCCAGGCACAAAAAGAGAGATATTGTATGTTACCACTAATGTGAATTCTGTGAAAAATGCACAATGTTTTATACTGTAGAATGTAGGGGACCTAGAGATACCAATTAGTGGAGTGGGAATGATAATCTAGTAAGAACAGATAAACTATGGAGGGTAATCTCAATGTTATGGGAATGCTCAGGAATGATTATGGTTTGTAAACTTTCTTGGATATAGGAAGATCATGTTGGAAGCAATAGAGTTATTTTAGGTTTTTTTTTTCTCTTATTCCTTTGTTTTCTTAGGGGTTGTTAATTTTCTTGGGGTATGGTAGGAACATGTTGGAAGCAATGTAGTTATTTTAGATTATTTGTTTTTCTTACTCCTCTGTTTGGACATGGTTTATTAATTTTCTTGGGGTATGGTAGGAACATATTGGAAGCAAAGTAGTTATTTTAGGTTATTTGTTTTCCTTAATCCATTGCTTTGTTTGAAATGTTGTGGGGTTTTTTTGGTTGTTGTTTGCCTGTTTGTTTTTAATTTTTTGATAAACAAAAGTTAAAAAATTGAAAAAAAAATCAGTAGAAAAATGGGAGTAAAAACTAAATGACAAATAGGGTGGGATGGGGGGATGGTTTGGGTATTCTCTTTTCACTTTTATTTTTTATTCTTATTCTTTCTGATGTAAGGAAAATGTTCAGAAATAGATTGTGGTGATGAACGCATAACTATATGATCATACTGTGAACAGTTGATTGTATACCATGGATGACTGTATGGTTTGTGAATATATATCAATAAAACTGAATTAAAAAAAAATAAATGGAATGTTAGGTCTGTAGCCCTGTGCAAATCAAAAAAAAAAAAAAATAAATTTGGGTATACCGCTATTCCAAAAATAAACAATAATATTGAGAGAAAGTAAAGAAGACCCAAATAGATGGACAGGTATAGCTGTTCAACGTTGTAAAAATAATCCATCTCAAAGTAATCTACTGAGTCAATAAATGCCAATTAAAATTCCAGCTCAATTATTTTTCACAGACTTTGAACTAGAAGATTTGAAAATTCAAAAGACCAAGAATAGTCAAAAACAACTTTAAGAAGAACAAAGATAGGGAACTTAAATATTACCAAATAGCACAATGTACTTTTATAAAGCTCTAGCAATTGATTCAATGTGGTATTGGGGTAATGATAGACAAACTCAACTGAAGAAACAGAATAGATGCCCAGAAACAGGTCCACACTTATATGATCATTAGATTCATGACACTGTTGACACCATGTTGCAGTTGGAAATACATAGTCTTTTCAGTAAGTGATTCTGGTTGTATCCTGACCCTCTACCTCACATCATACACCAAAATTTATTCCACATGGATTGCAGATTTAAATGAGAAAGATAAACAAAAATCCTTTAGTGGAAAATATAGAACACTATTTTGATCTTAAAAAAGAAAAATAAAAGAAAAATGGAACAATATTAAAATTACAAATTTTTGTCATCAAAAGCAGTATGAAGAAAGAGAAAATGAAACCCACAGAGTGTGAGAAGATATTTGAAATAAATATGTATTTATATCCAGAATATTTAAATATATCCTACAAATCAATAAGAAAAAGCCCACTCAATTTAAAAAAAAGAGTGAAAATTTGAACAGATCTTTCAACAAAAGGGTATCCAATGGCCAATAAACACATGAAAAGGTGCTCAATTTTATTATTCATTAGAGAAATACAAATTGAAACTACAATGCAGTAACTCTACTTACATATCAGAATGGTTAACATGAAAATTCAGGAAAGTAGAAACTGCTGATGAGGTTGTGAATCAACTAGAATCCTCTTATGATGCAGGTGGGAGCGTAAATTGGTAAATTGCTACAATCACATTGGAAAACTGTTTGGCAGTACTCTCTAAGGCTGAGCATATGTATACCTTTGACTCAGCAATTCTAGATATGTTCATGAAAAGACATGGCCAAGAAAGGGAAACTAAAACACATATCAACAGAAGAGTAGATTGATATTAGCATGAATGATATGAAGTTGTTGGCTTTGTAGGTCAAATAGTTCAAATATTGGCAATATCATATTTTTTCAACCTATATTTTATGGTATACCAACACAATTCATACTATACAGCAATGAAAATCAAGATCCACAACTACTTGCAACAACATAGATGAAACTTAGAAATGTGAAGTTTAGGAAAGGAAGTCATACATGAGAGAGTATATATTGAATAATTCCATTTCAATGAAATACAAAAAAAAAACAAGAAAAAGAAAAACATTTAAAACTCAACTGAGCTGTTAAAAGTAAGAATAGTTGTTATGTTATCCTTGTTGGGAGATAGTAATGGAAGGAAATATGAATGGGGCATATGGGGTGAAGAGGTGCTGGTAATGAGTTGATTCTTGATCAAAATGCTGATTGTGCAGAAGTGATCAGTTTGTGAAGATTTATTGAGTGGTACACTTACGGTTGTGTACTTTTCTGTATGACTATTATATTTAAAAAGGAGTTAAGTCAAACAGCAGATACAGGAAAATGTGAAAATTATTACTAATATATTGTTCTGTATATTTTCCATTAAAAAATTATGTCTTAATCATTGAATCAAATCTTCACTATCTTCTATACAATTAGAGTGGGGATCTTTTAATTTTTTTGCACTACACAGTTTATTGTCTCCATTGCCATTTGGCCAAAGATATTTTCTAAGGTCTATCATTGAAAGCTGTGAACTATTAATGCCCAAGGGATCCAAAATGGACTGTATTATCTGATCAGTTCATCTGATGGGTGAATTTGTCTGGATGGTTAATGGGGAGAAGTGTATGTTCCACATCCAGTTCTGCAAGGTAGGAGTTTCTAAACCTCTGGCCCAGAATGTGATTTTTGCTCCTGCCCCCAACACACACTTTGTTGTCTGTTCACCTGGTCCTGGAGTGTGGTGCTACCAAGGAACTCCCAGGGAATGCTAATGAGCCAGGAAACTTTAGTGCAGTCAGTTCTGCTATAATGCTTGTTTTGAAAAAAACAAAAACAAAAACAAAAACAAACCAGATTTGTTCTAACACAATTGACATTGGGGAACAATTTAAGCAAAATGCAAATTTTAATTTTTGGGTTGGCATCTGTGATTTCATCTGGGAGAAACACTAGGTAAACACAGAAAACTGCACCTAGCTGAGACAACTGCTTAGGAAAACATACACATGCACACATGCCAAATATCTCCCTATAACGTTGGTTCACTGTGTATTAGGAGACATGCCCACCTGCATCTGGTGTTCCAACTTACTGTCCAATTTCAGATAACCCTCCTTGCACCACTTCACAATAACTCACAAGCTGCAACCATTACTCTGCCCCAAAGCAAATTTCAGGTCTTTTTCCAAGTGTCATCTTTACTGTAATAATTATGTATTTCTTAGCCACTTAACATGTGTAAAGCTGTCACCATTTTTATTAGATTTTTATCTTTTTATATATGTGTTATTGATGAAGAATTTGATTGTTGTCCCTGCATTTCCCCCATAAGCCCTCTGGTTTTTATTGTGAAATTTTGCATAGTGTAGTGAGGTTTAGAATGTATACATTGCACCATAGCAGATCTGCCTGCACATAAAATTCACCAATAGCCTCAAAAATTCATCTCATGGGAACTGAACAAAGTGAGGCTTTGGACCCACATTAGAAATAAAATAAGAAACTAGAAGTTATTAGGCATTATGACACTGTACCCATATTCATATGTATTCAGGGATTCTTTTATTCTTGGAGCATATTTTAATTATTATTTAGCATTGCTGTCTATAAAAAAAACATTAAAAATGTTAAAAAAATTATTGGCTTTCTGCACCCAGCTGAAACCCACCTGCATCATTCTATTTATCAAATAGACATAGATGGTGTTAAAACCATTGAAGCTCAACTAGTCATCACACCACTTCTGGAAAGAGCTTCCCCCTTTCCTTTGGTAGTGGTGCAATGTTGCAGCCTGCGGTTAGTGTGGAAGGTTAGTGTGGAAGTTTGTGATGTGGGGTTTAGACACATCTCTTCTCTGAGGACTACACAGAAATACAAATAAAGAATATACTCTCATAGGCACAAAACGGTTGTTTTAAGCCAGTGATGCAAAACTTGAGTGCTTTGGGAAGGATACATGTATGTTTTTAATGAGGTATTTGGCAAATACCCATTTGTGATGAACACATTCTCTATAATATGAGCTGTTTACTGTCATCTGATGGGAATATGATGAGGATGAGCAAAACGTTTAGAACAAATTTTATGTAACATTGATTGCCATAAAAAAAGGCCTGTCTTATAAAAAACAATGCCTGCACCCTGAGCTCCTTCTCCTGACAGTGAACAACAATAACTAGACACAACATTAAAAAGGAGCTTGGGGAGCTCTAGTGCTGACAGCTTATGCATCCAATTACTGAGATGTCACCAGAAATATGATTGTGTTGCAGGGAGGGTGAAGGTGGGTGGGTAGTGAGATAACAGGCCTAAAACAAAGGGTAACATTGTCTCTTTCTATCTGGATCACAGCTCTCTGTATCACGAGGGAATCTGCAATGCTCATTAACCCTTTGCCTAGTTGATGTAAGAGACATTGCGGTGTTGCTAAATTAGGCATTGTCACTTGATCTGAAATGTAACAATGATTTTTATCGAGTTTTGCATTGGTTTGGTTTGGGTTTTAGTGTTCATGGAAAACATTTTATATTTTAAATCATTTGATTCAATTTGATGAAATCCCTCCCTGTTCCTTCAGGATACTTATAGGAATGGTAGGATTAAGTGCGGTTTTCTGACTCATCCCTTTCAACTTTGGAAAATACAAGAAGAAAGCAGACACGGAGCTGTGGAGAGCACAGCCAGCCTCCCTGCCCCTGTGAGGTGGCAGCCGGGTTTTTGCATCCCTCAGGGTTCCATAGAGGCTCTTGGATTCACCTTAGCAAAACTATGGCAGGCTGGCTTTCATTCCCAGAGAATAAGAGTCAATTAAATGGACTTTTAAAAAATTAGGCCTGTATTAGGAGACCCAGGATTGCTGAAAGACTGCTTTCGTGAACCGTGGGGGCGAAAGAATGGAAATTCTGTGGGTCTTCTCCTGTCGTACCATATTCTTTCGAATTGACTGCAGAGATGTTCCAGAAGAAATGCGGGCAAGGTTTTCCTCTATGCCTGTGGCAAGGCTGTGTACTTCTAAAATTCAAATGACAGCTTAGTTAGGGTAACTATAAGCAGAGTTTCCAGATTACTTCTTTAACCCATACACCATAAGTTCCTCTACTGTCTGCTGAGGCCTGGGATAAGCACTGAAAAAAAGGACAAATAGAGCATGTTCCTCTTCTGAAGGAGCATGCAGTCTAGTGGAGGGTGACAGGAGAACAAGGAAGGGACCTCAAGTGTGGTGGGGACTCCAGAAGTCAGGTGTGGGGGAGGGGGGAGAGAAATCTTATCTCATGGAACAGGGGTCTTTAGCCTCTTTTGTCCCATGGACCTGTTGCCAAGATTAAATTTTGATGCTTCTGATTTCAAGCAAATACTCATCAAAAATATTTAATTACATGTATAATTGAATGTGATAATATTTAGACCATAAGACAGATTATGGAGTCATATTTACTGCCCTAATTCATGAGTATATGAAAAGGAAATTACTGTATGTTGTTCTAAGTTACTCTGAAAATGGCAAAGATGGTATAAAAAGAACCCAGAACTCCAGATCTAGCCTTAGCTATACAACTAACTAGCTGTGTGATCTTGGCCAAGTCGCTTAACTTTGCCCTCAGTTTCCCATATATAAAGTGAGGAGGTTCCCTCATTCTCTATTTAAATGATTACACAAAAACTCAAAATAAAGCTTGAAACTAGGAAAAATATCAAAAAAGTAAATTGTTAAAACTATTTTTCTGTGACTAAGCAGACTATAGACGAACTGGATGGAATCTGGACCTCCCTTGAAATTCAAACCAAATCGGAAGCCAGATGGTTGTTACCCATAATCTCCATGTGAGATGACTCTCAGGAAGTCCATCTGCTTGAATTCCCCCAGTTTCCACATGGGGAGTTATGAACCCTAGATATTCAAAACATGGTGAATCATTTTATTTTCTCTTTTCTCATAAGTGCCAAAGAAAATTTCTTCTGAGGAATATAAAGAATCTACATTCTGGTATCCTGGGAGTATGCCATAAATTGTCCTTCTCATGAATATCTGTAGAAGACTCAGAAAAGTACAAGGTAAAATTGTGAATTTTATCAATTAAATTCTATTACTCACCACAGCTGTTCAAGACTTCTAACCATCATTGTTAAAATCAACTCTCCATTTCTAGTTTCTTCCCCTGTTCAATTCATTTACAATGCACTATCAGATTAATCTTTTAAAGCAGCTCTGTCCAACAGAGCCCTCTGTGCTGATAGAAATATTCAATATGTTTTGTCCAACATAAAAGCTATTGCTATTGAGCACTACTGAGCATTTAAAAATGGCCAATGTAATTGAGTGACTGAATTTTTCATTTCATTTAATTTTAATTAATTTAAATTTAAACTTAAGTAGCCAAATATGCTTACGGCTTCTGTATTGAACAGTGAAGTTCTAAATAGCCTTGACTATGTTCTTCTCTACTCAAAACTTTCTATAGCTCCCCTCTGCATGGAATGTTTAAAGCTGGCATTCGAGAACTTTGATAAACTGTTCTCAGACTATCGTTTAGACTTAGTTATTTTCATGTAATCTACATTCCATCCAAACTGAAATATTCCCTATTCTCAAACCTATTTCCTGTTTTCTAGTACCACCTTTTATTTATTCTGCTTCTTTTTGAAGACAATGACATTTTCTTCATTTATCTAATTATATCTGATTTTGAAATGGTTCTACTCAGTTTTCCCTACCTCTCTAACATCTCTTCTCATTCACATTAGTAAGTATCTTTCAAGTTCATGAAATTCCATCAATTTTTGTTTTGATATTTATTACATTTTACTATACATTTTAATTATTTATATACATATTAAGCATGCTACTTAATAGTAATCTTCCTGATAGTGTTGTTCATGTCTGATTTAACTATGTATCCTTCCTGGCTTCCTCCACATAGAAGGAATATAAAATAATTACCAAGCAAAAGTCAATAATATTAGGTGTTAATTCCAGTTACTGGACTTACTCTGTGTAATTGATTAGCACAATGCCAGGAACATAGCAAGTGCTCCAGTGAATTCTAGCTATCTTCATAAGATACTGTGAACCAACGTTTTGCTGCGGATTCAAGTTCAGAATTTTTACAGGCAGGTTGTCATAAATTACTTCGATGCTTAAGCAAAAGATCTATACTTTTATTGAAGGAAGAACAAAATCAGCAAGTATCTTACTCCCCTAGACTGAATGTTGTAGAAAGAAGCTTGTTCTCTCTTACAGTGGAAATTCTTGATCTACACCATCTCTCTCCCCATCACTGAACAGTGGAGTTTGGGGGCAGGATGTCAAGAAAGACTCAAAACAGCTCCAGGGCAGGACAAACAGCAGGTCAGCCAGGGAGCTATTCTAAGGAGAAGGTGCATGTCCAGGGAAAACATGTGATTTCCTGCCCATGGCAGGTGTTCCCATGCCAAAACTGACTCTGCAAAATGGTTGAATGGTTTGTTTTCTTTGGCCCGGGGCTTGAATGGACTTACAAAGATACATAGGTAAGAATGGAAGATTGCAGATTTAAAAAAAAGTTGCCCTTCTCAGCGTTTGAGAGAATTCTTTGTTCTCTGCTTTTGGACTCCACTTTTTGGGTTGATTATTTAGGTGACTTTTTCACAATAACTGCAATCAAATATTTTCAAAACAGTAAAGGAGAGAATTTTAAAGATTTTGCTCAAAGATGTAAAATTTTAGTAAAAAGTCAGCAGTTCTGTTTACATAAACAAATTCTTGATTAAAAATATTTCTAAGGAAGTTGTGTTACTTTTATCTGCAAAAATTTCTTGAACTACCTTCTAACACCACGTTTAGCTAGGGATAGCAGCTTATCTGTTTTAATGAATTAATAAAATATAAATAATCCAGGTCTGAATCCCAGCTTGCTGTATACTTACTGTGTAACTGATTTTCTTATTTGCAAAACAGGAAAAAGAATGCTTAGTCTATAGGGTTGTTTGAAGGATTAAATAAAATAATTTACACAATTCACTTAGTGTGGTTTCTGGCATATAGAAAGGACTTCATAAAGTTAGCTGCTACCACTGTTTTTAAGAATAGAGATAATATGATGCAAATAGCATTGGCTTCAGAGTCATCTCCTTCGAGATCTGAATCTGCACTGAGCCACTTAATAAACTTCACGATCCTCCACAACCTTCTTAACTTCTCTGTTCCAAATTTCCTCATTTATAAAATAAGATAATGACAATAATTCTCACATCACAAGAATGTGCTTACATTTTAATTGAATAAGATAAAAGTACTTTGCCCAGTACCTGGTGATTAAAGGAGAAACCCTATATGGTTTGTACTAAAACAAATACTGTAAAATATTTTAAGACTAGTTCCTTCTCTGATTGGGCTCTTTGTAACCTTGATTATACTATTTCTTAAACCTTTTATTTGGAAATAATTTAAAACTTCTGGAAAAGTTGCAATGTTTGTAAAAAGAACTCCCATAGACACTTTACTCAGATTCATCAATTGTGATTTTACTCCCTTTGCTTTATAATTTGGGCTCTCCCTATATAATACACATCTACATGGTGTATGTTTGTGTGTGTGTATGTATGTATTGTTTTTTAGCAATCCATCACCCCCTTTAATCCATAAATTCTTCAGTGTGTATTTCCCAAGAATATGGACATTCTTTTACATAACCACAGTACAGATATTAACCTCAGAAAATGTGACTTTGATACATTTGCCTAATCTTTATCCATACTCCAATTTTGTCAATTGACTCAGTTTTTATCTTTTATAGCATATTTTTCTTTCTGTATTGGTCTAATCCTAAATCACTATTGCATACAGTTCTCATGTCTCTTTAGTTGCCTTTAATCTGAGACCATTCTTTGCTTTTCTTTGTCTTTCATGACATTAATGTAGGTGAATACCTCTTAATAGTTATCTGAGCCTAAAATCAAACTTTGTGGTAGGCAGCTTCTAAAATGACTCCCAATGATCCTGACCTTCTGAATTTTGTGCGCTTGTGCAGTATCTTCCCCATCAGTGTGGGCTGGTCTCAGTGACTTGCTTCTGACCAACAGAATATGGCTGCTAAAATGATGGTATGTCATTTCCAAGGTTAGTTTACACAAAGCCTATGACCTCCGTCTCATTCTCTCTCTCTCTCTCACTTGCTCTCTCTCACTTGCTCACTCTTGTGCTCACTCTCGTGCTCACTCTCTCTCCCTCTCTTTCACAGAGCCCTTTCTCTGGGGGAAGCAAGCTGCCATGTTGGTAGAGCTGCTCGATGGAGAAGCTCGTGTGAGAAGAAACTGATGTCTGCAACCAACAGCCAGGGAGGACCTGGTCCTGCCACCAGCCACGAAGTGAGCTGGGGAGTGGGTCCCCTCTGTCCAACACCTAGATGGCATCGTTTTGAGGAATGCTGAGCCAGAGGCATCCAACTAAGCCATGCCCAGATTCCTGACCCAAAGAAACTGTGAAATGAAAGACTTCATTTTTTTGTCTCTCTGTTTTGGGGTGAGTTATTATGCAGCAATAGATAACCAGTAGCAAATCCATTTTATGTAAAAGTATATTAATTTTGCAAGATTTTTTTTTCAATTTTGAGATATATTCACACACCACACAAATCATCCAAAGTATGACAGTACTGGCTCACAGTAGTATCACATAGTTGTGCATAAATCCCCATGACCAATTTTAGAACATTTTCACTACTCCAGGACAGAAATAAAAATAAAAAATACAACCCAAATCCTCTCATAGCCCTTATCTACCCTATAGTTGATCCATAGCATTCGTGTAGAAAATTGCTATTGTTAATGGAAGAATATTAAAATATTACTTTTAGTAGTTTTCAATAGCTATGTTTTTCCCATATAACCTTCTTTTTTTTTACATTTGTAGTCATTCATGCAAGAACTTATTTATATTTGTAGTGTTAATCAGTGAGAAACATGACTTTAAATGACACTTTCAATCAAATTCACCCATAATATGGCACTATTACTTATAATCCCAATAACGAGCTACTGTCACCTCTATCCATTCCCAAATATTTAAGTTCAACCCTGTTAATAATTCTGTACATATTAGGTAACCTCTCCTTCTTCTCTAGCTTTTGTCTGTCTCTAGGTACCCTATATTCTACCTTTTAAGACTCAGAGTTTACATGTTCTAATTAGTTCATGTTAGTAAAATCATACTATCTGTCCTTTTGTGTCTGGCTTATTTCACTCAGCATTATGTCCTCAAGGTTCGTTCATGTTGTCACATTCTTCAAGACCTCATTCCTTCTTACTATTACATATTCCATTGTATGTATATACCACATTTTGTTTATCCACTCATCTGTTGATGGACTGTTGGATTATTTCCATCTTTTGGGAATTGTGAATAATGCCACTATGAACATCAGTGTGCAAATGTCTGTATGTGTCCCTGCTTTCAGATCTAGGTATATACTGAGTAGCTAAGTTGCTGGGTCATATGGCAACTCAATATTTAGTTTTCAAGAAACTGACAAACTGTCTTTCACAGTGGCGGTACCATTTTATATTCCCACCAGCAATGAATAAGTATTCCTGTTTCTCCACATCCTCTCCACCATTTGTGGTTTCCTATTTGTTTAATAGCAGCCATTATTGGTGTGTGGTGATATCTTGTTGTGGTTTTGATTTGCATTTCCCTGGTAGTTAAAGATTAACATCTTTTCATGTGCTTTTTAGCCATTTGTTTCCACTTTGTAAAAATGCCTATTCATTCCTTTTGCACATTTTATGATTGGTTTTTTGTCTTTTTATTGTTGACTTGTAGGATTTCTTTATATACACTTGATATCAAACTCTTATCAGATATAAGGTTACCAAATATTTTCTCCCATTGAATTGGCTGCCTCTTCACCTTTTTGACAAAGTCCTTTGATGCACAGAGTTTTCAGTCTTGAGGAGTTCCCATTTATCTATAGATGCCTGGAAAAAACCCCACTTGGTCATGGTGTACAATTATTTTAATGTGCCGTTGGATTTGATTTGCAAGTATTTTGTTGAGAAATTTTGCATCTATATTCATTAGAGAGATTAATCTGTAGCTTTCCTTTCTTGTCATATCTTTATCATGTTTTGATATTACAGTGATGTTTACTTCACAGAATGAATTAGATGGTGTTCACTTTTCTTCAATTTTCTGGAAGAGTTTGAACAGGAATGGCATTAGTTCTTCCTGGAATGTTTGGTAAAGTTCCCCTGTGAAGCCATCTGGTCCTGGACTTTTCTTTGTAGGGAGGCTTTTGATGACTGATTGAATCTCTTTACTTGTGATTGGTTTGTTCAGGCTTTCTATTTCTTCTAGATTCAGTATGGGTTGTTCGTATGTTTCTAAGAAATTGTCCATTTCATCTAAGTTGCCTTGTTTGTTGGCATATGGTTGTTCATAGTTTTATCTTATGATTTTTTTTTTCTTTGTGGTCCATGGTAATGTCCACCATCTCATTTCTGATTTTATTTGTTTGCATCTTCCCTCTCTTTGACTTTGTCAGTCTAGCTAAGGGTTTGTCAATCTTTTTGATCTTCTCAAAGAACAAACTTTTGGGTTATTGATTCTTTCTATTGTATTTTTTGTTCTCTGATTCATTTATTTCCACTTTAATCTTTGTTATTTCTTTTTTTCTGTTTGCTTCAGGGTTAGTTTGCTGCTCTTTCTCTAGTTTCTTCAGTTGTTCAGTTATGTTTTTGGTTTTAGCTTTTTCTTCCTTTTTAATGTAGGCATTCAGAGCTATAAATTTCCCTCTCAGTGCTGCCTTTGCTGCTTCTCCTAGGTTTTCATGTGTTGTATTCTTGTTTTCATTTGTCTCCAGATATTTACTAATTTCTCTTGCAGTTTCTTCTTTGACTCAGTGATTGTTTAAGAGTGTGTTGTTTAACTTCCATACATTTGTGAATGTTCCAGTTCTTCAGTGGTTATTGATTTCTAGCTTCATTCCATTATGATAAGAGAAAGTGCTTTGAATAATTTCAATCTTTTTAAAATTATTAAGACTGGTCTTTTTTTTCACACCAGCATATGATCTATCCTGTAGACTGCCCCATGAGCACTTGAGAAGAATGTATACCGAGGTGTTTTGGGGAGCAACAATCTATATATGTCGGTTAGGTCTAATTCTTTTATCATAATATTTAGTTTCTCTATTTCCTTATTGATCCTCTGTCTGGTTGTTCTATCTATAAAAGAGAGGGGTGTGTTGAAGTCTCCCACTATTACTATAGAAACGTCTATTGCTCTCTTACGTTTTACCAGTGTTTACCTCATGTACTTTGGAGCTCCTTTATTGGGTGCATAAACATTTATGATTGTAATTTCTTCTTTTTGAATCACCACTTTTATTAATATACAGTGTCCTTCCTCTAATAAGTCTTTAAATTTAAAGTATATTTTTTTCTGATATTAGTATAGCTACTCCAGCTTTCTTTTTGTTGCTACTTGAGTAGAATATCTTTTTCCATCTTTTAACTTTTAACCTAGTTGTATCTTTGGATCTAAGATGAGTCTCTTGTAAACACCATGTAGATGGATCATATTTTTTAATTCATTCTGCCAGTCTGTGTCTTTTAATTGGGGAGTTTAACCCATTAACATTCAAGTTATTACTGTAAAGGCAGTTCTTAATTAACCATCTTATTCTTTGGTTTTTATTTGTCAGATATATTTTTTCTCTCTTTTTTTATCCTTTAAGTTACCCTTACTAGTACTCTTCAGTTCTGTGCCCTCCTCCAGACTTCTCTCTCCCGTCTTTTTTTTTTTTTTCCAGCCAACAGAACTCCCCCTAGTATTTCTTGTTGTAGGGCAAATCTCTTCTTAACAAATTCTCTCAGCATTTGTTTATCTGTGAAACTTTTAAACTCTCCCTCACATTTGAAGGACAGCTTTGCAGGATAAATAATTCTTGGATGGCAATTTTACTCTTTCAGAATACTTTTTGCAAGATTTTAATCTATGCTGAAACTTATATGAATTCAACCACTTTATAAATCAGAGAAGACTGTATTTTTTCTGTTGAGAAATTCTTTGCCATTTGGGAAAATCTTATCAGTGTCAGCAAGGTGGCCCATGAAATACAGTAGCCAATACAATATCCTTGTATCAGCCTACCTTTGCATGTTCATAGTGATTCTACATACAGGTGTGAAAATCTAAGTAGCTTGTTAGGTTTCCCAGTGTAGTTGTGCCCGAAGGATTCATTTTAGATTCTGTGCATAGGTAAGTTACATTATGTTATATATTATGAATTTTTAAATGAAAGTAGAGCCAGTTGGGCCTATTAAAGAATGAGAAACACTTAACTTTGAGAGTTGGCTCACTGACAAAACCAATTGAGTATTTGCAGAGGTGTGAAGTGGTCTAGAGAGGAAAATGAGATTTTTTTCATCTGTTTGCTGTTGTTTCTATTCATTATCAGTGAAGATATGTGGCTTTTTTCTTAACTGAATGTTGTTGCCATAAAATATATGGATTCCATTTAAAGACTTTCACTTTCCATTTGGTTCCACCTGTGAAGCACTTGGGAGTTGATTTCAAAGTCAGTATATAGGAACAGGGCTGAGTGTGTTTGGTGGTTTTCCAAGAGATTCCCAGGTATAGCATCATGCCAAAGAAGGAAGAATTGTTCTCTGGTCAGAGCAAGGACCAAGCAAAGGGAGGGTGGAGCCAAGCTATTTGCTTCTCAAAGCTGGAAGGGCTAGACAGACTAAGTTGGAGATGCAGTGCATCTTGCAGGGTGTGGTGTAGATGCTCAGTTGGAAACATTGGGTCAGAGGCACTAGGGAATTAAAGTCCTTCAGCATTTCTTCTGGGCTGGGATGCTGATTATCCTTTAAGAGAAAAGGGCTTTCTCCCCACCTTGGTTGGACCTAGTTTCTCTCATGCTAAGATCTTAATTTGATGAAAAATTTCCCATAACGACATGTTTCCTCTTTTGGGATTAAGGGACCATGATGATGGTGAAATACTTTCCTTTGACACCAGGTTGATGGATGAGGTGCAGGAAAAACATGACCTTAAAGACCACTTCACACCTCTGCAAATACTCAGTTGGTTTTGTCAATAAGCCAACTCTCAAAGTAAAGAAAATTGAGATCTAGTTTTGTTCTGCTGAAACACTCAGAGCCCAAATACGAATATGATGGTTAATTTTATGTCTCAGACTTGGCTGGGTTATGGTGTCCAGTAGTTTGGACCAACATTAGCCTTGTTATTGCTGTGGAGATATTTTGTAGATGGCATTTAATATCTGCAATCAGTTGACTTTTAAGTGGGTGAGATTACCCTCCATAATGTGGGTAGGCCTCATCCAATCTAGTTGGAGGTTTTAAGAGTAAGAACTGAGGGTTCCAGGGATCACAAGAATTTCTGCTTCAAGACTTCAATATTAACTCTCACCAGAATTTCCAACCAGACAGCTTCTCATAAGAAATTCAGACTCAAGGCTTCAATACCACTCTTACTGAAATTTCCAGCCTCAGTCCTGCCCTACAGAATTTGGACTTGCTAGCTCCCACAATCATGTGAGACAATTCCTTATAATAAATCTCTTACACACACACACACACACACACACACACACACATGCACACACACACACAGTGTCGGTTGTTTCTCTGTAGAACCCTGAATACAATCACTAGAATATTTTCTGAAATTTTGCATAACTTTTATATGAGCTGTAATATTTTACATTCCCACCAACGTGTTAGGATTCCAACTTTTCATCAACACTTGTTATTGTCTGTCTTTTCTATTATAACCATCCTAACAGGTGTTAAATGCTGTCTTATACTCATTTTGATTTGTATTTCCCTTGATGACTAATTACATTTAGCATCTTTTTATGTGCTTATTGTTCTTATTGGTAATTTGTATATCTTCCTTGGAGAAATGCCTAACAGATCTTTTGCCCATTTTTAAAAAATTTAATTTTATTGAGATTGTTCACATACCATACCATTATCCAAAGATCCAAAATGCACAATCAGTTGCCCACAGTATCATCATACAGCTGTGCCTCCATCACCACAATTATTTTTTTCCAATTTTTAGAACATTGTCATTACTCCAGAAAAGAAATAAAGACAAAACAAAACAAAACAAAAAAGAAAACTAAAATCCTCCCATACCCCTAACCATCCCTTCTCCATTATTGATTTATAGTATTGGTATAATACATTTGTTACTATTGATGAAAGAATGTTAAAATACTACTAACTGTAGTACATAGTTTACAATAAGTATATTTTTTCCCTATATACCCCTCTATTATTAACTTCTAGTTATAGTGTCATACATTTGTTCTAGTTCATGAAAGACATTTCTAATATTTGTACAGTTAATCATGGAGATTGTCCACCACAAGATTCACTGTGTTATACATTCTCACCTTTTAACCTTCAACTTTCCTTCTGGTGACATATGTGACTCTAAGCTTCCCCTTTCCACCACATTCACATACCATTCAGCACTGTTAGTTATTCTCACAATAATGGGCTACTGTCACCTCTGTCCATTTCCAAACACTTAAGTTGAACTTAGTTGGACATTCTGCTCATTATAAGCAACCACTCCCCATTTTTTAACCTTGTTCTATATCCTGGTAACTTATATTTCATGTCTATGAGTTTACATATTATAATTAGTTCATATCGGTGAGACCATGCAATATTTGTCCTTATGTGTCTGACTTATTTCACTCAATGTAGTGCCCTCATGGTTTCTTCATCAATCCATGTTTTTTTAAGATGGTTTTGTTCACCCACCAGACTTTCCATCCTAAGTAAACAATCAATGGTTCCCTGTATAGTCATATATTTATGTATTCACCATCATCACCACTATCTATATAAGGACATTTCCAGTTCTTCCATAAAGAAGGAGGAAGAGTCAAAGAAGGTAGAGAGACAAAAGAAAAAGAAAAAAGAAAGAAAAGAAAACATGACAGCCAAAAAGCAGCAGAAGGAAAGATAGAGTTAACCTAAAGTGGAATAAAAGAGTCAGACAACATCACCAATGCCAAGAGTACCATACCCTTCCCTTATGTCCTCCTCTTAAAGGCATTTAGCTTTGGTATATTGCCTTTGTTACATTAAAGGAAGCACAATACAATGTTTCTGTTAACTATAGTCTCTAGTTTGCATGATTACATTTTTCCCCCAATACCACCCTATTTTTAACACCTTGCAAGGTTGACATTCATTTGTTCTCCCTCCTGTAAAAATATATTTGTACATTTTATCACAATTGTTGAGCACTCTAGGTTTCACTGAGTTTTACAGTCCCAATCTGTAACTTTTCTCTTTCCTTCTGGTGTCCTACATGTTCCTAACCTTCCTCTTTCAACCATACTCACAGTCATCTTTGTTCACTGTACTTACATTGCTGTGCTACCATCACCCAAAATTGTGTTCCAAACCTCTTGCTCCTGTCTTTTCCTATCTGTCTGTAGTGGTGTTCCCTTTAGTAGTTCCTACAGAGCAGGCATTTTGTTCACAAACTCTCAATGTCTGTTTGTCAGAGAATACTTTAAACACTCCCTCATATTTGAAGGACAGTTTTTCCAGATATAGGATTCTTGGTTGGCAGTTTTTCTCTTTCAGTATCTTAAATATACCACAACACTTCCTTCTTGCCTCCATGGTTTCTGCTGAGAAATCCACACATAGTCTTGTCAAGCTTCCTTTGTATGTGATGGGTTGCTTTTCTTTTGCTGATTGCAGGATTCTCTCTTTGTCTTTGATGTTAGATAATCTGATTTTTAAGTGTCTTGGCATAGATCTATTCAGATCTTTTCTGTTTGGGGTACGCTGCACTTTTTGGATCCCTAATTTCATGTCTTTCGTAAGAGATGGGAAATTTTCATTGATTATTTCCTCCATTATTGCTTCTGCCCCTTTTCCCTTTTCTTTTTCTGGGTCAACCATGACATGTATATTCATACATTTCATGTTGTCATTCAATTCCCTGAGCTGTTGCTCATATTTTTCCATTCTTTTCCCCATCTGTTGTTTTATGTGTAGGATTTCAGTTGTCTTGTTCTCCATTTCTTGAGTGTTTTCTTCTGCCTCTTGAGATCAGCCCTCTCCATTGTGTTTTACATCTCTTGTGTTATGCATTTCATTTCCATAGATTCTGCCTGTTGTTTATTCAAACTGTTCATTTTTACCTTATGTTTGCCAAGTGTTTTCTTTATAGCCTTCATGTCTTTTGTTATATCTTCCCTGAACTCATTGATTTGGTTTTTGATTTGATTTAGCATATTTCTTTGAAAGTCTTTAATAACTTGCTTCATTAAATTGAAACGATATCTCAACTGTATCTTGACTGAGGTGTATGTTTTTTCCTTTGACTGGGCCATATCTTCATTTTTCCTAGTATAGATTGTAGTTTTCCATTGTTTAGGAATCTGGTTTTCCTGGTTACCCCAGTCAGATTTTCCCAGACCAGAATGGGTTCAGGTCTCAGAATGGAGTTATATTCAGGGTATATCTAAGAGATTTTCCTGTGAGATCTCCAGTTGCCATGCTTTTCCTAACCTGCCCAGCAGGTGGCACCTGTCAGCCTGTCGCTCCCAACTGGTGTAAGGAGATGGGCCCCTTCAGTTTCTGTTTTGGCTGTTTTCTCCCAGGGTCTGGGGTCTGGCTTTGAAGGGAAAGTTGGGCACCACTTCCTTACTCTTAGGGAAGATACACCCCCTAGGGAGTTTTTATCTGCATTTGAATGTTCTCTCTGACTCTGTTACCTCCACCCCTGTCTAGGTCAGAGCACTTCAAACTGGAAATAGCTGTGGCTCTCTCTTCTGAACCCCTCAGGTTGAGACAGAGAAAAAGGTACAGAAAGCCCCCTTTTACAGCCAGTACACAGCCCCCAAGTTTCACTCACTGGCCAGAGATAACACCTGGCCTTCTGGCTCCCCTTCCAGGAACAGTTGAGTCTTCTGGTTCTTTAGGTCAGTCATTATGAAAAGCCTCTGTCTGCTTGTTGAGGGTTTGTAGATTGTATTCAGCAGTCCACATTTGTTAATTAAATCCCAGTTGGAGCTCGGTTAAGCTATATTCACTTGCTGGCAGATTGCTGCTTTCTACCACAGCACAGTGAGGTTTTGCAGCTAAGCCTGCTGTGGGGAGAAGGGGCTCCCAGCACAGTTCTGCAGTTTTTGCTTACAGATTTTATGCAGCAATTTCAGGCATTCCTCCCAATCCAGGTTGATGTGTGATGTGTGGACAGTCAGGTTGTCCCCCAGTAGTTATTCCAAATTATTTAGTTATTCATGATTGTTCATTAGTTGTTTCAGAGGAGTAACTAAAGTCCACTCCTCTCTCTTTTGCCCATTTTTAATTGGGCTATTTGTCTTTTTATTATTGAATTGTAAGACTTTTTAAAATATATTTTTATATGTTATATACTTTATATATTCTACATATGAGCCCCTTATTGGACATACGGTTTGCAAATGTTTTCTTCCATTCTGTAGGTTTTCTTTCCACTTTCTTAATAGTATCCCTTGAAATACAAAGATGTTAAAATTTGATGAAGTACAATTTATCTATTTATTCTTTCCTCACTTCTGCTTCTGGTGTCATATCTAATAAGCCATTTCCTAACTCAAGATCACAAAAATGTACTCTTAAGTACATTATAGATTTAGCCCTTACATTTAGGTCTATAATCCATTTCAAGTTAATGTTTGTATGTGATGTGAGTTAGGAGTTCAACTTCATTCTTTTACTCTGTTATTCCAGTGCTATTTGCTGAAAATACTACTCTTTCCCCAGTGAATGATCATGGTACTCTTGTCAAAAGTCAGCTGACCTGATCCCCTAGCGTATGTTGTCACAGACATTGGGACTGGCGGTTTGATGTGCTGAGCCCTCGAGCATGGGACTTGCCCTTATGAAGCTCATTACCACAAGGAGAGTCTAAACTTGCATGTAATGGTGCCTAAGAGTCTCCCCCTGGGTACCTCTTTGTTGCTCAGATGTGGCCCTCTTCTCTCTCTAACTGAGCCATCTCAACAGGTGAACTCGCTGCCCTCCCCCCTACGTGGGACCCGACTCCCAGGGTTGTGGATCTCCCTGGCAACGCAGAGTATGACTCCCGGGGATGAGTGTGGACCCGGCATCGTGGGACTGAGAGTATCTTCTTGACCAAAAGGGGGATGCAAAATGAGACGAAATAGTTTCAGTGGCTGAGAGATTCCAAATGGAGTCGAGAGGTCACTCTGGTGGACATTCTTATGCACTATATAGATAACACCTCTTAGGCTTTAATGTATTGGAATAGCTAGAAGTAAATACCTGAAACTACCAAACTCCAACCCAGCAGTCTGGACTCCTGAAGACAATTATATAATAATGTAGATTACAAGGGGTGACAGTGTGATTGTGAAGACCTTGTGGATCACACCCCCTTTATCTATTGTATGGATGAGTGGAGGAATGGGGATAAAAACTAAAGGACAAATGGGGTGGGATGGGGGGATGATTTGGGTGTTTTTTTTCACTTTTATTTTTTATTCTTGTTCTGGTTCTTTCTGATGTAAGGAAAATGTTCAGAGATAGACTGTGGTGATGAACGCATAACTATGTTATCATACTGTGGACAGTGGATTGTATATCATGGATGATTGTATGGTGTGTGAATGTATTTCAATAAAACTGAATTTAATTAAAAAAAAAAAAGTCAGCTGACCATAAATGCAAGTGTTTATTTCTGCTCTCAATTCAATTCCATTGATCATATTGTATATCTCTCCTTATGCCTGTACCACAGTGCCTTGATTATGTAACTTTGTAGTAAGTGTTGAAACTGAGAAGTATGACCCTCCTACTTCAGTTCTTTTTCAAGATTGTTTTCAATATTTTGAGTCTCTTGCATTTTCAAATGGATTTTAGGTTTAATGTAGCAAATTCTGCAATAAAGAGGCAGCTGGCATTTTGACAGGGATTGTGTAAAATCTGTAGATCAATTTGGGGAGTATTGGAATTTTAACAACATTAGCCTTCCAATGCATGAACAGGGAATGTCTTTCCATTTATTTAGGTCTTCTAGTGTATAGGAATAAAATTTATTTTTCTATTTGGTCTTCTATCCTTCAAATTTGCTAAACTCTTTTATTATAGTATGTTCTAGTGATTTCTTAAGATTTTCTATATAAAGATTATATCATCTTTGATTGAAGATAGTTTTACTTCTTCCTTTCCAATCTCAATGACTTTTGCTTATTTTTCTTGATTACTTTCCCTGGCTGGAATGTCCAGTAAAAATGATGACAGGCATGGCCAGAGTCTAACTTCCATATCTTGTCCCTGACCTTAAGAAAAGCATTGAGTTTGATGTTAGCTGTGGGTTTTTCATAGATGCTCTTAAACAAGTTAGGAAAATTCCTTTCTATTCCTCATGAGGCAGGATAGAATAGGGCATCAAGGCTGTGGTCCCTGGTCTATTCGGCTTTGAAAGAGTTAATGCAGAGCTGCAAACTTGAGCTGCAAACTTCATGGGACAAAAATTTCCCCTTAAGCTCTGAAGCCTCCCAAACCATAAAAGTTTGTAAAATCATAGGCCCAAAGCAAATTAGTAGTTAATGACAGAAAGCATGGGGTCATAATGGTTGTTAAACATCTGCCCAAGACAAATTTTGGATATGTGATGGCAGGCCACAAATTCTGTTAAGCTGTCTCTTCCTAGAACAAAGAAGACACCTAGTATTCACAGGCTGGGATAAAAAAATCACTGGAAGACTTCCCTGTATAACAAGCCAACCCTCTCCCATTCAGGGAGTGCTTCTGTCTTGAACACGTCCATGTTATCTCTTTAACATGTACTTGTTCTCTCTTTTTAAAATAAGCTTTACTACTTATTCCTGCTGGCCCATCTCATCTCTGAATTCTTTCCATGGTGAGAGTCCTGAACCTGGAATGGGGTTCTGCCTGGCACTGTTGCCAGCAGACTGCCAGTTAACATTTACATTTTTATCATGAAAGGATGTTGTGTTGGATTTTATAAAATGCTTTTTAGTGTCTATTGGCATGATTATGTGATTTGTCTTTTATTCCATTGATATGGTACATTACATTAGTTGTTTTTTGGGGAGTTAAACTAACTTTAATTCCTGGGATAGTTCCCTCCTAGTCATGGTTTAAAATCTTTTTTCTATGTTTTTAGGTAGTTTTCCTAGTATTTTGTTGGGGATGTTTGCATCTATAGTCATAAGAAATATTGATCTGTAGTCTTATTGTGATGTCTTTGTCTGATATTTACATCAGGATGATACTACCCTCACAGAATGATATAATAAATATTCCCTCTTATTCTGTTTCTTTGACGAGTTTGTGAAGAATTGGTGTTCTTTTATATTTGGTTGAACTTGCCAGAGAAATCATCTGGGCCTGGGCTTTTCTTTATGGAAAATATTTAACCTCTTTACTTTTTAGGTCTATTTATATTTTTAATTTCTTCTTGAGTCAGTTTTGATAGTTTGTGTCTTCTAGGAAGTGTTCCACTTGATGTAGGTTATATAGGTTGCTGTTAATAGTATTCCCTTATAATCTTATTTACCTCTCTTAGCTTGCTTCTTTCATTCCTGACTTTACTAATTTGAATTTTCTTTTTTCCTTTCTTGCTTTTTCAATATTGCTGATCTTTTCAAAGAACAACTTTAGAATTCCTTGATTTTTCTATTGTTTTTCTATTCTCTATTTCATTAATTTCTACTGTGATTACTTTATTATTCCTTCCTTCTATTTGCTTTAGGTTTAGCTTGCTATTCTTTCTTCCAGGGTCCTAAGGTCAAAGGTTAGGGTATTGTGTGTGATCTTTCTTCTTTTGTAATTAATAGGAATTTACCACTATAAATTTCTCTCTTAGTATTGCTTAAGAAGTATCTGTTAAGTTTTGGTATGCTGTGAATTCATTTTATTTGTCTCAAAATATTTTATAGTTTCTCTTGTGATTTCTTCTTTGACCCAGTAGGTGTGTGTTTAAGAGTGTGTAATGTAATTTTCACATTTGCGTATTTCCCAAATTTTCTTTGTCATTGATTTCAAATTTCATTTCTTGTGGTGGGAAATCATAATTTTTGTAATTTCAATCCTTTTAAATTTATTGAGGTTTATTTCATGGTGTAGCACATGTTCTACTTTGTAAAATGTTTCATGTGCATTTAAGAAGAATGTGTATTCTGTTTTTTTTGCGGGGGAGGGGAAGATGGTGGCCTGTTCTCTATACGTCTGTTAGGTTTAGTTGTTTTATAATATTGTTTAAGTCTTCCATTTCCTTGAACAATATCATAAACCCACTAGTTGCTCTTTCCATTATTGAAGGTGGAGTATTGAAGTCTCCAAATATTGTTATTTAATAATCTATTATTCCATTCAATTCTGTCAGTATTTGCTTCCTGTGTTTGGGGGCTCTGTTGTTAGGTGTAAATATGTGTATAATTGTTAATCTTCTTAATGGTCTAACGCTTTTAGCATTATAAAATGTTCCTCTTTATCAAAACAATTTTTTTTGTTTTAAACTCTGTTTTATTTGACATTAGTGTAGCCATTCCAGCTTTCATATGAAATTATTATAGGAATTGACTCTCAAGACTGTGGGGATTGGCAAGTCCAAAGTTCATGCCTATGGGGCAGGTTGCTAGCTGGAAATCCCAATGAAGGGTTCTATGAATTTCCCAGAGGAACCTGGCTGGATGAAGTAGAGAAAGAAATTCTTCTTTCTGACTGTGGTATTCATCAGTTCTGTCTTTAAAGTCTTCAATTGATTGGATGAGATTTCTCTCATTGCTGAAGGCAGTCTCCTCTATTGATTGTAGCTGTAATCAGCCATAGATGCAATCAGCTGACTAATGATTTAAATCCATGAACTATCATCCCTAAAACAATCAAATCAGTGCTTGCTTGATCAATGACTGGTCATTATAACCTAGCCAAATTGACACATGAACTTAACCATCACACATGATATTAATCAGCCATAGATGCAATCAACTGACTAATGATTTAAATCCATGAACTATCCTCCCTAAAACAATCAGATCAGTGCTTGCTTGATCAATGACTGGTCATTATAACCTAGCCAAATTGACACATGAACTTAACCATCACACATGATATTAATCAGCCATAGATGCAATCAACTGACTAATGATTTAAATCCATGAACTATCCTCCCTAAAACAATCAGATCAGTGCTTGCTTGATCAATGACTGGTCATTATAACCTAGCCAAATTGACACATGAACTTAACCATCACACATGATATATGTTTTTCCATCATTTTACTTTCAAACCGTATGTATCTTTAAATCTAAAGTGTGCATTGAAAGCATGTAGTTAGATCTTTTTAAAAATCCTGTCTGTCCATCTCTACTTTTGATTGGATTATTTAAACTGTTCACATTTAGTAGTATTATTAATGTTCCTGGATTTATGTTTGACATTTTCTTGTTTATTTTTAATATGTCTCATATATTTTACTCCCCTATTCATCACTTACTGCTTTCTTTTACATTAAGTGAATTTTGTGTGTAACATTTTCATTCCTGTAAAGACTTTTTCATATATTTTAAAAAAATAATTTTATCAGCAGTTACTATAGGGTATACAATATATATCTTAATTTATTAGCATCTGCCTCAGATATAGACTAACTTAATTCCAGTGAGACATGGAAATGCTATTCCTATATAGCTCTATTCTCTCTTCCTCTTTTTGTTCTATTATTTTATATACTTTATATCTATGTATGTTACAGACCTAATAATACATTGTTATAATTTATAATTTATATAACTGTACTATATAATTTATGTCTGTTAGAGAAGATGGGAGATGAAAGAATAGCAAGTGTATATTTATAGGGTTTGTCATATTATCCTTCTTATTTACTATTTCTGGTTCTCTTTGAATTACCATCTGTTGTCATTTCCTTACTACAATACAGTTTTTTTTCCACCTGCCTCCTTTGTGCTATTATTGTCATATATATTATATTTTGTGTATTATAGGCAAAACAATATAATTATAGATAGATAGATGATTGATAGATTTATACAAGTGTAAATATGAAGAGATTTACTAAAGTATTTAGCTCACACGGCTGTGGGGGTTGGCAAGTCTAAATTCTGTAGGGCAGGCCACAAATTGGAAACTCCAGTGAAGGTAATGTTGAATCTCCCAATAAAAGCTGGCTAGCTGAAGTAGAAGCAGGAATTATTCTTTCTGGCTTCTGAAATCTTCAGTCTGACTTTAAGACCCTCAACTGATTGGATGAGGAGTCTCCCCTCACTGCTGGGGGGCAATCTCTTGTTGATTAAAGATACAGTCTGCCATAGATGCAATCAACTGACTATAGATACAATTACTATATGATTATTTTATAAACTGTATGATTCTATGCAATTTCCTAACTTGTAACCATCCATCACAAAATACTCTTGCCAGCATTTTCCCTTACTAATACCTGACCCATATCCACAGACTGAGATTCAGCCTATTCTACAGTCCCTGGAGCAGTGGAGCAAGAACACAGATGTCTTACCTGGAGAAAGCTTAGTTTGTTTTCTACCTGCAACAAAGTGGCTGTGTTTGAAGTCCAAATTCTGAGAAACTGTTTATTAGTGTCATATAACTACAGCAATAGAAATTATTTAGCTAAATTTTATTTCTGTGTCTTAACTAAATAGCATCAACCTTTTCTCAAGTAGCTACATGGTGTCATTCATGAGTTTTATTTTGAATCACAAATTTCCAAGCAAAACTAAAAAAGAATAAAAGCAGTAAATTGTTAGTTTTTATTAAGATAGACCAATTGAAGCTTTAAATTTTAGCATTTGAATGCTGATTTTGCAATTAAGCAATTAAATATTTCAAAAAGAAAATATTAAAAGTTGGCAATTTTATCCAACCTCACCAACCAATTTCATTGAGCCACTTTTTTTAAAAAAGAAAATACCAAATTTCATATATTTTTTGTATAACATAATCACAGCCAAATCTAATATTATTGATTCTTGTGATGTTTCCATGTCATGTTCCACTTTTTTAAATCTTTATTTTCCCAAAGCAGAAAATGTGTCCTCTTCTAATTTTGACTTATTGCCAAATTTATTGTTAGAATTTTATTAATATATAACTAAATGACCAAATTTGTAAGGAATTAAAAATAAATTACAACTTGTCAAAATGAATTCCCAAATGTGGCATCTTTGCTTTTCAATTTTTTTCAATGTATTTTTGTAATATCAAATCTGGTAAAAATAAATTCTGTTTTGAGTAAACTTTGAAAACACCATTTTATTGGCCTCATAAGTTTGGGGAAAATATCATGTTTATCACATAAATTTTTTTATAAAGTAAAAATAATGATCACAGTTATGAATATTTACCTCTGATGGGAAATATAGTTATTATATTTACCTCTGATAGGAAATGAAGTTACTATTAGTAGTAGTACTATTACTTGGAAAAGTATGCCTTTTAAGCCTTTTTAAATATTTCCTTGACCCCAAATAGTTAGTCCATGATTTCATAATGAAATACTTTCTATGCACAATGTGATTTGTTGCTCTGGCATTCAAGATAGCAGAACACAGTTTAAACAAAGTCTTCTTTCAGTAGAATTTACAATTTTTCAACTAGTAATTATCAACTGCCAGAATTAATTTTTCTCAAATAATTATTCCTTTAGCATAGTTAACAATCCCATTAAAATGCAATAATGATTTCTCCAATGGTTTTCATTGCTAGTAATGACATGCATTATTATGCATCACTGATTTCCATGAAGAACAATGAGATACTATTTTACTGGCATTTACATTTACAGTACTATACTTTTCTGTATGTTTGTGAATACCTGACAAAAAGACCCAGCTCAAGTTAACCTCAGTTTTTTTTTCCTTAAAGATTAAATAACCTGCTAAATCAGCATGTGATGTGAGAGATGTTGCTAAATATTTTTGTTGTGTAATTAACAATTGGAATTAATATACAAATAAGAAAGGCAATGGTTAAATTATTAAAATAAACATAATAGTAATTATGAGTAAATTTGGAACTAAAATCTTTAAAATATTTCAGACCTCAGTTTATTGGAAAATGTTCAGATTAAATGTTCTAAAGTGTTTTTTTTAATATTTTGCATTTTTTGTCACAGTTACTTTCTTCACTTACTGATTATTAATTTAAAAAAGTCAATTAACTTACAGAGCCTTCTACTTTAAATGCTTTATTGTGTTAAATGTTAAATGCTATGTTGTGCTGGTTTTCAGTGTTTACATTAGTATTCCAGAAAATATCAACATCGTTTCTTGATAAAGATCAATTTCTGATTTGGTCCACCAAAATAAAAGAATACAGAATTTTCTCACTTTAATTGTCAAAAATCATCTTTGGTTCTATAAAATAAAATAAAATAAAAACTTAGAATCCATACATATTTTATATTTTATATTGGTTGAACAATATTTCAGTGTCATCATATGCATATTGAAACACTTATTCAGTTGGAAAATTACTAATTAATGTGCAAATATTCATCTGATAGTGTGGGGTTTACTCAAAATGATACGATTTCCCTTCAATATTATAGCCTTTCATTGCAAAGACATGCTATTTTAGCCCTGCTTATATGAAGCAACAGTGACATGTACAGACTCATTAGCTTAAATCACAGATGTGCTTGCCTTAGGGAAGTAGCAGTAGCCTAGTTTTCCTGGAAAAGGTGATAGCCAAGATTCAAATTACTTCCACTCCAATGCCACAACTGTCCCAATTCTAGTAGCTCAGTGATTTAATTGCAATATAGAAAGAGGAAACAAAGATTCAGGCTGCAAACATTTAATGGCTATACATGTTCTTTGTAGGGCTAAAAAGCAATTCTGTATATTACCAGCTCTCACTAGGCTGACATGACTAAGGAACACATCTATCCAGCACTTCAGAATTTCATTTGCATCATTCATCAGCACATGGATGCATGATGAAGGTGGGTATTTTTCAGGAAGAGAACACAGATTTAATTTGACATTTTCTTGTTGAACTTGAGGCAGCCAGCTTCCCTGGCTTTATTCCATCTTCTCATCCCACCAAACTTTCCCTCCTACTCATCAAATAACCAAGGCATTCTTCACCATAAAACATAGGCAGATGGGTTCTTGTGTCATTGTTTGTAATCCATTGGAAAGATCTGTTTTTGCTTCTCCCAGCCTCCACTCCACAGTTCTCTAAAATCAGCATTCAGTTCCTTAAATTCATAATCTTTCTTTTCTTAGCAAAGAAATGAAACTTAGCAAATGCATTTTTCCCCTGACTCTCTTACATATTTTCTAGTCATCCATACTCAGTCATTGAAAGTAATCCATATAAAGTGGTGGAAATTTTTTTTTTTTTAATTCAGTAACAGTAGCACCCTTTTAAAGTGTAAAGTACCACATAAGTGATATATAATAACAGCAATTTTATTGAAGTCAAGTTATCTACCCTTTCCCATAAATATAAATGCTTCATTATTTAAGCATGCATTAAAAGACCATTTACATGTATTGCATTTATTTAGTGCCATTTATTCTGAATTAGCTTATAATTGGATTATTTCTTATTTTCTCTTAAAATTTGCTTGAAGCTTCTATAAAGCACTAAGAGTTAAAGGTTATTCCATAAGAGTGCCTGTTAGAATTTCTTGGAACAGATTGTCCCAGGCATCCAAGTTACATTTTTCTTTCACTATTAGAGTGCCAGAAATTCTTTGTTGAACAAGAGAGGGATATGTGATATTATGTCTTTAAACTGCCCAATAAATACTTGAGTACACACACCCTTAATTTTTTTAACTTGTAATGAACAACATACATCTCATGTATGAAAATTAAACAGAGACCCAGCCCTTCTGGTGGCATATGAAATATGGAAAAATATGGTAAGTTTAAAAATAAGTTTAAATACTTAGCTCAAACAACATTTCACAAAAATGGTATTTTCCCATTCTGCCCAATCATAAAAAACCTTGCCATAAGCCCTAGGGAAAGTACAGCTATCTCCAAAGTCCATGGGCATTGATTAGACATAGTTAAATCTTTGCATTAAGAAGTGAGTGTTTGACTTTTTAGCTTTACTAAATTTAAATTAATAGTCTACATTTAGTAGATACTCTTCAAAATATGGAAATATTTTGGCAGGGGCAATAGAGGTAGCAATTACATGAGAATCAGTTTTCCCAGCTCTCTCACCTGTGCTTTTATCTTGCCCTCCACCTACCATCTTCTTTGTTTCTATCTCTCTAGCCCATCCATAAATGTCCTCACAGGAAATACAAACATTCTAGAGATAGCTAACAAAAAGATCCAAGTTTACTAGTGAATGATGTTCACCAGAGTACATACACCCCTTAACTCTCTTTTAGTCAGACAAACAAAACAGCTGTCATTTTATTTTAGGCTACTTATTGCAACCTTTAGAGCCACCAGAGTACAAACGCCCCTTAACTCTCTTTTAGTCAGGCAAACAAAATGGCTGTCATTTTACTTTTATGTTACTTAGCATGTGTTTACTATATGGGAAAATAAATTCTGGACAGGTAAAATCTCTGTCCCACAGAGCCTACATTCTAAGAACAAATTGAAGCTAATTTTGATGAGTAAATGATAAAAAATGAAGCACACATGATATAAACATTTTTACTCAACTGATAGATTTTTCTTTAGAAGGATTATTATCTAGCATCATGTAGTGAAGATTGATTTACTGTACTAGGAATTAAGAAACTGTTCTAATTTGGGTTCTGGATTGACTGGGTGTGACTGGTTATGTCACTAAACATCTCTGGGCCTCAAATACGTTGTCTAAAAAAGTATTGCTTGAATAATCCCTAATCCATAGTCATTGTTGTGGTATTACTTCATGTGAGTAAAAGTTTTCTTTTTAGACAAGTGTTTTCACACATTCCCATACACACACATATAGATAGATACACAGATAGATATAGATATGTGTATATTAGTATATAATATATATATTTACAAAATTCACAATTATTGATTTTCTTCCCATGGTTAATCACTTTTCATGGATATATAAAATGTTTGTACTAGCTGAGGTATTATAAATCATTTTTCCAGGCTAAGGCTTGGAGATACGATGATATTCAGTAGCTAATCCAGGTTACATAACTGAGGCGTAACCTGGGAACTGAGATTCCAGCCCAGAGAGTCTGACTCCAGAGCACAATTTCTTAACCACTCTACCTTCTAACACAGCTGATTTCATGCTACTCTCCATATCTTTCCACCATGCTTCTTCTTCTAGGCAGATTGATTTCTTTCTGCTTCCAAACAGAGCCCTATGTGCTCATTCCTGACTGCTTTACATCTTGTCCTTCACCCTGAATGTTTTTTCTTGAATATCTTGTTCTCTAGACTCTTCTCTAGGAGCCACTGAACCAAACGATGAGCACTGACATCTGTGAAGAATCGTGTGGGTCATCATTGTGCATATCAAAGCCCTGACTGCTGTTCTGACCAAATGTGCTTTGCCATAGGTTCCTAAACTAACATCTCATTTTCCCAAAATTGGTGATTTCCCCATATTTTCTTACTGTTGAATGTTCCACAGAACAAAATTTTAGAGGAACTCTAGAATACTCTCTCTCCCTCATCATTTGCACCCAGGCTCCCCAACCTGTCACTTTTGCTGCTTCCATGTGTCTCAAATCTCATTCTTCTTCTTCTCAGTTCTCATAGTCATTGCCCTAAGACCCCATCATTTGTTGTCTGGATGGTCACAATAGTCTTTGTATCTGCTCCCCCATGTGTCCTGCTGTACTCTATTCCAGTTCATCCAGCATAAACCTGACACAGTGTACTTCAAAAAAGATAAATTTCATTATTTCCCCATCATTTTCAACATAAAATCTAAAATCTTTATCATAATCTCTAAGGACTTCGCTGACCCCAACCCTACCACTCTTACTTCTTCTCCTGACACCCATCACCTCAGGCTAGCTAGGTTCAGTCACCCTCCCCAAGTCGTCCCCATATTCTCCCATATGAATTAGTAAGTAGGGACAACATGTCTCAGTGTTTAGTGCTCCAACACCTAGGAAGTTTTAGTATAATTCTTAAGAACCCAGACTCTGAAGGTAGACAGACCTGGGCTTGAATCACTGACCCATCATTTTGTAGCTTAGTTGGCTGAACTCAAGCAAGTAATGTGACCTCCCTGAGTCTTAGTTTCCTTATCTGTAAAATGGGGATAATAAAGAACCTCTCTCAGAGAACTGTTAGGGGGATTAAATAAGATTGTTAACATTAAACCCTTACCATATGATGCCCGGAACACAGTAAATGTTTAATATTGCTACTTCAGCAAATGCAGTGCATAGATTTGAATGAATAAAATTTAATAATGAATTAGAAATGAATGAATGAATGAACAGTGTGGAAGGAATTAACTCAGCAGAGGAAGAGATTGATGCACCAGGTCAGGGAAGGAGAGGTTCAGGATGAGGCCAAGTAAAAGAAGCAACTTTTCAAACTTGTCAATTTTCTGCCTAAAATATTTATTTCATAGTTAATATTGTAATAAAGAGAAATTATTTCAAAAGTTTGGTTTTGGTCAGGCTTTCATTTATATTTCTACTACCACATTCTCCTTGCCATTTGAGAGGTACTTTTTACTGTTTCCAAGATTGTAGCCTTTGTGCATCTTTACTGAACTAGAATAAGCACAATGCACTTTCTATTGATAGTGCCATCTGAGTTCCCGGCCTAGAGGGGCACGGATGAAAGAAAGCTGGTGTCAGCACATTTAGGGCACATCAGAGAACAACTGAACAGTGTGCAGAGTCTGTGCAATCACTTGCTCTCATTAGATACTTTTTAAAATGTTTGCATGCTTGCCAGTGGCAAAGATGGCCAGTCTCAAGTAGTTGATTGAGAACAAAATTTTTATTAATCCCTGCAGTTCTATAAAAAGTGGTGTTTAATGTGTGATTTTTTATTTCTGAATGGCCTTTCCCTTTAACAGCCCTTGGTCAGCAGTTAATGTCTAAAGTCAATAGCTGGAATCTTTAGCAAATGGAATGAAAAGAATTATCAGACATTTCTCTAGGTGACAATGTATAAACAGGGGAATAATAGTAGCTAACATATTTAAATTCTTGATAATTCATCCTCTGCATTCCTAATATAATCTCATTTGGGCTGCTTGTCCATTTATGATTTCATGTGAGGAAAGGAGGTATTTTATTAACCATCTTTTACACTTGAGGAAAATTTAGGGTAATAGAGAATCAGTTAATTGTTCAAATTCACTTAACAATAAGAGGGATTGCTAGCGCTATTTATAGCACATCAAATTCTCTTCCCCCTTTCACTTCCAAGTCATTTTCAACCTTGGATTTATAGTGGGATTTATAACTACTCTTGAAGAGGTAAGTTTACTCTGCTGAAAGATTTAATAACATTAGGAGTGCAGAAATGTGGCAGATGTGCTTTTCAATATGGGCAAATTTAAAACAATATATTTAGGGTAATGTGTGCTGTAGAACACTGGACTTGGCATCATTGGTTGTTTCTTGGGGAATTGGGGACAAGAAAATTAGACGGAAAAAAGTAACTGCAATAAAAACATTCTTTTACCCTTTCTTCAACCACCACAACATTAACCAGTTAGTGAGACTTCTGAGCTTGCACAGGAATTGTGTTTTGCCTGCTCTCATACCAGTTCCTCTCTGAACAAGAAGAGTCCCCTGGAGCGAACAAACTTCTCTTCAAAATCTTGTCATATCGTCAATTACTAATGCCTTATAATACCTATTGTTACTCTTGTCTTTGGGCCTATGCTTATTACCTTTGCTTTTTGAAATCTTTAGTGGTTCTTTCTGAACATCTCTTACATTTTTTGAGCATTGTTACTTTCTGAAGTCTTGGTGTGAGTATCTGTGCTTTTCTGAGTTCTACTCTTGACTTTCCGTGATTTATTCAATAAATATTTCTTAAGCACCTTGCACATGCTAGACTGTGTCCTAGGGCCTAGAGGTATAAAGATGAGTAAGAAATGTTTCCAGACTCATCATTGGTTGAGAGAGATATTAATGTAGTTTCTTAAAAAAAGAAGATGAGTACAGGTATATAAATATTTACATGAATCCAGACCATAGCTTCACTTATACCAAGGAAACTTGAGTCTTTCTGTCCACTAGAAGCAGGGATTTCCTCTGGAGTACAACAACATAGCTGATGTGGAAAGGCCTTGTTGCTCTGTGTGTATAGCCCATCCGCAATAGACTGCAGAGATTAAATTGCTTGGTGACTCTGTGGTAAATTTAATCCACTATGACTCATATTACTGTTATCTCTGGTCACACCACCCAGTATATAAACCCCTATAGTCATTGGCTCTCTCCTGGTATCTTCTCCCTGCTAACAATTTTTGCTTCCTACCTGTGATCTGTCCTTAAGCTGCTCCTCTTCACACTGCCTACCTGACCTGATTTCTATATTCTGTCTTTTGCAATTCTCTGTTCTGTAGTTAACAAGCTTCCCCGTGTTTTCTCCAACTGCTGGACTTAATTAAAAGTGAGACCATCCTATGACAATCTTCTGGTATCAGTGGGAAAATATAATACCAGGAAGAAGGCGGTCACAAGAGTTGCATGGATTTGTGGCTCATCTAACAGAATTCTAAAAAATAGCTTTTGTTTGCTCTGCTATTTACTTTAGAAGACAGGTGTGATCTCATTGATACTGAAGTCTATCATCAGTAGGCATCTGACCTTCGGTTGGCTTTTCAAGTTGCAGAATACCTTTAAAAGTAAGAACATAAGAATAAAGCACTTAGCCAGGTCTATGCTATTCCATCTAATCAGGTTTTCTTTCTCTGTCCAAGATGTGTCTATCCTGCCTGATGATAACCTCACCTTTTAAAGAACATAGTTGGAAGAGCTTAGTTTCCCACCACAAGACATTTTCTTCATCTGTGAACTTTTCTATAATTTTGAATCTAATTATATTTTTTACTTTTATTATCTGTGGTGGTTTGAAGCTATATATACCTCAGAAAAACATGTTCTTAAAGTTAATCCATGTCCATGAGTTTAAACCCATTGTAAGTAGGACCTTTTGATGAGGCTATTTCAGTTAAGGTGTGACCCACCTCATTCAGAATGGGTCTTAATCCTGTTACTATAGTCCTTTATAAACAGAATGAATGCATACAGAGAGAGAATACTGCAGAAGCAAAAAGCTGAAGTTAACAAAACCAGAGGAGAAGGGAAAGACCAGCAGATGGCACCATGTGCCTTGCCATGTGGCAGAGGAGCTGAGGATTGCCAGCAGCCAGTCTTCAGGGAGAAAGCATCACCTTGATGATTTGATTTGGACATTTTCCCAGACTCTAACAGTAAGCAAATAAATCCCCATCTTTTAGGCCAATCCATTTCATGGGGATCTGCTTTAAGCAACCTAGGAAACTAAAACAGATTTTGGTACCAGGAGAGCAGAATGCTGCTATTGCAAATACCAAAAATGTGGAAACGGCTTTAAAATTGGCTAATGGATAGAATTTGGAAGAATGGTGAGCTGTTTGATAGAAAAGGCTTAGATTGCTTTGAAGAGACTGTTGGTAGAAATATGGACACTAAAGATATTTCCAATGAGGCCTTAGAGAGAAATGTTGAAAGTTTATTGGAAACTGGAAGAAAGATGATTCTTGTTTTAAAGTGCCAGAGAACTTGGCAAAATTGACTTCTGATGTCAATGGAAGGCAGAATTTGGAAGCAATGAGTTTGGATATTTAGCTGAGGAGATTTCCAGGCTCAGTGTGGAAAGTGCAGTCTGGTTTCCACTTGAAGCTGATCTAAAATGCAAGAGGAAAGGGATAAGCTGAGAACTGAATTCCTGAGTACAAAGAAACCAGAAATTGACGGTTTGGAAAATTCTGAGCTTTTATAAAGTGACCCCATAGAATAGTGGTTCATGGATCCAATCAACCTTTTCAGTGCAAGTCAGGATTGGAGGTGCAGTTATCTAGGAAGGAGCTGGGGGAAGTCCTACTATCTGATGGTTTGAACCCCTCTACACGTAAAACTAAAAAGTATTTTGTGAGGTCTGTGTGAACAGAATCACTGCCAGCCTCGACTGAAAGGGACAGATTGAAGGAAAAATCACTTCAAAAGTAGAACCATGAAAGCTGAGGGCTGAACCACTGACATCTCAGACCAAGAGAGCAGGTCCATTCTTGTGTGTGGAAAGGGCGAGTCTACCCTGAAGTTGGAGAGGGTGGGCCTTTCATTCCATTGCTCAGAAAGAGTGCTACCACCCCTGTGTTCTCAGAGTTTGGAACCTATGCCCTGGGGGTTGCGGAATGTCTGGTCATCACCTCAGTGTTTTCACAGGGTCAAACCTTCACCCAGTGTTCAGGGAAAGCAAGGCTGCTGCATAAGCACTTGGAAAGGGTAGAGTTGCCAGTCCATCAGGCCAGGGGGCAAAACAGCATTCCAAAGATGACTCTCTGACCTTGAAATCTAATGGAGTATGCCCTGAAGGTTTTGTAATTGTTTGGGACCTATGATCCCTATTTTTCTTCCAGTTTCTCCCTATGGGAATGGGAATGCTTATCCCATGCCTTTCCCTTTGCTGTATATTAGAAGCAGATAAATTGTTCTCTAGGTTTCACAGGTCCACAGATAGAGGGGAATTGTGTTCCAGGATAAACCATGTCTATAACTGATTTTGATGAGACTTTGTACCTAGTATTGTTACTGAAGTGACTTAAGACTTTGTGATGGAATGAAGGTATTTTGCATAAATAAAGAACATGTCTCTTTGGGACCCAGAGGGTGGAGTGTGATGGTTTGAAGCTGTATGTATCCCAGAAAAACAATTTCTTAAAGTTAATCCATTCCTATAGGTATAAGCCCATTATAAGGAGGGCCTTTTGATGAGGCTACTTCAGTTAAAGTATGATGCACTTCATTCAAGATGGGTCTTAATCCTATTTGTGGAATTCTTTATAAACAGAATGAGAGAGAGAGAGGGAGAGAGAGAGAGAGAGAGAGAGAAAGAGAGAGAGAGGGAGTCACAAAAGCAAGAAGCTGAAATTAACAAAACCTAGAAGAGAAAGGAGAGAGCAGCAGATGCCAACACGTTCCTTGCCACGTGTCAGGGGAGCTACAGATTGCTGGCAGCCGGTCCTTAGGAAGAAAGCATCATGAAAGTGATGATGACTTCATTTGGCCATTTTCCCAGACTCTAACCGTAAGTGAATAAATTCCCATTATTTAAGCCAACCCATTCCATGGAATCTGCTTTAAGCAGTCAAGGAAACTAAAACATTATCCATTTTATACCTTTACTAACTCTTGAGGTAAAGAGTTTTGGATGTTTGCTGTCTGCTGGGTAAAGTACTACAAGGAATTTTGTGTTATTTTGCATAAATGAGTAGTGAGATATTTTGGTTACAGAAAATAATAATAATTCATGATGCACACATTCAAGAAGTAAGGCATAATAGAATGTACCTAATAATAATCCTGTTCTAAACTTTATTTATACTTTCTTTGGATGACTCAGAAGGCAATATAAGATCATGCAGAAACTCCAGGGACAACTTAACTTATTATGATAAATATGTGGAAGTGTCAATTAAAAGAGATTTCAGATTCTCTCAGAAATATCCTTTACATTTAAATGTAAAAAAGCATGTTAATGTGAAATGCTTTAAACATAGAATTATATGGACTGTTGTTGAGAAAATGATAGAAATAAAAGTCTCAAGGTCACTTTCTTTAACTATAGAAACTTCTCACAGAGAAAAATTACTAATCTATTTTTTTAGATTTCGTTGTCTTATTTCAAAAACTATACTTTTGTAATATAGTTTTCCACTTCCACCTCCCCTGTGCCAAATAAAAGACATCATGTTGAAGTGGAAAGAACATGAGCTTTGAAGTCACAAACCTTGAAATAAGATACTCTTTTACCACTTACTAGCTATGTGGAAAAGGACAATGTTTTTAACATACCCATTTTCAGTTTCCTAATCTGTAAAATGGAGATAAATTTTAGCTCATTGAGTTCTTGTGAGTAGTAAATGAGACAATTTAAGTAAAACACTTAGAATTATTCCTGGCATATACTCTCTCTGTTAACCTCATCATTTTTTATATTCACACAATAGTTCATGGGTGAAGTCCTATGATTTTGAGATTTGGTGAACTCATCTTTGTTAACTTAAAATGGATTGTATCGTCTCCTAATGGTTGTGTTTCCAGATGGAAGAGCCCTAATCCCTTTAATCTGTGTTTAGCAGTGATCTCATTGTGGATGGATACAGAATCTGGCAGTTTAGGGAATAATTAAATATTATAGAGGTAGAAGGGGATTTCAGTGTATTAGGATTCTCTAGGGAAACAGAATCAACAGGAGGTATCTGTAAATATTATGAGATTTTTATAAGAATTGGTTCACACGATGTGAGGGTGCATAAGGCCAAATTCGGTAGGGCAGGCTACAAGCTGGGATCCCCAATGAAGGTTTCTTGATGATTTCCCCAGGAGAAGTTGGCTGGCTGATGTAGAGTTGGAAGTTCTCTCTTCTGACTGCTGAAATCATCACTTCTCCTTTTAAAGCCTTCAGTTGATTGAATGAGACTTCTGTCATTGTTGAAGGCAATGTCCTCAGTTGATTGTAAATGTAATCAGCTATAGATGCAATCAACTTACCAATGAAAAGAGTCCATGAAAAGTCCTCACAGTGACAGTAAGGCCAGTACTTGCTTGAGAAAATGACTGGGCACCAAAACCTGGCAAAGTTGACAGATGATCTTAACCATCACAACTAGTCTCTCAATTTGAAAATGAAGTCATCTTTCCTTTATCTTCTTTTCAATTTTCCTACTCCTGCTCTCTGGGTTGCAAAGAATGTGCAATCATTCTGGTCATTGGGCAAAGCTTCTAATACTTAAAAATAGCTATTGTATTACACATAAAGCTCCTCTTCTTCCATCTTAACACCCCCAGTCCCTACAAATATTCTTAATAATGACATTTTTCCCAAACATGCATCATCCTTGTCACTCTTTTTTCACAGTATCCTAAAGTGTTCTTAGAGTGGAACATGTCATTCTAGATATTGCAAAGAATTGCGGGATTACCATTTGGTGTAGACATTATATTTCTATTAATGCAGCACAATATTTATTCATTTTTAGAAAGACCTGTCCTGTCAGCTATCAGCTGATATCAGACACACTCAATGAAAATACTTGGGTTTTACGATTGAAATCACTTGTTAAAACAGGTTTACCCCATCTTGTAATTTTGATGATGGTGTTTTGAATCTAATTGTAGGACTTCAAATTCTATCTGTCAAATTTTATTTTGTTACTTCATTTCATTGCTCCAACATATTAAGAATTATAAATCATTATTCTATCATCTAATGTATGGATAAACAGAATTATCTCAGTATTGTGATCCTTGATACTTTGAGAGATACGCCTTAAAACCCTAATGGAACCCTATTGATAAAAAAGTAGATCAAGACAAAGCTTAACACTTAAATGGCTCACATACTGGTCACTTCTACTCAGGTTGGTAATGAACAATAATCAATATCTATTAGTCTCTAGTCTTATCTTGCTTCTCTCATGAGTGATAATTTTTTCTAATTGAGCGACCTATTGATTGAATCTGGTGATTCTTTCATCACTCTACAATGTATATCATCCAGGACTGGGAGGCTGGACTCATTTAATGCATGTATGTATTCTCTTCTTATTTCTACACCTCTCCTCAGTTTCAAAGTTTTTCTCTGAATACACACACTTGCATGTGCACACACACCTTCATTGCAGGTAATTTAGAAACTACTGTAAAGCATGTGTAATTCTATCATCCAAAGATCAGGCACAGCTGAATGACTGCTTCTCCTGGCTTACCCCCACTACCAGCTGCATGTTCTCTCTCTCCTTTAAATGTGTACATACCCACACACACACACCTATACACCTCTTATTTTTATAAGATTGGGATCATATTACATATAATAATTTGTTACTATGTTCTCATTTGCCTTGTTTGAGCATTTTTCTGAAACATGAAACATTATAGAAGAAAATTAATTTTAATGTCTGCACAGTATTCCATAAAATAGCACAATTTATGTAACCAATTCTCTAGATTAAGTATATATCCAAATGTTGGCTAATATGAATAATCCCACAATAAACATCATTATGACCAAAGATTTCTTCTGGATAAATGTCTAGAAGATATTAAGTAAATAGTCACAAATTATATGTATATATTATATATGTGTGTGTATCACACATATATGCATATATTCTTTTTATAGAGATTGTTCAATTGTTCTTTAAAAAGTATCAGCAAAATTTCCCTCCTAGCAATATAAAATCATATTTCCTCAAATCCTTACCAACACCACTGATACATTTTTGGCCTGATTTAAAAGTGAAACCGTGTGGCACTGTTGTTCATATTTGTGCGTCTTTCTTTGATTAGCAGGAAGTTACATGTTTGGGGCTGTGTGTGTGTGTGTGTGTGTGTGTGTGTATTTTCTCTTCAGTGTTTCTTCATTATTTTTTATAGGGTTATCTCTTTTCCATTGTTTAATAGAATATTTTGATATTAATGAAATTAAACATTTCTCTTTGAATAACTCACATTACTTACAACTTGTCTTTAGAATTGTTTTCTATTCTTCAAAATTGTATAACTTCACCTACATTAAGTATCATTACATTTTCCTATCATTTCAATATTTTCTACTGAAATTTAATACTGTGTAAGTTGTGAAGCAAGTGTTCAATTTACATTTATTCTTTCAAAACTTTAAATCAACATTCCCAGCAATGCTTAGAGAACAGGAATTCACCTCCATACAGATTTGAAGTAATGCCAGTAAAATATGACTAATTATTTACATGTGTTGTTTTTGTTCCATTATCTACCAGTTTTAACTGTTTTCTATTTTCTAATTTATAAATTCTTGTTCGTATGTATTTATTATTTTTTCTAAATTTATTGAGATTGTTTGGCTTTTATCATAGTTTCTTTAATTTAATTTTTTTCCCTTTCTTTTTGAAAATGAAAGTGGTTCAAGTATGTATTTTCTTTTCAGTAAAGTTTTAGCCTCAAGTACTGAAACAACAATAGTAAAAATTATAATAATAATAGCATCAAGGTGAAGATTGTGCCAAATTTTTTTCTGTTATTTATATTTTTCTCATTTAATTCTCCCAGTACCTTTAAAAGGACTTATTGAATCTAAGGCCCATATTCATAACAATTATGATATGTTTGTATTTAGTGTTCTCGTTGTTATTTTCTATTAAGTACTTAACTAAAATTTTAATTTCTCTGGGGAAATAAAAAGTTACCTCGAAGGCTTCCATTTCCAGGAAGATGAAGTAGCCATACTTTTCCCTATTCTTCCTACTGAGTATCACAAAAGCCTCCTGGACATTACATATAAAATAAACATCAGGAGACTCTGAGAGCTAGAGAGAGAAAGACCAACTAGGGACACTGGAACTGTGGTCGACTGAATCATGTTCCCCTCAAGGACATGTTCATATCCTAACCCCCAGGCCTGTAGGTGTGGACGCGTGTGTGAATGGGATCTTCGAAGATCCTATTCAGGTGAAGTAGAAATGAGTCAAGATGGGACTTAATCCAGAGTGACTGGAGTCCTTATAAGCAAAGGAAATTTGGACATGGTAGTACAAACCACAGAAAGAGACAGAAAGAGACAGATTGCCATCTGGTGAGGCAGAGATTGATTACCAATAAGCCACCGCCACAATACTACAGATTTTGGAGAGGGCTTGGCCTGCTGATGTCTTGATTTTGGACCTCTAGCTTGTAAACTATGAGCCAATAAATGCCTCTTTTTTAAGCCAAACAGCTTGTGATATATTGTAATGGAGACCTGGAAAACTATGACAGGCCAGTGCTTGCTTGACCAACCAACTTGACACCATAATCTAGCCTAGGTGGCAAATGACATTAACCATCACAGTCCATCTCTTGTCAACTTGGCATCCATACACATCTCCTTAAGCCATATTTAATCTCTAAATTAAGGCAATAACTTAGTGATACTTTTGTGTAACACATTTCAACTGTCCTATACACAACTGGAAACAAACTAATCATTTCCCTAGAAGAGGATGCAGGTCCTTGGGTAATATTCACTCTTAAACTTGATATCCTGTAAGTTAAATTCTATGACATAAAGATAATACAATTTGTTATATGATAAGGGGATAAGAGAGGGAAAAAAAGATATTTGCTTTATGTCTATATACTAACAAATTCATAACAAAACAAGGAAGAAATATTCATAACCATCACAGCTTTCATTTCTGCAACTGGTCATGTGGTCATAATTCATATTTAAATCTATCTTCTTCCACTACCCACTTCATATTCCCTTTACCCCCAGCAACCCCCTCAGCTGGTTGTGGTTCTTCACCTGGAGGGTTGACCCAAGCCTTCATTTCTGATGGTTCTGGGCCATTACTAGTCCTGCCTGGATTGGTTTCTCACAGTTTTTCATTAACTTTAATTATATGGCATGAATACTAAGAGATGCCATAAGATATCTCCTGTATTCTAGGCATATTTCTTTACCTTCATTTTGTAGTGGTAGATCTATTTCCCCTCGGTAATTAGGATCAGTCACCCCAGATAGTACAGTAACTCCTTTCCTGTTAATTCAGAGGCATCAGGAGACCGAAGCGGCTAAGTGGCAGTCTTAACTTCCAGATCAATGGAATTATTGTTGTGTTTCCTGATAGGAGCACTCTTTCTTTTGAAACTAAGACCTGTAGACCAGCAAAGTAAAAAGTGGTGGGGACAGGAAATAAAAGCAGCCCTTTCCATTATGGAAGTGGTCCAACGTAATCAAGGGGCCCCCCAGGTAGCAGGCTGATCAGCTTGGGGAAAGGTGCCAATTATCTTTTCTCTCTCCCCTCCATAACATTATGAATTCAGGGTCACATTTTTACATACTTAGTTCTTATTCCCCCTGCTTTATCATAAGTCTTTTTTATGTGATTTGGAATTTAAATAATTAATATTAAATTAAATTCTATGTAATATGTGTTTTTAAAAATCTCCTTTGAATTCAGTTTTGTAATTATTTTCATAAAATTTTTTAGACTTATTCCTATGCTAAGTTCAAAGCTTGGTGCATTTAAAAAAATCTTTTCTCATCTCAATTATTTGGAATATAATTTTAGGTGTTTTTTTTCCAAGTAGAACATGTAGGTGCTATATTTTCTGACATCTTGTAGTCTATGAATGACTCTTTAATTCATCCATTAAAAACAATATTGAATTTTTAAAATTTCTTAGGTGACAACTTCTAATTTCTCCTGAATATACAAGATGTTTGCTTTTCCTGTTGCTTCAGGTTTTCTTAATTAGGTCTGTGTTGTTTTATTTTTCTCTATTTTCATCCCTATGCAGACTTTTCCAACTGTCCCTTAGCTCTGTATTATATCTGCTTGAGTTGGATGATTAAGTATCTTTCTTACATCCATGGTTAGAGCCAAGGAAAAACTATATTCCAGTCCAATTCACCATGTCTTATGAGAATTCATGCACTGATTTTAAACTCTTTTCGAGTCTATAACCTCATTCTTGGATACTCCAAACCAAGGGATTATATAAAAACTATAATTCTTCGTATGCACTTCCCCAAAGCACTTCCTAATTCTGATCCTTCCTTGAATATTTTACCTGTGATTGCATTAAAAAGCTATAATTTCAAATTGCTTCTTCAAAGTACAAATATTTGGAAAAACATTAAAAATTTATATATGCCTTTTTGGGGGTCTAACTGATGTTTCTCATGTTTAGATATCCAGCTTCAGTTTTATTTCAATAATAAAAAATTATGTAGATGATCTCTCTTCCCTTTGATTTTTGCCATATACCTTTCACCACACATCCACTCTCACTTTTATGTATTTTTATGTGGTACAGTTAAACTTAACTGTATTTGTGGCTCCAAAACATCTTACACTTCCTTTCAAAGGCAGCTGAAAATCCTTCAGGTCTTTATGAAGAGATAAAGGAATCAGGCAATAAATTGCCTTTCCCTTTGACTTTTCACCCATGACTCTGCAGGAGACAGTTTATCTGAAAATTAGACCCACTTCCAAAATTTTATTAAATATTTGATACTTCTATTTTACGTACTTATGATTTTCTGAATGTGAGTGTGTGCAACTATGAGTCGATTACTGTGCTAGCCATTGATGCCATAGTTATGATGTGGCTAGAGTTTGCAGTCTAATGGAAAAAAAAAAACATATTAAAGACATTAAGTAGGAGATTCAATAATTAATCTCTGGAGAAATGGATAGATAGAAAAAAGACCTTCTGGTTGATATTTTAGTAATCTCTAATAAAACAGACTAATGACCTTCAATTGTGACCTTTGGTTGTGGTGAGATTTTTTTTGCCTTACTTTTAAATTTGAGCAGAGGCAAAGACCACTAGACCTTGGAGGAGAAACACTACCGTAAAATTCTCATCCAAAGCAATTCATCAGGAAAAGAGGATTTAAAGGAACCAGAAACAATACAGAGAGAGAAAGAGTAGGAAAATATAAAAGCCAATTATCAATAGCATTAAGGGGATGATTGATAATATTATATTCATAAAAAAGAAAATTGCCTTCTAAAAAAGAAAATCCAGGGAACAAGGGAAAACTCCTTCACATTAAGAGTGTCACAACAGAAACAAAACATTAAATAAAATACTTGATTGAAAAGGGGTACGAGTTCTCCCACAAAACAGGGGAAATGGCAAAGAATGTATAATAGAAGATATTTGAAAAATTATAATAACAAACCAGGAAGTTCAATTTTCAACTAATAGGGAATCAATCTGGAGAGAAAATGGAGAATAAGAAGGAGAAATTTGATTAAGGAAGTAATACAAGAAAAATTCACAGAACTGAAAGAGGTATATTTTCAGATTCAAAGTTCCCATTTATAACCCAGCACCATGAAAAATAAACAGTCCACTCTATGGCACACTTTTATGAAATTTCAAGATTTGGAGGTATCTAAAAGGATACAGAGAAGGAAATAATCATCAAATGCAAAAATCAAAGTTTCATAATAGTGAGAAAACAGTGGGAAAATGCTTTTAAAATGCTGAGGGTATTATACACAGCAAAACAATCAAAATGAAGGATCTCAATTTTTACCTGAGGAGTAGCTGAGAAGAACACAAATATATGTATAATAATTCCTCATCTATTACAAAGATGTAAAATGTTCTGAAGCAAGCAAAGTAGACACAATTTTCGTATATTTGCGTGTTGATTTTATTACCTGTCGCAGGAATCTGACAAAATTTCTGAAATTGTCACATAATTTATAGGAATAATTACTTATTAAAACAAAACTGGATATTGCCTGGCTAAGTGATTCAGTAGCTGAATTTCTGCAAGCAGATGTTTTTAAGCACAGTATAACTATCTATCTAGTTAACTAGCTAGTTATCCAAATCATCTTCTCACCTAACTCCTATAAAATTCAGCCAGACAGGTAAGTTTTTAGAAATGACTTGAATTAAAAATATAGTAAGTTAATCCCTTTTATCTAAAAGTCATTTGAAAAAGAATAATGATTTTTAAACAAAAAAAATTTGAAATTTTTGAATTTTTTTTCAACACAGTGTTTCATCAAATATTTTCATCTTTTCTTCCAATATGATCCAGTATAGTTTTTAGTCCCATTTCTGTTGTTATTAATGAGTGTATTAGTTTCCATGGGCTGCCACACAAAGTACCACAAACTGGGTGGCTTAAAACAATAGAAAAATACTTTCACAGTTCTGGAGGCCAGAAATCTGAAACCTGGGTATCCAGAAGGACAATGCTACCTTAGGAGGTTCTAGGGAAGAAACCTTCCAACCATCTTACTACCTGCTAATGGGCCCAGGCATTCCTTGACTTGTGGAATATAATTCCATTTCCTGCCTCCATGTTTGCATGGCTGTCTTTTCCTCACGTGTTTCTGTATTCATATGGAATTCTCCTCTCTGTGTCTCTATTTCTGTGTCTCTTCTTTTTTTATATAAGGACACCAGTATTATTGGATTAAGGGTTAACTCTAACTCTATTCCACTATGACTTCATCTTAACTTAATTAATATAGCTGCAATGATCCTATTTCCAAATAAGGTCACATTCGGAGGTAATGGAAATTAGGTCTTCAACATATCTTTTGGGGGACACAATTCAATTCATAATTATATGGTTGAGCATCTTTTAATATTTTTTTAAATTAACATATGTGTTAAGATTAACATATATTATTATAAATTTATATATCTATACATGTATATGTATAGATATATAACATAGAATTTGCCATTTTAAGTATACAATTCAGTGGCATTAATTACATTAACAATTTTGGGCTACCATCACCACCATCCTTACCAGAAGTTTTTCATCACCTAAGTGAAACTCTGTACCCATTAAGCAATAACTCCCCATTCCTCCTTTCCCCAGCCCCTGGTAAACTCTATTCAACTTTATGTCTATAAATTTGTTTATTCTAGATATTTCAGATAAATAAGATCGTACAATATTTGTCTTTTATATCTGGCTTATTTCATTTAGCATAATATTTTCAAGTTGCATTCAGAACTTAATGCTTTTTTATGGTCATATAATATCTATCGTATATAGAGACAATATTTTGTTTACTCACTCATCTGTTGATGGACACACAGGTGGTTTCCACCTTTAGCCTATTGTAAATGACTTTTTCATGAACATTAGTGAAAAAGTATCCATTTGTGTTCTTGTTTTCAATTCTTTGGGGTATATACCTAAGAGTGGAATTTCCAGGACATATGGTAATTCTATATTTAACCTTTTGAGAAACCACCATACTGCTTTCCACAGCAGTTATGCCATTTTACATTCCCTCCAACAGTACACAAGAATTACAATTTCTCCACATCCCCACCAATACTTATTATTTTCCATTTTGAAATAATAGCCATCCTAGTGGGTATGAAGCACTATCTCATTGTGCTTTTGATTTGTGTTTCCCTAATGGCTAACAATGTTGAATACATTTTCATGTGCTTATTGGCCATTTGTAAATCATCTTTGGATAAATGGCTATTCAAGTCCTTTGCTCACTTCTTAAATTGGGTTGTTTTTCTTTTCTGTTGTTGAGTTGTAGGAGTTCTTAAATATATTCTGGATATTAAACCCTTATCAGATATATAAATTGCAACTATTTTCTCCCATTCTCTAGGCTGTCTTTTCACTTTCTTGGCAATGTTCTTTGCTGCACAAAAGTTTTTAATTTTGATGAAATGAAATGTATGTATTTTTCCTTCTGCTTTTCATGTTTTTGAATCCCTTGGATAACTGATTCATTCTGGGTTAATTTTTGTATATGGTGTGAGGTAGGGATACAATTTCATTCTTTGCATGTGGAAATCTAGTTTTCCTAACACCATTTGTTGAAGAGACTGCTCTTTCCCCTTTGATTTGACATCATTGTCAAAAACCAGTTGGCTACTGACATGCCTTTTAATAAATTTGAGACCCATTTTTATGTTCTTTTATGTCAACTCTCTGTTGATTCAGCTCATAATTCTATGAGCCACTCAACTTTTTTAAAAAAAAAATTTGGAGAATTTTTTTAATAGTGGGAAAACACCCATATTGTTTCTACTAATATCATTACTAAGTTTGTAATGTAAAAAAAGTGTTTTTACTCTTCTTTGTACTTTTGCCTTGCAGATTCAAAATATTTTTAAAATGTTTTTAAAAATCATTATTTATTCAAATGTATCAATTGTTTTGTGAATGTTTCCTTGGTTTTTGTATTACAATTAGAAAGGCCTTCAGAGCTAGAGGATTATAAAACATTTCAGACATTTTTTCTTCTAGTTTTTTAAGTTATCATTTACTAGATTTGAATTATAATTTTTACATATCCTTTAATTTTAATTAAAGCTTTAATTTTCCCAGATGGCTTCCTCATGTTTTCCAAAACTATTTTCTGAATAATCCACCCCAACCCACAAAGACACACAGACACACACATTTATTTGAAATGTCAATATATCGTGATTTGCATGATTTGGACATATAAATGAACTTTTTCTTTAAAGGTTTTGCCATATCTCTTCCACAAATTTAGATATTACACTATACATTTGTGGAGCATTGTGACCTTCTTCCATTCTGGACAACATTAATTTTCCCATCGATAACCTTTGAGTGTCTTATTTTATGATAGCGCCAGTGGAATGTAGACAACTGGTCCAGAAATATTGATGACTCACATACCATTATCTTCCAGTTTTGAATGTTCTATATTTGCCAATATGAGATTGGGAAGGCAGTTTCTGAATATGGCATATCTTCAGTCAAGTTAAACAGGTATATCAATACATACATTTCATGGGATCTTATAAAGTCCTTGGAACACATTTGTGTGTGTGTGTATCTGTGGTAACTTGCATTATGAACCTACAGGTAAGTTACCCAATATGTGATGTTGTTCTGGGGTGGTGGTAGTTATTGTCTCATATCTCTAAGAAACTTGAATTTTTGAATATTTGTAGATCCATAATTAAAGATTTGGACCCTGCACATTATAGTTATGAGAGTAAAGTCCTTAGCTACAGAATGAAAGATGGCTACCTCCAACTCCATGGGAAAAAAAAAATGTGATTTCTGATGAAATTTCAAGCTCATATACTTAATGAATTTCTTCTAATGATTTTGTCTATATTGTTTGATAAGCCAGATATTAGTAATTGTAACAAGTGAACTGAGTTTTTGACCATTACTTTTCTTAATATGTGCTTTTATTTGGGGTGCCTGTATATTTCATCATTTGGCAAATAATGACATGCAGTTAAAATTTGACTCCTTTATCAATGTTCTTATATATATTTTTCCATGATTTCAAATCATTTCGATATACATGATCTAGGAAGAGGAAGATTTTCTAAAGCATTAGTTATATGCTTTTATTTGACATATAGTTCTATTATATTTAAGATGTAGAGGGAAAGGCAGAATAATGGAAACCAGGGAAGAGTAATTAAGAAATTGTGCATTTATAGTGTTTAAACATGAAAAGTGTATTAGGAGTGTTTTTTTCTTCTTTACCAAAAAAAGGGGAAGAAGGAAGGTAAGGATAAGTAAGGTTATTAAAAAAAAATAAACTTGAAGAACTGTGACATAAGATTATAGGTTTCAGTACTTACTTTTATTAATTAATTTGTCAACATACCTCCAGAGAAAAGCATCTCTTTCCTTTTAATGAATCCTCAATGCACTGGAAATGCTTTGACTATAATGGCAAATGATTTATAAATCAAGAACAATAAAATGCTGACACTTCTGTATTAGAGATGAAGGGAAGTAGGCATAAGAGAATGAAAATTAATAAGATCTCCAATAATTTAAGAAAATAATTGCCTATTAAAGTAAGATCAACCTTTATATATAGACAAGAATGCAAAGCCTAAGAAATATTTTTGTTTTTTACTTGCTAAAAACATGTTAACTTTATCAAACTTATCATACATACTTAACTTTGAACAATAAATATCCAAAGATGTTTTAAAATATAAGATAAACTATAGTACTATAATTTCAAAGCTATTTAAAAATAAAATAAGCTAGGCACTATAATTTCACATATTAAAATTACGTAAACTGTGGAACACTATACACTGAACACATATCACTTATAGAATTTAAGATTTTTTTTTTTAGAATTCTCAACATTTCTATGAGATATTTAGGCATATTTAGTAATTACCCAAGATTTTGGAAGTGTAGAGGTAACTTCATATTGTGAATGGGAAAAGTTCATTTCTTAGAAACCAGTATCTTTCACTCAGTGCCAAAACCCACATAATTGTTTTGACATTCAACTTACTCTTTACAGTCTTCTGATGATTATTTGCTGAGGTCTCTCAGCTTGAGTCTGCCCTGTTCTCTCCAAATATAATCAAGTTTGTTTTTAACCCCATTTGAAAAGATTTCCTTAAGCTGATAGAAAGAAACATTTTGAAATGCTGGAGAGTACCTGAACTAGTTGTAACCATCATAAGCAAGCCAGGTTAGCTTCCAGGATTTCAGTTTCTGAAGATGGAAAAGGCACCAATAAACAAATTCCATTTATTATTTAATTCAATTGCACAGACTGGGTTTGGTGAGGATTGGCCACTATGAATGCTATATAAAAAACCACCCCAGACTCAGTGACAAAAGAACAATAAGCATTTATATAGGTCACAAATCTATAGGTTGGCTGGGGAACTCTTGATTTTGCTAGGCTCTCCCACAAGACTGGGGTGTGGGATGTGGGTTTTGGGTGATCTTGCATGGCCTTGCTGAGATATGTCAGCTCTTCTCCATGTCTCATCTTCCAATAGAATAGCCTGAGCATGTCCTGCTTATTGTGCAAGTGATTTTCAAGCCTATACTTGTATGAGCAAATCACACAGCTGACCCAAGGGTCAGATGGGAAGGCCCTACAAAGTATAAGGCAAAAAGCATGGAGAGAGGAAGGGGTGAAGAATTGGAGCCATTTTGAAATCTACCACAGTGACTGGCCAAGGATCATATTTACTAGCACAGACTATGCACACTATACGTGTGCCTGCTGCTTTCAGAGATCAGAACTACTTCAAAGCTGTGAAAACCTCACAGGGAAGTTAAAGCTTTAGTACCTTATGAAACAATATCCCATAAACATTGCATTCAAATACTCAAAGCTCATGTTGTTGACTAATAATAGGAAAGATGCCATTTGGGAGCTTCATTCTGATACAGAAGTCTGCTGAAAACTTAATTCAAATCAGATTTTCATAGATTTATCTCTTAGGAGGAATAAAGAAAACACAATTAAATGATGAATTATTGCTCTCAAACAACCCATTTGTGAAGGATAATGATCTCACCTAGAAGATAAAAGTTTTCATGTGATTAGGTGCTTTGGCCCATGAAGCTTTATCAAACACCTGGGAGTAATACGCAAAAGAACTTCTTTTATTTATTTGAGCTCATTAAAAGGAATAGCGTCTCTAAGGAGTCTTCATGCACCAGTGTTCCACAAGTAACTTGCTCTGGTGTTTTCAGTTACAAGTCATGATTCACAATGCTGGGCTTTGTTCAAAATCACGTAGTTTATTCTTAGGATGTTTTGATTTTTTTTTTTTTATTAGGCTTCATTGCCAAGCAAACACCATCACCCTTCAGCTCATAAATTTTACAATGCAATAAGCAAATGTGAACAATTTTTACTATTTCTATTTTCTTCTATGCCATGAAAAATCTGATTGTTAAAAAATTCCACTTACTATGATTTGATACTATGGGAATTTTGGCACTCTGTTCCCAATTTTATAGTCTTGTGATATTCACTCTGTATTTCATGAAGTCCCAAACTTTCTTCAACCATTATCTGATAATCTCACTGAAAATAAAAATATTGTAATATATCTAAGTAATGGTAATGCCTAAAATTTATTGGGCATTTATCATGACTCAGGGGCTTATAGATATTATTTAATTTTTGCAAGAATTCTAAACAAGAATACTTTTATTATCCGGAAATTGAAGCTCAGAGTAAATAGGTTCCTAAGAGATCACTTCTTGGAGTGAAGGAAAAAAGAAGTGATTGTTCTTGTTTGGGGAACAACTTCCTGTGCTGCAGTTCAGAAATTGCCTCCAGTAGTAAAACCAGGGTATTGTAGTGCTCATCTGTTTCTCTTCTCTCAGGTATCACAGTCTTGAACTACCTGTTTCCAATGTCTTAAAACAGTTGCAATATATATATTCTTTCCAGTTTTTCAGTTGTTATCAGAAAAAAATAAGACCACGTCACGTAAATGTAGCTGTTGTCCAAACTGAAAGCAGATGGAGACCGAAAGTAAATACAGCCCTTGAAAGCAGATCCAAAACGACTCTAGTTAGATGCTCAATGCAATTTATCTGCCTGCTTAATTGTAAACTGCCAATATCACCAATGCTCAATAAGGAGGTCAGGGACACGCAGCACATTTAAATGTGGAGGATACAGAGCCTTCAGATTACATCAGACCGGGAGCTGCTGGAGAATAGGAAGATACTTTTAACCAGCAGGCTGGGAGCCATGCATGACGCAGCTTTGAGTGAAAGATCCAAAGCCCAAGGCGGGAGGTTCTGGTCACAGGTCTTCCGTGAGAGCGGCAAGGAGTTTCTTTGCAGCACAGCACAGGCAGCAAAACTGGGAGTCAGAGTAACGGGGGTGTCAACCTGCCTCAACCTGAAGCTCACTGAAGCAGTTTTTAAAAGAAGTGTCCATCTGACTAGGGTCACTCCAGCCAATGCAATTTCTTTGCATGTCTGGTTATCACATACTACAAAAACATGTTTTTCTCAATTTGTTTACATTCTAATTATGGTCAACATGTTGACAATATTTTTGGTGGAGATTCAAGATCATTTTCATTACTCGTGTGTGGCAAAGCAGAAGTACCCTGGAATGTTGTTTTTAGCTGTCCAACATTTCCAAGTAGAAGGAAGGTATAAAGAAAGTTGAAAGGTCCAATCCACAGTATATACCATACCTTATCGTTCTGATTTTTGTCTTTGAAAACTGTTTTGGACCACCATTGTCTTAATGCTAATAGTTCTTGCAGTAGTCTCACCATTAGTCCAAACTTACAGATTCTCAGTCCAGATGTACATAGGATAATTTGTAGGCATACATTCTTTATCTACCTGTTAAAATGCCTCCATAGTACTACAATTCAGCATTATGCTCTCTTCTCAGCCCCAGCTTTGAATCTAAGGACATCAAACGATACACAAATCTTTGGCAATCATTCTGAACTATCTCCCTGAGATGTGGTGGGTCCTTTTAATCTGCCAATTTCGATATCACTCCATCTCAAGTAATTTTGTCATTATATATTTGAATCCATTTTCTGCTCAATTTGTTGGGATCTCCCTGTTAAGAGCTCCAATTATCTTTATGTTGGTTCATTTTTTCTTGCCTCAATATCTATTATTTTCTCTCAAATTGCTTTGATTCCTTAGTCTTTTTCTCTACATTCAATGCAATTATCTCAAGCTATTCTTCTATGTTATTATCTAAATTTTAAGGCATATTTATTTGGTAATTTTTTGGTATATCTTTTACTTCTACAAGAGTATTATTTTGGCACTCAATTTATTTATTTTGCTCCCTAATATCCATCTTTATCTCATTCTGTTATTTTATTGTTTGGTCTTTAAATTCTTAGCTGTAAAATCCATGTTCTCATTAATTTCTTCTATACTGCAAAACACTAGTAGGAACATTTCTTCTGTTTCTTGACTACAGTTTTTTGTTTTCTTTTCCCAAACATCTCAGTCTTTTGCATACTGTATTTTTTTTTTATTTATTTATTTGACTGGTTGGCAAGTATTTTTGCATGTCTGTGAGACCATTTCTTTGAATCTTATTGGATCCAGAGAGCTCATTTCTTCTAACATATTATGATCAATTTCTCCTTGACCCTCTTCTCACCACTGACTCCAACCTGTGTGTGTTTCTAGATGAGATACATTTTGGGATTCAGGTATATTTTTTTTTCCTTTTTTCTGCTTTATTAGAGAAGTTGTGGGTTTACAGAATGTTCCGGTTTGCTAACGCTGCCATTATGCAAAATACCAATAATGGATTGGCTTTTATAAAGGGTATTTATTCAGTTACATATTTACAGTCTGAAGACCATGAAAATGTCCAAATTAAGCAACAACACACAAATACCTTCACTGAAGGAAGGCCAGTGGCATACAGAAAACCTCTGTTAGCTGGGAAGTCATGTGGCTGGCATCTGCTGATCCCAGGTTGTGTTCCAGCTCCTCTCTCAGCTCCTGTGCTTTCTTCAAAATGTTGCTCTTGGGGCATTTTTTCCTCTTAGCTTCTCTGGAGCAAACTCTGGGCTAGCATCTCCAAAGTGTCAGCAAAAGTCTGCTTTCAACAGCAATCTCCAAAATGTCACTGTTAGCTGCTCTGAGGTCCTTCTGTTTGTGAGCTGTTTTATAGTACTCCAGTGATTAAATCAAGACCCATCCTGACTGGGTGGGGGTCCATATCTCCATGGAAATAATCCAATCAGTCATTTCACTCACAGTTGATTCACATCCCCATGGAAACACTCAGTCAAAAGATTCCAACCTAATCAACATTAATACATCTGCCCCATGAGATTGTATTAAAGAACATGGCATTTGGGGGGACATAATACATACAAACAGGCACACAGAACAATCAAGCTTTTTAAATTCAGATACCAATTTACTACCCCACTACCAACACCTTGCATTGGTGTCGAACATTTGTTACAATTGATGATAGCACATTTTTATAACTACTATTAATTAAAGCCCATGGTTTCATTTAAGGTTCACTGTTTGTGTAGTGTAGTTCCATGGATTTTTAAAAAATTTTATTCTGTTGCCATCTATTCAATCTAACATTTCCCCTTTTAATCACATTCAGAAATATATTTCAGTGCTCTTAATTGTGTTCACAATATGCTACCATCACCACCATCTATTACCAAAACATTTCTGTCAATCCAAATAGAAATCTTGTACATTTTGAGCTTTAACTTCCCATTGCATATTCCCATCCCATCTCCTGGAGATCTATTTTCTAGATTCTGACTGTGTGAGTTAGCATATTCTAGTTTTTTTCAAATTAGTGAGATCATACAATATTCGTCCTTTAGTATTTGGCTTATTTCACTCAATATGATGTCTTCCAAGTTCATGCATGTTGTCACATATATTAGGACTTCATTCTTTTATACAGCTGAAAATATTCCATTGTATGTATATACCAAATTTTACTTACCCATTCATCGGTTGAGGGATACTTAGTTGCTTCCATCTCCTGGCAATTGTGAATAATGCCTTATGAACATTGGCATGAAAATATCTGTTTGAATACCTGCCTTCAATTCTTTTAGATAAAGACCTGGTTGTGGGATTGTCAGGTGATATGGTAGTTCTACACTTACCTTTCTGAAGAACTGCCAAACTGTGTTCCACAATGGCTGCACCATTTTGCATTGCCACCAGCAATGAATGAGTTCCTATTTCTGTGCATCCTCTCCAACAATTGTTATTTTTTTTAAATAGCATACCACATTCTAATGAGTGTGAAATGTATCTTATTGGGGTTTTGATTTGCCTTTCCCTGATTGCTAATGATGATTAGCTTATTTTTATGTACTTTCTGGCCATTAGTATGCCTTCTTTGGAGAGATGTCTGTCCAAGTCTTTTGCCCACTTTTTAATTGGGTTGGTTGGCTCTTTGTTATTAAGTTGAATGATTTTTTTTTTATATTCTGTATCTTAATCCATTTTCAGATATGTGGTTTACAAATATTTTTACCATTTTATAGACTTGTCATTTCACCTTCATGATAAAATCCTTTGATGGAAAAAGTTTTTAATTTTGATGACTTCCCAATTATCTATTGTTTATTTTTTTGCTTTGGCTTTGGATGTAAAGTCAAAGAAACCATTGCCCAACACAAGTGTTTCCCTATATTTTCTTCTAGGAGTTTGATAGATATAGCTTTTATATTTAGATCTTTAATCCATTTTGATTATTTTTGTCTTGATCTTGACCTTGATTTTATTACTTCAAAAGGCTAATTATTAAATGCTATTAAATGTTTTCAAATTAAAAAAATAATTTTATTGAGATTGTTCACATACCATACAATTATCCAAAGATCCAAAGTGCACAATCAATTGCCCATGGTACCATCATACAGCTGTGCAAACATCATAATTATTTTTTTTTCCAATTTTTGGAACATTTTCATTACTCCAGAAAGAAATAAAGACAAAAAAAGAAAACTCAATCCCTCCCATACCCTAACCAACTCCCCTCCATTATTGACTCATAGTATTGGTATAGTACATTTGTTACTGTTGGTGAAAGAATGTTAAAATACTACTAACTGTATTACATAATTTGCAATAGGTATATTTTTTTCCTATAAACCCCTCTAATATTAACTTCTAGTTACAATGTCATATATTTGTTCTAGTTCATGAAAGAGATTTCTAATATTTGTACAGTTAATCATGGACATTGTTCACCACAATATTCACTGTTTTATACATTCCCATCTTTTACCCTCCAACTTTCCTTCTGGTGACATACATGACTCTAAGCTTCCCCTTTCCACCACATTCACACATCATTCAGCACTATTAGTTTTTCTCACAATAACTTGCTACTGTCAACTCTGTCCACTTCAAAACAGGTTCAACCTAGTTGAACATTCTGCTCATAATAAGCAACTGCTCCCCATTCTTTAGCTTTGTTCTATATCCTGTTAACTTATATTTCATGTCTATGTGTTTACATACTATAATTAGGTCATATCAGTGGGACCATGCAGTATTTGTCCTTATGTGTCTGACTTATTTCACTCAATGTAGTACCCTCAAGGTTTCTTCATCAACCCATTTTTTTAAAGATGGTTTTGTTCACCCACCATACTTTCCATCCTAAATAAACAATTGTTCCCTGCATGGTCAATATTTATGTATTCACCACTGCCACCACTATCTATATAAGTACATCTCCAGTTCTTCCACAAAGAAGCAGGGAGAGTCAAACAAGGTAGAGAGACAAAAAGAAAAAAAAAAAAAGAAAGAAAGAAAAAGAAAGAAAAAAAATGGCAACTAAAAAGCAATGAAAGGAAAGATAGAATTAAACTAAAGTAGAATAAAAGAGTCAGACAACATCACCAATGTCAAGGGTTCCATACCCCCCTTATGTCCCCCTGTTATAGGCATTTAGTTTTAGTATATTGCCTTTGTTACATTAAGGAAGCATTATACAAAGTTTCTGTTAACTATAGTCTCTAGTTTGCATTGATTGTGTTTTTTCCTCAATACCACCCAATTTTTACCTTGCAAGGTTGACATTCATTTGTTCCCCCTCATGTAAAAACATATTTGTACATTTTATCACAATTGTTAAGAACTCTAGTTTTCACTGAGTTATATAGTCCCAGTCTTTATCTTACCTCTTTCCTTCTGGTGTCCCACATGCTCCTTACCTTTCTTTTTAAACCATACTCACAGCCATCTTTGTTCAGTGTACTTGCTGAAGTACCATTGCTGTGCTACCATTACCCAAAATTGTGTTCCAAACCTCTTGCTCCTGTCTTTTCCTATCTGCCTGTAGTACTCCTTTTAGTATTTCCTGTAGTGCAGGTATCTTGTTCACAAACTCTCTCATTGTCTGTTTGTCAGAGAAAATTTTAAACTCTCCCTCATATTTGAAGGACAGTTTTGCCAGATATAGGATTCTTGGTTGGCAGTTTTCTCTTTCAGTATCTTAAATGTATCACATCAGTCCTTCTTGCCTCTATGGTTTCTACTGAGAGTTAGGCACATAGTTTTATCAAGCTTCCTTTGTATGTCATGGATTGCTTTTCTCTTGCTGCTTTCAGGATTCCCTCTTTGTCTTTGATGTTTGATAATCTGATTATTAAGTGTCTTCATTTAGGTGTATTCAGATATATTCTGTTTGGATTATGCTGCACTTCTTGGATCTGTAATTTTGTGTCTTTCATAAGAGATAGGAAATTTTCATTGATTATTTCCTTTATTATTGCTCTGCCCTTTTTCTCCTTCTGGGACACCCATGACATGTACATTCATGTGCTTCATGTTGTCATTCAATTTCCTGAGATGTTGCTCATATTATTCCATTCTTTTCCCATCTGTTCTTTTGTGTGTAGGATTTCAGTTGTCTTGTTCTCCAGTTCCTGAGTGTTTTTTTCTGCCTCTTGAGATCTGCTGTTGTATGCCTCCATTGGGTTTTTTATCTCTTGTGTTGTGCCTTTCATTTCCATAGATTCTGCCAGTTGTGTCTTCAAACTTTTGATTTCTACCTTATGTTCATGCAGTGTTTTCTTTATAGGCTTCAAGTCTTTTGTTATTGTTCACTGAAATCATTGATTTGGTTTTTTATTTGATTTAGTGTATTTCTTTGAAAGTCTTTCATAGATTGTTTCATTAAAGTGAAGCAATATCTCAACTGTATTTTGATTGAGGTGTAAGTTTGTTCCTATGACTGGGCCATATCTTTGTTTTTCCTGGTATAGATTGTAGTTTTCTGTTGTCTAGGCATCTGATTTCCTTGAATACCCCAGTCAGATTTTCCCAGACCAGAATGGGTTCAGGTCTCAGATGGGGTTATATTCAGGGTGTATCTTAGAAAAATGACAGACGTTCCTGTGAGATCTCCAGTTGCTGTGCTTTTCCTAACCTGCCCAACAGGTGGCACCTGTCAGCCTGTCGCTCCCAACTGGTGTAAGGAGGTGTGGCCTCTTCAGTTTCTGTTTTGGCTGTTTTCCCCCAGGCTCTGGGGTCTGGTTCTGAAGGGAAAGCTGGTCCCCATCTCCTTACCCTTAGGGAAGATACACACCCTTGGGAGTATCCTCTGTATTTGAATAGTCTCTCAGATCTATTATCTCCACCCTTTTCTGGGTCAGAGCAATGTAAACTGAAAATGGCTGAGGCTTTCTCTTCTGAGCCCCTGAGGTTGAGAGAGAGAAAAAGGGACAGAAAGCCCCTTTTGGAGCCAGCACATGGCCCCCCAGTTTCACTCATTGGCCAGAGGCAACACCTGGTCTTCTGGGCTCCCCCTCTTGAGATCAATGAGTCTTCTGGCTCTCCAAGGTCAGACATCACTAAAAGCCTCTGCCTGCTTATTGAGGTTTGTAGCTTGTGTTCAGCAGTCCGCATTTGCTAGTTAAAAACCCTGGTTGGAGCTTAGCTGAGTTATATTCACTCACTCAGAGAGTGCTGCTAATTTTTACCATAGTGAAGTTTGGAGCTTAGCCTGTAATGGGGGAGGGGGCTCTCAGAGCAGTTCTGCAGTTTTTACTTACAGACTCTATGCTGAGATCTCAGGCATTCCTCTCAATTCAGGTTGGTGTATGATGTGTGGACAGTCACAGTTGTCCCCCAGCAGTTATTCCAAATATTTACTAGTTGTTCCTGGTTGTATATTAGATGTTCCAGGGGACTAACTAAATTCCACTCCTCTCTATGCCACTGTCTTGCCCCTCCTCTCCTCTTGAGTTTTTTTTAACATGGTGTGAGGTAGTGGTCCTCTTTCTTTTTTCTGCAAATGAAGATCCAGTTTTTCCAGCACCATTTGTTGAAGAGACTATTCTTTCCAATTGAGTGCTCTTTGCCACCTTGTCAAAAATCAGTTGGCCATAAATGTAAGGGTTGATTTCTGAGCTCTCAATCTTATTCCATTTTTCTGTATGTCTGCCTTTGTGTCAATACCATGCTATTTTGATAACTTTGGCTTTGTAATGAGTTTTAAGATTGGGAAGTGTGAGCCCTCCAACTGCATTCTTCTTTTTCAATATGGCTTTAGTCATTCAGAGCCCCTTACCCTTCCACATAAATTTGATGACTGGCTTTTCCATTTTCGCAAAGAAGGTTGTTCGACTTTTGATTGGGATTGCACTGGATCTATAGGTTGCTTTGGGTAATATTGACATCATAATGATTCTTATTCTTCCAGTCCATGAACCAGAATATCCTTCCATTTATTGAGGTTTTCTTTAATTTCTTTTAGCAATGTTTTGTACTTTTCTCTGTAAAAGTCCTTTACAGCCTTGGTTAGATTTATTCCTAGGTAACTGATTCTTTTAGTTGCCATTGGGAATGGAATTTTTTTCTTGATGTCTTCTTCCAGTGTTCATTGCTTATGTGTAGAAACAGTGCTGATATTTGGGTGTTGATCTTGTACCCCACTACTTTGCAGAATTCATTTATTAGCTCTAGGAGCTTTACAGTAGATTTTTAAGGACTTTCTGTATATGGGATCCTATCATTGGCAAATAGGGAAATTTTACTTCTTCCTTTCCAGTTTGGACCTTTTATTGCTTTTTCTTGTTTAACTGCTCTAGCAAGAACTTCCAGACTTTGAATAACAGTGGTGACATTGGGTATCCTTTACTTTTTGCTAATCTTAGATGGAAAGCTTTCAGTCCTTATCATTAAGTAGGATGATAGCTGTGAAGGTAATAAATATAAAATAAAACATTCATATAAATCAGTCCATGAACATTCAACAAATTTTGAGTTATTGTTAAATTCTTTGTAGATCTCATATAACATATAATGGATATAAAGGCAACACTAGACAAGAAATAATCTTTTCCATTAAAAAGCATACGTTGATGCCATGCTGATAGCAAAATATCATAACTGAGTCTGTATCTTTTAATTTGGATTTGTGTGGCTACAACTATAGTTATCTTCCATGTATAGGAGTAGTTAACTTCCTCGTTTCTTGTCTGTTTTCTTGCTGAGGAATTTAAACTAAGCTGAAATGGAAGTCAGCTCTTCTGTAAGAAATCTTCAGAGAGAATCTAAGATGGCGGCTAGGTGAGACAGGGCAAAAAAAAACACCTCTGTGAAAAATACTAGATAAAAACCAGAAAGTGACCCAGAACACCAGTTCCAATGTAGCACCAGCCAGACAAGGTCTGGTACATCTACAGGGACCATGCATTTGGTGAAACCAGGAGTTTGCATTCTGAAACAAGTGAGTGAGTTGGCTGAAAGTCCCTTGGCCATGCTGCGGTGTGGGGAAATGGTGGGCTGGCATTTGGAGATGGACTAGTTCTTAAAAAAAAAAAAAGCCCAGGAGCAGCTGCAGTTATGACAGGGAGAGCCATGCAATGAAGCATGGCAGGAAAGGGCTGGGCTAATGCCTTGGTGTCTGGCACGGAGGATACCCCTTCCCACACCCGCTGCTGATTGTCTTAGGGCCAGGGGAGCAAAGGGGAGCCAAAAGTAAAAAAAAAACACACCACTTGCAGCCATCTCAGTGGCAGGCTGTGGACACTTCTGCCCAGGGCTGGACCCACAGCCCAGGGCCACTCCAAGAAACCCAGTGTGATGGGGAATCTTTCCCACAGCACCGCACACATGCCACAATATCAGCCATGGACAATGGCCTCTAATACACCCATGGCTGACTGTCCTGGAGCTGAGAGGGCAGAGCTGTGCCAAAAGGGGGAAGTTAACATATCCCATTCAACCATCTTTGAAGTGGGCTGGGAATGCCCCTGCATGGCTCAGCATCCCAGGGCTTCCCTGGAGGCCAGTGAACACTTGTGATGTGGCACAGCCCTCCATCAGCAGAGGCCCTGGAAGAGCACAGCAGGGAAGGGGGACCTGCTCAGAAATCCCAGGGAACCTATGCCAATACCAAGGACTTGTGGGTCAGCAGCAGAGACAATCTGTGGCAAGACTGAAATGGAGGCTTAGACTCTTGCAACAGCCTTAAATCTCCAGCAACACATGGGAGGTTTGATTATTAAACCTGCTCTCCCTCCCTAACTGCTCAGACACATGCCCCACATTCAGGGCAGACAGCACCAACAACAGACCCAAATTTAGTGCACCAATTGAACCCCACAAGAATCAGATCCCACACACCACAAAGACAAAGTTGGGGAGAACTTACTTGAGAGTAATAGGTGACTCACAGATCCCATCTGCTGGTTAGAGAAAGTGTATGCCACCAAGCTGCAGTTCTGACAAATTAGAGATCAAGTAAAGCAAATGCCAAGAGGCCAAAAACAACAGAAAAATCTTAAAGCATATGATAAAACCAGATGATACAGAGAACCCAAACCCAAACACCCAAATCAAAAAGATCAGAAAACACACAGTACTTGGTGCAATTAAAGAATTACAGACAGGTAATGAGAGCATGGCACAGGATATAAAGGACATGAAGAAGAGCATGGCACAGGATATAAAGGTCATAAAGAAGACCCTAGAAGAGCATAAATAAGAAATTGCAAGAGTAAATAAAAAAATAGAAGATCTTATGGAAATTAAAGAAACTGTAGGTCAAATTAAAAAGACTCTAGATACTCACAATACAAGATTAGAGGAAGTTGAACAACAACTCAGCCTCCTCAAGGACCACAGAACAGAAAATGAAAGAACAAAAGAAAGAATGGGGAAAAAATCAAAATGGATCTCAGGGATATGATAGATAAAATAAAACATCCAAATTTAAGACTCATTGGTGTCCCAGAAGGGAAGAGAAGGGTAAATATCTAGAAAGAGGATTCAAAGAAATTGTTGGGGAAAGCTTCCCAAATGTTCTACACAATATAAACACACAAAGCATAAATGCCCAGCAAACTCCAAGTAGAATAAATCCAAATAAACCCACTCCAAGACATATTCTGATCAGACTGCCAAATACTGTAGAGAAGGAGCAAGTTCTGAAAGCAGCAAGAGAAAAGCAATTCACCACATACAAAGGAAACAACATAAGACTAAGTAGTGACTACTCAGCAGCCACCATGGAGGCGAGAAGGCAGTAGCATGATGTATTTAAATTTCTGAGAGAGAAAAATTTCCAACCAAGAATACTTTATCCAGCAAAACTCTCCTTCAAATTTGAGGGAGAGCTTAAATTTTTCACAGACAAACAAATGCTGAGAGATTTTGCTAATAAAAGACCCACTCTACTTCAGATACTAAAGGGAGCCCTACCAACAGAGAAAAAAAGAAAGGAGAGACAGATATAGAGAATTTTAATAGACATATATAGAACATTACATTCCAGGTCACTGGGACACACATTCTTCTCTAGTGATCACGGATCTTTCTCCAGAATGGACCATATGCTGGGACATAAAACAAACCTCAATAAATTAAAAAAAAAATGAATTTGTTCAAAGCACATTCTCTGACCACAATGGAGTACAAATAGGAGTCAATAACCATCAGAGACTTGAAGAATTCACAAACACCTGGAGGGTAAAAATGAGGGGGAGATGAAACATTCCTGGATAATCAAAAGCTGAGGGACTTCATCACCAGTAGATCAGTTCTGTAAGAAATGCTAAAGTTGAGCAGACTGAAAGGAAGGGACACTAAACAATTGAAACTACATGAAGAAATAAAGGTTTCCAGTAAAGATCACATGGTAAATATAAATACCAATACTACTGTATTTTTGATTTGTAACTCCACTGTTTCCTACAGGATCTAAAATACATAAACTGTAATGATAAATCAGTGGTTTGGACTCAATGTAAAATATGTAATTTTTTACAAGAACTACATAAAGGGGGGAATGATGGAGTATAGGAACGTAGTTTATGTGTCATATTGAAGTTAAGTTGGTATCAAAGAAAAACAAGATTGTTATAGATTTAAGATGTTAAATTTAAGCCCCATGGTAAACACAAAGAAAGTATCAGAGAATATGACCATAGAGATGAAAAGTAGAGTAGGGGTTCCGAGAAGTGGGGAAGGGGCAATGGGGAGTTAAGAAATGAATGCAGAGCTTCTGTTTGGGGTGAAGAGAAACTTTTAGAAATGGATGGTGGGAAAGTGATAGCATTGCAACATTCTAAATGTGATTAATCCCACTAATGGAATGCTAGGGAGGGGGTGGAATGAGAAGATTTAGGCTGTATATGTGTTTCCACAATTGAAAAAATAAAAAAAAGACAGTCTAAATAGATGACAATTAAATGCCAAGGATGATCCTGGATAGGATCTGAGGATGGAGGAGAGGAGGCTCAAAGGGACACAATGGGACACAAGAAAAAAGAAAAGGAAATATGGAATGTAAGCTTTGTATCAATGTTGAATTTCTTGAACTTCTTAGCTGCGCTTAATGGGATTACATAAAAGAATGTTCTTGTCCATGGGAAAGGTATATGTGAATTATATTGTTTGTTCAAAGATATGTGCAGCTTGCTCTCATATGTTCAGAGGACAGAGCAATAGATGATGGAGGATAGACAGGGAGTGAGGGAGGGAGAGAGGGAGGGAAAGAAAGAAATGTTGGTGTGAGAGTATGTTAAAGGTGGTGGATCAGGGTATCGGGGGGGGTCGGGGTATGCTGGAGTTCTGTGTTTGGGGTTTGTACTGTTTTTGCAACTGTTCCTGTAAGTTCAAATTTATTTCAAAATAAAATTTATTAAAAAAAATCTTCAGGAATGAATTTGTATTTTATTACACCACATATAAAATTAAGTCTGGTGAATTCTCTGAAGTGGGATTGTTCTTAAAGAATATTAAACTCCTGGGAACTCTGTTAGGCTTCAGTGACTTCTTTGTAGAAAAACCAGCACCTGCTAACATGCAGGGCAGCAAACTGCTTATGAGTCATGTTGGTTTGATCCACAAATTACACCTTCTAAAATTTCTAAAACAATTCTGTTAATTTGGTTTATTACATTAACTGATTTTCTTATGTTGAGCCAACCTTACATATCCACTTGATCATAGTGTATAATTCTTCTAATATTCCATTAGATTCAGTTTGCTAGTATTTTATTGTGGATTTTTGCATCCCTATTCATAAGAGATATTGGTCTGCAGTTTTCCTTTCTTGTGGTATCTTTATCTGGCTTTGGTTTCAGAGTTATTTTGGCCTTGTAGAATGAGTTAAGAGTTTTCCTCCTCTTCAATTTTTGGAAATGTTTGAGCAGAATTGGAGGAAGTCTTGGAATGCTTGGTAGAGTTCCCCTGTGAAACCATCTGGCCCTGGGCTTTTGCTTGTTGGGAGGTTTTCGATTACTGATTCAATCTCTTTACCAGTAATTGGTTTGTTAAGATCTATTTCTTCTTGAGTTAATGTAAGTAGATTGTGTGTTTCTAAGAATTTGACAATTTCATCTAGGTTGTCTAATTTATTGGCATACAGTTTTTTATAGTATTCTCTTATATTCCTTTTTTTCTGCATGATCAGTAGTAATGTCTCCTTTTTTTGTATATTCTTTCTCTCTTTTGTGTCTGTCTAGCTAAAGATTTATCAATTTTATTGATTTTTCAAAGAATCAACTTTTGGTTTTGTTGATCTTCTCTGTTTTTCTATTTCATTTATCTCCAATCTAATCTTTGTTATTGGCATCCTTCTACTCACTTTGGGTTTAGTTTGCTGTTCTTTTTCTAGTTCTTCCAGTTTTGAGGTTAGGTCTCTGATTTGAAGTCTTTCTTCTTTTTTAATGTAAGAATTTAGAGCTATAAATTTCTCTCTAAGCACTGCCTTTGCTGCACCATATAAGTATTGGATGTTATATTTTCATTTTCATCCATCTCAAGGCATTTTCTAATTTTGCCTCTCATTTCCTCTTTTACCCATTTATTCTTGAAGAGTATGTTGTTTAATTTCCATATATTTGTGAATTCTCCATTTCTCCCTCTGTTATTGATTTCTACCTTTGTTCTTTTGTTGTCAGAGAATATATGATTTCAATATTTTGAATTTATTGAGAATTGTTAAGTGACACAATCCATGGTCTATCCTGGAGAATGATCCATTTGCCCTCAAGAAGAATGTGTATTCTGTTTTTTGGGGGTGCAATGTTTTATATATGCCTGTTAGGTCTAGTTGGCTTAGTGTATCATTCAAGTCCTGTATTTCCTTTTTGATCTTCTGACTAGATTTTCTACCCATTCTTGAAATTAGTGTGTTAAAGTCTCCTACTGTTAATGTAGAACCATCAATTTCTCCCTTCAAATCTGTCAGTATTTGCTTCATATATTTTGGGGCTCTGCTGTTAAGTGCATATATATTTATAATTGTTATATACTCCTGTTGAATTGCTCCCTTTATCAGTATAGAGTGATCATTTTTGTCCCTTGTAATTGTTTTTTATTTGCAGTATATATATATATATTTTAAAATCTTCATTTTATTGAGATATATTCATATACCACGCAGTCATACAAAACAAATCGTACTTTCGATTGTTCACAGTACCATTACATAGCTGTACATTCATCACCCAAATCAATCCCTGACACCTTCATTAGCACACACACAAGAATAACAAGAATAATAATTAGAGTGAAAAAGAGCAATTGAAGTAAAAAAGAACACTGGGTACCTTTGTCTGTTTGTTTCCTTCCCCTATTTTTCTACTCATCCATCCATAAACTAGACAAAGTGGAGTGTGGTCCTTATGGCTTTCCCAATCCCCTTGTCACCCCTCATAAGCTACATTATTATACAACTGTCTTCGAGATTCATGGGTTCTGGGTTGTAGTTTGATAGTTTCAGGTATTCACCACCAGCTACCCCAATTCTTTAGAACCTAAAAAGGGTTGTCTAAAGTGTGCGTAAGAGTGCCCACCAGAGTGACCTCTCGGCTCCTTTTGGATTCTCTCTGCCACTGAAGCTTATTTCATTTCCTTTCACATCCCCCTTTTGGTCAAGAAGATGTTCTCCGTCCCACGATGCCAGGTCTACATTCCTCCCCGGGAGTCATATTCCACGTTGCCAGGGAGATTCACTCCCCTGGGTGTCTGATCCCACCTACGGGGGAGGGCAGTGATTTCACCTTTCAAGTTGGCTTAGCTAGAGAGACAGGGCCACATCTGAGCAACAAAGAGGCATTCGGGAGGAGGTTCTTAGGCACAACCATAGGGAGGCCTAGCCTCTCCTTTGCAGCAACCGTCTTCCCAAGGGTAAAACCTGTGGTAGAGGGCTCAACCCATCAAACCACCAGTCCCCTATGTCTGTGGTCATGTTAGCAACCATGGAGGTGGGGTAGGCGAATACCCCTGCATTCTCCACAGGCTCCTCAAGGGGGCACTGCATCTTTTTTTTTTTTCCTTGGTTTTTTTTTTTTTTAACTTTCCCTTCTTTTTTAAATCAACTGTATGAAAAAAAAGTTAAAAAGAAAACAAACATACAATACAAGAACATTTTAAAGAGACCATAACAAGGGAGTAAGAAAAAGACAACTAACCTAAGATAACTGCTTAACTTCCAACATGTTCCTACTTTACCCCAAGAAAGTTACCTAATATAGCAACATTTCTGTGAACTTGTTCCTACTATATCCATCAGAAATTAACAGACCATAGTCATTTCTGGGCATCCCCAGAACGTTAAATGGCTTATCTGTTCTTCTTGGATTATTGTTCCCCCTTCCTTAATTGCTCTCTATTGCTAGTTCCCCTACATTCTACATTATAAGCCATTTGTTTTATATTTTTCAAAGTTCACATTAGTGGTAGCATATAATATTTCTCCTTTTGTGCCTGGCTTATTTCACTTAGAATTATGTCTTCAAGGTTCATCCATGTTGTCATATGTTTCACGAGATCGTTCCTTCTTACTGCCGCGTAGTATTCCATCGTGTGTATATACCACATTTTATTTATCCACTCATCTGTTGAAGGACATTTGGGTTGTTTCCATCTTTTGGCAATTGTGAATAATGCTGCTATGAACATTGGCATGCAGATATCTGTTCGTGTCACTGCTTTCCGATCTTCCGGGTATATACCAAGAAGTGCAATCGCTGGGTCGAATGGTAACTCTATATCTAGTTTTCTAAGGAACTGCCAGACTGACTTCCAGAGTGGCTGAACCATTATACAGTCCCACCAACAATGAATAAGAGTTCCAATTTCTCCACATCCCCTCCAGCATTTGTAGTTTCCTGTTTGTTTAATGGCAGCCATTCTAACCGGTGTTAGATGGTATCACATTGTGGTCTTAATTTGCATCTCTCTAATAGCTAGTGAAGCTGAACATTTTTTCATGTGTTTCTTGGCCATTTGTATTTCCTCTTCAGAGAACTGTCTTTTCATATCTTTTGCCCATTTTATAATTGGGCCGACTGTACTATTGTCATTGAGTTGTAGGATTTCTTTATATATGCAAGATATCAGTCTTTTGTCAGATACATGGTTTCCAAAAATTTTTTCCCATTGAGTTGGCTGCCTCTTTACCTTTTTGAGAAATTCCTTTGAGGTGCAGAAACTTCTAAGCTTGAGGAGTTCCCATTTATCTATTTTCTCTTTTGTTGCTTGTGCTTTGGGTGTAAAGTCTAGGAAGTGGCCTCCTAATACAAGGTCTTGAAGATGTTTTCCTACATTATCTTCTAGGAGTTTTATGGTACTTTCTTTTATATTGAGATCTTTGGTCCATTTTGAGTTAATTTTTGTGTAGGGGGTGAGGTAGGGGTCCTCTTTCATTCTTTTGGATATGGATATCCAACTCTCCCAGCCCCATTTGTTGAAAAGACCATTATGACTCAGTTCAGTGACTTTGGGGGCCTTATCAAAGATCAGTCGGCCATAGATCTGAGGGTCTATCTCCGAATTCTCAATTCGATTCCATTGATCTATATGTCTATCTTTGTGCCAGTACCATGCTGTTTTGGCAACTGTGGCTTTATAATAAGCTTCAAAGTCAGGGAGTGTAAGTCCTCCCACTTCGTTTTTCTTTTTTAGAGTGTCTTTAGCAATTCGAGGCATCTTCCCTTTCCAAATAAATTTGATAACTAGCTTTTCCAAGTCTGCAAAGTAGGTTGTTGGAATTTTGATTGGGATTGCATTGAATCTGTAGATGAGTTTGGGTAGAATTGACATCTTAATGACATTTAGCCTTCCTATCCATGAACATGGAATATTTTTCCATCTTTTAAGGTCCCCTTCTATTTCTTTTAGTAGAGTTATGTAGTTTTCTTTGTATAGGTCTTTTACATCTTTGGTTAAGTTTATTCCTAGGTACTTGATTTTTTTAGTTGCTATTGAAAATGGTATCTTTTTCTTGAGTGTCTCTTCAGTTTGTTCATTTATAGCATATAGAAACATTACTGACTTATGTGCATTAACCTTGTATCCCGCTACTTTGCTAAATTTGTTTATTAGCTCTAGTAGCTGTATCGTCGATTTCTCAGGGTTTTCTAGATATAAGATCATATCGTCTGCAAACAATGACAGTTTTACTTCTTCTTTTCCAATTTGGATGCCTTTTATTTCTTTGTCTTGCCGGATTGCCCTGGCTAGCACTTCCAGCACAATGTTGAATAACAGTGGTGATAGCGGGCATCCTTGTCTTGTTCCTGATCTTAGAGGGAAGGCTTTCAGTCTCTCTCCATTGAGTACTATGCTGGCTGTGGGTTTTTCATATATGCTCTTTATCATGTTGAGGAAGTTTCCTTCAATTCCTACCTTTTGAAGTGTTTTTATCAAAAAGGGATGTTGGATTTTGTCAAATGCTTTTTCAGCATCTATTGAGATGATCAATTTATTTTTCCCTTTTGACTTGTTAATGTGTTGTAGTACATTGATTGATTTTCTTATGTTGAACCATCCTTGCATGCCTGGAATAAACCCCACTTGGTCATGGTGTATGATTTTTTTAATGTGTCTTTGGATTCGATTTGCAAGTATTTTGTTGAGGATTTTTGCATCTATATTCATTAGGGAGATTGGCCGATAGTTTTCCTTTTTTGTAACATCTTTGCCTGGTTTTGGTATTAGATTGATGTTAGCTTCATAAAATGAGTTAGGAAGTATTCCATTTTCTTCAATGTTTTGAAAGAGTTTGAGTAAGATTGGTGTCAGTTCTTTCTGGAAAGTTTGGTAGAATTCCCCTGTGAAGCCATCTGGCCCTGGGCATTTATTTGTGGGAAGATTTTTGATGACTGATTGGATCTCTTTGCTTGTGATGGGTTGGTTGAGGTCTTCTATTTCTTCTCTGGTCAGTCTAGGTTGTTCATATGTTTCCAGGAAATTGTCCATTTCCTCTACATTACCCAGTTTGTTGCCATACAGTTGTTCATAGTATTCTCTTATAATTTTTTTAATTTCTTCAGGATCTGCAGTTATGTCACCTTTTTCATTCATTATTTTGTTTATATGGGTCTTCTCTCTTTTTGATTTTGTCAGTCTAGCTAGGGGCTTGTCAATCTTGTTGATCTTCTCAAAGAACCTGTGGAGAGCCGTCTCCCGGGACGGGCATAGCGCATGCGCTGTAAACCTGCTCCAAAGTCCCCCCGCCCATCGAATGAGCCAAGATGGCGCCCATATCCTGCTTCCGCTTATGACGTGCACACTCACTATTCCTATCTGCCAATTGAGTGCATATGCGCGGCGCTAGATCATTGGTTATGAGTAGAGTACTTAAGAGTTTGCCCAAGCGAACCTCGGGGAGACAGCCCACTAGGAGCCGTACCTGACGGCCACATCGAGGCTGCTCTCCCGCGAGGCACTCTGCCCCGCGTGGAAACCTGTAACAGAGAATGCTTATCTAGCTTCAGTAAAAGACTTGCTCTCGCAACCGCCGTGTGGCTCGAGTCGTGACTTCCAGCCAGGTCAGTTTGCGTGGTCTGCATCTCTCTCTCTCTCATCCCTTGTTTCTCCCCTCGCCGGCCGGGGAACAGGGGTCGAGCGGGGCAGCGCCGGACAAGTGGTGGCCCGTACGGGGCACGCTCCTCCTCCTGCCTCGCTCTCGACGGTCCCTCTGTGAGGAGAGCAGCGCTGCGCATCGAGCTTACGGCGGACTTCCCGCGCCTGATCAACGCGAGAAGGTGAGTGCGTCTTATTACATGATAGTTAGGGCCCATGGGTTTTCAGGTGACCCCGGGGGACTCGGAAGAGCTCTCCGAGTGACTGAAGTATAGTGCCGACTGCAATCATGGGGCAGTCCGGAAGTTCACCTCTCTTAGCTCCCTTAAAGAACCTTTTGAAACAACGGGGTATCTCGGTCAGAAAAAGCTCCCTTCAGCGTTTTCTTGATGATGTTGATACTTTTGCCCCTTGGTTTGCCTGCACTGGCAGCCTTAGCCTACCCTCTTGGATGAAGCTCGGTCGCGACATAGACCGAGCGCGCCAGACGGGCGTGTGTATGGACCCGATTCTAGTACCCATATGGGAGACCGTCCGTGCGGTCCTTGAACTAGAATCGGCTGCCGGCCTAAGCCCGTCCTCTGCCTTGCAAGAAGCACGGTGCGCGCTCCAAGAAACCCAGTCAGTTTCGTCAGCGGACGGCTCCTATAAGGGCAAACCGCCGGAGTCCAGTGACTCTGACTCAGAGTCAGATAGCGATACTGACGAGGAGGCGGAAGCATCCCCGCTAATTGAGTGGGAGGAGCCTCCCGCCACACCCGTGCGGCCTTCCGCCCCGCCAATGTCTACCGCTGCACCCCCAGGGACACCCCAGCTCCCAACTGACGCCTTGGGCGGTCCCACCAAAGGACCTCGCCGAGAGCTCCCTCTAGTGGCCATGCCCAGTAAATGTAATTATCCTTTGCTGCCAGACCCGGAAACCCCGATGGGCCGGTCAGGGGAGGGGCAACCTTTGCCGTACCCCCCGCCCGAGTACAAAGGCCCTGACCCGGTGCTCAGCTGGGCCAGAGGCTCTGTTTGTGTTTTTCCCCAGGAACCAGGACGTCAACCAGTGTGGGTTCCGGAAAGACTGGTGAGAACCGTGACATCACCTGAAGAAGCCAAGGAACAGCTGTCAGAAACGCCAACGAATATACAACCTGAACCATTAGACCAAGCCTCCGACCCTGCTGATGATGGCGACGACCGACAAGACGATAATAGTAGGACTGACCACCCCGCGGTTGCCCAAAAAGAGGATCGGTAACTCTGTTCTTTGCTCTCCTATAGCAATCCTTCTAATCTGCCTTTTTCTTTTTTTAGTGGAACTGTGGTAGCGCAGGAGAGTGGTCTTTGGGGCCTGTGGCATCATCCCCCGACCCTGGCCCCATTCTCTGCTGGGTCTCCCGCCTCTCCTGTGTTTTTCACTCGTACCCTGTCTCTAGGTCTCCACCACCTGCCTTCTGACAGAAATATTTCCTCCACAAGCTTCAACGAGTCCTTCCCCCTCACCAATGACACACTGATCCTCTCTTTTGCTAACCTCTCTGTCAAGGTTGTCAACACCACAGTTGCGGCGAATGCTACTTGTGAAACTGGTAATGGCGAGTTAAGTAAGGGAGTCTTGCTTGAATTTCTTAACGTTACAGGGAAGAGCCGCCAGTCTTGTGAAGGGATCTTGAGTAAAAATGAGACTCAAAGGTGCCTTTTCCTTCCGGGGTTTGCTCCTACAGTCTGCAACCGTTCCAAAGACCCGGATGCCTCGCCGCCCCGCTATCCTAGTGTATCGCCCAAGTTATGTCTGGCTCCCCGTCAAGGCAACCGACTGGGTTGGCCCTGTTTCTCAAGTTGTTTCACTTAACAATATCCCCTTCTCTAAGTCTAGGCGTCCAAGAGGCATACCTTACCCGAGACGTGCTACGCCGCCACAATCAGATGCTGAACTTAAATTTCCAGGCCATTCAGAAACTCCTAGCGGAGATAGATGAACTTGGACTAGAAATAGATGGACTCTGGAGAGTTCTCCAGCAGACGTGTGATACCCGATGGTTATTCGGGAGGCTTTGTGTCACCCCGGTTAGGGTGAACTTGACAGAGGAGCAGCAAGATGTCGCCGAGTGGCTCAAGGACACTTATCTCCCCAACTTCACCAATCTCTCCGACCAAGTGAAATCCGACCTTCAGGGACTTGAGAACATTAGGAAATTGAAGCCTGTTAGTTTCGACCTTTCCACACTGGGCGAGACTGTAAAAAATCTGTGGGACCAAGTCACCTCTTGGTTCTCTTGGCCCAATTTGACTAATTGGATTCTCTTGATGGTGGGACCATTGGTGGGATTAGTCATTGTTAAATCTTTGCTAGAACGCCTGTTTCAAGCGCGGCAGTACCGTGTTACCACTATGATGGCTATGTCCTCCACCTTTGATACCCCCAACAGCGACCATTCTGATGGCCATACCCCATCCTGGCCGCCTCGGGCGGGGCACTCGGGAGCGAGGTTTGTAGCTAAGCGCGCAGCTGTGTCCCGGGTATAACGGGCGACGCCAGCAGTCATAATTTTTGTCTCAGGTAGGTCCCTAAGGCAGAGTCATAGTTGTGGCCAGACTTGACTCTAGCCAATGCATAGGGACGCCTAGTGACGCCTCCGACTCTGGTTAATGCTATCCCTGCCCCCGCCTTTGTCCCCCAGTTGCAAGGCAAAGCACTGCAGGGAGAGTCATGTTGTTTCCAGCTCATGGACTCTCCTGTCTCCATATGAGGTGAGCATTCTGGTCGGTGCTAGAGGCTCCGCCGCTAAATGGCTGAGACCTAGTCCAGACTCCCCAAAGCACCGGAACAAATTGTGAGCCATCTGGGTTCACGGGAGCACACTCATCACTGGGGACACTGGGTCGATATAAATAATAAAGGGGGAGATGTGGAGAGCCGTCTCCCGGGACGGGCATAGCGCATGCGCTGTAAACCTGCTCCAAAGTCCCCCCGCCCATCGAATGAGCCAAGATGGCGCCCATATCCTGCTTCCGCTTATGACGTGCACACTCACTATTCCTATCTGCCAATTGAGTGCATATGCGCGGCGCTAGATCATTGGTTATGAGTAGAGTACTTAAGAGTTTGCCCAAGCGAACCTCGGGGAGACAGCCCACTAGGAGCCGTACCTGACGGCCACATCGAGGCTGCTCTCCCGCGAGGCACTCTGCCCCGCGTGGAAACCTGTAACAGAGAATGCTTATCTAGCTTCAGTAAAAGACTTGCTCTCGCAACCGCCGTGTGGCTCGAGTCGTGACTTCCAGCCAGGTCAGTTTGCGTGGTCTGCATCTCTCTCTCTCTCATCCCTTGTTTCTCCCCTCGCCGGCCGGGGAACAGGGGTCGAGCGGAGCGGCGCCGGACAAGAACCAACTTTTGGTGATATTTATCCTCTCTATTGTTTTTTTGTTCTCTATGTCATTTATTTCTGCTTTAATCCTTGTTATTTCTTTTCTTCTACTTGGTTTAGGATTGGTTTGCTGTTCATTTTCTAGCTTCTTCAGTTGATCCATTAGTTCTTTGATTTTGGCTCTTTCTTCCTTTTTAATATATGCGTTTAGTGCTATAAATTTCCCCCTTAGCACTGCTTTTGCTGCATCCCATAGGTTTTGGTATGTAGTGTTCTCATTTTCATTCATCTCTATATATTTAGCAATTTCTCTTGCTATTTCTTCTTTAACCCACTGATTGTTTAGGAGTGTGTTGTTTAACCTCCAGGTATTTGTGAATTTTCTAAGTCTCTGATGGTTATTGACTTCTAATTGTATTCCATTGTGGTCAGAGAATGTGCTTTGAATAATTTCAATCTTTTTAAATTTATTGAGGCTTGTTTTATGTCCCAGAATATGATCTATTCTGGAGAAAGTTCCGTGAGAACCAGAAAAGTATGTGTATCCTGGTGATTTGGGATGTAATGTCCTGTAGATGTCTGTTAAATCTAATTCATTTATCAGATTGTTTAGGTTTTCAATTTCCTTATTGGTCTTCTGTCTGGTTGATCTATCTATAGGAGAGAGTGATGTGTTGAAGGCTCCCACAATTATTGTGGAAACATCCATTGCTTCCTTTAGTTTTGCCAGTGTTTCTCTCATGTATTTTGTGGCACCTTGATTGGGTGCATAGACATTTACGATTGTTATTTCTTCTTGCTGAATTGCCCCTTTTATTAGTACATAGTGGCCTTCTTTGTCTCTCAAAACATCCCTGCATTTGAAGTCTATTTTATCTGAGATTAATATTGCTACACCTGCTTTCTTTTGGCTGTAGCTTGCATGAAATATTTTTTTCCATCCTTTCACTTTCAGTTTCTTTGTGTCCCTGTGTCTAAGATGAGTCTCTTGTATGCAACATATTGATGGTTCATTTTTTTTCATCCATTCTGCGAATCTATGTCTTTTAATTGGGGAGTTTAATCCATTTACATTCAACGTTATAACCGTGAAGGCATTTCTTGAATCAGCCATCTTATCCTTTGGTTTATGTTTGTCATATTTTTCCCCTCTGTCTATTAATATCCTTTATTGTACCCATACCGAATCTCTTTAGTACTGAACCTTTCTCCAAGTCTCTCTGTCCTTTCTTTGTTTCTCTGTCTGTAGGGCTCCCTTTAGTATCTCCAGTAGGGCAGGTCTCTTGTTAGCAAATTCTCTCAGCATTTGTTTGTCTGTGAAAAATTTAAGCTCTCCCTCAGATTTGAAGGAGAGTTTTGCTGGATAAAGTATTCTTGGCTGGAAATTTTTCGCACTCAGAATTTTAAATATATCGTGCCACTGCCTTCTCGCCTCCATGGTGGCTGCTGAGTAGTCACTACTTAGTCTTATGCTGTTTCCTTTGTATGTGGTGAATTGCTTTTCTCTTGCTGCTTTCAGAACTTGCTCCTTCTCTTCTGTGTTTGACAGTGTGATCAGTATATGTCTCGGAGTGGGTTTATTTAGATTTATTCTATTTGGAGTTCGCTGAGCATTTATGATTTGTGTATTTATGTTGTTTAGAAGATTTGGGAAGTTTTCCCCAACAATTTCTTTGAATACTCTTCCTAGACCTTTACCCTTTTCTTCCCCTTCTGGGACACCAATGAGTCTTATATTCGGACGTTTCATATTATCTATCATATCCCTGAGGTCCATTTCGAGTTTTTCAATTTTTTTCCCCATTCTTTCTTTTATGCTTTCATTTTCCATTCTGTCATCTTCCAGGTCACTGATTCGTTGTTCAACTTCCTCTAGTCTTGTACTATGAGTGTCCAGAATCTTTTTAATTTGGTCAACAGTTTCTTTAATTTCCATAAGATCATCCATTTTTTTATTTAGTCTTTCAATGTCTTCTTTATGCTCTTCTAGGGTCTTCTTGATTTCCTTTATCTCCTGTACTATGGTCTCATTGTTCATCTTTAGTTCTTTGAGTAGCTGCTCTAGGTGCTGTGTCTCTTCTGGTCTTTTGATTTGGGTGCTTGGGCTTGGGTTATCCATATCGTCTGGTTTTTTCATATGCTTTATAATTTTCTGTTGTTTTTGGCCTCGTGGCATTTGCTGAACTTGATAGGGTTCTTTTAGGATTTGTAGACCAATTGAAGTCCTTATCTCTAATTTATCAGATCTACAGCTTCGTGGAGTACACTTTCTCTAACTAACCAGCAGGTGGCGTCCACGAGCCACCTGTTCTCCACAAGCCAGTTCTCCCCTGCTTAGCCTTTTTGGTGAGTGGGGGAGTGAGTCTTGTGGGGTCCAATTGGTGTACCAAGCTTGCGTGTGTAGTTGGTGTTGCCTGCCCTGTATATGGGGTGTGTTTCTGGGCAGTCAGGGAGGGGGGATGGCTCTAACAATGAAATCTCCCTGGTGATCCTAGAGTTTTAAAGCTGCTGCAATAGTCTAATCCTTCAGTTCAGTCCTGCCACAGTTTGTCTCTGCCACTGACCCACAAGTCCTTGGTATTGGCGTATGGCTCCTGAGACTTGCAAGTGGGCCCCTCTTCCAGGCCGTGCACCGCGGGTCCTCTGTTGAGGGATGACTGTGCTATGTCACAGGTGAGTGCCGTCCCCCCAGGGCAGTTCTGGGCTGCTGGGCTGTGTAGGGAGGCTCCCAGTCTGCTCAAATGATGGCTGAATGGGGCTTTGTTAATTCACACTGCTCTACCTTCCCAACTCTGGGACAATCAGCTGAGTTTGCAGGGAAGGCTAATGTCCACGCCCAGTTTTGTGGTGTGTGCCTGTTATTTGAAGCACTTCTGTCACACTGGGTTGTCTGGGGCAGTTCTGGGCTATGGGGCTGGCGATGGGCAGGAGTGTTTCCTGTCCACCAGGATGATGGCTGTGAGCGGACACCCCCCTTTTCTTGGGAAGTTGTGGTGTTTAGTGAATTTTCTCAGCCACTGGATTATTGTGTTTTGTCTCAGAGCTCTCCTAGTTCTGCTCTTGACTTGACCTGCCCAAATAGCAAGTCTTTGAAGCTTTCTGTATTGGGCTTCTTAGAGTAATTGTTTTAGAAAAAGAAAAAAGGATTAAAAAACAAAAAAACAAAAAACAGGCCCTCCTCAGAGATCTAATGGGTTATTGAAATGCTAAGAGACAAAGCAACCAGGGCCATTAAGGAAAGGTCCACAGGGCAGAGAGATCAGCTTTTCTTCGGGATTTGCATATGCGCCTCCGGGCCCTTCCCCTTTCTATGTTCACCAGAACTCCAAAAATCCTCCGCTTTTATTTTGGAGTTTTTTGTGTTGTTTTTTTTCTATGCCTGTCTCCTCTCTGCTGGGCTGGCTGCTCTCAGATTCTCTGGTGCCTGGTCTCAGTCTATCTATGGTTGGAGTTTGAATCAGTAGAATGAGTTTCCGATAACAGCTGCCACTGCAGTTCTCCCTTCTCCTTCCCGGAGCTGACAGCCCCTCCTCCCCCAGAGCTGAGCCTGGCAGGGAGGGGCGCGGGTCCCTTGGCCGCAAAAACTTACAGATTTCGCTGATCTCAGCAGTTCCACGTTTTCATGAGTGTTGTATGAAGTATGCCCAAAGTCAGATTGCTCTGTGGTGTCCAGTCCATGCAGTTCCTGGCTTTCTACCTACTTTCCTGGAGGAGTAACTAAAACATACAGCTCACCAGTCTGCCATCTTGCCCCGCCTCTCTATTTGCTGTATATTTTATCTCACATTAGTATAGCCACCCCAGCTCTCTTTTGGTTTCTATTTGCATGTTTTTTTTTTTTTTGTTTGTTTTTTTTTACATTCTTTCACTCTCAACCTACTTGTATTTTTGAACTTAAGGTGAGTCTCTTGAGGACAGCACATAGTTTGGTCATGCTTTTTATCCATTCTGCCAACTTCTGCCTTTTGATTGGGGAGTTTAATCCATTTACATTTAAAGTCACTACTGATATTTCAGGACTTTCTTCTGCCATTGTGTATTTAGTCTTTGTAAGTCTTACAACATTTTTGTCCCTCACTTCTATTAATACCTACTTTTATATTTATTTGCTTTTTTTATGTCAATATTATGCAATATACTTTTCCTATACCACATATCTTTATACATTGGATATCCCAAAACATAGATTTATCATTACTTTTAATGTATTTGCATTTTAGCACCTGTAGGAAGTAAGAAGTGGAGTTACATAGCAAACAGTACAGTAATGCTGGCATTTATAATTACATAAATGGTTACATTTACCATATATGTTTATTTCTTTATGCTGCTTTGAACCATTGTCTAGTGTCCTTTCCTTTCAGTCTGAAGAACTCCCTTTAGTACTGTTTGCAGGGCAGGTTTAGTGTTAATAGACTCCCTCAGTATTATTTATCTGAAAATGTCTTACTCTGTCCTTCATTTATCTTACCAGATATAAGGATCTTGGCTGGCAGTTTTCTTTCAGTGCTTTAACTATTTCAGCCCACTGTATTCTTGCTTCCTTGGTTTCGGATGACATTTTGGTACTCAGTCTAATTAGGACTCAGTCATATGTAACATGTTGCTTTTCCCTTGTAGCTTCAGAACTCTCTCCTTGTCCTTTGCTTTCAAAAGAGTAATCAATATATGAAAGTGTGTATTTTTCTTCATGTTTATCCTATTAGGTGTTGTTGGAAATGAAGCAGTTCCTGAAAGAGAATAAATGCTCACTCAGTTGTGGAGGAGAAAAGAATTTATTCATGATCTTGCAAGAGTGGGTGCACCACCAAAGCAATCTGGGAGGTGTGCCAAACAAAAGGACACAGCAGTATTTATATCTAATACACAGGTCCCTCCCATTTCCCCATTGGCTGGGTACTTCAGAGGTTACAGCCTATCTGAGAGAGCTAACTAGCCCACCTTTGAGATTTTGAATTGTACAGCCTATTAGAGAGTGTTAAATAGTTTAAATTTCCTGCTGAGAGTTCCTGCCTTTGATTATATCCTACATCCCTTTACATCCCAGTAACCCTGGTTATTTTCCCATATAAGGAACTGGCACTAACTCTAGGCTTATGTCATGGCTCTCTCTCTCTTTCCTTCCCTTTATCATGGGGCCAATTTAAGCTAGTTCTGCTGCCAAGTCTCCATTTTCCCTTTTCCATGTTGCCTTTATGTGAAAGCTAAACTTCACCCTTTCTTACAGATTTCCTCCTCTTTCTTTTTTTAAACTCTTTTTAGTTTTCACATTCTAGTATCTCAAATTTGCTAAGAGTTTTTTTTTTTTACATTTCTCATCATAGAGATCTTCCTTTTTGAGGGGGGCATAGATTGTTCTGCTGATATTCTTGGTTAGGGCAGTTTTGATGAGTCTTTGACCTAACCCCTGGGCACATGGATAATGCAAAACCCAACCGCTGTGAACACTCTGGCTGAAATGATAAGGGAAGTTAAAACAGATGTTGCAATTCCTTTCCATTTCCTGAACCAATTTTCCAACCACCCTGTGAGTGGATTGTTAATGCCAGAATTTTTTGCTAGTTTCTGAGATAAGGCTGTTAACTCTTGTAAAGCTTTGGTGATAGTTCCATTGGGTGCCATATTATTGGGGATGAATGTGCAACAACTTCCCCGAATCATAACACAGATACCTCCCTTTTCAGCTAACATGATGTCCAGGGTTATTCTGTTTTCCCTTGCCATTCAGCTAGTGGCATCTAACTGTCCTGCTATTCCCTTAATGGCATCCCTGGTATAGTTGATAAATCTTTGCTGATTATAATAGACATAATTGATCCGATCTATATTTTTATTGATGGTGACCCACCAGAATAAGAATGATTCAAATCCTGAAGCCACTTGATTTTTAACTTTAAACTTATTTGGAACTACCTTGGGAACCCCTATACTATCTAAATAGATTCATTTATCAAAAGAACTGGGTACATTTTGCACATTTTTAAAATCTCTTTTGCCTTGGGTTTGTATTTTTTTTTTTTTTTTTTTTTTTTTTTTTACTTTCAAATGCTAGGGTGAATGGGATAGCCAATTGAACCAGAGTGCAGGTTCCTCCCCACTTTTCAGGTAGTGTTAGCTGGAGGACACCCTTCTTGCAGTACCACCAGAGGTCTGCTGAGGGTGTAGCTAAGCTGGAGAAGTTGCTAGTACTATCCTTACTTATGTTCCACACTCATGTACACAAGGCCATGGTTTCAAGGTCCTGGAGTCCTTCTTCCCATATGGTGGGACAGACAGAGTGGTTTCTGGGACCAAGGTGAGAAGCTGGTATGGCCTTGACACTTTTCTGGACTGGAGGGAAAAGGGAGGACAACATACTACAACTTTCACCAGGAGTAGCATTTTGAAAGAGTAGTATCATACACTGAAATTCCTTTTCATGCTTTTCCATCCCCAAGGGGAAGGGCACAATCTGAGCAGTGGGTCAGCCTGTTGCACAAGCATAACAGTTGCTTTTGCTTAGACTCTGGATGGTATATTTGACCCATTCTACCCAGTCATTTGTATTTCCATAACCTGTCTCTGTTTCTGTGGTCTGCTTTAAGTCTCTGGCCTCAAGTACTCTAATGACCTTGGGGTCATTTTGAACTGGAGAGTTGAACTCCAGCCAAGTTTCCTTGGGTATTACTGATGAATTAGTTGGAGAGAGTGTTGTTGGGAATATGTTGGGTGGGGAGGGGAGGACTTGGACATGAGACAATCCCAGGGGGTCTGTATCCCTGACAGTGGCCCCCATCCATACAGTTAGTTAACTTGTTCATAACAGGGGTCAGGTGACTCATAAGTTATAAACCCTGACAGTCTTGCTCTTTATCTGGACAGTCTGCCCACATAAATACTTATGTTCCACCCTCAGTTATTGCTGATGTTCTAGATTTCCACAGTTAATTACTTCATAAGTGTCAAACTGTACAGTTTGGGACTCTAAGCCTTTGACTATGCTTATAACCAGTTAAGTGGAACTTGTTGCACCTTGAATATGGAACATTATGATCAGTACAAGCAATTTCATGATTAAGCTATACACAGAGCACAATGCAAACACAAGAATTAATGTAGCCCCTTCTCCCTTTCTAGTATGTTCTTTCAACTAGTGTCTTTTTAGAGTGATCCTTAGGGGATCTGAGGTGGGAGTCACTCTCTAGGATTCAGGTTGAGTCACTGGGTACTTATCATTAGGCTCAGGCACTGGTCCCTTTACTCATGTGTAATGAGTCCAGGTTCTTTCTGCTGATCAGACTGCTGTCTCAGTTGTCAGCAAGACTTGATAGGGTCCCTTCCAGATCAGTTGAAGTTTGGATTCGCTCCATGACTTGATTAGGACCCAGCTGCCAGGCTGATGTTGATGGACAGCAAATTGAAGAGTCAGGGTCTGAGCCAGCAATCCATGGTGCCTGAGCGATGATAAAGTAGAAGACAAGGCCAGTATATAATTTTTAAGGAAAAGATCCTTCATGTCTAGGGAGGGGAGTTTTCTAGTCCTCCTGGGAAAAGACAAACTAGAAAGCATTTCATATGGGGAAATTCCCAGTTCTTTTCTAGGGGCTGTCCTGATTCTTAGGGCTGTAGGTAAGCACTTGATCCAGGGTAACTTTGTTTCCAAAACTCATTTAGAAAGATGTTTCTTTAAGGTTTGATTCATTCTTTCCACTTTCCCAGAGGATGGTGGATGCCAGGGAGTGTGGAAGTCCCAAGTGACACCCAGGCTTCCCATGACATTCTGCAACACATGGGAGGTGAAGTGGCTACTATTGTCAGAGTCTATATTTTCCACTAACCCATAACAGGGAAAGATTTATTTAAGGATAACTTTAGAAATTCCCAATGCCATAGGTGAGCATAGAGGGTAGGCTTCCGCCCATCCAGTAAGATGATCTAAAATTACCAAAATATACTTTAAATGACCTATGGGGGACATTTTACTGTAATCAACCTGAATGCTCTGGAATGGTCTGAGGCTCAGCTGTCTTCCCCCTTGTACTTGTTTTCTCAAGACCTTCTTGCTAATTTTTTGACAAATTATGTACCATTTACATATTTGTTTAGCAACTGTATAAAGGCCTACACATCCAAATTGTCTAAGTACTAAATCACACATGGCTTGTACCCCCTAATGACTCCCCTGGTGTAAGACTGCTAATAGCTTTCTCATTATTTGTTATTTAACATTTGTCTGCCATCTGGGAGAAACCATTTCCGCTGATTATTTAAGGTTGCTACTAACTGTTCCAGCTCCTTTACTTCTTTTGCAGAGAATGTAGGGACCCCAAATTCTTTGGGGATAGAGAGTATCAGAACCATTAATTTTAAAGGGGGACAGAGAGAAGCCTCCTTAGCCTTCTTGTTAGGTAACCTATTGCCTTTTGCCTCAAAAGTATGGCCCTTCTGGTGTCCATTTATATGCACCACTGATATTTCTCTAGGTAAGAGTAGATTGGTTAATACTTGTTTTACCAATTTCCCAAGAACCAATTCTTTTCCTTTGCTGTTAATTAATCCCCTTTCTTTTCAGATTTTTCCAAAGGTGTGAAATACCCCAAAGGCATACTTAGAGTCTGTGTAGATTGTACCATCCTTTCCCTCTAATAATTTGAGGGCTTGATTTAGTGCCTAAAACTCACAAGTTTGAGCTGACCACTTATTAGGCAATCAGCTAGCTTCTTTCACGTCACAAGTTACCCCATCTACTACTGTATGGCCATTGCACTTTTTTCCTTTTAGGACTCTAGAGGATCCATCTATGAACAATCTTTCCCCCAAGTGCAGGGGAAGGTCCTTTAGGTCAGACTGGACTTGGGTTTGATATTCAATTAAGTTTAAATAGTCATGCTCAGGGATCTCTATTTGTTCAGGCCCCTTCAAGAGGAAGGAGGCTGGGTTTAGGCTATGATCTGTTGTCAAGACCAAATCATCTTTTTCCAGTAGAATTGCCTCATATTTCAGGATTTGGGAATCAGTCAGCCATTTCCCTGCCCTTTGAAACAAAATAGTCCTAACTTGATGAGGGGTACTAACAACTAATGCCCCTCCAAAGGTCAACTTTTTGTTTTCTTCTACTAAGAGGCAGTTGCTGCAATGGCTTGAACACACCCAGGCCACCCCTAGAGACTGGATCTAAAACTTTTGAAAGGAGAGCTATGGGCCTTTTTTGACCTCTCCAGATTTGGTTTAGGACCCCTAAAGCCATTTCCTTATCTACTGTAACAAACAGATGGAAGGGTTTCTTGAGGGAAGGAAGTGTTAGAACAGTAGCTTGCACCAGTGCCTGCTTGAGCTCCTTTAAAGCCTCCATTTCCACTTCCTCCCATTCTAAATTGTCAGGCTTTTCCTCTAGTAATTTTTGGTATAGCCCCTTAGTTTGAGATGCAAAAGAATCTATTCACCATCTACAGTACCCTACAAATCCCAGGAATTTCCTTAGTTCTCTTTTCGTTTGAGGAAAAGGCAACTCGGCTATGGCCTGAATCCTTTCTGGATGGATTTTTCTTTTTCCTTCACTGGTGAGGTGGCCTAGTTACTTAACTTCTCTTGCTACAAATTGCAGTTTATTTTATATACCCTTAATCCTTGGTCCCTAAAAAGTTCAGTAGATTCTTCATTGCTTGAGCCACCACTTGCCTTTCTTTACCCAATATTAATAGATCATTTATGTATTGCAGAAGGGTGATTTCAGGTGGGATTGGAAATTTTTCCAGTACCCTGCCTAACTCTTATCCAAAGAGATTGGGGGACTCTGTAAAACCCTGAGGCAAGCCTGTCCATCTGTATTGCTGCTTTCACCCATTGAAGGGATCTTCCCACTCAAAGGCAAACAGGTCTGTACTTTCTGGATCAAGGGACAGGCCCAAAAGGCATCTTTTAAATCTACTACACTAAACCACTTATGATGGTAGGGGATTTTTCTCAGGATAGTGTAAAGATTAGGAACCACAGGGTGTCGAACCTGGGACAATTTGATTAATGGCCCTTAGGTCCTGCACCATTTTCCAGGTACTATCTGGTTTCTGGACAGGGAGAATGGGAGTATTAAGAGAGGACATATATGTCTCTAAGAGTCAATCTCAAAGGAGACCCTCAATGATGGGTTGGAGTCTCTGTCTTCCTTTAAGGGGAATAGGATATTGTTTCTGGCACATGACCCCCCCTTCCTTCTTTAATTTAATTTTAATTGGTGGAATTTGCAACACCCCCCATTTCCTTCTTTAACCCATACCTCCTCCTTAATGTCCTTTTCATCTTTTTCAGTGAGCAGGGCCAAAATCTCAATTTTTTCATTCCTCAATTCTAAATCCAGCCCCACAGGTATTATTAGGTCTCTTCCCAATAAATTACTCCCAGCTTCTGGGATATGCAACAAGGGATCCATAATTTGATTATTTTCTCAACAAATGTAAATAGGCTCAAGAATGGGAACTTTAAATCCCTCCTTTTTTACCCCTGGGATAGTGAGAGAACTGCCAGAGAGCCTGGTCCCCTTTGGAAGATAATTTATAGGAGATCAAGCTGCTCTGGTGTCTACCAAGAATGTAATTACCTCTTGACATGGGCCCACCTTTAAATTTACTAAAGGCTCCTTGTGGGCATCTGAGATGAGGAGCCTCTGACTCCCCTAGTCCTCGAAATTTATTAGGGGTATGACTCAACCCTCCTTCTGTAAGTCTGGGCACTCCGTTTTGAAATGGCCAAGTTTTCCACAGTGATAACACCCTGCAGAGTTCTGCATTCTCCTAACTCCTTTACTTATGTTAGCCTGGCCTGCTCCTTTATCTCACCTCTCTCTGCTTCCTCCATTCCCTGCTTCTAATCTTTTCTTGACCAAATGGCCAACAGTGCTCACCATGACTTTAGTTTATTGTTTTTGCTTTTCTTCCTCCCACTTTACAAATACTTTCTGAGAATTTCTTAATAACTCCTCCAGTGGCTTATTCATCCATCCATCTATTTTTTGGATCTTTTCCTGAATATCAGGCCAAGACCCCTTCACATAGCTGATTTTTAACATTCCCTGAGCCACAGGGTCACTGGGGTCCATACCTGAATATTTCCTCACTTGATCTCTCAATCTTTACAGATAAGCAGAGGGAGATTCATCTTTCTCTTGATTCACCTCAAAAGCCTTATTCAAGTTTTGAGATTTGGGTGCAGCCAATTTTATCCCCTGTATAATGAGATCTCTGCAATCCTTCATTTGTGCCCTATCTTCCTGATCATTATCCCAATTAGGGTTGGTACTTGGAAATTTTTGCTCTACCACCATCACCCCTTGTCCTGGTGGGTGCTGCCTTTCCCATTCTTTCATAGCTGCCCCCTCACCATTTCTCTCTCCTCTCCCATAAAGAGGATGTTTAATATGGACATAACTTTGGACCAGGTATATAGGCTAGGGCCTAGGAATTGGTCTACTTGCTTGGCCTGTCCCATTGGGTCCTCTATTAATGATTTCATCTCCTTCTTAAAATTCCTTACTTCTGTACTTGTGAATAGGGCATTTACATACCCAACTTTTTTGGCCCCATAGGCACTTCCCTCAAGGGGTAAAGGGATTCAGTGGGGTGATGTCTCCTTACTCTCTTTCCTTTAAGATTTTTTGGAAATGGAAAATTTTGTATATTCTTTTTGCACTGTGCCAATTTTTTCCTCAACAATTGATGGGTTGTATCTGGTGGGGCAGTTGGTGCTGAAGGGCCCTCTGGTTCCCCTGGAACCTGTGCAGACTTTATTGGACCCTCAGACTTTAACAATTCCTGCCTCAGGAGAGGAAGGAAAATGTAGGGAGGAGGAAGTCTTAATAAGGGGTCCCAGGGTTCAGATTCTGCCGACTCAGCTTCTGAGTCTGGAGTTTTATCTTTCATAGGGTAGAGGGAATTTTTTTCATTCTTTAGCCAGCACATGTCATAATCAGACTCCTCCTTAGAAAAGGGTTTCTTCTCATTAACATAAAGGACAGGTTGGCACAGAGCCAATCATTTGCCCCTTATTTTGGCCAGAATACATCGGGTGGTGAAATGCTTTCTTTGGTCTGAATGTAACAACAATATTTAATCATTTTCTTTTTGTCCTTTCCCTTGGTCTGATCGCTATTGGTCCAATGTTTTAACATTCTCCCTAACAGACTATTGGGGGAATGTCCCCGAGGAACTCTATAGGTACCACCTTTCCTTCTTCCCTGGCCAGCTGACTGCCTCTATTCCCCATTCTGAGTCTTGTCTGGGCTTCTTTCTCTTGGTTTGTTACACTTCATCCATCTCTGGCCCTTTCCCTTGCCGGAGAAGGGAACCACAAATGGGGAGTCCGCATTCGCTTTGCACAGTATATTGTGCTTCCCAGTCACACACAATCAGCCTCAGACTCACCAGAATTTCTGACCACCAAGATAATACTTAATAGCCCTCTACCCTTACCCTGGTCTATGCATGGAGATTACCTGGCCAACAGGAGGCAGGCTTTCCCTTTTCCCCTTTCTTGTCCACAACCAGCACATCCAAGCCTCTGGTCTTGGGCCTTTTCAGCTGCCAGAGGTGGGTCCCCAACGGTGGAGTCTGAGACCACTTAATTAGCAGGGCAGTCGTCCCTTTGTCTACCTCGGGGGTCCCCCTCTGAAGCCTTGGATTCCAGACGAGCCCCAAAGTTGTTGGAAATTAAGCAGTACCTGAAAGAGAATAAATGCTCACTCAGTTGTGAAGGAGGAAAGAATTTATTCACGATCTTGCAAGAGTGGGCACATCACCAAAGAAATGTGGCAGGCATGCCAAACAAAAGGACACAGTAGTAGTTATACCTAATACGCAGGTCCCTCCCATTTCCCCATTGTCTGGGTACTTCAGAGGTTACAGCCTATCTGAGAGAGCTAACTAGCCCGCCTTTGAGATTTTGTATTGAACAGCCTGTTAGAGAGAGTTAACTAGTTTAAATTTCCCGCCGAGAGTTCCCACCTTTGATTATACCCTACATCCCTTTACATCCCAGTAACCCTGGTTATTTTTCCCATATAAGGAACTGGCACTGACTCTAGGCTTATGTCATGGTTCTCTCTCTTTCCTTCCCTTTATCATGGGGCCATTTTAAGCCAGTTCTGCCACCAAGTCTCCATTTTCCCTATTCCATGTTGCCTTTATGTGAAAGCTAAACTCAACTCTTTCTCACAATGTTTGCTGAGCTTCTTTGATGTGCTTATTCATGTCTTTTGCTAAGTTTGGGAAGTTCTCTCTCTTTATTTCTTACTATTCCTTCTGCCCCTTTCTCTCTTTCTTATCTTCTGGAACTCCTGTAATGTGTGTGTCACTGCACTTGATGGTGCCCCATAACTCTCTTGGCTATTTTAGCTTTTAATATTTCTTTTAGCTTTCTTCTCCTCAGCCTGACTCATTTCAAGTGTCGCATCTTCAAGTTACTGATTCTTTCTTCTGCCATCTCCAATCTGCTATTGAAACTTTCCTGGGCATTTTTCATTTCAGTTATTGTGGTCTTCAACTCCATTAATTTTGTTTGGTTCCTTTTAAAATTTTCTCCTTATTAGGCTCATATTGCTCATTCACTGTTTTCCTGATATCCTTTAGTTTTTTCTCTGTATTTTGCTTCACTTCCTTGAACATTTTTAATATCATTTTTTAAAGGCTTTGTTCAGTATATCCAGATTCTCATCTCCTTCATTGATGTTTCCTGTATTTTTATCCTCTTCCTTGGGATGGACCAACATTTCCTGTTTCTTTGCTTGCTTCATCTTCTTTTTTGCATCAGATACATTTTAATGTTTTAAATGTTAACTCTGTGATTTATTCCCTGAGATGTCTGTTCCTTGGTTTTGTAACTGGCTGGTGATAAGATGGAGATTTTCTTGAGCTTCAGCCCTGCTATGAGGAAGGTCTGCCCAAGGCAAAGGCAGTGTCCAGGGCTTTTCCTGCCTTTCTGGGACTCTATCTTGTCCTGGGCTTTTGCTTGTTAGTTGTTTTGGAGTTCTCCTATTTACAGGATTATGGTTGTCCCCTCTGTTTCCAGGATTTTGTTTGTCCTCTCTGCTTCCCAGGAGACTTTCCTCTTCTGGTTATTTTACCTTGGCAGTCCTCTGTTCCAGACTGTCTACCTTTATAGTTTTTATGTTTCTTTCATTGTCTCAAGCTGCTTTTGCTTGGAGGCCAAATTCTGGGAGGGGTGTAACCTCAGAGAGGACTTTACCAAGTCAGTCTTTCCCAAGCAAAACAGTGTCAGGGCCCCATGATGGGGCTGTAGACTGGCTCCAAATTCTCCTGGGGAGAGCATCAGGCAGAGTGCTAAAATTTCGATGGCTTCCCAAGACTGAGCTTTTCTGGCCTGTCCAGCAAATGTAGCCCTTTGGCTAATTGTCCTCCACAGACCTAAGTGCATCTTTAAATCTCCACTGATCCGCCCCTATCTGGGGAGGATTGAAACAATGGCTGCGGCAGCCTTTGTCTGCCTCAGGGTTGAAACAATGGCTGCTGCCACTTTTGTCTGCAGTGGTTTGAAACAGTGCCTGCCCTGAGTCAGGTCCTGAGAGATCCAAATTTGCTAATCAAAAGCCATGGTCAGCTATCAGCCGTGCCCAGCCCTGTTCCTGGGAAAGGTTTTTATGTCCCTGTCACCAGTGAGCTAACCAGTGATTGGACCCCAAGTCCACCTGTCATGTGAATGGGAGATGCATGCTGGCAGCCACCATAGAGAGAACAATTTACTGTCCTTTACCATAGTTTATTAACCTCTTCCTCCCCCTCTTCCTTGGGAACTATACAGTGTTCTGGCCTTCAGAGTTTCAAAATAGTTGTTTCAGACAATTCCTGCCTGTTTAATAGGTGTTTTGGTGGAAGGAATGAGTCCTGGAGCTCCTTATTCTGTCAGCTTTCCCGGAAGTTTCCTTCTGGGCTCAGGTATTCTGCTGTTTACTTTTCTGCTGCCTATTAAGGAAGCATCAGCTAGAGATTTGTGCAGTCTTTGTGGGAGAAAAAGTGCTCCTATGACAATTTTGTTACTCTTGTGTAAGAGTTCTCTTCAGCTGGTAGAGACCAGGAGTCCTTTCTCTTCAGGCACTACATATAATCCAGAATACTGGGTCATTCTTTGATTTCAGAGAGAGTCCTGGAGCCTATGTGTTGGTGAGTAAGAGCCCTCCTCATTTGTTCACTTCTTCCCACTGCACCACCATCCTTCTTTCATAAGACAAAAAAAAAAAAAAAAAATGTGGTATTAGTGAGAATTTTCAGGATTGACTCAATTCACCATTACCATTTATATATGGTAGGGTTGTAATTAAGGGCCACATTGTGCCAGAATCTTTTTTTATCTCCTTGTTTGGCCCTCTTAAAGTTCATGCCTTGAAACTGTGCACTTCCCTTAATTGTTATTGTTATTTTTATTCATTTCATTAGACATTGAAGGAGGGTGAAGTCTACCATTTTTACTTGAAAGTCTGAGGCTGATTTTTAATTAAGTGTTAAGGTTTGAGTCTGTAGTAATAAAATGTCTACTTTTCCTGATGAACTGAAATATTTCCCTTTATTATTCATTTATTATTTTTAAAAAATAGATTTTTGTTGCCCTGTTTGTAAAGGAGTTTAATGCAAGAGCTCTCCTCTGCCTAATTTTTTTCGTATTAGCATCTATTCCCCTCACATAGCATGATTTCATGACTCTTGTTATTTTTATTTTAGCATTAGTGGTTCTATGTACTTTTGCTCTTGATTCTAAGCCTATTCAAATTCTGTTTGGAATTAGTTACAATGTATAATTTAAAAACAAAATCACTTTCTTGGAAACAAAGATATATACCATAAAAGCCCATTATATCAAAACCCCAAAGCCAGCTGTCAAAATATTTTCCCCAAACAATTATAAAGGAGATCAACATAGTTTAATTTTGAGGCTTTTTAAAGTCATATATGATTAAATTTAGAATTAAAATATGCACACACATTAGTTTTTATTCAACCAAGTGGCCACTATTTTATAGAATCTTAGAGATAAAGAGATTATAGTAGTTACAATTTTTTTCAAATAGAAAAAAAACTTGTATTTGAAGATTATTTGATCTTGCCATTATACTTTTCATCTATGTGGAGAAATGGTAAAAGAAACAGCACTTGTTAATACCACTTAGAGTAACTTAATTGGAGATGAAATCCATTCTGTCAACCTGATCTGTCTTCATAAAAACCCAAGGAAGAAATTTTGCTCAAGTGGTAGTATCTAGAAAAAAGTGAAGCTACTTCTAAGAATAATGTATTTTATCTTAACATTGGAGCTTACAGGTAATGTGTTTCCCTTTCTGGTTTGGCTATTCAGAAATGTTAGGCAAAATTGTGACCTACTTCTTATTACCTGCATAGGATCTTATGCCATGTATTTTAGTTATCTGTCTTCCTCTGACTCCATTTTCTTTCCTAATTCTCATTTTTTCTGCTGCAATTTACTTATATTTTCATTTAAAGTCACTAATGCACATGAAATATTTTAAAATAGGTAAAATAGATAAATTAAATACTTAACCATTCATTACATCATAGATGCAATGTATATAATAGTCTCTCCATAAAATTTCATTGACTGAATGAATAGAATTAGAAAATCATTTTATTCAAAATAAAGTAAAATATAGATGTATAGGTATTTGTTCATCTCAGTCCCATTTAGAATACCAAAAAAGGAAACATTTTAATGTAAAAGGATATATGAGTTGTTAAATATATTATTGTTTATGCATATGATGTCTTTTAAAAATTATTTACTGATAAAGGCAAACACTTATGATTTAAAATTATTAACCTAATATGATGCAGAACTCTGTTACAATATGGTCTTTATTTGAAATGAGTTGAAAATGTCTTGAAGGAAATATATCAAATGTTAAATGTTACTCATGAGTGGTATGATTACAGGTGATTTGAATTTTGTCTTAGTATCCATAGTTTTCATACTTTCAACAAAGAATTTGTCTATTTTATTAACAGAAAAATACAGTAGTTTTAAGGCACCTTTTAATTTTCAGCTTACAGCCATAATATTAAAATATGATATTTATGGGGAGAGATACTTGTGATATTTTTTACCCTAAGATGTTGATGTAAGTTCCCCTCTTCTTTTGAAACACCTTGTTCAGCTTACTAATGACACTACAAGACCTTGACTCCTGAAGCAATTATTTTTCTTCTGAAAATATCCACAGATGGTTCTTTTCTTGCCATTGCAATTGGATGATAAAGGTAAAAATTTACAGTGTCAAAGTCATATGTGTAGATACTCAAAATGATCACGTGAGCCTAGGAATTTGCTGTCACTTGTGAAATAGGTAAAGCTGACAGGCATTTCAATGTTATATACTTTTTCTTTCATAAACCAGATTTATTCTCCAGCATCATAAAACTAAAGAAATTGAATTATTCCACACTATTTAATTTACATTTCAATGGCTTTTATGGTTTGAAAAAGGTGGTGTGGGAAATCTGGATATGTCATGATTAGAATCCTGCTATTTCCCTCCATCCATAATTGTGCTGATGCCACTTTGATTTTATTCTCTACTTTTGACATTAGTATCATTCCCCACATGGTGAGAACATACAGAGTGTATTTTATTTCAAAGGAGGTAAAAACAAGAGATGAATTGTAATTGCTCATGTTAAGGAGTGACTTCTCAGCAAAATGAATACTAGTTTAGTACAGCCTCCAGTTCATTGAACACTTGGTAATTTCTTTTTCTTGGTCTTAATCTTTACATTACAATAAAAAAATACTCTGTTAGTGTTGGGATAAAGATGCTTCCTTCCATTTCTTACCTAGCTTACATTCATAGATAAATTATTGTTTTTTATAGACCTTGTTTTAGCTGTGTGTGTGTGTGTGTGTGTGTGTGTGTGGTGTTGTGTGTTAGTGAAAAGAAGACTGAAGAATTCCAATCAAAATGTTTATTGTTATACGTAATTATATTTCCAGTAGTGTGAGAAATCAACACTCTTAAAAAGCTTCTTCTTTAATCTATAATATTAAGTTGTTCTACATAGTATGTGTCAGTGCCTTTAAACTTCCATGCACAGCACAGTGAGAAGAATTCTTCTAGTTAGCATAATTTGGACCCAGGACTTATTAACAACAATAGACAGTATTAGGCATTAGTTTTTTCTCACCCACTTGTTATCAAAACTATTGTTTAACTTCTATGACAATACACTGAGATTGTTCAAATTCTTTCCCTAAAGAAAATTTTATTTTGCTGAAAAAATATGCCCAAAGTAATTTATCCATTTAGGTTTGTAAGCTTATGTAAAATAAAACCATTTGTTGAGCTGAAATTTGGCTTGCATTTTTTTTTCTAGAGTTACTTACATAAAACCTCAATAAAAGTGAGGGAATTTCATATCCTAGGAAACTCATCTGCATTTAAAACACTGCTTCTGGTCTAAACTTTCTTGTCTCAAGATTTATTCAATAATTTTCATTTTGCTTCTAATATTTTGTAAACTTAGGAGGAAGAAGCTTGGTGTGTTTGCAAAAGGGACATGTTGTGTTCATGGACTATAAACCACTTCTCTTGCAATTGCACCAACTGTTACCCCCAACCATTAATGCTTCCAGGCCTAAAAATAGGCTTTCAGATATTTTCTTCTCTGTGTTTCTCTTTGGAACGCAAATTCTCGCACAAATTGCTTTTCTTTCTTTAACAAATTTTCAAATGCCCGTAAATAGAGGAAATTACATCCTATTTTGTCTATCTTAAAAAAAAAAAAACTTACTAGTCCTCATCTCTCCTTTGCTCTCCTTTACATCAAAACACTCCAAGAAATTTTTCTACTCAGCCTCTAATTTTTCTCCCTTTATTCTTTCTTGAACCATTCCAATCAGCTTTTATCTCCACCACTCCACAAAAACTATTTTTGTCAAGGTCATCAATGACATCTACATAGTTAAATCCAATGTTATTTCTTAATCTTCATACGTAGTTGACCTATCAGCAGCTTTTGACACAGTTGATCTTTCCTTCTTTAAGAAACTTTTTTTTCTATTAGTGTCCCGGAGTTTTATTCCTTCTCAGTTCCTGAGCTCCTTCCTATTTCTCCAACCACTCAATAGTGGAATGAATTACACTCAGTCTCTGGACTTTTTCTTGCCTCTTTTTATACTATTTCCTTTTATGACCTCATCTGGCCTCATTGACTTAAATCTCATCTATATGCCATTGACTCCAAAATGTACACCTTGCCTGAAACTCTCCCTTGAAATTCCAGGAAACTCCCTTGAAATGTGACCTATTTCCTAGATTCTTGGACTTCTTGGACTTCTAATTGGCATCTCAAACTTCATGTGTCTAAACTTGTCCCTCCTACAGCCTTCCCCATCTCAATTAATGGCCACTCTGTCTTTCCAGTTGATGAAACCAAAAAAGCTTGGATTCAAGATTTACTCCTCTTACACTCTAACATTTCACATTCAATCCATCAGCAAATCCTGTTGGCTCCACCTCTTCTGAACACATCTGCTGCCACTGATATGGTCTAAGCTGTCATCATCTTTCAGCTAGAGCTCTGTGATAATCTCCAAAGTTTCTGCTTCTGCCCCTGCCGCCACTCCTGCCCCCATTTCCCACAATGCAGCCAGCGATCCTGTTAAAATGTAAGTCAAATCACGCTCCTTGACACAGAACTCTCTAATGGCTTCCCACCTCTCTAAGAGTAATAGAAAATGTTCTTATTATGACCTAAAAGGACCAAGGATATGGCTACCTTGACCTCTCTGACCTCCTTCTCAGTACAACACTTCTCACTCTCCTCCAGCCATGCTGGCCTCCTGGATGTTCCTTAAATACTCCTGGTGTGCTCCTGTCTTACCTTTGCCTCCAGGTGTGCCCCTGCCTTACCTTTGCCTGGAATGTTCTTTCCCCAGGATCTACATGGCTCAATTCCTTACCTCCTTCAGGACTTTACTTGAATGCCACATTTTCAGTGACACGTTCCCTGGTGCTCTATTTAAAAATGCTCCTCCGCAGGCTTCCTATCCTATTTCCCTGCTTTATTTCTCTACTTAGCAGTCATCAGTATCTAAATATACTTTTTGAATTTAACTTGCTCATTGTCTAACTCTACCAAACAAGAATAGAAGTTTGAGTTTTTAATCTCTTCTGTTCAGAACTGGATCACCTGCTCCTAAAACAGTGTCTGAAACATAATAGGTTCTCAATAAATAGAATGAACTAATGAATTCACACAAAACTGACTAACGTAGCATATATTTTATCCTTAAAGTGAATTGTTATTTTGGATGGAGCGCCCACTCTTCTAAAATATTTTGCATATGCTGATATAAAATTTAGTTTTACTGCATTGTACTTTCATTACCTAACACAAAATTAACACTCCATAAAATTTTCCAATTAAATGTTTGTATGCATATTAATGCAAATGGAGAGATATGCTAGGAGACAAGAACAAAGTAAGAATCATCAGTTTGTGATTTAACATTGTATCACAAAATAATTCTGAGATAACTGAGTTGAATTAATAGGTGAGGTGGTAGACACAAAACTGTCTGAACCCCTTTCTCTAGGCAATAAAGCAGAGAATTTTAGAAGAGCTTTGCACTGAAACATCTTGGAAACTCGAGATGGTACCAATGGGACATGCTGAGGATGATTTTTTTTTTTTTTTTTTTTTTTTTTGCCATCCTTCTGGTAACATCATACTGCCTCAATTGTTGCAACCATTTTCTAGGCAGAATATCAGAAACACTTGTTAGTGTAGATATATAGTTTATGTAATCTATTTTTAGTAACAAATGAACTTTTCTTTATGAGCAGGATAAAATAATGACAAAAACATGCCCTGTAGTGTTCCCTGAGCCAGGATTCTACCTTCTCTAGGCAGCTGTGTGGGATTGTTCTGGATTTGTGGTGGGAGTCTTGAGACAGAAGTTTTAGTCTCAGTTTTGTTTCTCCCTAACTAGCTTCACCCACCACCCATCCCTTAATATATAATGTTCAGGAGCCATAAAATCTATTAATGACACATTTGGATCTTTGTGGGGTAAAATCCAAAAGGACTTTTTAGGATCTTAATAAGATACTGTAATATGATTACTTGCCAAGGTATTATTAAGAGGAATCTTAAATTTTATATGTTGGGCTAGGTATCCTCTAAGTTCAATTTTAAGTTTCTTGGATTTGATAATCTTGAAAAGTTATTTAAACACAGAATTGTAGTGTTTATGCAAGGAAATGGAATTTCATTTCAGAGCCTAATTATTATTTCCTTCAAATAGAAATTGCTATTAAGAAAAAACATTTTTACTTTATGTATTGTACATGAAAAAATAATAGAAGCTGGAAGCTTCTATAAGAAGCTTCTTCTATAAGAAAAGAAAACAGCACTAGAACATTTTAAACCATGAACGACACTTGGCAGCAAATGTATTTAAGACACAAACCTGGCTCCAGTTGAAGAGAAGTATAATATACCATTTGGCCCAAGTTTAGAACCTTCTAAAAGAGAAGGTAGCAGGATAGAATACTTCTATGAAGCTATGTATTAAAAATAAAGAATTTTGATGTGCACGTACATCAGCAAGCCTCATTAATAAAAACAGGCATCTAGCAATTGTACTCCTAGAAAGAAAAATTAACATACTGTGTAGTATTTCAGCAAGAGTATAATAAATATAAAATAAAACATTCATATAAATCAGTCTATGAACATTCAGCAAATTTTGAGCTATTGTTAAATTCTTTGTAGATCTCATATAATATATAACTGGATATCAAGGCAACACTAGACAAGAAATAATCTTTTCCATTAAAAAGCATACACTGATGCCATGCTGATAGCAAAGCATCATAACTGAATCTGTACCTTTTAATTTGAATTTGTGTAGCTACAACCAAAGTTATCTTCCGTGTATAGGAGTAATTAACTTCCTGTTTCTTGTCTATCTTCTTGCTGAGAAATTTAAACCAAACTGAAATGGAAGTCAGCTCTTTTGTATATAAGGAAATCTTCAGAAATGAATTTATATTTTATTACACCAAATATACAATTAAGCCTGGTGAATTCTTTGAAGTGGGATTGTTCTTAAAGAATGTTATTCCTTTGTTTGACCTGTTGTATATTGGTTATGAGATCAGTGGATGAAAACATTTTGTACTAACTAAGAATGGGGACAGGCATGAAGAGGCAGAAGATAACTTCAGGTTATTTTGTATCTTATTATTTGGAGGGAAAATAAACAAATTTCAATAGCTATAATTTAAATGTTATAGTTAAGTTTGAACTTAACCTGTTTCCAAGTAAATGCTTTAAATGGCTTATGTACTCACCGAATTCAGTTATTTGTAATTGAGTATAAGCAAAGCATGTACACATATAACTACGTTTATATTGCCTTTATTTATTAATATGATCACTTGGAAAAATTTTGAAGTAAAGGCAAGAAAATTTATACAGAAAGTAGATTGGTGACATAAGATGTCAAATGAGATATACGTGACATCAAAGAAAGGAAAATTTTTAAGTAAATGAAATATGTAATTATAGATTCTCTATATTGCTTTAAAAGCAGCATCTGTATCTACCCACACCTGAAGGATTTACCTCTGGGCTTTTGAGCCAATCTATTTCCTTTTTGTTTATTCCATTTGAGTCAGATTTTTATAACTTACAAGTATGAATCTTGTCTAGTAAAGTTGATTATTCTACAATAAATATGCACTGCTTCTTTTGTATTAATCTTTTTAAAAAGCTCCAACTAGCCAGACTGCTTTTCATTCTTTTTCTTTTTCAGTCTTTTTTCCCTGTTGGACTGTACTTCCAAGCCTTATCCATCAGAGGAACTTATAGGTATTACAAGACCTTAACCATATCCTCTCTGTCAAGCAGGTGTGAACATATATCCTAAAGCAGAATTGATTCCTTACTTTTGTTTCCAATACTGTACATGCCTCTTTTATATGACTTCTCGTAATACATAAGTATTTGTTAACTTGTCTATCTACCTCCAAATATCATGAATATCCCAGTCAGTGTCCAGTGTGTGGCACATACTGAGCTCTGAAAGGTTTTTTGACTACTTGAATAAGTAAATGAGTTAATTTATTATATTTATTTGAATACAAAACCAACAATACAGGACTTCTCATCAACCAAGATGGCAGCTTAAGATGTTCTCAAGTTCCATTCCTCCAATGATCTTTGAATAAATAGCAAAAATGGCAGAACTATCTTCCCCTAAAGGATTGCAGTAACTGGGCAAGTGCCGAACCAAGAATACGCAGCTCTAAAAACAGCAGGAGAAGCTCAAGTTGTCCTTGCTGGCCTCCCCATTGCCCCTCTCTTCCCGAGCAGTGTGGAGCTGGCCTGTGCTCCTTTATGGGTTCCTGTCCTGTTCTGGGGGGAGCAGAATAACCAAAAGGCTCATACTGGGGAGCCTGTATGAAGGTGCCAATCTATCAGGTGGCAGCCTGAAAGTCTGAACCAGGACACTCATCATCCTGTCAGAACTTGCCCTGTAGGCAGAAGCAGCCTGCAGATAAACAAAACAATGTAAGAAACAATTAAGTCAAAGCATCCTGGGGCAAAGGATTTAAGATATACAATAGAGCATGTGGGAGGTCAAAAAAAGGCTATTTTATAGGAATTAGAGGGGGCATTCAGATGATTGCAATTGGGTGAATTCATAAGGCCACAACCCAGGTCAGGATGCAGGTTCAGAAAAGACAGACAGGACCTGGCACTTCCCATTTGCCTCAGGCTGACATTCTTTATTGGAGGAGAGTACCAGTCAATGCACAACCAATTTGCAAAGACTGCAAAAGGTGTTTGTGTGTGTGTGTGTGTGTGTGTGTGTGTGTGTGTGTGTGTGTGTGTGTGTTTATTTTGGCTTCTTTGATTTTTCAGCTCCTGACATTCAAGGTAATCCCTGTTATATTATTAGCTGGATACAAACAAAAGGAAGAGATATCCAAGGGACTAAATCCAAGAGTTATATTTAAAAATATAAAAATATTAAAATATACACTGTAAAACAAAAGATTTCAAAACAAAGAAACAGCAAATGATGGTGTAATCAAAGGAACAAGATAAAAATTCAGAAACCATCATCACAGGAAGTCAGACTTTGGACATACCTGAAAAGACTTTAAAAAATAGTCTTCAATATTCTCAACAAGAAGAAATAAAAAACAAAGAAAGAACTAAAGGATATTAGGAAAAGGATGAAAGAACAATATGAGAATCTCAATAAAGACATAAAAATTTTTAAAAGGAACTAAACAGAAATACTGGAGTTGAAGGCCATAATAACCAAAATGAAAAACTCCCTAGAGGGTTTCAGCAGCAGATTGGAGCTATGAGAAGAAAGAATCTGTGAACTTGAAAACAAGGTGATTGAAATGATTCAGACTGGGAATCGGAAATATAAAATAATGGGGGGAAAAAGAAAGAACAATGCCTAAGAGGCCCATGGAACACTATCAGGTATACCAATACATGCATTAAAATAGTCCCTGGGAGAAGAAAGAGAAAGGGGCAGAAGGAACATTCAGAGAAATAATGGCCAAAGACAAGGAGAGACTTCTGAAAGCTGCAAGAGAAAAGCAATGTGTTATGAAGAGGGAATCCCAATAACAGTAAGTGCAAATCTCTCCTCATAAACCATGGAAACAAGAAGGTAGTGGGATAACATGTTTAAAGTGCTAAAAGAAAACAACTGTCAGCCAAGAATTTTATATCTGGTAAGAATTGCTTTCAAAAATGAGGGAAAGACTAAGGCACACCTACATAAACAAAAGCTGAGGAAGGTGGTCACCACTAGACCTGCCATAAGGCTAAAGGGAGTTCTTCAGACTGAAAGAAAAGGACACTATACAGTAGACTGAATTAGCTTAAAGAGATAAACACCTCTGGTAAAGGTAACCGTATCAGTAATACATGCCAGTGCTATTATACTGCCTTTTTTTGGTATATAACTACACTTTTTATTCTTACAGGAACTAAAATGTAAATGCATAAAAAGTAATGATAAATCCATGATTTGGAAAACAATGTATAAAGGTATAATTTGGAACAAGTAAAACAAAAAAGGGAGGGACATAGCATTTGTGTATCCTACTGACATTAAGTTGGTGTCTAATAAAATGGATTGTTGTAGATTTAGATGTTAAACTTAAGCCCCATGGAAACCACAAGAAAAATATCTGAAAAATGTATCCAGAAGAAAATGAGAATGGACTCAAAATGGTAAACTACTAAAAATGAAATAAATCTGAAAGTATTATTAATGGAAGAATTGAGGAATACAAAAGGTATAAGACTTACAAAAACCAAATGGCAAAATGACAGAAGAACATCCTCCATTATTAGTAGTTACTTTAAATGTAAATAGATTAAACAATCCTGTCAAAAGTTACATATTGGCAGAATGGAAAATAGCATGACGCAACTACATGTTGTTTACAAGACACTCACCTTAAATTCAAAGACACAAGTAGGTTGAAAGTGAAAGGATAGAAAAAATATTCCATGCAAATAGCCACCAAAAGAGAGCTGGGGTAGCTCTTCTAATCAGATAAAACAGACTTTAAGTGAAAAACTTTTATGAGGGACAAAGAAGTTCACTATACATTGATAAAAGGGTCAATTCAACGATATCTCATAACAGTTATAGATATATATGCCCTTAACTGCAGAGACCAAAATACATAAAGCAAATATTGACAAAATTAAAGGGAGAAATAGATGGTTCCACATTAACAGTAGGAGAATTCAATATATCACTTTCAATAATGGATAGAACATCTAGACAGAAGATCAATAAGGAAACAGAGGACTTGACCAATACTATAAACTAACTAAACTTAACAGATGTATATAGAACACTTCACCCAACAGCAACAGAATACATATTCTTCATTTTTGCACGTCATTTTCCAGGATAGACTACATGTTAGGGCACAAAACAGTCTCAATAAATTTAAAATTATTGAAATCATGCAATGTATCTTCTCTGACCACAATAGAATGGAGGTAGAAATCAATGAGAGGGAGAACAGGAAAATTCACAAATATGTGGAAATTAAACAACCCAGTCTTAAACAATGAATTGGTCAAAGAAGAAGTCAAAAGGAATTATGAAATATGTTAAAGCAAATAATAACAAACCAAAAATACACCAAAACTTGTGGGATACAGCAAAGCACTATTGAAAAGGAAATTTATGGCTCTAAATGATTACATTAAAAAGAAGAAAGACTTCAAATCACAGAACTAATCTCAAAACTGGAAAAGCTAGAAAAAAGAAGAGCAAACTAACCCCAAACAAGTAGAAGGAACACTAAGCAAAGACTAAAGAAGAAATAAATGAAATAGGTAATTTTAAAAAAATAGGGAGAATCAATGAACGAAAAGTTGGTTCTTTGAAAAGATTGAAAAAGTTGTCAAACCTTTAGCTAGACTGTCAAAGAAAAAATGAGAGAGTACTCAAATAACTAAAATTGGAAATTAAAGGGGGGCATTATTACTGACCCCACAGAAATTAAAAGGATTATAAGAGGATGCTCTATGAATAACTGTATTCCTACAAATTGGATAACCTAGAGGAAATGGACAAATTCCTAGAAACACACAAACAGCCTACAATGACTCAAGTAGAAGTAGAAAATCTCAACAGATAATAACAAGTATAGAGTAAATCAATAAGCAAAAACTTCCCAACAAAGTCCAGGACCCAATGGCTTCACTAGTGAGTTTTACCAAATATTCCAAGAATTAAGACCAATCCTGCTCAAACTGTTCCAAATAATTGAAGAGGAAGAAACACTTCCTAACTCATTCTATGAGGCCATCATTACCTTAAAACCAAAGTCAGACAAAGATACTACAAGAAAAAAATTACAGAACAATATCTCTTAAGAATATGGATGCAAAAATCCTCAACAAAATATAAGCAAACCATAGCCAAGAACACATTAAAATAATTATATACCATGAACAAGTGGGATTTATCACAGGTATGCAAGGTGGTTCAATGTAAGAAAATCAATTAATGTAATACACACATTAATAGAATAAAGGGAAAAAAACATGATTATCTCAATTGATTCAGAAAAGGTATTTTAAAAAATCTAGCACCCTTTCTTAATAAACACAGAGAAAACTACCAATAGAAGGAAACTTCCTTGACATGATAAAGGACTGTTCCAGTTTGCTAATGCTGCCAAATGCAAAACACCAGATATGGATCGGCTTTTATAAAAGGGAGTTTACTTGGTTACATAGTTACAGTCCTAAGGCCATTAAAGTGTCCAAGGTAACTCATCAACAATCGGGTACTTCACTGGAGGATGGCCAATGGTGTCCAGAAAACCTCTGTTAGCTGGGAAGGCATGTGGCTGGCATTTGCTCCAGAGTTCTGGTTTCAAAATGGCTTTCTCCCAGGACGTTCCTCTCTAGGCCACAGCTCCTCTTCAAAATGTCACTCTCAGTTGCTCTTGGGGCATTTGTCCTCTCTTAGCTTCTCTGGAGCAAGACTATGCTTTCAAAGGTCATCTCCAAAATGTCTCTCATCTGCAGCTACTCTTCTGTGCATTCTTCAAAGTGTCCCTCTAGGCTGTAGCAAGCTCGCTCCTTCTGTCTGAGCTTATACAGTGCTCAAGTAAGCTAATCAAGGCCCATGCTGAATGGGCAGGGCCATACCTCCATGGAAATTATCCATTCAGAGTTATCACCCACAGTTGGTTGGGGCACATTTCCATGGAAACAACCTAATCCAAACGTTCCAACTTAATCCCAACTAATATGTCTGCCCACACAAGATAGCATCAAAGATGATGGTGTTTTGGGGAACATAATACATCCAAGCCAGCACAAGGACGTATATGAAAAATCCATAGCTAACATTATACTCAGTGGTGAAACACTGAAATCTTTACCTCTAACATCAGGAACAAGACAAGGATGCCCACTGTCACCACTGGACACTCAAGTGTGTACTTGACAATGTTCTGAAAAATCTAGCCAGAGCAATTAGGCAAGGAAAATGAATAGAATGCATCCAAATTGGAAAGGAAGACATAAAATTTTTCTGATTTGCAGATCACATGGTCCTATACATAAAAAAAAATCTTGAAAAAACAATGCAACTTGAACTAATAAATGAATTCAGCAAAGTGACAGGGTACAAAATCCACAAACCAAAACAACAACACAACAACAAAAAATCAGTGTTTTTGAACACTAGTAATGAATAATCTGAAGAGGAAATAAAGAAAAAACATTTCATTTACAATAGTGACTAAAAGAATCAACTATCTGTGAAGAAATTGATCCAAGGAAGTAAAGGACTTCTATGTAGAAAACCACAAAGCACTGCTAAAAGAAATCAAGTAAACCTTAATAAATGTAAGGACATTCCGAGCCCATGGATTATTAGACTATATATTAAGCTATCATTTCTACCTAAAGCAATTTACAGATTCAGTGCAATCCCAATCAAAATTCCAAAAGCCTTCTTTGCAGAAATGGAAAAGCCGATCTTCACACTTTTATTGGTAGGTAAGTATTCCCCAATAGCAAAAACTGTCTTGAAAAGGAAGAAGGAAATTAGAGGATTCACATTTCCTTATTTTAAGACATATGTGAAAGCTACAATGACCAACACAACATGGTACTGGCACAAGGACAGTCATATAGACCAATGGAATCTAATTGAAAGTTCAGAAATAAACCCTCACATTTAAAGTCAATTGATTTTTGACAAGGGGGTAAAGTCCACTCAATGAGGAAAGAATAATCTCTTCAACAAATGGTGCTGGGAAATCTAGATGTCCATATACAAAATAATAAAGTGGAACCCTACCTCACATGGTATACAAAAATTAACACCAAGTGGATCAAAGACCTGAATTTGAGAGCCAGAACTATCAAACTCCTAGAAAAAAATATAAGGAAGCATCTTCAGGGCCTTGTGTTAGGCAATGGTTTCTCAGACTTTGCACCCAAAGCACAAGCAACAGAAGAAAAATTAGTTTTGATAATCAGTGGTGGTGAGGGTAGCACAACATTGTGAATGTAATTAACACTACTGAATTATATATTTGGATGTGGTTAAAAAGGACACATTTTATATGTTACTGATAGTAATGGTTTGTATATATTATGTACCCCAGAAAAAGCCATGTTCTTTGATGTAATCTTGTGTGGGTAGGTGTATCAGTGTTAATTAGATGCTATTCTTTGAGTGTTTCCATGGAGATTCACCCCACCCAACTGTGAGTGATGACTCTGATTGGATAATTTCCTTGGAGGTGTTACCCCACCCATTGAGGGTGGGTCTAAATTAAATCACTGGAGCCATATAAATGAGCTGACAAACAGAAGGAACTCAGTGCAGCTGTGAGTGACATTTTGAAGAGCAACCAAGAGTGACATTTTGAAGAGGAGCAACAACCAAGAGGGACACTTTAAAGAAGGCACAGTTGCTGAGAGAGAAGCTGCAGCCTGAAGAGACATTTGGGAGACGGCTGTTGGAAGTGATGCAGGCATTTTGGAGAATGCCATTTTAACACGCAACCTGAGAGCAAGCAGATGCCAGCCACGTGCCTTCCCGGCTAACACCATTGGCCATCCTCGAAGGTACCCAATTGTTGATGCATTACCTTGGACACTTTATGGCCTTAAGACTGTAACTGTAACCAAATCAACCCCCTTTTATAAAAGCCAATCCATTTCTGGTGTTTTGCATTCTGGCAGCATTAGCAAACTAGAATCCTGATCAAAAGTTTTAAAAAACATTGGTCTGTACAACACAATCAGTGAACCCTAATGTAAACTATGGACTATAGTTAATAGTATGATATAGTAATATTGTTTCATCACTTGTAACAAAATTACCACAATAATGCAAAGTGCTTATAATAGGGAAAACTGGGGTGGGATGGGGAGTGAAATGTGGGGAGGGATATATGAGAATTTTGTATTTTCTGCATTATTTTTCTGTAAACCTACAACTTCTTTTATAAAAAGATAAACAAATTGACTCTACAAGTATGCCTTCTTGAATTTAGAGTAATTTTTTTAAAATACAAGGAATGTTATGTTTGTCATAAAAGACTATGCCATTAAGGATTTTTGCATTTAATACATGCAAAAGAAAACTGAATTTATTGAATGGATGCTTTCTGTTAGCTAACCAAATCACAAACAGTTGACCCTGAACAAAAGAAACAATATTTGCAAAGTGGTTAATTTCTTGTTTCAAGAAAACTCTAAAACTAAAAACTCAATCACTGGCTTAACAGGTTTGAGGGATGATTTATTAGCAGCAACATGATTGAAAGAAGGGATGTGGGTGGGTGGAGAAAGAAAAATGAAGTTACATTTTAAGTCTTATCAAGGCAAAAGGATGCTTGGCTTCAGCCTGCTTTCCAGCCCTCTAGCCTTGTGAGCCTCTCAGCAGACAAACTGCCACAGTATTATCATAGGAAGTAAGTTTGTGGTCCTCTTTTTCAATTAATTAGAGTGGTGAAGATGAATCCTGCTGTGAAGTGGATGAAGCCTCTAGCTGTGCCAATGACAAGTTCATGTATTGAATAGGAGATATTTCATGGGCCTCTCAGAGTTGGCACTGCCCTTGTAGATTTAATATTTTTGACAAGTTATTGAGGAAACAGAAGCTGTGTTTGAACGTGAGCTATTGACTGTCATTTTGTTTCCCCCGAATACTTGTGCTGCTACGGTCTACCACAGCACACAATGGTGTAACTCACAGAGAGGAGAGGGAGGAAGGAATCAGCTTCAGTAGTTGCTCAGCTCATTCACCTGCCTCTCTTGGGGCTGCATTTGCGCTCTCCAAAGGGATAACCAATAAACACTTTGATGGTTTCTAAAACCGCTTTGGTGCATTCTTCATAGCTTGTCTGTGTCTACCATTTTAGTGAGTAATAGAACTTTCTCTTGAACTAGATTTTGTTTTATATACCTCTTCATCATGTCTTTTTTTTTTTTTTTTTAAACCTTTCCTGTAAGTTTACTTGAATTCAGAAAACAATAGAGAGATTTGGACACCCAGCATTCCAAGACACCAAAGAACACCGTCCAAAGGGAAAACTTTGAGCAATTTCTGAGTTGTTCTGCTTCTTTTTCTTTCTGGCCTTTAAGCTATGTTGACTAAGCCATGAAGAAATGATAGGTTAAACAGAGCTTCATCAAATAGTTATTGATTCTAGGTGATTCTTACAAATTTTGTTTACTTGCACAACTACCAGAAAAGTATCAATTAGGTTACATAAATGAAAGCCTTTCAGAGCGTAAAAGTATTAAATAGGTACAAGACAACATTAATATTATTAAAATATGTTTACCAAACCCTAAGGTTAATAAAATTCAAGAATAAAGTTGTGTGTTACTGTAGCCCTATACTAAAATATAATTCTTACACAGAATTCAGGAATGCAAAGAAGTCTCGTGAAATTGCTTATTTAAAAAAAAAATACATCTTTTTTTCCAAAAGAAAAAAACAAAAGGAAAAATATACCAATGCCTACATGTCATGATTTACATAAAATACAATTAATAGCACTTTAAGTTTTTTTTAATGTAAGAAATTAAACAAATAGCAGTTATTTAATATACTTCTATGGGTCACTTTTATGCCATTGAGGGTTGGGTTGCTGTCTTAGATCCAGTGTTTTCTTAGTCACAAAGGTCAACGTGGTCACAGTGGACAAGGACTCAGAGGCAACAAAGCACAGGAATGTCTTCCTACCAAGAATTCCGTTCTATCTGAAATACAAAACCCTCAGACCTCAGGAAAGAACTCCCTCAGCAGGAGAATGTGGAACTTCTTCAACTTACTGAGAGTGAGAGAGGCTAGAGAGCACTTTCTGAACAAAGGACAAAGGTGGATCTGGGACTTTTCTGGGAGCCTGAAAATTCTTTCAGGATACAGGGCTGGTAGAGAGGAACCCTAACATTTATCATTCACTTTAGGAGTTTAAATTGCTTGGATAAAGTAAAAAAAAAGTCATAAGATATTTAAGTAGTAGTTTGCAACCCTTCAGATATGGTTTCCTCATTATTTTTGTTCTTTTAAAATGAATAAAAAGAAAGATGAGTTGATCTATTAGTCTACCTGTATAGCTATGTCCTACAGGATGATTCTGTCTTCAACCTTCTCTTCCTGAGGCTGGTGGATTGTGCCAAGACTGTGGAGGTGAAACGGCAGTGTATAAAGCAGAGAGTTTTAAAATATTACCCCACAGATTGGGGGCACCTACTTATCTTTCCAGTGAGTGCAAAGAGAAATAACAATGATATGATAATGATAATAATAAAAATAGCTACTGATAAGGACTAGGTATTTGGAGTGCATTATATTATTTAATTTATTATCCTCATTTTATTTATCATAAATTGCTAATTAGAAAATTTTATTAATTTGACACAGTCACAAAGTCAATATATATTAGTTTGGATTTGAACCTATCAGGAGTTTAGCATTACACTCTGCTGTGATCTTATTACCAACACCTTGCTCTGGTTGGAAGAATGGGAAAGCAGCCAGGAGTAGGAAGCTAATAACACATCTTTGTCCTTCACTCCTAGCCCTTGGTTTAACAAGGAGAGAGAACTACAAAGGTGGTGTTGCATTAGAGGTATGATTGCTTTATATTCTTCCAAGCCAGATTCAATCAAGGACAATTAGGGAAGAACTCTATATAGAACACATTCACTTAGGGAAAAATACATAGGAAAAAATACCATAAGGGATGGCTGCTGGGCAGAACAGGCCCAACTCCATTGGATGAAACACAGAATGTACTTAAAACCCCCAAATTTATTCTCTCTGATAGGAGGGCAATCACAAATGACAACACGAAATACTCCTGTGTTCTCTCTTCTTTCTCTTAGTTTCCTGAGGAGTAACTATTAGAAACTCTGCTCCACCATGTACCCAATGCCCCTCCAAGATATGTAATTGTCTGCTTTGTTCACTAAAGTTCTCTCACATCACCCAGGCCTCTTCTATTCCTTTGTGCTCTTTTGGAACACTTAATTACCCCACATCATAGTTCCATTCAATAGCAACAAGAAAGACTCAGAAAGGGACTCAAGGAGGTTGATTATTTTCATTTTGCTCCATTGCCTTTGGGTGAAACCATCTCCACAAGATTTTCATTCATATCAGGACAATACAGCTCAGCCCTGACATATATTGTGTGCCTGTTTTTACATCTGTCCAAGAATAGACGCTTCAAAGACTTAAACTACTTTCTAAACAGCTTTAGCTTGTACATCTTCAAACATATTTTACTGAGATTTCATCCAATGCTTGGAAAAATTCATAAGCAAATAACAGAAGTGCCTAATGGTGGGGGAAAAAAAACTATTTCATACAGTAAATATATTAGTAGTTTTTAAATTTAATGTTTGTTTTTTTTAGTTTCGTTTTGAATTTGCTTTAAATAAGCACATCATTTCCAATATTCATATTAGTCCATGACTTGTATGACAAGAAAATGCCTTTGGTAAAAGACACCCAAGCTTAGGCACTTTCTAGTGCCTACTGACAAAATAAAGTAAGATTTACTTTAGGTTAAAGTCAGCCTAGGGTAAATTCCATTTGACATGATGGAAAAGTGTAGGGAAAGGAATGGAGAGAAGAAAAATGGTGATTTGAGGCCCCTTAAATAAGTCTCTTGGGAAGACATTACTGAAGTTAAATCAGCCCATGAACCCACAAAGTTTGCAGTAAGCAGGATTCTAAAACTGCTCTCAAATTTCCCACTTTGTGGTGGGCAACCCCTCTTTACTGCCTGTTTCTGGGGTGTGGACATGGCTTGTGAACACAATGGGATAGTCATTCCCTTGATTAGATTATGTTGCAAAACAAAGATTAAGGTATTTTGCAGATATAACTAAGGTCCAAAATCAGTTGATGTGGTGATAATCAAAAGAGATATTACTCAGAGAGGGCCTGATCTAATTAGGTGAGCACCTTGAAAGTGATTCAATGCATGAGAGAGATTCTGCTGCTGTCCTTGATGGACTAAGCTGCTATGTTGTGAGAGGATCTAATGAGGAGCCATTTGGCAAGGATCTGAGAGTGGCCTTTCAATGCTAAGAGAGGTTCCAAGCCAATAAATAGCTCGTAGAAAAAAAAATGGGGGCCTCAGTCATATATCATAAGCAAATGAATTTTGCCATTAGCCATAGGGAACTTGGAAGTTATATTTCCCTTGTTGAGCCTCCAGATAAAGATACACCATGTCAACACCTTGATTTCAGCCTTGTGACACCATGAGCAGAGGATCTAGTGAGAATGTGCTGACATCTGACCCATGGAAATTGTGATATAATATATTTGTGTGTTTTAAGCCACTGAATTTTGGTAACTCATTACATAGCAATATGAAACTAATGCAGTTTGCAAAACGGAGCCATCTCATACTGGAACTTCAGCCTCAACCCTGCCTACAGAATCTACAGTATGGACTGCTTGGTAAAAATGCTTCACCTCCCAAACTGCTTTTGCAGCACTCCTGTTTTCTGCTTCGACCCCTACCTGAACCTTTCCTCCAAGAACATTGAATGTCTCTCTGGGCATACTCTAATCCCTCCTGAACCTTGTCACACACTATTCTTTTTCATGAAATGCCCTTTCCCCCTTTTACAATGTGAAATCCTACTCATAGTTCAAAATCCAGATCAAATGTCACATCCCCTATGAAGACTTCCCATGATTCCTCTTGCAATTATGCCCTCTTAAGGATAATTTGTTTGCATGTCTTTTGTGGCAGAGGCAGTGTTAGGTCTCTGCATTGTCAAACCATAACACAATGACTGTCATATATTAGATTTTAAGCAACTAATATTGATTTGCTGAATAAACAATAAATGAACTATTTATTGAATAAATGAATGATAAATAGATCTGGATCAGAACCAAGATTAATCGCTATGAAAATGAGTCACTGTATGAACCTATTGAAATAAGTACAGTATTGATTTTCTTTTTCATCTCACAAGTAACTTATTTTCATCTTGTTTGGCATGCAGCCTCACCAGTGATTTGGGATTGAGAAATATTTAGTACAAAACTGTAATAATTTTATACTTTGCTTTGTTCCTTTCATATCTAAGGGTATTGATGGTTGTCAGTAATTAGCACTACTAATAAAGATAAAAAACTAACACTTATTTAATGCATGCTATTTCAGAACTTTATATATATAACTCATTTAATCTTAATCTTTATAATAAACTTCTGACATAGATCGCACATTTTATAGATGAGGAAACTGAGGCACAAAGAAGTTAAGTTACTTGTCCAAACCATTCTGATTATATTAGAGCTGGCAGTCTGACTCCAGTATCTGTGCTCTTGGCCACCTAAAGCTCTACAACATGTAACCTTAATGATGTGATGATTGTGATGGTGCATTTGTCCCTAAGTATGCATCTAATTGATGCTGAAGTTATGCGCTAGATTTCATAGCCTTTCTGCCACTCAAACCTTCTGTTTTACTTTGCTAATGCTGCGGAATGCAAAACACCAGAGATGGATTGGCTTTTATAAAAAGGGGGTTTATTTGGCTACACAGTTAAAGTCTTAAGGCCATAAAGTGTCCAGGATAACACATCAGTAATTGGGTACCTTCACCGGAGGATGGCTAATGGCATCCGGAAAACCTCTGTTAGCTGGGAAGGCACGTGGCTGGCGTCTGCTCCAAAGTTCTGGTTTCAAAATGGCTTTCTCCCAGGACACTCCTCTCTAGCAAGCTTGCTCCTCTTCAAAACGTCACTCACAGCTACACTCCCTTTCCTCTCCTTGAGCCAGCTCATTTATATGGCTCCACTGATCAAGGCCCACCTCAAATGGGTGGGGCCACGCTTCCATGGAAATATCCCATCAGTTATTGTCCACAGTTGGGTGGGGCGCATCTCCATGCAAACAACCTATTCCAAACATTCCAACTTAATTCCCACTATTATGTCTGCCCCACAAGATTGCATCAAAGAATATGGCTTTTACTGGGGGACATAATACATTCAAACCGGCACACCTTCTTTCCTTGGGCGCACTCAGAACACAGCTGGCCTTAGAATTTAGAATATTTCTATATTCCCATCAAGCATTTCAAGTACATAATCAAAGCTTCCTGAGCTCTAGAATGAAATCTGTTGACTCATTTTTGCCTTGTAAAACAAGTTTGTAAACCTGCTTGACAAAAAATATACTCACTGATGCATGACATCTTTTTAATTACTTATAAGGACCCAGATCATGTCTCTTGGCATTTCCATAGTTGAGAGAGAAGGGAGTAAATATTTTTATATGACCTTTTCAGAACCAGAAATACTTAAATCCTTTCATGTAGTGAACAGTTGAGGAGAAATGGGGTTGCCTGGCTCAGCAGTTGGGCAGGATTTCCAGACACAGATTGTCATCTTTCCTTACCCTTCTGATCTCCTTGGCAGGTCTTTTGTGAGACAAGATCAAGAGTGGAGCCAAATCTGATATCTCCTCTATGTTGATGATTTCCATTAAGATTTGGATAGGGATGGGTATTGAGGGCCAAAGATTACATAAGTGGAAGGATTTTTCATAGGCAAATGGTGAACTTGTTTAAACAGCAAAACTATCCCATTAAATCTCTGAAGGTTTCAAAAGCACACCTTTTGGAGATGTACATGAGATAAAATTTTCCATTACCTCCTCACCCTTGACAAAACTCAGAAAGTACTTATTGTTGTTGTTGTTTTATTTTTTTATTTTTTTAAACTGCTTTGCCACCCTGACCTTCATTCAATTCACAGGTAAAATCACTGAGCTGCTTTTGCACTTGATGCACTTTCAAGGACATACAATGTATTGTACAGAATTGATGAGAGTTTCAGTATTTGAAACAAGGTAATCATTACAAGTGTTGAAAAGAATGACTTTCTCTTGCTTAGGGTGATACTGTTCAACTGTTACTCAACACAATTTTCTTAAAACTCAGTTACTGTGAAAAGTGAATTTGTTTACTTATATAAAAAAGTCCAAGAATAATGACAATACTCAAAGAGAATGGGAAGGAGGAGTTATAATTACAGATATAAAGACTCATTCTAATCTATAATAATTCAGACAATGTGCTACTGTTTCAGGGAGACAGAAATTTAGCAAATGAACAGAATTAAGAGTCCAGAAACAGGTTCAAGCATATACAGGACTGTTCTAGTTTTCTAGAGCTGCCATTACGCAAAATACCAGAAATGGATTGGCTTTTATAAAGGGGGCTTATTAAGTTAAAAATTTACAGTTTGAAGGCAATGAAAATGTCCAAATTAAGAAATCAACAAGAGGATGTCCTCACTGAAGAAAGGTTGATGGCATCTGGAACACCTCTGTCATTTGGAAAGGCAAGTGGCTGGTGTCTGCTTGTCCTTTGCTCCCAGGTTGTGTTTCAAAATGACTTTCTCCAAAATGTCTCTGGGCTTCTGTCTCTCTTAGCTTCTCTCAGCTCTCTACTTGGTTCTCCTGCGATGTTTCTCTCTAAGCATACAGGAGTCCACTCTTAGCTTCTCTGGAGCAAACTCTGGGCTTCATCTTTTAGCTTAGCATCTCCAAATGTCCTTCTGTCTGCATCTCCAAGCGTCTGAGTCTGTTTCCGCTGTTAGCTTCTTCAGGGGGCAAACTCTAGATTACAAACCTTTGCTTCTCTCCAAAATGTCTCTCTTAGCTTCTCTAAGCTCCTTGTTTCCATGGGCTTTCTTAAAGAACTCCAGTGATCTAATTAAGACACTGCCCTCCCCACCCCAGAATGGGTGGGATAACATCTCCATTGAAATAATTTAATCAAAGTTCTCATCTGCAATTGGATGAGTCACATCTCCATCAAAAGTTTCCACCCTAATCAAGACTAATTTTGCCTCCAAATGATTGCATTAAAGAACATGACTTTTGTAGGGGACATAATAGATTCAAACCAGCACAGGGACCTAAATATCTGATGCAGAAACATTGCAAGTCAAGGGGAAATTCTGAATCACTTTTTTTAAATGGAATTGATGAAACTTGCTTTTCTATATGAAATATATGTATATATATATCCTTAAACCCAGCATTTGCACACACAAACATGCACCCAAAACAACAAAATGCTTCAAATGGATTCAAGACTTAAATGTAAAAGATAATGTAAGAATGTCTCTGTAATGTCGGAAAAGAGAGGAGTTTCATAATGAATATGAAATCATAGTCCTTTTTTCTGATAAAAACATAGCCTTGTTGAGGTATAATATATGGGACATACAATAAGCTGCACATATTTAATGTACAGTATAAGACATGTATTTCGAGATATGTATATACTCGTGAATGCATCACCATAGTCAAGATGGTAAGCATATCCATCTATCCATCTCCCCCAAAAGTTTCCTGGTACCCTTGTTAATCTCTCATTCCCACACCTTCCCAGTCCACATACAACCACTGATCTGCTTTCTGTCACTATATATTAATACAGATATGGCTGTAGGTGTAGATATAGATGATAAAAATATAGATAGACATAAGTATATACACATATATGTGCACACGTACACAGTATTTCTGCATTGCACATCAGAAAATTCACATGGAGATACTGAGCCATTTTTGACTGTGTAACGCTCATCTGACAATCTCAAGGCAGATCTAAAAGCAACTCATTCAATTAAATATGCAAAATTCTGTTTTGTTTCTAATTTGAATAAAAAATCTAATTAGCTCCCAGGAAGCACAGGTAAACCCAGTTGAGACTTTCAACTGACTGTTTCAGATCTTGAATCCTATGCCCGATCACAAGATCCTTTACCCTAGCCTCACAGTCCTGCAGACAATACATACCTCTAATTCATAGTTAATGACTCATTTCTTTAGTTTTTGAAGCCTAATCAGACATAGCGCTATATGTCTATGGGTTATGCTATTTTCAAAATTGGTTTTGTAACTTTGGTATAAGGATTTATAGGATATTCCTTTGTTATTCAAGAAGTTGTTAGCTTGTTCTCCTGGTCTGATTTAGTTGTAGCATCTGACACTAGTTGACTTATCTAAAATTCTACTGTTTGTATGCTATTTGAAAAGGAGGATTAAATCTTATTCATCTTTGAATGTCTAACAACATTAGGACAGCTCTTTGCAGACAATCGGTTATTTGGTGACTGTTAGGGAAGTCACATGTACCTGTTAAACAGCCATCACCCAGCCCTCATCTACCCCCACTTCTCTGGGGAAGTCAAGGGACACACACTAGCACCCATCCTCCACATCCTCCAGCCTTCAGCTACCCCTACTTCCTTTCCTATGGTGTGTTATTCTTCAGCTGGAGGAAATAAGTCCAATGAAAAGGGCTGGCCAGACTTTAAACCTGAAAACTGGGAACAAGCAGCCCTGGATGCAAACCAGGGCAGGAATTCTCAGTGAGAGCTCCCCTTCCCCAGAGGGATACAAACCACATGCAAACAGTATATAGATTGATCACTCTTCTCTATCACGGGGTGGGGCACATGGAGCTGCCATCTACTGACCCCCAACCCTAGGGGTTTTAGCCACCCCAGAAGACAGGAAACAATAGGATTCTTTCTCTGCTCTTTCAGACTCTTTGTGCTATATAAGTAATAAAGATAGATTTGTTTCTCTTCTCTAGTGCAAAGCGGGGCATGTGGAGCTACCATGAGCTAACCTGGAGCAGTTTTTGGCCACTGGGAGACCAGCTCTGATGGAACTTCTTCCCCTGCTCTTTTGGACTCTTTGTGCTGTGTAAGTAACGAAGAGGTCATTTGCTGAAGGTTTCTGTTGTGTTCATGAGTCTCTGTTCCCATTGACACATTGTTATAGCAACTTGCTCCATAGTGACTACAAAGTTGAATTACATAAAATGAATAGATAATTTTGGTAAGGCATGGAAGCATTGCTTTTAGCACAATTCTATCTGTTGCCTTAAGCCTGAAGTGAATACAGTAAACAAATATTCTGATTTCTATAAACCTAGGAAACCTATAAACCTACAGATTTATTTTCCTTCCATCTCCTTTTCTTATTCACACATATTCTTGAAGTGAAAGATAATAATTTACCATGGTTCTTCACAAATTGTCTTTACATTATCATTTATTTTGGGCCTTGATTGTTGCCTTTAAAAGATTATTTGGTTTTAGGCTTAATTCAAAATAGTTCCTTCAAATAGAGTAAAAGATGTTGCTAGAAATAATAACAGTATCTTATCTAGGTCAAGTTAGTTCCCTTGCTTTACTGGTACATTTTTAAAATAAGAAAACAGTGTGCAGGTAAGATAAAAATTCTTCCTCTGGTGTTTCTTCTTTTTTTTATCTTTCATCTAAACATATACATTTAGGAGATCCCCTTTGCTTGAAACCTTGACTAATCATCATTTTTTCCCTTAGTTTTTTTTTAAAAGAAGTTAGAATGCTTCTGACTCATGACAAAGAAATTTTTTTTTTTTAATCAAAAGCTAACTTGTAGCACATTTTTTATGCTATCTCTTTCCTCCTCCCAATTTATCTTGGGTATTTTTTTTGTATCTCTTAGAAACAAAAACTGATTATAGATTTAAGAAGCAATGATTTTGCTTTGTTATGATCTAGTTGAGTAAGTATATAACTAACTGGAAGAATAGTACTTTTTTTTTATTTGAGGAGGAAATATACTTAAGGACATTCTTTGAATGGAAGCATTGCTTAGAATTTGTAAGAGCATTAACTTTTTAGAGAAATGGCACTAAATACAGCTGTATATTATAACTCGATATTTATTCATTTGTTTATTTCACAAGCATTTATTAAGCTTTTATATTATGCTTGTATTTCCTACAAGAGATCCAAGTTTGACTAAGAGTTTCTGCCCTAAGTTTACAAAATAGTATGGGAACTGTGTCCTAGTGAGTATTTACCAAACTGATATGGGGAACTGATATAAGATTGCCTGTATATGATCATTTTATTTTATAAAAACCTTGGAAAAATGGAGAACGAATTTCATATGTCATTGTGGTTTATAGGTAGAGGAGAATTTTATCAAATTGCTTATTGCTTTGAATATGATAAAGATATTGGTCTTCTTAAACCCATGTTTTAAATTACCCACATTTTTGCGTGGCTCTGGATAATGGACTTTTCATGTGATCCTTCTCTGGAATCTCATTAATGGCAACAATGTTGCTAAAATCCATCCGTCCCCCCCCCCCCCTTTTTTTCCTGTATGGCAAGTTAGTGAGCATAGGATAAAAATTACATGAAATATTGCTCTCTACGTTGATCTGAGAACAAAAGTGTTTTTAAAGCAATGTTTCAGAAGAAACTTCAGAGCAAGCAATACAGACAACCTTAGTGGAGATGACAAATTTCCCTCATCATGAAGGAGGTGCTTTGTAGAGAAAGTTAAGCTTGTTTATCATTGAGAAGAGATGAGGGCCCTGAGAGGTAGAGGGAAGATGTAAGTAAACATTTACTGATAATACAGTTTTCATAGACCATATGTAGCTCAGGAAAGCTCATAGGCCAAGGCAGAAACAAATTTAGGACATTACTTAGTTGAGAGTTAAATCCTTTGGTCTCTCTGTGTCTGCTCCCCACAGGAGCAATAAGACCTGTCTTTTTCCCATGATCAAAGGATCCCCTGCAGGCTTCGGTGACACCTAGTCCATCACATCCTGTTGGCCCACTAAGTCCAGATGCAAAATCAACGAGGAGTCTTCAGATGAGCCAAGACCAGTGTGCCAATGGTTGCCAGAGATGGAGTGTATTAGAGGTACCAACTTTTACTAGAATTTGGTGGTATATTATTCTCTGAATGACATGAAAATACATGACCATAGCAATTCTGAACTTCTGATCAGCTTCTAGCCATCTTGCAAGGTTGTGCACTAAGGGAACAGAAATATAAACAGCTAACATAGAAGGAATAACATATGTCAGGCAATGTTGTGAGATCTTTACATATTTTAACTGATTTAATCATAAACACAACCTATGAGATCAGTACTACTATGAGAACCATTTTCTAGGTTAGGAAACTGAGACAATGAAAGTTTAAGTGACTCCCTTATGTTACCCAGCTAATAAGTGGGGGAACAGGAAATCAAACCTAGGCATTCTGTCTCCAGAGCACATGCAATTGACCACTATCCAATGCAGCCTCACATATGAACTATAGCTAATATTAATTTGCTTCAAATAAAAAGCGTATCATTTACAACTGAGATATCAGGTAGTTGGGGACAAAACTAAGTGTCAAACAAAAGTAGTTGAATAGATGTAAGGGAGAGAGAGAAAAAAAGATTAAGAAATATTTTATTACACCATTGGTGGAATTAAACTGTAGAATAATTTTGCTTAATCCTAGCAAAAAGATGACATATAGCTTTTTAGAAAAATGTCAACTATGCAGGACTTTAAGATGTAGAGTGTCACAAAAATCAATGATAGTATTATAGCTCCAAAAGCTTGGGAATTATCTGCTTTGAGGAAATATTTATATTTTAATATTCTTTAGAAGTTAGTATAACTCAAAACAGATGAGGAAACAGGTTTGAGGTAATGAATGAGATTTTGACTATAGTGGGGTTTCATTAAGGTAAAAACTTCAGGATTTGTCTTCCCAGTATGTTTGCCATAGAAATGTTCTGTGCTCCTTCCTACTTTATAATCTAGTGGAACTTTATAATCCAGTGGAAGGAAGTCAGAACTTGGATCTATCCTTGCTTCATCTGGTGACCTTTTGTTGTGGTTGGGTAAAGGCATTTAATTGCCTTGTGGTTTAGGTTCTCCATGTATTAAACGTGGCTGAAAGGTCATTTTGAACTCTCTTACAGACTGTTTTTCAATGGACATATTTGATACTTTTAAGGGAAAGAGGATAGAAACCCATACAAGCAGCATAATTACAGAGAGGATTTAGAATAACTTAGAGTTGGGGAACCATTTAAATAATTTTAAGCTTTAAGCTTTTAGTTGCTTAGTCTTTATTTTGACATTACTCTGTTTATGGCAGAGTATAAACTGACATGACAAAATATGTTTTCCAGCACTTTTGTGTGCACTAACCTTGGAGGCCGTTATCATTCCGGGTGATTTCTTGGGAGTCTTTTTCTGCTTCGCCAGAGCTTTGGTATCTGTTAGTGTAGCAGGATCTTTTAATGGAAACATAGGTCATTTCCTTCAAACTGTGCCATCTAATTCCTTGCTTATTCAAGCTGAACTGCTCAAGACCTTTAAGAAAACCTTAATGTAACTTTCCATCCTTTCTCCTATCCTCAGGAGCAACATTCTGAGGAAACACTCTGACACATTGTATGCCAGGACTGAGTGAAGACAAACAGCTCCAAACAGCTTTCTGTAACCCTTTCAGATGATAAATGGAGGGGGCAAAATGGAGGAGCTAAAATGGAAGTGATATGCAAGGCTAGTGAGGAAGCCCACCTTTCTCCCTAGACAGCAGCCACGGACTGTCCGTGCAATCAGCATACAGCCCCTTCTTGCATAAAGGGAGATCATTTTAAGATAGAAACTATTGACTGAAGAGAGGGGTATGGGAAGAATGGGCTAGTATAGAACTCTAAGACTGAGATAAAATTAGAAAATTGTAAAAGTGAGTCCTCTGGTGATTGTATTTATTCTGTATTCTTCTTTCTACATCTTTCTCTTTACACTCACTATATTTTCACTGAACTCCCTCCACACCCAAATGTATCATGTACCACAAAATCCAATGCAGACTAAAAAAAAAAAAATTAAAATAAAAATCCATGATTCTGGGTTTATTTCTCCCCCGAAGCTTTCTGTTACAATTACCTTAATTTTATATCACTTTGCTATTTACTTATATCTATTTAAGTAATTCATTAGTCTTCAAATTTATTCTATTGCAGTTGAACTCTTCCCTTTCCTCCTCCTTTTTTCCTTCTTTTTTGTTGTCCTCTTTCTCCTTCCTTGATTGAGCCAAATGAACAAGTAGATTAAATCTCCATATCTATCTGAATGTTTTTCTAAAACATTTTATATCATATTAACTGCACATTTTAGTCATTTACACATAATTATTTTTATTCATATGGCTATTTACTAATGCAAAAATGTAACCTATACTACTTATATTCATAATATTTTATTTGCATTTAAAGAAAATCTGTTCATCTAGAAAGGTTTTTTCCTTTCATTTTTTCATCCTTTCTCATGTGTCCTCCATAAACACAAAAGATGACTTCCTTTTTTTTTTTCCCAGCACAAAGACATTCTTTTGCTCAGCTATTTAGGTCTTCTTGATTATCCTTTGGGACCTATCACCCATGTCAGAAGTTAAAGAATATTTTGTCCTCATTTATTCTACCAGGTTCTCCTTCATTAATTTCATTTTGGATGCATCCTTGCAGTGAAGCTCTTTGATCTTTAGTCATGGCTTATTTAATCTCTCTCCTGAAATGCACCCATGGAGCCATTCCAATCTTAAAAATCTTTCAAGATCCATTTCAAATGCTACTTCCGAATCCATTTGCAATCCATTTCTCTCTTCTCTGAACTTCTTTAGCACTCTCATTTTACAAGAACCCAAAGGACTTATTGATCTATGGAGTAAGAAGAAGAAATCAAGGATGACTCTCAGGTGTTGAGATTTACAATAGGTTTGCACTTTGTAAGGCAAATGTAGAAGGATGTGGGTGGAGAGAGAGTAAGGCAGAAGATTAATCAGAGTATTAAAAGACTAAATCATCATTCTATTCTCTCTATAAAAAAGAAGTCACAAAGTCATTGAATTAGGCACAGTTAATCAGAATATGCAGCTGAAAACATAGAAAAATAATTATAAAGGTATATTGAGCAGTTAGTTAATAAAATATTAGGTCACTTTTAATGTATTTTATGAAGTGGTTTTGGGTAGCTTTTTAAGATTGGTAATTTTTATTATCCTTCCTCATCCAAATAATATTTACTTTAGTTCCTCTTTTTGTATTTGTAAATTGTACTCTTTTTCTTAAAGAGAACCTCTGACATGTTTCCCACCTCATAAATCTTGGGTTTCCTCTTAAGGTCATTGAAATTGATCAAGGGGCTATGAAGTGAGGGTGATGGATCAAATGTCCATAAGATATTGAAAGTTGAAAATACGTCTAAACTAGTGGTGAATAGGAAGTCTGGTACCCAAAATTTCAGGTTCCAAAATATCAAGTGGATTCTCATTGTGAACAAAAGGTATGCTATAGTGATCGTGAAAAGAGAGAATGGAGGAGCTGATGGCCTGGGCAAAGAGTTTTCTTCATGCTCCCTTCTGTATGTCCCCAGTAACTGGTCTATAAATTCCTCTTTTGTCTATTCACTGCACCTAACATGGGGCATTACACATAGTAACGCATGTTTTTGAGTTGATTTGAAGCAAGAACACCTTATTTCATAGTTATAATTTCATTGCCTCCATGTAAACAATGTGCCTTTTTTCTTTTTACATTATTAAACAATTTACATATTCTCCTATTGAGCACAGAATTCTTTGCATGTTTTTAATCTTTCTTACCTCCTTTTCTATGGTTTTTAACTGTTATTTGAAATTTTGTTTTTTCATTTGTGAGCAGTTCCTTTGTTTTCTAGAATTTGACCTCATATAGTATATTATGGGAGTCTCACTATGAACATGGACTTTATTATTTTGTTGATATTTTTTAGCCTTGACTGGAATCCTGGAACCAAATAAAAGAGTGGGAAAGGTCTGGCTCCTGACCTTGGGGTTTTGGACTCCGCTATATTGTGTTCACTGTGCTTAAATTGAGTCTGGGCTTCTTGCCAGGAGTTGTCACCTGTGCCGCCTAATATCAGGCCAGGTGTGGATTCCTTTATCCCCAAGGGTGGATGAGCCCTGTTCATCTTGCAATATCTCTGCAAATAAAAATGCCCTCTTATTCCAATTTTGTTTCCTATATTTCTTTTGGGGTCTTCATGGTTAAATAGCTAAAGGTCAGGAAAAAAGGTATACTAAACCATAGGAGATTAGAAAGCAGCAGTTCTGAATGACAACAGGCCTAAGATGTTTTCTGTTCTGAGCAGCTCATGTAAAGAGAATATATTTATATTGTGACCTAAGAATAATGAAATTTGCTCCCTGAAGATGATAGCAGAACTTAGAGTGGAGAAAGAGCCAGTTGTAATATAGCATGAGCTTGAAATTTAGTTTTCTTTATAAATGAAGAGCACTTAAGGTTTGGGGCAGGATTTGCCCTGATTTAATAGGATAACATATTATACTTAGAATGAGTTTATGGAATGAAGCTTAGTCCACTTCTGGACTATTATATTCAGGTGGAGAAGACTCACCTTAAATCTAAAAGACAGTGAAGAACTTAGAAATTTTGAAATATGAAAATAATTGAGGAAACAGGAGGCTTAACTTGGAAAAAATGAAATTTAGCAGAAACATGTTAGGAATTTTTACAGAGGAATTATTTGTTTCATTTGTTGCATAGAGGCAACTAGAAGCAAAGGATGGATGCTACCAAGATACACATTTCAGCTTCATGGGTATGTTTATCCAAAATGAGACTAATGAATGGGGCTATTCAGAGGTCAGTTCTCAGTCATTAAATGGTTTTTAAAAGAGGAAAAAATCTAGAAGAAATTACTTTGTGAATGAGACTGAACCAGATGACCACTGATATTCCCTTCAGTGGTAAGGTATGGGGAGTATAACTTCCATAAAGCAAATTAAATATATTCCAGATCTTCCAAGACAGATTTTCTAAAGTTGTACCCCTTGATTTTTCCTCACCTCTGAGGCATTAAAAGGTAGTAGATTAATTCAAAGAACATTCATTATATTTTAACTCATTGTATTTTAATTTTACTACCACTTATTAAATATTTATTATATACCATAGATAAATGTACCATACACTTTCTGAGTATTATAACTAATCCAAACCTTGTCATGTTGACAAGGGACAAATTATTAGCTTTATTTAGGATTAGGAAAATTTGGTTCAGAGACGTATAGGTAACTTACCTAACGTCACACAGCAACCCAGGGATTTTATACTATACGCATCAGTAAAAGAATAAACTTGGAAGTGATATAGCAAGCAGATTTAACATAAGGGTGGCTGGATCTCAATCATTTTTTGAAGATCCCAAAGATTTCACTCTTGTTACCTGTGGGTGGTCAGGCTGGACTCACATTTCACTAAGGCAGACTCCAGAAAGCCAAATTATTAATATACTATTAAATACATAACAGTATAGATATTCTGGAAACATTCAAAATAATACTGCCTACTTTTAAACACCTGAGGAAAAAATCATTCATAACCATTTTATTTATCAAGACAAATTATAGTAATTAGGAATGGAATCACTATTGGAGGATCAATACATTGTCTCCTGATAGGTTATTAGTTCTATGTGTTGAATGAATTAATAAAGAACTAAAGAAAGACCAACATGGAAGTCAGGGATGTGCTTGGAGATCATGGCATCTGTCAAAGAATAATTAGATAAGTCAAACATTTAAAAGATTTAGTCTAAGACAGCTAGGCTTTTGTTTCTTATTGAAACAGACTATCTTAAACGTATCAACATAATTTACATACCAGTAAGTATTGTGGCCAGGTAGCCAATATTTTCCATTTAAGTCCTTGTCAATCTATGTTTTAATCCACTGTGTTGATATCACAAATTTAAAAGCTCAGAGGACAAAAGTATAACCCTAAATTTGTAGTTAGGGTAGCTTCCAAGTACTGATCAGAGAACCAAAGTTTGCCTGGCTCCAAGGTCCATGAAAGCCAACAAGTCAGGAATAAAGTCATTATTAACTATCTTGTGCTGAATTAAAGAATATTTACCTTGGCTGCAACAATAGATCCTTAAACTGATGGTTTCAAGGGGGAAAATTGAAATTCTGAATCACTAATGTGGCAATAAGAATGAACTTGGATGATCAGGGAATTAAAAAAAAAAAATCGGGTCTTTTGAAACCACCGTAAATTATGCTGTTAAATTGTGGCAGGATTCTAATGTAAATCCAGGTTACCCAGGCATAAAAGACAGCAGGAGTTGGCAAACACTTAGTTATTTATTTTCTGGATAAGCCATCTATCAAACTCTTCTTTCTTCCCTGAAATGCACTCATGGAGAAGAAACTGGTAGTGACTGAGTGTTACCCTGGGAACTTATTTTCTGAACTTTGGTGGAATTAAGTGAAAATCAAAGTCCTCGGTAAATTAACAGTTTGCTTGCTTGTCTAAACCAGGATATGTTCCTCTGGTTGCTAAGCAGAAAGAAGTTGTTACTAAAATGCTTCATGCCCCGTTGATGAGCCTTTCAGGTGACTTCTCTGGATCCCTTGCCATAGAACAAGCCAATTTAAATCTCAGAGTTACAGAAATAGCAACTCTTTGTGTGAAATTTGTCAGTCTTTCCAAATCCCAGAAGAAAAATAAAAATGGATGGAGAAATCAGTACTTTTGCTGGTACTTGAGCTAAATAATCAATCGCAGCATTTTTTTTCTTTTTTTTTTGCAAAATCTAGGGGGGTAGCATTTAATAATAAAATTTCAAGTCAGAGAACTTCTGTTTTATAGGTTATTTAAAAAAACGGGGTATTTCTTCATTATAGTTTTACTTATTTAATAACTAACAGATAATTTAGGATGGGTAGTGTGTATAAATCTTAAGCCATAAACTTGAATGTGCAAGAATAATCCTATTTTCTTTAAATCAAATTAAATCTGACTCAAACCTCCATCCAGCCATTTGATGGGAATTTAACCTAGGGAAGTTTTGTGGTTGTTCACCTCCTCTCTCTCCCATGATAACATGGGAATCCAGAATTTTATTGTGTCAGGAGAATGGGCAAAGACCTCTCACATGAGTCTATTATGATTGCTACTGGTTTGATAATTGCCCAAATCCACAGTCCTCAGGAAGCTATTGCTCTTCCATGTCCTTGTCATGCTACCAATTTTGGAATCCAGAATCTTGGTTGAATTTGGGAATACCAGTGCCTTGGGACCACCTTTGAGGAAAGGGAGTACAAAATACCTATTCACTCCTTATAAGGGGTACAGATACTGAAAAAAGAATGTCAATTGATATATCCAAGAACAGCAAGAACCAAACACAAATAAAAGTATTGATACATGATTCCTACAACAGAAGGCTTGTCTAAAATCTTTGCTTGCAGCCAGGAATTGTTTAACTTTTTATTTTGAAATCATTTTAGATTTCTAGAAATGTTGAAAAAATAGTAGCGTTCCCATATCCTCTTTATCCAGTTTCTCCTAATGTTAACATCTTACCCAACCAGAGTCAAATTATCAAAGCCAGGAAGTTAACACTGGTACACCACCATTAATTAAATAGACCTTAATCAAATTTCACCAGGTTTTTCATTAATGCCCTTATTGTTTTCCACAATACAATCGAGGATTCCACATTTCATTTAGTTGTCCTATTTCTTTAGTTTCTTCTGATCTGTGATAGTTCCTTGGTCTTTGCCTTTTTCGACACTTGTGAAGTGTCAGTTATTTTATAAAATATCTCCTTTGAATTTGTCTGATGTTTTCTTATGTTTGGCAGGAATACCACCCCTTGGGCATTACATCAGGGGCTCCCAGATGTCAGTATGTCAGTATCAGTGATGTTACTAGTGATCACTTGATTAAGATACTGTCTAGGTTTTGAGTACCTCCACTCTAAACTACTATTTTCCCATTTGTAATTAATAAATATCTTGGGGGAACATATCTGAAACTATGCAAATATCCAATCTCCTCAAACTTTCACTTTCTAATTTTAGGGTCCATTGGTGGGGCTTGCCTGCAACAATTATTATTATGGTATTTCCTTAATGGCAATTTTGTAGTTCCCTCATTTCTTCTATATTTATTAATTGTAATTCTTTGATAGTGAAAGGCTATCACTTCTTTTCATTTATTTATTTATTCAATTGTTTATATCAGTAAGGGCTCAAATATTTATGTTAGTATATGGGTTATAATTCAATAATACAACAGGCCCAGAATTATAAACTGTTATAACACTTTTTTTTTTTTTTTTTTTTTTTTTTTTTTTCATTTTTATTAGAGCAGTTGTAGGTTTATGGGAAAATCATGCAGAAAGTAGTGTTCCCATCTACCCCTCTTCCCACACATAGTTTTCTTATTATTAACACTTTGCATTAGTGTGGTACTTCTGTTACAATTGATGAAACAATATCATTATAATTATACTATTTGCTATAGTTCCATAGTTTATATTAGGGTTCATTGTTTGTGTTGTACAGTCCTATGGTTTTTTTAAATTTTTATTCCAGTAATATATATGCAACCAAAATTTCCCATTTTAACTATTTTCAAATATACAAATTAGTGGCGTTAATTACATTCACACTGTTGTGCTACTATCACCACTATCCATTACCAAAAAACTTTTCCGTCACTCCAAACAGAAACTCTGTGCCAGATACCCTCTTTTACCAAGACTTTATTTGTCTGCCTGGTTCACTGCAATGTTTGTCTATTCCATTCTTCTTTTACCGTTTCCTGTGATTTCCCTTCTCAGTCTTATCATGATTTCTCTTTTAAAAAATTCTGTCTCCAATACTCTGTCATCCTCTACTTAAAACCTTATTATTTTTTTCAAGATCTCCCCTCCATCCCCCATCCCCACCCCTATTTTTCTTTTTCCCCTTTTTCCTCCTTTTTTTTCCCTTCTTTTTTCTATTTACTTTATGTCAAGGGGCTGATGGGCAGAGAGATTCTGTCCAGGTGAACAAAGATGGACTGGCCCCTTTCCATCTTTTGATAATGCTCCATTCCTTCTTTTGACTTGCAAAATGAAAGTGAGCAAATTAAAGGAGTCACTCCTCTACTTTGGTCCATCAGTTTACAATAGGCACTCAGTAATGTGACTGCTAATGAAGTATGCTTCTTTTTGTTGTACTGTTCTGGTGGACTTCAGAGAACGGTTAGAATTAATTGACAATACTTTTTGAACAGCCACATATCCATCAATCTTTGAATTAAAAATAATTTAAAATTACACATTTTTTTCTGCATGAAAATTAGAGCAACATTCTGTCCTTTGTATCTTCATACAACAGTTGCTTAAATCTCCCATGTACTCCTAATAAATCCACATCAAGCATATAAATATTTTCCAATTTTAACAAGAGGATATAAACCTGACTTTCTTTTTCAGGTACATCAAAATTTTCTACCTAATACATAATATTTATTATGTAGAAAAGAAATCTTGAAAGAAGAAGAAAAGAATCATAAACTCATTGTATTCCTTGAAAATGTCTAACGAAAGCTTATTGAGAATATTCTTCTTATTGTGAATTGCTAAAAATATCTTGTAATGATGGGACAATGGAAATTATACTTCAGTGAAACAGCAACCTGATTAGTCCAGTTGTTTCTACAGACTCTTTTTAGATAATAGGCTTAGATCTTTGAAATTCTGCATGTGTCATTAAAACCAATAATAATAAGCAGAAAGCAGAGACCTTTAAAACTGAAGGCACTGAAGTTCAGCGGTAGATGATTATAAAAGATTGAGTGTCATTTAAAAGTACCTAAATTATTAAAAAAAGATAAAACTTATACAGTATTTTAAAATATTAAATTAATGTTTACATCATTAAAAACCCTGAGGACATACATTTAAATATTAACAACCCAGAAAATATGTGCTCTATGATTCTTTACCATTATAAACAAAGTCTTAGTAATTATAAATGCAAACAATTTTCATTCTCAACAGTAGAAATAGAAATATCAAAGAGTCTTCTCAGCCAGAAATGTGAAGGAGCTAAGTGAAAGAAAAAAGGTTGAAGATATGAATATCAATGACTCTTTAATATATAATTATATGGATATCATAATCCTATATAGGAAAATAATTTTGCAAAGCTGTGATAGCTACCTCAAATTAATCTACACATTTAAACATATTCTAATCAAAATCTTAAAAAATATAGCTTTGACTTAGAATTCATCTAGAAGAAAAAAAGTACACAGAATTTATTTTAGTAAAGAAATATAAAATACAAAGGGAGGAGATTGGCTCTGTAAGTCATAATCTCTATTTTAAAGTCACAATAGTTAAAACACCCAGTCTATTCTTTCCTTATACAGGTTTCTGCTAGAAATGGGTATTTTGACCCATGCTGAGATGTATTGAATTCAGATACATGGTTGTGGAATGAGTGCAGTAAAGACAATTATTTAGGAACTTGTTTCTTTTCTCCAAAAAGCAGTATCAGTGGATGCATCACTATTGAGAGAAAGTAAGGAAGAAAAAGAGAGAGATGTGCTGTGAGCAAATCAAAGTGGCCATCTGTAATGCCACTTACTGAAATGCAAGCAGTTTTTCAATGTTCTCAAAACTCATCCCTAAGACATGTTATTTAGTTGGAAAGAAAATTACCCTCAAATAGTCAAAGTAGTATAGGTGAGTGATGTTGATTCTTAACTGCAACAAATATTTTTGCCCAATTTTTTCAAGGCATATTGGTTAAAATGCAGAGATAAAGGTATGACTATTTAAAATTTGGTACACATTCTTCAGTAAGGTATTTAGGACTGTTTTGTCAAACATAGTAAAATAGTTATACCAATCACTGATGATCTAAATTCTATTTTACTTTATAAAATGTTTAACACTTTCTAATTCCTATGAACAAAAAATCTACACGCTAATTGCCAGATTGTTTAGCTTTTAACAATATATGTTTCTCTCTCTGTCTCTCAACATATAGTTTGATCATGATAACATAATCATGAACCCGGTTGATTCACACTTAATTATTTTCAAAGAATCCCGAGTTCAGTACCCACTCAGTGGCAGATGGAATTACCACCCCCACTCTTCACTGCTTCCCGAGTCTACTACACATGCAACTGAGCAGTGTATTCCCCAGTGGACAGAGCAGGATCCCCTAACTCAGGGCTTGGTCACGTGACTTGCTTTGGCCAATTAGAATCAGTACAGGCCCGGGGTTTCCAGCCTGTCTTAAGAGGCTTTACCTAGTTCCTGCTTTCTACTTGGTCTCTTAACGCTTCTCACTTCACCCTGTGAAGTACCTGCTCAAGCTAGCTTATTGATCTTAGAAGAAAGATGAGACACCTGTGCAAAAAACCGAGCCACCCCTTCCGAGCCTAGCCTAAATCAGCTGACTCCCAGATGACCCCCCAGGCAAATTAGCGAGCCTACCCAAGAACGATAGAGTGATCCAGTCCAGGTTAGCTAAAACAGCTGAAATTGTAGTCATGTGAGAAATAAATGTTTCTTATCTTAAGATGCTGAGGTTATGTGACTGTTACATAAACAATGTTATATAAATAGCTAACTAATATACCCTCAAATGTACTGAAGCATCACTAAGTCTTATACTGTTTGCCTTATAAAGAACTTAGTTTTAGCTAAGCAGTTCCCTGAATTATCACAAATTAATAAGAAACAGCTTACAGATTTATTAACTTTTGTTCATAACACATGAATTATTCTCAACTGGTATCATTTTAATCTTAGCTACTCAATCTCTCTTTTTTTGTAATTTATTTCCTCACAAGGTTCTATAAAAGCCCTTGAAAAGTACATTAAAGTATTTCTTTGAATTGAAAAAGGAAGGCAAATTTTTTTCTGATAGAACAAATTAGCCTGGGCATACTTTGCTGATTAGGGTATAGAGCAGAAAATTTCTGTAAATTAAATAAGTTAACTATGCAACTCTAGAGTACTGGTGAAAATATATGTAAAGCAAATAAAAAAATTTAATAAAAATATTATATTGGAACAAGTGTAATGAAATAATATATTTTTTCTAATCCTTTCTGGGTATATTGGATTAAATAAGATGCCTCTAAATAAAACAGTAACAGTTATAATTTATAGTCATGTGATGGTTCTTTGTAAAGTCTTTTTTGTTTACATTCCAGATACCAGAAAGTGTGGACTGTAATGACTGGGTAACCAACCATTTTTGAAGTCAGATGGTTTGTACGTTTTTGCTTTTGCCAATTTGAAGTGCAACTTAATTAAAAATAATTAAAAGCAATTTTGGTGATATATCACTATGATTTTTGGCATTTAAATAATTAAGTAACATAGCTATGAATGAAAAATAACACTTCTTTCCATTTCTATCTACTGATTTATGTGAGCATATTTTCTCAGTGTTCACCTGTATAAAAGCAAACAAACAGGCATACAATTCATGCAGAACCCTGTCCCATTATAACAATTTCTTATCATTCACCATGACAAGAATTAATTGAAAAAACTACCACCAATCTTAAGATGCATTTCTAATAATGTTTTACTTTTATATTCAATAATTATATCACAATGTCAATATTATACATATAATGCACAGTAATAATGCTAATAACTCAAGTCAGAGAAAATTTTTTAATGTTTACAAGCTTTCGATCAAGGAAATTTTCCATTTTTTGTTTCTACTTTTTCATTGCAAAGAATATAATAGTTTATTACATTAAGGTACAACTCTATGGTAAAAAAAGGATAGAAATATTAATTCAAATGTAAAATCCCTAAATGTCTAGGAAAAAAATTGTTAATGTATTCTTTCAAATCATTATGATATTTAAATTTAATTGGATATATTTAAAAGTCATATAACTCTATTTTAAAATATTCATATTTACCAAATGCCAGAAGTCATACCCTTTGCATCTATTTAAACTTATTATGAAAAATTTTAGATAGCAAATTAAAAATGTACAAGGGCATACATAGTTTTTCAGAATTATAAGATGTACATGATGATCACTGATTTAGGTTCTGATAGCAGAAAACTCTCTGCCACTCTGTAAACACACATCCAAATCATACTGTCTTTGGATCTTTTATTTCTGCTTCAGGCACTGGTTGAAAAGGGAAAGAGCTCCTTGGATTACTAGCGACAGAGCAGATTGTGGAAAATGCATTTAAAACAAACAGGCCAATATTCCAAAATAAAGCCCTGCCACATTACCTTCAAGAATAGTAGACTATTTTTACTGTTTATCATGTTTCAGGTTCTATGCTGTGTTCTATAACTCATTTAATCTTCTTATCTACCATGTGACATAGATAAAATTATTATCCCCATTTTATAGATAAAAACTGAGGCCCCAAGATGTTAATTAATATACTGATGATTATATAGCTGGTTGGTAATGAGTTAGGCATAAAAAACACAGGCAGATTGATTTAATATCCCACTCAGCTATGGGAACTGCTCCAGTCCAGTCAGCTATGGGAACTGCTCTAGTCCCTCTCCTTTTCTCTTCTGCCTTAACTCTTCCCCCTGCCCACACTGCTCACTAATGCCTCCCAACCAGGCACTTCATTCTGTACCTATAAATAAAAGACAAGAAGGATATACAGTAAAGATAAATTCGAATAATCTCTGGGTGATGGGACAACCAGTGATTTTTCTTTTTATCTTTAATTATTAATATTTTCTAAATTATGAAAAATAGAGGCAGTAAATTAGCTCATTGTACATCAAATATTCTCTTTCGCTTCCTGATAGCCACGGAGAAGTATTCATCCTTGTTCCTCTGAAGTTGGTCTTGGCTGGGTAAGTTTTGGCCAATGGAATGTGGGAAGAAGTGACAGTGTGCCAGTCCCAAGCCAAGGCCTTAAGAGTCATCTTTCATTTCTACCCACCCCTGTTGGAGCTTCTGACCTCTGTCAGGGGCAGATGGTTCAGATAACAATGCCTCTCTAGCCTGAGCCCACCTACAGACTGTAGCCAGAGGCAGAGCCACCCCAGTCTTCCTGCAGACTGTGGGAGAGAAAGACATGCTAGTTGTATTTTGTGGTTGGGTTTTGCACAGCAAAACAGGAGTAACACAATAAATGTCAACTGTATTTAAATATATCTTTTATTATTTTGTATCATATAGATAATTTTCCTCCAAAACAAGTTGACAAAGTGCCCCTCAAAATGCTTATGTGTTCTTAATCATTGACATTGCTCTTTAATCCAATGTATTTTTGTGAGGACCTAATGCATTCATATTTGCTTGATTTTAGATGTAAATTAGATGTTGATAAACAGAGAAGACCTCATTTCCTAAGGCTCATACAGTCTGCACTCTACCTCTGTACAGCCCTTTCCTTACCACATAGGGAGAAAGCTAGCTTAAAACAGCCATGGGTTGTCAGGAGAAATCCTGGTGATTGCAAACAGTGAGGTGAAATTTCATCTTTCTGGCAATTAGTTGTACTTGGTTAATAACCTTGCGCAGCAGGGTCCTGCTTTTCAAAGTGCTTACAGTAGGAGTGGAATCTAGGCTTATAAAAAGATTGGTTTGTTGTAAGACTTTGGAGATATATCACTTTTCTAATTAGTATCAGGTGTTCATTTTCCTAAGTGAGGCACAACCAAGATCAGCCTGTCTTTTGTGAGATTAGGGCCGTGTTTACGTGTTTGGGGAAAGAGGATCAAGCTATAACCAAATATTTTGTGTTTTCTGTTTTCACCCTTTATTCAATATTCTGGCCAAATTTATACGTTTAGGTTCTGGAAAAGAACAGAGATGCCTACCATGAATCTGAATTAAACAAAGAAGCCCCCTACAACTTCAGACAGCAGGAGCCAATTGACTTACAGAGGCTGGGTTGGATGAAGTGTTGCTAACTGATTCGCTCCTGAGCAGAGAGCCAGAAGATTGGACTATATCGATTCCAAAGCTCATATTCTATTAACTCTCATTTATATACTCAGTTTGCTCAAGAAGCATCATTGGAGACCATCAGTCACTGAGAGGACCCCATGAGATTTCCCTCTGCTACTCACAGAGGAGACATCACTGATTGCTGATTAGAATGGATGTAAGAGGAAAATGTCATTTCTTCAAATGGAGTCTATGCCTTTAGTTACCCAATCACCTTACTTGGTAGGTGGCCTCTACATTTAATTTAGGATTATAGGAATAAAAGGAATAAGGTTAATAGGAATAAAACAACAACAAAAATAAACCTTTACCTATATGAGTTCCGAATAAGAATGTGTGTGTGTGTGTGTGTGTGTGTGTATATCACTACATTATACTCCTATAACATCCCACTAGACTTCAGTCATTAGTGAGGCAAAGACCTAAAGAAATTAACAACAGTTAATACAGATAAAAGAGGGAGTTAATGATCATATGTTTGAATTCTATAACATGACTTTGATGGAAACAACTTTAAAAGAAAATAACATTAATAAAGTCTTTCAGATTTGACTTTCAAATGGCAGTGAAATGGAGTTATATAAATTCAATGAATAGTAATGGCTGTTTCCCAGCTAAACCTCTCTCTGATGTTGTGGAAAACTCCTTTTCAGAATAGTTTTCTGTAAAAGAACTGTTGAAAATGATTTGACAGTGAAGCTGGTTACGTGAGATTATCAGCTAATAAGCTACAGCGAAATAAGTAGAATAATTGTGTTACCTGGCCCAATGTTATATGTCCACTGATTTAAAAGAATTCCTAGACAAGATAGTGAGTTTTTAAAGGCAAATACACTTTTGCATTCCATGTCCAGCATTGTACTTGACAAAGGGTAGGCACTCAACAATGTTTTCTTAAACTAAGTTGACTAAATAACTTTAGTTTCTCTAATTGTTTGTTAGAAAAGCTATTCGTTACCCAGTTTCATCCTATTCTTTACCCTATACCTTTTGTTCTTGAATTTCTGACACAGTAGAAAAAGGAACATCAGCTAAAGAAGGAATGTCTAATATTTAGTGAGGAAAGTTACTATTTGATTAAATAAAAATTTGACCTGGTAGTGGAGAGATTTGCAGGCAAAAGGGCTGAAAAGTAGATTCACAACCAAAGGTGTTTCCCTAAATGGGAATTCCTACCAGCTCTGAAGAGAGGACCTAGTCCCAGAGGTTCACTTGAATAGTAGTCAAAGGCCTCCTCTTATCTTATGGGTTTATGAGCATGTTATAACAATGTACAAGTTCATTTTCTCTGGGTTACATCACTCAGAGATTTTGGGAGAAAATAAATAAGTAATATTTGTCAGGTGCTTAATGCTATGTCTAAAATATAAAAATAATGTTAACCTCTATGGTTTCTAGGGAGGGTTTAGAAGTTAATTTTAAAGAGCAACCTATGGGTCATCTGCAAAATTTAATCTAAGGTCACGAGAAATGACTTCGGTACTGCCCTTTGTCAAAACACTGGACTGGATATATTTCTGGTCAGAACCAGTGGATAGCAAATGGAAAGTCTTGACTTGACAGGGACTATGAAAGTCCTTAGCCAAGAAGGTGGGCATGGCCAGGACTAAGAGACTTATTCAGAGGTGCTACGAGCTATGACAATGACATAGCTAATAAATGGACAGCATACTACTTCTTCTGACATTGTTTTTGTCCTTGATGCATGTATAGCTCCTACTTGGGTAAAGAATTTGCCAACTGCTTCTGTAGCTGCCTACAGCTCTGATGTCAGTTTTAAGAGCTGTCCCTTATTCCAGCCAGGTTAAATAAAACACCTGATATTAAAGCTCTACCTTCCAGGGAAGGGGATTGGGTGGAGGCAGAGGCTATATTACTTCTGTAGTGTTATTTTCAGATCCTGGGAACCAGATTTCATATTTTACGGCATTGTACATTCTTGAGAAACAATGGATTGAAACAGTTAATAATTTTGTAGAAGGGAAAATAGGGCTTAGAAATTTTAAGGGGGCTCACACCATAAATGACTATCAGTCAGTCAACATTTATGGAGAACTTTCATATATGAGACATTGTACTGCCATGGACAGATGCTATAAATTAAGAGATTTAGAGCTTGGCTGCCCCAGGGAATGTAAAATGTAAATATGACAATTGCAGAAAGAAAATTACCTGGTTGCTATGTTTTCCTACTTCTGTCTTTCAGTAATGGTGCTCTTCATTTTTCATTAATTATTGTCCTACTGCATTTCTGTAATAGTCTATTTGGGGTGACTGGATCATCAGATTTATAACTCTTCCTATGAGCAGGTTTTGTTATTACAAAAGATAGAAAAGTCAGGAAAGCAAAGAGTATCTCAGAGAAAGGAAAGAGGTGATCACCAAGAGGAGAGACAGATAGGTAGCAATGCAAGTTATAGTATGACATGGCAACTGGAGGAAAGCCCAGCTGGTTCTAGTTAATTCCAACTTTGATATGAGGCAAGGTATTTTCTTCACAACTCCATTTCCATGTAAGTTGCCCACATTTCCTACTCTCCATTCTGGAAGCTTAGAAGTGACAAGAAAGTTGGTTGGCATATTGTACATAGGACAATGAAACTCCAGGCTGTAGGATAGTTTGAGTATTAAGTCTTTAATTCTCCCTGGCCTTGCAAGAGAAGATTCTGATTCTCAACCACCTTCCAGGAACCTGGTTCTTCCACTGCTCTCCCCTCAAGTTGAGTCACACTCAACAACATTTCCCCACCCCTGCCCTGTACACACACACACACACACACACACACACACACACACACACACACACACACACACTTTTCGTGCCTTTTTTCCCAACCCCATCAAATGTATCTTTGGATGTATAGTTACATCCAAATCTTTTTTGAGTGTTCTTTTCTTCATCTGCTTGGTATAGGGAGGGGTGACTCTGAGGTATACATGGAGGAGTAGAGGAGGAAGGGAATATGCTAAAAACAGGATAATGCTTAGATATATTCTCGCAACATAAAATTAAATTATGAATTCCCCACACCAGTTTGTACTGGAGATGGGCTGGGAAGGTGACACCTTATACAAACACACACACACACACACACACACACCACTCTCCCTCTTCTCTATACAATGGTGACTATCACATTTCTGATCTGTGGCAACAGTTTCCTCATTGGTCTCTCTGCCTCCAAGCTTTGCCTCAGTTCAACATTCTCTTCACTGTATGTAGACTGGATGTTTCTCAAAATCCTTCAGGTCATTCTCATGTTTAAAATCCTTCAATGTTTCCAGCCAGGATGGAGGGAACCAGGACTAAATTTACCCTCCTGGCTAAAACTAATAACAAAAGAATAGAAAAAATGTATGAAACCGTTTTCAAGACACTAGACATCAGGCAGTAAAGGACAGTGATTTCTAAGAGACAGAAAACAAATGAGGTGAGCCCCACAATAGACCCAGCTTACTGCCTTGAATGTGTTCCAGACTTTGCTGTAGGAAGGGAGAACCTCTGCATCTCAGAGGACTCCCTGTGATAAGGAGACAGTTGGAGAGGAGAAGGTGGCTAGAGGACTGGAGAGTTGAGAGAACAGAGAAAACTCTAGAGGCATGAGAAGTGTTCCCCCAACTCTAATATTCAGATGTGTACTGATTAGCACATGCTTTCCAGGAAACTACCTGAGGCCAAGAACTATTAGAAAGGACCAGAGGGAACAGTAGTTAGAGTTCACAAAGGGCTAGCTTGGAAGAACTCCTAATTCGTGGAGCACTGAGCAGACAAATCAGAAGGGTCTTGCCTCAGTAATGACGAATAATTAGGCTTAGACTGAATATATTAAACATATATATATATATATATATATATATATATGTATATATATGTATATATGTCAGACATGTGCAGTTTGCTAAATGTCTATCACAAGAAAGCTGTTAAAATATTCTTTTAACCCTACAATGGATCTCTTTAATATGGCTCTCATATCTGTCACTGCCATGTCTTGCAATCTAAATTTCTGCCACATTGAATATTTTTCAGAACTCATACACTATCTCTGCCCTCGGGGCCTCAAAGCCCAATGTTTTCTCTACCTGGATTATCCCCTGCTGTCCACAGTCTCCATCATTCCTATTTACTCTTTTGTTCTCAGCAAGTCATCATTTCCTTTAGGGACTCTTCCCTGATCCCCCAATAATCGGTCCCCCCTCCCTGGACTTCCCTTATTGTAGTACATATTACAATTTATTTAAAATACCTTTTTTTTTTTCTTATATACCCCACTAGGATACAAACTTCACAAAGTTAGGTTTATTTGTCTTATTTACCATCATAAGAGAGCAGTTTCTACTATGCCTGGCATAGTAGAAACTTGAAAAATGTTTGTTGGACGAAGGGACTTACTAAAGATGTTTTTGCAATGCAGCCAAGCATTCCAGGTCACTGATGGTGATGCCGGTCAGTATCCAAGGAAAAAATCTGAGTCTCTGAGCAACAAGGTTTATTGGGGCATGTTCTTGGGAACATTACTTGAGAAGAAAGTGGGAAACTGGACTGGGCAGAGAGAGAAATTGAGGATGCATGTGCAGCAGTAATGTCAGCCAATCCCACGGGGCACTCTAGATGTGGGATGGATCTTCAAGCTGCCCAAACACAGGCAATTGGCCAAGTCTTTGTAAGCCCACATCTACTACTATGTGGATCCAATATAATCTTCAATGCAGAAGCTCACTTCTGCCAATGGCAATTCCCAGAGAAGGCTCATGTCTGGTCTCTCTCAGCCTTTAAGATGCCCAGAAGCTGGGGAGATGAGAGCCTTGAATCTGTAGGGGATTCTGGGTGGCAGAAGCATCATCACATCCACTGTAACTGATAAGATGATAAACATTGACATAAGGTCCCAGCTTAGAATGGCTTATGATGGCAATCCTTGTGATTGATGGTCTGTGAATCTAGGTGAAGAGAACATAATATTCTGAAACTCTTTCATAACATGAAGCTGGTATTCTCAAAATTATATCTAATATACAGTGGAAAAGCATTAAATTAATCTTTTCATTAAAGAAGATAAACTAGAAGTGTCGAACTATGTGTGATTTAGAGTCTTCTGATAGAAATAAACATTGGCTCCATGGAGAAGAATATGTGAGAGACAGCTGGCGGGCTAAAAGGAATGGCATTCAGCTGCTAAGGAATTTTGTAATTTTACAAATAAATTTTAAGAGGTAATATCTCCAGGGTCATGCGTTAGATATGAATATATTTTCTCTTCTCCTGCATCCATTTGGAGGCTCAGCATTCTTCAATGACATCAAGATTATGTCATAGGAAAAAAGTGACTTACTCCACTAGTTTCCGCATCCTTCTATTCAAATTTTTTTTCATGATTTGGAACAAAATTTGCTCCATAAATTATTTTCAAATATATTTTTTTGTAATTGAAACCAAATTTCTCACAGATGGCAATATAACCCTTTATAAATCTCTCCTTCCTAAAAGAGAGTATAAAAACATGTTACCCAATGAAATGGTTTCTGTTTATTATATTTTGGTTTCATCTCCTTCTGCTACTCAACTCCCAATCTGGCCTTGTATAGAGAGCAGAGAATGCAGAATATAATGCCAGAAGGACAAAAGGTATTAACCAAATTTTTCTTCTGATGATTAAGACAAACTTATAAATCAAACATTTATGTTTTTAAAAATGAAAGACAGCTTTCCATAAGAATTGAAGAATAGATTTATTTGTTTAAAATTCTTTACAGTGGTTAAAACCAGGCAGTATATCATAGACGTTAAGAATGAGTATCTGGCAGACCTTGTTTAAGTCCTGGCTTTGCCACTTATAACTTTTTAACTTTGAGGAAATACCTAACTTGTTTAAGTCTCAGTTCCCTCATGTGCAAAGGGGGCAACAAAAGCACTTATTTTATCAGGTTGTTTTCAGGATTAAATTTGGCAATATACATAGAAATAAAATGTAAATGTCTAAGAATTATTCAATTATAATAGACCTAGAGAAGAATCCTGCTCTCTAGACTAGTTCTAGTCACTCATATATAAATTCAAAAATGCCAAATTATATCCTGCATACTTAAAACTATAAATACAGTGAAAAAAAGCATTAAATATCAATAATGTACTAAAATAATGTTCTTCTTTATATTGGCAGGGACTTACTAATGCACCTATTAAAATAGGTATTCTTGTGCAATGAAATCACCATCAGCCTCAACAAAAAAAAGAAGTGCTAACATAGGCTTTGACAGGAATAGTGCCTCATTCTATTAAACTGGTTGCAATATTTGTTAGGGGCACTCTACAATTGCTATTCAAGCATTCTTAATACCTTAGGAGAAGGTGTTAGAAGCACCTGTTGAGCTATGTAAACAAACACAAACTGAGTCCTCACACCAAAATTCTGTTCAATTGTTTTCTTGGGTAACAGGATTTGTTTTCTTAAAAAAAGCTGCATCCACCATTCTGATGATAAGTCTTATGTAAGAATGACCACAAGGGAAATCAAACCACTTTATCTCTCTACTTCACTCCTGAATTGGAGTAGAAATACTTGTGAAAACCCAGAATGCCATTCAGCAACAGGGTAAGGGGAGGTTGACTATTCCTATTTTCATGTGATGGGCTCTCTTTAATAGTTCTTTATATTTCCTCTTTTAGGTTTCCCCTCCAGTTCTTTCTTTCCCCACTTGGTCAGTAATATAAAGGTTGCCTGGAGCATTTTCCTATATTGGGAGAAATTATCTACCCCTCTCTTTCCATGATCCCTTAGAACCTTACTATTGAAGGTGAGGGTCATTGACACTACCTGTGAACATGTTGGAAATCACAATCTCAGCCCAACCCAAATCTATGGAATCAGAATCTGAATCTTAACAAGATCTCCGGTTGATTTGTGTGCATATTCAAGTCTGAGAAGAGCTGCTGTATAATGCCAAGGAGAACCCAGAGGAAAGTTGGTGGTTGCATGGTATTTAGAGAGAAATTCTGTTCATTTTATCCCTTTCCTTGCATTCTTTTTTAAAGTTATTTCTTTTTTGTTGGGGGGGGGGAGAGGAAGGAAGGGGAGCATCAGAACAAAAAATAGAAGGAAGGGGTTGATGTGGTCTACATTTAGGTGAGACATATGGAGGTAAAGAACCTCATGAAGCATATTTGTTATTCATAGAGGTTTGGAGTAAGACACTTCATAATGCACAGTGTGTCATTGGCCTTGTCCTCTGCACAAACATCTCTGGGGGCCCTGGCAGGTGCCAGCTGCCTGATGACTTAGAATTCAAAGTTCTAACAGGCATAGGTAGTACCAACAGTAAAAATGGGATTCTACCTATATTTGTATTCTTTTCTAATCATGAAGGATGCAATTAAAAATAATATTTTGATGTTTTTATTATTAAAAAACACCATACCTTTTCTGAAGATCACATTTATTTTATCATTAATAAAAAAGAGCTCTGAGATCAGAGGTGTAGGTGCTGTTTCATTGCTCACCCATCAGAAGGTAGGAAAAGAAGGGAGTTTGTCACAAAGGACTTCAGAATTATATTTGATTGTTCCTAAACTTTCTTTTATTTCATTATTTTAATTCTATGTTCCTTTGCATTTAAGGAAATGAAGCAATACAGTACATCCTTTCTCCAACAAAACTATTCAAGTGAATGTGAGTAAATATCACCATGTGCAAAATCCAAGCAATACAAAATTCTAGAGAGAGAGAATCAAATTAATCCATCTTGGGTCAAGTGTCTAGTTCTGCTACACTTAGTTATGGTCAGAAGGTGAGGGACATATGTTATAAATAAAGATGAGTAAGGCCCACCTCTGTGGGCAGAGTGGCAAATTCCAAAGAGGAGGACTAGAGAGATATTCTGAACCATCTGTTTTAGTTTCCTGGCTGCTACAACAAATACCATACAATGGGTTGGCTTAACAACAGGAATTTATTCACACACAGTTTCAGAGACTAGAAGGCTTGCTTCCTCCCTGGGCCAGTAACTTCTGGCTGGCTGGCAGTCTTTGGGATTTCTTGGCTTTTACATCACATGGCAATGCATATGGTGGGATCTTCTTTCTCCTCTAGGTACCGTTGACTTACATCTGGCTGCTCCCTCTGGATCCTTCTCTATAAGGCCTCTGATAGGATTATAACCCATACTCTTTTAGATAGGCCACACTTTACCTGATGTAATCCTCATCAAAGTGCCCTATTTACAATGGGTTCACACCCACAGGAATGGATTAAGGCAAAGAACATGTTTTTCTGGGGTACATAACTCTAAGCCCACACGCCATCCATCCATCAATATAGACCACCCTAAATGGATTTGGCACCAACAACTACTCCAAATGAATGGAGGATAAAGATGAGCTCCTGTAGTGGAGTCCTGTACCAAGAACGATGGGAGGTATCGCAAGTATTTGAGTTCATATACTTAATATAATTTCTATTAAGGCATTTCAGCTTTGTAACTATTGGTAAAAGAACAATCAAAGCAGCTCTTTTCCTTTCATATGTAAATGTTACACCTTCTAGCTTACCATTTGATATGTGAATCTTTCCACTGCCCAAGAATTCTAATTGCAAAAATTTCCAATTTTATCCTGCTTTGATGGCTCACTGCTGCTTCAGATCCTTTTGAATGTTTGTAGTCATTTCTTTTCCAAATGACTACTTTCAGAAATCATCACATCTGTCCCATATTAGGATATTTTAACAGATTAGCCTGCCTTTTAAAAAAGTATTTTGCCAGACTGCTGACATACTTATATAAAAATGATCCATTTTTAAAATGCTTAAGAAATTAAGGCATGTCTGTTTATTAGGTGCCCCTAGCCCTGTTCTCTCAAACAATTTCTACAAAATAGATGCTCTCCTGTATGTAATAAATGGCTCTTTTGAGATGGCATGTACTTTAAATTTTGCCTTATCTACACCAATGTTGGAAAACAGTTTGCACTGATTTATGCTTCTCACTCTCAGTTTCTAATAACAAGGATTTGCTAAGCAGCTGGCTGGATTTATCGGCTGAAGCCTGACTGACAATAGAAGGAATTAGAAATGCAACTTCCTTGGTAAACATGGTCAGGAAGTTATGACAAAAATCTCTTTAGGTCTTGCAGAAAGGTTACTCAATAGCCCATGTGAAAACTGCTGACTTATATATGGCAATGCTATGGCAAACCCCTCATTTGAAACCCAAGGGTTTCCAAGGCTCAGGAATGGTCCACAAGGACACTCAAATCCAGCATCTTCTCAGGATCCTTGCTCCTATTTAGGGAACAGTGCCATTGTTTGTTCAAGCATTTATATATGTATTTACCATATGGGGATAATATTTTACAAAAGTCAGCAACGATCATAATAGATGAGGAAAGAGAGTGAGAGAAAAATTCCAAATATATTCTTCCCACATCTTTACTTGCCCGATGGGCTTGGAAGCCAGTGCTCTGAAATTGTACCAGTGCTACATATACTTATTTATACTATATATAAAGAATGATCAAGTAATCTGCTTGATAAATTATCAAGGTAATCAGAGAAAGAGAGCCCAAGAAAATTACAGAAATCTCTGTTTTTCATCTGATTGATGAATGTAGGATTTTACCTTTCAAATTTAAAATGTCCAGGTTTTTTCCAGAGAGATTATTCAATCTTGATGGTAATCCCCAGGATGTCAAGGAGACAGGTGAAATCAAGGAGACTAAGTATGAGAGAGTGGATCTCTTACTCGGTCACCCTGAGGTACCCTAGTGCATGTGGATCCTCCCCACCTGTGAGAGACCACCCTACAGAGACTGGGATAGAGGGGTCCTTAGAAAAAGGAATAACTACATTTATGAGTTTTCTCATATAGGTGTGAATATGTTTGGGGACCAGCCCAGGTGTCAGAGGAGAAATGTGATTTCAGAAGTCTTTTCAGGAAGATTTCACTCTAGAATGTGGACTAGAACATTATATAAAGAAAACTAAAATTGTGAGAATTTTATGATATATAGATTTTCACTGGTTCACTATGAGTACTACTACTACTACTACAACTACTGGATACAATTTACTGACTGACAACTGTGTACCAAGCAAGGGGACAAGAGTCAGGAATTGCCCCCCAAGCCCCATGTCTATATAAAAATTAGATTATTAAGGTTTGTCAGGGTAAATTCAAGAGTGGTCCTTCATGTAACCAGTGGGGGAGTCTGAGTTTGAACCCATATCCATCAAGACTAAATGTTGAATGCTTGTTGCTTGCCATGCACCACTACTTTTCAAACATAATGATATTAGTAAATGTTATAATTTATTGAGTGCCCACCAAGGGCCCAGAACTTTATGTATATATATTTTAATCCTTGTAACAACTCTACACAATAGGTATTATTATCCTTATTTTTCCAGAAGAAGAACTTAAAGCTCATAGTGACTAAATAACTTGCTCAAGGTTACACAGCTTGCCATTTGAAGAGACAGAATTTCAATACCAATCTATATGACTCCAAGACCCATTTATTTTCTATTCTCCTATACTATCTATATATAGTACAGTCAGTGGTAGACGTTTGCCTGCTTTTTTTTTGGAAAATATGTTTCATTAAAACAGTCTCATAAATAACATAAAATTAATGAAAAAAGAAAAACACTGGTCTTTCCATCCTTCCCTTTTGTGTGCCTTTTATTGTCATATCAAAAAAAACTCTTTTTTTCCTCCCATTTGACTCCCTTATTTATTTCAGGAGATGGAAAACTAGTGACAGAAGAGAAAAATAAAAGGTTTTTTGTTTAGTTACAGAAAGGCTAATTTTATCTTAAAGACATTTAAGCTACCAAATCCCTCCCTTCATTCACTGAAAATATTAATTTCAATTCCTGCAGAGAAAAAGTAATAGTTATGCCTATGGGGAGAATGTAAGGTTTCCACTGAAGTATGCCAATTTTCCCATTAATTTAATGGCAACCCAAAGCAAGGAAAGCGTCTGGCAGATAAACTCTGTGGTATTCCATTACATATTTATGAAAATCAAAGACAAATTAGAAAGTAGCAAAATACAAAATCGTAAAACGAGTAGAATCATTATTGTCAAGAAAGTGTGAATTTTGCCTCATAGAAAATTCCATTCACTGACTATCCTTTAACAACACAACTACAACACATCTCCACCAAAGTGGATTGCTCTGTTTGTGTTGTGTAGGACTACTATCTGTCTCTTTCTGCATTTATTACATTAAAGAAGGAATCTGTAAGAAGTTTTTGGAAATTTGTTCAAAAAGTTAAGTGTTTGATAATTTCAACAGTTTAGAGATTTCTACCATCAGAAAGAAGGAAGACCATCTGCAGCTCAAGTCAGTGTGTGGTGAGTGAATTCCGGAGTGATGCTTGGGTGAGAGTTGCAGGCTGTTCAGTACGTGTCACCCGTTGCAGCTGTAATCGTATTTTTCTGCTAAAGCAATTCTTTTTTTGATTTTCAGGAAAGAAAATGTTCTTCCTTCCTATAGCTTCTGATTCGCCCATCTTGCCAGCACCTCCTGCTTTTCTGAGAGAAAAGAAGATTCTTATACATTTTAAAACATAATAAATTTTGTTTCCCATCCCTGTTGAAGGAGAAGGAATACATACCTCAGATCTGTTAGTTCCGTTGTCCTGACTGTCCATCCACACTTTACATTCATGTTATCAAAATGACAAACTTGGTAAGGGGATTGCTTAACAGCTTCCTTTTTTGTTTACAAAATTCCTAACTACCAAGGAACAAACCTCAGCTCCAAATTCAGTTAGGGCTGGCTCAGCTGTAAATTCAATAATTACATTTCTAGATTCACATTTTCTCTCTCTTCCTTCTTCTCTCCCTTCCTGTATATGTGAAAGCATATATGTATTTGTGTGTCTGTCTACTGGGTGGGGAGGAAAGGACTATCACTAAAAAAGACCTCAAAATCTACCCTTCCTGCTGCCTCCAGTGAGCATTAAAGAGTTCATTATATCACTTGGAACAAACACTTCAGTTTCCAAGAGGATACAGAAAACAGAGCACTGTGTTAAAATATAGTAGAATTTATAAAATACAGAGTACATTATTATTATTCTAGTTTTTAAATTAACCTGTTATGTGTCTTTGAATTAGTCATCTCTCACCCCTCACTGCATCCCCCGCCTTCAGTAATCTCTGTAAAATAAGTAGGTTGGGCTACTGTCTACAATTTGAGTGGATTCCTTTACTGTTCAGCAATATTCAACCTCTCCACCCACTTCTATGAGAGAAGTATACTTCCTCTTCTCTTTTTTTTTCCTTAAAATTTTATGTTGAAATAATTTCCGATTTATGGGACTGTGGTGGTTTGGAGCTGTATGTAACTCAGAAAAACACGTTCTTAAATTTAGCCCAGTCCTCTGGGTGTGAACCCATTTTAAGCAGGAACTTTTGATGAGGTTACTTCAGTTAAAGTGTGGCCCCACTCAATCAGGATGGGTCTCAATCCTATTACTGGAGTCCTTTATAAGCAGAATGGAATTCAGATAGATAGAAAGCCACGGGAAGCAAGAAGCTGAACATCAGCAGAACCTGGAAGAGAAGGGAGAGCCCAGGAGAAGACACCATGTGCATTGCCATGTAACAGAGGAGCCCAGAACCAAGGATCACCAACAGCCAACCCCAGAACACCAGTCTTTGGGATGAAAGCATTGCCTTGATAACACCTTGATTTGGATTTTCTCTTAACCTCAAAACCATCAGCTAATAAATTCCCATGGTTCAAGTCAACCAGTTGCATGGTATTTGCTTGAAAAGCCAAGGAAACTAGAACAAGGACCATTACAAAAATAAGGCAAAACCCATTCAGAGAGCCCGAATGTATTCTCCCTAGGTACTCAGATTTACTATTTTTAACATTTTGCCATATTTACCATATCATTCTATCTATCTATCTATCTATCTATCCATTCATTATTTTCTAAATATTTGAGAGTAGGTTGTATACATCATGTTCCTTGAACACATAATATTTCCCTATTTATTTCCTAAGAACAATGATATTCACATAGTGACCACCTTAAGTACAGTTATCAAATTCAAGAAATTTAACATTGATATAAAGTTTACAGTCTATGTCCCATTTTTAAATATATCCCAATAATGTCCTTTAAAGCCTTTTCTTTTCTAATATCAGATCTAGTCCAAGATTATGTATTGTATTTGATTGTTGTCTCTCTGTTGTTTTTCAGTTTCCAGGCTGCAAAACAAGAACCATAAAATGGGTTGGCTTAAACAATGGGAATTTATTGGACCACCATTTTGAGGCTAAGAGAATTCCCAAATTGAGGAATCAGCAAGGTGAAGGTTTCTCCCCAACAACTGTGGCATTCTGGGCCTTGTTGCTAGTGGTCCTTGGTCCTTGGCTTTTTTGTCACATAGCAATGCACATGGCAGTGTTTTTCTTTTTTTTCTTCTTGGTCCTGTTGACTTCCAGCTTCTGGCTGTTCCCCATGGCTTCTTGTTCTATATCCAATTTCCTTTGTTTGAAGGACTTCAGTCATAGTGTATTAAAGCCCACCCTCATTCAGTTTGGTCACATATTAACTAATAACATCTTCAAGGGTCCTATTTACAGAAGGGTTCACACCCACGGAACCAGGGGTTGGGACCTGAACATGCTTTTTGTGAGGGTCATGTTCAATACCCAACACTTTAGTTACTCATTTTTTTTTTTAAACTGTGGAAATGTATACATAACATAAACTCTCCCATGTCAACTACTCCCAATTGTATCACTCAGTGGGATTAATCACATTCACAATATTTAACTGCCCTCACCACCATCCATTATCAAAATTTTCCCATCACCCCCAACAGAAACTGTATGCCCATTATGCTTAACAACCTAAATCTATAATAATCCTGTTTGATTTGATATTTGATACCAACTGAACTTCAGTAGGATACACAAACTATATCTCTATACCCTTCCATCCCCCCATCTTTATGTAGTTCTTCCCACAAATTCTATATTTATGCATTATGAGTTCCAAACCATAGATTTATCATTACTTTTTATGCAATTGCATTTTAGCTCCTGTAGTAAATAAAAAGTGGAGTTACAAACCAAAAATACAATAGCACTGGCATTTATATTTACCCATGTCATTACCCTTACTGGAGATCTTCATATATCTTCAATGTATTGTCTAGTGTCCTTTCCTTTCAATCTAAAGAACTTCCTTTATCATTTCTTATAGGGCTGATCAAGTGGTCACAAACTCTCTCATCTTTTGTTTCTCTAGGACTATCTTAATGTCTCCCTAATTTTTTTTTTTTAAATTCAGTTTTGTTGAAATACATTCACACACCATACAATCATCCATGGTATACAATCCACCGTCCACAGTATGATAACATAGTTATGCGTTCATCACCACAATCTATCTCTGAACATTTTCCTTACATCAGAAAGAACCAGAATAAGAATAAAAAATAAAAGTGAAAAAAGAACACCCAAATCATCCCCCCATCCCACCCCATTTGTCCTTTAGTTTTTATCCCCATTTTTCTACTCATCCATACACTAGATAATGCATATGGTCCTCCATGGTATTTTCTGCATGTGTATCTTATCCTGGGCAAGTTTATGACCCTAGAAATTCCCTCATTTGCACAGATATGAATACTCTCATTCCTCTAGGTAACAGTGTTTCCTCACAATCCATGGGTTTACACTGTGTTTTTTAGTAGGCATTCTTTTGCTCCTGGCAGCTGCAATTTGTGGACTGTTCTTCTACAGCTTTCTCTAAGAGAGCTCTGTGAACCACCTCTAGGCACAGAAAAAGTTCTGGGATTGCAAACCTGTAATACATGTCCTGGTTCAGTTCAGGCTGATCCTGGACAGACTGACACATACATATATGTGCTCTAGTATATGCATGAAGTTTACTCTGCTCCCTCTGGAACCAGGTGCAGGGATCTGTGCTGGGTATGGATATGGGACCAGAAAGGGCACCATGAAGTTTTACCAACATTTTTTAGTTGCCTTTTTCTTGATTCAGTGCTTTCCCTATGACTACAGCTCTTTAGCTGTTCTTCTGGAGCTTTGAGAGAGATGGTTCTGCCAGTTTTTGCTAATTGTTCAAAGTTTCTGCAGGGGTATGGAGCCCTGGAGCATCTCACTCTGCCCTCTTTGTAAGGATAGGGTCTACTTCTCCAACTCTCCTCCTCTCCTCTTAATATGTGGTTGGCCATGTGACTTGTTTCAATCATTGGCATGTGGGAAAGTGATTGTGTGTGAGTTTCAATGGTAGGAGTTCTGAGTCTAGGCTTTAAGAAAAAGGCATGTTCTTATTACCGCTCTGAGATCTTTCAAACTCTGTCATGAGAAAAACAACCCCAAGATAGCTGAGGGTCTAGAATGAACCCACAAAGCAAACTGAAATTAATACATAGTCAGATGCAAAGCTGCCCTAGTAGTCCTACAGCCTGCAGTCTGAAGCAGAGCTATGCCAGGTGACTTATTAAAATGATAGTAAATGATTGACATTCATTCTTTTCCACTGAGATTTGGAATATTTTGTTGCCCAGCATTAAGGGGAGTAAGGAAGCAATATACCAGCATACCTTGTAGCATTAATATTCTGTGATTCTCATACTATGATATATTGTGTATCATGCCTATCAGTGACTTACTCATCTTTAAAAAGTATAAGGTATGTATGCACATGAGTAATAATATGATTTCTTGGTTACTTTCAGAGTTTTTTTTTTTTTTTCCATGTAATTTTCTGAGGATTCTTATATAGTACAGTTTTAATTTAGTTATCTAGTATTAGTAAACCTTTTATTTTTCTGGAAAGCATATATTATGGAGTGAGACAAGTTATTTTCAGAGGAGTGACCCTCATTCTGAAACCCTTTATATCAAGTTCTGACAAAATTACTTGACTTATTTAAAGGACTGGTAGAAGACTCTCTTAAATATCTTGCTTTCCCCTCTGATCTAGCAGAGGTATGAAGGACTTTGAAATTTTCTCAAATATACCAGTAGCCTGTGAAAAATCTTAGTGGTAACTAGAATGGACATATCAAGCATTCTATCCTTTACGTGTTTATATTGTGGGTTTAGACAGCTGACCCAAGAAATGATTTTGATGGGAGTGCTCCCTAGATGACCATCTTAGGGGTTTTGATCTTGAGATGCTTTTGTAGGACACAGACCAGCAGGGTAGCAAATGCAACATCAGCATCAGTAAGGCCAATTGGATGGTAATCCCCCTAGATGCTAGGAAACACCAAAATTCTCAGCTTCCACTGTTAACTCCTTCTGTTCATAGGTTACTTCTCGCAAAACACCAAGAAGTGGCTCTTAGAGACATGCATTTGCACCGGCCTCAGGGGATTAACTTAGCTGCTCTCTTTATTAGCATACTTAGTACACTTCATTACCACAGAGGCCTTGCTGAAAATGTGACCCTGTGTAGCTGCTGTAGCCTTCTCTGTGAATTGAAAGCTAACCATGCTTAGAGCTAGATTAAGTGGCATGGAAATTTAAAAAGACAGCTGGTGCTCTGCTCCCAAATGGAAATAGAACACTAAAATCTAATATTTCAAACACATGCAGTAGAGATATATTAAAACCCCAAAGAAATAGCACAACAGGATTCTTTCAGGCATCGATAATGTCTTCTTCTTACTGTTTAGTCATTGGAAATTTGACCTTCCAGTGCCATTGAACAATATGATAGGAAGGATAGGAAGGAACAGTACCTATAATCTATCATCTATCTATCTATCTATCTATCTTATCTCTCTAATCTCTTGAGATAGAGGGCGAGTATCTTTTCTATTTTCTGAGATTAGGAAACCTTGATTTAAAAATCAGTCAAGGCTAGTATGAATTGAAAATCAGATTTCTCTTATTAGTGCTGATAGTGACAAAATGCTTTATAGTCACTTACTGTTTATTCCTCTGAAAACTGATTATGCTGTGCAAGAAAATAAATTCTTTAAGATTCATACTCCATGAGCCAAACCACAGATGACTTTTAAAATAACAGAAATTAGCACAAATGGAAGTGTGCTTTCATACTGGCTATTTTAAATATTCATGAAGAAGGCTGCTAATTTACTTTTGACTACTCTCTTCATTTTCTGACAAGGATGTTTTCTGTCTGAATGCATATTTTATTTCCTAAGAAAGAGAATGGACAGTGGAGAGGAAATAATATTAATTGGATACCCACATTAAAAATTTTGCAATTAGAGCAATGTAAAATTTTCTCTTTTAATTTTTTGAAATTTAACATTGCTGTCTACCAGTACAATAATTAAATAAGTTGCATTTTTATACAAATACCAAATATTCAAGCAATCTGCATACTTTTTATTCAGTCATATTATGTCCCTGTAAAACAGATTGGTCTGTATAACAAATGATGCTGGCAAAGCTGGATAACCATTTGCAAAAGAATGATGGAGGACCCTTACTTCACACTTTCATTAAGAATCAACTAAAAATGGTTTGAAGACATAAATATAAGAGCTAAGACCTTCAAATGCCTAGAGGAGAATGTAGGGAAGCATCTTCAGGATCTTGTTTTAGGCAATGGTTTCTTAGACTTTATATCAAAGTATAAGCAACAAAAGAAAACATAGACAAATGGGACCTCTTCAAAATGGGAGAAAATATTTAGTAAATACATACTGATAAATGTTAAATATCCAGAATATATAAAGAAATCCTTTAACTTAACAACAAAAAAAAAACAAACAACTCAATTAAAAAATGGGTAAAAGACTTGAATAGACATCTCTCCAAAAAAGATACACAAATAGCCAAAATGTTCATGAAGAGCTGCTCAACATAATTGACCATCAGGGAAATGTAAATCAAAAACATATGACATACCATTTCTTATCCACTAGAATGGCTACTATTAAAAAAAAAAACAACAAAATTACAAGTGTTGGAGAGGATGTGGAGACATAAGGACACTCATTCACTGCTGGTGGCGATGTAAAGTGGCACAGCCACTGTAGAAGACATTTTGGCCATTCCTTAGAAAGGTAAGTATAGAATGACAATGTGACCCTGCAACTCCACTTCTAGGTATATACCCACAGGAATTGAAAGCAGAGACTCAAAAATGTATTTTCACACTGATGCTCATCGTGGCATTATTCATAATTGCCAAAAGATGGATGCAACCCAAGTGTCCATCAACTGATGAACGAACAAAAAAAACACAGTATATACATAAAATGGAATATTATTCAGCCATAAAGAGTAACGAAGTTCTGATACACATGACAACATGGATGAACCTTGAATATATCATGTTGAGTGAAACAAACCAGATACTGGTTTGAATGCATATGACTGTATGATCCCACTCTTAATAAATACTTACAATAAGCAAACTCATAGAGAGAATCTAGACTATATGTTAATTGGGGACAGGATGGGGAAAGGGAACAGGGAGTTGAGACTTAAATGTATAACTTTTCCTATTTGAAAAGTTGGAAAAGTTTTGGTAATGGATAATGGTGATGTTAACACAACATTGTAAATGTAATCAACAGCACTGAAATATAGACCTGAACGTGGTTGAAAGGGAAAATGTTAGGTTACATATAGAGTAATAAAATAAGATTTAAAAAAAAAATCTCTGGAGCTGCACTATACAAACTGTAAACCCTCAGTTAAACCATGAATTATAGTTAATGTTACAATTATAAAAATGTGCCACCATCAATTGTAGCAAATGTACCACCCCAAAGCAAGGTGTTAATAATAGGGTGGTATATGGGAATTCTGTATTTTATACATGATTGTTCTGTAAACCCACAACTTCTCTAATAAAAAAATAAATTAGGATATTGTTATTTATTTATTATGTCAGGAAGGAAGAAACAGGGTTTTAGGCAGCCTATTTAAGGCCACATCATAAATATTGATCAAGTCAGGTTTGGTATGCTGTCTAGACTTCCAAAGCTATGACTGGAATCTAGTATCTAGAGCTGACTTGTTTTCTCATTTAGGAAAATACTTAGTTTTTTGGTAACTCTCACTTATTATAGATACAAGTGGCAATCTGACTGGACTCTATTATTTCTCACAATAAAAGTAACTGTTCCTCCTCTGCAGTATATACCAAAGGTCTTAGAGCAAATAATAATAAGAAAACAATAATAATAATTTAAATCAGCCTAATTCTTCAGGCCGATTTAAATTTTATTACCAAAGAAAATTTCCTTCAACTCCACTGAAATGATAAATTAGGCAGCCCCTATTCTTATGTTTCATTGTATACTTGATTACTTCTTAATGTCTTCAGCTTATTATTTGTATATCTGATCAGTGTCTGCATTTCCTACTGGAAACAGAATAAGGTCAGGTATTGTCTGTCTTAGAAGATAATAAACAAAGTGCATAGCAGAATTTTATGTATATAAAAAGCATTCAAATAAATAAATCCTAAATCTTCAGATAGTCTAAGGCTTCTGTTATTTGTACATTTGCTTGACAAAATCAGCTAACCAAGTAGCAGGTTTCACTCTGCCAACAAATAGAAACCAATCTGATAAAATGGAAGCCCATGGAGTTGATACAATTTTCCTTGGAATTCTAGTAGAGCTGGCACTTTTCTCCATTTATGGGCATCTATATTTAAGGACCATTGAGTCTCCACCACATCTATAAAGGAGTATGTGTCATATAGCCATTGTTACATTTCCCTTCTTGCCTTTCCAAACATGACATGTACACTTACTTGGTTTTCTTTGGAAAGACCATGTCCATTTTATCATTGCCACTCTGAAAGTGTATGTAGTATAGGAAAAACTCAGCCTGGACAAATGCTTCTTATGACTGGCATTCTCCCAGATAAAGTTTCAAGACCTTCATTTACTTTGACGGTAATATGGCCTCTTTTTCCAATCACTCAACAATTCTCCTGATGGAAGCACTGAGGCCTTCTTTGTGAATTGAAAGCAAACCGTGCTTAGAGCTAGATTAAGTAATCTGTCTGAAAGTAGACATCAAGTAGACTGGCTTATGTGATTCCAAAGACTTAGCCCTGGCTCATCATTTATACAACAGAGGTATTAATAGCTCCTAATTCAGAGAATATGAGGATTATATTCAAACAGGTCAATCTCTGAGTACAATATCTAGCAGATTATAAATTAAATAAAACAGATTCCAGCTATATATGACTCTACTGGTCACATGCAATTATTCAACCTGAAATGGGACAGCAATATAGGGGGAGAAAACGGAAACTTCAGGCTATTCTGTGATTGTTAAGTCCATTTTGTAAGCAAAAAAACAGTTACTCCAGACGAGACAATTTTGGTTCTTGCTCACCAAATGTCTAATTATTTCTATTCCTCTATTTTCCCCACTCTGATTGCAATGTGCACTAATGTTGGTGGTATTTATGTGCTAAGAATGCCTCAAGTAATGGAGATCTCCATAGTAAATCCATTTAAAAGTGAAAGTAGTATCACTATTCTCTAATGCTCTTCTGACCAATAGTGGATTCTGTCTGGAGCTGCTAATATATTGGACAAGATGATAATGTGATATTATAGCTGTCCTTTTCATCATGTGCCCTCACAAAATTAATGAAGCCTATTTAGAAAACCAGGCAAGAGAGAAGCAGAATGCCAAAGATATTCTTATATGGTGTTCAGATTTAGGAGATGGGAGAAGAAAGAAATGAAAAAAGGTAGCCAATCAAATGATCATTGATGTGGCTAGAGAATAAGGAGCACTGGGAGAGAAATCACAGGGAACGAAGCTGAGGAATAGAGAAGTCAAGGTGACAGTAGCCCAGGAAGGTGCCACAAATTGTGATATAAACTGATCATGGAGGATGTAGTAAAGGTTTAGAGCCATTAGAAAAAGAAAAAGTGAGAAAATGTTAGAGATCAGGTCATCCATAACAGGCAGTTCACAGAGAAGGGGAAAAGCCGTCTGTTCCAGTTTGCTAATGCTGCCTTTACGCAAAACACTGGGAATGGATCGGCTTTTATAAAGGGGGTTTATTTGGTTAAAACATTACAATCTTAAGGCCATGAAGTGTCCAAGGTAAGGCATCAACAAAGGATACCTTCACTAGAGGATGGCCAGTGGTGTCCGGAAAAACCTCTGTTAGATGGGAAGGCACATAGCTGGCGTCTGCTCCAGAGTTCTGGTTTCAAAATGGCTTTCTCCCAGGATGTTCCTCTATAGGCTGAAATTCCTCAAAAACATCACTCTTAGTTGCTCTTAGGGCATTTTTCCTCTCTTAGCTACTCTGGAGCAAAAGTCTGCTTTCAACGGCTGTCTTCAAACTGTCTCTCATCTGCAGCTCCTCTCTCAACTCCTGTGCATTCTTCAAAGTGTCCCTCTTGGCTGTAGCAAACTGGATCCTTCTGTCTGAGCTTATATAGTGCTCCAGTAAACAAATCAAGGTCCATACTGAATGGGCAAGGCTACAAATCCACGGAAATTATCCAATCAAAGATCTTGCCCACAATTGAGTGATCACATCACCACAGAAACAGCCAATCAAAAGTCTCTGACTCAATCAACACCAATATGTTTCCTGCCACACAAGGCTGCATCAAAGATAATGGCATTTTGGGGGACATAATACATCCAAACCAGCACACCACCCTACAAAACCATTGATATAGGCTTCATCTGAGCTTAAAATTCAAAGTTGTCTGGTGCTCAAGAGAGCAGGATTATATTATATTAAGGTCATTTAAATATTCTGGGACACAATATCAAGACCAAACTTCTCTTTAAAATGACTAGACTAGAATCATGACTCTGAATTCCGTCATGGAGTTGCTTTCACAAGTGAGACAGAATGGAGGTGATGGAGGTGGGAGGAGAAGGTTATAATAGAGAAAGTGAAAGAAAAAAGACATAGCAAATGAGAAAAAGGACGTAAAGAAAAATTAAAAGAAAGAGAGAGAGAAAGAAAGAGAGAGAGGAGAATTGCACTAGGAGAAGTCCTAGAAGATCACTATTACTTGCATTAGTTTACCAGTCTAGGGTTCAAGAGAAGGGAGGAAGGAATTAATAAGGAACACAGGGAATTTTTAGGTACTTTGCAGGGCATTCTGTATGATACTGTAATTATGGAAATGTAACATTATACTTTTTGTCAAAACCCATAAAACTGTACAGTATAAGGAGTGAACCTAAAGTAAACTATGGACCTTAGTTAATAATAATGTATCAGTGTTAGTTCATCAATCGTAACAAATGTACCATGCTATTGCAAGATGTTAATAACAGAGGAAACTGTGGGAGGGGAGGGGATGTATGGGAACTCTGTACATGATGAGCAACTTTTCTGTAAACCTAAAACTGCTATAAAAATACTCTATTATAAATAAATAAATACATGAATGCATGACTGAATGAATAATGTTATAAACAAGAGAAAGAAAGGCAAACTTGGCCCTATCCAATCTGTTCTTCACATGGCAACCAGAGTGATCCTTTGAAAAACATAAAAATAGTTTTATTTTTAAAAAGCCATCAATGGCTCCCCATTGTCTTCAGGAAAAAGTCCAAACATTTTAACATTGAATGAAAGGCCATTGACTATCTGGCCCCTTTATAGTGCTAAAGCGTCATTTTTAGAAAATCTGCTGATCCCACCCTAATTCTCCAGATCAACTTTTGGTTCCCTAAACACACTAAGCTCTGTTCTGCAATCAAGTCAGTGTACATGCTATTATATCCACCCAGAGTTCCTTCCCTTTTCCCAGGACAAGGATGACTGTGATTTCCTTCTCTAATTGATCATTGAATTATGATCCTCAGTAGGTTCTCAAAAATGTTGAATAAATGAGCTTGTAGAATTAGGAGTTTGGAAGTGACTGAAAATAAACAGCTGATCATTCCCCTCCTCCAAATTAATAAAAACACTACAATTCTTTGGGTTCTACCAGAAATATAGTATTCTGAAAATAAAATCATTAATACAATAATCTCTCTTTTTATCTAAGGATTAGATGAATTTTAAGTATAATCCCTTTGAGTGCGAACAGGAGTTCAGAGCACTGCCTTTGGCAAATATCTTTCACTTAGACAGTGAACAATGCCCCTAGAAATATACTTGGAATGTACTTTGACCTTGGGTGAAGAGCAAGGAGGTTTGCAACAGAACCTAAATTGTTTTCAAGTTATTTCATGGTTTGTGGATAACTTTTACAGTTACCTTAATTAATAATTACAAATAGCACTGTGAGATAGAGAGTCAAATATTAACTCATTTTTGTGTAAGAGAACACAAAGTCCCAAGGAGATTAAGCAATTTTCCTTTGTGCATACTGGAAGACCAAGAATTGGAATTCTGGTCACCTATATTTCCACAACTCTATTTTGCTAAACATCAGATTGGGAGGATACTTACTCAGTCAGGCAACTCTGAAGGTTTCTCAGGGAGAGAGTGCCCAACCCCATTCTAGGGAAGTTGAAAATATATGAGGATTGGAGTGAGACAATCATCATTACTTATTGGCTGGGTTGTCTTGGACAATTCAGTTACACTCCCTAATTATCAGCTTCCTCCTGAATAAAATAGGGAAAAACAATAGCAGGAATGTCATAAAGTCATTATAAGAATTAACTTAGTGCATGTAAATCAACTAATAAAGTACACATTACATAGTAACCACTCAATTAACATTAGTTGTTTTATTATTATTGTCTGGAGAGGGAGTTAGTGACACCGGGCATAAGATGAAACCCCAGACAATAAGGATTATTGTCTCCATGTGACAATATTAAGGACTCCAATCTTGATGCCTTGGCAGTAGGTGTGGTCAATAGATCTACAGGGGAATCTCAATCAGGTTGTAGAGTTGTAATGGAAGGGACCCCTGGTGTGACAACTCAGTGTGAAAGCAGAAATGGAGCTCAAGTGGTTTTGCTTAAAGAAATAATTATGACTCCAAACAAACAGAGCTTTTGCAATTGACTTTTGCAATCTCTTCACATTTGACTTCTGTTCTCACTATCTAAATGTCGCCAAAGACTGTTGACATTTATTGTTGTTTTCTCTATTATGCAAGTAATGCATGTTCAGTGTAGGAAAAGGAAAATAAATACAGATGAGCAGGACAGTCTCTTTAATCCCTCCACTCATATATAAAATTAATATTTTGGGATTTTATCTTCCTCTCTTGCTGAAATCTTTCAAAAATAACCAGTGACTTCTTAGTCACTAACTTCAATGACGTTTTCTTGGTTCTCCCATATCTCTGAAACGTTTTGACATATTAACCCTCCTCTCTTTCTGATGCTGACTCTTTATTTGACTTAACCCCTAATATTAAACTTATCTGCTTTCTCAAACCTAAAATCCAAAATGAATTAATGAAATATTCATCTTCTGTTCCATGTTCTCCTCCTGTTTCCCTTTCTCCTATAATAGCATTACCGAGCCCATCTTTCTTTCCTACTTCCTACACGCAGTTACCAAGTTCTCCACACCTCTCTCCCATCTCACCTCCCTTCTCCATTTCTATGTCATTACCTAAGATGAGGCCAAATCCCCTGATCTTTGTGATAATGTTCTGTATTTACTGCTTCCAGGCTCTCCTCATTCCAATCAGTCTGAGCACCTCAGCCAGATTTAGTATGTAAAACACAATTCTGATCACTTAATCCCCAAGCTCTAGCTCTTTAGCATAGCATACCAGGACTTATCATGTGATCTCAGCCAATTTTGCTTCCCTGCTTTCCACAGTCACATTACATACCTTATACCCCAGAAAGTCCAGACTCCTAGATATTCCTACATGCTCTCTACACATTCCTACTCCAGGCTTTCTTCTTACAACTTTTTTGAATCCAAATATCAGTTTACCCCATATCCACATATAGAAATCTTACCTACCTTGGTAGGTTGAATTACGCACCCAAACAAACACAGGTTCTTAATCTTAATCCACATTCCTGTGGGTGTAAACCCATTTGTAAATAGGACCTCTTGAAGATACTATTTTTAGTTAAGATGTAGCCCAACTGAATGAGGGTAGATCTTAATCTGGATGGCCAGAGGCCTTATAAAAAGAACCTGGAAGTCACAGAAGCAAGAAAGGAGAGGAACTCACCATATGACGGGAAGCACTGCTTTACCACAGTCTTGTAGATATTGTATAAAGACTATATCAGTCATGCAACAAAAAATGGGTCTTTCTATTAAAGTAGCCACCCTCCAAAGTGTAACCTGAGATACTTTAGTAGGGCATTTTTGTTAGAAATTGTAGGAAGGTGTAATGTATGGATCAAACCAACATGAACCATAAGCAGATAGCTGCCCTGCATGTTAGCAGGTACTAATCTGTCTACAAGGGATAACAAAGGAAGTCACTGAAGCCTAATTAGAGTGCAGGGTGATGGTGGTGGTGGTGGTGGTGGTGGTGATGGTTTGCTAATAATTAACAGAACACCTGTATCCCCACGGGAGGGGTGGTGTTAGGCTCTTCCCCTGCAAACGTGCTGGTGAAAGGAAGTCTTGTGATCATCCTAAGAAATTATCCCTTCCTTGAGACATGCAGCACAGCACTTCTACTCCTGGAAAATTTGACATAAATACTGGCCTGAGTCTCAGGAAAGGTTGGAGGTCTCACTCAGGAGGGGACGCTCTGCCTGGAACCGTGTGCAAACCGGAACGCTGATCGACTGAAGACCTGGGACCTCCCCAGCCATAAGTATCAGATGTGGGGGCTTTCCCCGGTTTGGTGGGTTTTTCTTTTCCTTTCCTTTGTCTGCTGGACAGACTGCTTTACTTTCAACTATTGTATCATTAATGATAAATGTTTGTAGTCTTGTAATTCAATAAATTCTCTTCTGTAAAGTTATACCATCAGTTTGTGTCTCTTCCCTCCTCCCACAATCCACCTTGCACAACAACATTAGACCAAAAACTTGATTGGAAGAATTTTTGTGAGTAACATTTTTTCAACTTAGAAGGCTTTTGGACTATTAATATGTTTTACCCTATTTCATAGGTAGAGTTTTGATCCAGTAGACAGATGAGTCCCCTAAAATATAACTCAAACTTTGGAGTATAGAAACATTTGCTATAAGGTTTATGCAAGAATGATCAATAACCACATTCAATGTGGATGTTAGGTGTGGTAGACTGAATCATCTACACCAAGAAAAGACATGTTTGTCATCTTATTCCGTAGTAAATTGAGAATACAGGGCAGCAAACTAAGTGTTGTTCTAGAATCTGACAATCCCCCTATCATTCTTGTTCCTTCATTACAGCAATAGATTGATGAAATAACACATGTTCTGAGTCTTACTTCTCTCTTACCCCTGCGTGCTTTCTATATTGATGAAGCTGCTGTGGAATCAGCAGGAGCTCTGTGCATCAAGGATGTGTCTGGTATATAAGAGGGAGACTTGTCCCAATAAATATCATACTTAATGAAAAATGTATTTTCTTCAGAAACTTTTCCAGGAACTCAGTAAAAGAAACCATCATGGACTAAAGATAATTTTGGCAGGATGTAATTTCTTTTTCAGTCCTTTATGCTCTTTCTTCCCTCATATAAATTATGAGGTGTGCTTTTATTTTCTCAAAATGAACTGCCTAATAGAGAGCTCCTTTGGCTATATTGGCTGACATTTTCTAAATCCTCATGAATTGACATTTTATTCTAACAAAGATAAAATAAACATTTAAATTATTTTAAAGTCACAGCATAGAATCAGGGTTTTGGATTAAAATTATACTGTTAAAATCTTAAGTGTCGTGAAAATTTTTTAAAGCAAAGCAATGTTATAAAGAAATACAAAGTTTAATAATTCTGTCTCTTTATTTTACTTCTAGCAGCTTTGGGTGTTTAATTTTAATCAAGAAGATGTTTATAAATTCTAAGAAAAGAAAAATGAAACCAACTCTATGATGTAATCATGATCATTTATATCTTCCAATAGGCCATCTGGCCAGAAAGGAAATAATGGAAGGATCTGTGAAGCAGTGTGTAGAGCTAGTCCATGCTAAGCTTAGCACTGGTCAAATCTATGATAGGATATAAGCCAAAGAAATACAAAAGCTGATTGAAGCCTCTTCTGACTAAAATTCATTAGGATTAGTTTTGATAATATACCAGGTTTTGAATAACTATCCCATAAAAGTTTAAAAGGTGCACATACCCACTTGAAACCAAGGAAATGCAAATTAAAATATAATGTTTCCTTTTCTAATGAGGTGAAAAAGAATTAAAAATATTGATGATATCTAGTTTTCTCCATAGTGTAGGAAAATGAGTATTCTTGGAACCTTTGGTGGTAGAGTAAATTGATATTGCGCATTTGGAATTTAAAAACATTATTAACACTGAAAATGTGTTTTCTTTGAGCAGACAATTTTATCCTACTGTAATACATGATGCAAACAACAGCAATCATGATAGCTAATATTTATTGAGTAATCAGTATTGTCAGCATTGTTCTAAGTGCTTTCCACAAATTAACTCTTTCATCTTCAAGATAACCCTATGTGGTAGGTTTTAGGATTATCAAAACCTGAGGCCCTGAGCACTTAACTGAGTTGTCCAGGGACACACAGTAATAAAGCTAGGATTCCAAAACTGGAACTGACATTCTTAACCATTACATCTTATCGTTTCTGTATGTATAGCTATAGGTGCTGCATATGGTACAGCAGTGTAGGCAGAGGCTCACTGCAGCACTCTTTGTAATAGAAGGAAACTGGAGCTGAACAAAATAGTTGTCATTAGGTAAAATATTAAATAAATTATAGGTACTTCCAAAACTTAAACTGAGTTTATACTGAACTTCCTTCTGCAGTAAATGTAGAAAAATCGTCAAAATGTATAACCAAAAATTTTTAATTTTAGATGTCAAGGGTTGATTTAATCTTGGCATCTAAAATTTCATCAGCACTTGGTATATTATTATCATGGGGCCTCACAAGGTCCATTTTTCATTCTTTATCATCTTTTTTCCCCCATTCCTCACTCCATTCCTCTACTTTCTCAATGAGTTTGTTATATAGACTGTAGCCTGTGTATTCTTGTAAAAGGTGAATTGCTGTTTGTATGCATTTGAATGTACCCAAAAGTACTATGCAATATATGTTGTTCTGATTTCTACTTTGCTCATTTAGCAATATATTTTTAAGGCCTAACTAAATTGCTATGGTTACAACTAGACTGTTGCTTCTATAACACATTGTATTTGGTGATGGTTAATTTCATGTGTAAATGTTCAGCCTACTTGCACTGTACTTTGTAGGTGGGATCTGTATCTGCAATCAGTGAATACATCTACAATCAATTGATTGCCTCTAAAATCAACAAAGGAGATGCCCTCAGCAACGTGGGTAATCTCCGTATCCAAACAGATGGAGGTCTTAAAAGCAGAACCGAGGGTTTCAGAGATCAGAAAATTTCTGCCTCAAATTCAACATTGGTTCTTGCTGGACTCTCCAGCCAGTCAGCTTCATCCAGGAAATTTGGACTAAGGACTTAAATATTACCTTTCTCAGAGTTTCCAGCCTGTGTCCCTGCCCTACACAGTTTGAACTTGCCAGCCCCCATGGTTGTGTGGGCCAATTCCTTATAATAAATCTCTCTAAATATTGTTGTGGTTTGTTCCACTTCTATGATAAATACCACACAACGGTTTTGCCTTTGACAACAGGAATTTATTGTCTTGTGGTTTTGGAGACTAGAAGACCTGCTTTTTCCCAGGGTCAGTGGCATTCTGGTGCTGTTTGCCACAATCCTTAGAGTTCCTTGGTTTGAATCTCTTCCCTCTACCTCATGGTGATGTCCTCCCCCTTTCTTCTTCTAGGTTTCTGCTGACTTCTAGCTCCTCCCTGAGGCCTTCTCTAACACTGGCTTCTGGATCCTTCTTTTTATAAGGCCTCCAGTAATCTGGACTAGGGCCCACCCTGCTTCAGTTGGACCACAACTTAACTAAAAATAACACCTCAAGAGGTCCTATTTAGAATGGGTTCACACCCTCAGGAATGCAGATCAACATTAAGAACATGTCTAAATTGGGATACATAATTCAATCTATCATATATATGTATGTATTTATGCATACATATACATGTCATATACAAATATATACATATATATCCTATTGATTTTGTTTCTCTGGAGAACCCTGACTAATACACACTACTAGGTGAGCAGTGACAGTCTACATTGGTGTCAACTTCCTGCTGGCAGAAGTAACACTGTGATGTGTCTTCTTGTGGGCCCTTTGAGTATTTCTTTGGAATATATACACTGGAGCAGAATCTCTGGGTCTCAAGGAGTCAGTGTTACCTTACTGTAACTCCGTACTGCCAGGCTGTTCTCTACAATAGCTGTATGTATATGTAACTTCAGCAGAAGTACATAAAAACTCCTATGACCCCAAATCCCTGCCCATGCCTGGCATTATCCAACATTCTCATTTTTAATAATCCTATAGAAGTGACATAAAACCTCATTATTGTTTTAATTTCATTCTGAAAAAAATTAAACATATACAAACTTAAAAAGAAAAATAGGGAAATTGTGGGGTGCCGGAAACAAAAGGAGAACCCAAAGCCAAAGCTGACATTCTGTTGCCTCATCAGAATTGGATGCACATATAAACTCATACCTGTGTGAGGGATATGACCTTGGGTTTCCTGAGTGGGAACTGAGACTCTAGCACCCAATTGAGATCCTGCGTCCTAGTTTGAGTTCTTCCAAAAGCAGGATGTGAGACAGGAATTTAAGTACATGTAGTATAAGTAACACCAGAGGGAGAATGAAAAAGGGAATGGATGACAGACAATAAAGATGCATTACTTAGGCAGCTACTAGAGTGGGCAACTGGAAATTAAATCTGCAGGGAAACACATACTTTAGAAATATCCCACCCTTGGGGCAGGGGAGCTTGGAAATGTATACACAACCTCCAGAGAGACATTGATTGAGAGCTGCTCTTGGGGGTGTTAATTCCTCTGTAATTCAGGGCCTGATGGGTGACTAGCACAGAAATGCAGAGACAGACACTAAAGTCAGCTAGAGCACAAGAATGGAGATAGAGGGAACACTGAGAGTGTTGATAGCTAGCCCCTTACATTTGACCCAAGATTAAGTTCAGTACACCCTGCCATTGCTTCTTTCATGGCAAAGTCCAGGTACAATTTCTCAAATTAGATCTATAACAGGTTTAGTGGAATAATTTACATTCACCCTATGGACACAACTGATATTCATTATTTCCCTTCTCTCCTACCCATTCTAGATTCCTTAATCCTTAACCAACACTTGTCCTGGTGAAAGTCACCAATCCCGTGGGGTATCGCAGACCCTCAGGCTTGAGGGGCTGAGGACCTAGTTATCTTGGCATTGTCAGGCCATGGTGGCTGCAATTGTCCATTTATGATTATTTCTGGAAATAGAAGCACCAGAGGGAATCTTCTGAGTCCCAGAAATAAACCTCCTTATTCCCATTAAGAGTAAAAACCCTACCACCTCATGATAATCAGGTCTGATTACCTCTGCCAGTCTAGTCACTACTTCCTTTTCCTGTGTGTCTGGTGTGATGAAGAGCTCAAAATGAAAGGCCTGAGCTATAAATTTAGGTTTAATGAAACCCTTACTGTGTCATCTGGTGGAAACATCCCTGCTCTCAGAACAAGGACCCCTGCAGGAGTCTTAACTTGTGGGGAGGAAACAGGAAGCAAAAGTTCCCCCACATGAGTGGTGGCACTCTTATGTCCACCCTTGGTTCCTATGTTCATGTGTTGGTGTAGAGAATATCATGTAATTATTCTTGAAGAATAGTGCCCTAGGCCACTCCAAGTTGGCAACTTAGCTGCATCAAAAGTACATTCCATGCCTCTATTAGTCTGGCAGCTTCCTAGGTGATGCAGTACGTGGCAGAACCAATGTGTCCATTGTCATATGCTCATTGCTGCACTTCCCTCACAAAAAATGACTCCTAGAATAAGGTAATATTATGTGGAAATGTATGATGATAGGTTAAACATTCTATTCACTCATATATACATGGAACATTTATGAAGCTTTAATATTAGTTCACAAGTGAAGCCGCAAAATATAAAAAAAAAACATAGTGTATACTCTTCTTTCTGGACACAGTGCAATAAAACTAGAAATAAATAACAAAAAAACATAAAATGCATTTGGAAAATGAAAAACATACTTTGTGTGTGTAAGAATTAGTCGTAATGGATATTATAAGATAATTAGAACCAAATGCAAGGGAATTATTATATATTAAAAATTTCGGAATGCTTTGAAATAGTACACAGAAAAATATTCAGATGTGTATACTAAAGGAAAAAGATAAAAAATAATGTGCTAAGTTAAATTATTAACCAAATTCAAACATTTAGAAATTTTCATAACTATAAACTTAGAGAAAGTAGAATGTTTATAATTAAGATAAGAGCAGAACTTAACCAAGAAAAAAATAAGGAAATAATGGAATTATAAAAATCAAATACTCTTTCTTTGAAAAGGCTAATAAAGTCATAATTTTCTGGTAATATTGATTGAGGAAAAAGAAAACATTACCATAACCACAAAGAGATAAATATACAAATAGCTTTAGTCCAAAAACAAATATGAAAACTTTGGTAAAATAGAGTAAAATAACAAAATGGACTCAGGAAGGAATAGAAAAAGTATCATTTCTAATTGGGTTATAAATTCTTAGCAAACTAGAAATGAAAGATAACTCCCCTTTACCAAAAACATACAATAAAAATATCTATTAGAAGCATTTCCTTTAAAGTAAGAAACAATATATAGATTGCCTAAATTATTGTTAATATTTAATACCTTACTGGCAGCTCTAGAATACACAATTAGATAAAGGAAAAGAAATCTCACATAAGAATTTAAAATTCTTATTATCCACAGGTCACAAAATTATCAACATAGAAAATTCAAGGGAATCTGTTGACACATTGTGAGAATTAAGAGTTCTGTAAGTTTGCTGTATATGCGATGAATCTACACAAATCAACTGTCCCTATATACAAGCCACAACCAATTACAAACTGTAATTGTTTTCTTTTTTTTTTAAAAGAACCTTATTCACATTAGAATAAAACCTAGAAAATGGAAAAAAGTTTTATTTTTTATATAATTGAAAGATCAGTTTATTAATGATTACTTTTCTGGAATTTAAAGTATAAATTTAATATACTCTAATCAAATTTGCAATACGGAATTTTTTTTCTCAAAAGATGATAATATCATCTAAATTCACACTGACACTGAATAGTGAAGAATAAAAAGTAGCTAAGAACACTGTGTAAAAGAAGAATGGGGTGGGTATAGATTCACACTACTACATCTATTGACTTAATATAAAGCTATAGTAATTAAACTAGTGTGGGGACATTCAAATGGAGCAATGGAATAAAACACTGATTTGGGAACTTTGTATTTAACTAAAAAATTATTATTAATCAGTAGCTGTGCTTGTTTGGATGTATTATGCCCCCTAAAACACCATGTTCTTTGATGCAATCTTGTAGGAGCGGATGTATTTGTGTTGATTTGGTTGGAACCTTTTGATTGTTTCCATGGAGATGTAACTAGTAACACCTTTGATTAGGGTGTGACCTGTTGATGGGAATGTTTCCATGGAAGTGTGGCCCTGCCCATTCAGCATGGACCTTCATTAGTTCACTGGAGTCTTATAAAGGAGCCCACAAACAGCAGAACCTCAGAGCTGCAACTTACACATCCTGAATACGGCCCTTGAAAGCAGACTCTCACTCCAAAGAAACTAAGAGAGGATAAAATACCCCAAGAGCAACATTTTAAAGAATGCACAGGAGCTGAAAGAGAAGCTGGAACACAATACGGGATCAGGAGATGCCAGCCACGTGCCTTCCCAGCTAACAGGTTTTCCGGATGCTATTGGCCTTTCTCCAGTGAAGGTACCCTATTGTTGATGACTTACCTTGGGCACTTTATGGCCTTAAGACTGTAACTTTGTAACCAAATACACCCCCTTTATAAAAGCCAATCCATTTCTGATGTTTTGCAATACAGCAGCATTAGCGAACAAGAATAGTAGTAGGAGAAGACATTCTACTCAGTAATTGGAGCTGAGACAGCTGGCTGATTGAAAGGAAAAATAAAGTGAAGTTATAGTCCTTCCTAAGCTGTTACACAAGAATAAAGTCCATATGAATTAAAACCTTAAAAGCAAAAATCACAAATTTTAAAACCTTTAAATGATACTATAGGAAAGGATCTTTATGACATTGAATTAGAAAAGGATTTTATGCTTAAGATGCAAAAAGTATAAAGGAAATATTTGACAAATTTGCCTAAATTAAAATTTCTGAATCAATAAAGTCACCATAAGCAAAGTAGAAAGACATGGCTGGAAGAAAATATCCATGATGCAAGATTAGCAACTAAAATATATAAAGATTTTCTACAAATCAATATAAAAATGACAAATATCCCCAAAAGGAAATTGTGTGAATGGGAAATTCATAGAAGAGGAAGCCTGAGCAGCCCTGTGAAGGATTGCATTACTGGTCTAATTTTTCATCCTTCCCTGTTTCTAAGCCTTTGCAGTTCCTCCCACTAAAAGGAAGGAAACTATTTTCTCAACTTTAACTTTGAATTGACCATTTGCTTTGGCAAAAAAAAAAAAAAAAAAAAGGAGGCAAAAATGAGAGTGTGTCAATTCCAAAACTAAGCCTTAAGAAATCTCTCGTATTTCTTGCATGTTTCTGCCTTAAGAGGTATGTGGGTTTCTGCTTGTGCCTTTGCCACAACCAGGAGAAGAGCTTTCCTTTGAGAACTACTTTCCTGGCAGCAGCCTGGGCCTGGAATGGCCACAGCTGCCCCATCAATGAATTGGGCAGTTCAATGAATGAACATGTGAGCCCAAAACTCAGCAAGGAGCCATGCCCAGCTGGGGTCCCTTGCCAAGCCCAGTCTAGATCAGCTGACCACCAGTCAAACAACAGACAAAAACAATTAATAAAAGATAGCTGCATTGAGCTACTGAATTTTGAATGGCTTGTTACACATCATTATTAATGATACAGTCTTCAAACTCATTAGTAGCTAGGGAAAGACCTATTAAAAAGAGAGGCCTTTCTGTTCATAGAATGGCAAAAATTTAAAAGTATGATAGTATCAAGTATTGATGGTAGTGAGAATATGGGGGACAGAAATGCTCACCCAGTTACTGGAAATGTGAACCAGTCCAACACATTTGGAAACCAAGTAGGCAGTATCTGATAAATTGAAACCATTTATACTCTGTGGCCAGTGATTCCACGACTAGAAATTAGAAACCCTGGCATACGGTTACAAGGATACACAAGGACACTCACTGCAGCATTGCTTTTATTAGAGAAAGATTGGAAATAATATCAGTGTCTTCTCAAGAAAGAAATTAATAAATACTAGTATATTTATAAAATGGAGTAGTAAGTTGTAGCTAAAATGAACGAACTATGTCTATATTCATCAAAGCTACATTACGAGAAAAAAGCAAATTGCCAAAAGGGTACACCAAGTTTGTTATCATTCGTGTGCACTCTGAAAGCACAAAAAGCAGTAGTGTATTATTTCTAGATTAATATGTGTAGTAAAACCATAATATATGGAATTGAAGGAAACATAAGTGTTTCTGAATAGATGTTGCCTTTTCAGTGATACAGGGAAATTGGATGTTGGGAGACATTACAGCTGTTATCTGTGATATTTTAATTTATTAAATATTTGCTTTGTTGGCATTTGTTAAATGTGGATGGTGAATATAGGAGTACATATAATTTTCCATGTGTTTGAAGTACTTCATAACTTAAAAAATACATGATGGAAAATCCATATGATGAAAGCAAATACTATGCAGTTGCTTACAAAATGAAGTGGATCTGTCTGTGTACATAGACATTTAGAGTAAAAACCTAGTTACAGAACAATATGTGGAGCAGAGTTTCTCAGTGTTGGCCCTATTGCTGCTTTGGTCTAGATCATTCTTTGTTGGGGTGGGGGTGGGGGTGGATCCTATGCATTATAGAGTGATTAGTAGCATCTGTGGGCTCTGCACACTAGAGGAGAGTAACTCCACCTCTCCCCTCCAGTTGTGAAAAGAAAATGTCTCCAGACATTGCCAAATGTCTCCTTGGGGACAAAATTGCCCTTGGATGAGAATTATGTATAAATTATGATTCCATTTATGAAAACACAATATCCATATTTGTTTTGTATACATCTTCATTTATCAGTAACTGTGAATATAGGGGGATATTAAGGGCAAATTACAATTTCATTTCTTATCTGTTTGATTTTTTATGAGCATATATGCTGATTTTTTAATATGAAATTATAAATGTTTTAAATGTAAAAAGACTCAAGTTTATACCAGCTCCTGAAAACAGAACAATTGGATTCCCATTGTCTTTACTTGGGTCACTAACATTTCTATCACTAAACATCCCTAAGTTCATGAAGGGCATTTCATAATAGGGAAAGATCAAAAACTGTAATTGAATTTCCTGAAAATTCAGTTGTTTAGGAAATACTTAGAAACCCCATTAAATGTATCAATAATGCTGTTCTTTATTTGTTTTTTCTAATCTGAAATTAATCACTTTTTAAGCAGACTGTTGATGACCAGAAGGCAGAAACTAGCTGGGCTGAAAGGTGAACAAAGTGTTTCCTGGTGTATTGATCCACTCCCCAATATTCTAGGAGATCATGAAAATAAGCGGGATCAAGGATCTCACTTCAGATATTTTTCTTGCTAATTTAGCCTTGGAAACTTTACCATAAGGAGGGAAAAGATGTGCAATGATATCCATAGCCAAGAATGGTCATTTCCACAATCAGTTATTTTCCATCCACCATGTACAGGTAACTCTCATCATACACACCCACCCCCAACCAACTCTCCTACAGAGTTCTACATCTCAGCAAAATGTTATCACCATTCACCCAGTCGCCCAATCCAGAAATCCAGGAGAAACTCTTGACACCTTCTTCCTTCTCTTCTCCAAATTGTATTAATCAACAAGTTCTGTTAATTCTACAACCTAAATATACCCCACATCTCTCCCTTTCTCTCCCACCCCTTTTATCACCTTAGACCAGGCTTCTCATCTGAACTATCCTCTGGTCTTCCCATTCTCCATTCCCCCACTGTCACTATTACCACCACCACCCTTCCCATAGTGATCCCAAGATCATCCAGTGTGATCTTTCAAAAATAAAAATCTGAGTGTATATTTTCCTTACTTTGAACACTTCAGTAACTTTCCCTGCTAACAGAATTGTGCCAGTTTGAATGCATTACCTTGGACACTTTATGGCCTTAAGACTGTAACTGTGTAACCAAATAAACCCCCTTTTATAAAAGCCAGTTCATCTCTGGTGTTTTGCATTCTGGCAGCATTAGCAAACTAAAACAAGAATAAAGAATAAATCATTGGCAAGGTTATGGGTTCTTTGTCATCTGCTCCCTACTTGCTTCTCCCAGCTCGTTTAGAGTCACTCCTAAACCTGCTGAGGAGCTTTACCTACTCAGTCGGTCTTTCAGTGCATCTAGATCCTTTCTCTACTTGTTGATTCCTCTGCCTGCTATGCTGATCTGGCCCTTCTTCTCCTTAAAGCCTTTATATCTTCCAGACTCAGTTTAGTATTTACTTCCTTAAAAGAGCCTTAAAACTACCATCACAACCTCAGGTTAGATCCTCTTTAATTGTGGTAACACCTTATGTTTTCTGCTTTGTGCTAATTACAAATGTGATTTTATGATTATTGTTGTGATTTATTAAATCCACAGTTGGATTTAACATTCCATGAGGGCACAGACCTATTTGACATAGTGCCACACAGCTGCATTAATACTGATTAAAAGTATGGATGAATAATACTAAGCATGGTAGGGGGGAGGTGGGTGTGCAAAAATGAATACATTTAGTAAAGTAGTTCACAACTAAGAAGGGTGACCGATTTGCATACAGCTAAGCAAGATGCAGTGTCCTTAGGGCTATAATAGTATTTGGAACCACTTAAGGAAGCTTCTTTAGTTAAGCCTGGGTGATCACTCTCGGATTTGTATTCTCCTGTAAAGAGAAGTTGTGCCTTGGGCAAATTTCTTAACTTCTCTCTTTACTAAAAGAGCATAATGATATCCAGTATTCCTTCTTGTCTCCTGTACCAATCTGGATGCACCCAGAAGAAAAAAATTTAGAACAACTTTAGGGAGAGCACCATACAGGAAACCCATTCCTATTTCTATTCTGATGATTATAAGCAGAGAAGAGCAGAGATAACTACTGCTCCCAGATACTTGATTGCTTGACCTTCCTGGGGTGATGGAGACTACCCTTTAAAGGGTAGATTGCTAAATAAATCTCAAGTCCTATGATGGACAACTCTTCCATCCCTAATACCCACCCCAGTATTCTTGTCTTTCAGGTTCCGTGTCTTTAAATATTTTTTCCAATGACCCTAACCTCATGTATATTTTAAAACTGACTTATGCAGGACTATTCCTAAGTTTCCACTGATTTTAGCTGGTTAATATACTCTGAAGTCAATGACTAAAAATAGCTCTCTTCTAATGCTAAGCAAACAGAGATGTGGGTCTTTTTCATCATGATGAGTCCTATGGAGACATTTATTTTTATTACATCAAAATGGGTCTGTCCTCTTCGCTCTCTTAAGACAGTTCTTTAACCACTGAATTGACAAGATATAGAGGAAGATCTTTCTCAGACAGACTGACCCAATGCTATGCTCATAAACTAATAGGGCAGGATTACTGGAGATGAGGGAATACTTTCATTTTGCCTACTTCCCTGTCTTTTCTTGGTTGTTCTAAAGAAAATATGTAATAAATTTATAAAGAGAAATAAAACATTTTGGAAATGTTTAAAAGACGACTGGTTTCCTTCACAATTCAATTTATCATAAAAGTATAATCTCATATTTTTTAAATTTCTCTATTGTTTTCAGCTCCTAATTGGTTATGTTATAAAGCAACAAAAGAGAGAATTAATTTCTTCAATTATTGCTCCCAAATAGTCCAATTATTCTGACTTCTGCTTGTTTTGATATATTGATAAGCACCAATCATGTATTAATATTTTGGCATTGTTTGCAACATAGAAAAAACTTAATGGATACAAAAATTTCAGCAAATAATATAAAAAAAATCATCTACCAGCAATCATTTAAAAAAAAAAAGAAAGAAAGAAAGAGACCCTGGCATCAAGAGATTGAGAATGCCTTTTTGACCAAAAGGGGGAAAAGAAAGGCAGCAAAATAAGGTTTTAGTGGCTAAGAGAATTCAGATAGAGTCAAGAGGCTGACCTGGAGGTTACTCCTATGCAAGCTTCACCTAGATATGCCAAATGACCACAATATGATAGGCCTAAGTCAACAATAGTCCTGAAAACCTTAAAGAATACCTGTATCCCTATCTGAGACTCTATAAAAGTTTCACTCACTAAGTTTATTCTTCAGGAACTTAAATCCTTCTGAGAGCTCCTATGCCAGCTAAATCCTCAAACCCAGAAGCAATAGCCTCTTCAAGAACATCAACTAGATGTGTCCCCTTTGCTCATAAAATTGGTACCCTTTTTCAACATGAACAAGTTAGGGTGGTCACTGCCCAGACATCTGAAGATCGGGAAAGTGATTAAACTAAAGGAAGGGGAAGCAATAGACAAGATGGAATTTAATAAAGGATTATGAATACTGGATCTTTATGTAACTTTCTTTTTCTTAGTTGCTAGGGTATTAGGATAGCTAGAAGGAAAGAATTAAAATAGTAGAACTGTAACACATAGCATCCTTTGAAATTTGTTCTATAGCTACTTGTTAAACTGTAATTTGAAAGCTATCATCTTTTTGTACGTATATTTCACAATAAGGAAATAACTGAAACTATGGTTCTATAACTGATAGCAACTTTGAAAATTTCCTACATATCTACTTGTTAAATCATACTTTGAAAGATATTACTTTTTTGGTATATATGTTATATTTCACAACAGGAAATAACTGAAACAGTGAATTGTAGCCTATAATATTCTTTGAAATTTGCTCTCTCACTATTTGTTAAATTGTACTTGGAATTTTTCACTTCTATGTATATATGTTATATTCTACAATAAAAAATATGATTATTTAAAAGAAAAAGAAAGAAAGAAAATCCCCTTGGAATTTTTCACTGTCCAGTAATTATTTGATATTGTAGATATTCATCTACTCCTATACTTTCGGGAAAAGAAATGGCATATGGTAATCTAAATACTGAAAAATGAATTAAAATTTATAAATTTATAAATTACATAAGAAGCTATAGAGGCCCACTAGTGCTGAAGACTCGTAGCTCAAGACCAATAATCAATTCAGCTCTACTTTGTTGCCTCCAAACTGAGGATTCAGTTCCCCTCGAGGGCATATCTCAAAAGTTTTGGAATCAGCAAATTTTGCCAGCTGCATGATAGAACCTTGTCAACCACTTTAAATTGGGATGCTTTAAATTGATTCAGTTTGTAAAGCACTCACAGTTGGGTTTATATGGGTGGTCCTTGAAAATACATTTTGATTGTGACAGTTACATTATTTTTAGCTCTGCATAACAGCTGCAGCCTATAATTTAAAAAACCTAAAATTTGTAGATGACAAGTCTTCTATAATATCGTATATTATGTTAGTTATGCATGCTATTGTTCAGAGTCCAGAGCCTGTACCCAGGGCTCTTCATGCATTACTGGAATTTGGGTTAAAACTATTTGCAGGCATTATTCTCAGTAGCACATTAGAGCTACAATATCCAGGTTTCAACCTACAAACCTTTAGAGACTCCACTGCAGAGATTCTCTCCCTGGATACCTTTTGCTTTACCTTATTTCCCAGATGATTAATTTTACACCATTCCAAGAGTTGCTGTTATCCCTTCAGATCTATTTTTGACTCTCACTTCATTGACTTTTTAACTGCAATGTTCTAAATCTCTACTACTGATACCATGCCATCTTTTTCCTAACCCTGCCAATTTCTCATAAAGATCAACAAATCTGCCATTGCTTGATATGTCAGATTCATTGGAAGAAGAGAGTGGAATAGAATTGGCTCAACAAAAAGACATTATGAAATGCAACCTTTAGTTGACAATGTGACTTTTAAAGAGAATTCTGTTTTCTATTATAAAAAATAATCATAACCAGAAGAAGGAGAAGGAAAAGGGGGTAAAGAGAAGAAAGAGGAAGAGAAAGAGGAAGAGAAGAAGGGGGGGGCAATGAGTGACTTTGGGCAATCTTGAAAACAGTAAATGAAGGATGCTGGGTTCATTTAAAGGCTCTGGTCCCAGGTGTGGCCCTTCCTCTTTCACCAGGTCAAATCCAGGGCATCAGTTCACATCTCCTGATGCTCAGTTTCCTCTAAACTAATGCAAAATGTGTGCATTGGAAAAAATTATCTTTAAAGTCTCTTCCAACTCTAACATTTTGTGGAAAAGGTAAGTTATTAAACATTGAAACAGATCAGATCTGTTAAGGTAAGAATGTCCTCTTCAATAAAGGAAGAAATCCATTTTTTTTTTGCCTTCAATACAATCCTGTCATTTAAAACATTATTCTGTCAAAGGCAAATATGTCTAACACACCAGGGACATTTTCTTTCTGTGCTTTTCATTGAAATTCTGTGGCCACCGGTATTAGGAAATATTTTTATTTCTTTTAATCCACTTTTCTTTGAACTCAGACATTGTAGTCTTGATTTTTCTGATGTTCACTGGAATAAGGGAACTCTGTGGGAGTTCATGTTGGATAATAAAATGGTTGTTGATTTTTTTTCTGGAAGATCAAGACCTCAAATTCTATTAAGTACTGACTACTTTTTATCGGCTTCATGGAATAGGCTTGTGCTTAAGACATGGCACCAGAACTAAGGTTTTTATTCACAATGTGCCGTAAGTCCTAAATTCTACAAAAGCTTTTACTTGCAAGTACATTTCTTTATCATTTTTGTAAACCTTTCCATTACCACTCAAACATGCATTCTCAATACAAACAAGGATTCCATTCTTCCTAGTATATTCTTCCAATTTTCTACTAAATCCTTCATCTTATCTGGTTGCTACGAATCTTCAAAAAGCTTACCACCACAAAGTGATAAAATAATAAAAATGAATATAAAAATCATCTTTTTAACTCTGCCTAGTCACTAGACATTCTTTTGGGATGGACAAAGTTTGGAAAGTAGGCAAAAATGATCTTCATTGATGCTTCCAAACCCTTTAATCAGCCCTTTTTGGATGTGTGGACAGGATTAAATGTTTATGGGGTATATTATCAGGGCCACTCATTATAGGGCTTGCATAGGCCTCCCAAAGTGCCATCTCATACATGGACAGTAGTACAACCAGTACCTGAACTCCTAGCCAGGTCTTTTATCCTTCAAGTTTCAGGTTTCTGATACTTAACAAGTTCAAGATCTTGGCTCATTCTCAACTCTGCATCCCAGTATGCTTCTCTTGGTTTGGAGCAGCTCCCATACTGCCTGACTGCTCTGGAAACTGTATCTGAAAATACTTCTGCCTTTTTACTCCCTCCATTCCTGGTTTAAAAACAGAAAACTAGTTGCTATTTTACTTTTCACTATAACTTTTATACAACATGGTTTTCACTTTTCTTTTCTCACGGTCCTGCCTAAGGTCCAAATATACAATGTGATTCTCGATGGAATGGTAATAACTGAAAATGGCTATGGGCTATTGTGGTGGTTTGGAGCTATGTATACCCCAGAAAAACATGTACTTAAACTGATTCCATTCCAGTGGATGTGAACTTTATAAATAGAGTCTTTTGATGAGATTGCTTCAGATAAGGTGTAGCCCAGGATGGGTCTTAATCTTATTACTGAAGGCCTTATAGGGAAGGTCAGAGAGAGAGAGAAGAAATCCCCAGAGGAAGCAACCAGAAGCTGAAAGTCAGTGGAACCCAGAAGAGAAGGGAGAGGTCAGGAGATTCTACCATTTGTATGTCTGACAGAGGAAACGTGGACCAAGGATCTCCAGCAGCCAGCCCCAGAATGTCTTCAGGAGGAAAGCATCACCTTGATGAGGCCTTGGTTTGGACTTCTCCTAACCTCAAAACCCTAAGCCAATAAATTGCTATTGTTCAAGCGTGGTATTTGCTTTAGCAACAAGTAAACTAAAATAACTGTATCTCTATCTATCTATCTATCTATCTATCTATCTATCTATCTATCTATCTATGTATCTATCCATATTAAGCACACATGAAAGGACTGAATCAAAAGGAGATAATGCATAATCATTGAATGTTAGAACGGAAAAGAATCCTAGCAAGCATCATGCTCAAATAATTCCATTTAGAAATGAAAAAATAGTTTCAAAAGGTTAAGTTATTTTCCTCATGGTAAGTTATAGCTGGTAAATGGATAAGATGAGGCTTATGCACAAGATGTCTGATTCCAAATCTAATGCCTTTCTCACTTCGTCATAGTGACTTAGAAGAGCATTCTGTGCACCTTTGTATAGTAAGTGAACAAGAGATCTGGGGCTCATGAAGCTCTTAAGATGATCTCAAGTACATATGATACCATATGGGCAGTTGCAACACATAAACCTGGTTTATAAACTACAACGTCCATATAAATTCAAGATATAATTTTCAAAATCACCTGCTTTCCCATGAGAATGGTCTCAGGCCAAAGACATAGTTCATTGTTCTCCAACACTAGTCAGCAATGAGTTGGTCTCTCCTCTTTGGAAGATGTTTTTCAGAATTCAGCTGTACTTATAAAAATACACTGGGATGAAAAAACTTAGATGGAATTATTCTTTGTGGACTGGGGTGTACATGAGCAGAGTTATAATTTAAACATGGCAAAGTCAGTTCAGCCACCAGGATAAATATCAATAATAGTAAAGCCTCTTGCCTTTTGATCTGGCATTTAGTTTGATCTGCCTAAACCTCTAATCCTGAGCGTGCCACTTACAAATGAGTATTTCAAATCGAGAGGTGAAACTGCCTTAGAAAAGGAGAACTGGAAGACTGGAACTACTTTATTTTCATGCTCAGAAAAACACTGCAGTCATATTAATGATGGATTAATTGTCTCATTCAGATATACACAGGACTCTATTCGTATCTTTATCCTGTTAAGTAAGCAGCTATTATAAACTATTTCTCCTTTGTTCTGACAGCTTAAAAGCTATTATAACCACGTAAAGAGTATGATTCTTTCTAAGTCAAATTCCAGAGTGATTATGAAAATGCTGTTGTCATTACTCAGTATAAATCAGATGGTCATAAATTAAAGCACATCATGGCAGGCTCTGTCTTTGAGAATTGTTCTCACTTAGTCTGCAGGGTGGTTTGTATGATGTAACAGTGAGTGATTCTTTCAAAAATCAAAACCCATGCTCTGTGGATACTGTGTCTCTTGGGTGTCTGGCTATTAGTGCTCCCCTCAAATGCCAGGCAGAGCTCAAAGACAGCTGAGGAAGTAAAGAAATTGATATCCATTCTTCTTTAAGGATAAATAAAGAGAAATAGGAAAATTATCTGCAACTCCCCTTTGCTTAGACCTAGAGGAGGTGGTGATATCCAAGCATACCTGAAGTCAAGAAAAAAAGTGTTTCCCAGAAAACTCATGCCCTTGTTCTGAAGACATCCATCTTCCTAGTTTGCTTCTTTGCTTTGTCCTCTACACTCCCAGTCTTTGATCTAATGAACCTTCAATTCCAATTTCCTGTTCCTACAGTTTCTCTCTTAATTTTACAACTAAAAGGTAGGTGTGGTGGGAGAGGATGGAAGACACTGGAAAAGTTACCAAAAAGAACTAAAATATTGAGTTCATACTTTGTGCCAGGGCCTCTCCTTAGTACTTTAACTTCATCATTTTAATATACAAATCAAATTGAGATGGTTATTAATCCCATTTTAGAGTGGATGAAACTGAGGCTCAGGAAACTTAACTAATCAATGGCATGTTATGATAAATGTCAGAAACAGATTTTGAAACCAAAATTCATGTTCTTCTCCCAATATTGTGTTGTGCCCTTATAGATTGTTAACCTTGGGGTGATTTTCAAAACATCATATGATTAAAGAATAAGCATTAAAGGGGAAAGGAAACACTCAGAAGGCTGGGGTCAGCAAGCCAGAGACACGGAAAGTCCTCCTCCTATCATCCTCGGAAGAGGCATGCCAGGTCAGCAAGTCCGCAAGACATAGCATGCATTTTATTCTAGTGGAAGAACATGTGAGTATTCCTTCTTACAGCTATGATAAAGAAGCCTTATTAATGAGAGGATACAGGGGCTGTTTGACTTCAAGAAGTCTGGATTTGGGTGTGTGTCCTGGAATTACCACCTGCCTGACATCAAAGACCTTGGGCAACTGAGATATTTGGGGACCCATTCTCAGATACAGACACCTGCTTGGGATGGAAGTTTTCAATTCCTTGGTAAGCTGGGATTGCGGGCTGCCCCTCCATCTGGGAAAAAGAGTGTCCCCCAGGACCCAGATAGTATGTGGTCCAGGCAACCCAGATTGAACCCCTAGTGATTCTCAAATACTAGCCATCTTGCCTACAATATGGGCTATTTTTATATGTGTCCTCCTTTCCAAGGATCAGACTCTGGGACTCTTTGAAATATGTAACTGCTATGTTGCTTTTGAAAGCTGCTCTTTGGCCATTAGCATGATGCTAATGATAGAAAGTGATCAAATTAAGAGTTAAATATGAGTATCTGTAAAATTTCTATTTTCTTTTAACTGATTTAAATTGAAAAAAAAAAAAAAAAATGTCCTTACCCAAGTAAGGAAAATGAGGTTGAGAACATAATGCATTTTTCCCTGGGGCTTCTGCAGCCAAACAGTAAGGCCAACAATGCCTAGATGAGCATTAGACTACACTTCTCTAATTTTCCATCCCAGTGCTTATCCTTCTGCCAGGAATGTGACTTGAGTGTTAAATTTAGAAACACTAAGTTAGTGAGGAATTTAAACAGAAGTTCAAACATATCCATGGCAGCTCCAATTTACAGTTTGTTGTTGGCAGTAGGTGGATTTGGGGAATTAAGGGATTTGGCATGAGGTATTCACTTTGCCTGCTTATGCCTCTTCTCACTCTGATTCAACTCAAGGCAATAAACATTTTCGATCACCTACAAACAGGGTACTCTCCTGAGTACAGTGGGAAATAAAGAGACAAGTAAGACAATTCTTACCCTCCTGGAACTTTATCAGCATGCCTCTGTCTCATTTTATCGTTTGGCCAGTGTTGACGGCAAGAGTAACATCCCAGGTGTAAATAATTATCTTTGGAAGTTGCTCAGAAGAGGATCCCAAATGATCAGTCACTAATGCATGCTTTTTCATGGTGGTGATGAAAATTAAACAGGAAAGCAAATTAACATGTCTGTTTTATTCAAGGTGTGTGAACACTGCCTTTTCTACAAAAGGGGCTCCCAGTAGTTTCCTGGTATGTCCTGAGGACTCACCAGGAAGATGCTGCAATTTTGTTGCTGCTTCAGCAGTAACGCCATGTAATTTCTTTCCAGAAAGAATCTCCCCTGGAGAAGCATGTATTTACTTGTTCAAATTCTCTTTTGGGGGAAAATCTACCCTGACTTTCCGGATGAAGTGAAAAATCCTGCCTCCTTCCGAAAATGCTGGAAAAAAAAAAAAAGAAAATTGTTGTATCATAATAATTATGTAATCCCAAATGCATATTTTAGGGTCATTCTTCTTATCACACCTTAAGTGATTTCCAATCACTCACAATCACTCATAAAACAACAAATGTCAGAGCCATTTTGGGTCTTCAGTACCTTGAAAGCAGGAAATTATTTCTCCCTAAAACAAATTAAGGATTGCATCAAAACGAAAAGTGAATGTGGAAAGAGAAGAGTAAATTTAGAAAGAAAAAATGGAAAGTAGTAAGGGAAAAGCTACAAATCCAGAAATAAATGGGCCAAGAAATAGAGATCAGTGCACAGAGACACAAATCAGAAATACAGACATTTAGTGAGATAAGAGAAAAAGATTGTGTAAATCTCCAATACCTAAAAAAAACCTAAAGTTGAGCTAGGCTGCCTAATTGACTCTCACTGCAAGATGTGACATGGCTATCAAAAAGGTCCATGTAATTTGGGGCTGGCTATGCAGAGTCATCACTTCCTAAGGTAGAGAGATAATGTTCTCTATCTATGGTATAGGTTTCACTCAGTCTACTTTTAAGCAACTATCAAGGTGATTTTGAGAATGGACACTAAACCACCTTGTGACTTGAGCACAGGTAGTTAGAGATGTGTTTCATAGCCATGGAGCAGCCCCGCCCTAGTCGAGTGGCATCAGATCTGAGAGAGTTTTCTCACACACAGAGGCCCTAATTTAACTTGCCATTTGCCTGTCAGGAGATAAAAAGTTTGACGATCACTATTATTAACTTTGTAATAAGCATACAGAGTTCCTTTGAGAAGCTGGAAACTCAGTTTAGAAGAGGAGATCTTGAATGTTTCAGGTCGAGTGAAAACTAAGCTGGTCTTTCTATCTCTGCGGCAAACTGCGATGCTGCTTATATGACATCCTTCATTCCTTTAAAATCCTGCTGGATGGATGCTGAAGGCACTATAGACTCTTCTTGAGTAAACTTTTGATTACAGTATAGGATAGATTTAGATTTATCAAAAAGTTGTGACTATGGTATGGAGAGTTTCCATATACCCCACATTCAGTTCCCCCTATTTATTATTATTATTATTATTATTTATTCCCCTATTATTATTTGGCATTAGTATGGTACATTTTTTCATTTCTTATAATAAGTGAACCATTATTTCTATATTATTATTAAGTAAAGTCCATATTTTATTCAGACTTCCTTAGTTTTTTTCTAATGTCTTTTTTCTGTTCTAGGAGTCCATCCAGTCCCCTGACACTCCTCTTGGCTGTGACAGTTTCTCAGACTTTCCTTGTTTTTGATGGCCTTCATGGTTTTGAGGAGTTCTGGCCAGCCATCCAGCAGAAAAATCTCCCAATAACCAAAGCTGGGACAATTTGGGCAACAAAATAAAGTATCAGGTTAAAACCCAAAGTATAAAATAAATATCTATGAGAACATATTGGTATACATAAATGAGAAATAAATAAATGGATGGATAGATAGATAAAGGAAGAAGGGAAGACTAGACAAATATTCCATATAGAATATTTCCAAATAATTTATATAGATAATCCACTCTCAAGGATTGTGCACAATCACTTTCTTCCAAAGAGTATAGAAAGGGGAAAAAAGAGTAAATTTGCAGTAGAGAAACCTGACAAATGCATCTTAGCCAGGTGATCCAAGTTAACATCAACAGCGAAAAATTATGTTGAAAATATGTATGTTTAATACAATACTATGAAAATGGCCCTCTGCCTCTGTGGTGGCCTTCCCTCAACCCCATAAACCCAGTGTAATAGAGAGAAAATCATCAGAAAAATCCCAATCTATGTCCCTCTTTTTTAGTTGAAAGAGATGAAAAGTTTTTCAGTTGCCACAAGAACATTAGGGAGAAAAGTACAATGTTGGGGAAAGCAGCAGATCAGGAAAAGAGGACTAGTTGTAATAATCCCTTCTGTCTTTTAAAGGTTAATTTTTTTAGTACAGCACTTGTAGGTTTTGAGAAATATCAGTCAGAACATACAGAGTTCCTATATACCCACCCCAACACACAGTTTTCCCTATTATTAATATTTTGCATTAGTATGGTGCCATTGTTAAAACCAATGAAATAATATTATTATAATTATAGTATTAGCTATAGTTCATAGTTTACATTAGGGTTCACTTTTTGTGTGGTACAGTTCTGTGGTTTATTGTAAAATTTTTATTCTGGTAACATATACACAACCTAAAATTTCCCATTTTAACCACTTTAAAACACACAATTCAGTAGTGTTTATTACATTCACAATGTTATGCTACTACCACCATCTAGTACCCAAACATTTTCATCATCCCAAACAGAAACTGTGTATCAATTGAACATTAACTTCCCATTGCCCACCCCAACCCTGACCACTGGTAACCTGTATTTTAATTTCTGACTATAAATTTGTATATTTTAATTGTTTCAAATCAGTGAGATCATACAATATTTGTCCTTTTGTTTCTGGCTTATTTCACTCAACATGATGTCCTCAAGTTTCATACATGTTGCCGTATATATCAGAGCTTTATTATGGCTGAATGCTATTCCAATATATGGATATACCATATTTTGTTTCTCTGTTATCTGTTGATGGACACTTGGGTTGCTGGGAAAGTCACAGACATGTTCAGCAGTCATCCTCTAACCCTCACCTACTCCCTCCTTTTCCCCTCTTGTTTGTTCATATGCAGATATTTTGGTATGTTTCCCTTTTGCAACCTGGAAGAGATGTTAAATCTCAACTGTGAAAAGCAAGCTACCCAGAAATGGAATGTCCTGACCATACCTGGAACCCAAAACTGGAAACAAGGAGCTCCAGCTGCTTGTCAGGGTGGGAACCTTGCAAAAGATTGCTTGAAATATGCTTTTTGCTTAGTGGCAGGGCCTCCTCCCCTGGAGTGTATGAGTACCCATTCCTCAGGGAGCACAGGTATCCCACATCTCTGACATGAAGTGAGATGTGTGGAGCCACCATCCACTGACCCTGACTTGAGCAGTTGGCCTCCCTGGGGTACCAGCCATGATGGGAGCTCTTCTCCTGCTCTTTGGACCCTTTGTGCTGTGTAAGCAATAAAGTGGTCATTTGCTGAGAATGTCTGTTATGCCTGAGCCTGTGTTCTCATGATGAACCATATAGTAATATGTTCCACAGGGTTGCTTCCATCTTTTGGCAATTGTAAATGACATGAATAACACTGGAATGTGAATATCTGTTTGAGTCTCTGTTTTAAATTCTTTTGAGTATATACCTAGAAGTGGGATTGCCAGGTCATATGATAATTCTATACTTAACCTTCTGAGGAACTACCAAACTGTTCTCCACAACCGCTACACCATTTTACATTCCCACCAACAAGATATGAAGATTGCGTTTTCTCCACAGCCTCACCAAATCTGTCGTTTTCCTTTTTTTTTTTTTTTTTAAAATAGTGTCATTCTAGTGGGTGTGAAGTGGTATCTCATTGTGGTTTTGATTTGCATTTCCATGATGGCTAATGATGTTGAGCATCTTTTCATGTGTTTATTGGCCATGTGTATATCTTCTTTGGAGAAATTAAAAGTCCTTGCCCATTTTCTAATTTGTTTGTTTGCCTTTTGTTGTTGAGTTGTAGGGTGTTTTTTTATTTCTGGATATTTAATTATCAGATAAATTGTTTCCAAATAGTTTCTCCCATTTTGTAGGTTGTCTTTTCACTTTCTTGATAATGTCCTTTGATACACAAAAGTTTTCAATTTTGAGGAAGTCTCTTTTTTTTCCTTTTGTGGCTCATGCTTTTCGTAAAGTCTAAGAACCCATTGCTTAGTACAAGGTCCTGTATTTGTTTCTCTATGTTTTCTTCTAGGAGTTTTACAGTTTAAATTTTTATATTTAGGTCTTTGATTCATTATGAGTTAATTTTGTATATGGTGTGAGATTAGGGGTCTACTTTCATTCTTTTGCATGTGGATTTCCAGGTTTATATTTTCTCATCAGCACAATAGGAACTCCTGAACTTCAGACCTGAACTGAGGACCTAAGAAACAGCAGATAGTATTCCTGAAGGCTGACCACTCACTCTCCTAGACACCTAAATATCTCATGCTCCTGAATCACCTGTCTCTGTGCTCTGCCGCCTCTCTTTCACAAGTATAAATACATACAGTGAAGTGAATATATCTAGTGAAGAGAGTATGGCCCTGTCTTAAGAAGCTTGCTGTGAGCTCTCTCCTCTTCAACAGAGCGGATCAGCGTTGGCTCCTCCAATTCTAATACATCCCTGCATGTTTTTGTTCTTCATCATAATAAAACAGAGAAAAATGTTCTATGTAACAAGAGATTTAAATATTGATAATTGGCCTTACCTTGTATAATATTTTATATTTTGAGAAGTTCAAACTTTGATAGAAATTGAAGTCATTTCTTCTGCCCTTACTTGTAGATTATGTAAAGTTGTATTAGTCAGGGTTCTCCAGAGAAAGAAAACTGACAGGATATATGCATATATATATATATCCTGTATATATATATACAATGTAAATATTATGAGATTTATTACAGGAACTGGCTTACATGACTGTGGGGATTGGCAAGTCTGAGTTCTATAGTGCAGGTCACAAGCTGGGAACTCCAGTGAAGGTTTTGATGAATTCTCCAAGAGAAGCTGGCTGGATAGAAATTATTCTCTCTGACTGCTGAAATCATCAATTCTCCATTTAAGGCTTTCCACTGATTGGATGAGAACTCTCTTTGCTGAAGACAATCACCTTTGTTGATTGTAGATGTAATCAGCCACAGATACAATCAACTTACCAATGATTTAAGTCCACAAAATATCCTCACAGTAGGAATGAAGCCAGTGTTTGCTTGACCAAAAAACTGGATACCATAACTGAACCAAGTTGATGCATGAATGTAACCATCATAATAGGGTTTGATATTATTGATCTGAGATTATGTAACAGACCAAGAACCACTATCACTTATACTTATTGGGAAAGCTTCCTTGTTTATAAAATATGAGGTTGTTTCAGCTTTGAAATCATGTCTACATTTTCACCTTAATCTGGTACTACATCAAATCAGTGAAACTTTAGAGGCTCAGTTTACTCTTTTTTTAAATTAAGGATAGTAATACGGACCATAAATACTTGGTGCATATACAGTACATGTTTAATTAATGATGGTTGTTATTTTTATCCTTTTAATGATTACTGTTCTGCAAAACATACTGATTTATATTTATATATTTCACTGGAATATTGATATAAGAGAAAAATGATTTCACCAATTGAAGATTTCATATTTATCCATCACTTTCACCATATCTTCTCTCATTTAGGGTATCTCAGTTGGTCCCAATACATTTGCATGACTATGATTAGATGTTTTCTTTTGTTTTATTTTTCAGAGAGAAGAAAAGTGGATTTCTTCAAAGTCATCTAAACAGAGAGAATGACTTCTGTTTTGCCTTTGAATTCAAACTGTTACCTCTATATCTGTGGTATGTATTAGATAGGTATAATGGTATATAATAATCCTGTTCATAAAGGATCTTTTAAGCATAGAATTTAGAGCCAGAAAAACTAATTAAAATTCCTAAGTTTGAATCTGGTTCTGAAATCTGTGTTTGAGCCCCTGTATGACTTTAGGCAAGTCAACTTAATTCTTAAAAAAACCAAAAGTGATAACAAATATCCCAAAATATTGCCAGAAAAGGGTCAAATAATACAATGTAGGTAAAAGTACTGTTTAAATGTAAATAAAATTAATAACATGCTACTGTTAACCTTTAATTTTTGCTAGTAAATATGGATCTAAGGAAGAATTGTGTAAGACATCAAAAACACAAAATTGAGTCAATGTAGACAACAAGGGGAAACTTCTTATTTCTATTGATAAGAAATTGATTATTTGAAGGGAGAGGTTTTCAAATTATTAGTACAATGAATGAGACAATGGGTTTCTGGAAACTGAGAATCTTTGTTCTATAGATGGCTACTCATGTTGATGGACATTCCAGTATGTTAATTGTGATGGAATGTTATGCTCTTAGACCCACAAGGAAGCACAATGACCATATTCCCAACGCAGCCACTCCAAAATTAATGGCAAGGCTTAGTGATCTATTTTTGTGCATTTTCCTCATACTTGGATGATGAAGATGAAATGTGCTGCGCCCTTTCTCCACACTCAGAATGTTCATCACAAAGAGTGCACTTCATTCATAATAATAATTGATGATCTTCACTTTTCTGTCCCCTCAAACGTTAAATCATAATGTTTAGGACTGATATTTGCTGCCTCTGTGAATCGCTGGTGCTGCCAACAGCTCAGAAAGGATCTCATGGTTCTGACCCACTGAGATCACTCTACATATCAGGTGTATCAGTGACAGTTCACCCAGTGCTGTTTCCTATTCTTTGTGAGTGCACCGCAAGACTACATTTTAAAGAGTCCATTATAACGAGGTGGTGACATGTGACAAAGTTTCACCAGTTCAGTGTGGAAAGAAGTGCTCTGGCCCTTAAGATTCTCCCACACAAACTTTCACAATCTCTCTTCCCTGTCTACCTGGCTGGATACAGACATTCCAGCAGTGGATCTCAAGGCACTAGGTGATGAACAGACACAAGAAGACAGAACCTCAAGTCCTTGAAGTGCCATAAAGAAGGCTGCTGCCAAATACCTGCATGAAACTATTATATGAAAAAGAAACAAAAGCTTATTGTTCTGTGCTACTAGATTTTGTTTTTGTTTGTTAGAGTATTTAGTTTATCCATTTATTATTCTTTCCACGATCCGTAAACTATAAGGGTATTCCAGTTTTAGCTAAAACTTAGACACAGATCATAGGTTCATGCTTTAATGGGATGTGATTAAGTCTAGTTAGTCAATGACTCGGGAAGAAAACTATACTTACTGGGTCTCTGTTACATGAAAATCTTCCAAGGATTATCTCTGGGATTGGGCAGTGAAGAAAGATGAAGGTAGTTTAGCCACAATTCCTACATTCAAAGAAGGAAGAGGGAGTAATGAAATAAAAACAAATGAAAATACACACATGCATTAATAACTTATATTCTAAAATTGATGGGTAATGCACAACAGTCAGCTTGAAGTAGCTAAGTCAGGGAGAATAAAGGGGTTTTGTGAAGGCTATGGGTTAACTGAAAATCCAATTGAGCTAGTACCCAAGTGAGTCTAAGTAGAGAGAGGATCCAGGGGCACTGAGTTAGAACTTCCTCAGTCCTAGGATACCTGAGCATCCTGAAAAGAAAAAGGAGTTAGTAATTCCAGAATGAGAAAATAAAAACAAGAGCTGCTTTTTGTGTGTGAGAGTCATTTATAAGTAGTCCAAGTGCCTAGAATGAAAAGATTAAAATTCTGCCTTTACTTAATGATTTTTTAAAAAATAATTTGGTTGCTAAAATTGCCAGAAAGTAGGATAGAATGAATTCAGAGGAACGTTCATCAGTTATATCCAAGGGTACTTTTGATGAATTCTTGGCCAAAGTCTTAAAATGGAAGAGGGGAGGGAACTGAAACAATTAAACTGAATTGTGTAGAGATATCTTTGAAATCTTGTAAGACTTGTACAGAGTTTTTTTTTTAAAGTAATATTAAATTTGACTTAAAAAGTAGGAATTAAATGTCAAGGAGGGAGAAATTAAATAAAGACAGTAATTCTGGAATGTCTAAGGGTTGTTCATTCAGGGGTTGGAAATGTTTAATTTTGGAATCCTTGTTCTTGGCGACCTTGATTTCTTTTGTGTAGCATATCACTGGCTGCTGGAAAGTGACAGAGGACAGACGGCTGTATTCAGAAAGACTCTGAGGCAGCTGGTGAGATCACTGAACCTGGGAGGCTTAAGGGAGGAAGGGAGAATCCGGTCTCTATCAGGGCTGAGGGCAAAGCTGCACCATGGGGCTTTCATACACAAGTCAGCTTGGTTCAAGTCCCATGAGTCACTGCCATTTAGAGACTGTGAGGGCAAAGGAAGCAAGGAAGACATTAAGCCAAGTCAATGAAAACATTTTTTAAAAAATATATTACCTTTTAAATTTTCCTTTACATCACAACTAGTTTGCTATGGAAAGCATATTCATCAAAGCTATAGGAATATCATTTATAAAGCTTTCCTCTCTGTGTTCTTTATAAAGGCTACTATGTTACCATACTGTATAAGTAGAATGTTCTCTGCACCTTAAGTAATGCCCTTGGATACAATAAATTGTCCTTTTCATTGAAATAGCAGTTATAATATCCAAAGGAAACTTTTAGAAAAATCTATGAATCTTCAATTTTGTGTGCTGTGGTAAAGTAAATTATTCTTTTAAATAGGTTCAGATTTGCTTGATAAATTGGCTCTTAGTGAGTAACTAACCAGTTCTTGCATCTATCATCTTTATTATATTTTATAGATATGGGCATCTATTTGAATAATTATATCCTTAAAGCAATATGTGGGTACAAAGAAACTGACTATAATGTGGCCTGCTGACAAGAGAAAATGGTGCTCTTTGGCAAACCCTGCTATATCTGTGTGTACCATGGGTTATACAAAAATATGCCTGCAAGCCTCCTGCAAAGCATACTCAGAATTATTATTTTTTCTACTTCTATGATAGCACCATGTTCTGGAGTTCTGCTGTATGTGATTGTCAGTGAAGAACTAGGGACCATAATCCATTCATTGGCCAATGCCTACAGCCAATGTCCATAACCCACTTCAATAGTACCTAGGAAGAACTGTAGGAGAATTCTATCATCTATTTTAAAAAGATAGGTTCTTGTGCACATTCATCATAGGAGTCAGGTTGCAGTCTATTTTCAATATTCACATTGACATATTACCAATTATTTTTCACTGAAAATATGTAAAATTGTCTTTCCAAGATTTGTGAAAATTTGAATAGCTCAAGAATAAATACTGGTTTTAAATTGTGTAGCTCTTGCTTGATGTCTAGGGAAGGTTACTCTATTCCTTTGAATAATATTGCAGGATTATTACTGCTCTGGAGTCTCTATAGTCAGTTCTGTATTTGGAGACTCATTCAATTTAATTTGTACTTGTAAGTAGTATGGATATAAATGCTGAAAAAACAGACATGCAAAAGCTGAAGTCTATAAAGCAGGGTAAAAATGGAGTGAATTCAAGTTATACCACACAACTCACATCTTTTTATTTTTTATTATCTGGGTGGAACTTACCAATAAGAAATTAATTAGCCCATATGTTAGTTAATTCAAAAACCCCTCAACTATGTGGTAGTACCCTTCTTACAGGAAATGATAGGGACCATTTAATACTTGCAAATTGTCCATAGCACAGAGGAATTAGAGGGTAGACTGAACTGTAATGCCTTGCCACAAAAGATCGGCCGGCTGCAGGGAGATTTATCATTCTGTCTTATTTGAGTATTTGCCAAGTGTAGGAGCACCTCACTCCATTGCCTATAGAAATAAGAGAAAAAAATTATTTCTTAAATGATGTGACAGCAAGCCCATAATAAATGATGTGACAGCAAGCCCATATTAATATGCTAAGAAAAAGAACAATAAAATCCCATGGTTAAATTGTGTGGAAAATGTGACCAGTTGAATAACTGCATGCCTGTGTACCATTGATAGATCAACATAGACTGAGACCAGAAGTAAAAACAGGGATTTCAAACACCAGTGTTGCTACTGTTCCTCTAAAGTCAGGCATGAGTAAGTTGGAGTTTAACAAAAATAAAAAATCATAAAATATCACATTTTTAAGGACTACTCTATCTTGGCAATAAAAAGACAGAAACTTTATTATTTTAGTACAAGCATAAATTTAGCATAAAGCATAGACATTTTTGGAAGGTTCTTAAGAGCTAATATCTGGGATGATATACCAGGATCTTCCATTCTCTATGTATTTATGAATGGGCTTTAGCTTTATACTGAATACCTAGTAAAAATATTAGGCACGAATCAAGAGGTACTAGCTGTAAGGGAGATTCATGAAACAATGGCATCCTCAGAGACTGAGGTTTCCTCTAGGGTTATGGAGGCCTGGAGTAACTTTCTCAATGAAAAACAAAATGCATGTTAATATGGACAGAGGAAAATAAATGGGAAATTCTAATTAAGTCATCCAGGAAGATATTGTGCCTTGATTATTCTTATTGGTTTCCTTTAATGTACAACAATAATTAAACTCTGTGAATGCATTGTCTATGCTTTTTTATCTTTGCATCTTTCAAGGATCAAAGCAGAATGCCTTAGTTAGGTAAGTATCCAATAAATACTCAACTAATGGTAGTATATTACAATTGCATAATAGTTCTTCAATTTTGAAGAATTGGACAAGAGAGGCTATTTCAATCAGCACACTTACATGATAAAACCTCTGCTTAAAGTATTAAAAACACTTAAATTTATTTCATAATGTTGTTAATTATTTTTCCTACTGAAAGAAATTCTTGATATGAGCTTTCAGGAATTGGAACTTCCCCCAAGAGCAGATCTAGAACAGGACTTTCAAATGGTTACACAAACTTGGTGTTCCTGAAGGGTATCTCAGGGGCTGGTGGAGTAGGAATTAATGGCTGCTACCTCTGCTAAAAGGCAGGGTCACTTTTATCTGTTTTCTATATTATAAGATCCTGCTTAAAACATGTGAAAACTGAGTCTAAAACATGCATTTCTGAGGATTCCTGTTCACATACTTTGAGGTAAAGGGAATTTTAGTTTCTTAAGTGACTTATGCTATAATGAATAAGCGAATGATGCAGTTGTTTTTATAATTGAATATATTTCTTATAACTTCTACCATCAAAACTATTATTAAAGTTACTGGTAAGTATCCCTGATATTCAGCTCTAATACTCCAGTGCATGTAAACTTGTGGCCAGGGTCTGTTCTGATTGGTTGGTGGGCATGCCAAAGCAGGTGCTAAATATTTTAATAAAGGCATTGCTGCCTGCTATCTACAATATGATCTAATTAAATTTCATAAATTTTCCCTACTAATAGAGATGCTAATAAGCTTTTGAAAAATCGCAAAGATGAGCAACAGAAAAAAGCAAGAAAAAGGATAGGAAGTGAAGAGAGCAGCTGATAACTAGATCACAATTTAGGGCTCACCTCCAGTTCACTTGATGGAAACCTTATTTTTCAAAGCAAAACTAGCTGTTCCTATATCAGACCATTTTCTTCAGTGAACAGACATTTCAACTCATCACAAGGTTTTGAACACATCAGAAATATTTGCTCTTTAAAAAAAAATGGCATAATTTGTTTAGGTGATCAGAAAGCCCAACTCTAAGCCTAATTCCAGAATTCCACTACATTGTTCAGTCTCATTATTTAGTGTCCATAGGAAGAAAAGATGGGGGTGGGATAGTTGCAGTGGAAATTGCCTATTTTAAAACAGAAAGTATTAATACTTAATCAGCACATATGGTTTTATAAATATATAGAAGATGTGACACTTAAAATACAGCAATTACAGATTCTATTTATTTTACTATTGTGGATGAATAATGAGTTCCTAGATTCAGAGAAACTAGGAAAACCAAGACTAGGACTTCAATTGATTAGTTAAGCATATGGAAATTTTACTGCATATCACATTTGACTGGGAGTTATCTTGAGGGAGTTTTAATAGAATAAATATAATACTAACATGGAATTTGATAGCTCTTTCACACACATAATCTTATGTGATATTTTCAAAACTCCTTTTGGGTAGAAAGGGTAATTACCATTCTTTTTTGATGAAAATCAGTGATTCCCAAACTTTATTTACATCACATTAGGTCATATGGTTAATACATAGTGAAGTAGAGACTCAAACTCAAAGCCTCTAGTATAGGTTTGGTGCCATTTTCATTTCATTACTGTTTCAGTACCATTCTGGATGCAGAATATGGTAATACTGATTGATTTCTGCAATTATATTGTCACGTGCTTTCTTTCATGAAGATGAAGAAGCTTTAGCTTAAAATGAGTTTCTCATTGGTTTCAGGTAGTAGTAATTGAGACTATTCATGCAAGCTGCATGGACTGTTAAAAGAATTGAGTTCCCTGACCTAATCAACATGATGAATTCACCAACCCACCAGTAACTAACCAGTAAGAGCAAGGAAATATCTGTGATCTAAGATATGGTAAACATGGGCTGATAAATGTAACCATGCATAAATGAAATTCTTAATTGGATTTGATTCTTTTCCTCCTCGCTTATTTAAACATGGGCAGTAACCAGCTCAGGGGATTAGAGAAAAGCTTCTGTTAACACTGATGGCTCAATTCCCAACTGTCATAAATTCCTGACCAGATTTAAAATGTTCCGCCTCCTAAACTCAGCAATCTCAGACAGCTAAAATTATGTTTTTGTTGTTGTTTGCATTGCTGTTAAAGCACAATAACTATAAGAGCTTTTATGAACTTCCTACATAAAAATGAACAGTTACTTCTCCTAAACTGTTGTTTTCTTTTCTTATTAGAATTCCAAAGAAATCAGTTCATTCTTTTTTTTGTACATTATTATTAACAAAAGTAAGTTTCCTTTGTTTCTCAGAGTTTTGCACACTGATTTAAATTGACAAGTGTTGAAAAAAGTGATATTAAATGCAGAAAGGATGGTTTTCTAAAGAACTGTCATGTATATATGAATGACAGATGAGGTAGCAAGGGAACAACATTAATAAAAGGGTATACATTAGAAACACAAAATTCTGTTCCAAATTATTGCATTGGATAAACAAATTCAATAAATAATTTTATGACTGACAAAGTGTTTGACAAAAGTAAAAGTGTGAAAATGAATAAAAGAAATATATTCCAAGGAGCTATAAGGATTAGAGTGACAGTTAAATAGATGAAATGTACCAGAAAGTAAAGGAATTGTATATTTGAACAAGTCATGTATCAAATCTGCAAGGGTCTGAATGTCATTCAGACAATGAAAGATAAAGATAGAAACATATTGCCAAAAGAATAACACCTGAAATGAAACTGAGTGAGGCATATGGATTATCAAACTAGATAAAGCTATAGAATTTGCAGCTGGAACTCAGCTGTAAGACACAGGAAAGAGTGTTGGTATGCTGCCCAATCTTAGATGAAAATAAAGCAGTTCCTGGGACTGAACTCATTTTAATACGAGCATGATGAAATGGAAGGGTGGTTGTTTCCCAAGGTAGCCTAGTGTGTCAAAAATTTTGAAAAGATAAATGCAAGTTTTCATCCAAAGAGAGTTCTGAACCATTTATTTGAAAACTTATTAAGTAAATAGATTATTATGATTTACTGTAAAATATCACATGTTCAGTTTGGCTACTTGGAATAAATTATAAGGAGGAAACAATTCATAGAAAAACAAGACAGTTAAGTGTTGCTTTTAAGTATCAAGTATTTTCATTGGACAAATTACGATATTTTTGGTATTCCAGAGTGTCCTAGTTTGCTAATGATGCCAGAATGCAAAACACCAGAAATGGATTGGCTTTTATAAAAGGGGATTTATTTGGTTACACAGTTACAGTCTTAAGGCCATAAAGTGTCCAAGGTAACACATCAACAATCGGGTACCTTCACTGAAAGATGGTCAGTGGCATCCAGAAAATCTCTGTTAGCTGGGAAGGCACATGGCTGGCATCTGCTCCAAAGTTCTGGTTTCAAAATGGCTTTCTCCCAGAACTTTCCGCTCTAGGCTGCAGTTCTTCAAAAATGTCACTCTTAGTTGCACTTGGGGTATTTGTCCTCTCTTAGCTTCTCCGGAGCAAGACTCTGCTTTCAACGGCCATCTTCAAACTGTCTCTCATCTGCAGCTCCTGTGCTTTCTTCAAAGTGTCCCTCTTGGCTGTAGCTCCTCTTCAAAATGTCACTGTCAGCTGCACTGAGTTCCCCCTGTCCATCAGCTCATTTATATGGCTCCAGTGACTCAACTTAGACCCACCTGGAAAGGGCAGAGCAACACATCCATGGAAATTATCCAATCAGAGTCATCACCCACAGCTGGGTGGGGCACATCTTCAAAGAAACACTCAAAGAATTACAATCTAATCAGCACAGATAACATCTGCTCACACAAGATTACATCAAAGATAATGGTGTTTGGGGGACACAATATATTCAAACTGGCACATTCCACCCCCTGGACCCCAAAATGACATTATCTTTCCATATACAAAATACATTCATCCCACAACAATATCACATAAACTTAAATCATTTCAGTAACAAGAGTTAAGTACAAAATTCCATCAAAATCAATTATAGGCGTGGTCAGTCTTAAGACATAATTTTCCTTTAGCTGTGGATCTGTGAACTTAGAACAAGTTATGTGCTTCCAATATACAAAGGAGCGACATTCATAAGATAAACATTACCATTGCCATAAGGAGATACAGTAAGGAAAACAGGGTTAACAGGACCAAAATAGTTCCTAAAACCTGCAGGACAAACTCCATTAGATTTCAAAGTCTGAGAGTCATTAACAGAATGATGTTGCATCCTTGGGGCTTGAGAGAGCAGGAGTCTAACCCATCCTAAGGGCCTTTGCGGTAGCCCTTTCCTCTCCCAACTCTTGGATGAGTGTTCCAACATGTCCACACACTGGGGAGACCACCCTCCTCAAACATCAGGGCAGCTCCCAGATTCCCTACCATCTCCGTGGCACATGCTCAACCCCTTCAGAACAGTGTGGTGGCAGCCAGGCTCTCCCCATTTCCCTGGGAATGTGATCCACCCTCTTTGGGGCTTGGGATGGAAGAACATTTCCTGAGCATCGAGGCGGAAGGCCCATCCTCGACCTCCAGGGAAAACTCACCCTTTCCATGCATGTGAGCTGCTCTGCTCTCCTAGCCCAAGACCTCTTGACTCCAGACCTCAACCTCCATGGCTCTGTATTTGAAGAAATTTTTCCTTCAATTTGTTCCTTGTCTTTCTCTTCCAGTCAGACTGGCAATGGCTCTGTCTATAAAGATCTCATAAAAATTCTGTTGGCTTTGAGTGAAGCACACAGGGGTCAAAGCCATTAGACAATAGGACTTTCCACAAATCCTTTCTGCTTAACTCCTTTTCCAATCTTGACTTGTACTGAAATGGCGGCTGGTTTCCATGTTCAGTTACATCCTCATGTTGGGCTGTAGCTTCTGGGATTCCACCCCCTGGAAGCCCATAATTTTCCAAGCCATCAGCTTCTGGTTTCTTGGAACCCAAGAGTTCAGTTCTAAGTTTATCTCTCTCTGCTCACATTTCACTGTAAGCTGCAAGGAGAAGCCAGGGTACATCCTCCACATGTAGTCTGGAGATCTCCTCAGCTAAGTATTCCAGGTTGTCACTTTCAAATTCTTCCCTCCATCTGACACCAGGACTCAATTTTAACAAATTCTCTGCCACTTTAAAACAAGGATCGCCTTTCTTGCAGTTCGCAACAACACATTCATCATTTTTGCTCAAGGCCTCACCGGAAGTATCTTTACAGGCCCTGCTTCCACAAACAGTCTCTTCAAAGTATTTTAGGCTTTTCTGTCAAGCTCCTCACATTTCTTCCAGAATCTTCCCCTTAGCCATTTAAAAAGCCACTCCAACATGCTTGGTATTTGCAAACTCAGCAACACCCCACTTCTCTGGTACCAAAATCTGTCCTAGTTTGCTAATGCTGCTGGAATGCAAAACACCAGAAATGGATTGGCTTTTATAAAAGGGGGTTTATTTGGGTACACAGATACAGTCTTAAGGCCATAAAGTGTCCAAGGTAACACATCAGCAATCAGGTACCCTCACTGGAAGATGGTCAGTAGCGTCCGGAAAACCTCTGTTAGCTGGGAAGGCACATGGCTGGTGTCTTCTCCAAAGTTCTGATTTCAAAATGGCTTTCTCCCAGGATGTTAAAATCTGCTTATTGCTCCATTAGCTGAGCTGTGCCACCCCACTGCTTGTGCAGTTAAAAACTATGGACAATGCTAAACACCTTAGACAGAAGAAGAGTGTGATAAATGCTGTGTTTATCTTATATTACAGAGTACATAATGCATTAAAATTAAGGTAGTGATATCAACCTGATAATAACTCTGGATTCCATCAGAAATAAATGCCATCACCATATAATACTCAGCTACATAAATTAATGGAACTGGTAATCAAGGGATTAGTAAACTGAAAATGGCTTTAGGAAAAACTTTATCAAATTGAGGAAATATCCGCTTTAAATGGCTAACTCAACCAGAGAATTGGTTGTCTTGGGCTATTATCTACAGTTATACACTTATACAAAGATAAGTTTTCCCTAGAAAAATGTAGCTGGAATATAAACTCTCTCTTCCCAATCCACTTTCTACTAGTTGTTGTCCAAGTCAAAATCTTAGGTGTCATTTTGGACTTCTTTCCTTCCTTAATATCTTTTGAAACCATTTTCACTTATTTCCGTTTCCTCTTCCACCACTATATCCCTTCTAAATTATTGTAACAACCCCTAAACTGTTCTCTCTGCCTCCAGCATTGCCCTTAACCAGTGCATGCATAGCCAGTTCAATGAAAAGGGCTGAACACTTATAACACCATATTATATTTTCAGTACTTTGTCAGTCGCCTATATCAGACTAAGTTCTGGAGGAGCAGGGATAGTGTCTTCAACACTATTAAACTTCTAGCACCTGGTACTTATTATATACTGACCTAATGTGGTTTTAATGAATTGAAGAACAGATGGTTGGATATGCCTGGGAAAGCCCTATACCTATGGAAGCAAAATTATGATCATTAGCATGAAGAAATGTTACCTCTAGAACTATAGTTTTGGTGCAATATGAAGTATATGCAATTTCACAGTTGGCCATAAAATTGAATGTGTAAGCATAAGATTGCCCTTATGGGTAAATACACTCCAAATTCCAAATAAATGAACAGTCTCACTGACCTTTTACAACATACCTCCATCATAAGGTGGGGTTTACTAAATTTGAAATAAATAGCCTCCATTAAAACTAATAAGGAGGGGGCCTCCAGGGAAGACGGTGGAGTAGAGCGCTTCAAAACAGCTACTAAAAAGATAGGAACTGTCTGAGACAACTGTTCTGAACTCCAGAGGCCAGAGAAACATTGCACAGCATCTAAGAAAGAGTAGGGGGAAGTGACTGAAAAACTGCTGTAAAGAACTGCGAGTAGCCCTCTCCATGTGGTGGCTGCCAGTGCCCATCCCACCCTACCACAGTGCTCTGCCTTGGGATCCTGTCCCTTGCTAGCTGCTGCTCAATGCAGGGGACATAAAAATCCTCTTCCTCAAGACCAGGGGTTTGGGGACATGGTTAAGCACAGGTTATGCTTTTGGTTTGTGAATTCAGCCACTTTTTTCAACCTGCTCCAGTCAAAGGCAGTGACAGCAATTGTTACAACCCTGTGCCAGAGAGGGGCAGAGATGGTGGAAATTTAAGGATGCAGGGCCTCCTCAGGGCTGCAAGAAACATTTTGCTGCAGGGTGCCATCTGCTGTGCAGGCCAAGAAAGCACAGCTGCAGGGAGCCAACAAAGATGCTTTTGGTGTCCATCCTGAACATTTCCCTAGAGCAGTTTGGAGCCAGTCTATGCCCCCTTTATGGGTCACTGGCCCTGTTTTAGCTGGGTAATACTGACCTGGGAAAGTCTCTCTGGGGTGACCCTTTTCCCAGAATTTTCCCTTCAGGGAAAAGCATCAAGAGACAATGACAGGAGTGCAAAAAACTAAAGAGGCAAAACAAAAACAAACAGAACAGATCAAGGAGCAGAGGAAAGGAAACTCTCTTGGAGGTGAAACAACTGATGAAAAGTGCAATCTTAAAAATTGTGCCACATATCTGGGGCAAGAATCAGAAGAAGAGATGAAAAAATCTGATCAGTTAAATGTGAGCTATTTAAAGGTCTAAAATACATTGAGACAAGCATCAAAGAAGAGACTTAACACAAAGCCAGTCACTCATAAAACTCTAGGCAAGAAAGAGAAACTGACTTTCAAAGTAAACTCATCAAGATAATCAGATGTCTAGACATCAGCAAAAAATCATAAGCCTTACAAAGAAACAGGAAGATATGGCCCAGTCAAGGGAACAAATTAGAACATCAGAAGATACACAGACTTTGTAGCCACTAATCAAAGGTGTTCAAACAAATCTCCTAAATCAACTCAAAGAGATGAAGGAAAATATGGTCGAAGAGATAAAGGGTATAAAGAACACAATGTGGGAGCATAAAGAAGAATTTGAAAGTATTAAAAGAAACATAATTGTGGGAATAAAAGGCACAACAGGAGAGATTAAAAATATACTAGAGCCATACAACAGCAGATTTGAACAGGCAGAAGAAAGAATCAGTGAGCTAGAAGACAGGATTATCAAAATCTCACAGACAGAAGAAAAGATAGATAAAAGAAAGAAAAAATATTGAGCAAGTTCTCAGGGATTTGAATGGCAGCATGAAGTGCACAAACATATGAATCATAGGTGTCATGAAGGATAAGAGAAGGGAAAATGGACAGAAAGGATATTTGAGGAAATAATGGATGAAAATTTCCCACTTCTTATGAAAGACATAAATATACAGGTCCAAGAAGTGCAACATATTCCATAAAGATTAATCACAATATACCTACTCTAAGACACTTAGTAATCAGAATGTCAAATGCCAAAGATAAAGAGAATGCTGAAAGCAGCAAGAAAAAAGTGATTTGTCACATACAAGGGATCTGAAAAAAGACTAAGTGCCAATTTTTTATCAGAAACCACAGATGCTAAAAGCAATGGTATACTATATTCAAGTTACTGAAATAGAAAATCAGCCAGTCAGAAATTCTTTATGTGCCAAAACTGTCCTCCAAAACTTAGGGAGAGTTTAAATTATTCAGAAACGGAAACAGACAGTTCATCAACAGGAGACCTGCCCTTCAAGAATACTAAAGGAAGTTCTACAGGCTGAAAGGAAAAGACAGGAAAGAGAGGCTTGGAGGAGAGTATAGAAATGAAGATTATTAGTAAGGGTAGCTAAAAGGGTAAAAAGAGAGACAAAAATGATATGACATATAAAAACCAAAAAGTAAAATGGCTGAAGTAAGTACTGCATTTACAGTAATAACAGTGAAGGTTAATAGCCTTAAACTCACTAATCAAAAGACACAGATTGGCAGAATAGATAAAAAAGTAAGATCCAACTATATGCTCTTTACAAGAGACCCACATTAGACACAAATAGTTTGAAAGTGAAATGTTGGATAAAGATATTTCACTCAAACAGTAACCAAAAATGTAGCTGGAGTAGCTATACTAATATTGGAGAACACAGACTTTAAATTCAAAACTATTATGAGACAAGGAAGGACACTATATTTAATAAAAGGGGCAATCCAGTAAGAAGAAATAATCATAAATACTTATGCACCTAACCATGGTGCCCCCAAATGCATGAGGCAATCACTGAAAAAATTGAAAGGAGAAATAGACACCTTTAAAGTAATAGCTGGATAATTCAATACATTGTAATAGATAGAACATCTAGACAAAGGATCAATAAGGAATCAGAGAACCTGAATAAAATGATAAATGAACTAGACCTAACAGATACATACAGAACAGTCCACCCCAAAACAACAGGATATACCATCTTCCCAAGTGTGCATGGATCATTCTTTTGGATAGACCACATGTTGGATCAGAAAATAAAGTCCCAGTAAATTTAGAAGGATTGAAATTATACAAAGTATCCTCACTGAGCATAATGGAGTGAAGCTGGAAATCAATGACAGTTGGAGAACTGGAAAAATCCACAAATATATGGAAGTCAAATAACACTCTCTTAAACAATCAGTGGGTCAAAGGAGAAATTGCAAGGGAAATCAATAAATATCTCCACATGAATGAAAATGAGAATACAATATCAAAACTTATGGCATGTAGAAAAGGCAATGCTAAGAGGAAAATTTATAGCTCTTAATGCTTACATTAAAAAAAGAAGAAATAGCTAAAATGAAGCAACTACACACTGGAGCAACTAAAAAAGGGATAGCAAACTAATACCAAAGCAGCAAGTAGAAAGAAAAAAATAACAAAGATTAGGGTAGAAATAAATGAAATTGAGAATTAAAAAAAGAATAGAGAGAATTAACAAAACCCAAAGTAAGTTCTTTGAGAAGATCAATAAAGATCAATAAAATTAAAATAACATTAGCTAGACCAACAGAAAGAAAGAAGATGACAATAAAAGAGAAATGGGGGAGGGGACATTACTACCCACCCTACATAAAATAAAAAGGATCACAAAAGGATACCATAAATGACTGTATGCCAATGAATTAGAAAACTTAGATGAAATGAACACATTCCTAGAAACACACAAACAACCTGCATCGACTCAAGAAGAAATAGAAGACATAAACAGACCAATTACAAGTAAAGAGATTGAGTCAGTCATCAATAACCTCCTAAGAAAGTAGAGCCCAGGAACAGATGGCTTCACAGGTAAATTCTACCAATCATTCCAAAAAGAATTAACACCAAACTCTTTTGAAAAATTGAAGAGGTGGGAACACTACCAAACTCATTCTACGAGGACACTATCACTCTACTGCTAAAGCCAGATAAAGATACTACGAGAAAATAAAATTGCAGAGCAATTTCTTTTATGAATATAGATGCAAAAATCCTCAACAAAATACATTCAAATCAAATCCAACAGTACATTCTAAAAATTATACACCATGATCAAGTGGGTTTTATCCTAGATATGGAAGGGTGGTTCAACACAAGAAAATCAATTAATGTAATACACCACATTAACAAATTGAAGGGGATAACAACATGATGTTCTTCATTGATGCAGAAAAGGCATTTGAAAAAAAATAAGCATCTTTTCTTGATAAAAACACTTCAAAAAATAGGAATAGAAAGAAAACTTCCTCAATATGATAAGGGGCATATATGAAAACTCACAGCTGACATTCACAGTGGTGAAAGACTAAATCTTTCCTGCTAAGATCTGGAACAAGACAAAGATGCCCATTATCACCACTCATTCACCATTATGCTAGATGTTCTAGCCAGAGCAGTCAGGCAAGAAAAAGAAATAAAAAGCATTTGAATTGGAAATAAAGAATCAAAACTTTCACTATTTGTAGATGACAGGATCATATATGTATAAAGTTCTGAAAAATCTGCAACAAAGCTACTAGAACTAATAAAAAAGCTCAGGAAAAATGTTGAGATACAAGATCAACATGCAAAAATCAGTAGTGTTTCTATGTTCTAGTACTGAGCAATCTGAGGAAGAAAACAAGAAAAATATTCTGTTCACAATAGCAACTAAAAAATCAGATATCTAGGAATAAATTTAACCAGGCATGTAAAGCACTGTACCCAGAAAACTACAAAACATTGGTAAAAGAAATTAAAGAAGACCTATAAAAAATGGAAGGGGGTTCCATGTTCATGGATTGGAAGACTAAATATCATTAAGATGTCAATTCTACCCAAATTGATTTACATATTCAACACAATCCCAATCAAAATTCCAGCAGCCTACATTGCAGAAGTGGAATAACCAATTATCAAATTTATTTGGAAGGATAAGGGGCCCCAAATTACCAAAACATCTTGAAAATGAAGAATGAAGTTTGAGGATTCACACACTTTCTGATGTTAAAGCATAACACAAAGCTACAGTGGTCAAAACAGCATGGCACTGTCACAAGAATAGACATATTGACCAATGGAATCAAATTGAAAGTTCATAAATAGACCCTCACATATATGGCCAACTGATATGTAATAAGGCTGCCAAGTCTACTCAACTGAGAAAGAAAAGTCTCTTCTACAAATGGTGTTGGGAGAACTGGAAATCCATATGCAAAACAACAAAAGAGTACCACTATCTCACATGATATGCAAAAATTAACTCAAAATGGATCAAAGAGAAGCATAAAACTCCTAGAAGAAAATGTAGGGAAGCATCTTCAAAATCCCATTGTAGGCAATTGTTTCTTAGACTTTATACTCAAAACACAAGCAACAATAGAAAAAATAGATAAATGGAACCTCCTCAAAATCAAAAACTTTGTGCATCAAAGGACTTTGTCATAAAGTGAAAAGACAACCTACTCAATGGGAGAAAATATTTGGAAACCACATATCCAACTGGGGCTTAATATCCAGAATATATACTGAAATTCTATAACACAACAATAAAAAAGACAAACAATCCAATTTAAAAATGGGCAAGAGACTTGAATAGACATTTCTCCAAAGAGGAAATGCAAATGGCTGAAAATCACATGACTGCTTGACATCACTAGCTATTAGGGAAATGGAAATCAAGACCACAATGAGATATCATTTTGCACCTACCAGAATGACCAATATTAAAAAAACAGAAAACTGCAAGTGTTGAAGAGGATGTGGAGAAATAGGAACACTCATTCACTGCTGGTGGGAATGCGAAATGGTACAGTCACCATGGAAAACAGTTTGGAAGTTCCTCAGGAAGCTAAGTATAGAATTACCATATGATCTGGCAATCCTGCTACTGGTATATATCAAAAAGAAAAGAAAGCAGGGACTCGAACAGACATTTGCACACCCATGTTCATTGTGTCGTTATTCAAAGTTGCCAAAAGATGAAAGCAATCCAAGTATTCATCAACTGATGAATGTGTAAATCAATGTTCATCTGGTTAATGTATAAATAAATGTATAAATAAAATGTGGTATATACATATGATGAAATATTATTCAGCTGTAAAAGTAATGAAGTAATGATGCATGCGACAACATGGATGAACCTTCAGGGCATTATATTGAGTGAAATAAACCAGACACAAAAGGATAAGTATTGTATTGTATTATGTCACTGTTATGAGCTAATTATAGTAAGCAAACTCATAGAGTTAGAATTCTTTCCACTAGTTTCTCTTTCTCCATAAAAATTCATCTCTGAGAGACTGTACATTCCAATCAATTTAAAGCATCTGAGAATTCTTAGAACAAATAACCAACTTCCACATCTCAGCAATTTCCCCCTCTTCTTTGCTGAACTCATGTAGTCTACCAGAACTTTCTTAAAGTTTTCTGGCTTACTATGTTTCTTGCCTAGCAAAAATGTCCAAGTGTGTCTTATGCTTAGGAAACTTGAAGGAAACAAACTTCTAAAGCTGAGATCCTGATCTCAGAACTCCAAAGAGAACTTTGAAAGCAGCATTTAAGAGCACTTACCTATGAATCTCACCTCCAATGAGGCAGTCAGGATACCTCCAGATAACACAGACTTCACACACCCACACTGACCCCTGACCCACGTTTGGATGGGAGCAGTACTTCTCACTCTAAAATGGACACCTTGATGCCATGTCTTTGGGGTTGCACAGCTTACAAAAGTTCCAATATTGTTTGCACTCACGAACAGTACAATCTACTTTTGTGTGATGTTCTCAGGGACTTGCTGTGTTCTACTATCCCAAGACACTTTTCCCCCTCAGAGTCTGTTAATGCAACTTGTCTCTGGAACATTTTTTTTTTCCTACCTCAGAGATAAATGAAATCTCTATTTCCCACTTAATATGAAGTGATTATGCTTCCTCTCACCCCAAATATGTGTCATTTGGTCCAATACTAATCTATTTTCCTATTTAACTTTGAGCAATAACTGAGCTTTGGTGCTAGCTGAGCTAGTGTCTATCATCGGTGAAAGGAAAAGTCCACATTTCTACTCTATATTGCAAGTGAACAGGAAGGGATGGTACGATATCACTAGAATTCCTCTCCTAATTCAGTAATTTTGGACATACTGAGAAATTTCTTTATGGGGGCCTTTGGGTTGATAGATTAAAAGACTGGCTTTCTTTCTGATTATGATTTCTCTAAGTGGTCTCCCACTTAGTAGCATTTTTATTTAAGCTAAAACAGAGCACATGTATATGTACATAAGACACAAAAAATCTGTAAATACTACTTATTCATTTTATAGAGACTGATGTAATGGAAAATAAATTCTTATGACTTTGTGCTTTTATAGATGTTCTAGAAACTTTGTATGTAGGTGTCTTCAAAATTGGTTCATTCCCTTCAATATTTTTGCATTCATAGTTTTGAGGTCTTGATGTTGTCAGCCTCTTCCTGAACTTTTTCATTGAATCTGGACCATCTGTAAAATCTGTGATGCTGAAACAGAGTGTGTGTCATCAAGTGATTAGAACATTCCTCAAGTCCACAGATGCACTGCAGTCAGAGGGCTCAAGGGCTGAGTCAGTAGCAGCAGCCACCATGTGCCCCCCTGCAGGCCGGCGGTCTCTAACACAGGACAGCCTCGCAACTCATCCAGCCCCTGCACCTCCCACACATCTAAATTCAAAGTTCACATGCACCCTACACTCAAGCTCATTCTGTAAATGAAGAGCAACCTAAACAAAACAAGAGTACTTCTTTTTTAAGTTTCTTTAATTTATTTTAAAAACCTAAAATTTGAAGTAGTGAATTCCTAAATGATTCCAAAATCATCTGTAATTCTTCTATTTTTGTTTTGTTTTGTTGGGTTTCTTCATTTCAGCTTTGGGTGGAAAAAATTTTTTTTTAAAATGAATGTTCTTTAATGGATTATAACAAATGTACAAAACTAATGCGAGATGGTAATAATAGGGTGGTATATGGGGAAAATGCACCTAATGTAAATAATGGATGATAGAACAATTTTAGTAATCTTTCATCAACTTAACAAAGGTAAGTACTGTTAAAAATAGTACAATTATTTTAAAAAGTGCTATCATCAATAGTAACAAATGTTCCACACCAGTGCAAGGTATTAGTGCTGGGGTGGTGCACAGGAATCCTGTATTTTGGTAATGATTGTTTTATGAACTCACAACTTCTCTAATGCAAGCAAACAAACAAACACAAAAGCTAATAAGGTCTGGAGAAATCATGAAATACAAAAGATAAACAAAAACTGAGTGTTCTGTATCTGAAGTTGGAATGCCATGGCAGGCAAGTAGAAATATGATGATTAATGTAGGATCTGGGAAAATGAGTAGTGTATCCAAGCAGATAATCAGAGATATAGATTCTACTGTCTCCATTTCCAGTTTGACAAGTGAGATGTACCACCTTACCATGGAATCCTTTGCAAGTGCTATTTTATAAATCCTCCAGTTTGTTTTTTTTTTTAATTTATTTTGTCCATCTTAACTGACAAGCCATAAATAAATCTTGACACAGCATTACTGTATGTGTCTGTTCTACTCCACCAATTTTTTTTTTAATTATTTTTTTCTATTTCCTGTGAAAGAGAGTACAGGATACTAAAGGAAACAGTAGCAGGAAGATTTTTTTTTTTTAATTCTTGAGAGCGCAATTACTGACTATACTGCTTCTCTGAAAAAGATTAATGATAATTGTAGCTAGTTAGGACTTCCTTAACTTCTTATCAATAAAGTCACATGAGAGATGCGCTAGCCCTAAAACATTGTGCTTCTTCAATGTGTTTCTATAGCCTGTATTAAGATAGTCAAATCTATACGTTAAAATGGTTCTTTACAATCTTCTAATATGCGATGAAATTTCTAACACTTTCAATCACAGCATCTCTAGGGAGATATGCAGTAGTGAATTTGTTCCAGAGGCTTGTTGAATTGAGATACACATAAAAAGGATGTATATGTGTGAGATTACTAACTAACCACCAGACAGAATCACCAACTTTGATCTAAAAGCCGAGTACTCACTGCTGATTCTTAGCCCCATTTAACAACTCCCCAGAATAGCATAGTTCTTTCATCAACTGTAAAATTCTCCAAATAAGAGTAAAATTGATTTGTTTTACTTAAAAGATTATATGGTATTCTGAAGTTTATGGAAACTGAAGATGTAAAAAAGAGAACCGGTAGAGCTAGAATAAGGGAGAAAAGAAATCAGTTAAAAATGAGGAGGTATAATTCCAAAAAGAACATCTATCACTTGTTCACTACAGGAAAACACCCACAGAAAAACATCAGCACATAATTTTAGCAAAAATAAATTGGTGAAATATTGTCTCTATGGTTTTAAGTTAAGTAAGGTTTGAGAACATCAAACATTCAATTGTGAGGCCATGGGCATAATTTTAAGCAAATATTTTGCAACAATTTTTATGTTTAAAACAGTCATTCACTCAATGTATACATGCCAATATAAAAAAGGAACCAAGGTTTGTTAGTTAATAAATAAATTTCAAGAGCAATTTTACTGATATGAATGCTTAATATCAGCTAATGTGTAGTCCTTAGGGATTTTTTTAGCTACTTTACTAAAAAGTGTTTAGGAAAAAAAGAAGCAATTTTCATCCTCTTAAGCTTTCCAAACACTACATAGACAGAGATGTACAAAATCATAGTGTTTATTTATACTATACATATTTTCCATGTTCTGTGGAAAATCCATAATGTATCCAGTTCATTGGATTCCACCAGCTTTTATTGAAATTCCTTTCTCTATAAAATGTAAAAAACCAAGTAGATGAATAGCATGGGGTATTTTCCTGGGCAAAAAAAAAAAATAGGGGCAATCAAGTCTATTTTGTATAAGTGTACAAATGTTTATTTGATACAACATAAACTATATGCTGAATAGAATGCAAGAGCTTTGGAATTTAGGTTATTGTTTTCATGAAATTTGTAGCACAGAAATGTCAATAATTTAGCTCCAAAATCATATAGACAGAATTTGTAACCTCCAAATGAAGAATTGCATAGGCTCAGATAAGTCCTTCATCAATGATGGAGATAGTGCCATCTCCTTGATCATCTTAGTGTTGTGATTAAATTACATTTGTTAATCTATTAATTCTATAAAGATTTATTAGCCACTTGCTATGTGCACAACACTATTCTGCCCTTTTGTTTATTGTTTAACTTATTGTTATTTTGTTTAACATTTGTCCCGTTTTACTTTCAGGACATTTTTTGGTGAAAGAAAGGAAATAAATTAATATTTCCATTTCTTCATCTATCAATTAGACATAGACAGGCTCCCATTTACCATATCCCTGTATAACAGAAGTTTACTCTGTTTTAAATGGAAAACTTTTAGTTACCAGTTGCCTACTACCTCATTAATAGGCACCCTTTTAAGAAGATGGTCTCATTGTAAGGAATCTTTTCCTCACACTGAAAAGAAATATACCCCTCTTAATGTTATTCTATAGTTTTTGTTCTTACCATTAGAGCCACAGAGATTATGTCTAACTTAAACTTACATTAGTTATACTTACTTATTTCATATCTTTAAAGAAAAGAATGTTTTTCCCCTGTCCAGTTCACTCTTCTGGATGTTAAACAGATATGGCTTCCTAATCAGTACTACTTTAAGTCTTCACCTCCCAAAACACCATATGCCACATGTCATTGGGAAATTATAGCAATAATTCAGCTATGAAACGATGGTTGCTTGGGCCAGGATGGTACCAGCAGAAGTGGTGAGAAGTGTTTGGTTCTATGCATGATTTAATGACAGAGGTAATAGATTAGAGGTGCAGTATGAGAAAGAGTGGGATAAGGAATGATGCCACATTTTCGGCCTCAACAACTAAGAGAATGGGGTCATCACTGCTGAGTCAGAAAATATCACAGAAGCTACAGGTTTGAGGGTGGGGTAAGAGGAGATCAGAAACTCAGCTATAGAAATATTAACTTTAAAAATCCTATTTGGCTCTTACAGCAGTCACATATATTCCTGAGTTGTTACACTTAGTTCTAAATTCTGAGATGCTGAGTTCTTTTTGTACAACCTTGTCATTCCCTGGAACTTTGGGTATCTATATGACTCCTGAGACTCAGAGCCAGAGTTCTGCAGCTATGAAAGTCAGCATTACCCCATACAGCAACTGTTAAAAAAGCCAAAAAAGAGATCAGACTTCAATTAAAGATATGCATGAAGCTGATCTGCTCAGGACTATGGCAAAATTAGACTAAAGGGTAAAGAATGATATTGATGGCATTTTAAAACTTCAATTTCTGTGTGAGACCAAAGGAAGAAATGATTATATGGTGAAAATTTTATATCTTCTGTAGCAGACTATCTACTTTAACTTGTATGGTAAGTTTATTTGAATACCACAATTACGTGAAATTTTGACTGGGGAGTGAGATCTTGTTGGTTTGTATGGATTGGTGTGATACCCTGATTCATCCCAGAGTAATTTGGGCAGGGAATAAAAAAATTGTTTGCAGGGCACCCTTGATGGACTGGGGAAAAATGTGGAAATATTGGACTTTCCCAACTGGGGAATTCCTGGTATTCTTGCAAGCATTGGAGATTACCAATTTGATGGGCCAGGCCCTCTATCTTGGGGCTTGCCCTTATGAAACATATTCCTGCAAAGGAGAGTCTGAGCCTACCTGTGATTGTGCCTAGAGGGCCTCTTTTGTTGTTCAGATGTGGCCTCTCTCTCTCTAAGCCAACTCCGCATGTAAAAACTCACTTCCCTCCCCTCTACATGGGACATAACTCCCAGGATTGTTGTTCTCTCTGGCAATGTGGGACATGAGTGCCAGGGATGGGTCTGACCCTGGCATTGTGGGATTGAGAAAGCCTTCTTGGACCAAGGGTGGGAAGAGAAATGAAATAAAGTGAAGTTTCAGTGGCTGGGAGATTTCAAATAGAGTCGAGGGTCATTCTGGAGGTTTTGCTTATGCATTATATAGATATCCCTTTATAGTTTCTGGTGTAGTAGAATAGCTAGAAGGAAATACCTGGAACTGTTGAACTATAACCCAGTAGCCTTGATTCTTAAAGATGATTGTATAGCTATATAGCTTTTATATGTGTAATTGCAAAAACCTTGCTACTGACACTCCCTTTATCCAGTGTATGGACAGATGAGTAAGAAAACAAAGAAAATAAAAAAATAAATAATGGGGTGGTGATAAGGGGTATGGGGTATTTTGGGTGTTCTTTTTTTACTTTTATTTTTACTCTTATTTTTATTTCATTTGGAGTAATGAAAATGTTCAAAAATTGTTTGTGGTGATCAGTGCACAACTATGGTGATACTGTGAACCACTGATTGCACACTTTGGATGATTATCTGGTATGTGAATAAATATAAAAAAAATTGCATTAAAAAACCTATTTGACATACAGTGGAAATTTGAGTAGGCAGTTGGATATATGTCTGGCATTCAGTGAAGACATTAAGGCTGGAGAAACAATTTTGATAAGGCTGGAGAAATAATTTTGAGTCAATAACCCTAAATAAATGATATTTTTAAGCCATAAAACTGTGAAGTTGCCAAAGAAATAAAGACAGATAGAAAAGGTATAAAATAGAGTGTAAGTGCATACATAAAGAGTTATCTATGCTCATTGAAAACAAATCCTATGAGTTAGAGACCTTTAGGATACTGATTCTGCCTGTTCACAGATCCCTCCATACATGGACCCAGATAAGCTCAACTAACTCCAATATACCCAAATTTAACTTAACCTACATCTGAATTATTTTATTCTAATTATTTCATATCAGTGGGATCATACCATATTTGTCCCTTTGGCACTGAAAATAACTTAATTGATACTCCACAAGTAGAGCAGGATTTGCTTGTACTGAGTCCTTAAAATAAAGGTGGAGTAAGGAAAGCAAGGTGATGAAGTTAATCTGGGAACAGACTCATTTCTAAAAGAAGCCAAAATTAGTGCTGGGCTCACAAATTATATCCAAGTCCTAAGATTTTAACAGTTAATGCTTCCACATCAGAGTTATCCATTCTCTATTGCTTTGTAAATAAGCACATTTAGCTTTTGTTATAATGTAATAAGGCAGAGCATTTGGCGTGGAAGGTCAAGACAATAAATCTGCTCCTAAGAACCCAGTCTATCTAGGCACTATTGATTTTGTTGCCTGTATCTGCTCCAAACATTTCCTGTAACAACTTTAAAGCTCATCAATCAAGCTTATTCTATACATAAAACATGTTCCAGGCAAAGTAAATAGGAAATTATCTTTTCAGCACTTAATGTCCCTGCATACTTAGCAGTATTTTGTAATAAGTAACATATTTCACAAATGACTGATAGTTCTCCATCTACAAAGTGATCAGTTTCAGTCTGGTCATACAATGTTGATCCACTCTTTCTTCATTGCTGAGCTAGCTCTATCCATAAAATAATTGTGTGAGCTACGTCCATGGACTCTGTTAAAGATTAAAATATTTACTAATGATCTGAAACCAATTCAGGCACAAAAAGCGAAGATTCTAAGTATTGAAAATCTTACAACTGACAGCATAAACAAAGTATTTTTAAATAATATTTGAAACATATATAGCAGATAAAAATAATATTGAGAATATATTTGTAATAAGGATTATATAAAATATATAAAGCAATAGAAAAAGATCAAAGGGAAAAGAATATGAACTGGAAATTCAGAAAAGATGATGCAAAAATGGTCAATAAACAAATCAGAAGATGCTCAACTTCACAAATAATCAGGGAGACGCAACTTATGAGTGGGATACAATATTTCACCTATCAAATTAGCCACTGTGTTAGTCTGATGATTCCAAATATAAGCCAGGCTATGGGTAAAAGGTATTCGCAAATACTGCTTTTTGGAGTGGAAGGTGGTACGACTTCTTTGGAGCTTAATTTAGCAATATCTGTTAAGGTTGAAAATCTCTATACCTCACACAATCCAGCAATTCCCCTTCTAGGTAAACAAGCTTGAGAAACTTTTGCACATATATTCAAGAGATATATTGACAAATATTCACTGTGGCATTACTGGAATTTTTTAAAAAATGAAAGCAACTGAACATTATCAAATATGAATGGATAATAAAATCATGGTATATTCATGTGATGGACTAGATCTCTCAAGTATAATGGTGAACTGAAAGGAAGCTAGTCCTATAATGGCCGGTAAAGATAAAATTATAGTTTTGAAAAATAAAGTTTATGTAGAAATCTAAAGTACACAAAATAATATTACATGCTTTTATGGATATATACCTATGTTAAAAAGTATAAAAAGCATAGACATGAAGAATAAATAAACTTCATGATAACTATTGCTTCTAGAAAGGAAGAGATATTAATGGGTCTGGCAAAATATACATAAGAAACTTAACTGGACTGATGAGTTTTCTTACTTAAAAAATGATCTGAAATAAATGAAGCAAAATGTTAACATTTATTAATTTCAGATGAGGGAACATGCAAGTTTATCATATTTCTCTATATACTTTACTGGAAGGCTGGGATTTTTCACAATTAAATGTGTTTTACACAGAGGAAATTATAGTTATATTTTTATTAAACTATTAATTGATGCATTATTCCTATTTTCCACATACATTTATAGTCATGTGTATTTGCAACAGTATGTAGTATTGCACTTGGTTTCATATGCCCATATTTAAAAGGTTACAATAGAACCACACTTTTACTGATCATGTTCATAACCAAAACCCCAAAATTTTCAGCTCAAAAGCATTTCACCTGAACTTTACATGTTCCTGGTAATTTTACTAGTCTTCTGACTTACACACCTTCTTTGGCAGCTCTACACACTCAAGGGAAGATCTTTACCCTTTCTCCTTTCCACAACATTCGTGGCCTCTTTATCACTCTCTGCCTATTTGACCACCAAAATTGTCCCATTATGTCATTTATCCTTTTCACCAGTGTTACACTGACAGGCATAAGGCAGAAAGTGGAGACTCCCTGGCTGTCTCTCAGACCCAGAAATCCATGCCCTTATGGCTCATATATCTCCTACGCTGAACCCACATCCCATCATTTCTCAACTCCTGAAATGCATTCTGAAGGAGAAACTCTGGAACTCACAGTCATCAGCAAAATTCTCTGTACCCCTCCACCAATGCTCTGAAAGTTCCTTTCACCTTCTTTCTTTAACTGAAATATGCCTCTGAGGATTACTCTGTTACCTTTCAAATGGTGGTTTTCTCTCTCATACATGCCACAGTCTACAGGTCCAGAGATGAGGGTAGGAGTCTCTTGCTTCTCATTCCTACTTCTAGACTGCTATTCTTCCCCCTTTCTGGAAATTCCTAGCATATTTGTCGCTCAGTATCTACATCATCCCTACTCTCCTCATTGCAGTTGCCTAAAGCCCAGGGGTAATTCCCCCTCATCCCTTGAAGATTTTAGCTCCCATCTCACTGTCATTCTCTAATACTTCTCCTTATATCTTCCCTGATTAGCAATATCCTCATGGGTGACTTTTCTAGTATCCTGCTCCCTCAGTTCCTGGACCCATTACCTAAAAAGTCATTGTCCTATGGCAATCTCTGTGCCTTTCTATGCCTCAATTCCAAACTCCCACTCTCTGACCACCACCTCCTATATTGTTCCCTGACTTCAAAATTCTTAGAACCTAATATCCACTGATCCAACCATTTTCCCTATCACAAGCCATCTCATGCTTCCACCTCCCTCAATACCAAGGTAAGATATTGTAATCTATCATTAAAATCACTCACTTGCTTATATTCCCAAACTTTCTTTCCCTTTCTGTCTTCTTATGCTTCCCTGGTAAAACTTCAAACTTGCTTGAACCTAACTTTCTACATACTTTGCACCTAAGCAGCTGAATGTGCTGGGAAAAACAAATAATAAGGCTATTTCTCATTTCATATTGATGACTTTTCATTTTAAGTGGCTCCTGAGTGCTGCTGAGGAAGACAGAATAATGGCTTTCCAAAGTTGTCCACATCCTACTCTCTGAACCCCTTTTGTCTTACATGGAAAAAGAGTTTTCAGGTGTGATTAAGTTAAGGACCTTAAACTGGTGAGATTATATAGGATTATCTGGGGGAGCCCAATGTAATCATTTGAGTCCCTATATGTGGAAAAGGAAGAAGACTGAGCCAGAGAGACATGAACTGAGGACCCAACCCAATTTGCCACTGCTGGCTTTGAAGATGGAGGAAGAGGGCCAGGAGTGAAGGAATATGGGCAGCCTCTAAGAGCTGGAAAAAGCAAGGAAATGCAGTCTCCTAAAGCCTTCAGAAGGAACACAGCTCTGTCAACCGCTGGTCTTAGCCTAGTAAGGCCCATGTCAGACTTCCGTCCTCAGAATTTTAAGATAATAAATTTGGGTTGTATTAAGCCACCACATTTATGAGAAATTGTTATGGCAGCAATAGAAAACTAATAAAAAATTATACTAAATTTCCGTGGTCCACTCATTTTCCTACATTTCTCTCCTTAAAACTTCATTCTTCTTACTCCATCCTCATACCTCTGAGAACCCTGCTTACTTTTTCACTGAGAATAAAGAAGAAAGGTGAAGAGAATTTCCTCATGCACTGCCCACCACATTTACCAATCTATCTACATATGTACATAAATACCTGCGTTCTCACCTGCTGTTATAGATGAACTGTTATATTACCTACTAAAGACATCATGCCAGAAAACGCACTTCTTTATGTTGAAAGAAAAGTTTCCCTCTCTATTGGATCATTGACACACACAAAAATAACAAACCAGATCTAAATCATCCACTAAAAGAAAAGTCACACACATCCCTTCAAAGTTTACAACACAGCCTCCCTTGATTCTCCTTCACTGGCTCTTCATTCTCCATTCTCACTCCTTCGATAAATCCTCCTAATCTCTCAGATCACTGAATCTAGAGTGCCCTAAGCAGGTTTCCTTGGAATGCCTTCCCTCTGTAATTACACTCACATCCTATGATTTCATCATGTTGCCTGATCTGAAGTATCATTGGTACAATGACAACTACTCAATTCCTAATCTGCAGTACCTGTGAATGTAACCTTATTTGAAAATAGGGTCTTTGACGATATAATCAAATTAAAATGAGGCCATACTGGTTTAGCATGGACCCTGAATCCTATATGACTGGTGTCACAAAAACAGGGAAATTTGGACACAGAGATGGAGACAAGCAGGTAGAAGATAACCAATGAAGATAGAGACACAGATAAGAGTTCTGCTACCACAAACCAAGGAACATCTGGGGTTACCAGAAGCTGGAAGAGGCAAGGAGGGATCCTTCCTTAGAGCCTTTGGAGAGAGCATGGCCCTACTGACACCTTGAGTTTGAACTTCTGGCCTCTACAACTCTGAGAAAATAGATTTCTGTTGTTTTAAGCCATTCAGTTTTTGGAGGCCCTAGGAAACTAATATATCCCCTGAATATTGGGGAAAGTCCAAGATATGCTCTTTCACAAGCCAGATGACAGACATGCTAACTAGTGGGGAAAGCACTGCCATGAAACCACAGTGAAATGCTATTGCCCCTTGCCTCTTTTTAAAGAAAGAGAGCCAAGCAGAAAGACATGATTTGAGTATTGCCCTTACCCTATCCTAATAATTCAAAGATTGAGTGTCATGGAATAGATTATTATAAATTTGGATATTCATTGTGTACTTCAGACATTCCATTTTATTATCAACTGGATAAAAAGTTCTTGTCTGAACCTCAGGCATCAGTTGGTAGAGACCTATAAGTACATATTACTAGAGAGGAAAAAGACACAGGGAAAATAGCACAGGCTATTCCCATCTGCACTGTTCTGAAATGTACAAAATGCCATCTGCTGAAGTTATTGAAAACTTCTTGGCCTCTGGTCTCATTTATCTTGTATTTTCCAGCACCTTCATCCTAAACTAATACTGTTTTATGTGTTGAAATGAACAGATAAATGAGTGGATCATCAAAAATGTAAGCAATTATTTTGGTAAAAGATATTTGAAATACAATAACACCCTTTTAACATTATATATCTCTCTTTCCAGAATGTAAAATATAAAATTATTTTTTAAAAATTCCACCTGGCTCACTAAAGTGAAATATTACTTGTCTCAATTATTTTTTTAATACTATTATGAAAACTCACATTGGGATTTTGGTAACTCATACTTCAAATTTTAGTAAAATGCGATAAGGTAGAAGAAAAGCCTACTCTTAAAAGTATACTGTGTATTGCTTTATTTAAGTCCCTTATGAAACAAGAATATCAATCACTTACATAGAGGAAAAACTGAGGCTGGAGAAGATAATTAGCCCCAAATATCACAGATCTTAAGAAGAGGAGCTTGCATCCAAACCCAGAATCATATGACTTTCATTATTCTTCCACAACAGCAAGCTGCCTCTCAGGACTTGTCTCTCTCCCTTCTCTGACATTGGCATGAACATAGGTACATATGGTGCTTCTTTAAGAATTTTTCTCAACAGGGAGGAGGGGAAAGTAATGCTCAAACATATTCTGTCATGGAAACATCTCAGATTCACTCCAAATATTCTTACTTTGGATTCCATTTAGAGTAAACTTTACTATTTCTGAATTCCCTCCTTTCCTTCCTTCCTTTCTTCCTGCCTCCTTCCTTCCCTCCTCTTTCAATTCCAGAGAGCCAGCTGTGCTGGTTTGAATCTGTTATGTACCCCAGAAAGAGCCATGTTATTTTAATCTAATCTTGTAGGAGTAGACTTATTGTGGGTGGGATCTTCTGATTAGGTTTTTTCCATGGATATGTGAACCCACCCATTCAAGGTAGTTCATAATTACTTTACTGGTGTCTTCTATGAAAGGATAAAAGGCAGAGACATTTTGAAGTGTGCTCAGAGATGCTTAGAGAGAAAATACTCAAACATTTTGGAGAGAGCCATTGAAATCAGAGCCCACACAGACCAAAATATTTGGAGATTTCAAGCTAAGAGATGAAGCTCAGAGCTTCCCTGGAGAAACTAAGTGAGAACCCACAGATGCTTAAAGAGAAGCCATGGGAATCAGAAGCTGAAAGCAACACAACCTGGGAGCAAAGGACCAGCAGATCTTGTTAAAGATCTTCAAACAAACATGCTAAATCAATTCAAAAATCAAATTAATCATTTAAAGGAAGACATGGCAAAAGAAATGAAGGATATAAAGAAGACATTAGGCCAACATAAGGAAGAACTCAAAACTTTGAAAAAAACAATTGGCAGAACTTATGAAAATGAAAGGCATAGAAAAAAAAAGAGATGAAAAACACAATGGAGACATACAACAGCAGATTTGAAGAGGCAGAAGACAGGATTCATTAACTAGAGGACAAAGCATCTGAAATTCTATATACAAAAGAACAGATAAGTGAAAGAATGGAAAAATATGAGCAAGGTCTCAGGGAATTGAATGACAACATGAAGCACATGAATATACATGTCATGGGTGTCCCAGAAGGAGAAGAAAAGGGAAAAGGGGCAGAAGCAATAATAGAGGACATAAACACTGAAAGTTTCCCATCTCTTATGAAAGACATAAAATTACAGATCCAAGAAGCCCAGCATACCCCAAACAGAACAGATCTGAGTAGACTGACTCCAAGACACTTAGTGATCAGAATGTCAAATGTCAGGGACAGGGAGATAATTCTGAAAGCAGCAAGGGAGGCATGGTTTATCATGTGAGAGGGAAGCTCGATGGGAGCATGTGCGGATTTATCAGTGGAGACCATGGAGATGAAAGGGTAGTGGTATGCTATGTTTGAGATACTGGGGTGGGGTTGGGGAGAGGAGCTGCCAATTAGGAATTCTATGTCCAGTGGGGCTGTCTTTTGAAAATGAGAGAGAGTTTAGAATGTTTTCAGAAACAGTTACTGAGAGAATCTGTGAGCTCAACAATTCCCCCTCATTCTTAGGTAAATTATGGATTTTCCACCAAGTTCCTAATTTTTAGATGTACTTGTAAGTTCACTTCATGGTCTTCTGTTACCCTTCTCTCCTTTCACTCCCACCCACAAGCAGTTCTCTTATACAGCAAATGAGACAGCTCTGTTATGGAAGCAGATGAACCAGTAATTCTGGGATTTGCTCTGCAGGGGACACTGAAGGGAGCACTACAGGCAGGTGGAAGAGGACAGGAGAGAGAGATTTGGAGAGAAGTGGAGAAATGAAGACTATCAGTAAGGGTAAAACAGACAGGGAAAAAATAAAAATAAAATAAGATATGACTTATAAAATCTAAAAGACAAAATGGTAGACAGTGGACATTACACTGATTGAAATTGGCCAGAAACAAAGGGATGGTTACTTTACAGTCTCACTAATATGAACTAACATTGATGAGTAAAATTTTAGAGTTGAGAGCACACATTATCAAGAGCTGGAGAGAGCTTAGAAATCAGGCATTAGATGCTGAAGGAGTAGAGAAGTTCAACAGGATTGATTGTATAGATCCACAAATGAATAGCACAATACTCTGTGATAGTAGCACAATATTGTAAGTACTCTGAATAAAGACGACTGTGAGCATGGTTGGGGGAGGAGGACTAGGGGCACGTATCACACCAGAGGGAGGGATGGAGGATAAAGACTTGGATTGTATAACTTAGTGAAACCTAGAGTGGTCAATGATGGTGATTAAATGTGCAAATATAAGAATGTTTTTAAATGAGGGAGAACAAATGAATGTTAACATTGCAGGGTGTTGAAAATTGGATGGTATAGGGAAAAAATGCAATCAATGCAAAGTAGAGTCTATAGTTAATGGTAACATTGTAAGATGCTTCCATTAATTGCAACAAAGACAACGTACAAAAGATAGATGTCTATGAGAGTGAGATACAGGGGAAGTTTCCAGATTGAGGGCAGTGTGGTATTTCCACAGGAAGCTAACTATGGGGTTGCCATATGGTCCTGCATCCCCATTATTGGGTATATACTTGGAGGAACTGAGAGCAGGGACATGAGTGGACATTGCACACTGGTGTCTATGGTAGCAGTATTCATGATTCACAATGGATGGAGATGACCTGGAAGTACATTGACTGATGAACAGAATGGTGAACTGTGGTGTGTACATGCAATGGAATGATGAGCAGCAGCAAGAAGAAATGAGGTTGTGAGTTATGCAACTAGGTGAATGGAACTTGAGGACAGTATGTTGAATGCAGTGGGCCAGAATAAAAAAAGACAAGCATTATAATGCCTCAGTAATATGGACTGCCTATAGAGTACAGACTCTGAGAACTGAATCTGGGAGCATAGGTTATCAGGAAAAGGCTTATGGTAAAGTTTCCTAGATTGTAGGCTCTTACAGTGGTCACATCTATTCATGAGTTGTGGCGGTTATCTCTGGATTCTGGGATGCTAAGCTGTTTGTGTGTGACCTGGTCATTCCCTGGAACTTCAGGTGTCTGTGGGGCACCTGGGACTCAGAGCCAGGATTGGACAGCTATGAGTGTCAGCATTACACCACACAGCAAATGTTAAAGAAGCTGAGAAGGAGATCAGATTTCAATTAGAAATATGAACAAAATGGAATTGATTGGGATGAGGTAAACCAGACTAAAGGGAAAGTGATGATATTGACTGTGTTTTGAAGCCTCAAATTCTGTGTGAGACCAAAGGAAGAGATGTTTATTTGCTGCAAAATCTGTATTTTCTGTAGCACGCTGTGTAATTTAACTTGTATGATCTGTTATTCAGTTGCCATGGAACCTTGAGTAGGAGGTGAGATCTGGGTAGTTTGTGCAGGTTATTGTGAAGCCCTGGTATATCCCAGAGTAGTTTGGGCAGAGAAAGAAAAGTTTTTGCAAGGCCCCATTGAGGGACTAGGGAAAAGTGTGGAAATATTAAACTTCCCCACCTGAGGAATTCCTGATATTCTCTCAAGCATTGGGGACTACCATTGTAGTAGGCTGAGACTTTGATCTTGGGGCTTGTCCTTATGAAGCTTGTTACTGCAAAGGAGAAGCTAAGCCTACTTAAAATTGTGCCTGGGAATCACCCCCAGAGAACCTCTTTTGTTGGTCAGATGTGGCCTCCCTGTCTAAGCCCATTCAGCAGATAAACTCATGGCCCTCCCCCCTATGTGGGACATGACTCCTAGGGGTATAAATCTCCCTGGCAATGTGGGACATGACTCCTAGGGATGAGCCTGGACCCAGCATCATGGGATTGAGAAAGGTTTCTTGACCAAAAGGGGGATAAGAAATGAAACAAGATACCGTTTCCATGGCTAAGAGATTTCAAATGGAGTCGAGAGGTCATTACAGAGGTCATTCTTGTGTAGTATGTAGATATCCCTTTTTGGTTTTTGGTGTGTTGGAGTGGCTAGAGAGAGATGCCTGGAGCTGTTGAGCTGTAGTTTATTGTCCATGATTCTTGAAGACGATGGTATAACTATATAGTTTGTATGATGTGACTGTGTGATTGTGAAGGCCTTGTGGCTCATGCTCCCTTTGTCCAGTGTATGGAGAGATGAGTAGAGAAAAGGGGGACAAAAACTAAATAATGGGGGGGGGTATAATGTTTCAGGTGTTCTTTTTTACTTTTTATTTTTATTCTTATTTTTATTTTTTGGAGTAATGAAAATGTTAAAAAATTGATTGTGGTAATGAATGGACAACTACGTGATGATGCTAAGAACAATTGTTTGCATACTTTGGATGACTGTATGGTATGTGAATGTGTCTCAGTGAAATTGCATTTAAAAAAAAATGAAAATTAAAAAAAAAAAAGCCAATCTACTTCTGATATTTTGCATTCTAATAGCTTTAGCAAACCAGCACACCAGCTTACCATCAAACCACCGAGTTTGGGTATACGCCATATAATAAAAGAAAATCCCTCTATTTACATTTCAATGTTCTGGAAACCTTTTGTGCTGGATTGAATGTATTATGTCCCCCAGAAAAAGCCATATTCTTTGAAGCAATCTTATGGGGCAGACATTTTAGTGCTGATTAGATTGGAGTTCTTTGAGTGTTTGCATGGAAATGCGCCCCACCCAACTGTAGGTGATAACTCTGATGAGATATTTCCATGGAGGCATGGCCCCACCCATTCAGGGTGGGCCTTGATCAGTGGAGTCACATAAATGAGCTGACAAACAGAAGGAACTCAGTGCAGCTGAGACTGACATTTTGAAGAGGAGCTACAGCCAAGAGGGACACTTTGAAGAAAGCACAGGAACTGCACATGAGAGACAGTTTGAAGACAGCCATTGAAAGCAGAATCTTGCCCCAGAGAAGCTAAGAAAGGACAAATACCCTAAGTGCAACTAAGAGTAACATTTCTGAGGAACTGCAGCCTAGAGAGGAACATACTGGGAGAAAGCCATTTTGAAACTCTGCAGCAGACGCCAGCCACATGCCTTCCCAGCTAACAGAGGTTTTCTAGACACCATTGGCCATCCTCCAGTGAAGGTACCCAATTGCTGATGTGTTACCTTGGACACTTAATGGCATTAAGACTATGACTGTGTAACCAAATAAACCCCATTTTATAAAAGGCAGTCCATCTCTGGTGTTTTGCATTCTGGCAGCATTAGCAAACTAGAACATCTTTATACAGCATATTCATTATTTCTTGCCTCTAAATTTGAAAATGTGTGCAGATCAAATTATTTTGCATTTTTGAAGGGATTTCTTTAAGATATTTTAAAATTCTTTCATGTTTATTTTTCTATCCAAATTTTCTACTTCTTCAGTTTTGATATTTTTCCAAGTTTATATTTCCAAAAAGAATAATCCGTTTCATTGAAATATTTGAATTGGTTAACATGCAGTTACCCGTATTGTCCTTCTATAATTTTCTTGATGTCCTTGTTTCTACAGTGATATCCTTCCTTATTCTCAATGTCATCTATTGGATTTTCTCTGTTCCTTTCCCATGTAACCAAGAGGGTTATATCTGCTGAAACATAGATCCTTTACAAGTCTTTAAAAAAATAACAGTTCTCTCTTTATTTGATTAATTCATTTGTTACTGTTTCTCAATTTGTTAATTTTTCATTTTATCTTTTTTTATTTCTCTTTTATAATTATTGTTGTTTTTTTTAACTTATTAAGTTAAATACTAAGCTCATTTATTTTTATTCCTGTTTGTGCAATAAAATCTTTAAGATCAGGAATTTTTCTTGGGATACTGCTTTAGCCACATCCTTTTTATTTTAATATTGATTATTGCAGTTGTTGTTATTTCAATAATCTGTAATTCTTTGACCAATAATTTAAGAGAATGTTTTTAAATGTCCGTCAATAATGAATGGTTGAACAAACTGCAGTATGTCCATACAATGGAATACCACTCAAGAATAAAAAGGAATGGACTACTGATACACACAACAACTTGGATAGATTTCAAAAGAATAATCTCAAGTGAAAAGAGCCAATCCCTAAAATTTGCATACTGCATGATTCTATTATATAAAATTCTTGAAATAATACAGTTGTAGAGATGGAGAACAAATTAATGGTTACCAGGGTTTAGGAATGGGGTGGTGTGAGAGACGGGTGTATCTATTAAGAGGGAGCTTGAAGGAGCATTTCATTGTGGTGATGGTACTGTTCTATAACTTGACTGTGGTGGTTACACAAATCTAAACATGTGGGAAAATTGCATAGAACCACAACACACACACATTCACACGCATATAAATACATGCTTATAAAACTTGTGAAATCTGAATAAGGTATATGAAATGTAGCAATGTAAATTTCCTGGTTTTGACACAGTACTATAGTTAAACAGGATGTCAGTATCGAGGGAAACTGAGTAGATGGTACCTAGGACTTCCTTGTATATCTTTCTAAAACTTCCTGTAAACCTGTAATTATTTCAAGATTAAAAAAAAACTTTTTGAAAAAGGAAACTGTTACATTTATAGATATTTTGGATGTATTTGGTTACAAACCAAACTATAGATGAAGCTTTTTTATTTCTTCTTCTTTTTTTTTTTTTGGATTGGTTTTTGAAAGTTTACAAGAAAATCCTAAAATTGTCTCTGTAAAAAACATTTCATGTTTGCACTACTTTTCTTTTCTACTTAGTAAGATAACTAACCCAATATTATACACAAAAGCCTGGCCAGCTTTGGGATGATCCATCCTTCCATTGTAGCCATCATCCTTATCAGAGCACCTGTCCAGTCACCCAAGAGATCAGGGTTGTCTGGAAAAGCTTCACACAGCAGGGGAAGCTCACAACCCACAAGTCTGATGCCAAGAGTCTCACTTGTAATTACTGTGGATTCCTGTAAGAAATCACTGTCATATATGTGCTCTTTCCTTGAGTCTTTGAGACCCAAAGACTTTGAACAGTATGTTTTTCTTAGATCTCCTGTTGAAAAAGGAAGAAATTGACACCTCCTCCTGCTCTCATATATTTCAATAAATAGAACATGCTGGCTTGTCTTTAGTATGAATCTCTTTTTTTCAGTCATTGCCAAATTTCCTTCTCAGGAATTGATGTGCACAATTCCCAGGCCAGCCCTCCATATTTCACTTGGGAATGCATCATATTTTGCCTTCAGCATATTTTAACTATTTCTTTTAGGTGACTCTAACCCTAACCCCACAATTCCCACCCAGTTGTTCACTAGAAATTACTATCTCTGTACACATGAAAAAAAAAAACTATGGAGAAGGAAACAGCAACATTTTTCTGACTACATTACAAATCTGCATTTTGAATATGATTTTATTATGATCTCTCAACACCTAAAACTGTATATTTATAAGAATATCTCTCTAATAAAAATGTTCCTTGGACTATCAGACAATTTAATATGTAGTTTCCTTGTAGCTTCATATCCATTCATTCAGTAGACATTTTTAGAATGTTTACTATATGTCTGTCATTTTCTAGGTAACTACAGAAAATATGAGTATATACATAGAAACATCTTTAAACATTCTTTGTCTAAAATATAGTTGGGTATAGCTTACATTCAATTACATGATTTGAAGTTATAAAGGATAATTGTTAAGTACGCAAGAAACATCCTGATAAATTATTTTAGCATGTCTTCATCACATGTTACTATCAGGGCAAACTTTTTTTTTTTGTACAGTGATTTACACACACACACATACACACAATATGGCAAACCTCTCCTGTTAAGAAATGTAAACATCATGATTCTCAGTTCGAGTTTTCGAGGCACTTAAGTTAATGTTCCATATCGTAGAAATACAAAAATTAGCAAATTTAATATTTAAAGATTCCAATTCTAGTTCAAACTTCTTTATTTTTCTTTAATTGGGAAAACTAAAATTTCTTTTCTTTCCTTGGCACAAACTGATTGATTTTACTGAATTAAACTCTTCCAATTGGCAAGAGAAGGCATTTAAATATGATGTCTGGAGATTTATGAGAGAGAAAAATAGAAATCTAAAATAAAAATTATGTTATTTTTGAAAAAAAATCCATGAACATAAAGTTACACCCATCTACTTAACACATAAATTGTATTTTTAAAACTATTACTATTCCTCTCAATAGTTACCTTTCCTTGGTATGATCATCTCTACTTGCAATTGGAAGTTTCTCTCATAAATACAAAGGAGCTACATGAGCATTAGAAATTATACTGCAAAGAAAAATTCAACATAGAAATGGTCCATGATCTAGAATATATAGTGTTACAATATGTGATTCTCTGAAAACCTTCATTTGTTGCAATTTTTATCTGTAACAACAAATTTAAGGCCAAATAAAACAACAGAAATTTCCAATAGACAAATGCCTTACATTGTCATAAAATGTAAGTTGGAATCTAAGGCAACAGTAGATAAAGGCTGTGCCTGGCAATTAATTAAGCCATTCGTGGTCAGTGTTCCATTGTCTTTGTCTAAGAAACAATGACATACTGAAAAACGGGCAGATTACTTCTCTCTCTGTGTCTCTAGAGACTGTCTGTCTCTCATTTCTTTGATACATAGTGCTAGCATTTTTAGCTTTCCTTCATCTTAAATCAAGTTGCTAAAAGCAGAGAATGAATGTATGATTCAATCAGTACTTTTCAATAATATTCTTTTATTTTTCAATAAACATATCAGCATGCAATTAAAGAATACAGGTTCTAGGATGAGATGAGAAACTTATCAAAATCATTTGTAGTTAACTAATTTATCAAATATATAACGGATAATCCTTCTAACTACAAAATATGTATAAATTATTCCAATCTGTCTGAAAAATGGGAAAAGAAGGTAGGAAACAAAATAATTTTTAAAGGGGGAAGCAATAAGAAGTGTGTGTTTTAGACTATTCCAAATAGCATTTTCCCCATGGAAATTACACTTAGAAATTAAAAGAAAAAGAACAATATTTTTCATTTGAAGAGAAGATAATCGTATAACTGCAAAATTTAGGTGTGAGGTTTCTCAAGATTTTGTTTAATTTAAATTCAACCTAGTAACATCAACTGGGAAAAAAAACAGAACTTTGTCTACCTATTTATTTTTCTATGTCTCAAAAGAGTAGGAATTACTATTGAACAAGAACTACCAAACATCTACTCTCTACCACCGAGCAAATATTTCAGATGCACTGAAGCAGGAAACCCTACAGAAGAGGTGTTGATAAAACATAAATGGGTTCTGTTAGTTCTAAGTGCTGTTATCAAGTTCAAGAAATTTAACATTGCTATAAAGTTTATAGTCTATATTCCAATTTTTAATTATGTCCCCAAAATGTCCTTTTGAGCCTTTCTCTTCCATTCTTAGATCCCATCCAGTATCATCTATTGCATTTAATTGTCATTATTTCTTTACTTTCTCTCTTCTTTTTTTGAAAACAAATATACCAAAAAAAATGTGCCCATCCCAAGCCCTCCCAAGCATACCAATCAGTGGGATTACTTAACTTTCAAAATGTTGCAGTACCCTCATCACCATCTTTCCTAGAACTTCCCCTTCACTACAGACTCTCTACTCTCATTTTGCATTAACTCCCCAAGGTCCCTTCCCCAACCCTGGCATTGTTTCCTGCTTTCTGCATCTATGAGTTTGCATATTCTATGACATTTTCTTTATGGTTACCATGAGGCTTAACCCTCCCCCACTTTTTGTATGCAATTTTATTGAGATATAATCACATAACATACAATCATTCAGTGTACAATCATTTGTTCACAGTATTGTCATATAGTTGTGCTTTCATTACCACAATCATACTTTGAACATTTTCATTACTTCAAAAAATAAAATTAAAATTAAAATTAAAAAGAATATCCAAAACATCTCATTCCCCTCCTCTCCCCTATCTCAGTTTAATTGAGATATATTCACATACCCTACAGTCATCCACAGTGTACAATCAATTACTCACAGCACCATCATACAGTTGTGTGTTCATCATGAGAGTTGATTTTTGAACAACTTCCTTACTCCAAAGCAAAATTAAAAGCAAAAACTATCAAAATACAACCCAGAACCCTTGAATCTAGAAGATGATTGTATAAAAATGTAGCTTATGAGGGGTGACAAAGTGATTGGGAAAGCCATATGGTCTACACTCCCCTTTGTCCAGTGTATGGATGGATGAGTAGAAAAATGGGGGCAAAAAAAAAAAAAAAAAAAAAAAAAGGCACCCAGTGTACTTTTTTACTTCAATTGTTCTTTTTCACTTTAATTTTTATTCTTATTATTTTTGTTTGTGTGGTAATGAAAATGTTCAAAAACTGATTTTGGTGGTGAATGCACAACTATATAATGGTACTGTGAGCAGCTGAATGTATGCTTTGTATGACTGCATGGTATGTGAATATATCTCAGTAAAATGGAATTTAAAAAAAAAGAAGAAAAAAATAAATAAAAGCAAAAAAGAACCCCCAACTCTTCCCATCCCCTCCATCCCACCCTATTCTTCATCCAATTTTTGTCCCTATTTTTCCACTCATCTGTCCATATACTGATAAAGGGATTGCAAGCCACAAGCTTTTCACAGTCACATAGTCACACTATGCAAACTATATAGTTATACAATGGTCTTTAAGTATCAAGGTCACTGGGTTGCAGTTTGACAGCCTCAGGTATTTCCCTCTAGCCATTCCAACACACTAAAGATTAAAAGGTGATATATCTATCTAGCCCATAGGAATACTCTCCAGAGTGACATCTTAACTACATTTGAAATCTCTCAGCCACTGGAACCATACTTTGCTTCATCTCTCTTCCCCCTTTTGATCTAGAAGATCCTCTCAATCCCACAGTGCTGTGTCCAGGCTTATCTCCAGGAATCATTTCCCACATTGCCAGGGGGATTCCCACCCCTGGGAGTCACGTCCCACGTAGGGGGAGAGGGTACTGAGTTTACTTGCCTAGCCGGCTTAGAGAGAGTACCTCCCTCACTACTGAAAGAGAGTTTGCCAGATACAGAATTCTTGGTTGGCATTTTTTTTTTTGTTTTCAGCACTTTAAATATGTCCTCCTAGTGCCTTCTTGCCTCCATGAGAAATCAGGATTTAATCTTATTTAGGCTTGTTTGTATGTGACATATTGCTTCTCTCTTGAGGCTTTCAGAATTCTCTATCTTTGGCATTCAACAATTTGATTATAACATTGTGTGGTGTGGGTCTATTTGGATTTCTCCTTTTTGCAATTCATTGACTATCTTGGAATATTGTCACTACCCCTTTCTTTCTTTCTTCTCCTTCTGGGACTCCCACAAGGTGTATATTGGTATGCTTGGTGGTGTCCCAAAAGGTCATTAGGCTCTGTTCACTTTTCATTCTTTTCTTCCTGCTCCTCAGACTGGATGATTTCAATTGTTTTACCTTTGAGTTTACTGATTATTTCTTCTGCCAGCTCCAGTCTGCTTTTGAATCCTAAAAGAGAATTTTAAATTTTTGTTACTGTGGTCTTTGGCTGTGTTTGATTCCTTTCCATAATTTCCATCTCTCCATTGATACTCTCTTTGTGTTCATCTGTCATTTTCCTGATTTCCTTTAGCTCTTTGTCCATACATTCCTTTAGCTCTTTGGGTATGCTTAGGATCATTTTTTTAGTCTTCATCTGGAAAGTCCAGATCTGATCCTCCTTATTGATGGTTTCTAATGCTTTAATCTTCTCCTTTGCATGGGCTATCACTTCCTGTTTCTTTGTATGTTTTGTAATCTTTTGTTATAACCTGAATATTTTGATATATTAATGTATTATTGCTGAAATTAGCCTCCAAGGTGTCTGTTCCTTGAGCTCAGATCCAATTGGCGTTACAGAAGAACTTCCCTTGAATGCTAGGAGATAACAAAAAAAAAAAAAAAAAAAAAAAAAAAGGAAAAGAAGATAAAAAAGAAAACACCTTTCCCAGTCCTTGCAGATTGACTTGTGCCTGTTCTCTCCTTCAGAGCTTATCCTCACAACAAATTTAGAGAATAGCCCCAGGCCAAAGTGTAGGGGCCTCCCTGGCCCTTTCTGTGAATGCATCTTGCCTTGAGCATGTGCATTTGCCCCTAGAAATTCCTCCCTTTACAGAGTTCCCAATGTCCCCTCTTCTCCAGGGAGCAGTTTCCTCACAGTCCCAGGCACTACTTTGTATGTTCTACAGCCAGCAATTCCTTGCCCCAGCACCCACTCAACTGCTCTCCCACAGCATTCTATAGGAGAGCTCCGTGAGCCGCCTTCAACACGCATCACAAATTCAGGGACAGCAAGTCCCTCAGGTCACCACCAGAAAGACTGGGCCAGGTATGCTCCCAGTGTATACAAAAGAGTTATTCTGCTCCCTGTGGAACTGGAACCAGAGATCCACGCTGGTAGTGCCGGTCGGCTCCACACCATTCCACTGAGACGATAGAGGAGGGGGCAGCCAGGGTGCCATAGCACCCTACCACTTTTAAATTGCCTTTTTCTTGATTAGGTGAGTGCCTTCCACTGCAGTTCTTAAGGTTTTCTGGAGCTTTGAGAAAGATGTTTCTGCCAGTTTTTGCTGGTTCAAAGTTTCTGTGGGTGGACAGAGGCCTGAACTGTCTCTCTCCACCACCCTGATTGGGCAGAAACTACAATGTTCATTTTAAAGTACATATGTAGTTTACATTGCAGACCAAATATAGTGACACTCTGTCACTGTACTGTAAAATCCCTGTATTTTATTAATTGTACACATGTGCTCATATTTCAACTATTGCCAATATTAACCAAATATCTGACAAGTTAATGCAATTGTTGAATATAAAGCTTATCTATTTAGAACTTGCATCTGCTTAATAATTAAAGATTCCATTTCTTTGGTTCCCTTTACAAGTAAAAGGTTGTAAATGAAAAGAACTCTAAATAATATAAAACCTAAACATCAGTTGCTTATAAAAAACAATCCACTCTAGACGAGTGATTACTACTCTGTGCTCTTAATTTAACAGCAATTGCTTTAATGACTCACTTTTATGGATTCCTTGCAAAGCATTTAACTTAGCCTTATAGAATGGTGGGTTGGGAGGTGGAGAAATCAACTGATTCCTGATATTCATGGAACTCCACTGTGGTAGGAGAAATACCCCAGCAGTCTAGAGAATGGCCAGGAATATTAGCAGTAGGTTTTACTGAGGAGAGAAAGATCATAATTAATTTGGTAAGTGGGTTAAAACTAGTGGATGAGAGAATTCTACCACAAATATTTCATAGTGCTGTTGTATGGGTTAAATGTGCTATGACATTATTCAGTCATAAAATGTAACAAAGTTTTGATACATGCAACAACATGGATGAGCCTTATAGATGTCATGTTGAATGAGAGAAGCGAGACACAAAAGAACAAATATTGTATCATCTCACTGATTTGAAATAATGAGAATAAGCAAACTCATAGAATCAGAATCTAGAACATAGGTTACCAGAGAATGGGGTGGGGATGGAGAATAGTGAACTAGTGTTTCAATATTCAGTTTCTATTGGGATGATGGAAAGGTTTTGGAAATGGATGGTGGTAACAGTAGCACAACATTGTGAGCATAATTAATAGCACCAAATTATATATATGGATGTGGATAAAAGGGGAAATTTTAGATTGTATATATCTTAATAGAATAAAATTTTTTAAAAAAATTCATGAAACTGTACAACACAAACAGCCCTAATCTAAACCACAAACTATAGTTAATAGTATAATTATAAAAATGTACTTTCATCAGTTGTAACAAATGTAATACACTAAGGCAAGGTGTTAATAATAGGGTGGTACATGGGAACCCTGTATTTTATGCATGATTTTTCTGTAAACCTACAACTTCTCTATTAAAAAAGTGAACATGAACAGTAATGGAACAAATCAAAATTTGGGCTCCACCTGATAGAATGCAATGACAAGAATACAGCATCACTTCTGTGATTCTCTTGCTGAAGATGTATAACATGAATCTAATCATGAGGAAACATCAAAGAGAGCCAAACTGAGTGACATTCTGAAAAACAGCCTTCCTGTAATCTTCAAAAGTTTTAAGGTCATGAAGATCAAGGAAAATACAGGGAATGCTCCAGAAGGAAGGAGGCTAAAGAGACATGTCAACTAAATGTAACACGTGATTCTGAATTGTTTCATTTTATGACAAAAAGTTATTTGGATAATTGTAGAAATTTGATTGGAGTCTGAGGGCTAGATGGTGGTAAAGTGTCAGTGTTAATTTCTTAATTTTGATAGTGGTATTGTGATTATGTTGGAGAATGTACATATTTGTAGGAAAATATACTAAAGTATTTTGAGTTACGGGACATCTGGTTGACCAATAAGTCTCAGATGGCTTAGAAAAAATGTTCATTTGTAACTTTTCTGTAAGTTTGAGGCTGTTTAAAAACTTAAAAAAAACCACATTATTTTAAAAATGGCAATGTTGCATCTGTACAAACAGTGACAACTTAGAAGATATTTGTATACCCTAAAATAATGTAATAATTTAAAAATAGCCCAAAAGAATGAAGTTGGGATTTTCTTCACACTGTATACAAAAATTAACTCTAAAAGTATCAATGACCTGAATATAGGAAATAAAACCATAAAATTCTTAGATTAAAACAGAGGAGAAAATTTTCATGACCTTTAATATGGCAATGGATTCCTAGATATGATACCAAAAGCACAAGCAAAAAAAGAAAAAATAGATAAATCTTACTTCATCAAAATTAAAAGCTTCTTGCACTAAAGAACATTATCAAGAAAGTGAAATGGCAACCTACAGAATAGGAGAAAATAGCTGCAAATCACGTATCTGAGCAGGGTTTTATATCCTGAATATATAAAGAACTCCCACAACTCAACAACAAATAGACAAACAACCCAGTTAAAAAATATGCAAAGGATCTGATGTTTTCCAAGATATGTAAATGGCCAATAAGCACATAAAAAGATTAGGGCAATGCAAGTCAATACCACAATGACATGACTCTGGGGATGAGCCTGGTCCCAGTATCATGGGATCAAGAAAGCCTTCTTCACCAAAAGTGGGAGGAAAAATGAAACAAAATAAAGTTTCAGTGGCTAAGAGATTTTAAATGGAGTTGAGAGGTCATTCTGGAGGTTATTCTTCTGTGTTAGATAGATATCCCTTTTCAGTTTTTAGTGTATTGGAATAGCCAGAAGGAAATACCTCAAACTGTTGAACTGCAAATCAGTAGCCTTGATTCTTGGACGATTGTCTAACTATATAGCTTATAAGGTGTGGCTGTGTGATTGTGAAAACCTTGCAGCTCACAATCCCTTTATCCAGTGTATGGACAGATGGGTGGAAAATGGGAACAAAAATTAAATGAATAATAGGGGGGTTGGGAGGGATGGAATGTTTTGGACATTCTTTTTTTACTTTTATTTTTACTCTTATTTTTATTTATTTATTTTTTTTTGAAGTAATGAAAATGTTCAAAAATTTATTGTGACAATGAATGCACAACTATATGATGGTACTGTGCACACTTGACTGCACACTGTGGATGATTGTATGGCATGTGAATATATCTCAATAAAACTGAATAAAAAAAAACACAATAAGTTACCACTTCACACCCACCTGGATGGTGATTATTAAAAAATGGGAAATAACAAGTGTTGATGAAGATGTGGAGAAATCAGGACTCCAGTGCATTGTTGGGAATGTATAATATTGCAGCCATTGTGGAAAATGATTCAGCAGTTCCTCAAAAAATTAAACATAGAATTACCATATGACCCTGTAATTCTACTGCTAGGTATATTCTCAAAAGAATTGAAAACAGAGACTCAAACAGATACTTGTACACCAATGCTCATAGCAGCATTATTCAAAATAGCCCAAATGTGGAAACAACCCAAGTGTTCATCAATAGATAAATGGAAAAACAAAATATGGTATATACATACAATAGACTATTATTCAGCCATAAAAAGAATGAAGTTCTGATAGAAAGCATCATGTTAACTGAAAAAAAGACAAATACAAAAGGACAAATACTGTTTGATTCCATCTACATAAAATATCTAGAATAAAAAAATTTATAGATACAAATTACATTAGAGGTTACTAAGGGTTGAGGATAGGCATGAGTAATTATTGCTTAATGGATACAGTAATTATTGCTTTAGGGTGATGGAAAAATTTAGGTAGTGAGGGATGGTGATTATTGCACAACATTGTGAATGTAACTAATGTCACTTAATTGTAAACTTAAAATGGTTAAATGGCAAATTTTATGTTATAAATATATGATACTACAATACATATTTAAAAATGCACTATCATGTGGATGCTTTACATACTGTTGATAAATTTAAATAAATAATAAATGTTATTTCTCCTTAATTCTTGGACTTTCACATTCACATGTGAAAACACTACAACACCCTCATAACTTTAATACCAGCACCATTTTAAAGATGAGGAAACTGAGGCTTAGATCAAGAAATTTAGTTTTTTGGACTATTGCGAACATTTTAAATAAATATTTGAAAATATATGGATGTGTCTACACAAATAAGCTTCAATTGGATGAAAATTGCTTATATTTTAAAGTGTTGTAAATCAAACAAACAGCCAATTTTGAAAATATATATGCGCTCTAGATATAAGTTAAAAAGAAACCTTCCAAATGTTATCTTGTCATCAAGAGCCTAAGGTCTGAGTCTTCATGTGTGTTTTAATTTTGGGCATTTATTTCTGAAAGAACTTATTTTCTTTTTACTTAGAACATAATTCTGATGAAGTTTATTAAATCAGTGTTCTTACAACTCATGAAGAATGAGTGTAAGCAGGAATTTTATTTTTAGGTGCCAGTGTAATTTCATCCCCTTTCCTTTCATCACATATAGATGTATACACAATTAAATTCTCAATTCTCAACTAATAAATAATTTTAGGTATTTTCTAATTAAATGTAACATAACCTTTGTTTCAATTCTGATTACTACATATCTTTCTTATAAAGCCATTAACATTTCCTTACATGTAAACAATACTGTACAAAATCATAATTTCTCGGAGGAATTATTCTCATATTTATTTGGAATGAGATATACACATAGGAATAAATAGAAGCATAATTTTTACTGTTCACAAGGTATGATTTTTTAAAAAAAACTAATAGTTTATAATTTTATAGATTTCCTCCTTCATAAAAATGTTCAGGAAAAGAATATATTTTATATACATACCTATTTTATTAGCTGACATTGACAAACATGCATCAATCATGGTTATATGTCCTGGTTTGTGACAGTCTTTAAGACTGTTAACTGATTTTTAAATAAATTGGAAGACCTTTTTGATAGTTACGGAATTCGATAATACTAACATTTTTTAAACTGAATTTTAATCTCTTTTTAAATGAAATGACATCAGTCTCCCCCCACCCCCAGCTTAATAAAAAGAAAGTTGGATGCAATTTTTAGCCTTCTGGTGGAATCTTGCCAAAAAAGCTTCCACTAGATAACAATCACTATAATTATAGTGGCAACTGACAATAGCTTAAACATGACCCCCACACACATCCTTTAAAATCACAATGTTCTTGAACAATGACATGGTCAATGACTGGGTTACGAGTATGAGTGTGAGAAGCCAGGGTGACAATAGTGGGGAGAGCAGGTGGCCCATACAAAGAGAAGACCACCAAACCTGCTGGGATAATTTAGATAATTAATTTTGCCCTTGAATTGATAAGGTTGTTTTAAATTTGGCATGTTTTGCCACCCTTTTTGATTACTTACACCGTACTTTTAGGAAGCTTTTCTGTAAGTTCATGTTACTGATTGGAAATTGGTGCATGGATGGTGTTTTTTCATAATGTTGCCCCTTCCTTTATATTCCTTTGGTTTACATTATTCCAAACTAGCAATAACAATCAATTGAAGACATTTTATAGTTTCAAAAGCTAGTATTTTGTTGGTATAATGTACAGATATAGTTATTTTTCTTACTGAATTTAGCTCCTATTCACTATTCATATACACGCACTCATATATATATTGCATATACATATGAATTTATATGTGATATATATATGTATATACATACACACAGATATATTTACCTAAGAATAGCCAAATATCTATTTTAATTGGGAATTTGACTAAGGATAAGAAGTGGAAAATTGGACATAAAAAATGTAAATTAGCAGAATCACAAATTTTGGTGATGCAAAGCCCATAGAGTTTCAACAGTGAGCTGTTTTTAAGAGATTTATATTTGTACAAAGCTCCAAGCAGAATCACTGACATATCTGGGAACAAACACAGCTTTGCTGTGGTCCAAAACAGTGTCCTGCATTTGAGTTTTAATAACCAGATAATACATGTTATTTCTCAAAATATTCCTAGAGGAATAGATATGTTCCAAATGTTTCCATGAAATAGGAAACTTGGGTGTAAAATTCAAGAATAGGGTCAATGCCCTCAGTTAAGCAGTCAAACCACACAAAAAACTAGATAATATGATCAAGACCCTGCTTTTGTGTGTCTTGTTACAAGTTAAATGCATAATATCAAAGTAAAGGAAGAGTCAAGTTATTCAAAAGGAGAAATAATTGATTTCCATTCATTCTTTAGAACTAAGTAATTGAAGTATTGCTTCATTTAAAATCTTGTTTAACCTCATCATTTATTATCTACCTTTGTGACTTTTCATGTTCCATAAGTTATCTTTGAATGCTATTCCTATCATTTCTAACATGCTACACTTCTAATCTTATTTAAAATCTCCTACATAGAAATGCCTTTTAATTAATTTTACTCCATTCTGACTACTCACTTCATTCAGCACTTGCATTCCATATTATTTTACATATATTAATATATTGCTTTCTAATTGTTCTTAACAAAAATAGAGAATATTTTGGGTCATAAAAGAACTGCTCTATTATTAAATATCATTTTAAACACAAATACTTAATAATGATTTAGTGTTATAAAAAAGTCATTACATTTATAAGCCAAATACTTTTTCTTTCCCTTAGAAATGCTGGAATAAATTCTATCAACACGTAAAAGTTTTGGCATTGGTCAGCTTTTAGAATATTTAAGAACAATTATTTTTAATGTAGAAGTATTTATTAAACTTCAAAATACTAGCAGAACCGATTATGAAAATTGAGTTTAAACACAGCATACCAAAAATAGAACTTCAATCAAATAATACAGATGGGTAATTTTTTTTCTGGGAACATCTCAAATTGCTTTCTACTAGTATTAATATATTCATATATGCTTGCAGGTAAAACAAACTTAGATTTACAGTAGTCCTTCCTGGTTGCAATAAACTTCTAAGATCAAAGACGGAAATCATCTAGATCAGATTTTCAACAAAGGCAGGACTGCCCCCTAGGGGGTATTTTGGAAATCTGTGGGTGTTGTTTTGGTTGTCCAAATGATTGGGGGGCACTACTTACAATTAAGGGAAGAGAGCTTAAGTAGCTAGATATCCTATAATGCATGAGAGAGCCCTAACACGCAAAAAAAGTCCTTTATCATAAACAATTTTGGAATATCCCACTGGACATTTATGTAGATGAGATATCTGCTCAAAATGTATCCATCTAGAACCTATCTCCATAGTACATATAAACACAAAGATTTTCTAAACAATTTTAATAAATACTATTTTTTTTAAGAGTGGAGTTACTGTTTAACTTGAAGGAAGACTGCACTTCATTTTGTTTGGGAATTTACCAGCAGTTATTTGATGTTTTAGAAAATCATGTTACCAACCATGCCACTGCTGTATATTTAAGTTGCCAATAAAACACACTTTTATCACCTGCCTTTGTAGCTATCATATTCTTTAATTTCACATATTGGTGTAAGCATATGACCAATTCACTGTGTCTTATAGTGTTGTCATGCCTGAACATTCACATAAAAATCTATTATTTTATTATATATAGTTCTTATAATTTTCCTTTCTCTTATCTTAGTATGATTTTTTAAAATTATGTAGGCATATAGGTAATATTGTCTATAAATTTCATGTCAGAAGAACAAAGCATGCACTTTGAAATATTTGCTATTTTAGCATGACGTTGTGTCTAATAGGGTCAAGAAATGACAGGATACAATGGAGAAGTACAGGATTGACTTGGAACCCATAAAGTAAATGTTTTTGCCCACACAGTTATTCCTTTTTAATAAAGGGATCCTCTGGAAGCATCAGTTCTCATCTGGTGGCTAAGTCGGACAGGAATATAAGGTTTGATGTGTATTTAGGGGCCATGAGCATAAGTGCAAATTAGAGCCTCCTTTTTTGGGTTGGTCTTTCAGTGACTTTGCATTGGTGATGGCTGGCAGTATTAGGGGCGAACTGGGTGTGTTGAAAAGGAGCACACCAAGCTCTCTGGGTCCCCTTTGCAGCCCTTTCAAAGGGCAGTAAGGAGTAGAGAGGAAGCACCTTATAAATGATATCTGACATCCTGCTGTCATTTCACTGATGCTTTATTTGTTTTTAGGATTTCCTATTATAGTCTTTTTATAGCTAGCTAGATATTTTTGTTACTGCTTTTGCAGACATAGTCTCACTATCAAATCTTTTTTAATTTAAGATCTTCATTTTGGTGTAACTTGACTGAAACAAACCCTCAAAATCCTTTTAAAAAGGAGCATGTGGGTTGTGTACTTTCACAGACTCTCTATATCAAAGATTATGTTTCCTTTAATTATATTAGACAATGTGGGTAAGTATAAAATTCTTAAGATACAAAGTTTGTAGTTGTTTGTACACATATCTGCACTGACTGAAGGCATATATTTTGGAGAAAAGAGAACTGCATATATGTGTTTTGTTTTGTTTTGTTTTGTTTTTTCATTTGATGAATGGTTCTAGGTTTTTTTTAAACCTTAGAATTAAAAAAGTTTTTTGAAATGTACCAGGATGCTTTTTGGTGAGATTATCTACAGTGTGCCTGGCTTTTGCTATTCAATTCTTTTCACCTCAGAAAAATTTGTTTGAATTATATTTTATTATTGTTCCTATCCCACTACTCAAAAATTGTTCTTTACAACTGTCTATAATTCTTAAGCCATTTTCTGTTTTTCTCATTTATTACACATTCTCTCACTAAGTTTTTCTTTGGAAATTTTCCTCTGCACTCTAGGAGAGCTCCTCAGAACTTATCCTAAATTATAAAGTTATTCCATTATCTTATAGGATCAATTCGAAACTGTATGTCTCTGTTACAAATGTTTAAATTCTGCTGCAGTGGCTTTATTTTCCTTGCAAATCTTCTTTATTTCCCTTATATGCTTTTATATCTCATTCTCTTGTCATTTATCTCAGCCTTTCCCTTGGGGATTTCTGCTCCTATTCAATAAAAATCTTCATTAATTCTTCATCAATAAGGATTAACAAATTTTCTAAATTTTATTTTGGATCCTGTGATAATTACTTCCTGGGAATTGCTCTTTCTCTCATGTTTGATGATGTTTTCATTCCCTTGTTCAGGAGCATATTCTTTTGTCCTTTTTATTTTTCTGTTGGGTCTTTTGATTCCCTTGCCTCCACTAGACCCAATGCACAGCTCTTTGGCTCTCTCTCTCCTAGAAACATAGCTGCATAGATGGGAGTAGTTTCTACACCAAGACCCAGTGTCCAAAAAGCTTTCATTTAACTTGAAATCATCTTCTATCCCATGTCCCAAAGATCTGATACTGTGAGAAGCACAATCAACGAAAATTTAATCTCCACAGTATACACCATTTACAGAGTAATCTCTTAGGTGGCAGTGTGCCACTTCAATTACCACATTTCCTTCCCAGTTGTTTTTGGGAAAGAGAAAAAGAGGTGTAGGAGTCATGAACAGTCTTCAAATGGTCCTTAAAAACCACCATTGTGCATTTGAAGAATGGTTTCTGAGTTTCCTCTTTGGAACAGTACTTTTTCTTATTCAGGAGGACTAGGCAGTGGCACAGCAATGAGGAACAGTACATTTTCATGGCAAGTCTCTCTGTTCTGGATATGAAATATGGGTGTACAACTGAGTGGATATTCCATTCCTTTTCAATCAAACTGCAGTTAGTAAAAATTCCTACCCCATTTTGACAATCACTTTAATGTCACTCAATTTTCAATGCCATGAAATTGCCTTAAGATACAACATTTGTATCTTAAGAAGAGATGTGCTACTGAAGGCAGTGAAAAGAGAATATTGCAGTACAATATGCCAGAGATCATGAGGATTTGGGTGTGGGTCATGGTTGTATACATTCCATTGTTGAAGAGGGGAGACAATGATTTAAATTTTCACATGCGAACTTTGAGGTCTTGTGAAACAACCAGGTAAAGGTATTTAGTAAGCACTTTGGTCTGTGGGACTACACAAGAAGAAATGCTGGTAATGGATTTAAGAGTTGTGGAGAGTCTTCAGTATATATGTAAAAGATGAAACTCTGCAGCTAAGGAAGGACAGAAGTCTGTGATATACAAATCTTTCATTCATCAAGAAGCAGTTAAAGAGAAGCAAGAGTACATGGTATGGTAGAATCCAAGAGAAAATAGAACTTCAGAAAGAATATAATTTTCAACAAAGTCAAAAGCTGAAGAGAAGTCAAACAGAATGAATCCAAGGGGTTTGACCTTTTAGAGATCTTGGTAATGTTTTCAAGACAAGTGTGAAAGGAATGGTAGAGGCTGAACCCAGAATGAATCATGAGGTAATGACTGTTAAATATACTTGCAAAATACTTTTTCTGTGAAAGAGGGAAGAAATAGTATAGAAATTTGTAGAGGAGGGATAGTCAAGAAAATTTTCAGATGCAGACATTAGAAAGGCAGTCTACAATTGAACTCACTCAAAACGTTGAAAAGTGAAAGGACAGTCTATGGTTCTTATTACAGGAAACAAAGCATTAGATGGAATAAATCTGTTGTTTTTGAGTCACTGCGATGTTTCTGTTATTAAGCAATTTAAATGAAGAGATGCATAATTATAGAAAAATACAGTTGGCAGCATAGTGTAGTGGTTAAGAGCAAGGATTCAGGAGCCAGACTTCCTGGCTTTAAAATTCTGGCTCTGCCACACTAGCTTTGTGATCGTGGAAAAGTTAATTAACCTCTCTGTGTCTCAATCCCTCATTTGTGAAATGAGGATAATAATTATACCTGATTTATAGGTTTGTTATATGGATTAAACAAGTAAATGTTAGAAAAATGGCAAAAAGTAAATGTTATATAAATCAAATATCAATTGTACTTATTGACTGATCTGTTAGTTCTGCTTAATCAGTTAATGAACTTTAATTTTCATAAAGTTCAAGATTTGCCTCAAGGAGCATTGCTAACTTGGATAGTCTAAAACAGATTGTGCAGGTTTGGATGTATTATGTCCCCCTGAAAAGCCATATTCTTTAATGCAATCTTGTGGGGGCAGACTGATTAGTCTGTTGATTAGGGTGGAACCTCTGATTAAATTATCTCCGTGGAGGCGTGGGTGGGTCTTGATTAGTTCACTGGACTACTTAAGAGAGCTCTGAAGCTGGAGCAGAGAGAGATGCTTAGAGATGCTTGGAGTGAAGATAGAAGCCCAGAGATATTCTGGAGAAAGCCATTTTGAATCACAACCAGGAGCAAAGGACCAGCAGAAGCCAGCCACGTGCCTCCCAGCTCACAGGGGTGTTCTGGATGCCATTGGCCTTCCTTCAGTGAAGCTCTAGCAAACGAGAACACAGACATAGCTATTAACATTTAAAACATCAATTATATTTGCCAAACTGAAAACTCCTACAAGACTGCTTTCTTATGTATTTAAAGTATTCCTCTTGAATATGGCTTTAACTATTAGCAAAATTTAAAGTTCAATTTCAGTTACATAAAACAACTTTGAGAATTTGCTATGAACAATTAGTAAAAATGAAGGAAATTATAGAATTTTAATATATTTGCAGAAAATTTTATGAAGAAATCTACAGAAAACTCAAAAATATCAACAACCATTTCATGTTCATGTGTAGGTAGGTGGTGTAGAAATCCTCACTATTCTGCAGTTCTATTTCCAGAACCCAGGACTTCCCTCTGTCTCAAAAACCCTCAGCAGCTTGACACGCATGCCACCCAAACTCTCCGTGCTATGGGCAGTGTTTGGGTTTGCTAAAGTTGCCGGAATGCAATATAAAAGAAATGGGTTGGCTTTTAACAATAGGGATTCAAGTTACAAGTTACAATTCTAAGGCTGCGAAAATTTCCAGATTAAGACATCAACAAGAAGATACCTTCTTTGAAGAAAGGCCGCTGGCATCTGGGGTTCCTCTATCAGATAGCAAGGCACATGGCTGGCATCTGCTGGTCCTTTGCTCCCAGGTTGTGATTCTTTCACCTTCTGACTCCAGTGGATTTTCTCTGAGTAACTGTGGGTTTTCTCTTAGCATTTCTGGGGCATTTCTCTCTTTCTTTGCTTTCTTGGGTTTTCTGTCTTTTACCCTCTCATAAAGGACTCCAGTAAAGGATTAAGACCCATGTTAAATGGGCTGGGTCGTATCTCAATTGAAACAACCTAATCAAAAGGTCCCACCCACTGTATAACCTGATTGGTCTCTGGAACATTGGGTGTCTGTGACACCTGAAACTCAGAGCTAGAGGTCTGCAGACATGAATGTCAGTATTAATGTAGACAGCAACTGTTAAAAAAAAAAAAAAAAAAGCTGAAAAAGAGCTCAGACTTCACTTAGAGATATGAATGAAGCAGATCTGGTTAAGACTAGGGCAAATCGGGCCAAAGGGTAAAGGTTGAAACTGACTGTGTGTTAAAACTTCCACTTCCATGTGAGACCAAGGGAAGAAATGTTTATTTGGTGTAGGATCTATATTTTCTAAACACTATAACTTCTACAGTCAGTTTGTTCCAACACCACAATTACATGGAACTTTGAGTAAGAAGTGAGATATGGTAGGTCTGTATAGGTTAGAGTGAAATAGCAGCACATCCCAAAGTAACTTGGGTGGAGAACAAAAATATATATTCAGGGCCCTCCTGAAGAGCTGGGGTGGGGGGATGCAGAGATGTTGGACTTCCTCACCTGGATTGTTGCTGATGTTCTCACAAACACTGGGGACTGGTGGCTTGACATGCTGAGCCCTCTGTCTTGGGGCTTGCCCCTGTGAAGCTTGTTACTGCAAAGGAGAGGCTAAACCTGCTTAAAATTGTGCCTAAGAGTCTCCCCATGAGTACCTCTTTGTTGCTCAGATGTGGCCTCTCTCTAACTAAGCCACCTTGGCAGGTGAACCCACTGCCCTCCCCGCTACTTGGGACATGACTTCTAGTGGTATAAATCTTCCGGGCAATGCAGGATATGACTCCCAGGGATGAATCTGGACCTGGCATCCTGGGATTGAGAACATCTTCTTGTCCAAAAGGGGGATGTGAAATGAAATGAAATAAAGCTTCAGTGGCTGAGAGATTTCAAATGGAGTTGAGAGGTCACTCTGGTGGACATTCTTATGCACTATATAGATAACACTTTTTAGATTTTAATGTATTGGAATAGCTAGAAGTAAATACCTGAAACTACCAAACTCCAAACCAGTATCCTTGACTCTTGAAGACAATTGTATAACAATGTAGATTATAAGGAGTGACAGTGTGATTGTGAAAACCTTGTGTATTGCCCTCCCTTTATCCAGTGTATGGATGAATGAGTAGATAAATGGGGACAAAAACTAAATGAAAAATACAGTGGGATGGGAGGATGATTTGGGTATTCTTTTTAGTTTTATTTTTTATTCTTATTCTGATTCTTTCTTGTATAAGGAAAATGTTCAAAAATAGATTGGGGTGATGAATGCACAACTATATCATGGTACTCTGAACAGTTGATTGTACATCATGGATGATTGCATAGTATGTAAATATATCTCAATAAAACTGAATTTAAAAAAAAAGGTCCCATCCACAATAGGTCTGCCTCCACATTAATGGATTAAAATAACATGGCCTTTTCTGGGGTACATAACTGCTCCAAACTATCACAGGCAGTGACTAGGGGGCCCATCATTCACTGACTAATTTAGCAAGTATTAACTTGTCTCTCAGTCCTTTCATCTCTTCACCTATCATGTTCCTATTCTCCACCCCAAAACTAGCTATTGACCTTGTCATTACACATAATGCACTTGCAAATGTCTTAGCATTTAACGTCCCACAAACTGACATCATCTCTGTAGCTCACTCTTTCATGTACCCCAACTCCAGTAATTCTTTGACCACACTGCAACCATCAATAAATTGACCCTGTCAGTTTTTCTCTGCAGCTTTACTCACGTCCTAACTTCCTTGCTCACCATCATAAATTTCATAATCCACCATTTAAATTAGTGTCTTGCCAATCTTTTCTTCTATTTACTCACTTATCAAAACCTCAACCCTGGTTAATTCCAACCATCTGACTATTCTACTCCTGTAAAAACTCAAGAGACAAGCAAACAAACAGACAAAACAATGTCATAAAAACAAAAAAGTTAAATTATGGTTGAAGTAAAACACACTGACTGATCCACTTTAAATCTGTGACTGAAAACCTCAAATGAGGCTTTGATACTTTCAACCATTCCTACTATATTTCTTAGTTTCAATTTCTCTTCCACTATCTCAAATGACTTTTTCATATCTTTCATTGATTTCTCAAAACTTCAAAATCCTCTCCTCCTTTCCACACTCTCAACAGAGAGCTTGCTTATTTCACTCAGAAAATAGAAGCAATAGGAAATGAATTTCCACATTCTTCTACCAAAAATCTCTCAAGCTACCTGCACATGAACACATGGAGGAACTCTCCATTCTACATCATTATTTTCCCCTATCTAGTCAGTTATTCCCATCACACACAAATATGTCATAAAACCTCTTATCTTAAGAGCCAACAAAACTTGACCCCAAACTTCTGCACCTTGTGATCTCTCCCAAACTCCCTCTTATGAGGTTTCAGTTCTGCCTCTCTACCAAATTGGTCATGTCAAATCCATTAACAGCCTCTAAGTTATCAAATCCTATGGTCAGTTCTCAGCCCTCTTTTTATTTGGCAAATCAACATCATTTGATGGAGTTGATCTCTCCTTCTTGAACAATTTTCTTTGCTTAGATTTTGGAACACCGTAGCATTAGTTTTCTTCCTATCCTCCATTCTTCTGCAATGGCTTCTCCTTATCTTTCTGATCTCAAAAAATGGAGTACTTCTGTACTCAGAACATAGGACTCTTTTCCTTTTTATTTATATCCACATTCTTGTTGAGTTATACAAATGCATTGCTTAACATAACATCTGTACATTGACCACTTCCAAATTTAAATCTCTGGTCTCAAGCACTCTCCTGAACCAGAGATTCATATATGCAATTACCTACTCCACATCTTCAGTTGGATAGTGTAGTAGTTTGAAGCTGTTATATACCCCAGAAAAGGCCATGTTCTTAAATTTAATCCATTCCTATGGGTGTAGACCTATTGTTGAGTGGGACCTTTTGATTAGATTATTTGAATTGAGATGTGACCCACCCCAAAGTGAGCCTTAATCCTCTTACTGGAGTCCTTTATAAGACGATAAAACACATCAGAAGCTAAGAGATGAAATTCAGAGAAATATCCAGAGAAGTTTAGAGAAAAAGCCACAGATTGAGAAGCCAGAAGTTGAAGCAATGAACTCAGGAGAGAAGGACCAGCAGATATCACCACAAGTCTTGCTGTCTGACAGAAGAGACCAAGATCAGGATAACCGGAATTCAGAAGACGTATTGTCCTGTTGATGCCAACTGCGACATTTTCAAGACCTTAGAACTGTAAATTTGTAAGCTAATTAATCCCCATTTTAAAAGCCAGCCCATTTCTCTTATATTGCATTCTGGCAGCTTTAACAAACCAAAACAGATAGTACTGAGAATTTCAAACTTACTGTGCCTTAAACTGGTCTCTGGGTTTCTCTTCCAAAACTGCTTCTCCACAATTCATCTCATTTCATTTCTGGCATCACTATTCTCCCAGCTGCTCAGGCTAAAGTGCTTTAGATTTCAATTCTCTCATATCCCATGTCCTCAATAAGTCCTGTTGGAATTATGCATTCAATATATCCTAAATCTGACCACTTTTTCTTCACCTCTACTAAGCCACTCTCATATCTAACTTGGACTATTGCAACATCTTCCAATTGATCCTTATTTTCAGCCATAACCTGCCACCATCTATATATCCCACTGCAACCAGAGTGGTACTTTGAAATATGAGTGGTATTATACCATTATTCTGTTCAACATGTTTCAATAGCTTCTCATGTGGAGAAAATTGATATTTGGTAAATATAGGAGCACACATTCAGGCACAACAAACACTCCTAGCAAATGTCCACTGTACTGCTTGCCTGGCATAAAGGGTCCAAAAAGACAGGGGAAAAGATCCCACTTTGGCTGTCCCTGGGAGACCAACTTCTTGCATGAGGTTTGGTGGATGGCAGCTTGATGAAGGACACCTGCACTGACTGCAAGCTGGGCTTTTACACACTTCAGGGGGTGGGGCGGGAGCTTTGCCAATGAACAAAATTTGTGCCCTGGCAAACAGCTGGGACTTGTTAAGATTTAATGTCTTCCCTTGCTTCCTGTGGTATCTTGCTAAACAGAAGCATATTGACCACCTGATGCAAAGAAGCAGAAATAGAAACAAAACAAATCCCTGAACATAAACAAGCAAGAATGGAAACATAACAAACACCTGCACACAAACAAGAAAGAGAGGGGAAGAAGGGGGAGGGCAAGGGCTGGGAGACAGACACTGAGTATATCCTTGACTTCCCCAACATCCTCTCTCTCCGAGAAGAATATTTTAGAAGTCCTTACTACTTCCTGACATTTTAAATTTGTTAATGTTCTCTTCACCCTACCAAAATCAGGACAATGGAGAACTTTTTCTATTTTCTTCATTGCTGTATCTCTAGTACCTAGGTTAGTGCCTGGCTATGGTGAATAAATAAATGAATAAATATATAATCACAAACACTGAACTCCCCTATTAAATAATGAGGACTCCCTTGGTTAAAAAAAATCCATTTGTTGCTTTGAAGAAATATATATAAATTTAAATTTTGTACGTCTTGATAATAAAACAGCAAAAAGTGATTCTTTAATAAGACGGGGTAGCAATATTTAAAATAGAAAAGGTGGAATTGATGATAAAAAGCAATAGACCCTTGCTGGTGGGAATGCAAAATACTATGGTGAGTTCAGAAAACCACTTAGTGGTTTTCTATAAAGTTATACAAATAGTTGCCATGTCAGCAAGTGATCCCACTTGTAGGTATCTGCTCAAGAGATATGAACACATATGGAGCAGGCAAAATTTATGGTGATCCCCTAATATCCCCACTTCTTGGAGTTCAGACCCTTATATAATCCTTTTCTCTTGAGTGTGGGCAGTATCTGTGACTTACTTCTTATCAATAGAATATGGCAAAGGTGATAAGTCACACCTGTGATTATGTTACATTACATAAGACTCCATCTTGCTAAAAGACTCACTCTAGAGATTCTCTTTGCTGACTTGATGAAGGAAGTGGCCATATGGGGAAGTCCATGTGGCAAGGAACTATGGGTGGCCTCCAGGTGATGAGGGAAGACTCCTGTTGACAACCAGCAAGAATCCAGAGCACTGAGTTCTACAACCTCAAGGAAATAAATTCTGCCAACAACCAAGTAAGCTTGGAAGCAGACTCCTCCATAGCTGAGGCACCAAATGAGAACCCTGCCCTGGCCAATACCTTGATTGTAGCATTGCAGAAGCCTGGCTAAGCCACGCCTAGATTCCAGACACACAGAAATTGTGAGGTAATAGAAGTATGCTGTTTTAAGCTGCTAAGTTGGTGGTAATTTTCTATTCAGCAATTCAAAATAACATAAAACATGAACACCCAAAGACTAACAAGCAAAGGTTTGTGTCAGTGTTATCCTTAAAAACCAAACCCTGGAAAGAGCTCAAATATTTTCAGTCTCATGAATGGATAAATAAATTGTGGTATATTCATTCAACAGACCACTACTCAGCAATTAGCTACCCAAACTACCCTAACACCCAACAGGAAGAATCTTCAAAACAGAATGTTCAGTAAAAAAGGGCCACACACAAAGGAATACATGTTACATGATTTTGTTTATGTGAAATTCAAGAAAAACAAAAATATAGTAACAAAACGTATAACAGTGGTTTGCCTGAGGCTGGGGATGAAGGTAGAGGACTGACTGCAAAAGTGTACAGAGGTGTTCTGGGGGTGATGGAAATGTTCTACATCATCACTAATAGAACTATATGTGATGATTGGATATATTCAATAATTTCTGTCCCATTGAATAGCCACCAGTCATAGACAGCTATTGAGCACCTGGAATGCAGCTAATCCAAATAGGAAGTGAATTTTTAAATGATATATTTTTTTTTTTTTCAAAACAAATTGTACTTTCGATTGTTTACAGTACCATTACATAGTTGTACATTCATCACCTAAATCAATCCCTGACACCTTCATTAGCACACACACAAAAATAACAAGAATAATAATTAGAGTGAAAAAGAGCAATTGAAGTAAAAAAGAACACTGGGTACCTTTGTCTGTTTGTTTCCTTCCCCTACTTTTCTACACATCCATCCATAAACTAGACAAAGTGGAGTTTGGTCCTTATGGCATTCCCAATCCCATTGTCACCCCTCATAAGCTACATTTTTATGCAACTGTCTTCGAGATTCATGGGTTCTGGGTTGTAGTTTAATAGTTTCAGGTATCCACCACCAGCTACCCCAATTCTTTAGAACCTAAAAAAGGTTGTCTAAAGTGTGCGTAAGAGTGCCCACCAGAGTGATCTCTCGGATCGTTTTGGAATCTCTCTGCCACTGAAGCTTATTTCATTTCCTTTCACATCCCCCTTTTGGTCAAGAAGATGTTCTCCGTCCCACGATGCCGGGTCTACATTCCTCCCCGGGAGTCATATTCCACGTTGCCAGGGAGATTCACTTCCCTGGGTGTCTGATCCCACGTAGGGGGGAGGGCAGTGATTTCACCTTTCAAGTTGGCTTAGCCAGAGAGAGAGGGCCACATCTGAGCAACAAAGAGGCATTCAGGAGGAGACTCTTAGGCGCAAATACAGGGAGGCCTAGCCTCTCCTTTGCAGCAACCGTCTTCCCAAGGGTAAAACTTATGGTAGAGGGCTCAACCCATCAAACCACCAGTCCCCTATGTCTGTGGTCATGTTAGCAACCATGGAGGTGGGGTAGGCGAATACCCCTGCATTCTCCACAGGCTCCTCAAGGGGGCACTACATCTTTTTTTTTTTTTTCCTTGTTTGTCTTTTTTCTTTTCTTTTTTTTTTTTTTAACTTTCCCTTCTTTTTTAAATCAACTGTATGAAAAAAAAAAAGTTAAAAAGAAAACAAACATACAATAAAAGAACATTTCAAAGAGACCATAACAAGGGAGTAAGAAAAAGACAACTCACCTAAGATAACTGCTTAACTTCCAACATGTTCCTACTTTACCCCAAGAAAGTTACATAATATAGCAACATTTCAGTGAACTTGTTCCTACTACATCCATCAGAAATTAACAGACCATAGTCATTTCTGGGCATCCCCAGAACGTTAAATAGCTTATCTGTTGTTCTTGGATTATTGTTCCCCCTTCCTTAATTGCTCTCTCCTGCTAGTTCCCCTACATTCTACATTATAAACCATTTGTTTTACATTTTTCAAAGTTCACATTAGTGGTAGCATATAATATTTCTCTTTTTGTGCCTGGCTTATTTCGCTCAGCATTATGTCTTCAAGGTTCATCCATGTTGTCCTATGTTTCACCAGATCGTTCCTTCTTACTGCTGCGTAGTATTCCATTGTGTGTATATACCACATTTTATTTATCCACTCATCTGTTGAAGGACATTTGGGTTGTTTCCATCTCTTGGCAATTGTGAATAATGCTGCTATGAACATTGGCGTGCAGATATCTGTTCGTGTCACTGCTTTCCGATCTTCCGGGTATATACCGAGAAGTGCAATCGCTGGATCGAATGGTAGCTCTATATCTAGTTTTCTAAGGAACTGCCAGACTGACTTCCAGAGTGGCTGAACCATTATACAGTACCACCAACAATGAATAAGAGTTCCAATTTCTCCACATCCCCTCCAGCATTTGTAGTTTCCTGTTTGTTTAATGGCAGCCATTCTAACCAGTGTTAGATGGTATCTCATTGTGGTCTTAATTTGCATCTCTCTAATAGCTAGTGAAGCTGAACATTTTTTCATGTGTTTCTTGGCCATTTGTATTTCCTCTTCAGAGAACTGTCTTTTCATATCTTTTGCCCATTTTATAATTGGGCTGTCTGTACTATTGTCATTGAGTTGTAGGATTTCTTTGTATATGCAAGATATCAGTCTTTTGTCAGATACATGGTTTCCAAAAATTTTTTCCCATTGAGTTGGCTGCCTCTTTACCTTTTTGAGAAATTCCTTTGAGGTGCAGAAACTTCTAAGCTTGAGGAGTTCCCATTTATCTATTTTCTCTTTTGTTGCTTGTGCTTTGGGTGTAAAGTCTAGGAAGTGGCCGCCTAATACAAGGTCTTGAAGATGTTTTCCTAAATTATCTTCTAGGAGTTTTATGGTACTTTCTTTTATATTGAGATCTTTGGTCCATTTTGAGTTAATTTTTGTGTAGGGTGTGAGGTAGGGGTCCTCTTTCATTCTTTTGGATATGGATATCCAACTCTCCCAGCCCCATTTGTTGAAAAGACCATTATGGCTCAGTTCAGTGACTTTGGGGGCCTTATCAAAGATCAGTCGGCCATCGATCTGAGGGTCTATCTCTGAATTCTCAATTCGATTCCATTGATCTATATGTCTATCTTTGTGCCAGTACCATGCTGTTTTGGCAACTGTGGCTTTATAATAAGCTTCAAAGTCAGGGAGTGTAAGTCCTCCCACTTCGTTTTTCTTTTTTAGAGTGTCTTTAGCAATTCGAGGCATCTTCCCTTTCCAAATAAATTTGATAACTAGCTTTTCCAAGTCTGCAAAGTAGGTTGTTGGAATTTTGATTGGGATTGCATTGAATCTGTAGATGAGTTTGGGTAGAATTGACATCTTAATGACATTTAGCCTTCCTATCCATGAACATGGAATATTTTTCCATCTTTTAAGGTCCCCTTCTATTTCTTTTAGTAGAGTTATGTAGTTTTCTTTGTATAGGTCTTTTACATCTTTGGTTAAGTTTATTCCTAGGTACTTGATTTTTTTAGTTGCTATTGTAAATGGTATCTTTTTCTTGAGTGTCTCTTCAGTTTGTTCATTTCTAGCATATAGAAACATTACTGACTTATGTGCATTAACCTTGTATCCCGCTACTTTGCTAAATTAGTTTATTAGCTCTAGTAGCTGTATCGTCGATTTCTCAGGGTTTTCTAGATATAAGATCATATCATCTGCAAACAATGACAGTTTTACTTCTTCTTTTCCAATTTGGGTGCCTTTTATTTCTTTGTCTTGCCGGATTGCCCTGGCTAGCACTTCCAGCACAATGTTGAATAACAGTGGTGACAGCGGGCATCCTTGTCTTGTTCCTGATCTTAGAGGGAAGGCTTTCAGTCTCTCTCCATTGAGTGCTATGCTGGCTGTGGGTTTTTCATATATGCTCTTTATCATGTTGAGGAAGTTTCCTTCAATTCCTACCTTTTGAAGTGTTTTTATCAAAAAGGGATGTTGGATTTTGTCAAATGCTTTTTCAGCATCTATTGAGATGATCAATTGATTTTTCCCTTTTGACTTGTTAATGTGTTGTAATACATTGATTGTTTTTCTTATGTTGAACCATCCTTGCATGCCTGGAATGAACCCCACTTGGTCATGGTGTATGATTTTTTTAATGTGTCTTTGGATTCGATTTGCAAGTATTTTGTTGAGGATTTTTGCATCTATATTCATTAGGGAGATTGGCCGGTAGTTTAGCTTTTTTGTAGCATCTTTGCCTGGTTTTGGTATTAGATTGATGTTAGCTTCATAAAATGAGTTAGGTATTGTTCCATTTTTTTCAATGTTTTGAAAGAGTTTGAGTAAGATTGGTGTCAGTTCTTTCTGGAAAGTTTGGTAGAATTCCCCTGTGAAGCCATCTGGCCCTGGGCATTTATTTGTGGGAAGATTTTTGATGACTGATTGGATCTCTTTGCTTGTGATGGGTTGGTTGAGGTCTTCTATTTCTTCTCTGGTCAGTCTAGGTTGTTCATATGTTTCCAGGAAATTGTCCATTTCTTCTACATTATCCAGTTTGTTGCCATACAGTTGTTCATAATATCCTCTTATAATTTTTTTAATTTCTTCAGGATCTGCAGTTATGTCACCTTTTTCATTCATTATTTTGTTTATATGGGTCTTCTCTCTTTTTGATTTTGTCAGTCTAGCTAGGGGCTTGTCAATCTTGTTGATCTTCTCAAAGAACCAACTTTTGGTGATATTTATCCTCTCTATTGTTTTTTTGTTCTCTATGTCATTTATTTCTGCTTTAATCCTTGTTATTTCTTTTCTTGTACTTGGTTTAGGATTGGTTTGCTGTTCATTTTCTAGCTTCTTCAGTTGATCCATTAGTTCTTTGATTTTGGCTCTTTCTTCCTTTTTAATATATGCGTTTAGTGCTATAAATTTCCCCCTTAGCACTGCTTTTGCTGCATCCCATAGGTTTTGGTATGTTGTGTTCTCATTTTCATTCGTCTCTATATATTTAGCAATTTCTCTTGCTATTTCTTCTTTAACCCACTGATTGTTTAGGAGTGTGTTGATTAACCTCCAGGTATTTGTGAATTTTCTAAGTCTCTGATGGTTATTGACTTCTAATTGTATTCCATTGTGGTCAGAGAATGTGCTTTGAATAATTTCAATCTTTTTAAATTTATTGAGGCTTGTTTTATGTCCCAGCATATGATCTATTCTGGAGAAAGTTCCGTGAGCACTAGAAAAGTATGTGTATCCTGGTGATTTGGGATGTAATGTCCTGTAGATGTCTGTTAAATCTAATTCATTTATCAGATTGTTTAGGTTTTCAATTTCCTTATTGGTCTTCTGTCTGGTTGATCTATCTATAGGAGAGAGTGATGTGTTGAAGTCTCCCACAATTATTGTGGAAACATCCATTGCTTCCTTTAGTTTTGCCAGTGTTTCTCTCATGTATTTTGTGGCACCTTGATTGGGTGCATAGACATTTACGATTGTTATTTCTTCTTGCTGAATTGCCCCTTTTATTAGTATGTAGTGGCCTTCTTTGTCTCTCAAAACATCCCTGCATTTGAAGTCGATTTTATCTGAGATTAATATTGCTACACCTGCTTTCTTTTGGCTGTAGCTTGCATGAAATATTTTTTTTCCATCCTTTCACTTTCAGTTTCTTTGTGTCCCTGTGTCTAAGATGAGTCTCTTGTATGCAACATATTGATGGTTCATTTTTTTTGATCCATTCTGCGAATCTATATCTTTTAATTGGGGAGTTTAATCCATTTACATTCAACGTTAAAACCGTGAAGGCATTTCTTGAATCGGCCATCTTATCCTTTGGTTTATGTTTGCCATATTTTTCCCTCTCTCTATTAATATCCTTTATTGTACCCATACTGAATCTCTTTAGTACTGAACCTTTCTCCAAGTCTCTCTGTCCTGTCTTTGTTTCTCTGTCTGTAGGGCTCCCTTTAGTATCTCCAGTAGGGCAGGTCTCTTGTTAGCAAATTCAGCATTTCTTTGTCTGTGAAAAATTTAAGCTCTCCCTCAAATTTGAAGGAGAGCTTTGCTGGATAAAGTATTCTTGGCTGGAAATTCCTCTCACTCAGAATTTTAAATATATCGTGCCACTGCCTTCTCGCCTCCATGGTGGCTGCTGAGTAGTCACTACTTAGTCTTATGCTGTTTCCTTTGTATGTGGTGAATTGCTTTTCTCTTGCTGCTTTCAGAACTTGCTCCTTCTCTTCTATGTTTGACAGTGTGATCAGTATATGTCTCGGAGTGGGTTTTTTTGGATTTATTCTATTTGGAGTTCGCTGAGCATTTATGATTTGTGTATTTATGTTGTTTAGAAGATTTGGGAAGTTTTCCCCAACAATTTCTTTGAATACTCTTCCTAGACCTTTACCCTTTTCTTCCCCTTCTGGGACACCAATGAGTCTTATATTCGGACGTTTCATATTATCTATCATATCCCTGAGGTCCATTTCGAGTTTTTCAATTTTTTTCCCCATTCTTTCTTTTATGCTTTCATTTTCCATTCTGTCATCTTCCAGGTCACTGATTCGTTGTTCAACTTCCTCTAGTCTTGTACTATGAGTGTCCAGAATCTTTTTAATTTGGTCAACAGTTTATTTAATTTCCATAAGATCATCCATTTTTTTTATTTAGTCTTGCAATGTCTTCTTTATGCTCTTCTAGGGTCTTCTTGATTTCCTTCATATCCCGTACTATGGTCTCATTGTTCATCTTTAGTTCTTTGAGTAGCTGCTCTAGGTGCTGTGTCTCTTCTGGTTTTTTGATTTGGGTGCTTGGGCTTGGGTTATCCATATCGTCTGGTTTTTTCATATGCTTTATAATTTTCTGTTGTTTTTGGCCTCGTGGCATTTGCTGAACTTGATAGGGTTCTTTTAGGGTTTGTAGACCTATTGAAGTCCTTATCTCTAATTTATCAGATCTACAGCTTCGTGGAGTACACTTTCTCTAACTAACCAGCAGGTGGCATCCACGAGCCACCTGTTCTCCACAAGCCAGTTCTCCCCTGCTTAGCCTTTTTGGTGAGTGGGGGAGTGAGTCTTGTGGGGCCCAATTGGTGTACCAAGCTTGCGTGTGTAGTTGGTGTTGCCTGCCCTGTATGTGGGGCATGTTTCTGGGCAGTCGGGGAGGGCGGGTGGCCCTAACCATCAAATCTCCCTGATGATCCTAGAGTTTTAAAGCTGCTGCAATAGTCTAATCCTTCAGTTCAGTCCTGCCACAGTTTGTCTCTACCACTGACCCACAAGTCTTTGGTATTGGCGTATGGCTCCTGAGACTTGCAAGTGGGCCCCTCTTCCAGGCTGTGCACCCCGGGTCCTCTGTTGAGGGATGACTGTGCTATGTCACAGGTGAGTGCCGTCCCCCCAGGGCAGTTCTGGGCTGCTGGGCTGTGTAGGCAGGCTCCCAGTCTGCTCAAATGATGGCTGAATGGGGCTTTGTTAATTCACACTGCTCCACCTTCCCAGCTCTGGGACATTCAGCTGAGGTTGCAGGGAAGGCTAATGTCCACGCCCAGTTTTGTGGTGTGTGCCTGTTATTTGAAGCACTTCCGTCACACTGGGTTGTCTGGGGCAGCTCTGGGCTATGGGGCTGGCGATGGGCAGGAGTGTTTCCTGTCCACCAGGATGGTGGCTGTGAGCGGACACCCCCCTTTTCTTGGGAAGTTGTGTTGTTTAGTGAATTTTCTCAGCCACTGGATTATTGCCTTTTGTCTCAGAGCTCTCTTAGTTCTGCTCTTGACTTGACCTGCCCAAATTGCAATTCTTTGAAACTTTCTGTATTGGGCTTCTTGGAGTAATTGTTTTAGAAAAAGAAAAAAGGATTTAAAAAAAAAAAAAAAAAAAAAAAAAAACGGCCCTCCTCAGAGATCTAATGGGTTATTGAAATGCTAATAGACAAAGCAACCAGGGCCATTAAGGAAAGGTCCACAGGGCAGAGAGATCAGCTTTGCTTCGGGATTTGCATATGCGCCTCAAGGCCTGAGCTCCACCCTTCCCCTTTCTGTGTTCACCAGAACTCCAAAAATCCTCTGCTTTTATTTTGGAGTTTTTCGTGTTGTTTTTTTTCTATGCCTGTCTCCTCTCTGCTGGGCTGGCTGCTCTCAGAGTCTCTGGTGTCTGGTCTCAGTCTATCTATGGTTGGAGTTTGAATCAGTAGAATGAGTTTCCGATAAGAGCAGCCACTGCAGTTCTCCCTTCTCCTTCCCGGAGCTGACAGCCCCTCCTCCCCCGGGACTGAGCCTGGCAGGGAGGGGCGCGGGTCCCCTGGCTGCAAAAACTTACAGATTTCGCTGATCTCAGCAGTTCCACGTTTTCATGAGTGTTGTATGAAGTATGCCCAAAGACAGATTGCTCTGTGGTGTCCAGTCCACGCAGTTCCTGGCTTTTTACCTACTTTCCTGGAGGAGTAACTAAAACTTACAGCTCACCAGTCTGCCATCTTGCCCCCCTATCTCTTTAAATGATATTTAATTTTAATTTTATTAGCCACATGTGGCTAATGGCTACCACAATGGATAGTGCAGTTATACATCATTGGATTGCGGTGGTGCTTACATGAATGCACACATTTGTCCAAACTCACTAAATTATTGTGGTGGTGCTTACATGAATGCACGCATTTGCCCAAACTCATTAAACTATACTTAAAATTGGGTAAATTATACCTTAATGAAGCTGTTAAGAAAAATAAAGAATTGGGGCTAACAGAAACACAGTGTAGTTATAAAAATTACATTCAGCATCTTCCCTTCCCCTTTCTCACCCCTTTACTTTCCCCTTCCAGTTCCTGAAGCATTTAGTGGTACAGCCTTTAGGTGTGTAGTCATTCATGCTAGGTAGAGGGTGAAGAGGCACTGCTCTGGCACAGTCAGACCTGAGAAGAATGAGCAGGGCATCCATGAAAGAGAAGTACCCAGCATGGGGTGTTAGTCAGGCAAGTTGAAGAGGTTGTCCCCAAGCAAGGGAGTCATGGCATTAGAACCCAAGCTGACTGGGGAGAGGATCCATGCAAGAGTGGGAGGAACCCACTGTGGTGTGTCAGACCTGAGCAGCCTGAAAAGGACACAGGCAAGGGGGCTGTTTAGCAGGAAGAGTCAGTGCTCAGGTTAGCTGCATTTCAAGTGCTCAATAGCCATGTGAGGAGGGTATGTATGTGTTGGGGAGCAGGCACGGTGTACCAGAACCCAAGTGGGGTTAAAAGGACGTCCACAGAAGAGGCATCCTGGTGAAGTTTTCCAAGTTTAAGCAAAGTGAGAAGAATGCCTATGTGGGAGGGAAGACCTGTGAGACATATCAGAGCCCGAATGGGTGAGGGCTTGTATGCCCAGGAAGGGTGGTAGCAGCATTACAGCAGAATTGGTCAAATAAGAATTGGTAATGGGAGACTATCACCTGAAGAAAGAGCTGCAACTGAGTGCCTGGGGGTCTTGGTTTGCTTCAAAGAGCTAAACATGTCTATAAATAATACTAATGGATCAGAAATTTCAGTTTTTTTTTCCTATTGCTAATTTAAGCCTTCCTAAAAATCACAATGACTTAGCTCTCAAATAACATTTTAGGGGTTATGTACCACCACACCCACTGACCACACTTGATACCTGGAGCAAAAATAAGTAAAAGCAACATACTTTTCTACATGCTCAACATAAATTTTTATATTTGGAAATGGCCATCATATATTCCTAGAAAATATGGTCAATATATTATTGTTTCAAACATTTCATTTTTAAGTAATGTCAAACATGTAAGAATAGTAACTTGCAAGAACAGTACAAATAATTTTTCCTGAATCTTCTGAGAGTAATTTGCCAACATACCACTCCATTAACCCTTACTGCCCATTGCCTACACACAAGGGTACTTTCCTACATAATCCCAGCAAATCCATCAAAATTAGAATACGAACATTGAAATGGTGAATTTCTATTTCTACCATTCCTTCTAGATCTATTGGTTGGCATTCTACTGTAAAGTGGGTCTGTCTTCTCATTTATTTGTTCATTTGTTTTAACTTACATCAATAAGGATTCATGGGACTGTTGGGGGACATCCATGACTGAACACACATCATACGTCAGCCTGGAATGGATGGAATGGCTAAGATTGCAGCACAGAACTAAATGGAAATGTCCTTAAATAGATTGTTGTGGTGAATGCATAACTATGTGATTATATGGGGAACCACTGATTGTTGACTTAGGATGGAATGTATGGTGTGTGAATAAAACCATCTAAAAAATAAACAGAGAGATACAAGTGCTGGAGAAAATTTGGAGAAAGTGATGTGCTTAATCACCATTGGTGGGGAAGTAGAATGGTGCAGCCCATCTGGAGGGTAGTGTGGTGGTTCCACAGGAAGCTAAGCATGGGGTTGCCATATGGTCCTGCAACTCGGTTATTGGGTATATACTTGTAATAACTGAAAAGAGGGACATGAATGGACATTTACACAGTGGTGTTCATGGTGTCAGTATTCACAATTTTCAGTGGATGGAGGTGGCCTAAGGATACACCAACTGACAAACAGAGTGGCGAATTGTGGTGTATACATGCAATGGACTACTGAGCTGCTATAAGAAGGAGTGAAGTTCTGAGATGAATGGACATTAAGGAAAGCATGTTGAGTAAAATAAACCAGAAATGAAAAAAAAATAAACATTATAATGTCTCACTAATATGGACTAACTATAAGGTGTAGGCTCTGAGAATTGAGTCTGAGAGCATAGATTATCAGGGGAAGGCTTATTGTAAAGGTTCCTAGATTGTAAGCTCTTACAGCAGTTACATCTATTCCTGAGTTGTAATGGTTATTTCTAAATTCTGAGATGCTGAGCTTTTTGTGTACAACCTGGTCTGTCCCTGGAACTTTGGGTATCTGTGTGACACCTGAGACTCAGAGCCAGAGTCTGCCAACTATGAATGTCAGCATTACCCCATAAAGCAAATGTTAAGGAGTCTGCAGAAAGAGATCACACTTCAATTAGAGATATAAATAAAATGGACTTGGTTAGGACTAAGGTAAATCAGACTAAAAGATAAAGGATGATAATGACAGTGTTCTAAAACTTCAACTTCTATATGAGAACAAAGGAAGAGATGATTATTAGGTACAAAATCTATATCTTTTGTAACAAACTATATAATTTAATTTGTTTGATTAGTTTATTCAAAAACAACATAACTATATGGAACGTTGAATAGAGAATGAAATCTGGTTGGTTCGTACAGGCTAGTGTGAAGCCCTAATATATCCCAGAGTAATTTGAGCAAAGAATAAAAACAAATTTGCAAAGCCTCCTTGAGGGACTGGGGGAAAATGTGGAAATATTAAATTTCCCCACCTGGGGAATTAATGATATTCTCACAAGCATTGGGGGCTACCAATCTAGAAGGCCAAGACCTTGATCTTGGAGCTTGCCCTTATGAAGTTTATTACTGAAAAGGAGAGGCTAAGTCTACTTAAAATTGTGCCTAACAGTCACCCCCAGAGAACCTCTTTTGTTGCTCAGATGTGGCCAATCTCTCTAAGTCAATTCTGCAGATAAACTCACTGCCCTTCCACCTAAATGGGACATGACTCCCAGGGGTATAAATCTTCCTGGCAATGTGGAACATGACTCACAGGGATGAGCTTAGCCCTGGCATCATGGGATTGAGAAAGCCTTCTTGGACCAAAAGGAGGAAGAGAAATGAAACAAAATAAAGTTTCAGTGGCTGAGAGATCTCAAATAGAGTTGAGAGGTCATCCTGGATGTTATTCTTATGCATTATATAGATATCCCTTTGTAGTTTTTAGTATATTGGAATAGCTAGAAGGAAATACATGAAACTGTTGAACTGCAACCTAGTAGCCTCTATTCTTGAAGAGGATTATATAACTATTAAACTTACACTTTGTGACCCTGTGATTGTGAAAACTTTGTGGCTTCCACTCCCTTTATACATTATATGGATAGATGAGTAGAAAAATGAGGACAAAAAGTAAATGAATAATAGGGAGGGACGGTGGGTGTGTGATGTTTTCAGTGTTCTTTTTTACTTTAACTTTTCTTTTTCGTATGTGGTAATGAAAATATTCAAAAATTGATTGTGGTAATGAATGCACAGCTATATAATGATACTGTGAACAACTGATTGTAAACTGTGGATGACTGTATCATATGTGAATATACCTCAATAAAATTGAATTTTAAAAAAAGCTGGAAAAAATATGGATTCCTACACTGTTCAGTGGCTTATTATTTATTTTGATGCTCAAATCAGCCCAGTGGGAACCCCTTCAAGCTGATTTTTGTTTCCTTTTAATGTATCTCCATCATTCATAGATCACTACCTTATTTCCAGTTCAAAATTCTAGACTCAGTTTGTATATTCTCTTTCCACACCCTGGAATCAACTATTTCTTCAAGAAACTCTGATTTCTTTCAGTGGGGAATGGTATTTAGAAGCCAAAACCTGGGGCTGTGTGTGTGCTTATTGTGATGAATGTGTCACTGCTATCAGGCTCTCTCAGTGGACAAAGATGGAGGGGGAAATACACCCGCACCCACATACACACACAAATACCCACACACATGCATCATACAGACACTTATAGCTATATACAATTTTTCTATACCTATCTGTACATACTGAAACTTATATGTTCCCCCTGACACCTCAATTCCAATGTACCCCAACAGGGTTTATTCTACCCTTCCACCTTTCCATAACTTCTTTGTAACTTCTCTTGCAGTTAAACAAACAAACATATACACACATTCACACCATTATTTCCAATATATTTACCTATTTGATCAATATCCTGTATGTAAACAATTTTTAACCCTACTAGGCACTACCCCAGATAGCCCCTTTTTTTCATTCAGGCTTCAACTCCTGGCCGTTTTCCTTGCTCAGACTCTGAACTCTGACAAGAGGGTCACTCACTACCTTGCCTGGAGCCCACCTTGCTTGGCCTCCTTCTCTGGCTTTAAGGCTAAATTATTCAGAAAGGAGATAGGAAGGAGGGGAAATAATGCAAGAAAGAAGGTAGATAGACAAATGGGGAGCCTCATCAATATACTTTCAATGTGGGCTTAAAGTTCAAAACTTAGAATGTCAAGACTGGATCTACTTTTCAGATACGATATTGCAAAGGCTAAGAAACTGTCTTAACAGATTATTTAAATGGTCGAAATGCCAGAATATACAAAGTCTTAAAATGGACACTCTGATAATATGTGTTTGATCTTAGATATAGAGCCTACTGTTTATATAATTCACAATGATAAATACCTACAGTAAGAGCTGAAGCTTGCTCTGCTTGATAGTTTTACTAAAGTGACTGATTCAAATAACTGAATAATGAATTAATAATCACCCAATGTGAAATAAGTTAAAAGATATATTGGTGTTAAGCAAACAAGATTTGCATGAGATAACTATTTCCAGCATTCTCTGATTTTCCTATTTTTAAATCATCCCTGAACTATGTAAGAAATTTCTTTGACCTTAACAAGCTCTGAACTCACTATTAATAAATTATTGAGGCTTTCCATCCATCTCTGTAAAGTACCAAAGCACTCTTGGGTAAAGTACAGTTTTTAAATTTCAAAAACAATCAATTTCTTTTCATGACAGATTACTAATAGCATCTACCAATGCTTTTAGGGAGCATGCTTCCCTAGCAAAACAAAAAGTGAGAGAAAAAATTGACAGAATGGTGCCAGGTTAGTGGATATTTTTATGCTCAACTTGAATTAGCAATTTCAAAAATTGCATTTCATCTTCTCCTTCCTTCCATGCTATGTACCCTACAAATACATGGTAGCAACACACAGCTCCCCATGAGACAACTCCAGAGAAGTTTAGAAAGCCTATAAAGTGCTTCCTAAAGTTAGTAAGAAAAATCTTGTGATTTTCTTTTTAATTAATTTACCTGAGCTTTGTACTCTTCATCATTTTAAAACCAAGAATTCTTTGTTTGTATCAGTATCATTTGCCAACCTTACTAGCAAGTATTTTTTTCTAGCTCAGGAACTTACTGTTGAAATAAAGGTATCAATCAACGCCTTATCAATTTTAAATACAATTTTAGCCTCTTTCTTCCTTAAAACATCCATAGTATTTGCATATTTCTTTGCAAATGCCATAAGTAATAGTAATTAATAGGCTACTTTTACAAATCAAAAATTATTCTTGAGTTAAAATCACTTTCCACATTGTGTTTTATTTGCTTCTGAGGAATTATTTGTAGTGAAACTGGACTATTTTTAAAATAGCAACAACTCAGATTCAGAAGGTTTAAGAAATTTCACAGCATTCATGAGGGATCAGTAGGCTTTACTTTGAAAGAGAACAAATGTTTCTGAATTATTTCCAAAAACACACAATTATTCTTTAATATTAATTCATTAAATATGTATTCATTCAATAAATAAATATTGAGTCTCTATTTGCAGGCATATGCTAGGCACAGGAGTTGCATCAGGAAATAAAATAGATGAAATAATTGCCCTCATGGAACATTCATTCTGTTAGGAGAGACAGAAAAGCAATCAAGACAGAAAAGCAACCAATAATTACAAAATATGATATCAAGTAGTAGCGATAAAGAAAACTAATACAGAAGTAGAAGAAAGCTGCTTTAGGCAGTCTGGTCAGGAAAAGGTGCTCTATGAGCACAAATGTGAATGAAGTGACAGAGTGAGCCAGGAGCAGATCCTTCTAGGTAGAAGAAACTGCAGAAGGAAAGATCCCACAGCAAGAACAAGCTTTCCATGTTTGAGGATCAGTGGGGCCAACGAGAGCTGAGAGGTGTGAGGAAGACAGCCTTAGGAGATTAGGTTAGGGCTAGATCAGGCAGGGCCTTGAAGGTCATGGTAATCAACATGAATTATTATAGGCCACAAACTCGGGACCCACAACAATCTGAAGGCTGTGTGTTGTGTGTTTCAGTTTGCTAAAGCTGCCAAAATGCAATATACTAGAAATGGACTGGCTTTTAACAATATGGATTTATTAACTTACAATTTACAATTCTTAGGCCATGAAAATGCACCAATTAAAGTCTCAGCAAGATGATACCTGGACTCTAAAGAAAGGCTGCTGGCATCTGGGACACCTGTGTCACATGGGAAATCACATGGCTGGTGTCTACTGGTCCTTTGATCCCTGGTTTCATTCCTTTCAGCTTCTGGTTCCAGTGACATCCTCTCTGAGGTTCTGTGGGTCCTCTCTTAGCATCTCTGGGGCTTTTCTCTCTAAGCACTCTTGCACTTTCTTGGCTTTTTCTGTTTTTTATCTTCCTAAAGGACTCCAGTAAAGGATTAAGACCCACCTTGAATGGAGTGGGTCACATCTCAATTGAAACAGCCTAATCAAAAAGTCCGATCCACAACAGGTCTGCACCCACAGGAATGGATTAAAATAACATGGCCTTTTCTGGGGTACATAATAGCTTCAAACCAGTACATTATGGAACTAGTAATTAAACTTTGCTTTAAATGAAGAAGACAATAAGATTTATAGCGAAAGAATGAATGGACTGGAAGAAACTTGAATGGTTATAGGGCTTCAGAATCATCTAGAGGACTTGAGAAAAATTAAAATGTCCATATTCCACCCTTGGAAATTCTAATTCACTAGTTTGGGAAGTAATCAGAGTTTTGCATTTTTAATAAACACTGTGGAGGTTTTCACTTTAGTTTCTTTGTCACCAAAACATGGAACCATTTGGGTTCCTCCATTCTAGGTGAGCCCCCTCACATTACAGATGAGGAAACTGGCCCAGGTACCTGGTCTTGCCAAGGTTGAACATCTAGTTTTCAGCAGAGACCAAACATGTACTATCATTTTACATAATAATCAGTACTGACTTTTGGGTTGTTTTTTAGGAACAGGGAAGTATCTTTACTAATTTGATTACATTTTGTTCCCAGCTCCCCTCACATTATATGCAAAAAGTTGGGCAGGTAGGTTGTCAAATAAAATGTTGGAAATCTTGACTTCATATAGTACACAGACCAGCCAGCTAAGTAAACCAGTGACTAAATAAGATACTGAATACATTTGAGTACTAACAATGTCACATGAAATTATCTAAAAAGTAAGACATAGGCAAGGCTTGGAAACAAAGTTTAGCAGCATTGTTTGCCTATGGCAGCCAAAACAATCAGTGACTGACAACTCTGAATTTGACACTGATATAAAGCCTATTGCATAAACTATCTATTGCCTCATATCTATTAGCACAAACTTAATAGCTTAAAACAACACAAATTTATTATAGGTTCTTTGGGTCAGGAATCTGAGCACAGCTTAATGGTACTTCTGCTTAGGGTTTCACACAGCTCTAATCAAGTCTCCAGGCTGCATTCTCACCAGACGCTTGTCTGAGGAAAAATCTTCTTTCAAGCTCAGTCAAGAATTTGGCAAATTCCTTTTCCTATGGATTTACGAATAAGGGCCCTGGCTTCCTGATGGTCCTAGGGGCTGCTCACAATTCTTCAAGGACACCTGTAATTTCTTGCCATGTATGCTTTCCAAGCATAGCCACTTACTTCATCAAGTCATCAAGGGAGTTTCCAGAGTGAGTCTGCTAGGAAGATGTGGTCTTACATAAAGTAACATAATCACAGGTGTGACATCCATCACCTTTTCCACCTTTTCATTGGTTAGAATCAAGTCACAGGTCCAGGCCACATTCAAGGGAGAGTGATTGCACAAAGACATGAACACCATAAGGTAGGCATCCTAGGGAGCAACCTTAGAGTCTGTACACTGCAGCTATTTAATTGTGCTTCCCACTTGGATGTGACCAATTTAGAGAAAGGGAAAACAAATATTCATTTGCAGAAGCAGCATCTTATGTCATTATATTGTGATAAAGAAGCTAAAAACCTAGGAAAAAGGAAGAATAAAGACTTATAACAACAGCAAGCTGTTGAAAATGTATGTAGCATAGAAAAAAGGAAGAAAACGTAGATGTGGTCCAAAATCAATTCTGCACATCGGTTTTGTTGGACAACACTAAATCAAAGAGTTAGTATAATTAAAGCAAGTAGAAGCAATGAGTCTTTTAAGGAAAGGATATGCAAATAGCTACATAAAAAGATAGGTGAAATTTTGTGCTGTCTGAGGAAGATTGTCAATATTTATTTTCCTTGTGTAGTCACACAATATAACCTTCTAATACATGAAAGCTTAAATGTGCATATTTTAAACTCTGACCGCAAGACTATCTGCTTTCAATTTCTTTCAGTCCTTCACTCAGGCTATGCTGATTTTTGACATCTCATAGACCTCCAATCCTTTGAACTTTCAACCTCTTCAATATTTCTTTGGACTTATTTCCTTCTCTACAGTCTAGACTCCATGATTGTTATTGTGATGTGATGTGATATTGTGCTGTCCACTAGGCCTACATGCCCAACATGGGCAAAAATCCACATTGCATCCTAGTTTCTTGAGAGCTGCAGGAGAAAGTGACCCAATCTTCAGACTGGCAGAAATACCAATGCATGTTTCCAACATTTGGTCACTTGGTCTCTCAATACCTTTTTAATTCTTTTACCTTATTTCTGTTGTGCCATCTGTCTTAATTTGCCAGGCAGCTATTACAAATACCACACAGTGGGTTGGTTTAATTAAGAAACATTTATTGGCTTACAGTTTTGAGGCTAGAAAAAGTCCAAAATCAAGATATTGGCAAAGCTTGCTTTCTCTCAGTGTCTAAAATGTTGGCTGCTGGCTATTATGGTTCCTTGGCACGTGCTCTACTCTCCATCACATGGCAATGTCCTCTACTTTCTCTACACTGACCTCCGCCCTCTCTGGGTAGCCTTCTCTGACTTCTAGCTTCTGTTTCTTCTCTTTATCAGGTCTTCAGTTATGGATTAATATCCACCCTCATTCAGGTGGGAGAAGCCTTAACTAAAAATAACATATCTTTCTGTTTACAAAGGGTTGGCAACTACAGGAATGCAAATTAAGATTAAGAACATGGGTTTGTTGGGGTACATAATTCAACATATCATACCATCTTTCATTCCAGTAAAATATTCCAAAACTTTTAGGCTGCCCTTATTAATATTAGAAGATGTCCCTGAAATGTATTTCACTGAGAAAACAGGAACCAGATAGAAAATGCTCTCAAATTCAATTTGACCTCCATCATACCCTTCTAATGCTCCTTCTTTCCTTCACTCTCAGGAGAAAACTTGTTGCTCCCTTCATTAACTCATCCCTTTTTCTTATACCCTGATTGCATGTCTTCTGTTTCCTCCAAGATCGGCTCGGATTCCCACCTGCAACACGTTACTATTTATGGATGTCTTTCCTCACACTTAGAGATGCTTAAACCTCTATTTTGAAAAACAAACAAAACTACTATAAACTCCTTTGATTATGTTTCCTATCTGAACACTGCCTTCTAATTTTCTTTCTCTGCTAAGCTTCTTGAAATAAAACTCTATAGTTCTTTAGCTTCTATTCATTCCCTTTAAATCTGAAGTCCTGCCTCAGTTTACTCCACCAAAACTACCCTGCTAAAATGTCACCAAGGTCTTCCCAATTATCAAACCCAGTGATAAAGTGTCAGCTTTCATCTTGCTAGACTTCCCTGAGAATTTTGATAACTTAGCTACTCCCTCCTATTTTTTTTAAACTCTCTATTTCTTCACTTAGCATGACACTATCCTCTTCTGTAACTTTTCTACCCACTCCTCTGACTATTGATTCTCAGATTCTTTTATTAGATTCTCTTTCTCTAACCACCCATTATATTCTTGTATGTCCAGTTACTTTAGGGAAGTATTTTTTAGCCTATGTTTTTTTAGAGCACTAGGGGTTAAGCAGAGATACATCAGGATGGTGGTGTTTGCACTATTTCCATGTGAGTTTGCTTTAAAATAACACATTAACTGTCTATTTATGTGTTATGCATTTTTATGTGTTTTACCATGAAAAAAGTATTTTTAAGTAGGAAAGAGGATAAAATACATAATTCTGGGTAGTTATTATTTCAGGAGGGGAAACAGGAATATCATAGAAAAGAAACACTTGGAGAGGAAAATTTAACAAAATAGACCAGCGTTGAAAATATTTAATTACTTAGGAAGAAGTTAAAAATGCACTTAACTAAAAAAAAAGCAGATCAAAAATAGTGGATACAGATGGATTCCATTTTTGTAATCATATATATTATCCATGTATGAATGTTAACAGTTATTTTCTTTGGTATGAAGGAATATTGGAAATTATTTTTTTTAATTTTTGTTTAGCTGTTTAAAAGGAAGTTATTTTTTAAATATCTTAACTATATTATAATTGAAAAGTCATTAATGTTACTGTAAGATTAGACATGTAGAACATGAGAGCTTAATTTCAAGGATTACTCCCAAACATTCTCTTAAATATGATGTGTGACACTGTTACATAAAATAATACACCCTTCTGAGAAATTCTCCAGGTTAAAAATAAAATCAACAATTTATCAGTCACCAATGTGGCAAAGAGAAAGTGTTCTGGTTTTCACTTCAAATATACAGTTGAATAAAGAAAGCTGTTACAAGTTATCAAAAAGGAATATTTCCAACCTTCCAGTTATGCTACTTCTGAAGCAAAAATGAGTCAGTTATTTCTTTTCCTGCTATACCATTCATATCAAACAAAAGGAGGGCTATTTGTTGTTAAGATTAGGGAAACTTAATCACATATCTGTATATTCTCTTAAGAAATTTGTTCCATTACTTTGTTTAGTTTCCTCATTTCTATGCCAACCATAATTAGAGCCATCAATGCCAGTTTCTCAATTTTTTTTTTACAGCTGTGTGGTACAACAAAAATGATACATTTGGAGTTGTTCTGTAGGAGTAAAGTGTTAGGTAGATAAGATATTTTACTGAATTTCAATTTCCTCATCTGTAGTATGGCAATAATCATTACAAACTCCTAGAATTGTTTAAAGGCTAAAATAAAATATTGGAGGAGAATAGAGGCTAGAATTCAGTAAAATAATTACTTTTGAATCAAAAAATAAATTATATGTGTATTGAAGAACTCTGCATGAAATCATTGTCACCTACACTCCACCAGCGTCTTCTTTGGCCTCTAGGGGAAATGGGAAGGTTGTAGGCAGCAAGAGAAAGGTAGCAAAGACAGAAGTAAGACGGGAAGAAACATTTGAGGCAGACCCCAGACTATTTTGCATCCTTTCTGATCTGGTTCAATGGAATCAAGGGAGATATCTGTATAAAAATTTTAGTTCTTACTGTACTTACTCACTCTTTACAGATAAAGAAACCATGACCTGAGGAGATAAAATGACCAGGGCAAAGTTACATCCATACAAGTGGTAGATTTTTGACCCCTAAACTCAGAATCTGAGAGGTCAAAGACCAACCCTCATTTACAGAATAGAAAAGTAATAAGTGGAGATAGATGGCACAGCTGCTTAACTACTGAGTCAGAATTTCTCAGCTATAAAGTAGGAATAGTAATAAATATCTCAAAGGGTTGTTTATATATACAAAATTCTTTAAGCAAAAGGACTTAGTACAGTGCCTGGTTTATACAAGTTGCCCAATAAATAATGTTATATAATTCTCAGCTAAGTAATGTCAGGAAAACAAGGGTAGTCTTATTCATCCTGACAAGTATTCACTTTGTTTAGTTTGACTTGGTAAGGAATACTGCTTTCCTGTGATTTGCCCACTGAGCATCATAATGTTCAAATAATATTCAGGAAAGTCTATACAAATGTGGCATCCTATAAAAATTCTGAGCTCTTTATCTGGAATTTGATGAAATGGAACAAATGTTATTGAATACATGTAAACTTACAGTCTGGAATTTAAAAAAAAATATTTTAAAACAAAACTAGCACATATTGTTCTGAACATTTTGACATCAGCTTCTGATTGCCACTCACCAAGGAACAAGTGATAGCTTGATACAGTGTATTTTAGTAATTTATTTGGCAAATGTTTATTGAAAACCAACTGTAACAGATTCTCTTTTAGGTGCTTGTAATACATCAATGGATAAAACAAAGATCACTCTATAGTACTCCTCTATAGTACTTGGATGATGCATATCAGAGTGGTATAACAGATGGTGAGAAATGCAGAGACAAAGAAAATATTGAGCAGGTTTGGAGAGTACAGATTGCTGGAGATAAGGGGTACAGATTACAGCTTTAGCTAAAATGGTTATAGTTAAAACTTGAACAAAGACTTGCAGGATATGAGGAAGATAGCCATGCAGATTAGCTAAGAGAATGCATTCCAGGCAGTGCAAAAGCCCACTTAGGAGCATGATTGTTTTCTATAAAAAAAAAACAAAAAAACCAGTGTGGCCAAAGCAGAGAAAAGAGAAAGGGAGAGTGGTAGAAGAATAAGGTCAGAAAAGTAAAAGGATTCTTAAAAAATGAAGGCCTTTATAAGCCAAAGGATTTTAACTTGTATTCTGAGTCAAATGAGCAGAGGGATGACATGGTTTTGGATTTTAAAAGAACCATTCTGACTGCTGCATGGGAAATAAACTTGCAGGGTATAGTACCAAGTGTAAAAGGTGAATGGTCAGGTAGGAAACTTGTATGGTAGTTCTAGTAATAGCAGTGAAGATGGTGAAAAATAGCTGAATTCCATACATGTTTTGAAGTACAGCCAAAAAGATTTTCATAGATTGTATATGGAATGTGTGAGAAAGCAAGAAGTTGAGAATAAACCCCACTGTTTTGGACCTGAGAAATTAAAAGGATGAATTTTCTGTCAACTGAGATGAGGAAGGCTGAGGGTGGTAAAGGTTTGTCGAGAAGATCCAGGTTGGACATGTTGAGTTTTAGATGTTTATGAGTCATTCAAGTGAAGCTGTTGAGCTAACAGTTGGTTATTGAAGTCTGGAGTTGTGAAATAGTTCTAGACTCAAGAGACACATTTTGGAGTCATCAGATAAATGGCACTCGAAGGCATGAGATTGTAAAAAATTAAAAATGGAATAAATGTAGATGAGTTAAGAAGACCACAGGTAGAAAACCCTTGAAGACGTCAACACTAAGAATGGGAGTTGGGGGTGGGGAGGAACTGGCACAGGAGTCTAAGAAGGATAAACTCAGGAGGTAGAAGGAAACATGATGCCTTGTAAGTCACATGAAGAGAGTGACCATCTGCCCGTTTGCCTGCAACGGTACCAGTTAGTCACGTGTTTCCCAATGTTACTATTAACAGTGTCCACATTTTATTTTCAAATGTATTCTAGTTGAGAAGATAATTAGAGTAATCAATTGTGGTAAATACTGCTGAAAGGTTATAACATGAGAATAAAAACAGGCAATTAGATTTAGAAAGATGTACATCATTCTTGGTAATTATACTACCAGCATAGTATGAAGGCAAAAACTTGATGAATCAGTTAAAGAGAAAACCAAGAAGAAGTAATTCATCCATACTACTTCACCCAATGAAGACAATTACAAAAGCAGGATAAGGAAAAAGAAATCTGAGTAAAGGCATGGGAAAACAATCATGGTGAATAATATGGGCAAAGGCTCAGTACACCATCAAATGGAAGACTGCATGTAATGTCATTTCTCCCCAAGAAGTGACTACTCATCCCAGAATGTAACTGAGTACCTGAAAAGCTGAGCAGTGCTTTTGACTGCCTTATGTGTTAAGGAAACAAAAAATGGAACTAATACTCCACCAAGAGAAGGAGGGCTGATAAAATATCCAGCCTTTGAGTTAAAAGTCAAGGGGATTATCCCCTTGGGGTAAGCATTATTACTGGCTTCACAGATTTGGAAGCCAAACTTTAATTTAACTCAATGCCTGAAATGGAATCCCTGGTTGTTGGCATCTATAGCCATCTGCCAGAAAAAAACAAATTTTCTCTGAAGGAAAACAAAAATTATCTTAAGCCTTACATTTTTTTTCATAATTTGAAATGTACAATATCAATAACTTATTTAAATATGTAACCAGGATGACTTATCAACAAGGAAAAAAGATAGAAGCCAGAGTACTAAAAGAAAATAACCTCCAAACCAGAATTCTGTAACCAAAAAAAAAATTGCCTTAAGGAATAAGATAAAATAAAGACATTTTTATATCAATAAGAACTAAAACAATTGATGACCTGAATACTTACACTACAGAAAATATTAAAATGTGTTTTTCAGGTAGAAAGTAAATGATCCTAGACTGAGACTGTAGTTCTAGGAAGAAATAAATATCAATGAAAAATGGTAAATATGTGGATAAAGCTAAATGAGTATTGGCTACTTGGCAGGTGAAATCACTGCCATCCCCTCTACATGGGATCTGACACCCAGGGGAGTAAATCTCCCTGGCAATGTGGAATATGACTCCCGGGGAGGAGTCTAGACCCAGCATTGTGGATGGAGAACATCTTCTTGACCAAAAGGGGGATGTGAAATGAAATGAAATAAGCTTCAGTGGCTGAGAGATTCCAAAAGGAGCTGAGAGGTCACTCTGGTGGGCACTCTTACACACAATATATACAACCCTTTTTAGGTTCTAATGAATTGGAATAGCTAGCAGTAAATGCCTAGAACTATCAAACTACAATCCAGAACCCATGAATCTTGAAGATGATTGTATAAAAATGTAGCTTATTAGGGGTGACAATGGGATTGGGAAAGCCATATGGACACACTCCCCTTTGTCTAGTTTATGGATGGATGAGTAGAAAAATGGGGGAAGAAAAAAAAAAGGCACCCAGTGTTCATTTTTACTTTAATGGTTCTTTTTCACTTTAATTTTTATTCTTATTATTTTTGTGTGTGTGGTAATGAAAATGTCAAAAATTAATTTTGGTGATGAATGCACAACTATATAATGGTACTGTAAACAACTGAATGTATGCTTTGTTTTGTATGACTGCATGGTATGTGAATATATCTCAATAAAAATGAGTTAAAAAAATAAAATAAAATGAGTACTGGCTGTTAGAAACAATATCAATAGTGACTTATGTGGGTTAAAATACATTGTAACAATATGAAATAAGTCAGAAGGGTGGTAAATCTAGTTAAAGTATTCTAAGGTCCTTGTATTGTCTGAGAAGAAGATAAAAACATTAAGTAATAGTCAATGTTGCTAAGTCAAGAATTCATATTTTAATCTCTAGAGAAATTAGTGAAAGAAAAAATAAAGAATGCAAAAATATCAAGCTAACAGGGGCAGAGGAATATAAATGATAAATAATATTAAACCAGTCCCAAAGAAGCCAGAGGAGAAAAAAGAAACAGAAACATGACAAGAATCTGGAATGAGTCCTGTGTGGGGTTGGTTGTGCCAAATGATGGGTATAGCAAAGCAAATGACCTATGACCTTGAGACACAGAGGACCAAAATAGTCTCTGGTAGGCCATAAAAGGTACACTGCACAAGGACGAGAGACCGGGGATAAGTCAGCTCAATCCACAATTAAATCAGAGAAATCTACCTCTACATTAACTTGTTTCCAAGAGCAAATGTAAACCTTCCCTTAAAGAAGCAAACTTCACCTAGAAATTCAAATTATGACTATATTACTATACACAATGTCAATTGAAAAAGCCATAAAAAGACAAAAACTAAAGGAATAAAAGACAATAGAAACAAAAACAGAGGTAATTCAGGTGCTGACATTATCATACGAAGATTATATACACTGTAAAATACTTTCAAGAAATTAAATGACATGAAAGAGCATGTTGGCAGAAAACTGAAAGCTGAATGTAAGAATGAAACAAGCATACAACTGAACAATACAATAACTGAAATTTGGAACTCAAGGCTTGTGTTTAAGAGAAAATTAGGTATAGCCAAAGAGAGAATTTGTAAACTGAAGAAAAATCAGAAGACAATAATTAGACTGAAAAGTGAAAAAAAATAGAGGAAATACATAAAAGACATGAGGCATGGAAAAAGATCTGACATACGAGAAATTAGAGTTATGGAAAGAGAGAAGACAGCAAGGAATTAAAATACCATTAAAGAGGTAATGGCAGGAGAACCTAAGATGGTGACTAGGTTAGACAAGGCAAAAAAACACCTCCATGAAAAATACTAGATAAAAGCCAGAAAGTGACCCAGAACACCAGTTCCAGTGATGCACCAGCTGGACAAGGTCTGCTAAATCCACAGGAACCATGCACTTGGTGAAACCAGGAGTCTGTGTATGGAAACGGATGAGCCAGCTGAAAGTCCAACGATTCTACTGCGGTGTGGGGAAACCATGAGTAGGCATTTGGAGGCAGACTAATACTTTTTTTAAAAAAAAAACTAAAAGTGGCTGCAGATATGGCAGCAAGAACCACACAGTGAAATGCAGCAGGAATGGGCTATGCAGACACCTCAATATCTGGCATGGAAGATAGCCTTTTGTACACCCGCTGCTAATTGTCTCGGAACAAGAAAGATAGAGGTTAGGCAAAAGGGGAACAAAACCATGCCCCTTGCAGCCATCTTCCCAGCGGGCTGGGAACGCTCCTGCCCGGCACAGTCACCACAGCCCAGAGATGTGCCAAGGGACCCAATGTGACAGAAAGTATTTCCAGCAATATGAGCACAAGCCACAATAACAGGCATGGACAGTAGCCTTTAGTCCACCCACAAACTGCCCCGGAGCTGGGAAGGTGGAGCTGTGTGAAAAGGTGGAAATTAACACGCCACATTCTGCCATCCTTACAGCAGGCTGGGAATGCCCCTGCAAGGCCTGGTGGCCCAGAACTTCCTTTGAGGGATGGCACACCTGTGATGTAACACAGCCGTCCCTCAGCAGAAGCCCCAAGAAGGGCACAGCTGGGAAGAGGACCCACTCAGAAATCCCAGGGACTATATGCCAATACCAAGGGCTTGTGGGTCAGTGGCAGAGACAATCTATGGCGAGACCGAACTGAAGGTTTAGACTCTTGGAACAGCCTTAAATCTCCAGGGACACCTGGAAGGTTTAATTATTAAAGCTGCCCTGCCTCCCTAACTGCTCAGACATATGCCCCACATTCTGGGCAGACAGCACCAACAACACAGCCAAACTTGGTGCACCAATTGAACCCCACAAGAATCAGACCCCCACATACCACAAAGACAAAGTTGGGGAGAACTGACTTGAGGGGAATAGGTGACCCACAGATGCCATCTGCTGGTGAGTTAGAGAAAGTGCACCACCAAGCAAATGCCAAGAGGCCAAAAACAACAGAGAATTTTAAAGCATATGATAAAACCAAATGATATGGATAACCCATACCCGAATATCCAAATCAAAAGATGAGAGGAGACATAGTATTTGGAGCAATTAATCAAAGAACTAAGGACAAACAATGAGAGCATAGCACAGGATATAAAGGACATGAAGAAGAGCATGGCACAGGATATAAAGGACTTGAAGTAGACTCTAGAAGAGCATACAGAAGAAATTGCAAGCGTAAGTAAAAAAATAGATGATCTTATGGAAATAAAAGAAACTGTTGACCAAATTAAAAAGAGTCTGGATACTCATAGTACAAGACTAGAGGAAGCTGAACAATGACTCAGCAACCTTGAGAAACACAGAATGGAAAATGAAAGAACAAAAGAAAGAATGCAAAAAAAAAAATTGAAAAAATTGAAATGGATCTCAGGGATACGATAGATAACATAAAACATCCAACTTTAAGACTCATTGGTGTCCCAGAAGGGGAAGAGAAGGGTAAAGGTCTAGAAAGAGTATTCAAAGAAATTGTTGGGGAAAACTTCCCAAATCTTCTACACATTATAAATACACAAAGCATAAATGCTCAGTGAACTCCAAATAGAATAAATCCAAATAAACCCACTCCGAGACATATTCTGATCACACTGTCAAATATGAAAGAGGAGTAAGTTCTGAAAGCAGCAAGAGAAAAGTAAATCACCACATACAAAGGAAACAACATAAGACTAAGTACTGAGTACTTAGCAGCCACCATGGAGGCGAGAAGGCAGTGGCATGACATATTTAAAATTCTGAGAGAGAAAAATTCCAACCAAGAATACTTTATCCAGAAAAACTCTCCTTCAAATTTGAGAGAGAGCTTAAATTTTTCACAGACAAACAAATGCTGAGAGACTTTGCTAATAAAAGACTTGCCCTACTTCAGATACTAAAGGGACCCCTACTGATGGAGAAACAAAGAAAAGAGAGAGAGATATAGAGAAATTTAACAGACATATATAGAACATTACATCCCAAATCACCAGGATACACATTCTTCTCTAGTGATCACAGAAATTTCTCCAGAATAGACCATATGCTGGGACATAAGCCTCAATAAATTGAAAAAAAAAAACTGAATTTATTCAAAGCACATTCTCTGACCACAGTGGAACACAAATGGAACTCAATAACCATCAGAGACTTAGAAAATTCACAAACCTGGAGGTAAAAATGAGGGGGAGATGAAAACATTCCCAGGTAATCAAAAGCTGAGGGACTTCATCACCAGTAGATCAGTCCTATAATAAATGCTAAAGGAAACTGTGTAGGCTGAAAGGAAGGGACACTAAACAATTGACTGAAACCACATGAAGAAATAATTTCCAGTACTAATACTACTGTATTTTTGATTTGTAACTCAACTATTTACTTCCTACAGGATATAAAATACATAAACTGTAATGATAAATCAGTGGTTTTGGACTCAATATAAAATATGTAATTTTTGACAAGAACTACATAATGGTGGGGGAATGGAGGAGTATAGGAACATAGTTTATGTGTCCTATTGGAGTTAAGTTGGTATCAAATAAAAACAAGATTGTTATAGATTTAAGATGTTAAATTTAAGCCCCATGGTAAATACAAAGAAAGTATCAGAGAATGTGATCACAGAGATGAAAAGTAGAGCATGGGTTCTAAGAAGTGGGGGAAGGGGCATTGGGGAGTTAATAAGAAATGAGTGTAGGATTTCCGTTTGGGGTGAGGGGAAATTTCTAATAATGGATGGTGGGAAGGTGATGGCATTGCAGTAATGTGAATGTGAGTAACCCCACTAGTGGAATGCTTGGGGGGGGGGGCGGTTGTAATGGGAAGATTTATGCTGTATATATATTTCCACAATGGAAAAAAACAAAGTCTAAATAGATAATCACAATTACATGCCAAGGATGATCCTGGATGGGATCTGAGGATGGAGGAAAGGAGGCTCAAACAGACACAGTTGGGACAAAAGAAAAAAATGAAATATAGAATGTAAGCTTTGTATCAATGTTGAATTTCTTGAACTTCTTAGCTGCACTTAACATGATTGCATAAATGAATGTTCTTGTTCATGGGAAATGTATATGTGAATTATATTGTTTGTTCAAGGATATGTTCAGCTAGCTCTCATATGTTCAGAAGACAGAGCAATAGATGATGGATGATAGGGAGGGAGGGAGGGAAAGAAAGAAATGGTAGAATGACAGGATGTTAAAGTTGGTGGATCTGGGGTATCAGTGGAGGGGTGTTGGGGTATGCTGGAGCTCTGTGTATGGGGTTTGTATTGTTTTTACAACTGTTCCTGTAAGTTTGAATTTATTTCAAAATAAAATTCAACAATAAATAAATAAATAAATAAATAAATAAATAAATAAATAAGGCAAAAAATAAAAAGAGAGGTAATGGCAAAAAATTTTCTCAAAAACATGTAAGATATTGCACCACAGATTCAAGAAGTGTGGTAAATCCAAGCAATATAATTACATGGGAAAACACTAAAACATATGTACACATCATCATTGTGAAACTAGTGAAAACCAAAAACAAAGAGAAAATTGTAAAGTGGCCAGATGTGCTGGGTATATTATCTTCTAAAGAGATACAAAAAGACTGGCAAGTGATTTTTTGATAGAAACAATGGGAAATTGGAATAATGAATTCAGGGTGCTCAATGAAAAACCTACAAATATAGACTTCTATACCTGGAAATAGTGTTCTTTATAAATGAAAATAAGGTAAAAGCATCTTCAGGAAAATAAATAGATGATTTTTTTTTCCACCAAAGAACTGCATTGAAAGAATCTGCCACACAGAAGGAAACTGGTTCCAAAACAAGAAAAGAGGAACATGAAGAATCAAGAGCAAAGGTGACTGTAAATATGTGGACAAATCTAAATGAAAGCTGACTGTATAAAACAATTATAATAATAATGTTTTGTGGGGTTTAAATATATTCAGAAATAAAATGCAAGGCAGTAATAATACAATGGCAAGAGAGGACCTGAGGTTCTATCATGGCTAGGTAGTAATTAAAGTAATAGTTTATGTTGCACTTTAAGTCAAGGAAACATGTTACAATCATAGGCTTGCTAGTAAAATAATTTGCAACTAATAATCTAAGAGAAAAAAAGGAAAAAAATAATTTAAAAGAATTATATATAGAAAAATGTGTAACAAGTAGAAAACAAATAATAGCATTGTAAAATTAAACCCAAATAGGTTAGTAATCACATTAAATCTATACATTCTGAATGTAAACAAACTAAATAATACAATTAGGAGACAATGATTAAAAACAAACAACTAAAGAAGTGAAGTGAGTGAAGATGACAGATTAAGGAAATATAAATCTATCCCTCCATAAAAGTAATTTAAAAAACTCGCAAAAACTGTCAAAGTCAACTTTCTCAGAATACTAGAAACTAACCAAAAGCTTGCAGGAACAAGGTGATGATTTATTCAAGAAAACGCTGCCAAATCTCTGTAAGAAAAAAAAGTTTTGTGGCATTTTAAATTACCCTGGTTCCACCCTTGGTCCCCAGCTCAGCAGTGGCCTTCAAAATATCCGTCCACATTGTAGTACTGGTACTAGTTGGAGCAAAATGGACCTCATTTTCAACAAATTGTAACTATTTATTTTGATCTACCTGTTTGCTCTCTGTAAGACTGGCTCAAAAGGCTTGCCTTTATCTTGCCTAGGTTGCAACTCATCCAATCCTAATGAGGCTACCTGAGGAGGTAGGCAAATGTTTCAGTTTACATTTACAGGCAATTGTTTCAGTTGCTGCTTCCCAAGGTAACTGATGTCAGTTGGGGTGAACAATAACCTAACCAAAAGGCTTGGGGAGAAAGGCTGCTTGGAACACTTGACATATACTTGGGAATCTAGAAAGCCACACTCATGTCAAGGGTGTGTACAACCTCAGAAGAACCTGAGAGAGCTCTAAGCTCTCACCTCTGGCTGACCTTGAGGCTCTGTGCAATTGGGGCAGAAAGATAAGGCAGAGTTTTAAACCATATGGATGAGTGTTGAAGATATACTGCAGCACACAGACACAAAGCCCCTCTGTAAATAATGGGAGATATTTTTGGTTACAGGAGTTTAAGAAAAGTCACACTGTTGAATCATTAGATGACCCCTAATGAAACAGAGATTATTTCAATGGCCACATCTTACAAAGAATACAGACTTTTCAAAATTAGTTCAGAAAAATCACTATATAAATACATGGCAACAACTAAAACAAGAAAGAAAAACACCCTGGGGAGGATGGAGAATATGATTTTCAGAGTTGCCACATTGTGATACTCAAAATGTGCAGATTCCAAAAAAAAAAAAAAAAATATGAGACATGCAAAAACATAAGAAAGTATGGCCCATAAACAAGGAAAAGAGCAGTCAATACAAATTGTCCTTTGAGAAGCCCAGAAGTTGTACTCACCAGACAAAGATTTTAAGTAGATTCAAATACTGAAGGAAATATGTCTAAAAACTAAAATAAAACATAAGAATTATGTCTTAACGAATAAAGAGATAGAAATTATAAAAGAGAATCAAATGGAAATTCTAGAGTTGAAAAATACAATCACTGAAATGAAAAATTCACAAGAGACCCAATAGGAGATTTTGCTGGCAGAAAAAAAAAAGTATCATAAAATTGAATATAGGTCAATTTAACTATTCTAATCGGAGCAGCAGAAAGAAAAAGAATATTAGAAAATGAGCAGAGGTTAAAAGACCAGTGGGACACCATAAAGCATACCACCAAATTACAGAGTGGGAGTCACAGAATGAGAGGAGAAATGGAAAGGAAGAGAAAGAATATTTGTAGAAACACTGTCTGAAAACTTCCCAAATTTAATGAACAACATTAATCTACACATCCAAGAAGCTCAACAAATACCAAGTATGATCAACTCAAAGAGATCCACACTAAGACTCATCATAATCAAATTGTCACAAGAAAAAGACAAAAGGGAGAATCTTGAAACCTCAATTGAGGAGCAACTCATCATTTACAAGGAATTCTCAATAAGATGAACTGCTTCTTTTTCATCAGAAATAAGGCCAGAAGGCAGAGAGCTGACATATTCAAAGTACTGAAAGAAAGAAAACACTGTCAACCAAGGATTCTGTAGATGTAACTTGTGAGAATAAAAGCACAGGGGCTGAATACAGAGCTGTATAGGAGCAAAGATTGTAAATATGATTGAAATTAAGTTGGCATTAATTCAAACTATTTTACTTGTTAGTTGTAATCCACAGGGCAACAACTAAGAAAATTACTTAAAAATATATAGTAAAAGGAAGGACAAAGGATTAAGTGGTACATTAAAGCTATCTTAACACAAAAGCGGGCAATAACATAAAAACTAAGGAAGAAAAAAGATGTAAGAAATAGAGAAAACAAATAGCAAAATGGTGACTAAGTTCTTCCTTATCAATAATTGTATTAAATGTAAATGGATTAAACTCTTCAATTAAAAGGCAGGGATTGGCAGAATGGCTTAAAAAATCATAATCCAAATATATGCTGTCTATAAGAGATTCACTTTAGATTCATAGATGCAAAAAGGTTAAAAGTAAAAGACTGGAAAAATATAAGCATGAAAGCAATAACCAAAAGAAAGTTGCAATGTCTACACCAATATCAGAAAAAAATAGGTTTTAAGTCAAAAACTGTTGTGAGACAAAGTACATTATATAATAATAAAAGGAACAATCCATCAGGAAAATATACCAATTATAAACATATATGAACCTTACAACACAGCCCCAAGATACATGAAGTAAAAACTGACAGAATTCAAGGGAGAGGTGGACAGTTCAACAATAATAATTGGAGACTTCAATACCCCACATTTGATAATTGTTAGAACAACTACACAGAAGATCAGTCAGGAAATAAATGAGCTGAACAACAGTACAAATCAACTAGAGCTAACATATGTTTATAGAACACTCCACCCAACCATGGCAGAATAAATATTTCTCTCAGTACATGTGGAACATTCTCTAGGCTAGACCATATGTTAGTCCACAAAAATAAGTCTCAATACTTTTATAAAGATTAAAATCAGAAAAAGTATGTATTCCAACCTCAATGTAATGAAACTAGAAATCATTACAAAATGAAATTTGGAAAACTCAGCAGTATGTAGAAATTAAACAATGAACTTCCAAATAACCAATGGCTAAAAGAAGAAATCACAAGAGAAATTAGAAAGTACTTTGATTAAATGAAAATGAAAACAAAACATAACCAAACTTTTCGTATGAAGTTAAAGCAATGAAAGCAGAATGCATGGAATGCAGAAAAATTTATAGTCATAAATGCCTACATTAAAAAAGAAGAAAGATCTCAAATCAATAACTTAACCTTCCACCTTAAGAAACTAGAAAAAGAAAAGAAAACTAAGCACAAAGCAAGTAGAGGAAATATATAATAAATATGACAGTGGAGATAAAATAGAAAATAGAAACAATAGAGAAAATCAGTGAAACCGAAAGATGGTTCTTAGAAAATATCAACAAAATAGACAAATCTTTTAGCTATGTTAGCTAAGAAAAAAGAGAGAAGACCCAAATTACTAAAGTTAGGACAAAAGTGAGGACATTGCTATTGACCTTATAAAAATAAAAATGATTATAAGAGAATACCATGGACAATGTATGGCAACCATCATATAACCTAGACGAAATGGACAAATTCCTACAAACACAAAAGTTGTCAAAACTGGTTCAAGAAACCACAGAAATTATGTATAGACCAACACAAATAAAGAGATTGAATCAGTAATCAAAAAACCTCCAACAAAGATAATCCAATAACTAGATAGCTTCACTGGTGAGTTCTACCAAACAATCAAAGAAGTAAAACCAATCCTTCTAATCTCTTCCAAAAGAAACATAAGAAGAGGAGACACTTTCTAATTCATTCCATAAGGCCAAAATTAACCTGATAACAAATCGAGGCAAAGATATCTCAAGAAAAGGAAACTATTGTCTTTATCACCTATGAATATAAATGTAAAATTCACAACCATATACTAGCAAACTGAAATCAGCAGCATATTAAAAGGGTTAAACACCATAACAAGTGGAATTTAGCCCAGGAACGTAAAGTTGCTTCAACATACAAAAGTCAATCAACGTAAAACACTGTACTGATAGAATGAAAACAGGGGGAAATCTTCTTCTCAACAGATGCACAAAAAGCATTTGAAAAAATCCAACACCCATTTATGATATGAAAAAAAAAAAACCATTCAACAAATTAGGAAAAGAGGTGAACTATCTCAGCCTGGTAAGGAGCATATATGGAAGACCTACAGCTAATATCATACTTAATGATGAAAGACTAAAATCTTCCCTCTAAGATGAAGAACAAGACAAGGATGCTCACTTTCACCCCTGCAATTCAATATCATACTAGAAGTTCCAGCCAGAGAAATCAGGCAAGAAAAATAGATAAAATGCATCAAAATTGGAAGAAGTAAAACTACCTCTATTTTCTAATGACATAAGCTTATATATAGAAAATCAGAGGAATTTGCAAGAAAACTACTAAAGCTAATAAATAATTGCAGCAAAGTGGTAGAGTACAAAATCAACATCCAAAAATCAATTGTTTCTATACTTTATTGATAAACAAACAGAAGAAGAAATTAAGAAAACATTTTCATTTACAATTGCATCTAAAAGAATAAAATAACCAGAAATAAATTTAACTAAGGATGTGAAAGACATATACTGAAAACTACAAACTATTGTTAAAGAAATTAAAGGAGACCTAAATAAATGGCAAGATATCCCATGTTTATAGATTGGATGACAATATTGTTAAGATATAATACTACTCAAAATGATCTACAGATTCAACACAATCCCTAATAGAAGTCTAGCATCCTTTTTTGCAGAAATTGAAAAGCTGATGCTCAAATTCTTATGGAATTGCCAGGGGCCATAAATATCCCAAAAACTTTGAAAAAGAACAAAGTTGGGGGACACATCTTTCCTAATTTCAAATTGCACTACAAAGCTAGAGTAAACAAAACAGTGTGGTACTGGCATATGGATAGACAAATAGAAAAATGGAACAGAATTTAAAGTCCAGAAACAGGTCCACACTTCTGTGGTCAATTGATTTTGACAACCATGCCAAGTACATGCAATGGTCAAAGAATCGTCTCTTCATCAAATAGTGTCAGAGAAACTGGATATCCAAATACAAAAGAATGAAGTTGAACCCCTACCTCACGTCACATGCAAAAATTAATTTGAAATGTAGTAAAAACCCATGTAACCTTATATAAGTTATCTATAAATAGCAAACCCACAGAAACAGAATGTAGATTAGAGGTTCCCAAGGAATGGGGGAAGTGAGGAATGGGGAATTTCTGCTTGCTTGGTGTACCAGTTTGTATGTATTATGTCCCCCAGAAAAAGCCATGTTCTTTGATGCAATCTTGTGAGGGCAGACATATTGGTGTTGATTAAGTTGGAATGTTTGAATTGGGTTGTTTCCATGGAGCTGTGCCCCAACCAACTGTAGGTGATGCAGTCTTGTGTGGGCAGGAAACATATTAGTGTTGCTAATTGGGTTGGAGACTTTTGATTGGATGTTTCCATGGAGATGTGATCACTCAATTGAGGGGAGATCTTTAATTGGATAATTTTCATGGAGGTGTGGCCCCACCCATTCAGTGTGCTACTTGATTACTGGAGCACTATATAAGCTCAGACAGAAGGAGCGAGCTTGTTACAGCTAAGAGGGACACTTTGAAGAATGCACAGAAAGCTGAGAGAGTAGCTGCAGATGAGAGACAGTTTGAAGACAGCTGTTGAAAGCAGACTCTTGCTCCAGTGAAGCTAAGAGAGGACAAACACTCCAAGAGCAACTGAGAGTGACATTTTGAAGAGGAGCTGTGGCCTAGAGTGGAACATCCTGGGAGGAAGCCATTTTGAAACCAGAACTAGGCGCAGACGCCAGCCACATGCCTTCCCAGCTAACAGAGGTTTTCTGGATGCCATTGGGCATCTTCCAGTGGAGGTACCCAATTGTTGATGTGTTACCTTGGACACTTTATGGCCTTAAGACTGTAACTGTGTAACCAAATAAACCCCCTTTATAAAAGCTGATCCATATCTGGTGTTTTGCATTCCAGCAGCATTAGCAAACTAGAACAGTTGGTACCAAGTATTTCTAAATAAAAATTAATTTAATCAAAAGTATACTAGATCAATATACAACAATCAATTGTATTTCTATATAATTGCAACAATCAGAAAATGAAATTAAGGAAACTATTCCACTTACAATGGCATCTAAAAGAACAAAATGCTTAGGAATATCTTTAACCAAAGAAATGCAAGTCATATACACTGAAACCTAGAAAACTTTATTGAATAAAATGCTAAAAGATACAAATAAATGGAAGAACATTGTGTTTATGGAATGGAAAACTTAATATTGTTAAGATAGCAATTCACCACAAATTGATGCACATCAATACAATCCCTACTGAAATTCTGACTGATTTTTTTTCTTTTACAGAATTGGACAAGCATCCTAAAAATCATACTGAAATGCAGGAGACCCTAAATACCTAAAACAATCTTAAAAAGAACAGAATTGAAGGTATCATACTTACCAACTTCAAAATTTACTACAAAGCTACAGTAATCAAAAAAAGTATGGTACTGACAGAGAGATAGGCATATAGATCTATAGAATAGAATTGAGGTCTAGAAATGAACTCATACATCTAAGGTGAAATGATTTTTGACAAGGTGCTAAGTCCAGTCAATGGGGAAAAAGAGTCTTTTCAACAAATAGTGATGGGACAACTGGATATCAACATGCAAAAGAATGAATTTTGGCCCCTACCTTACACCATACACAAAAATAAACTCAAAGGAGGTCAAAGATATAAATATAAGAACTAAAACTATAAAAACTCTTAGAAAGGAATGTAGGTATAAGTCTTCATGGCCTTAGATTAGACAATAGTTTCTTAAACATGACACCAAAAGCACAGGCAGTAAAAGGAAATGCGGATAAACTGTAATTCATCAAAATAAAAAAAAAGCCTTTATACTTCAAAGGACACTATCAAGAAAGTGAAAAGACAATTCACAGAATGTGAGATAATGTTTGCATATCATATATCTAATAGGGTTCTAGAATCCAGAGTATATAAAATACTCTTACAACTCAACAACAAAAAGAAAAACAACCCAATAAAAAGATGGGCAAAGAATTTAAATAGACATTTCTCCAGATAAGATATGCAAATAGTCAATAAACACATTAAAAGATATTCAACATGATTAGTCATCTGGGAATGCAAATCAAAACCACTATGAAAAACCACTTCGTACCCACTGATATGGCTGTTATCAGAGCAATGGAAAATAACAAATGTTGATAAGGTTGTGGAGAAATTGGAACCCTTAACCACTCTGGAAAATAGTTTGGCAGTTACTCAAAAGTTAAACATAGAGGTACCCTATAATTCAGAAATTCCAATCCTAGGTACATACCCAGGAAATTTGAAAACATATGTTTACACACAGACTTATACACAAATGTTCATAGCAATATTTATTCACAATAGCCCAAAAGTGGCAGAGTACTGATGTCTACTGACTAATGAATGGATAAACAATATCTGTATTTTATGGAGAATACCATATGTTCAAAATATATTGAAAATACATTTCAAAAAATATGAATAATACAATATATTCAAAAATATGGATAATACAATATATTCAAAATATATTCAAAAATATTTTAAAAAATATGAAGTACTGATCCATGCTACAACATGGATGAACCTTGAAAACAGACACAAAGAGTCATATTATTGGATGATCCCATTTATATGAAATGTCAGAAGAAGCAAATTCATAGAGACAGAATCACAAGATAATAGCTCCAGTGATCAGGGGAGACAGGAATTATGACTATTCAGTAGGATTTCTTTTGGGGTGCCAAAAATGTTCTGAAATTAGATAATGATGATCATTTCACAATATTGTGAATATTTAAAATCGCAGTGAACAGAATACTTTAAAAGGGGTTAAAATGGTGAATTTCATTTTATGCACCTTTTAATTCAACGTAAAAAAATACTGGCGCTGTGGCTTAAAAGATATACTCTTTCAATACATGAACATAGCAAGATTAAAAGTAAAAGTATGGAAATGATACATCATGCTAATACTATGAAAAATGCTTCCTTAGCTATACTTACATCAGACAAAATAGATTTCAGAGCAAGAAGCACCATTATAAAGAAAGAAATGTTTCATAATAACAAAGTCATCAGTACTCCAGAAAATCATAGCATAATTGCTAATCCATTAAAACTTGAAAGCATTAAGAAGAGAAATAGACAAAACCACAACCCTAAAGGAGAATGTTAACACATTTTTCTCGGTAGTGGATTGAACAAACAAACAAAAATAACCAATAAGGATATAGATTTGTACTACAATTAAAACTTTTACCTAATTGACTATGTAAAATTCACAAAACTGCACAATACCCAATCTTTTCAAGACAGATAAGACACTTAGTGAGAAAAAAGCTAGCTACTATCATCAATTTCCTAAGATGGAAAGCAAAAAGTATATCTGTGAATACAGTGTACTTAAATCTAAAATAAATTTCAACAACATAACTAGGAAGTAGTCGAGTTTAGAATAAAATATACATATCTAAATGCAAATGGATGAAGAAATAAATTACAAACTGGAATTTTTAAAATTGTATCAAAACCTGTGGATGCAGATAAAGCTATGCTTAGAGGAAAATTTATAGCTTTAAATATGTATGTTATTAAAGAATAAGGCTGAAATTTAATATTCTAAGCATCTATCACAAGAAGTTGGAAATATAACAGCAAATTAAAATGAAATAAAACAGAAAGAAAAAACAATTTAAAATTAATGAATTAAAAACAAAAATAAAATAGAAAAGATCAAAGTAAAAAATTGGATTCTTTGAAAAGACTCACAGAATTGATATTCTTCCGGTGAGACAAATCAAGAAAAAATAGAGAGACTCAAGTAACCAAGTACAAAATGCAGACATTTTGGAGAATGCCATTTTGAAATGCAGCCTAGAGCAAGCAGACACCAGCCACATGCCTTCCCAGCTAACAGAGGTTTTCTGGATGACAATGCCTTTCTCCAGTGAAGGTACCCTTTGTTGATGGATACTTTGTGGCCTCAAAACTGTAACTGTGTAGCCAAATAAACCCCCTTTTATAAAGACCAATCCATTTCTGGTATTTTGCCGTCTGGCAGCATTAGCAAACTAGAACAGTATTTAATAAACATTTATTGATTGCTTATATATGTCAAGCAGCATGCCAGAAGCTGGCAAGATTATTACAAACCAACAATCTCTGCCTCAAGGAGCTCAAATTCTAGTTGGAGTAAAACAAATTTAAGAAATTATATGTAATAAATTACCGGAGGATGTGGGAAGGGACCTCCAAGAAATCAGGGAAGGAGTTAAGAGATGATGCCTGATTTAAGTCCTAAAGGACAAACTGGAAAAGCAGATAACAGTGTATAAGGAACAGAACTTCCAGACAAAGGGAAGAGAGAGGATCTGAAGGTCTGGAAACACATGCTTGCAAGTAAAATTTATTATATAGTATATAGCTCACAGAGGAGGCCTCTCCTCTTCTCTAATAAGCTTATTATATACTGGATTTTGCTTTACTCTTGACTTGAAAATGGTTTTAGTCTATTTTCTGTTGCATATAGATGGTCTATTCCTTTAAGCCTGTGTTCTCTTCAGCAGCTGTGATTTTTTGTTGTTGTTCGTGGCATATGGTGGAGAAAGAGATTTATACTTTTCTCTTAGACAGAAAAAAAATCACTTTCTTTTTTTAGTCCAAACTGTAAATATTACATAATATCATAACACTTCCAATGTAAATACAGTAAAAATGCCCCTTTCCTTATCCTCACTTCCCCTAGAGAAATTTCTTGAGAAACTCACAGCTTAATGCATTAATTCATCCAAATAGCTATTGAGTCTCTTTTATGTGACAAACAAGAGATTTCAAATGTAAGTAAGGCAGTCCTTTACCTCAAAGAATTTCATGTCAGGGATTCGTAATCCTCAGGTTGTCTTCTCTACCTCCATGAATGAATTATATTTTGAAAGATTCCCCAAGCAATTTAGCTAATGCATAGTCAGAGTGGTTTCAGAGAATTTGCAATGTACAGAAAGGTTGTCAAGTTTTATAGAAAACAATAAAGAAGAAAAACCACCACCATTTCAATCCTTTGCTCTTGCTACTCTTATAAAATCTGGAGTCTGAAAATGGAATTCTGTCATTGTCATTATCAGCAATGTATGCGTGTCTCTACCCATATTGACAAGTGGACAGAGCACATTTATGTTATTCAAGCCTTTCAAAATTTGCTACAATGGCCTTGAGTTGCTAGTCAAAAAAATTACCCTGAAATTTACATTACCCTGCCAAACGCAAGACCTTCCAGGTCACCTAATGATAAAATAGAGACTGACAGTACTACAGTTCACATGTAAGAGTATTATTGAAAGAAACATCTTCTTGGTTTCGTCTTTTCAGTTGTTTTTTTTTTTTTAACTGAGAATAAGAGGTCTGCCAGACGTTTCATTAGGGGGAACCTATTTGTCATTGTTTGTCAGTCTGTGACAGAGTAATTCAGTCTATAATCAAATAAGCCTGGAAGACACTTTTATTTAAGTATAAAATGGTAAAATATGGTTGTCTTAGGAGAATGAAAGATCACAGATTTTAGCTGGTGATCTTTAGGAAATCTGTTCTTGCATCTACCCAATCCTATCTTTTATTTTCAGATACCTTTTAGGTGCCTACCCACAAAAAACTCTTGTTTCCTTTCTACTAAGTCAGCTGCCTCTCTCTTCTATTTAACCCCTTTCAGTGAGTTCTCCTCTTTATTTCCCTGGGTAAATGCCAGAAGCAAAAAGGAAAAATGCACAACTAAATATGAGCTAAAGACATATAGAGGGGAAAAAAATTAGCAATTTTCTCAGAACTGTCTTTTGCTTTTCCATCAGTTTTATCACTAACCTTTAGCTGAAGTCTCAAAGAGAAATGGAAGCTTTAACTTGATAATTAAAAACATGAGTATTTTTATTTTAAAACTTTCTTCTGGATAGCACTAGTAGCCTAAGACTACTTGAAAGGGAAAATAATATTTTGGCCAAAAATCATGCTATCAAAATAAACAAAGCAAATGAAAACTAAATGAACTGAGCCTGGGAACAATATTATCTTGCAGAAACAACAGACATTCCATTTTCTGATAGCCTTGAAATAAAAAAAAAAAAAATTACAGTATTTACCAAGAAATAAAATAAAATGGAAAAACACTCCAGGGAAGCCCAAAGATTTTTCCATACAAAGACAGATTCTATAACAAACACTAACTTTTATCCCAACATAATTAATAAGAATTCCAAATTCCAAATCAAAAAGATTTTTTTATTATGCTGTCACTAAGAATGCATATCATTAGAAATTTTGAGTTCAGTGGCTCATTTGGCCTTGCATAAGCATTTATTTCTGCTTTTAGAAGAAAGAAATGCTTTTCCTTGGATTAAAGGAACAAATATCAAATGAAATTAAAGAAAGAAAAAAAATCAAAAAACAAAAAATGGTCATCTACAAAACAAAAGGCCGGCTCAGGCAACATGCCTGTCTCTTTCTAGGTTGGTAAATGATGTCTTCTTCTAGAATCCAATCACTTTCCATATATTCAAGTTTGTACTCCAGTCAGAAACTTTGGAAGCTCAGACAGGCTTGCAAAAAGAAATTACTCCAAAAAAAAAAAAAAAAAAAAAAAAAAAAAAAAAAAAAAAAATCTGAGGTTTGTGGAGGCACAGAGGGTATTATATTGGCCAGATTTCAGGAAGGCTGACAAATCCTTCACAGGCTGCTTCTTATCACGGCTGCAGGCTAAAAATATAGGCGATTAATATGCTAAATAGGAAAGCCTGGGCTGTCAGTTACTCACGTTTGTCTGCCAGAACCTTGAAATTAGGTCATGGCCATCAGGGAAAGCTCCTCCTTAGATGGCAGGCTGCATGAAAATGTTAACAGACCCAGGCAAGAGGAAACCTTCCTGATGTATTCCGAACGATGGGAATAATATGTGCTATTAAAAATTACATGAATTGGTGACTTCCATGTTCTTTTAATATGTAACTAAGAAACATGACTCTGAACTTCAGACCTTACTTTCCACCCTGCCACTGAAAGGAAACAAAAGGAACAAACCTCCTTTTCAACTTTTCCAAATGTTTCAACTATCTACTAGAATATTTAGTACAGGATTTCTCTTAATGAACACCACTCCTGAATTTTAGAACTTGTCTTTATGTAAGGGATGTCATTAAAAAATAAATAAATAAGGAAAATAAGTAAGTTTATTTTTTTAAAGGAATTGCTGGTATTGTTGCAAATGTGCATAAGAGATCAATTAAAATTCCTGGGCTTCACCACCTTCAAAATAATGGGTTATATTTTTAAGTGGTAAAACGGGAAAACTATTAGATTAAATTGTTTTGCTAAAATTTCATAATCTTTAATGAGTAAATTAAACCTTATTATTTCTGGGTAAGTTAATAATGTAGGATGTTAAAGCTGAGATCTTAATTTGAAAATAGGGAGTCAGTAATCGGTGTGTAGTATTGGAAAAACCACCAATAATAGCTTCAGAAACAAGAATTTAAATTCTGCTTCTATTAATTAAATCAGTTTTTAGCTTTAGGCCTCAGTTTACTCATGTGTAAAATGATTAGTTGGAAGTAGATGATTTCTAAACCTACTTCTACCTATAAGACATTATGAATATTTTATTCAAATTGTAAACACACATTGAGGAAAAAATTGAAATTCTTAGTTTTTGCATGTGCTACTAATTCATAAACACGTACATGGTAATCATTTATATTTTATATATAAGGAGGGGTCACACCAATAGCAATGTCAGTTAAATATGACCTTGTAAAATATCAAAGGCTATCAGATCAAAGTGGACTTGAGGTTTCTACACCCTTTTCTTTGGCCTCAATAGTTTATTGTACCTTTTTCCTACATGCAACAAACCCATCTATCATAGGGAAAAATGGCCTCTTTGGCTTAGTTAAGAGTTTTGCATTCACCACAGATGAGGAATCTTTGAACACACAGGTATTTGTAATGATTAAGGTTTGGATTTGTAAATCTGGAAATTCTCATGATGAATATATCAAAGAATAAAATTTTGCTTTGAGACTCTTTGGTGACCACAATTTGTAACCTAACATATTTTAGTGCAAAAAGTTCAAAATTGGCAGGACTGTAGCAATAACCTAAACCTATTCATCCCAAATGCTAAGCATTTTTGCAACATTACTCTAAATACTCCAAAGCAATTAGTCTTTGGAGTCAATAAAAATAAAAAAATAAAAAAAACTTTAAAACTCAGTTTTATCCATTAGACACACATGACTCAGAAAAAACAGTGATCTGAGAACATGGGAAATAATTGACCTACAGACCATATGGACTAACAAACTGAAATCTGGGACCATTTCTCAGCTGGGAAAGAATCCTCAAACTTCCCTAAATGGATTTTACATTTTATAACTTCTTCCAGTTTGCTAAAGCTGCTTCTCTGAGGAAAGGCCGATGGCATCTGGGGTTTCTCTGTTACTTTTTTCAAATTATACCTGGGGTTGGCATGGTGACATCTGCTATTCCTTCTTCTCCTGGGTTCTGGTTTCAAAATGGCTTTCTCCAAAATGTCTCTGGCCTTCTGTCTCTCTTAGCTTCTCTGAGTTTCTCTCCCTATGAGCTCTCTTAAGGACTCCAGTTAACTAATTAAGACCTACCTTCTTTGGACAGGGTCACATCCCCATGAAAATCATCTCTAATTAAAAGGGCCCACCCACAATTGGGTGGGTCACATCTCCATAGAAGCAACCTAATCAAAAGGTCTCACCCACCATATGTCTGCCCCAACAAGAGTGGGTTAAGAGAACATGGTCTTGTATGAAGTACATAACAGATCCAAACCTACTCTTGGAATTTTTTTCTCCAGAAGGTTTGCTAAATGTCAGCCAAAAAGCATGGTACTTTCATAGTCTTCCAAACACTCTTCATAAAACTGGAGGACAGAAAGTGGCAGCCTGGCATGTTTCCACTGTGACTTCTAAATGTAAAGCTGTTGACGAGATTTCTAATATTTTCCCATTATGTTTATTAAGGACAGCTATTGTGAATCTTCAACTTTTTCTAGTGTTTGGAGTTGCTTATAAGGGGGTGTTCCAAATTTCTCCATACCTGATTGTCTCTTCCCTGAGCATACTTATCCAAACTCTCCTTCCAGACCAGTTGGGGTCTAGAATGCCTAAAGCAGACACTGGTTCCAGGAGAGATACCTGGGGTTGGCATGGGCTAAGAATGACCCTCAGGGAGGGGAGTATGATACATAGAGAGTAAATATAGTTACTAATATTTCATTTGTGAATATCTCACATAACATGTTTAAGGAAATAACTGGATACTTAAGCAGTAATGATAGCAGTTATTTGGATTCACAACTAGTTGGATGGTCATGAGTGAAGACTGCTGTTTAGTGGATCCATACCAACCATCCAGGTATTTTCAGGGCCCTGTATTAGGCTTTCCAGTCACTCTTTCACCAATATCTCAGGTGAGGACATAGTGACCTACTGAAATTTATGATAGACCAAAGCTGGCTGAAACAACCCACAAGTTAAATGACAGAATTAAGATACAAAATAATAATTTAAAAAAAGGAACAGAGAAAGAAAAAAAGAAAATATCCATGGCCTGAACTAAATGAGCAAGATAAATAAAATAGAGAGAAATATAAATTTTATATATAAGTATGAAAATGGTTTTCAAAATGATCAGATAAGAATATATGTAATGTAAGAGCAGCATACATTTTTAAAAATTTCAGTATTTCAGTTAATTAGCAACCATAATGTTTTGTGGCTCCCCACAAAAAAGTGTATTTCTTCTATGTTACCTATCTGATTTCAGTCCTCTGCTCAAAACAATGTGCTAAGTGATAAATGGTTAAGACAAGAAATTGTGCCAGGTGATTATAGAAAGGATGAATAATTTATAAGCCAAGAGTTCTCTCTGTGCAATGAAAGATATCCTTGGTGACATCAAAGGGTTCAAGGACCAGAGGAAGAAAATACCTGAATTTTCTGAACAATTTAAGAGAGAATAATAGATCTCAGTCAATTAGGACCTTTTGTAATGAACACTATTTCATATTTAATAAACAAAATTATATACATACATCCTGTAAATTCTGCCTGCTGCATGGTTCTGCGGAGCCAAAAGAGTGTTTAAAATTAAGTGTGCAATTCCTCATCTTCTCTTTCATCTGATGTTTTCTTCCTTGCCTTTCTTCTCCTTCCAAAATTTCCCAAATAATAAAAATATTTACTGTTAAGTATGCAGGCACAGAAAAGTTCTTACCCACCTGGGCTTTTCCCTCCACTTTAAAATCTTTGAGAACTTCAAAGAGACGGAACAAAGAAAAGAAGCAGAGGGAAGGTATTCTGTTTCCTGGCTTATAAAGACACAGTAGTAGTGTATTTCACAAAAGGCACTGATGACCAAGATCAGATCTCTGCAGCTGAAGCTGAAACCAGTAACTCTCTGGATGCCCCAATTGACATGCAGTTGTATCTATAACTGAGCCACAGAGCGAAAAAACTGCCTTATAGATGCTGTAAATTATTATATCCACACTGTAAAACTTGAGTTCTATATGATTGTGATTATAAAGGTTTGAAAATATGTTGATATACATTATCCCATTCCATTCTAATTCCTCCAGTGGTTCTGCTTTTTAGACTGTTACTGAAAAGGTTGAAATACCTTTCATCCTAAAAAGTCAAAAGCCAAGTATCAAAAAATGACCTTGTACCAGCTACTCACACAGGTTTCAACTGTCACTCTCAACATTCTCCCACCAAAATTCTTGAAAAAACAATCTATATACACCATACAATCACATATATTTTCCTTGCAATCGGCTTGTTCCTTACTGCTCTTGTTTTCAAAATCTACACCAATCTGTTGAAACTTTTGCTCCACCCACAAATAAACTCTTTATTACCATATCAAAAAGGACTTTTAGGAGTGCTCATCTTTTATGATTTCTCAGTAACACTGAGTAATGTTGATTACTCTTACCCACACCTCACTCTCAGTTTTTTTTAACTATTCCCTTAGAGCTCCATAAGTATATTTTCCTTGTTCAGCTTTTATTTAATGGTTTAGTTCATTCATTCATTCATTCAACACTTAAGATATGTCATAAACTGTGCAAACCCCTGCCCAAAAGGAGTTTGCAATCTAGTGGTAATCACACAATTCTCCCTCCACCTACTATGTTTTACATAAAAGTGTTGTCTGGAGTCTGCTCTTGACCTTCTTTTATTTCTCTGTAATATGGCCATTGGTGATCTGAGCTACTAGATGGCTTTTACTTTTACCTTTATGTTCATTATTTCCAATTCGATTTTGACAGATCTCCTTTCCCATATGTGTAACTTCCTCTGGGGCGTCTTCACCAGCATTTAGGTAGGCTGATATCTATAACGTATCTACACATCTTTCTGTGCTTCCAGTTCTTGTTAGGGATAAAACCATTGCCCCAGATCCCCAGGCTAGGAACCCTGAAGCCATCGTTGACTTCTCTGTTTTCTTAACACAACAAAATATTGGACAAACTCCTTTACTTACACATCTTCTGAAGAATATTCATTAGTAATATCCTTTTAATTGCTATGCTATATTTCTAATTAATATATACAAATATATTGTATTGATATACAGACATGTACCTATACGTGATAAAGAAGTAGCAATACTGTAAAATTCATAAAATATATTTTAAAAAGGAGCTATCAAAAGTTTCCCCTACCTGTTCCTCCCTCCATACCTTGTACCATTTTCCTCCTTACTTTCTAAATGACAGTCTTGCTGGGAATCTTTCATATACTTTTGTATAAACTAACATTTCAATATTTGTCTGCCTTGAAACTGTTCACTCTGCTTAGAACTCTCTATACCATCTTTTCTTTGCCAGTCTAATGTCTACTCATCTTTTATGTTTCAGTAGATTCCTGATTTTCATTTAAAATGGAAGAATAAAGTCATTTTTATTTTACTCTGCTCTTCAAAACCCAGTGAAACAATAGAAGAAATTCAAAAAGTGGAAAAATAAAGCTTCATCCCCAATGAAACTAGAAAATGACTACAACATCAAACCATAAACTGTAAAACTTTCCTTCTGTATGAGTCAGGTATTTGCTGCTAGCTGCTACAAAAGAAATCCTGAAATTTCAGTGTCTTAAAACTATGAAACCCAATTTATTTTTCTTGTCATGGTTCAATGAAGGTCATCTTGTAGCTATACCATTTGGAACATATGACCTTCAAATCTTGAAGGGGAAGAGAGAGCTGATGGATAACATGAAAAATTTTTAAAGGCTAGGCTTGAAACAAGTTTACATCACCTCTTCCAACATTTCACTGGCCAAAACTTAGTCAAATGGTCCCAGCCTACCTACAAAGACCACAGGGAAGTGAATTTTTCCTGTATTCCCAAGAAGAGAAAATGGTGTTGGACACACATAAACATTGCTTCTAACACAGTTTGCCCTTCTGGTAATCAAAATGTTTTATTCTCCTTCCAAACATAACACATTCGCCTCCTCCCAAGGCTAGATTACTGTATCCAGTTACTGAATCCAACAAAAAGTCCAGGAAAACAAGTAAATAGTGGGGTTGGGGGGAATAAATAACTTGACTGCAAAAATAAGATCATGAAAAGGGAATAAAGCTGGAAAATTCTCTGAAATATTTTTGAGGCTCAGCCCTAGAAGTGAGTTACTTCATTCTGTCTGCATTCCATTGAGCTATGTGCCATTATCTTTGATGCAATCTTGTGGGGGCAGGCTTATTAGTGTTGATTAGGTTGAAACCTATTGGTTCATTGTTTCCATGGAGATGTGACTCAATCAACTATGTGCAAGACCTTTCATTGGATTATTTCTATGGAGGTGTTGCCTCACCCATTCAGGGTAGGTCTTTATTGGATCACTGGAGTACTTTAAAAGAGACACACAGGCTCAGACATGTGCAGCTGTAAGTGACATTTTGGAGAGCAACTGAGAGTGACATTTTGAAGAGGAGCTGCAGCTAAGAGAGGAAAAAATGCCCCAAGAGCAACATTTTGGAGAACACCATTTTGAAACACAACCTGGGAGCAAGTGGATGCCAGCCACATGCCTTCTGAGCTAACAGAGGTTTTCCAGACGCCAATGGCCATCCTTCAGTGAAGAACGGCAGCATTGGCAAACCAGAACAGCCTGTAAGTCACAAAACTCCAAATTAGAGTGCTAGATTTAACAAATAAAAATTTAGGACACCCAATTAAACTTGCATCTCAGGTAAATAATAAATAAACTTGGATATAGTATGGTCCAAACAGTAGAAGCAATAAAACAGAGAAACCAACTGAAATCATTAGGATGTGTGTATGTGTGTGTTTATTTTAGATTTATCTGACATCCTACAATTAATCTGTCAAACCTACTCCAAGTTAACTAAAAGGGAAATTGGGAAATGTAACTGTCCAGGAAAAGACAATTAGAGCAGAAGAAAAATCATGCAAAGAACATTCACATTTAGGACAACCAGTTCAAATAAGTAATTAAAGACTATTTGAAAAAGAAAAGGAGGAAAATTAAGCAGCATTCAAGGTTTGTCCTTCTCCACTCTGAGACATTGAGGCAACCTCACTGCAATGAGTCTGGTCCTGAAATTTCAGGCCAGGAAGGAAATCAGATGTGAAAACTGTTTATTCCTTAGCCCACGTAAAGGAAACTAAAGAGTTAGCTTAGGTGGAAACTATTAACATCTACAGTTTAGCCAAAGAAGTTACTGAGATATCAGTATTTCTCTAAATATTATTTGAGGGAGAGGTCTCCAAACTTTGCTGAAACTTGGAATTATATAGTATTCTTTAAAAAGACCCCATACATTATGATCTAATTAATGTGGGATGTGATCTGGGCATTGCCATTTTTAAAATCTCCCCAGATAATTTGAATGTGCAGCAAAGTTTGGGAAACACTGCTGTTGATAAGGACAATACCCTTCATTTGCTATATTCCTGGAAATTAGCCTACTACCTCAGTGTTCCGTAGCTGTTTCTTTGGGATTTGGAAGGCCCACTTGCACTTTTACTAAAGGGGAAACCCTAAGTTCTCCATCCTGCTGCCATGATTATAAAGACTGCATTTCCTTTACATAACTTTAGCTTTGTTCGGCTTCTTAAGGACTGAAAGAAAAGTTTCATTATTTTTCAGTAATAAACCTGTGAGACATATAAGAAAGAAAAATCAAATTCCACAAGAAAAAAAAAATTGAGGTAAGCAAATACAGAAGGGAAGCATTCTTTAAAAAATACTCAGGTAAACTAATTAGCATAATGTTATCTATATTTTAAAAAAATGCATTATCTTCATGAACCTCAAATACAAATATACTTAAAGAAAAAAATAAACTTGGTTTTGTGATCATGTATAAGCACTCAAGTACCATAGTTCAAATTAACATATCTCTAACTTTACTGGTCAAAAAAGTCTGAAAAATATTAGGATTGGGTAAAGTTGCACAGGTTTGTTTACAGTAAAGACAACTTAGAGTTAGTGTTCTTAATTTTCCTCATTCCTAGTCAAAGCAACAGTTAAATAACAAACCCTCCAAAGAAAATACATAAAGCAAAGAACAAAAACAAAAGTGTATTGTTACTGTAATTTACTGGGCTGTTTAATAATTGAAGTTACATTCTTCAATCAATGTGGATCCACTATTACTTGCAAAATTTTCTTACCTTAAAGTTAATGGAATGTATCTCTGTCAGCCAAGTGTATCAAATTCTATTGCAACATTATCTCTGTCTGGTCCTCTCTCCTTGCTATATAACTTACCTGTGCCCAGATATCCTTTTACTCAACTCACAAGGAGTTCTTATGGCCATCCTCAGAGTGGCTATACCAAACCTCTTCCACAGCCTCAACCCCTCACCATCACTGGATACCATTCATTCAACTCACTCTTTATTGTGAAGATGATCAAAAGCCTGCACAATGAACTCACTAAACTCTCCTCTCCATTTAATTCTCTCCTATCTTCACTTATTTTTCCCTGTCATCTTGTATCAAAAGTAACAATCCTTCTTTCAAAGGTAATCTCTTGACAACCCCCCCCCCCTTTATTTTTAATTCTGTTTTCCTTATGTCCTCTTTCTTGGTTTTGTTATGGTTATTTTACTCTTTTTCCTTTTTGAATTTTTAATCCATCCTTCTCTACTCACTCCATCTTTATCTCCACAAATGCTATGTCTACCATATCCTAAAATATTCCTTTGATAACCTTTTGCATTACTATTATATCATTTCAGTTCTCATTCCTTTCTACTGCCAACTTTCTTACTCTCTCCTTTCAGCATCGAATCATTCTGTTGCCCTTTGTAACGTAGATTCTGTCCTTAATTATTCTGTCCTTACCCTTCATCTTCAAACCATTTTCACATCTGAGTTCTGGGACACCCACAATGAGAGTCTTCTCTCATCTCTGATCCCTCCTTCATGTACAGAGCTGGCTGTATTTCCCTAAACTAAAATTCTCTAAGCTAAAACATTCTCCAAACATTTATTTGATTTCTTTTCTCCAGGCCCCGTCTCTTCCTTTAGTACTTCATTAACTTTGTGAAATGATTACTAGTTAAATTCTAAATAAGTGATGCTCAATCTCCATTTATTATTCAGCAACACAGCGAAACATTTTTCTGATATTAACTTGCAAGTATGTTAATATGTTCTTTGTAAATTACTAAAAAACTCAAATTGTTTTCTGCTTTCTATATTTTCTCCCTGATGTGCTGTGAATCTTGCTACTGCAGACATGTAAAATACAAAACTTTCTGGAAATGTAAATCCAACCTACCTTTTTATATAATGTCATTTACATTAATACACATTTCCTTTACCAGTCTTCAGTGTCCTTCTAAGGTCCTGCTGGGAATGTTATTTTTCTGGTTTCTGAATGCTGAAAAATCATTTATGGTGTTGTTAGTAGATCTAAGGAGTGAAAAGAGAAAAGTAGGCAATTATTAACAAGTCTTCTTAATTTTTAATGGCTAGATTTCAGAATATATAGTATTCTTTTAAATTCCCCCCACAGGTCCATTATTTTCTCATAAGAAATACCCTTTCATGATTCATCCAAGTGGTAAATAAAATCAAATAAAGGAGGTATAAATGAACTATTTGCTTTGGACTTGTCAGGGCCTAATAACATCCAGTGCATATAAAAGTGGGTTGACTTCCCAAAAGAAATGACCTTGTCTTCACATCTAAAGCCTGCCCCACACTTTGAGATGAAGCTGTAATTAATTGACTTTTCTAGTATCTCTAAAATCATTCACAGATACGGGTAAGGATTTGGATAAAATGAATATATAGCAATGAAGCTAGATCTCTTTCTTTTCCACTCTAGTAATAAGAGCCAGAAAGATAGGCTATCCCTTCCATATGGTTACAAGTGCTGCCTGCCCAGGAAGCACTTAATATTTCTAATTTATTATTGCTTGAAAGAAAGGGGTGTCTTCTGATTAATCTAGTTCTAATTAAAAAAAAAAAAAAAAAAAGAAAAAGCCCAAGTAGAGTATAGAGGTCATTGCCCTCCTTAGGCCTAAGAATTGCCTGCAGAAGGCAAGATACAGTTAAGATTGTGTGCTATATAGAAAGAATTGGAGGACAGGGAAGAAACTCAGAGATTTTCAAGCAGTGGAGTATAACTTATAGCATCTTTTATGGCATTTGGTGGAAAACTCTTGCTACTACTGTCTGATATTACTGTCCAATTGGCTAAAATTGTTTTTATCTTCTTTCTCATTTATTCTGTCATTCAATTAATGTTTAATCAATTTATATTAAAATGAATCATTTAAGTCTCTGATCTCATATAACTTATGATCAAGAGGAGAAAAGTCAACTAAATACAAGGCAGAATATAATAAATGCATTTAAAATGTTACTTTAAAAGTTAAGTATAATTTCAGAGGCAAAGACAATCACTTCTATCTATCATCACTGAAAAAAATGCAATTAAAATGAGGATCCATGGATCAATTTCTAAAGGATAGGCAAAATTGCATTACATAGAGATGAGGGTGAGAGGCTACTGTTTATAGGAATTGAAATGAACAGGACAAGATGGAGAAAATCTAAGCCTCATTTGTGGAAATATGTCTCATTCAAAATATTGTTCCTAAGGAGAGTCAGTAGAAATTAAGAGAATTGGACAAGATTGTGGGTCAGGCAGAGAACTTGATCTAATTTGGATTTTACGAATATTTTTCTTTTAGGATCAATATGGTCAGAGCTGTCCTTTAGTAGAATTAACCTTGTTGAGTGTCACAATGGTTTGGGAGAAATTATACTAAGATTATAGTAATGACTGGGTTAAAACAATTTTCATTCATGCATTATATCATTAATTTATTCAACATATGTTTACTGAGCTCCTATTATGTGCCAGGCATTGTGAAAATCTCTTGTCTACTCATAGAGATTATGATAAATTCAGATGCTCTTGACCTTGTCTAGTGAAAATAAAAAAGAATATAACCAGAAATAATGTGGAGAAATAATATATAAAATATGGATATTATTTGGATGCAGAGGCTAGAGGAGAAGAGATTTTGATAATGAGTTTATGGAAATGGTTTTGCCATTGACAAAAATAGAAAGAGTAGGAAGAAGCTGTAGCTTAAGAGTTGGAGGACAGATAAATGATATGGAAAGAGTTGCCTCTGCTCTAGATTATACTTTTGTAATGACTCTGGAAAAGAGATGGAGAGAAAGGGATTGGACATCAAACCAGTTTTTATTGTTTTTGTTTTTTATCATTTTTGTTTTTTTCCTTAAGTCTATCAACAAAAACACCCCAAAGTCCAGAGCCTCAGCTAGGTCCCTTAGTGAACACAGCACCCTGTACTGAGCCTATAAAGTAAATGTGAGTCTTCTTGTCATCTTCTTGTTTGATTTTAAAGAAAATAGCATTTTAATGAGCCTCTCAATTGTTATAATAATACTTATTTTTATAGTTAAAAATTTAGTAAGAGGAAATTGCTGTCTTGACCCATGTTTAATGATGAGCATCTTAGATGGACCAGTGGGTCCAGGTGATACCAACCTCTTCTATATTATTAATTTTTCTATCAATTTTTTACCTAATGATTTTAGAAGCCATTGGTGATTGTTATTTAGAGCCATTATTTCATTAGAGGATTTCAAATATTGATTTCTAATTCTGTCAATCCTGAATTTATTAGCTGTGGCATGTTCCTCTGCTGTGATATAATAGCAGTGTGAAAAACACACTGTTACCTAAGAATTACAAAAAACTAAATCATGATCTAAATTTAATCAAGCTTTTCTAAATAATCACCAGCTTGTAGAAAATACAGAGGAGTTAGAGAAATGTTAAACAACATCACAATTGTGCAATGAGCCAAATCCAGAATGTGGAAAATTCTGTAGGAAAACTTATTCTGGTTGTTTCAAAAACTAAATAACATGAAAAGAAAGGAAGGGTAAGTTTTATACATTAAAATAGGCTTGTGAATCATATCAGCTAAATCCAATGAGTGGAACTTGTTTAGAATGTAATTCTATGAGCCAAAATTGAAGATCCTTTGTTTGAGACAATTGTGGAAAAATGAACATGGATTATTGGATGAATTAAGAGATTCCTATTAATTTTGTTGCATATTAAAAACTAATTATTTTGTGTCCCGATTTTCCCTTTTGATTTAAATTCTATTTTTGTTTAATAGTGATATTGCTATACCAACTGTCTTCTTCTTAAAAGCAGTTTTATTAAGATATATTCACAAACCATACAATCCATCCAAAATGTACAATTAATGACTTTTAGTATATTCACAGTTGTGCATTCATGACCACAATCAACTTAAAGAAAAATCCCATTTTCCTTAGCAGTCACCTCTCCATCCATCTACCTTCCGCATCCCACATAACCACTAATCTATTTCTATCTCTATAGATTTATTTATATTTACATTTTATAAAAATTGAATCATACAGCATTTTGTGTCTGGTTCCTTTCAATCAGCATAATTTTTTTTAATTATTATTGTTTTTTTTTAATTATAGAAGCTGTAGGTTTACAAAAAAAGTCATGTAAAAAAAATGTTCTCATATACCACACTATTGTTGATGCTTTGCATTAGTGTGGTGTCTTTGTTATAATTGATGAAAGAATATTGAAATAGTACTATTAACTGAAGTCCATATATTACGTTAGATGTATTTGCCCCCATATACCACCTTATTATTAACAACTTGCATTAGTGTTGCATAGAAAGAACATTCTTATACTTGTACTATTAGCCCCATGTCCACAATAGGGTCCCCTGTGCTATATAGTTCCGGGTTTTATCTTCTTTCATTCTAGTGACACACACAACCCAAACTTCCCCTTTCAATTCATTCATATACATAATTCAGCACTGCTAATTACACTCCCAATAACATGCTACCATCATCACCATCCATTTCCAAATCTTTATGAGCAACTTAAATAGAAATTTTGAACAAATTAACCATCAGATCTCCATTCTTTATGCCAATATATCCCCCAGTCACCTATATTCTATAGTTTGCTTATTACAATTGGTTCATATCATGATATCACACAATATTTGTCCTTCTGTGCCTGGCTTATCACTCAACATGATCTTGTCAAGGTTCATCAATGCTATTTCATGCATCAGGACTTCATTTTTTTTAAAAGCTGAATAATATTCCATTGTGTGTATATTCCATATTTTTTTTATTCTTTCAATGGTTGATGGACACTAAGGTTGCTTTTTTGACATTGTGAATAATGCCACTATGGACATCAGTGTGAAAATATCTGTTTAAGTACCAGCTTTCAATTCCTCTGGGTATATACCTAGTAGCAGGATTGCTGGGTTATATATTAATTCAATATTTAGCTTCCTGAGGAATTGTCAGACTGTCTTCCATATGGTTGCACCATTTTACATTCCTACCAGCAATGAATGAGTGTTCCTATTTCTCCAAATTCTCTCCAACTCTTGTAATTTTCTGTTTACTTAATAGTAACCATTTTCATGGGTGTGAAATATCATGTGCTTTTATCTGCATATCCCTAATAGCTATGAGGTTGAGTGTCTTTTCATGTGCTCTTTTGCCACTTATATATCCTCTTTGGAGAAATGGCTACGCATTACTTTTACTGAGTTTTTAATTGGGTTGTTTGACATTTTATTGTTGATTTGTAGGATTTCTTTATGTTTTCAGATATCAAACCCTTATCATATATGTGGTTTGCAAATAATTTCTCCCACTGAGTAGGTTGTCTTTTGATTTTTAGGATGAAGCACTTTGATGCCCAAAAGTTTTTGATTTTAAGGAGTTCTCATTTATCTATTTTTTCTTTTCTTGCTTGTGCTTTGTGTGTAAAGTCTAAGAAACCATTGCCTAACACAAGGTCCTGAAGATGCTTCCCTAAATTTCATCTAGCAATTTTACAGTCCTGGCTCTCATATTTAGATCTTGGATCCATTTCGAGTTCACATTTATATATAGTGTGAGATGGGGGTCCTCTTTCATTCTTTTGCATGTGGATATCCAGTTTTCCCAGCACCATTTGTTGAAGAGACTATTCTTTCCCAATTGAGTGAACTTGGCATTCTTGTCAAAAATTAATTGGCCATAGGTAATGAGGGTCTATTTCTGAACTCTCAATTCAATTCCATTGATCAATATATCTATCCTAGTGCCAGTACCATGATGTTTTGACCACTGTAGCTTTGTAATATGCTTTGAAGTCAGGAAGTGTAAATTCTCCAACTTCACTCTTTTCCAAGATGTTTTTGCCTATTTCAGTCCCCTGACTTTCCAAATAAATTTGATAACTGGTTTTTCCATTTCTGCCAAGTAGGCTGTTGGAGTTCTGATTGGGATTGCATTGAATATGTAAATTACTTTGTGTAGAATTGACATCTTAACAATATTTAGCCTTCTAATTCATAAACACAGAATGACCTTCCATTCATTAGGTCTTACTTGATTTCTTTTAGCAATGTTTTGTAGTTTTCTGTGTACAAGTTCTTTACATGCTTGGTACCATTCTCGGTACCAAAATCTGTCCTAGTTTGCTAATGCTGCAGAATGCAAAACACCAGAGATGGATTGGCTTTTATAAAAAGGGGGTTTATTTGGCTACACAGTTACAGTCTCAAGGCCATGAAGTGTCCAAGGTAACACATCAGTAATCGGGTACCTTCACTGGAGGATGGCCAATGGTGTCCGGAAAACCTCTGTTAGCTGGGAAGGCACGTGGCTGGCATCTGCTCCAAAGTTCTGGTTTCAAAATGGCTTTCTCCCAGGACGTTTCTCTCTAGAAAGCTTGCTCCTCTTCAAGACGTCACTCACAGCTGCACTCCGTTCCATCTCCCTGAGTCAGCATGTTTATATGGCTCCACTGATCAAGGCCCACCCTGAATGGGTGGGGCCACGCCTCCATGGAAATATCCCATCAGTTATCATCTACAGTTGGGTGGGGCGCATCTCCATGCAAACAACCTAATCCAAACATTCCAACTTAAACCCCACTATTATGTCTGCCCCACAAGATTGCATCAAAGAATATGGCTTTTTCTGGGGGACATAATACATTCAAACCAGCACATTCCACCCCCTGGACCCCAGAAAAACATATTCTTTCCAAATACAAAATACATTCATCCCACAATACCACAGAAACTTAAATCATTTCAGTAACAATAGTTAAGTACAAGATCCCATCAAAATCAATTTTGGTGTGGTCAGTCCTAAGGCATAATTCCTCTTTAGCTGTGGATCTGTGAACTTAGAACAAGTTATGTGCTCCCAATATAGAAAGGAAAGACATTCATAGGATAAACATTTCCATTGCCATAAGGAGAAAGAGTAAGGAAAACAGGGTTAACAGGAGCAAAACAGTTCCTACAACCCGCAGGACAAACTCTATTAGATTTCAAAGTCCTGAGAGTCATTTACAGAACAATGTTGCATCCTTGGGGCTTGAGAGAGCGGGAGCCTAACCCTTCCCAAGGGCCTTTTTGGCAGTCCTCTTCTCTCCAAATGCTTGGGTGAGTGCTCCAACATATCCACACACTGGGGAGACCACCTTCTTGGCCCCACCCTCCTCAAACATCGGGGCAGCTCCCGGATTCCCTTCCATCTCCGAGGCACATGCTCAACCCCTTCAGAGCAGTGTGGTGGCAGCCAGGATCTCCCCAATTCCCTGGGAATGTGCTCCGCCCTCTTTGGGACCTCAGATGGCAAAACTCTTCCAGAGCATCGAGGCAGAAAGCCTGCCATCGACCTCCAGGGCAAACTCACCCTTTCCATGCGTGTGGGCTGCTCCACTCTCCCAGCCCGAGACCTCTTGACTCCAGACCTCAACCTCCATGGCTCTGTCTTTGAAGAAATTTTTCCTTTAATTTTTTCCTTGTCTGTCTCCTCCAGTCCAGACCGGCAATGGCTCTGTCTATAAAGATCTCGCAAAAATTCTGTTGGCTTCGCATGAAGCATGCAGGGGTCAAAGCCATCAGACAATAGGAGTTTCCACAAATCCTTTCTGCTTAACTCCTTATCCAATCTTGGCTTGTCCTCATGTTGGGCTGTAGCTTCTGGGATTCTACCCACTGGAAGCCCGTAATTTTCAAAGCCATCAACTTCTGGTTTCTTTGAACCCAAGAGTTCAGTTCTAAGTTTATCTCTCTCTGCTCGCATTTTACTATAAGCTGCAAGGAGAAGCCAGGATACATCCTCCACACGTAGTCTGGAGATCTCCTCAGCTAAGTATTCCAGGTTGTTGCTTCCAGATTCTTCCCTCCATCTGACACCAGGACTCAATTTTGCCAAATTCTCTGCCACTTTAAAACAAGGATCGCCTTTCTTCCAGTTCACAACAACACATTCATCATATCTGCTCAAGTCCTTGTCAGAAGTATCTTTAGACTCCATATTTCCATAAACAGTCTCTTTAAAGCAGTTTTGGCCTTTTCTATCAAGCTCCTCACAATTCTTCCAGTATCTTCCCCTTATCCATTTGAAAAGCCGTTCCAACATGTTTGGTATTTGCAAACTCAGCAGCAAAATCACCCCATTCTCAGTACCAAAATCTGTCCTAGTTTGCTAATGCTGCAGAATGCGAAACACCAGAGATGGATTGGCTTTTATAAAATGGGGGTTTATTTGGCTACACAGTTACAGTCTCAAGGCCATAAAGTGTCCAAGGTAACACATCAGTAATCGGGTACCTTCACTGGAGGATGGCCAATGGCATCCGGAAAACCTCTGTTAGCTGGGAAGGCACGTGGCTGGCGTCTGCTCCAAAGTTCTGGTTTCAAAATGGCTTTCTCCCAGGACGTTTCTCTCTAGCAAGCTTGCTCCTCTTCAAGACATCACTCACAGCTGCACTCTGTTCCATCTCCCTGAGTCAGCATGTTTATATGGCTCCACTGATCAAGGCCCACCCTGAATGGGTGGGGCCACGCCTCCATGGAAATATCCCATCAGTTATCATCTACAGTTGGGTGGGGCGCATCTCCATGCAAACAACCTAATCCAAACGCTCCAACTTAAACCCCACTATTATGTCTGCCTCACAACATTGCATCAAAGAATATGGCTTTTCCTGGGGGACATAATACATTCAAACCAGCACAGTTCTGTATTTGTTAGGTCTAGTTCATTTACCATATTATTCAAGTTCTCTGTGTCCTTGTTGATTTTCTGTCTAGATTTCCTATCTATTGATGAGAATGGTGTATTGAAGTCTCCAACTATTGTTGTAGAGGTGTCTATTTCTTCCTTTAGTTTTTCCAGTGTTTGCCTCATGTATTTTGGGGCACCATGGTTAGGTGCATAATTATTTATGATTGTTACTTCTTCTTGGTGAATAGCCTATTTTACTAATATATAGTGTCCTTCTTTGTCTCTTATAACAATTTTGCATTTAAAGTCTATTTTGTCTAATATTAGTAATGCTACCCTATTTCTTTTTGGCTACTATTTGTATGGAATATCTTTTTCCATCATTTCGCTTTCAACCTATTTGTGTCTTTAGGTCTATCGTGAGTCTCTTGTAAACAACATATCTTTGGATCATGGTTTTTTAGTCATTCTGCCAACCTGTATCTTTTGATTGGGGAATTTAATCCATTAGCATTCAATGTCATTACTATAAAGGCAGTACTTACTTCAGCCATTTTTATCCTTTGGTTTTTAGATGTCATATATATATCTCCCTTTTCCTTTATTGCAATCTTCTTTTTTGTATAATTGATCTTTTTGATATCTCTGACTGATCCCTTTCTCACTTCTGTCTGTATATTTTTACAATACATTCTTTCTTGTTACCCTGGGGTATATATTATATAACCTACATCTATAACATACTAATTTGAAAAGATATCAACTTAACTTCAATAGCATACACAGTATCTGCTCCCATATCTATCTGTTTCCCCTCTTTATGTTGTTTTTGTTCCATTTACCATTTTATATTTTGTATATCCATTATCAAGAAACCTGTCTTTTTCTTGTTCAATTGTATTCTGATTCATATATAATTAAAGAGTAGAAAGTTAAATTTAATATACAATACTATTGGGTTTCAAATTTACCCTTTTAGTTACCCTTACTGGTTATTTTCATTTCTTCCTGTTACTCCAAGCCACTCTGCTATCTTTCCTTTCAATCTGCAGAACTCCTTTTATAATTCTTGTAGGGTAGGTTACTTGTTGACAAACTCTCTCAGTTTTTGTATATCTGTGAATATTTTAAACTCTTTCTCATTTTTGAAGGGCAGTTTTGCCAGATAAAGAATTTGGGGCTGGTAATTTTTCTCTTTCACTGCCTTAAATATATTATACCACTGCCTTCTCACGTCCATTGTTTCTGGTGAGAAATTGGCACTTTGTCTTATTGAGGATCCTTTGTATGTGATGAATCATTTTTCTCCTTCTGCTTTCAGAATTCTCTCTTTGTCTTTGGTATTTGATATTCTGATCAGTATATGTCTCCATTGGGTCTATTAGGTCTATTAGGATTTATTCTGTTTGGAGTATGTAGAACTTCTTGGACATGTACATTTATGCCTTTCATACTAGTTGGGAAGTTTTCAGTGATTATTTCCTCAAATATTTTTTCTACCCTTTTTCCCTTCTCTTACTGTTCTGGGACACCCATGACATGTATGTTTGTGCACTTCATGCTGTCCCTCAAATCCCTGAGAAACTGCTCAGTGTTTTCCATTCTTTTCCTTGTCTGTTCTTCTGACTGTATGATTGCAATTGTCTGGTCTTCTAGTTCACTGTTCCTTTTTTTTTTTTTTTTTTTTTTGACTGTTCAAATCTACCATTGTATTCCTCTAGTGTAATTTTAATCTCTATTATTGTGCCTTTCTCTTTCTTCCCCATAATTTATGTTATGTTTCTTTTTATACTTTCAAATTTTTATGTGCACTCATTGTCTTCTTAATATCCTTTATCTCTTTATGCATATTTTCCTTCAGCTCCTTGAATTGTTTTAAGAGATTTGATTGAATATCTTTAATTAGTTGTTCCAATTTCTGAGCCTTGTCTGAGGTTTTAATTTGTTCCCTTGGCTGACCCATATCTTCCCAATGCTTGGTATGATTTGTAATTTTTTGCTGATGTCCAGGTATCCAATTATCTTGATGAGTTAACTCTGAAGGTTTGTTTCTCTCTCCTGTCCAGAGTTTGTTATTGATTACCCTTGTGTTAAGGCTCTTTTTTCCTCACTCATTCTAACTTATTCTAAACCTTTAGAATTGCCCGTGTTTAGCTATTCAGATTTTCTTGGCTCTTCTTCATCTGATTCTTGTCCTGGATATGTGGTGAAATTTTTAATTTAATTTTTGTGCAATTGTTCCTCCTCCAGGAGACAACTTCCTTTCCTCTGTTTGTTCTTCAAGAATCTTGATTTGTTCTGTTTTTTTTTTTTTTGCAGAATTTTCTTCCCATTTCCTATGATTTGTTTAAATTCTCTCCCTCACTCAGAGCCCTATTTTCCTTACACATTTCAGTTCTAAGACAGTTTAACATCCCTTTTTCTGTAAGGATTTTCTGCCTCTGGTTTCTTCATCATTAGGATATCCTACCCTGGGAAGAGAGTTGTGGACTATCCAGAAAGGTGGATCACTTCAGCAAAGTCTGTTTTAGCTGTCTGAAACTGGATTGAATGAGGGCACAACAGTTCTTGCCAGCTTTTCTATCACAGTCTCTCTCCCTCCCTCCCTCTCTCTCTCCCTCTCCCTCTCTCTCTCTTTCTTGCTCCTGGAAGCTCTTTTGTATGTAGCACTCCTCAGCAGCTTGTGTTTTACACTAGGTCTCTGCACAATGAGGTCCCTGTATGAACTAATTATATTTTAAAGAAACATTTTTGATTTTTAAACATTAATATCTGTATTAATTATGCTTCTCTAGGGAACCAGAATCAACAAGAGATATCTGTAAATATAAGATTTTATACAAATGTTTCAAGAGTGTCTTAAGAGTGGCATTATTCTCTGCAATCCCTCCAGGAATCCAGTATTGCTTCTGGTTTACCATTTTGCTAGTCAGGGGCAGTTCTAAAGGCTCCCACTTGATCTTTCCTACCATAGTAGACTTCACTCCATGAGTCAGGGAACCAGTGTGAGGATTCTGCCAGTCTTTAAGTATGTCTATTCCAATTATGCATTCTGGAACTGGGGAAATAACCACAGAATGGGTCAGGGATCCACTGGATCCACTGTGAGATGAGATGAACCTGAGCCAAAACTCCATCACCTGGCCTCCATAAGCCCCAACTCCTACTAGTGTATCAGAGTGACATTTTGGGTCTCTTGGAATTAATGTTACTTCTGAACCAGTGTCTGATAATCCCCCAAATATCTCATCATTTCCTTTTTCCTGATGCACATTTACCCAGGTAAAAGGCCATACATCCCCCTGGGGAAGGCTGAGAGGAAGATTAACAGTATAAATTTTTGGCACTGTAATAGGGTCCTTCCCCAAGGGTGCCTGGCCTTCCGCTCATTCAAGGTGTTCTGGGTCTGTAAACTGTCTCAAGTCTGGGAATTGACTCTCTGTTTTTGTAATTCAAGGTAGACTTTTGTTCACTTGACCTAGAATTCTTCTGCTTATACAGATCAAACAGGAATTTAGTAGACTGCCCATCTATTTTACTTCTAGGTACTCCATGATCTACTAGCCAACACCATAAGTATCTGTGAGTCAGATTATTTTGACTGCTGCTTTGAGACTGTTTTCCATTATGGGAGCCAGGCCCACCTTATCTTTGGGTATTAACTGCTGCCACATGGCTTCTGCCTACTCGGGATCTGATTATCCCCATTGTGTTTAAGGATTCCAGCTTAGTGACACAGTTCCCACAGTAATATCTGACCTACAGAGAAGGGTGACTACAGAGCTCTTCAGGGATGATGGAGCTAGTCTCACAAATTTATTCCTCATAGTCCTGGTAAAAGGTGTGTCCTCTGGATGTTCCAGGTTGTAGGAGCATGTCTTCCATGACAAATCCACTCTAACATTCCAATCTCTCTAAGCCTTTTAATCACCTCCTCTATATTAGACCGGGGCAGTTCTGGCATTTTGACCTCAGGAAATGTCGGCCACCTTTTGATCCACATTTCAGCCAACCACCCAAACAAACTGCTAATGCCCTTTCTAACTCCTCAAGCTAAAACATTGAATGCAGAATCTCTTCTTAGTGGGCCCATATCAATAAATTCAGCCTGATCCAACTTTATAGTCCTTCCACCATTATCCCACACCCTTAATATTCATTCCAACACACATTCCCCTGATAATTGGAAAACTCATACAGTTCTTTTGGAGTAGGGCATACTTCCTCATGGGTAACACTTAGCAGCTCACCCTTCAGGGCCTGTTGGGACTTTAGTCTAGTTATAGGTCTTGAAGCAAAGACTTGTGGTATGGGTAGATCATGAAAAGAATTACAAGTATCCCTCAAGCCATTTATCTCAGGACATTCCACTGAAGTTTCATCTCATGAAACAGGATTAATCTCTCCAGACAGAGGAGTGAGGGTTGCTTCCTCAGGGGAGATGATTATAGGTTTAGCAGGCACTGAAGGGTTAATCTCTTTGGGTGGATGTTGGATGGCAGGCTCCTCAGAGCAGACTGGAGGTCAGGAAACTGTTTCCTCAAAGCAGATTGGAGGTTGGGTAGCTGTCTCCTGACGGCAGACTGGAGAAGCGGGGGGGGAGGGGGCTGGTTCCTCAGGGCAGACCGTTACAGGTATATTTAGCAAAGACTCAGCAGAATCCAGGGTTCCAATGTTCTCACTGCCATTATTGTCAATCCACATGTCTCCATCCCAAGTTTCTGGATCCCATTCTATTCCAATCAATGCTTTTACTTTAACAGCAGACACCCTGTGAGGTTGAGATTTTAGTTTATATTGTAAATCTGCTATCATACAATGAGACTCTGGGCCTGGTTTTCAGAAATATCAAGTCTGCAGCCACAGCAAATAAAATTTTCTTTCAAAGGCACACATAGAAACCTTTATATCTGTCATACAGTGCTGAAGTTTCAAATTGGAAGCCTTTAGCTCATCCCTTTCTCTTATAAGTTTATCTAGCATATCTAAGAGCAACCAGCCAACATCATTATAACTCTTAACTCTGTAAAACTCTGTTAAGGTGTTAAAAACACTTTCACCCAGAGCCTTGCTTCATACAAGAGTATGATTAGGAGAATCAAATGGTGATATTTTGCGTATCTCCATTGCCAACTCATACCATGGACTGTCAGTGTCATTTTGATTATTGGAAATGGAGTCATTACTGCCTTTGAATCTAATCAGAGTAGAAAACCAATTGTAAAAGCCCATTTTAAGATTCTGTTTCTCAAGAACCACTCCCAGTACCAAGCTGTATTAGTTAGGGTTCTCTAGGGATGGAGAATCAACAAGAGATAATTGTAAACATAAGATTTTATAAAAGTGTCTCACACAACTGTGAGGATGCATGAGTACAAATTCCATAGGGCAGGCAGCAAACTGGCAACTCCAATGAAGGTGTCTGATGAACTCCTCAGGCAATCACCTGGCAACTCCAATGAAGGTGTTGATGAACTCCTCAGGAAATGCTTTGCTGGCTAGCTGAAGAATTGAAGGCCCTCTGTCTCCTTCTTCCTTAAAAGTCCTCAACTGATTGGATTAAATCCAGCTGATTGAATTCTCTTATTGTGGCAGACATGCCTTTCATTAACATAATCAGTCATATCTGCAGGCAAGTGACTGATGATTTAATAAACCAGACTTCTGGTTTGTTAACCAACCACAAATGTCCCTGCAGTAATGGTTAAGCCAGTGTTTGCTTGACCAGAGACCTGGACACCATCACCTGGCCAAGCTGACACATGAACCTAACCATCACAATATCCTAAGAATAAGAATCAGTATATTATTTGGTACTCTCTTCTGTCTATCTTATATATTCATTTACTAAATAAGCTCTCAAAATATGATTGGTTGAAAGGAATTACAGATTTCATAAAATAATCCCCCAATTTAGCAGTGTTTGTTAAACTTTAGAGTTCATAAGAATCATATGGAGAAAGTTCTACTTCCAGTAATTGAGGAGTAGCTTGCATTGGACTAACCCTCTCACAAATAAAAATTATAAACTTTGAAAATTTTTTTAAAAGAACTATTTGAATCCATTGGAAAAGGACCAAAAGCAGGAAAAACTTGAGGGGAGTCAACCCTTGAAAGAGGAAAATTGCACTGGATAACATATTTATAGAGCCTTTCTTGTGTGTCAGTCTATGCAACTGAAGAGATGGAAACCAAATAAAAAGCAACAGTCTTATGTGTTTTGCAAATAAATTTTCCAAGGCTATGGCCTGCCTATTCATTTTATAATGGTATCTTTGATGAATAAAAGTTTGTGTGCTTGTTTGTTTTTTTTTAAATGAAGCCAAATTTATATATTTTTTCTTTTTGATCATTATCTAGATAGGATATAAAATGTCTAGCTTTATCCCCAGGTTGAAAAGACATTTTTCTCTGTTTTTTCTAGACACATCATTTTAGTTTTTAAGTTTAAGTATATGACCCATCACAAATTAATTTTTGTATAGGCAACAAGGTAGCATTTGGGGTTAATTGTTTTCCACATGGATATTCAGTTGTTCAAAATGTTCTCAACTCCCATTGGAACTTTTAATGAAAATAAATTGTACAAGTTTTCAAGTGTCTATCTTTGAGTTCTTTGATACTCCATTCATCTATTTGTCGACTCCTATGAAACACCACCCCAATAACTGAGAATCATTGTTCTACAGGCTAAATTTTATTCTTGGGCAAATCTAGGTATTGAAATTAATGTCTACAGAACAATTTATTTGGTATCTCCTGGAATTGTTTAACGTAACTATGCTTTGGCATTATGCCATTGGCCTTCACTGAAGAACAGTTATTTGAAACAATTATATTTATTATAAAAAGGGTTAGTGTATTATACTGCCTTTACTTTATGAGAAACCATAGCAGAAACATCTTAAAAGTTTCAATTCCAGGAAGAGTAATGTATCTTCTCAGTAATCCAAGTGTATTCATCTCATGGAGTTGTTTTCCCTGAGCATTATGAAGATAAGGATCTAATTTATTGATCAACTTGTAACAATTCCAATGAAAATTTAATTGTGTGGTCCTATCATTTACTTGTGGACTGTCCTTATTAGGCTACATGTTATTTTTCAAACTTTGTTGTCATTTTTTTCCCCTATTTTACCATTTATTATACTTTCAGATTGTATTATATGTAGACGTGATCCAAATCAAACCCCTTTTTGGAATGGTGTGGAATCTAAATAAACCACTATATACAATGTATCTTTGAAAATGGGTTTTACTATTGAGAATAATAGCATTTGCATTTGATATAAATTTATGAAATATCTAACTGAGCCCCCTAGTTTTTTCCTATCTTGTGAACTGATCAGATGGTAAGACAAGAAGTTAGCAGGTTCTATTGCATATCCAATAAATTCTCTCTTTTCTCCTTGCCTCCAGTTTTTAGTGTGTAAATAAGCAGCATTTTAAAGGAAAAAAAAAAAAAAAAGAGTATGTGGCTCTCATCTTACATTGTTAGTTCTGAGCAGAATCACTGGAGTTAGAGGATGGTTAATGAGACCTCAAGGGAATTTTGTTTATGGTTTTTGTAAGGGGAGGAAGAAGACACAAAACAGGCTATGGCACCTTTCTTTGGATTGTCCATTTATATGTATGTGTAAGTACTAAGTTTATTATGTCCCTTCTCTTTTCAACATTTTACCTGGCAAGGGGGTGGGGTGATGTAGAGAGTAGTAACTTCTTCCACTGTTTCTTGTCTCCTAGCCCATAAAAGGTAACAAAATCTAAGAATAAGACATCTTGCCCATATTCCTAGAAATACCAGCTGTTGCCCTTATTTCTAATATAATGCTTATCTCTTTTTCAGGCACTACTGTTATTCCTTTCATTTGAAAAGTTATTATCTTCTATATTCTTGGCATTGCTTCATGCATTGGTGATAAAAAAGAAATGCGATGCATCTAGAGATGAAAGTACCAGACTCTGAAATAGCAGCATCACCCTTCATGACTCCTTCTTCCCTGTTCTTTTACACACCACAAATTAGTCAGTTAGCTTTTGAGAACTGAATATCACTCCTTTGGTATTTAGAAATACTAAACAGGTGAAGGGTGTTTCCATACAATGAAATGAAAAGAATCTAATGTCAAGTTTCCCTTAAGGCCATGAGGAAGAAACTGTGAAACCATGCAGGAAAAATAAAATTAGCTTTTGAATTTTAATCTGTCTCTTAATCCAAGGAAAAATACAAAAGAAATAAACTTAAGCACAAATATGTCAGGGAATCACAGTGGATTAACAAGGGGGAGAAGATAATGTTTGGAAGCTTTGTACTTCAAGTAGCAATGTTTCTCAACATATTACTTTTCACTTAAAGCCGGTAAGCAAAATAATACAGTATGAATGAAGACTATTAAAAATCTTAGTATAAATCTTCAATAATTGAGTAAAGTAAACTGTTAACTCAAAGTTATTGGCTAGGACATACACTGCAAATTGTTCCTGAAGAAACAAAGACCCAAAATTTGAGAAAGAATGTGCCATACTGTCATAGGTTAATAGGTACTTCAGGCACAGCCACTACTTTCCTCTGGGCTCACCTCATCACCATCAGCACATAACCATCTCCTGGCTGCCATCTTGGGGGCAGCTGATTTGACAGGGATAAGTTTTATCTCTGCATCTAACTGTCAGAGATAGAGAACAAAGTGAAGTGCAACTGTGGAAATAAATCCAAAAGAAGAAAATATTCAGAATCATGGCTATTTGTATTAGTTAGGGTTCTCCTTGGAAACAGAATCAATGAGAGATGTCTCTTATTATCAAATTGTAAAAGTGACTCACGCAACTGCGGGAGCGCACGAGTCCAAATTCTGCAGAGCCGTCAACAAGCTGTCAACTCCAAGGAAGACGTCCGACGAACTCCTCGGGAAACGAACCGACAACTTTGACGAACTCCTCAGGAAATGAACCGGCAACTTTGAAGAACTCCTCAGGAAACGCACCGACAACTTTGACGAACTCCTCAGGAAACGAACTGGCAACTTCGAGGAGCTCCCCAGGAAAAGCTTCATTGAGCAGCTGAAGAAGAAGTGAAGGTTCTCTAACCATCCAGCTTATAAGCCTCCAACTGATCACCTGGACCAAATCCAGCCAATTGCATTCTCTCACTGTGGAAGCACGCCCCTTGATGAGTCATCAGTCAGCTGCAGTCAATTGACTGATGATCCGACAAACCAACCAGCCTCAAATAGCCTCACAGGAATCGTCAGGCCAGTGCCCGCTTGACCAGACAGCTAGGCCACCTAGCCAAGTTGACACATGAACCCAACCATCACACTATTTATCCTGAAATCTTTGAGTATACCAAATCTAAAATTATCCAAGAGGAAAGGGAAGTGATGTATTGATCCTTTATTAGCTACACTGTTTAGAATGCATTTGTTTTTAAGTGATGCATCAAAATTCCATGAGTGACATTTGAATATTTGACCATGTTTCAAGATTCATCCCTGGTTGCTTATAAATGAAAAACTGAAATAAAAGCCCAATGATCATACTTTATACAAAGTTGACTTCATCAGGACCAAAAAATTATCAAGAAAAGAAACTTAGAATAGAGCTAATATTTGGGATTATAAAAAGGATGTTAATGGTAACAAAAATACTAGAAAATATGCGAAATCTATTTAATATTGACTTATTATAGAACTTACTAGTTTTAGTGGAAAATACAACCACAACTATACAAAAAGAAACTATCATAAGAAAGCAATATGCTATATTGCCATCTCACAAATGTTGAACAAGGGCTTGCTATGGTCCCATGACCACCAACCCATACACATACTTAGGGTTTCAATAAGTGTTATGTTTATAACAGCACAAAAAACAGACATTTAAAATAGACTGGTATTAGTGACCAACAAAAAAATATTCAAGCATTCAATGTTCCTGTGCTTGTCTTTCATTCACAGTTTTCCCCTCTCTCCTCAGGTTATAGTTATTATTTGTAGAAGCTCTCTTAATAACAGATGAATCAGGGATGATGACAATAATAGTATTAATAAATATTAATGTTTATTTCATGTGAATATTTACCAAGACATAACAGTACCAATGACTTATCTACAGTGTCTAGGAGTCTTAGCAGAGATACAGTATGTAGCAATTGCTTATTAACTTTAATAATAGTCCATTCAAAACAGTAAATCTCAAGACACTGCTGTTTGATGGTGAGATGGCTTTCATTTCAACAGACATTAACTAGTCACGTGACTCTAGTGGCAAACATTTCAAGTGAGTTTCATCCACTGGTATTGGCAAATACCCTATGAGGCCAAGAGAGAGCAGGTTGTCATGCTCTTTTTTTCTGAGAAATCAGAGACCAAAACCCACAGGAAGGTAACAAAATCAGAGTGTATTTTGCTAATAAAGAAAGCAATAAGGAGCCAAAAATATATCTTCTTGGTTTAGCTACCACTAAATTTTTATTAATTCAAACAAACACTGGTTAAACAAGCACTGATTTAACAATGGCCTGCCAAGAATTCTCCTAAGAACTTGAGATTCAAAAGTAAGCAAGACACTGTATCTGCTCACAGGTAATTTAGAGTCTGGTGAAAAATATAGGTACTCACTGCAAAGTAAGGATGCTATAGTAGATTTTTTATTGAGTTCTATGGGAATGCATTGGAGGGCCACAACCCAGTTTTTACAAAATCATTGAAGATGTCTCCATGACCTTGACACTTAAGCTAACGCCTGAAGGAAAGTAGGGTTAACCACATACAAAAGCAGGGCAAGAGCACTGTAGAATAATCAGTGAGCTTTGGCAATTAACCAACGCAAGAAAACATGATCCTCAGAGAAAGAGAAAATGTGCAAAATAATACGGATTGTATGAATACTACTAGACATCTCAGTGTTCCCAATTATTCAATAGTTGGGTATCATGAAGCAAACTACCCTATGTCCACTTCATGAAATATTTTATAGGCAATAAAATGAAAATGATTGGTTTTGTATTTGTATTGTGTCCACTTAGCAAAGCTGGATTTGTGTATCCCAGGATTCCTTTCTCTTCCAGTTCTGGGTTATAAGGGCCAGAAAAAGGCATGTTGCTTGAGATTTGGAAGGTGAGGTGAAGCCATAGCAGCCATATTCTTTTACAGTTGGTCAGTCAGTTCAGGGCACTGTGGGCTGTTGCATCTACTGGATGTTGTTGTTAATCTGCTGACTCACCCTTCTGGATGGGCAGAAGCCATCCCCAAGCTCCTACAGCTCCTATAGCTCCCAATGGTTCTCCTTCATCAGTTTCTGTAACTCTGGGACTAGGTATATGTTTAGCTCTTGAGGATGGGTCCAGCTTCTCCTGCAGATGAAAGTTGGAGGCTTGGAGGCCTTGAGAGATGAAAGTTGACTCCAGTCCAGCCTCATGGGTCCCAGCTCATACAACCAGGTGCTAGCTTATCCTTGCTCCTGCCCTACTTAATGTTTATCCTTGTCCTCTGCCTGACTTACTGACTTCAGGTCCCCACCAGACACAAAGCAAAACAGCATCACAGACTGTTTAATCTTCTTTCTCAATTGCAAAGGATCAAATACTTATAATAAATGCCTTATTATATATCACTCTTAGTGATTCTCCTTCACTGATGGATGCTTTACTACTACAGTGATGTTTACATGTACTGTTGAAGACAGAAAAAGGATATGACATAATAATAAAGTTAAAAAATTCAAGATGCAGAATTTATGTAAATTCGAATTTCAGTAATATAAATGTAAATGGAACCAAAATACAGTAAAATATTGAGATTTTATTTAATTGAGATTACCTATAAAGTTTTGTTTTCTTTATAACTTTCACTGTTTTCAATTTTTTAAAAAATGAACACAATAATTTTGTAATTTATGTTATTGAGAAAATACAAACTCTATTTGTGGCAATATATCTTCAAAGAAAAGAAAAGGCAGTCACTTAATCATTTGATTTCAGGTCTTCTTAATTCAGATAAATGCATCCTTAGGGGCTTTCTAAATGCTGATGCTAAAAAACAGGAGTAGAAAGTGTTGTAAACAATTAGAATTACATTTTCAATATGTTCTGCTAAGACTGAGCCACCAAATTTCATGAATGCTAATTTGAAAAACTGGGTCATATTCTTCATCAAAAGTTTATTTATATATTTTCCTGTGGAAAGAGTACAGATTTAAAATACTTTTAGGCAAATTTATTGAAGCTACTTATTCAATAATATAAACTTTGGCTTCTCACAAATATATACACATCTATCTTATATTATACACCCAGAAATACACAAACACACACACACATACACATATTCTAAGAAACTCCTATTTTCAATATCTAATTCCAAACTTTAAATAAATTTAACAAATACAATCAAAAAGAGATCCTGAGTTTTCTCAGAGCCAATACAAAAGTTAAATTGCCTAAACATATGTTCTATGTGTTCTATGTAATCCCTCATCAAGGTAGCCAATTTAGATAGCCAATCATGCCTCCAGTTAGTTACATCTGGCCCACTACAAAAAAAAAAAAAAAGCCCCACTTGCCCTAAACCTACCCCTATAGGACAAGCCCCATCCAGTCAATAGGACTCAAACTAACTTCCTTTTTGATGTTCAGAAAAGTCATCTGCCAACACTTAAAGCCCAATGCCACTTCCACTTTTTTAAGTGATTGGCTTCCTTGCTATAGCAAAACTTTGGTGTCCTGAATAAAATGCCATAATTTGCAAACTCAGGTCTGGTTTATCTTTTGACAAGTTTGGAGGTCCCCCGAGATATAGAAGGTGCCCCTCTCGGGCTGTCACAGACCCCTGTGTCTACTGCTTGGTCACTTCAACTCGGCAAACCTCCAAGTAAGTTCTTCCTATAGCTGAGCTCCACAGTTTGTGGAAGTTCAATTGCCTTTTATTCAGGACTTTGATTTAGGTATTGTGCTGGTTTGAATGTATTATGTCCCCCAGAAAAAGCCATATTCTTTGATGCAATCTTGTGGGGCAGACATAATAGTGGGGATTAAGTTGGAACGTTTGGATTAGGTTGTTTGCATGGAGATGCGCCCCACCCAACTGTGGACAATAACTGATGGGATATTTCCGTGAAGGCACGGCCCCACCCATTCGGGGTGGGCCTTGATCAGTGGAGCCATATAAATGAGCTGGCTCAAGGAGAGGAAACTCAGTGCAGCTGTGAGTGACGTTTTGAAGAAGAGCAAGCTTGCTAGAGAGGAACGTCCTGGGAGAAAGCCATTTTGAAACCAGAACTTTGGAGCAGACGCCAGCCATGTGCCTTCCCAGCTAACAGAGGTTTTCCGGATGCCATTGGCCATCCTCCAGTGAAGGTACCCAATTCCTGATGTGTTACCTTGGACACTTTATGGCCTTAAGACTGTAACTGTGTAGCCAAATAAAAGCCAATCCATCTCTGGTGTTTTGCATTCTGTAGCATTAGCAAACTAGAACAGGTACCTTTGGTTTTGGTTCTATCATCAGATCTTCTACTTGTTGTCATTTCATTTCTCCCTAATTTTATTTCCCTCTAATTTTCTGACTGTATCTCTTGGAGACATAGGGTTTGGGTATTGGTAAGACCAGATAAGCTGACTCTCAACCAGCATCATGTGGCAAGTGGTTTGCCAGTCCTCCCACTCCAATGTAATAGGCCTCCTTTTCCACCCATTACACTGCCTGTGTTCAGTTCTAGACTCCCATGTAGAACTTCCACTCCCTGGGGCATTCTGCTAAGGGTCAGAGCGGTATCCAATGTGCTGAGCCAAAAGGCCCAGGCCTGAGAGAAATTTCCTTTGACTGCAACATAATGGGCTCTTCTTGCTCTAAACTCCCTCCCCTCTGCCTCCCAAAACTCCTGCTTCCTATGTGTACTCACCCTCTGGACCTGCTAGCTGTGACTTTTCTATTCATCAGAGAATATGACTAAGGGTCTTTGTAGAGGCCCCTTTGAGAATCTTTTGATATGAGCAAAATTGTGTATGAACAAGGAGACTTAAAAAAAAAAAGAAAAGAAAAAGAATCCAAGATTGGTATACGGAAACTGCTAGATGACAACCTGCCTCCACAAAACTTTGCTTAAGGGTTCATTACAAAAGAAAAGGCCGAAAACAGATAAAAGGGTAACAAACTCCAAACCAGTCCTTCCCCCATAGCTGCCTGTGCTGTTTTGGATCTGTTATGTACCCTAGAAAAGACTATGCTCTTTTAATTTCAATCTTGTGGGGGCAGACCTATTGTGGGTGAGACTTTTGATTAGGTTGTTTCCATGGAGATGTGACCCACCCAATTCAAGGACTCCTTTACTGGAGTCCTTTAAAAGAGCTCACAGAGAGAAAGAGCTCAGAGAAGCTAAGACATGTAATCCAGAGTTTGCCCCCAGGAGAAGCTAAAACAGAAGCTCAGAGACACTTTGGAGGAAACCACAGAAACCAGAAGCTAAACCCAGGAGAGCACCAGCAGACTCCAGCCATGTGCCTTCCCAGATGCCACTGGACTTTCTTCAGAGAAGGTATCATCTAGCTTATGCCTTAACTGGGACATTTCCATGGCCTTAGAACTGTAAAGTTGTGAACTAATAAACCCTCATTGTAAAAGCCAATCCATTTCTGGTATATTGCATTTCACCAGCTTTAGCAAACTGAAACACTGCCCTGTTTCTTCCTGACCCCCTGAGGAAAATGATCTAATCCAGGCTCCTTTAAAGATTAAGCCTCTACCAGAACCTGGCATGTCCACTCGTGGAATTTAAACCTTGAGCCCAAACGGAACTAAATGCTACAACGATTTCCACAAACAAGACCAGAACATATTCATAGAAATTTTGGGGTGTATGTGATCCAGGCTTACCTGACCTTTATCATCTTGTACGCATGGTGGTTAGAACCATAGATGCTAAATCCTGGGTGGCAAAAACTGACTAGACTGACCCGAAAGGGACCTACAGGACCCCTCTTTCTTAATAAACCTGAGAATTCAAAAGGCCTGATGACATATCAGGGCAAAGAAAATCTTAAAAGTCTCCTCTACAAATACTGATGGGAAAGCATAGCCCTCATTTTAAACAAATAACTTTAACTTGTTCCATCTGCCAGGAACACAAATCTAGTAGATTATTAAAGTGGGGCAAAGACAAAAGCCAGGTTTTTTATATAAACTAGTAAGTTTTGTATTTCTGTGCTTCTGAGTCAGTTTGTCTGATTCACTGCTGAAAATTTTAAGGTCTAAGTCCCCTATTTGTGTCTGTAATATGTGTTACACGTATGATTTTTTTTTTTTTTTAGCCTCTGGATAGTATCACCAAATTAATTTATAAAATTCATTAAAGGGGGAGAAGCTAAGATGGTGGCTAGGTAAGAAAGGGCAAAAAAACACCTCCATGAAAAATACTAGATGTAAACCAGAATGTGACCCAGAACACCAGTTCCAGTGATACACCAGCTGGACAAGGTCTGCTAAATCCACAGGGACCATGCATTTGGTGAAACTGGGAGCCTGCATTCTGAAATGAGTGAGTGAGCCAGCTGAAAGTCCGGCGGCCGTGCTGCAGTGTGGGGAAACAGTGGGTTGGCATCTGGAGATGGACTGGTTCTTTTAATACAAACAAACACAGGAGCGGCCATGGATACAATGGGGAGAACTGCACAGTGAAGCATGGCAGGAGCGGGCTGGGCCAACGACTCAGTGTCTGGCATGGAGGATAGCCCTTCCCACACCACTGCTGATTGTCTTGGGGCCAGGGGAGCAGAGAGGATCCAAAAGGAGAAAGAAACCACATCCCTTGCAGCCATCTCCCAAGCAGTCTGGGGACACTCCTGCCTGGGGCTGGACCCATAGCCCAGAGCAATGCCAAGAAACCCAGTGTGACGGGGAGTCTTTCCCACAGCACTGTGCACACACCACAATATCGGCCATGGACAGTGGCCTTTAGTGCACCCACAGCTAATTGTCCCAGAGCTGGGAAGGCAGAGCTGTGCAAAAAGGGGGAAATTAACACGTTCCATTCAGCCATCTTTATAGCAGGCTGGGAACACACCTGCATGGCCTGGCAGCCCAGGGCTTCCCTGGTGGGCCAGCGTGAACTTGTGATATAGCACAACCTTCCCTCAGCAGAGGTCCTGGAAGAGCATGGCTGAGAAGGGGAACCCGTTTGGAAATCCCACGGACCCTATACTGATACCAAGGACTTGTGGGTCAGCAGCAGAGACAATCTGTGGCAAGACTGAAATGAAGGCTTAAGCTCTTGCAACAGCCTTTAATCTCCGGGAACACCTGGGGGGTTTGATTATTAAAGCTGCCCTGCCTCCCTAACCACCCAGACACATGCCCCACATTCAGAGCAGACAGCACCAATAACACATCCAAATTTAGTGCACCAATTGAACCCCACAAGAATCAGATCCCCACACACCACAAAGACAAAGTTGGGGAGAACTGACTTGAGGGGAATAGGTGACTCACGGATGCCATCTGCTAGTTATTTAAAGAAAGTGTACGCCACCAAGCTGTAGTTCTGACAAATTAGCGATCAAGTAAAGCAAATGCCAAGAGGCCAAAAACAACAGAAAATCTTAAAGAATATGATAAAACTAGATGATATGGAGAACCCAAACCGAAACACCCAAATCAGAAGATCAGAAGAGACACAGTACTTGGTGCAATTAATCAAAGAACTAAAGATAGACAATGAGAGCATGGCACAGGATATAAAGGACATGAAGAAGAGCATGGCACAGGATACAAAGGACTTGAAGAAGACCCTAGAAGAGCATAAAGAAGAAACTGCAAGAGTAAATTAAAAAATAGAAGATCTTATGGAAATAAAAGAAACTGTTGGCTAAATTAAAAAGACTCTGGATACTCATAATACAAGATTAGAGGAAGCTGAACAATGATTCAGCCTCCTCGAGGACCACAGACCAGAGAATGAAAGAACAAAAGAAACAATGGAGAAAAAAATCAAAAAAATCAAATGGATCTCAGGACACTTATTGGTGTCCCAGAGGGGGAAGAGAAGGGTAAAGGTCTAGAAAGAGTATTCAAAGAAAGTGTTGGGGAAAACTCCCCAAACCTTCTACACAATATAAATACACAAAGCATAAATGCCCAGTGAACTCCAAATAGAATAAATCCAAATAAAACCACTCAAAGACATATTCTGATCACACTGTCAAATACTGAAGAGAAGGAGCAAGTTCTGAAAGCAGCAAGAGAAAAGCAATTCACCATATACAAAGGAAACAACATAAGACTTAGTTGTGTCTACTCAGTGGCCACCATGGAGGTGAGAAGACAGTGGCATGAGATATTTAAAATGCTGAGAGAGAAAAATTTCCAACCAAGAATACTTTATCCAGCAAAACTCTCCTTCAAATTTGAGGGAGAGCTTAAATTTTTCACAGACAAACAAATGTTGAGAGATTTTGCTAATAAAAGACCTGCTCTGCTTCAAATACTAAAGGGAGCACTACAGACAGAGAAACAAAGAAAGGAGAGAGAGATGTAGAGAATTTTAACAGACATATATAGAACATTACATCCCAGGTCACTGGGACACACATTCTTCTCTAGTGATCATGGATGTTTCTCCAGAATGGACTTATGCTGGGACATAAAATAAGCCTCAATAAATTAAAAAAAAAAAATTGAATTTGTTCAAAGCACATTCTCTGACCACAATGGAATACAAATAGAAGTCAACAACCATCAGAGACTTGGAGAATTCACAAACACCTGGAGGGTAAAAATGAGGGGCAGATGAAAACACTCCTGGATAATCAAAAGCTGAGGGACTTCATCACCAGTAGATCAGTCCTATAAGAAATGCTAAAGGGAGTTAAGCAGGCTGAAAGGAAGGGACACTAAACAATTGACTGATCCTATATGAAAAACAAAAGATTTCCAGTAAAGATCACATGGTAAATATAAATATAATACTACTGTATTTTTGATTTGTAACTCCACTATTTACTTCCTACAGGATCTAAAATACATAAACTGTAATGATAAATCAGTGGTTTTGGACTCAACATAAAATATGTAATTTTTGACAAGAACTACATAAAGGTGGGGGAATGGAGGAGTATAGGAACATAGTTTATGTGTCCTATTGAAGTTAAGTTGGTATCAAAGAGAAACAAGATTATTATAGATTTAAGAGGTTAAATTTAAGCCCCATGGTAAACACAAAGAGAGTATCAGAGAATATGACCATAGAGATGAAAAGTAGGGTATGGGTTCCGAGAAGTGGGGGAAGGGGCAATGGGGAGTTAAGAAATGAGTGTAGGGTTTCTGTTTGGAGTGAAGGGAAATTTCTAGTAATGGATGGTGGGAAGGTGATAGGATTACAACATTCTAAATGTGATTAATCCCACTAATGGAGCGCTTGGGAGGGGTTGGAAAGGGAAGATTTCGGCTGTATATATGTTTCCACACCTGAAAAAAAAAGACAGTCTAAATAGATGACAATTAAATGCCAAGGATGATCCTGGATGGGGTCTGATGACAGAGGAGAGGAGGCTCAAAGGGACACAGATGGGACATAAGAAAAAAAAAAAAAAGGAAGTATAGAATGTAAGCTTTGTATCAATGTTGAATTTCCTGAACTTCTTAGCTGCACTTTATGGGATTGCATAAAAGAATGTTCTTGTTCATGGGAAATGTATATGTGAATTACATTGTTTGTTCAAAGATGTGTGCAGCTTGGTCTCATATGTTCAGAGGACAGAGCAATAGATGATGGATGATAGGGAGGGAGGGAGGGAGGGAGAGAGGAAGGGAAAGAAAGAAATGGTGGTGTGATAGGATGTTAAAGTTCATGGATCGTTGTATCAGAGGAGGGGGGTCAGGGTATGCTGGAGTTCTGTGTATGTGGTTTGTATTGTTTTTGCAACTGTTTCTGTAAGTTTGAATTTATTTCAAAATAAAATTAAAAAAATTCATTAAAGGAGCTATGTTCAAATTGGCTTGAAGATAAATAAGCACTTATATAAATTAAATATTCCTAAAATCCCAGAAATTAAGGAAACTAAACATACAATACTACCAATGTCAAGGTTTAATAAAAACAGCTGTCTCCTGATCTGTCAAAATTAAATACAAGAATGCTTTTTATTTTACTTGAAGATGTTCTTCCTAAACTTGTAGATGTTTACTGGTCAAATAAGCTAGTATTATATCTACCAGATGTTTAAAATCATAAAGATGTAAATCTGCATTTAACCAAATTTAGTCATTATTCAGACAAAGGTTAATTCAGTAGTAATTTTGTTTTTTAGGGTGTCAACTTAAAGATAGATTCCAAGACGTTTTGACAGCTTAAAATGTTAGGATTATGCTAAAATTATGCAAGATTTGTTTTTTTTTTTGTTTTTTTTTTTTGTTTGTTTTTTGTTTTTTGTTTTAACAACCTTTTATTGTGGTGGCATATATGCAATTCAAAAATTCCCATTTTAACCACTTTCAAGCATACAATTCAGTGCTATTAATTACATTTACAATATTAAACGGTTTTAAATAGGGAAGCTGTGTGCTCCAATTTCTTTTTTTTTTTTTTTTTTTTTTAATCATCATTTTATTGAGATATATTCACATACCACGCAGTCATACAAAACAAATTGTACTTTCGATTGTTTACAGTACCATTACATAGTTGTACATTCATCACCTAAATCAATCCCTGACACCTTCATTAGCACACACACAAAAATAACAAGAATAATAATTAGAGTGAAAAAGAGCAATTGAAGTAAAAAAGAACACTGGGTACCTTTGTCTGTTTGTTTGCTTCCCCTACTTTTCTACACATCCATCCATAAACTAGACAAAGTGGAGTTTGGTCCTTATGGCATTCCCAATCCCACTGTCACCCCTTGTAAGCTACATTTTTATACAACTGTCTTCGAGATTCATGGGTTCTGGGTTGTAGTTTAATAGTTTCAGGTATCCACCACCAGCTACCCCAATTCTTTAGAACCTAAAAAAGGTTGTCTAAAGTGTGCGTAAGAGTGCCCACCAGAGTGATCTCTCGGCTCGTTTTGGAATCTCTCTGCCACTGAAGCTTAATTCATTTCCTTTCACATCCCCCTTTTGGTCAAGAAGATGTTCTCCGTCCCACGATGCCGGGTCTACATTCCTCCCCGGGAGTCATATTCCACGTTGCCAGGGAGATTCACTTCCCTGGGTGTCTGATCCCACGTAGGGGGGAGGGCAGTGATTTCACCTTTCAAGTTGGCTTAGCCAGAGAGAGAGGGCCACATCTGAGCAACAAAGAGGCATTCAGGAGGAGACTCTTAGGCACAAATACAGGGAGGCCTAGCCTCTCCTTTGCAGCAACCGTCTTCCCAAGGGTAAAACTTATGGTAGAGGGATCAACCCATCAAACCACCAGTCCCCTATGTCTGTGGTCATGTTAGCAACCATGAAGGTGGGGTAGGCAAATACCCCTGCATTCTCCACAGGCTCCTCAAGGGGGCACTACATCTTTTTTTTTTTTTTTTTCCCTTGTTTGTCTTTTTTCTTTTTTTTTTTTTTTTTTTAACTTTCCCTTCTTTTTTAAATCAACTGTATGAAAAAAAAAGTTAAAAAGAAAACAAACATACAATAAAAGAACATTTCAAAGAGACCATAACAAGGGAGTAAGAAAAAGACAACTAACCTAAGATAACTGCTTAACTTCCAACATGTTCCTACTTTACCCCTAGAAAGTTACATAATATAGCAACATTTCAGTGAACTTGTTCCTACTACATCCATCAGAAATTAACAGACCATAGTCATTTCTGGGCATCCCCAGAACGTTAAATAGCTTATATGTTCTTCTTGGATTATTGTTCCCCCTTCCTTAATTGCTCTCTACTGCTAGTTCCCCTACATTCTACATTATAAACCATTTGTTTTACATTTTTCAAAGTTCACATTAGTGGTAGCATATAATATTTCTCTTTTTGTGCCTGGCTTATTTCGCTCAGCATTATGTCTTCAAGGTTCATCCATGTTGTCATATGTTTCACCAGATCGTTCCTTCTTACTGCCGCGTAGTATTCCATCGTGTTTATATACCACATTTTATTTATCCACTCATCTGTTGAAGGACATTTGGGTTGTTTCCATCTCTTGGCAATTGTGAATAATGCTGCTATGAACATTGGCGTGCAGATATCTGTTCGTGTCACTGCTTTCCGATCTTCCGGGTATATACCGAGAAGTGCAATCGCTGGATCGAATGGTAGCTCTATATCTAGTTTTCTAAGGAACTGCCAGACTGACTTCCAGAGTGGCTGAACCATTATACAGTACCACCAACAATGAATAAGAGTTCCAATTTCTCCACATCCCCTCCAGCATTTGTAGTTTCCTGTTTGTTTAATGGCAGCCATTCTAACCGGTGTTAGATGGTATCTCATTGTGGTCTTAATTTGCATCTCTCTAATAGCTAGTGAAGCGGAACATTTTTTCATGTGTTTCTTGGCCATTTGTATTTCCTCTTCAGAGAACTGTCTTTTCATATCTTTTGCCCATTTTATAATTAGGCTGTCTGTACTATTGTCATTGAGTTGTAGGATTTCTTTGTATATGCAAGATATCAGTCTTTTGTCAGATACATGGTTTCCAAAAATTTTTTCCCATTGAGTTGGCTGCCTCTTTACCTTTTTGAGAAATTACTTTGAGGTGCAGAAACTTCTAAGCTTGAGGAGTTCCCATTTATCTATTTTCTCTTTTGTTGCTTGTGCTTTGGGTGTAAAGTCTAGGAAGTGGCCTCCTAATACAAGGTCTTGAAGATGTTTTCCTACATTATCTTCTAGGAGTTTTATGGTACTTTCTTTTATATTGAGATCTTTGGTCCATTTTGAGTTAATTTTTGTGTAGGGGGTGAGGTAGGGGTCCTCTTTCATTCTTTTGGATATGGATATCCAACTCTCCCAGCCCCATTTGTTGAAAAGACCATTATGGCTCAGTTCGGTGACTTTGGGGGCCTTATCAAAGATCAGTCGGCCATAGATCTGAGGGTCTATCTCTGAATTCTCAATTCGATTCCATTGATCTATATGTCTATCTTTGTGCCAGTACCATGCTGTTTTGGCAACTGTGGCTTTATAATAAGCTTCAAAGTCAGGGAGTGTAAGTCCTCCCACTTCGTTTTTCTTTTTTAGAGTGTCTTTAGCAATTCGAGGCATCTTCCCTTTCCAAATAAATTTGATAACTAGCTTTTCCAAGTCTGCAAAGTAGGTTGTTGGAATTTTGATTGGGATTGCATTGAATCTGTAGATGAGTTTGGGTAGAATTGACATCTTAATGACATTTAGCCTTCCTATCCATGAACATGGAATATTTTTACATCTTTTAAGGTCTCCTTCTATTTCTTTTAGTAGAGTTATGTAGTTTTCTTTGTATAGGTCTTTTACATCTTTGGTTAAGTTTATTCCTAGGTACTTGATTTTTTTAGTTGCTATTGAAAATGGTATCTTTTCCTTGAGTGTCTCTTCAGTTTGTTCATTTCTAGCATATAGAAACATTACTGACTTATGTGCATTAATCTTGTATCCTGCTACTTTGCTAAATTTGTTTATTAGCTCTAGTAGGTGTATCGTCGATTTCTCAGGGTTTTCTAGATATAAGATCATATCATCTGCAAACAATGACAGTTTTACTTCTTCTTTTCCAATTTGGATGCCTTTTATTTCTTTGTCTTGCCGGATTGCCCTGGCTAGCACTTCCAGCACAATGTTGAATAACAGTGGTGACAGCGGGCATCCTTGTCTTGTTCCTGATCTTAGAGGGAAGGCTTTCAGTCTCTCACCATTGAGTACTATGCTGGCTGTGGGTTTTTCATATATGCTCTTTATCATGTTGAGGAAGTTTCCTTCAATTCCTACCTTTTGAAGTGTTTTTATCAAAAACGGATGTTGGATTTTGTCAAATGCTTTTTCAGCATCTATTGAGATGATCAATTGATTTTTCCCTTTTGACTTGTTAATGTGTTGTAATACATTGATTGTTTTTCTTATGTTGAACCATCCTTGCATGCCTGGAATGAACCCCACTTGGTCATGGTGTATGATTTTTTTAATGTGTCTTTGGATTCGATTTGCAAGTATTTTGTTGAGGATTTTTGCATCTATATTCATTAGGGAGATTGGCCGGTAGTTTTCCTTTTTTGTAGCATCTTTGCCTGGTTTTGGTATTAGATTGATGTTAGCTTCATAAAATGAGTTAGGTAGTGTTCCATTTTTTTCAATGTTTTGAAAGAGTTTGAGTAAGATTGGTGTCAGTTCTTTCTGGAAAGTTTGGTAGAATTCCCCTGTGAAGCCATCTGGCCCTGGGCATTTATTTGTGGGAAGATTTTTGATGACTGATTGGATCTCTTTGCTTGTGATGGGTTGGTTGAGGTCTTCTATTTCTTCTCTGGTCAGTCTAGGTTGTTCATATGTTTCCAGGAAATTGTCCATTTCTTCTACATTATCCAGTTTGTTGCCATACAGTTGTTCATAATATCCTCTTATAATTTTTTTAATTTCTTCAGGATCTGCAGTTATGTTACCTTTTTCATTCATTATTTTGTTTATATGGGTCTTCTCTCTTTTTGATTTTGTCAGTCTAGCTAGGGGCTTGTCAATCTTGTTGATCTTCTCAAAGAACCAACTTTTGGTGATATTTATCCTTTCTATTGTTTTTTTGTTCTCTATGTCATTTATTTCTGCTTTAATCCTTGTTATTTCTTTTCTTGTACTTGGTTTAGGATTGGTTTGCTGTTCATTTTCTAGCTTCTTCAGTTGATCCATTAGTTCTTTGATTTTGGCTCTTTCTTCCTTTTTAATATATGCGTTTAGTGCTATAAATTTCCCCCTTAGCACTGCTTTTGCTGCATCCCATAGGTTTTGGTATGTTGTGTTCTCATTTCATTCGTCTCTATATATTTAGCAATTTCTCTTGCTATTTCTTCTTTAACCCACTGATTGTTTAGGAGTGTGTTGTTTAACCTCCAGGTATTTGTGAATTTTCTAAGTCTCTGATGGTTATTGACTTCTAATTGTATTCCATTGTGGTCAGAGAATGTGCTTTGAATAATTTCAATCTTTTTAAATTTATTGAGGCTTGTTTTATGTCCCAGCATATGATCTATTCTGGAGAAAGTTCCGTGAGCACTAGAAAAGTATGTGTATCCTGGTGATTTGGGATGTAATGTCCTGTAGATGTCTGTTAAATCTAATTCATTTATCAGATTGTTTAGGTTTTCAGTTTCCTTATTGGTCTTCTGTCTGGTTGATCTATCTATAGGAGAGAGTGATGTGTTGAAGTCTCCCACAATTATTGTGGAAACATCAATTGCTTCCTTTAGTTTTGCCAATGTTTCTCTCATGTATTTTGTGGCACCTTGATTGGGTGCATAGACATTTACGATTGTTATTTCTTCTTGCTGAATTGCCCCTTTTATTAGTATGTAGTGGCCTTCTTTGTCTCTCAAAACATCCCTGCATTTGAAGTCTATTTTATCTGAGATTAATATTGCTACACCTGCTTTCTTTTGGCTGTAGCTTGCATGAAATATTTTTTTCCATCCTTTCACTTTCAGTTTCTTTGTGTCCCTGTGTCTAAGATGAGTCTCTTGTATGCAACATATTGATGGTTCATTTTTTTTGATCCATTCTGCGAATCTATATCTTTTAATTGGGGAGTTTAATCCATTTACATTCAACGTTAAAACCGTGAAGGCATTTCTTGAATTGGCCATCTTATCCTTTGGATTATGTTTGCCATATTTTTCCCTCTCTCTATTAATATCCTTTATTGTACCCATACCGAATCTCTTTAGTACTGAACCTTTCTCCAGGTCTCTCTGTCCTGTCTTTGTTTCTCTGTCTGTAGGGCTCCCTTTAGTATCTCCAGTAGGGCAGGTCTCTTGTTAGCAAATTCTCTCAGCATTTCTTTGTCTGTGAAAAATTTAAGCTCTCCCTCAAATTTGAAGGAGAGCTTTGCTGGATAAAGTATTCTTGGCTGGAAATTCCTCTCACTCAGAATTTTAAATATATCGAGCCACTGCCTTCTTGCCTCCATGGTGGCTGCTGAGTAGTCACTACTTAGTCTTATGCTGTTTCCTTTGTATGTGGTGAATTGCTTTTCTCTTGCTGCTTTCAGAACTTGTTCCTTCTCTTCTATGTTTGACAGTGTGAGCAGTATATGTCTCGGAGTGGGTTTTTTTGGATTTATTCTATTTGGAGTTCGCTGAGCATTTATGATTTGTGTATTTATGTTGTTTAGAAGATTTGGGAAGTTTTCCCCAACAATTTCTTTGAATACTCTTCCTAGACCTTTACCCTTTTCTTCCCCTTCTGGGACACCAATGAGTCTTATATTCGGACGTTTCATATTATCTATCATATCCCTGAGGTCCATTTCGAGTTTTTCAATTTTTTTCCCCATTCTTTCTTTATGCTTTCATTTTCCATTCTGTCATCTTCCAGGTCACTGATTCGTTGTTCAACTTCCTCTAGTCTTGTACTATGAGTGTCCAGAATCTTTTTAATTTGGTCAACAGTTTCTTTAATTTCCATAAGATCATCCATTTTTTTATTTAGTCTTGCAATGTCTTCTTTATGCTCTTCTAGGGTCTTCTTGATTTCCTTCATATCCCGTACTAGGGTCTCATTGTTCATCTTTAGTTCTTTGAGTAGCTGCTCTAGGTGGTGTGTCTCTTCTGGTCTTTTGATTTGGGTGCTTGGGCTTGGGTTATCCATATCGTCTGGTTTTTTCATATGCTTTATAATTTTCTGTTGTTTTTGGCCTCGTGGCATTTGCTGAACTTGATAGGGTTCTTTTAGGGTTTGTAGACCAGTTGAAGTCCTTATCTCTAATTTATCAGATCTACAGCTTCGTGGAGTACACTTTCTCTAACTAACCAGCAGGTGGCGTCCACGAGCCACCTGTTCTCCACAAGCCAGATCTCCCCTGCTTAGCCTTTTTGGTGAGTGGGGGAGTGAGTCTTGTGGGGCCCAATTGGTGTACCAAGCTTGCGTGTGTAGTTGGTGTTGCCTGCCCTGTATGTGGGGCGTGTTTCTGGGCAGTCGGGGAGGGGGGGTGGCCCTAACAATCAAATCTCCCTGATGATCCTAGAGTTTTAAAGCTGCTGCAATAGTCTAATCCTTCAGTTCAGTCCTGCCACAGTTTGTCTCTGCCACTGACCCACAAGTCTTTGGTATTGGCGTATGGCTCCTGAGACTTGCAAGTGGGCCCCTCTTCCAGGCTGTGCACCCCGGGTCTTCTGTTGAGGGATGACTGTGCTATGTCACAGGTGAGTGCCGTCCCCCCAGGGCAGTTCTGGGCTGCTGGGCTGTGTTGGGAGGCTCCCAGTCTGCTCAAATGATGGCTGAATGGGGCTCTGTTAATTCACACTGCTCCCCCTTCCCAGCTCTGGGACATTCAGCTGAGGTTGCAGGGAAGGCTAATGTCCACGCCCAGTTTTGTGGTGTTTGCCTGTTATTTGAAGCACTTCCGTCACACTGGGTTGTCTGGGGCAGCTCTGGGCTATGGGGCTGGCGATGGGCAGGAGTGTTTCCTGTCCACCAGGATGGTGGCTGTGAGCGGACACCCCCCTTTTCTTGGGAAGTTGTGTTGTTTAGTGAATTTTCTCAGCCACTGGAATATTGCCTTTTGTCTCAGAGCTCTCTTAGTTCTGCTCTTGACTTGACGTGCCCAAATTTCAATTCTTTGAAGCTTTCTGTATTGAGCTTCTTAGAGTAATTGTTTTAGAAAAAGCAAAAAGGATTTAAAAAAAAAAAAAAAAAAAAAAACGGCCCTCCTCAGAGATCTAATGGGTTATTGAAATGCTAATAGACAAAGCAACCAGGGCCATTAAGGAAAGGTGCACAGGGCAGAGAGATCAGCTTTGCTTCGGGATTTGCATATGCGCCTCAAGGCCTGATCTCCGCCCTTCCCCTTTCTGTGTTCACCAGAACTCGAAAAATCCTCTGCTTTTATTTTGGAGTTTTTCGTGTTGTTTTTTTTCTATGTCTGTCTCCTCTCTGCTGGGCTGGCTGCTCTCAGAGTCTCTGGTGTCTGGTCTCAGTCTATCTATGGTTGGAGTTTGAATCAGTAGAATGAGTTTCCGATAAGAGCAGCCACTGCAATTCTCCCTTCTCCTTCCCGGAGCTGACAGCCCCTCCTCCCCCGGGACTGAGCCTGGCAGGGAGGGGCGCGGGTCCCCTGGCCGCAAAAACTTACAGATTTCGCTGATCTCAGCAGTTCCACGTTTTCATGAGTGTTGTATGAAGTATGCCCAAAGACAGATTGCTCTGTGGTGTCCAGTCCACGCAGTTCCTGGCTTTCTACCTACTTTCCTGGAGGAGTAACTAAAACATACAGCTCACCAGTCTGCCATCTTGCCCCGCCCGCAAGATTTGTTTTTGTTAGAAAAAAGAGAAGGATCCCAGAAAAGGAATTTTACTTTTTGTGATCAAAGTTCAGTGAGATTTAGTGAATTTTTTTATGATTTGTGAGAGTTTGGCTTTCTTTCTCTTAAAATGATCACATTTTCTTGGATTATTGGTCTGCTACTAAATTTTTCTTTAATCTTTTTGAGTAATCTGCCTAGAAGGAAAAGATTCTTTTTTAGAATAATTTCTTTTGCTTTATATTCATGTTCTCATCTTTCATTGTTTAGAAGAACAAGTCTTCTCACTTTTAAAAGAACTAGGTGCTTATTTTTTATGTCACTTTGGTTATATAGAGTCAAGTATTGTTTCACAGTGACCTATCATCTTAGTTCACCAAGTGTTAAAACCTGAAAATTTTTTTAAATTTTGTCTTCTCCAAACAAAATCCTAAATAATGTTTCCTTGATCTCAAACTGTCTTTGGGATTTTTTCAGGGGGCTTCTGGAAAATCACAAAGGATTTGTTCCTTCACCTTGTAAAAGAGAGAGGAACTAGAAACAGGTTTACTTGACTGTGAGGACCCAGGACCCGGGCTCCACTCCTCCCCTCCACAGTAAAGTGAGTTATTTCATGTAGCTGCCTATTCGACCAGGACAGATGTTAAAAGCCATCAGACCTCCCTGGTGGGGTGGGGTGGGGTGAATGTATGTAAGCAAAGCATTGAAACTCCCCTCTCCTGATCACTGTTGATAACAAATCTCCATGCCTCTGTGTCACAAGACCCTGGGTAAATTCTGTTCTCATACCTTATGGAATATTGTTGTCCTAACCCTTATAAACACCCCCTGGTACACACACCCTGGCTCCTGCTTTTGCAGAGTACTAACCTCCATCTTTCCCAACCAGCCACTGCCGAGGAATAATCATCTCCTGTTAGCAAGTCCTATTAAACTCATGTCTAACTCCATGCCTGGCATGCTCTTTGGTCTTGGGGCTAAACTGGGTTGGAACACTGATATGTTATGAGTTGCATGGGAAATGTTATCAAATTAAAAGTGATTTTCTAAACTTCTGTTAGTTAAATTTGTATAGGTAAAATGTAATTAATTAAACCAAATATTTCAGAAATACATAGAATTTCTAAAGATTTTTTAATGTCCTAACTGTCCATGATTTATCCTGAATCTGAGCTGCCTGATATTAGACAACAGAATAGTGTTATTCTTAAAAATGTTACATGCCACAAAAACAAGAAAATGTCCTTCTGAGTTACACTGTTTTACTCTGATGCTGCCCTGAAAGTGCCTGCAATCAGCTAGAGGTCAGAGCTTTGTTTCCAACAAAAAGGGACTTTAAATGGGAAGCATGGTGAGTATATAAATCATCTTCCACCTGTCAACCATATAACTCCAGTAAAACTGTAAAGGTGGGGCAGGAGCAAACACCTCAACCAACAGGGCCATTTTATACAGCTACTCTCTTCAATAGGATATGAATATGAATATGTCCTTGTTATCAGATGCCTATTTTCAGGATGGATATAGGCTTTTCCTTGTTGCAAGGCTACTGCCCTTACAGAAGCTAAAAACGATTAGACTTTGTTTTCCCTACCTTGGGAATTCCTGCTATTCTGTCAAGCATAGAAACACCCACTTTACTGCAACTATAATCAAGGAAATTTGCAAGGTCTTACCCATTAACCAACAGCATCACTGTCACTCTTCAGGAAAGGTAGAAAGAACAAATGGTATCTCAAAACAAATAGCTAAATTATCTGAATCTCTTGGCCACTAAGCCAACAAATGACACTACTGAGACTTCAGAAACCATGGTATTGGAATGAGCTTGCAAAGCCTTGGGAAACTGAGTTACCTGGCTACAGATAGGTCATGAAACACAGGAAGCAAATAGTGGTGAATGAGAGACTAACATGTTTGTCAAGCCCTCATAACACACTAGTTTCCTGCCATCAGGCAAATCTATTCTTACAGTTATTTGATACATAGACATACCTTCATAGTTTGGACTAATGAATTACTCAGCATTGTTAATAACACAAGAGAATGAATTAAAGACTTTGTAAATCAAAACAAATTATACATTAGTATCCTTAAAGAATATTGATGATAAAGATGAGCACCTTTCTATCAGATTATATCTAGATAACATACGAAAGATGATTAAGCTATATTTTATAAAAGAATCACTTTTTCAAGTAGGCATTAGTCTATTGCACTAAGTTTCAGTAGAAAAGTTGGGGAATTCTCTTTTCAGTGAATGACCAGTATTATACCTTTGCACAAGAAAGACAATATACATAGATACACAGTTTGTTTTTGTAAATCAACAGCAAAGTGGGTTCACTTTTTTCAATTCAATCATTTGCTCTGGGGTTACAAACTACAGCCAGCCTATGGGCCAAATCCAGCCTACCACCTGTTTTTGTACCATAAACAAGCCAAGTATTTTTGTTTTTTTAAATTTGTATTTGGTTTTTAAAAAATTGAAAGAGTGTTCCTGACATGTGAAAATTATATGAATTTCAAATTTCAGTGTCTATAAATAAAGTTTTATTGGAACACAGCCCTGCTCATTTGTTATGTATTGTCTGTGCTCTCATCAATTTACTCTGCTGCTCAAAAGTATCACAATGACACAGTTGTAACTTCTGAGTACCATACATATCACCATACTGCAACATTTTATTTTCCTTTATTACCAGTGCACAGCCACCATGTCAAAACAAGAAAAGTGGACTTCAAATGTCGTACTTTTAAGGCAAAGTGAAGTGTGAATATATATTTTTTTGTTATCAACTGTCAAAGTGTTGTGTTTATTATGCAATGACACCATGGTTGTACTAAGAAAATACAATATATATCAACATAGCAGGGTATATAGCAGAATACACTGCTAAATTTATAATATTATTAAATATAAAATATTACCATGATAGGGAAGAGATATTTTAGAACTTTGTGTCTGAAACTGATTAAAAAAAAGAAAGAGAGGAAGGAAAGAAGGAAGGAAGGAAGGAAGGAAGGAGGGAGGGAGGGAGGGAAGGAGGAGGGAAGACTACAGATTAAACTGAAGTTCTACCTCACTAAGAGCCATACCTATTGATCACAAATGTGAAATACAAGGGACAGTGTTAGAAAGGTCACAAGAAAGGAATAAAAAAAGCTGGCTGTACTATTTGGAAGTAAATAAAGAGTTTCATTAAAATCAAAGGAGATTATTGGATCTATATCTTCAACAATTATATATATATACATATTTAATCTCCAAGACCGAACAAAACAAAACTTTTCTAAAAACACCACTTTTCCCTTTATTCTACTGAAGTTTCAACAAGACCACATGTAGTGAAAGGTAGCTTTCTGTGATCCGAGGGAAAGAGGCACAAAATTAGGTACGAGGGAGCTTGTGTTCAGGTGGAGACTGTGTCACTCCAGCTGTATGTCCCAGGGCGACACTCAGATACCAATGCAGCCGCTTCCCTCACACAGGGCTTTTATAGATAAATAGCAAATGTAAGCTAGATATAAAACTGCTATACAATCACAAGACGTTTCTGATAAAACTGGAAAATACTTTGCTACTCTGTAAAACTTTTTTTTCCATGAGATTTCTATTCACATGGTGAGGCAGAAAATAAGCTTTCACATATAATAATATATTTTACTGAAATGGTTAATCCGGAAGGTAAAATGACAGATTTTCATTGTGCAGCTAACTCAGATCCATCAGGTTTCCCAGCCTTTCCAGAGAGTCAGAACTCTTTCTTTTCTACACACTTTATGCTCTCTCTCCTCTATTCCAACTCGTGACCTAGGTAAGATTGAGAAGGTGACTATTCTGCAGGTCCCCATGCAAAGTAAGTGAAGAGAAAGTTATTAAAATTAGTGATAAGAAAATTACCCCTGCTGTGTTACTTAAGTTGACTGAAAACAACTATCAGTGCTTGGAATGACGGTCATAACCAATAAATTCAATCCTAGTCAATGACACCACTTTGAAATTGTACCACTGCTGAGCTGAAATAAAATGGTAAACCTGATGCAGCCCTTTGTTTCCTTTGTCAGCAATTATTTATTTCTAATCCATTGATACAGCTAGTGTGTTTTAGGACTCCTTGCACATCACTGGTTTGCAAAAGGCTGCAGCTCAGTCTGGTGAAATCTTATAGACCAAACATTTATAAGAGGGTCAAAGTCTTATGCCTGGATTTCATTAAGGATGATTTTACAGTTAGCTACTAACCAGTTTGTAACCCTTATAGATTCACAGTAATATCTGATTCTTTAAGCAAAGACTTAAGGAAAAGGGCATTTTGAGCCTTTTGTTTCTTTGTCAATTTAAAGTCTCTTAATGATAAGTAATTGTAATTGTGCTTGTACTGATATTTTTGCTCCCAATTTATGGATTTTTTTTTAAAATAAAGGTAAGTACCTTTATTAGAGATTGCCAGAACATCACAATTATGCTTTTCAGATCCAGCAACAGGGGTAAATTATGCCTTACTTTATTTTTCTTTTCTGCTATCAATAGGTAGATTGTTCACAAAAGATGTTAATAATTATTGCTAATGTTTTTACACTCTTACTCTATGCTGTAAGCATTCTAAGCTGTTAGGCATATAATATTATCTAATTTAAAACCTAAACCCTAAGATCTAGGTATTGCTATTATATCCATTTTACACATAAGAAAACAAAACCTTGTAGAGGTAAGGTAACTAATTAATCAGAATTAGAGTTTGGAATCTGTGCTTTCCTGATAACCAAAACTGATTTCTTAACCACCATTATGCTATCCTGCTTCCCATGCAAGGGGACAAAAACAGGTTAGAAAAAATTTGTTAGCATAGGTTTATCCTACAATTTGTATATCAATAGACAGTTACAAGTCTGGCAGGTCGGAATGTTTTTGTGAAAAGAACATTGGCTTTAATTATGGTCACCTGGGTTTGGTGCTGAACTCCTTAGCCCTAGCTGTGTGAAGTAAATCACAATACTTGCCCTCTTTAATACCCATTTACTCATTTGTAAAGTAAGAGTGTTAGTAATTACCTTAAAATATTCTGTAAGTTTTAAATAAGACAATGTATTACAGTAGCTAGCACAAAATAGGCACAAAATAATTATTTTCCTTTTGTCAGTATTTTTTCAACTGTGCATAACTTCCTTTCTATAGAAAGGCTGAATCAATGTCTCAATCACCCCTAAATACCTTAAATTCTGACACAGAGTTTTTTGAAACTTGTCACAGGTTCTAAACACCACAATAAATTAAGATGGAATTTTTAATTAAGTTTTATTTGCAAACACCATATACCCATCAAGCTAAAACTATCCTTCCCCTACCCCCCCCTCCCTAGTAACCTCAAATCTACTTTCTGTCTCTGCAAATTTTCTATTTCTAGATATCTCATGTAAGTGACATCATATAATATTTGTCTCTACGTGCCTTGCTTATTTTATCAACATAAAGTTTTCAAGGTTTTTTACATTGTAGCATGCCTCAGAACTTCATTCTTTATTATGGCTGAGTAATAGTCCACTGTTTATACACCACATTTTGTTTATCCATTCATCTGTTGGTGGACATTTGGGTTGTTTCCATCTTTTGGCTATTATGAATAATTCTGCTATGAGCACTGTATATAAGCATCTGTTTAGTACTTGTTTCACTTTCTTTGGATAATATACCTAGGAATGGAATTGCAAGGCCATATGGTAATTCTATATTTAACTTTTGACAAATGATCATATTGTTTTCTACAGTAACTGCTGTACTTTCCCAACAATGCACTGGAGTTCCAATTTCTCTGCATCTTCTCCAAAATTTGTTATTTTCTATTTTTTAGTAATAGTCATCCTTCTTGGTATAAAGCAATTTCTTAGTGTAGTTCTTTTTTTTTGTTTATTCTCCCCCAACTTTTTAATTATGAATTCATAGTTATATAAAGTAACATGGATTTCATAAACTGAATACAACATAGTTTAAAAACAGATGACCCTTATCTGCAGTTCATACTTCAGCATCACTTTTCTAGGTATATTGCAGAAGCAATTACATTTAAAAAAGGTCCATTTCATAATGCAATCTGGTAACTAGATCAAATGAAAACAACTCAGATCAAGGAGCTCATGGTATGCTGCTGAAATATTTTAAAATACCTTAAAACAGGGTATTTATGCCTACAGGCTAGCTTTAAAGAAAAGGATAAATATCTAGCATATCCCTGAAAATAATTATACTGCCACTGTGAATTTTTATGAGGCATAAGAATAAACCAACAGACTGCTGGATTTACAAAAGTCAATTGTTATCTATTAAAATTTGGTTGTAGGACAAGGAGACTTACTCCATATGCATTTTTAATGTACCCCAGAATTAACCTGTGCCAGCAGTATCAGTGCACTCAGTTCTGGTGACAGATGTCCCTATAACCATGTATAAAATTCCACCAGGCTGTAATCTGAAGATCTTCAACAACCAAGATTTCGCTGCTCTGTTTTGGTATCAGGACAAATGTGGGAAGGGAAAAGAGGTTTAGAAAGATTTTCGGGATGGTTTCCATGAGATTTAGCGGTAACTGAACAAACACAAAAGCAATGAATGTTTAAACCCCACTGAACACATTAAAATAAGATTTAAAAGTTAATCCACTTTTCTCCCCCACTAGTTTATTTTTGGTAAAAGTCAGAAAAATTACTTTTTCTACAAAAATATCTACTTCTAAATGATAATTTGAGATTATATGTATTATATATATTTTATTTATATATAAAGACATAAAAATAACAGAGAAATGGCAGTAACAGATTAGGTACTGTAACTTCATAAAGTCTTGCCTAAATCAAGAATCAGCACACACACCTAATTTATGCAAACTAAAAACGTATACAAACAGTATAATCCTGTGATACTGGATCATGATACATTACCTTTACACATAGCTACTACTGCTATTAATAAACACTTGGGACACTGAGTTTTATGCCCAAGAAGACATCATTAAGTCTTTAAAATCTTCTCTTCTTCCTTTATGGGAGGGTATTTCCAGGCACTAATTTTCCCTTCTAGTATTCAAATATAGGAAACAGATTCCACAAGGTGCTTTAATTGATGAGACCTCAAGTGCTGTTTTCTCTCTTGAATTTTTGAACAGTAAACAGTCCATGGAAATCATACACAAATACTATGACAGAGGAGTTGTTACATTAAGTTTTTTCATGGTATTTGGTGATGAAGCTTTATGATGTGCTTGAGCAGCGCACTGAAGGGGATCCCATCTGAGTTAATACTTTGTCCAAACACTGTAGAGGACCATTCAGATGAAGTTCAATCCAGCGAGGAGTACTTGCTACCATCTGCCTTCAGTATTCTTCTCTCCACCCTTCCACAAAACTCATTCTTATGATGCACATTCTAGTTAGCTGGTATCTGGCTTCAAAACCCTGATTAACAGACTGAGCCAGAAGAGCAGCAAAATCTTGGTTGTTGAAAATCTTCAGATTACAGCCTGGTGGAATTTTACACACTGTTATAGTGGCCAGCCATATCTATAATTACAATTAGGGCCCTGCACAGAGATTGCACTATCGCTTAGTCACTCGGCAAAAACTTCCCCATCTATGTAATATAAGCCTTCTTCCTATATGCCTTCTTGTCATTTCTACTGTAGCATTTTGGTTGACATTGGAGAGTAAACCTAAACAGAACCTCTCTGAATCTGATGATCTGTAAAGCCATCTATAGTGCAGTGATGCATGGAAAGTCCCTCTAACCCTCCAGTTTACTTCATAATACACTATTGAACACCAAAATGCAGGTTCTCAGTAAGTAACTGGCTGCAAATCTGAGCAATGATTAACTGGGGAAAGAGTAGTAGGAGACAGTTCTGCTGGAGATCCTGTGTCCATGCTTTGGTTCAACTGTTGATCATTTGTTTCTCCATCTCCACTGATATATCCAGGAGGTAGCATTTTTGGGATGTAATTACTCTGTGGCTCAAATCCTTCTGGGAAATTATAGGGGTTCCTGGAATGCAGTGGGTATAATCATCTAGAGGTGGTAATTCTGTTCGGATCTCAGTGTGCCGAGGCACTAATACTGAAGACAAAACTGGTGTCTCAACTCTCTGATAACGGTAAGGGTTTACACATACTTGATCCTTTTTAGGGTTAAAAGCATATTCAGTTTTCTATTGCTTTGTGCTCATGATGATTGTGAACATCAGGCCAGCACCATAACTGGCAGTATATAACATGTGGCAATCCTTTTCAGTGAGACACCTGAAGATGACCATCAAGAAATCTGGTTTGTTCAGAGAACCTGTAAAGTTCTGTTGTACCCCACTGATCTATCTATCTTATGTACTCAGTCCCCAAATTTCAGAGCAAGTGCTTGGTATGGTAACACATTAAGTATTACAATTTTGAGTGGTGACAGCTTCCTCAAGCTCATCTAATCATCCTGTTCTTTTTAGTTTCTTCACCAAACTTTTAACTTTTTCACACCACTTTTTTTCTGTCCATTCTGCTCTCCTCCACCTGCTCCTCCCGATCCCCTAGTTGATTCTTCCATCCCAGCTGTCTCTTCACAACTGGTGGAGTGAATGGCAAGATGGACAACATGTTTTTATCAAAGGCAGCAATCCACACTAAGAAAATAACCTCCTTTATCTAACCTGGATGGAGGCTCCAGGTCCTGCCTTGTGAGACTTGGGGTGGCAGAGGTCTGGGAGCTTTTGTTCCTTCCTCTTCCGAATGGGATGGAGAGGCCTTGGGGCGTGGGGGTGGGTGGAGAGGGGAATTGTCAACGTGAAGTGGAACTGAAAACACTCTCCCCACCACCTGTCTTCCTGCCCTGCCCGGCACCCCCAGGTAAGTGTGTTGGGTGGGGAGGGGTCACCTCTCATTGTGGTTTTTGTTTGCATTTCTCTAATGACTAATGATGTTAAGGATCTTTTCATATACTTACTGGCCATTTGACACCTTTTTGGGAAAACGTCTGTTCAAGCACTCTGCCCATTTTTAAATTAGGTTGTTTGTCTTTTTGTTCTTGCATTGTAAAAGTTCTTTATATAGTCTGTATATTAAACCCTTATGGGATATATGGTTTGAACTATTCTCTCCCATTCTGGCAGTTGTCTTTTCACTTTCTTGATAATGTCATTAGATACACAAAGGTCTTTAATTTTGATGAAGCCAAATTTTTCTACTCTTTCTTTCATTGTTTATACTTTTGGTGTCATATCTAAGAATTCTGTTGAATCTTAGGCCATGAAGGCTTGCCCCTAATTTTATCGTTAAGTGTTTTATGGTTTTAGCTTTTATACTTACATCATTGATCCATTTTGCATTAATATTTATATAGGATGTGAGGTAGGAATCCAACATTATTCTTCTGCATGTGGGTATTGAGTTTTCACAATACTATTTTTTGAGGAGACTATTTTTTCCCCATTACATGTACTTGGCACCTTTGTCAAAACTCAATTTGCCATGGAGTATGGGTTTATTCCTGAACTTTAAATTCTATTTCATCGGTCTATTTGTATCCTTATGTCAATACCACACTGTTATGATAACTGTAGCTGTGTAGTACAATTTGTAAACAGGAAGTATGAGTCTTCCAAGTTTGTTTCTCTTTTTCAAAATTGCTTTGGCTATTCAGGACCCTCTGCAATTTCATATGAGCCTGAGGTTTGGCTTTTCCATTTCTGCAAAAAATAACTGCTGGAATTTTGACAGAGATTGCATTGAAACTGTAGATCATTTTGGGTAGTACTGATTTCTTAACAATATTAAGTGTTCCAATCTGTGAACATAGGATGTCTTGCCATTTATTTAGGTCTTCTTTAATTTCTTACAGTAGTGTTTTGCAGTTTTCAATGTAAAAGTCTTCATATCCTTTAGTTATATTTATTCAGAAGATGTGGCAGTGTTCTATTTTGGCCTTGGTAGTGGTGAAACGAGAATGTTCCCTTGATGAAAAGTTATTGAGCTAAATGTTCATTATTCATTGTTTTTCAATCCGTCTGTTACTCTCCAATGAAACAACTTTAAAAATATAATGATTAAAGGGATGGTTTCATCAAAATGCATAAATGAAAGAAAAATGGTGTTTTTAAAATCAGGGCATGTATTTTGAGTTGTCTGGAAGAATGTGTATATGTGGGAGGTGAGGGGTGGAGGATGGTTCTTGTTTGTTTTATTTAGTTTTGATTTGTTTCCACAATAGAAACTTTCTTGCTCGATAAGGCATAACACATATGGATTGGAATCAGATAGGGTTAAAGGTGCAGAGCATGGTTCTATGCAACCATGTTTTCTTTGTGCTGAGCTAACTGGCCTCAGAGAAATGAAACTACCAGCTAGGTCCTATTAGCAGTACATGAAAACCAACAGAGTAAAACAGGTAATTACCAAGGGGTATACATCTGATCAGTGAAATTATACACATCATATATGTCTAGCATTCTGAAAAGCCACACAAAAGCCTGGCCTAGTGTTACAAGAACTCCCTAGAGAGCCATGCTTTGCAAAAAAAATAAGTATATTTAAAAATGGCACTTAAACTGTAAAGTCATGCCTACTTAATTCTTTGGCATCGATACTAAATAATACATTTTAAATGGCTAAATAGTTTTGTATTTATAAAAATAGATACTTTCAGCTATCTCTTTCAAAAAGCTGATCTTATCATTAAGGAAATATTTTAGATCTTTCTTTACAGGAAACGGACTGTCACTTTTATTTAAATATGTATCTGCTCCCATCACACTCTCCAAAAAGCCTCAGGCTTTCAGATGTTCCTTAACAAACCTTCGATGACTACTTTGTTACTGTAAAAACAACTAAAATGTTCACTCCTTTTTTAAAAAATGAAATCTGTGACTACTAATAAGGTTCTCATTAACTGTCGCTGTATAGTTTGCACAAATCTTTGAGTCAAGAAGTCATGTGTGCTGTGCGGCCTGATATTTGTACAAAGTAAATGCTACTAGTCTTCGGGTGTTCATAACATCACCAGCCGGGAAAAATATAGTTGCCTTAAAAGTCACACGGCACAGCAAATAAGTGTGTACGTTTTGTAATCAATTCTCTGAGTTTAAATAATGAATATAATACTTATTTCTTATGTGGCTTTGGAAAAAAGTATTTGGGTTCTTTGAACTCTTCTATCTGTAAAATAAAAATAAATATCTTGAAATTCATTGTGAAAATTACATAAAATAATTCATGAAAAGTGCTAAACACAGTTATGGCATTTAGTAAACATAAATAAATGCTATCTATTATTTTTATTATCAAACTCATCAGTCTCAATGTGTTCTGCTATTTTGTATCAGGTTCAATTCACCAGATTATAAATTCTGTTTTTGCACTTGTAGGCTAACAAACTCTTTTGAACATTTTTCCTATATTGACTATGTGGTTCAACTAGTCAATTAGGATATATTTCAATTGTTTGCAGATAAACAAATCGATATTTTCTGACACTATAAATCTAGTAGAAAAAGCTCTTTGTTACTTAGCTCACCTTCATTCATTCATTATTAAGGGAGTATCTATTATTGTTAATGAGCATGTGGGCTCACTGTCCAGTGTGCATAGAAGTCAATACAATGACACCAGGATTTTGAGAAAATAAAGAGTTCTCTTACGTGACAGCCAAGTAAGGAGACAGGAACTAGCTCAGATATGTCTCCCTGAGCTGAGGAGGCATATATTATTTATGCAGTTTAGAAAGGGTTGGTCTAGGGGAGTGACTCAGGGTGGAGTGAGAGGATGCAGGTCAGGAGGCAGTGTTAAGTGGAGCATACACAGTTATAAATCACACTTGTTCAAATATCACATGTTTAAAAATGGTGGCTTTACCATGACTAGAGCTGTGTTTTTAGTATTATAATTAAACATAGGTAACTTTAGGTAAAAGTTTTATCCTTCTGCACATGTTCCAGTCTCTAGATCTAGTTGGAATTGGTTTTGACAAGTTTCTATGGGGAACAAGTCACTTATTAATAAACATGAGTAGGTGGATCTCACACAAATAAAGGAAGGGTTAGGATATGGGCTTGCTAATAGCTAGTTTCATTATGGATGATAAGGATATTACAATTATAGGCATTCCTCAGATATACTGCAGGTTTTTCTCCAGACCACTGCAAGAAAGCGGATATCACAATAGAGCAAGTAACATGAATTATTTGGTTTCCCACTGCATATAAAAGTTATTTCTACATTATATTGTAGTCTATTAAGTGTGCAATAGCATTATGTCTAAAAAAGCAATGTACATATTTTAACCAAAATGTGACACAGAGACACAAAGTGAGTGCATGTTACTGGAAAAATGGCATCAATAGACTTGCTTGACACAGAGTTGCCACAAACCTTCCAATCTAAAAAAAAAAAAGCAATATCGGCAAAGCATGATAAAGCAAAGCCCAATAAAGCATGGTATTGCCTGTAAATAAAGTAGCAATTGCATCCTAAAGGACCTTACAATCTAGTCAAAGAAGCAAAAATATATGAACAGAATTAATAAAAAGAAAATATATATGTATGAAGATAGAAACTGATTCAAAACCAATAATAATATCTGCCATTTTATGGTTGGGGAATGAGATTCCAAAACAAAAACCCATTATTTACAAAAGCCCTCTGTGCTGGTTTGAATATTATGTCCCCCAGAAAAAACTACATTCTTTGATGCAATCTTGTGGAGCAGACATATTAGTGAGGATTAAGTTGGAACTTTTGGATTAGGTTGTTTGCATGAAAATGTGCCCCACCCAACTGTAGGTGATAACTCTGATGAGATAAATTTCCATGGAGGCGTGGCCCCACCCATTCAGGGTAGGCCTTGATCAATGGAGCCATATAAATGAGCTGACAAACAGAAGGAACTCAGTGCAGCTGAGAGTGACATTTTGAAGAGGAGCTACAGCCAAGCGGGACACTTTGAGGAATACACAGAAGCTGAGAGAGTAGCTGCAGATGAGAGACAGTTTGAAGATGGCTGCTGAAAGTAGACTTTTGCTTCTGAGAAGCTAAGAGAAGACAAATGCCCCAAGAGCAACTAAGAGTGACCAAATAAACCCCCTTTTATAAAAGCCAATCCATCTCCGGTGTTTTGCATTCAGGCAGCATTAGCAAACTAGAACACCCTCTTGACCTGATTCTCCTCCAAACTCCAGGGTTCCTCTACCTCTGGTTGCCTAAACTCTAAACTCTGACTTGTCCTTTTAGCTTTTCCAACCACTTCAGCCCTATATCCTGCTTTAAGTCATTTTTGCTTACAGAGCACCAGTTTTCCCCAATTTTTCTTCTATTGAATAAGTAGAAACATGAATTGCCAAGATCATGTCAGAACAGAAAGTCAACTAAAATGATTCAAATTGCAAAGAGAATTGAGGCTTCTATATTAACTATTTTTTCATGCTGATAACATATTTTATATAGACAGAGACTATAGTTTTTACCTCAGACATGTAGATATAGAATATACTTGCATAACTAAACAAACATATATAACAAATTCAATAAATCTCATTTTATTTTTGTGTATATTACATGCTAATATTTTGATATTTCTATGGGATTTGGTTGCTGTCATTATTTTATATACTTGGTTTTGTTTTTCATCAAAGGGGAAGGAACCATTCAGTAGTTTGGGCAGGAAATAGAGTTGTAGTCCTCATCTTATCTCATGGAATGCTAAGAACAAGAAGAACCTTGAAGGTCATCTGTTGCTAATAAAACTTCCTCACCATAAAAACTTGTGGTTGTGAATTGCCAAAAGCAGGGCAAGGTTGCAGCAAAACCAAAAGGCTCCTTATTCTTTGTCTTCTTCTTTGTGTTTTTTGCCCTTTATCATGACTGACTTCAAGCATGCAATAGTATATAATTATGTAGAGATGGAGGTGCACTAACAACATTCTATAAGGAGGTTCTTGGTGGGTGATGCACATTCAGTTGGTCTGAAAGGATTCATTAAACCACTGTCTGGGGCTCATTCATAATACTGAAGCTAGAGTAAGAAGAAGATTCCTGTAATCCATTCTATTATAACACATATTTCAGTTCATAAATTCAAGCTTTTTCTCTATCCACCCCTCAAAGTCTATCTTTCAATTCCTCACTAAATTCACTGGAGTGACACTAAACCACTGCATCCATCTTTCACCTGCCTCACTGCCAATGTGATAAATCTCCATTATCCTCCTGAGTTTGATGCATGGTGTCTCTACTTCTGCAATTTTAACACTTGTACAGACTCTTGTGATTAGAATTTCTGATTGTGCCCAAAGCTGTGCAGCAAAACCCACATAAGTTTCTAATTCCTTTGAATCTCATTAGTTGTAAGTGAGCCTTGCTTAAAAAACAATGACCTTCTTAGTTTTCCAGATCTGCTATCACAAATATCCCAAACTGGTTTTGTCTTAACAACAGAAATTTATTTGTCCACAGTTTTGAGGCTAGAAGTTCAAAATCATGACATTGAGAAGGGTTCCTTGTTCTCAGACTCTGTAGCATTCTGGTGCTGGCTGCTGGCAATCCTTGGGGTTCCCTGGCTTGTATCTCTTGTATCTCATCACATGGTGATGTCCTTTCCGTGTTTGTTCTTCCAGTTTTATGCTGACTTCTTGCTCCTGGCTCCTCTTGTGGTTTTCTGATTTCTGGCTTCCAGTTTCTTCTCTTTATAAGGCCTCCAGTAATAAGGGTTAAGGCCCACCCTGATTGACTTTGAACTTCACCTTAACTAAAAACAACATCTTCAACAGTCCTATTTACAATGAATTGACACAGATAGGGATGCAAATTAAGATTAAAAACCTGTGTTTGTTGGGTAGATAATTCAAACTATCACAATGACTTCAAATGGGCCTCATCCCAGAAGGACAATGCCACATCCTTTTGATGTCAACACACTGCTCACTTTTCCTAATCATGACCATTTATATTGAACAGCTGTTTTAACCCCAGGAAGGTAGTCTTGTCTTTAGAGTACGGATTGCCATAATGTGTAGAAGGCCTGGTAAAGCTTCTCTAGGCTATTCTGGAAGTGCCACATGTATTTTAGTTCTAAAATACTAAATAAGGTAAGTATGGAAGTCAAGTGTCAAAGCTTATGGATTGCATTGAAAAGTGGTTATAAGGAAATAATGTCAATTTGAAATATAAGTGATTTGTCTCTTATATTTCATGAGAAAAACAGAGAGTACTTAGGTATTGAGGACTAAATGCACAGACTGGTACCATAATTGATAAAGGATAAATAAGAAAGTGAGTGGTTGCCCACACAACTATAATAGTTCCCCCCAAGTACTTTTAAGTAATATTTGGGTCAGAAGAAGTTTTACATTAATTCTTCAGTGGTTTTTATTAGCTTGTTTGCATGATTGCTTGATGCTGTACTATACTTTTAAGGAAAAATTTTCTGTTAACTAAACATGAATATCTCAGAGAAGAAAATAATAATGGTAGTGGGCAAAATGGCCGGAATACTAACAAAGTATATTTGTGAATTTATGTTTAAACTGGATGTAGTGTTAAAATTGGATGTCAGTAATGAGGTGATTTGAAGCTGTATGTACCCCAAAGAGCATGTTCTTAACTCTAATCCATTCCTGTGGGTGTGAACTCACTGTAAGTAGGACTTTTTGATGAGGTTATTTCAGATAAGGTGTGGCCCACTTCAATCAAGATAAATCTTAATCCTAGTACTGGAGTCCTTTATAAGCAGAATGAAATTCAAACAGAAAGAGAGAAAGCCACAGAGGGAGCAGCCAGAATCTGAACCCAGAAGAGAAGGGAAGGGCCACGAGAGGCTGCTGTGCCTTGTGCCTTGCCCTGTGACAAGCTGTGGACAAAGGATCACCAGCAGCCAGCCCCAGAATGCTACAGTCTTTGGGAAGAGAGCATTGCCTTGACAATGCCTTTATTTGGACTTTTACTCAGCCTCAAACAAGTGAATAAATTCCCATTGTGTAACCTGACCCATTTCATGGTATTTGTTTGAGAAACCTGGGAAACTAAAGTGGGTACTCAAGTTGATTAGAGTATCACTTATATTTAGGTTGGGAAGTACTTTACTTTTCAAGTATTATATTTCTAAATCAAAGATAATATAAAAGAAACATTTCAGTTTCTTGATGAGATCAAGTTGCTTTGCTTCAATCAAGACAGTTTTCTCTGCCACAGAGAAATTTATTATTTTTCAAGAAAGATGCTCTCTCTAGCCTTGAATGCTTGGCCCTGAGCAACATTCAATTTCCTGGAAAATAAGGATCCTTAACATTTGAGAACAGATCCCTGAATTATTCTAAACAGAATGTCTGGGGAAAGCAATGCCAGATGAAGGAAAAAGGCAAAATCCCACCCTACATCAAAATATACATATTGTAAACATACTTTGAAAGTGTTTACAACCACACAGGACATGGTAGATTATGGAACGTTTCCTGTGTGGGTCACTGCTCATCACAGTGGGGCTTTCATGACTAGGTTGGAGTGAACTGGGGACCCAACATGCTGTACAAAGTCAGGGTGCCAAAGTCCACAGCCCAACCCCTGCCCTCATGGAGCTCACCGTCTTGCAGTACTTCATAAAGTTTTCAAAGTCTGCTTTGGGGATATTTGCACCTCACAGCCACCATCTGACCATGATGCTAGGTCAGAAACAAGATTAAAGAAATACCACATCCCCCTTGCTGGTCTCCACTGCAGCTGCAGTGAATTATATACCATGATTTGAAGACACAGTGTCCAATTCCATCTCCATGCCTTTATATTTTTTCCCAAAAATTATTCTTCCTTTACCTCTTCTTTTATCCATCTAATTATTCCTTAAGGCAGATTTAGTCACATGCATGGCATTTGTGTGTAACTTCACAATTGCAATCATCATATTATATTATAATTATAAGTAATAGTTATCTCCCTCTGTGGTCCTTACTTTTTTAATCATCTGCCCAATCCCCCCCCCCCCCCACACACACACACATATACTTGACTCTAAGCTCCGTGAGGGAAGGGGTCTTAAGGGTCTTGCTCTCCTTCATAGCCCAGTGCCTGTTGCAATGCCTGGCACAGAGGCCATTGTCATTTTCTTTCATCTGTTTCTGTGTAAGCAAGGCTTACCATTCATCAACAAGGCACAGCAGGGGCATCCTATGTGCTCATTATCCTCAAGAAGCACCAGGGTAATGTGGAAAAGAGAAATAAAAGAAACTAATTATATTACTGGATGACAGATGTACATGATTCCCTATGGAAGAGATGTTCCCTATGAAAGAAGACTAAAAAAGGTAAAAATATATGTAAGATCTTACCCTAAAGAGAAGTGAGCTGTTTAACCTCTTGAATGGTGGAATCAATTCACAATAGCAAGGAAAGCTAGAAGCCTCTTTTGAGGGATCCCTGATGTTTTGTCAACCTCCTGAATGCAATCCTCTTCATGAAGACTTTCTCTCTCATTATCTCTCTCTTATACTCATTAGTCTTCTCTTCTGACTCCTTCTACCCTCACCAACGTATCTATAAATAGTGAAGAATCTTGTAGAATGAACACAAACTGGATTAACAAAACTGGCACATTAGGGAACATTTCCTTCATTCTTGACAAAAAAAAAAATACTTTTAGAAGAAATAAAAATTATGTCAACAGGAGGGAATTTATATGTCAATTTATATTTCCCTGCCTAGAGCAAATGAAGGAAAAGGAGGGAAAAGTATTCAAGGACAAGGAAATAGCATGTGTGAAGGCCTGGAAGATAATTGTGTTTACAATTCTAGGAGAAAACTCATTATGTCTGTAACAGAACATACAGGGGAGTATTAGGATACAAGCCTGGAAAGGCAAGCAGATGATGGAAATGGTGTTTAGGTTTCATTCTGTTGCTAATGGGAGTCATTAAAAAGTTTGGCCAAGGCAGTGATGCAATCTGACTGATGTTTTGAAAGACTAACTCTGGTGGCAGTGTGGAAGGTGGACTGGAGGGAACAGTTGCTGGAGGCAGAGTGACAGTCCAGAAAGTTTTTGCAGGAATTCATGTGAAAGATAACAAAGTTCGTATGCATTCTGTATACTCTGTATATGGTAGGTTTGTGGCCAGTTGCTGAATGGTATGTCATGAGAACACAGGCTCAGGAACAACAAAACTTTCAGCAAATGAGCACTTTATTACTTTTACAGCGCAGAGGGTCTGAAAGAGCACAGCAAGAGATCCTATCTTGACAAGTCTGGGGAGGACAAGTGCTCACTGCTCGGGTTAGGGTAGGTAGATGGCAGCACTGCATATCCCACTTTGTATCAGAGAGGAAAGACAAATCTGTCCTGCCTGAGGGCAGGGATATTTATATATCCCAGGGGGAGGGACCCTGCTACTGAGAGTTCCCACCATGGTAAGCAGCTGGGACTGCTGAATCCTGGTTTCGTGTTTAAGGTAGGGTCAATTTGCTCCATTAGACTGAACATCTCCCCTGGGCTTCAGAATGGAAACATGTTGGAGCATCTACACACAGTAATAAAGGGGGTAGGGGTAGATGAGTGCTGGGAAATGGCCTCTGTTTTGTAACTTCCCCAGCAGTATTCATTCAATGTATTTTTTTAAAGCAAATAAATGAACTAGAATGTGAAATTCTCCCCACAACAAAGATCTGTGCTTGTCCCAGTTTAAAGTCCTAAAAGGTGACAGGGAGCATTCCTTGATAAAGAGGGAGTCAGAAACTATTTTTTCATTGTTTTTGTTCATTTTGTGCAACGCTTATGCAGAATAAACAGACCACAATGCTCTTTTTCTCCTACTTTGGCTGCTATGACCTTAACACCTCACTGGGCATTTAGAATTGCTTATCGTGTTTAGCATGTTGCGAGAATTCTTAGACAACCCTAATTCCAAGACTTCTACTGATTTTCCATGAGCACTCAATGAAAATATTTCTTTGAAATACAAAGTAAATGTCACTATACACACACACACACATACACACATCATTGTGCTATAGTCCTCTGTTAAATGGGCACACAGGGATTAACCAAATGAAAATCGATATAAATCCTGAGTATTATTACCAGGATATTATAAAGCAGATGGATGAGCATATGTGCTTAGTTTTAATTGTCCTAAAGATAGTACCTAAATAATATGCTTTTAGCAAAAAGTTATTTAAAAATATCATTGAACATGTTTACATCTTTTCCTTTTATATATTTAATTCTACTCTGAATTTCCTACAATCTGTTAGAAATTGAAAAATAGGTAACAATACAGAAGTCGTGACTGCATCGATAAAATAATCACAGAATATCAGTTTCAGACACAACTACATTTGCAATGCAAAAATCTCTTTTACCGCTTCCCTGACATAAGATCATTTGGGAGATTTGCTCCTTCTTAAGGTTACCTGATATTGGATCCAAGGCTCTGTTGCACAATTATGATATTCAGTCCTCCCAATGCCATGTGAAGCAACACAGAGTTTATCTGCTGCTTCTACATCAGAGCCCTACAAATTTTTAAAGACAGCTATTATATTTTCCCTCATTCTGGAAGCCACTGCTGTATTTCAGGGGTGAGTTAACAAGGCTATGAACTGGAGTGACTCCTGAAAGAATGGAGATGGTACACCATTTGTTTGCCCTTCTCAAATGGGAGAGTAAAAGAGGTTAAAGATACCCCAAGCATATCAATCTTCAATCTTGAGTGAGAAAAAGAGTACGTATCGTTGATAGAGGAAGTCTGGAGGTAGTTGGCCTGATGAGAGATTCTCTGTCTCAGAAGTGACAGGACATCTTGGGAAACTCATTCTTCCCATACTGAACTGAGAAGCACTTACTGTTGAAGTGGAAAGCAGGCAGGAGCAGGTGCTTACCCAGGTTTTCATGCTCCCAGGGTTGAGGTGTGCTATACTTGCTGCTTTTTGTATGACTGAGTCAAGTGTTCTGCCTTGCTCCAAAGCCAGACTCCAGAGCACACTGCCAAATCACCAAACTCCTGGGACAACAAACCCCAGCCTCCTCAGTGGACAGCAAAGAAAATCTACTGAGTTTGTGTTTTCATTTTTGAAGTCACAGTTAAGAGACTTTCACTGAGATTCTATATTATCTAAATTCTAAAACATGCTTGCTTTGCAATTTCTGAGGCCTTAGAGAACCATCGTTTTTTCCTGCCTATGTAGTCTTACATATTACACTAATCAGCCTCTTTGGGCCTATATAATTAGGCAAAATTAGTTGGTACCTTTATGTCTTAGCCTCCTCCCCTGAAGTGATTTTACTTTGAAGTTTATGTTGTCCAGCATTCATATTTAAATAATAAATACAAAATTCCTAAGAGAATTCATTAAAAAATGTCTACAAAGTACTTTTAAAAACTTAAGACAAACACAGTATGCAACACCAAGTAAAGAAGGAGGCATCCGGAGTCAGCAAGATTAGCTGAAGCAGGCCTGGTGATCAGTAGAGTCCCAGGCACACAAACGTATAAGAAGAACAATTAAGCCAGGAGGACTTCTTAAATGTATCCGATAATGATCTTGCCAAAATCTTGCTTAAAAGCCTTCAACTGTTTCCCATGTCCCCTCTTAATATGGCTTACAAGACTCTCCGATATCCTCTGGCATCTGCTATCTCACTCCCTGCCATTCCACCAACATCGTACCGGAGCCAAAGTAGTTTTCTTCCATTTATCAAATGTACCTTGATCTCACAGTCCGGCTCCTTTTTAAGATAATGGGTTACTCACTGTCCTCATCCCATTTCTAAGGCCCACCTTGGGTGCTTAAGTGCTATCTCACACTTACCCTTTAGGTCTTACATTACGGTCTTTTCTCCATGAGACTTCTCTCGAAATCCTTTATATTAGATTAGCTGTTATGCCTGCATTTTCTTCTTATCACGCCTTTAGTATAAAAGCAATGGCTCTGGGCTGCCATTCCTGTTTGAATTGTCTCCTTCCCACCAATCCCTAATCTAGACTGGAGGCTTGGAATGTCACTTTTAATCTTCGTATCCCAAGAACTTAGCCCAGTGCCTGGCAAAAAGAAGGATTTCAATACATGCATGCTAAATGAATGAAGGAATGAATAAATGAATTGCTAGCAGATGGCACTGAAAACTCACCTATCTGTGCTTTGGAAATAAAAATAAACACACACAAATACACTTTTCAATATTCTCTCAAGCTTCAGGCATCTTTCTGCAATTAGAAATTACACCATTTTTATGTGGGAATTAATTTATGTAGTGTCCAATTCTGACCTTTATTATTGAAACAGTTACATATAAATAAATAAGTCAACTAATCAAAATTTATGGATAATCTATTAAAGAAGTCTTTCTGGTTCTAAGCCAGTGAAGATGGAGACAAGCAATTGAGCATTTAAAGTGAGGTCTTAAAGTTATAAGACAGTATAACAAACACTAGCAACATTTTAACAGTTTATCCCCAAATCAGTTTTCCCCAATTGTAGCAATATATGTGTCACCTTTTACAATTATAGTCTTCTCACCTTTCAAAACTCCCTTTTCTCTTGCTCTCTTTCTTTGGTTCATCTCAATGTGTAAATATCCAGAAGCCTACTTTGGGCAAGATTTTCTTGTGAAATATCCAAAAAATTTTCCTTAAGTTTTACTATTCAGGCCAGGTTCAAGTGATCACATTGACCATCTACTAACATTCTAATCCTGGGATGTGAACCAAAACTTCAACTCCATCAGTTATCAGGGATGCAAGAGGGACTGGGTGAGAGACACCCATGAAAGATCTAATGAGATAATGCAGGAGAGGATGCTTTGCAAGTCTTCAGTAACTATGCACATTTAAACATGTATGTTCTTGAATTCTTAGAGTGATTCCAAAACAATGATTGGTCTATATATAGTTCTCCATCATGGAAGGATGTGAATTTGAAATTGAGATTTGGTTGTTGGTGAAGGTAAGGAATGAATGTCAGTTAGGAGAAATGACATGATCACCAGTGAAAGTAGGTCAAGTAATCAAGATGTCAAGATGTTAGAAGGGATCTCTATGTGAAGACTGAATTTCATTAAGGATTATGCAGACTACTGGAGACAGTGCTGATGAGCCAGGAACTAAGACCTTTAAAGGACAAGGGAGGGTTAACTAGGTATCAGTGAGATATCTAGAAAGGAAATTTGGATGGGATAGTTGTAAGGAAGAAGTAAACCCTTTACTTGTATTTGTATTTTATTAATCAAAACATCCATCTACATACATGTGAAAAATGGTTCAGAGAGACACATATAAAGACAGGGTGTGGTATGTGTATTTGGATTCACAGGGTTTATGCAGTAACTCCAAGGCTCACAGTGGTCTATTTCCAAAAGGTGGGGAATGACTACTGTGTCAAACTCAATTTGATATCACAACTGAATACTGCTTAGGTGACATTTGAACCAATCATTGAATAATAAGATTGCCCCCCTTCTTTCATAAATTTTAGATATTCTTCTGAAATTTGAGTGTGAAAGAACTTCCTGTTCTTTGGTTTCCTTATACCTCTCCTCTAGTTTCTTGTTCACTGGAATTATTTTCAAGAGGATGTTCAGAATTTCTCTATTTAATGATGTTCCAACCTTTCTTCCCATTCTGCAAATCATGTACCTTACCCCATTAAGGTCTTTGCAAATACCAGGCTTTTGGCTCTTTGCTTAGTTAGTCATTCCTCATCTTTCAAATCCCAGTCCCCAACTAGGTCAGATGCCCCATAAAATGCACTCACATCAGTATCTCTTTTTCTGGTACTTATCACTATTAGAACTAAATGTTTAATGGAGTAATTTTGGGTTATTTTCTGTCTTAACCACCACTGCCTTCCCCAGCACCAAGCATAGTACTTTGCATAAAGTATGTTCTCAATAGAAAATTGCTGGACCCAATGAACAGATGCAAAAATCAATAGGAAGCTCAACATGGAAAACTAGTATTCATCCATTAAGAATGATATCAAGAGAAAGGAAAAGATTGCAGAGCAATTTTTAAAAATGACATGATTTTGTTAATAAAAGCAAAAATTAAATGTAAAAGTTTCAGCAAAATGGTAAAAGTGATTATTTCCAAGTGGCAAAACTAAGGGAATTGGAATTTTATTTTCTTCTTTTTAAAACCTTAATGTGTGCATTTCATGTATATCTTAATGTATACATTTTCTATGATTAAAGCTTATTTTTATGTGCTAAAATAAAATGTCCCAACATGCTTTATTTCTATTTTTAGAAACCCTTGTTTATTTAATTTATGTCTATTATTTATTTGAATATGTGAAATCTCCATTCAAAAATCTCATATTATTATCATCTCGTAGTTGGACATGGCTTTATAGATTCCATAGTTCTACTAGTTTATTTGACCTTCACAAAGACTCCAGGATAAAAGCAGGACAGTTGTTGTGCCTATTTTACAAATGAGTCTGTGAAGATACTTTTATAGCAATGTTTAATAACTCTTCCTTCTCTACTACTATATTCTGCCAAATTTATTAAAAAGTACTTATTCATGATCTCTATATCAAGGAAGGAAATACCCATGTTGCTTCACCTACTCTTTTAAGATGAAGATTGTCAGAAAAGAAAAAAAATGGGTGAAAATTTTATCCTATGCATCACTTTAATCATCTGCTAAGAAGTATTTAGAGATTTGAAATTCCAATTATTATTAACTCTTTCAATTCAATAAATATTTACCAAGCACTAGGACTAGGCAGTAGGGTTATAAGGTGAAATATTGTTCCTACCTTCATGGAATTTGTAGTGTAGAGTTAGATAAAGTCATAGTACATATACACACAAGGAAATATATAAAAACAAATTTTGTTAAATCCTAAGGTGCAGAAAGAAAAAAAAATAGGTGTAACATAAAAGAATAAGAAAGACCATTTAAATTGGGAAGGTGAATAAAGGAGTTTCTGAGGAAGCAACAGTTTTACTAAGACCTGAAGTATGAGTGAGAGTTGTCCAGGTAAAAGACGAGGTATAGCATGTGTGAACTTGGTACACTGAAGACCAGAATTGCAGGAGCAGAGGGAGTAAGATGGAGAGTGTCGCAAAATGAGGAATTGGAGATAAAATGCAGCTCTTCTTTTTCCATTAAATGTGCTTTTATTGTGTTCATAGGAACCAGGTGTACCCTCTATGATGGTGTGCCAGTTTGTATATTTATGTCCCCCAGAAAAAGCCATATTCTTTAATGCATTCTTGTGGGGGCAGACGTATTAGTGTGGATTGGGTTGGAACCTATTGGTTCAGTGTCCATGGAGATGTGACCCACCCAACTGTAGGTGGTAACTCTACTTGGATAATTCCATGGAGGCGTGGCCCCATCCATTCAGCATGGACCTTGTTTAGTTTACTGGAGCACTATATAAGCTCAGACAGAAGGAGCTCATAGCGAGCTGAAGCTGAGACAGACATTTTGAGGATGGCCGTTGGAAGCTGATGTAGACATTTTGGAGAATGCTGTTTTGAAACGCAACCTGGGATCAAGCAGACACCAGTCACGTGCCTTCCCAGATAACAGAGGTTTTCTGGATGCCAGTGGCCTTTCTCCAGTGAAGGTACCCTTTGTTGGTGTGCATTTTATGGCCTTAAGACTGTAACCTTGTAACCAAATAAACTCCCTTTTGTAAAAGCCAATCCATTTCTGGTGTTGTGCATTCTGGCAGCATTAGCAAACTAGAACGGATGGCTAGTTTTATGTGTGAACTTTATTAAGTGATGGTACCATGCTATTTAATCAAATACTAATCTAATTGTCACTGTGAAGGTATTTTGTGGTTGTGGTTAACATCTACAATCAGATGATTTTAAGTAAAGGAGAATACCCTCAAAAAAATGTGGGCCTCATCCAATCAATTGAAAGGCATTAAGAGCAAAAACTGAGGTTTTCTGGAGAAGAAATTTTGCCCTAAGACTACAGTATTAACTCTTGCTTGAGTTGCCAGCCTATTGCTCCACCCCATGAATTTTTTACTTGTCATCCTCTACAATTGTGTGAGCCAATTCCTTAAAATAAATCACTATATTATAGAATATATATAAAGGATATGTGTTTCTGTATCTATATATGTAGACATAGTTGCAGACATAGATATAAATAACAAGATACATACATATCCTATTGGTTCTGTTCTCTGTAAGAATCCTGACTAATATACCCTCTCATTATAAACCCACTCTATCAATTCCCAGTGATAACTGTAAGAGTTACCTACTCACATAAAAATGCCAACTTCACAGTTTATTATCCTTATTCTGTGCAATGGTAGAGAGAAAATCGAAGTTATTACTGTGATATAGAGGAGTATCTCCTAATTTGCAAATTATTAAATTATCATTATCATTGATCTTTAATTGTTACTTTAATTGTTCCTTATGTCTATGATTCAATCTATAAAGTTGATGATAAGTAAGTTCTTAATTAAGGTGGTAGGCCGTTTACCTAAGAATGAAGGAAGTGATAGAAATGAAAACTTAAATTCCTATGGAAATTGCACAGTTGAAGGATCTGATAGCAGATCTTTGAAATATAAGATACACTAATCAATTATTTTTTGTAAGTTTGGACTTTCTTTTACTGGACATTTATTAGAAATTTTCAAGTACAATCTACCTTCTTTGATTACAGTAGAGCATATAAGGACAAAGTTCTATAGTGAGTAGAATAAATGGCTCTTAAGAGTGTGGCTCATCATCAGGGTGGAAGATCTAGAAAAAAGGGCCATTTCTGTATCACTGAACCCATGTATTATACTGAAATCTAGAAATTTAGAACTGCATGTCAATAATGGAGAATTTTCAATGAACCTATACTTCTGTTGGGGATTGAATCATGTCCCCAACAAAAGGCAAGTTCAGGTTCTAACCCCTGGTCCTGTGTGTATGAACCCATTTGTAAATAAGACTTTTGAAGATGTTAATAGTTAAGGTATATTCAATCTTAATGAGAGTGGGTCTTAATCCAATATGACTCAAGTCCTTTTAAGCAAAAGAAACTGGACATGAAGCCCTAGGAAGTAGCCAGAAGTTGGAAGTCAACAGAATCCAATAGGGAAAGAAGACACGGCCATGTGTATTGCCATGTGATGAAAGGCCAAGGAACCCTAAAGGCTGCGGCCCAGCCAGAAGATAGCAACCTGGAAGGAGGCAAACCTTCCAGCCTCTGAAACTGTGTCAACAAATCCCTGTTGTTAAGCCAACCCATTGTATGGTATTTGTTTTAGCAGCTGGGTAGATAAACTTCTTAACACTCAACTTTTCCATTCCTTAATTCTGGAAAGCCAAGTGTTCCCAGCAATTTTGCACTTAGTAATCATGCCTTAAATTAGAAATCTTGATAATGTCTGTTTAACATCCTTTTATCATTTGAGCTTGGTATTTTAACTAGGAAGACATTTTAGGAATCCCATTCTGTTAGCTATGCAGACAAACCTTAGATTTTAGCCTAGCTGGCTCAGTTGATTAGCACAGTTCAGATGCAAATAAAGTCATTAAACCCCCAGAAGCCAGTTACCTCTGCTCTAAAGGCACAGTCTACACTGAAATAATAAAAAGTTTCCTTATGTGTACCTTTAACCTCAAGGTAAATCAGTTGAGAAAATGAGGATGGCAGGGCTCAAATCTATCAGCACTAGCAAAAAGACATCTCAGCTCAAACATTTTTTTGGCAATAGATGAGAATACTATCCTCACATCGAAAACAAAAAGGCCATTACTGATGTAACTGCCTCTTATATTAGCTCAATTAAATATCAATTGTTTCTGGTTGTATCATTACATATCTATAGAAGTGTATTTGTGGGGAAGAGGGATAGAAAAATGCAAAAGACAGGCTATTAGAGCAGAGGACGTTTTGAGTCAGATTAGAATCAAAGAAAGTTAGAGATGAAAGGTACTTGTAGAAACCATCTCTTCTCATTTGGCAGAGAAGAAAAGACTGAGGGAAAGAGTGACTTATCCATGATCATGAGGACTACAAAAAAAAAAATACTGTGTGCCATATTTAACTACATGTTAACTGCACATGTGTGGGTGCTCTGGGCCCAGGGCCTTCACTAAGGGCCTTGAAGACTGTGCACACAGCAGCTTGCGTGACCTAGGCCAGTTAAAGGGTAACCTACCCTCCTTGTAAAACCAGGCCTCCTGCACCAAATGTTAATCTATAACTTCCCTCCTTCCTGAACTCCCTAAGATGCTATCACTCTTGTTGTTATCTATAAGGTAACCTGTAATCCTCCCTGCTTTCCGGTTCAATACAATCAATCCTTCCCCATGTCACAAGATCCCGTTCCCATGCTTATGCTCTCATACCCATTGGAATGTCTCTGTGTCAAGCCCTTATAACTGGCTTGACTAGTTCCCCCCAAAGTGCAGAGTACCTACACACCGAGCTCTGCACCTGCCACCATCAAAGCCATTTGATAGTGCCTCTTTTTCTTGCTCCTGTAAGTAACTCCGCAATAAAGGCTCGTGTCTCAGACTGTGCCGGCATCTTCTTTGGTCTGTCAGCTGGGAAAGCCTCCTTGGGCCATGACAACATGTCACTATAAATGTAAAAAAATGGGTAAAACAACAAGTGTCTTCTCTTTTAAACTTTTTTCTTTTTAATGCATTAAATCAACTTTTTAGTTGGGACATTTAAAAAACCCAACAACAAATATTATAAAAAAGGATGGAATTTCCCTTTAAACTAGTATCTTGGGTCATGAACTAAGTTGTTTCTTTTCTCTTACTATGAAGTATTCAATTCATCAGTTTCAATACAACTTGCACACTTGTAAAGCCATTACTTTTGTAAGAGTAAGAAACAAAAAATATTTTCTTTTTATTACTATCAACTGAGAAGTAACAAACTAAGCTGCAAAAGAACAAAGGCATTTATTTGGGGTCTTAGAATTGCAATTTGGGGACCACAGATTCAGGTAGCAACCCAAATCATTCCTGTCTCAGCATTTCCAGGCAAGGTTTCTAAAGAAAAAGAAGATTAGATATGTTGTTTGTAGCTGGTGAATTATTTGGGGTACTCCAAATGTTCATGGGTTAGATAGTTTGCAGTGTTCTTTATCTTGTGGTTTGTTTCTGGTGTCTGGATGTCCTCAGGGTTTTAAGAAACATTGTTGCTTGAGACTCTGCATGCTTTGGCAGTTTGTGATATGTGGCTGAGATTTGCATAAGAGTAACTTCCAGAATGACCTTTAGAATCTATTTTAAATCTCTTAGCCATAGAAACTCTATTGTTTAATTTCTTTTTACAGGGAGAAGTCACTGTTTTTAGCCTATAATTGGGTACCCAAATCACATAGATTTGTACAGTCGCACATCCCTGCCTGTTCTACCACCAGTCCCTATGTCATTCTCATTTAACTGCTAGAGCTTAAAAGGCTATCTCGTGCTTAACCTTGACCGTGACATTTTCCTACTGACTATAGCTCATGTTGAACTCTCCCTTCGCAAACTCCTTTTTTTTTAGTGCTTAATTTACTATTTCTTTTCTAACTGTCTGAGCCACCCAATATAGTGATTCCTGATGTTTCTAGGACACTATTGAATGAGAAGCAGCAAAGCCTTAATGTATCATTTCTTAGTTTTAGGAAAATACTGCTTTCTTTGTTTGATGTTCTCTTTCTCTCTCCTTGAGAAAATGAGACCTGATTACTAAAGTGCTTCTGTCTTAAAGAATTTCATCCTCTTGCATTTAGAATTCCTTTGGGTGGAATTTAGCAGGAGATATGTAGGAGAAAGTTCACTTTTCAAAATGCACCTTGTTTGCATGATGTTATTGTCAATCACTTACTATCAGTTACCCTATTACCCACAGCTGTTCCCACCACATTATCTAAATTCCACACGAATGTGAAATTCATAGCAGCTTGCTTTGTGATTTTGCTGTTTTTAGGATAATTTTTTTCTGAAGTGACAAGCAGGCACCTCTCACAGTGGCTTTGGCTTTTCGTCAGACTATGGTTGTGGAGCTCAACATCACAGCTGGAGCAAAGGCCTTGAATTACACCTCAAACAGGGAAGTGTGTAAGGAATCTTAAACACATTATGATGCCAAGTGCTTTCTGGAGACACTGCCACATCTCCAATTAACACTGTTTCTTCTCCCCAAAACACATATTTGAGCTTATGAAATATTCCATAAATTTAGATTTGTGAAACAGAATTTTTTAAAAGACTGATACTCATAAAGTTTCTGGAAAAAAAGGAAATTTTGAAGTATTTTTAAAGAGCATAGAATACCTGATTCAGTATAACTAACAAAAGATATCTCAGGTTTAAGAGCTTGGATAATATAAAATATAAATATATAAAATATATACATCTTCTTATGTTCCTTGAGAGGTAGAGGATGTTGAATGGAAAACAAAGACTTGTGTTTAAATTAACCATATTATATAGAACCACCTGCAATTATTCTGCTTTAAGACATATGGTTTTACTTGAAATAGATCCAAATCCATGTCCTAACAGGAAACTGTTCAACTTGGAAGGAATATTTCAACCTGGAATGAGCTCTCACACATTTACTTCCCCCAATCTCGAATTATAAAATCTCAGTACAATCTATCTGATTCCATAAGACAGGCTGTGGTAGCTTGTGACATGCCTCCCATTTCCTTCAATGCAGGCTAGACTAGTGACCTGCTTCTAATACATAGAATATGGCAAATGTGATGGGAAATCACCTCTATAATTAGGTTATGAGACACAGAGTTCCATCCTGTTTGCCCTCTGTGGGAGCCATGGGCCCTGTGCCTTCCCCAAGTTCCTTGAAGACTGCACGTAGCAATTTTGACCTACTCTCCTTGTAAAATCAGGCCTCTGGCTCTAAATGTAATCAGTAGCTTGCCTCCTCCCTGAAACTCTCGGAGACTACGAGATAATCTATAATCCTCCCCTCCTCCCTGTTGACTACAATTGATCCCTCCCTACATCACAAGACGCCTGCTCCTCTCATGCCCATTTGAATGTCTTTGCCCTAACCCTTATAAACCACTGCCTGGCACCCCCTGCTTTTGCAGAGTATCTTCATGTTGAGCTCTGAACCTGCTGCCATTCAGAGCAACTCCTGAATTCAGGGCAATGTGACTGACTTCCCACCCTGTAGGTAAGCCTCAAAATAAAAGCTCATGTCTCAGAATGTGTCCGGTGCTTTCTTTAGTCCTTTGGCTGCAAAAGCCCTCTTGGGCCATGACTCTTTCCTTCCTTTGCCCTCTCACTTCCTCTCTCTGAAGAAGTCAGCTGCCATGTTCTGAGCTGTCCTAAGGGGGGGCCTGAGCAACTGAGGATGACCTCCAGCCAAAAGCCAGGGAAGAACTGAAGTCCTTAGTTGAAAGCCTACCAAAACCTCTGAGTGAGCTTAGAAACAGTTCCTACCCAGTAGAACCTTGAGATGACTGAGGATCTGTCTGAGAGCTTGTGAGACCTGTGAGCCAAAGCACCCAACTAAACTATGCTTGGATTCTTGACCCACAGAAATTGTAAGACAATGAACATTGCTTTTTCAGCCTCTAATTTTGGACACAATTGTTATGCAGCAATAGATAACTAATACACATCCCCTAAAACTTTCTTAGTGGATGCTAATTTATCCCATTCATCCCTGAATTAATACCAAACTTTTGGGGGAGTTAATCACAAATTGTCTTGCTTTATTTGCTTGGCGTTCAGTTCCCAGACTGCTCAAAGCAAATACCATGAAACGAGTTAGGTTAAATAGTTTAACTGTTTTGAGGAATTTATTCACTCACAGTTTTGAGGCTGGAAAAATGTCCAAATCAAGGCACCATCAAGCAAATGCTCTCTTCTGAAGACTGGCTGCTGGAGATCCTTGGCTCCTCTGTCACATGGTAAGGCACATGATGATGTCTCCTGGTCTCTCCTTTCTCTTCAGGGTTCCATTGATCTCAGCTTTTTGCTTCTGTAGCTTTCTTTCTCTCTCTCTCTCCCTCTGTATTCATTCTATTTATAAAATACTCCAGTAATAGGATTAAAACCTTCCTGATTGAGGTAGTCACATCTTAACTGAAGTATCCTCATGAAAAAGTCCTACTTACAGTGGGTTCACACCCACAGGACTGGATTAAATTTAGGAACATGTTTTTCTGAGAAACATACAGTTCCAAACCACCACACTTGGCATTAATTGGACATTTTCAAATGTATTCTGCAGAGCCCTGGGGGTGGGGGGGAAGGGTGGTGGTGGTGGTGGTGGTGGTGGTATAATTGTGTGTTGTATGTGTAGTGTAGGTGTGTTTTTGTGGATAGAGTTCAAATGAGGAAGTTAAGTGGGTAGGACTCTAGGATATATTCCCCTGCCTTCTTTTACCTGCTAATATACTTCATGTGGCATAATATTTAATTGGGTGGGGTGCTATTTGTAATAGTTGGAACATTACTGACTTAAATGTTTCATGTCATTATTCCTTATTTACCATTAAACAGTACAAGTTTTTAAGGATCAGGATCTATTAGATATTTTTAGATAGTCTGGGATTTCCCTTCAGGTATCTGAATCTAAAGGTACTAGACTAGAACTCTTAGATTCTACTTTATAAAATATGCTTAATAAAGTAAAACACAACCAGATAGTCTGTAAATCAGGCAGCAGTATCATCTCTTTACAGTTTGAGAATGTGATTAGCATGACAATAAATTTAAGGAACAAAATGGATGTTATGCCTGAATGATCATTTAAACCATAAAATAGTAGAATCTCAGAATTGAAAGACATAATAAAGCTCATTATTACTTAAAATACCCACCTGATGCCTTAACCCTTTTATAAGCTCTTCAAGTTGCTAGTCTGTTCTTGAAAAATTACTGTGCTAACAAACTGGAGTCTTATAAAGCAAGTTGACATCTTGGAACTAGGATATTAGCTTCTGGAAATCCAGAATTTTGGTGCCTACATCCTCAATAAAAACTCAATAAATTTAATATAATGGGTAAAGCCACTGCATATGGAAGTAAAACACTCTAACAGGGTGCAATACAGTTAGCACATTGATTCATTCATTTAAATTTTATTTATTCTCCTCCACTGCTCACACACTTTTAAATGTTGTCTACAATTGCTTTTCTCCACTTTCTCACCTTTTCATGCACTACTAAACTCTTCGCAATATGTCTTCCACTTACTCCACTGAAATTGCTCTTGCTAGGGTTAGCCATGATTTTAGGTCACTAGTTACCCTTGAAACTATTTTCTGTTTCAATATTTAGAAGGTCAAATCATCAAGATATTGTGATTATTAGATATTGGATGGGCCATTCAGATGGGCCTTGATTAGTTTACTGGAGCACCATATAAGCTCAGACAGAAGGAGAGAGCTTGCTACAGCCAAGAGGCACACTTTGAAGAATGCACAAAAGCGGAGTAGCTGCAGATTAGAGACAGTTTGAGGACAGCTGTTGAAAGCAGACACTTGCTCCGGAGAAGCTGAGAGAGGACAAATGCCCCAAGAGCAACTGAGAGTGACATTTTGAAGAGGAGCTGTGGCCTAGAGAGGAACATCCTGGGAGAAAGCCATTTTGAAACCAGAACTTGGAGCAGACACCATCCACATACCTTCCCAGCTAACAGAGGTTTTACAGACACCATTGGCCTTTCTCCAGTGAAGGTATACAATTGTTGATGACCTTGGACACTTTATGGCATTAAGACTGTAACTGTGTAACCAAATAAACCTCCTTTATAAAAGCCAATCCATTTCTGGTGTTTTGACTTCCGGTAGCATTAGCAAACTGGAAGAGGGCCAAAGATAATTCCTAAATGCTTAGCTTTAATAACTTGGTTACTGCCTCTTACCCTACCCTTGTCCCAAGGCAAAAATTAAAATTGCTTGCTCAGATTTTCCCCTCTCCTTAGTATCTTCTAGATCTGGTGAAAACTTGAATACTTTGTAGAGAGACAGAGCCAAAAAAGAGAGGATTGTTGATGAGAGAGAAACATTAGTAGAGCAAAAAGAAAGAGAGGAGAAACAAAAAAAAAAAAAGAGGGGAGGGGTTGTTTTTGATGGAGAGTTGAAAGTGAGAAGTGAAGAGAGAAAAGTCTATGAAAGGTGAGATGCTTGGTTAGTAGTTGGAACAGTGGAAGGGACACTAAGTGGTGTGTGTGATCAATCGAACTTCCTTTGTTCTAAAAGAATTCTCCAAAGAAAATTAAAAGATGTGAATTGCTCATCTTTCTGAACAAATAGCTTACATCAGGTACATTTTACATTCTTTTCATGTCACCAAGTCTGGAACTTGTAGGTTCCCAAGACTTATTCAGGTAACATATTTCAGTATTCTTAGACCAGGGTGAAAGTTGCCCCTTTCCTCAGTCCTGTGCTTAGAGATGTCCCTACTCCTGTCTCCTCTAGCCACATCCCTCTCCACAGGGCAAGGTGGTTTCAGGGCTAAGATAATGGGCCACAATGAACCCATCCCCCTCAAGCTTCAAGTACAATGAACCCATAACACTGCCCAAATATCATCATGCCAAGATCCAGAGCCTGGGTGACCATCTTCCCTGGTTACCTTCCTAGGTGACCTTCCATGGAGTGGTTGTCACAGCTTGTATGGCTAAAGTGGCAAGAGATAACTGCATGCAAGGAGTGTGGACATGGGATTCAGGTCTTTTGTGATGTAGGAGGGAATCAGGGATGGGAAGAGAAGGGAGGTCAGGCCATGGACCCAGGGCCAGGGGCCTTATCTCTTCATACTGCCATTCTGGAAGGAAACTCTGAGGAATCCAAAAATGCTAAGTTCAAACCCACCCTTTCAGTCATTATGAAAACTGGAAGATAGGTCATAGTTTGTGACAGTTTATTAACTTGCTTTCTAAGTATTTAATATTTAATATTATCCATAGTTGATAAATATTTAATATGACATTTGGGTCTCCCTTTCAACTTTTGACCTTGGACACGCAAATGATAGGGGTGAATGTTATTATTACATTTCAAATTGTGTGCAGGAAGCAGACAAGGAGGAAAGGGCATTTGGGGTAAAGTTTTACATCCATGGAAGTGTGAGACAGCCTGACATGTTTGCCTGCTGGGGCATCTGCAAGCTGCCTGTTGTTGCTGGGGCATTGAGTGTGCATGAGATATGGTGGAAGATGGGTCCAATAATATAGGAGGAAAATATGCAAACATGTTGGAAATTCTGTTAGCAATGAATAGCTATTGTGGGATTTTAAGCAGAAAAGAGATAGAAGCAAAAATGCATTTTAGAGCAATGTTTTAAACAGCAATTAAATAAACTGATGTGAATTTTCAGTGTGCCTTAGCATCTCTCTGCATCTCTCTACCTCTGCATTGAGCTTCACTGATGTGCAGGATCTTGATTTATATGAGAAAAGGAAAAGAATAGAGAGGAGAGACAAGAAAGCTCTTTTCTGCATATTATATTAATGCTCCTAAGTAAAAATTAGACACTTTGGGAAGGATGGAAAATAAGTGATACAAAAGGAAGGAGAGCACCCTGTTAGCCAGCTAGATCTGGGAGATTCTGTCTAGTACGTTTCTGTCTTGAATAGTCACAGTGCATATTAGCATTAGAAAGTCTCTGAGAAATACTGAGGCAAAGAAACTTCTTCAACTTTGTTTACGCATAGCTGTCAACCTTATTTACCAGGGGGCCCCTTTCCACATAACATGTATAAAACCCCCTCAGAACAGCTCTGTGATGAAACATGATTTGGAAAACTGAGAATAGTGAAAGAGTTTTAAAAGGTGAGTGACAGGTTTGTTAGTCATAAAATAGTTTTGCTTTATTAAAAAATGGAATGGATAAATATGCCTAATGTTAATGCTAAGGGTAATAGAAATACCTTTGGGAATAATGAAAAAACAATTTTCCTTTGGAGTTGTCTAAGATAAAAGCAAAGAAGGAAACTAGTGGGACATTTATTTGAAAGTCTTTAATAGTGTTAAGTTTTCAGTGTTTGGTGATGAATTTAGGTTTTGAATATGGCCCAGAATATTCATTGACTGAAGTGTGAGGCTAAGTGGAATCATTTTACATTAAAAAAAAAAAAAAAAAATTCAATGTTACTATGAATTAATTTGGTGAATTTTAGGACCCAAAAGTTCATCTTAACTTTATTTCTATTGGAAGGATTTTATTTTTTTAAACAAAGCTTTTGCAAAATATCAGTACGTTAGTATCAGCATATTCTCTCTTAAAATAACTAGAGTGATAACATGTAAATTTTGCTCATTTGAAAATTAGTCCTGGAGATTTCTGAATCAAGATTAAGAGAATAAAAGTAGACAAACTCTGCTCTCCTCCTTTGTACCCATGGGAAATAGGAAAAGTACAGAAAAAAAAAAAGAGCAGAAAAAATTATAAATAAGATAACATGGCATTTGCCTCATGCTACAAAGCTCATCTAGTTAAGATGATAAAGTCAGAACCTGGAAAGGCATCCTCCTGAAAGTCAACACAGGCAGCTCAAACTTTTAGAAGGCTGTGGATGCCCCCCAAATAAGAACCTCTAGCATCCACTGAATAGAACGCTGAGAGGTAGGACAATGAAGACTGAAGTAAGAAATGTCACTGAAGATCCCAGGGTGACAGCACAGAGCAGCAGAGAACGTAAGATTGAAGGAAAATTCATCACTATATGTCATTCTATTGTGTACAACCAGCCCCTGGTAACAAGAGTGTCAAATAAGGACAGTGAAGGAGAGGAGACATTGTGACTTAAAAGAAGATACTGTGATTTAAAAGCTTTAGTGTGAGCTACACTTTGAATGTCAATATCTGAAAAGAAACCCATCTACCAAACAGAAGAAATAACAGAGTTCATGAGTGTGTTCTGAGAAGAAACTGTGCAATGAACCAGATTACTCCTCTCTCCTCCACCCCAAAATCATGCACTTTGGAGGCTAGCAGATACTAAAAGTGAGAAACATTTTTATTATGATAAAAATAAGTCTAAATCTACCTCAAGCTAGTATCATGCTTAATGGTCAACACTTAAAACAAGCCTATTAAAGACAGAATAAAAGAAAGCATAGCTATTATTTTCTCTGGTATTTAATGTTTTTCCTGGAAGTAATAGCACAGTTAGAAAAGATTAAAAGATTTTAGTCGTATAGAAATTGAAATAAAGAAGCTAAAGTGTTATGCCTGGAAAATTAAAAAATAATCCACTGAAAATTTATTAGGAACGATAAGAGAATTCACAGGGTTGTCTAAATTAAAAATTAACATGCAGAAATTGATTCCCTTCATATGTGCACACAAGAAATTAGACAATCTACTGGAAAAAAAGATGACATTTAGAGTAGCATTAAAAAAGACCAATTACCTAGGAATAAATATAACAAGAAATGTATAAGATGAGCATGAAGAAAACTTTAAAATGCTGCACAGCATCACCAAAAGAGGACTTGAACAAATGGGGAAGCATATCATATTCTTGTTCTTTGAACACTCAACATCACAGGGATGTTGGTTCCTCCAAAACGCATCTAAAATATAGCATAATTCCTTTTAAAATATCAATAAGATTGTTTAACTATATAAATGAACTCTAACATTGATGTGAAAATTAAAAACAGAAAAGCATACCCAAGAGACTACCCAATGGGGTAGAGGAACAGATCCACAAGACATTAAAACATAATAAAGCTAATCAAAACAGTTTGATATTGGCACATAAATAGACAGAAAGATGAATGAAATAGAAGAGATAGCTACAAGAATGAAAAGCAAGACATGGATTAGGAAAAGATATTTGCAAAGCATATAGTCAATAAAAGACTTGTATATGAAATATATAAAGAAACCCCAACCCCAATAATAAGAAACAATCCAATAAAAAATATAGGCAAAATACTTGAACAGACACTTCACACACAAGAAGATGTATGGATGGCAAAGAAGCAGATGAAAAGATATGCAACATCATTAATTGTTAAGGGAATGCAACTAAAACCACAATGAAATACTGTAAAATTAAAACTTCTGACCATACCAAGTATTAGCAAGGATGTGGAGAAACTGGACACTCACCAAGCCAGTAGAAATACCAAACAGTCTACAACTCTTTGGAAAACAGTATAGCGATTTCTTAAAAAGTTAAATGTACACCTCCCATGCAATTCCTCCATTCAACGCCTAGGTATTCACAAAGGAGACATGAAAGCATATGTCCATACAAACATGAGTGTTTATTGCAGCTTTGTTTTCTTGTTTTGTTTTGTTTTGTTTTGTCTTTTCCAGAATTCTGGGAATCAGTCTGCATTTTATTTTACAGTAGATTCCTAATTTCCTGCACTTCCGAGGTAACCAGATCACTTGTACATGAATGTTTATTGCAGCTGTTTGTGCTAGCCCCAAACTGGAAACAACATAAAATTCCATCAGCAGGTGAATGGATATACAAAATGTCGGGTGTCCATACACAACAGAACACAACTCAGAAATAAAAAGGAATAAACTTTCTACAAAATACCTGGCCAAAACTGGTTTGGCCCGGTTTCCCTCTTCAAAACTGTGAAGGACATAAAAATCAAGGAAAAACTGAAAATTATCAGAGATCAGAGGAGACAAGTCATGAGAACTAAATACAATATGATTACCTGGATTGGATTCTGGCACACACACACACACAAATACACAAAGACATTAGTGGAAAAATGCTGAATTCAGAATAAACTCTACAGTTTAGTCATTAGTGCTGTAGGAATGCAAATTTCTTATTTCTGACTAAAGTTACCTTGATCATGTAAGATAACATTAGGGGAAACTGAGTAAAGTGTATATAGGAACTTGCTGTACTATCTTTGCAGTGTCACTATAAATCTAAAATTATTCTGAAATAATAACAAAAATTAAAGGAATGGACTTTTGAGATATGTTACATCATAGATGAATCTCAATTGTTATGCTGAAGGAAAGAAGCCAAACAAAAACTAGTACATAATGTATGGTTGCACTTATATAAAACTCAAGGAGATGCAAACTAATGTACTGTGACAGAATCAGATTGATGGTGGCTGGAGATTGGGTGAAGGTGACAGGGAGGGACAGAAGGGAGGAACGGCAAAGGGACAAAAATAAACTTTTGGGGATGATGGATATGTGCATTATCTTGATTGTGATGGTGGTTTCATGAGTGTGAGTTTACATTTACATGTGGTAAATCTTACCAAATTTCATACTTTCAATATGTGCAGTTTAATGCATGTTAATTATACCTTCATAAAGCTGTTTTAAAAGCAGTTTATTTAAATAGTTCTTTATAGCCTAGAAGAAATTATAGACAACACATTGAGAATTAAGCTTGCAGAACTAAGGAAACAAATTTAAAAGAATAATTCAAGAATTATAGAAAAGAAACCCATGTTAGAAACAAAAAAAAAGAAAGAAAAAGAAATGCATATAACTAAAAATTGCTGAACTAGAGATGAAAGTCATCTTAACATATTAGATAGAACATTTACATAGAAAAAATAAAAGCATCTATATGAGGTATCTTAACTAGTCTACAATCTCATTCAAACTAAATTCCAACATTTCTTTATTGACAAAGCTCACACAATGGGGAAATTAGCATGAGATTTAAAAACCCTATTGAGAATCTTTAACACAAGAGTGTCACCAGCTATGCAAACCTGGGGATTAAAAAAAACAAATATGTGCAAGGATACTCCTTGTGGAATAACTTTTATCTAAAGATTCAGTTCAGGGTAGGTTTTGAGATGACACTTCACCCAGATATTTCATAGGGAGATATGCAACACTTTTTCAAATGTCAAATACTGAGATGTAGTTTTTGAACCTTGCGAAATTAGGTAACTAAGTGTGGTGATTCATCCCTTTTTCATCTTGAAATCATTTTTCAAGATCCTAACTTCAGTTTTTAATAGGGCACATCATTCCACAGAACAGTTGTGTAGAGCATCAAGACACTTGGCTTAGCTCATTGTTCCAATATTTCTAAAATGGTCCTCCATGGTATCAAAATATACTGTATAGAAGACAATGCACTAAACACTAGCATACTCCTAGAAAGGCAAGACATTTTCTAGAATTTCAGTAGAACTTCAGTCATAGACATGGTAGAATATGTTGAAGAAATCACACTGTTGTGTCACCCACAGAAGTGGTGTGGACTTTCCACCCAAAATTTGGTTTGAATATCGACTGATGACACACACACATGCACACATGCATGCCAAGAAGTTATAAGAAAGAAGTATTACTCACATAATGAATCTTTCTGGGGAGATCAGGTCAGGATTCCAAGCAGGTCTTAAAATGGTTTGAGAGAGTGCAGGGAATGACACTGCCTTAGGGTTTAATTGTGGCAGAAGGGTTCCACCACACGTATTGGGGGGTTTGTGAGGTTTGAATTTCCTGCTGGCACTAAAGAGGGAGAATTTGGACTTCTCTTATCAGCTTTGTGGGGCTCTAGGAGAATGGCAAGTGGTGGGACTTGAAAGCTATCAGCAGCAAATATCAAAAATGAAGTACACCTCACTATTATACACAAAAACAAAATTGACAAAATCATCATGATGATAATATGAAGACAATAAGTTTAGAATACAAAAGAAAAAGGGCATGTGCATATGTTAAGCAAAACTTGAATAGGAAAACTGAAAAAATATGTTGCTTATACCAGAAAAATTAATAGAGCTCCACTAGCACCAAGTAATAGTCTGGTAAAGTTACTGTATTTCAAGGATAAAAAAAAAATCAAGAATCCAGGAAGAAAATGTAAAATACATTCAATGGGAAAAAGAAATAAAGTTGACCTCATACTACTCTACAGCAAATACAATGCAAGATAATAAGGAACAGCATCTAAAAAGTTATAACGGAAAGAAAATATGACCAAAGGGATGTGTCTCCTGCTAATTTGCCATTATGGTCTGAAGGCAACAAGTATACTTTTTCATGCATGCCAAAATTAGGGAACATGCATGCACAAATCTTTTTTAAAAGAGTACTGCATGACAAAATTTCTCCAATAAGGTGAAAAAATAACATAGAAATGAGGAAATGGTGGTGAAAGGAACGGTGAGGAGAACTGAAACAGTTTAAGCATAGAAATCACATTTTCACATTGTGAGAACTGTAGTTTCTAATGATAATGTAGGTGTTCTAACTTTTGAGAGAATAAAAAACTATAGAAGAACAAGAGGAGGGAGGGAAATGGAAGGGTAAAGATACTATTTTCATTATCTTTTATAGCAAAGAGTCAATCATAGATACTGTTTAATGTAAAATTAATGTAGCATCTTTCTAAAATATTTCATAATCACTTTTTCTAACATTAGAAGACTCTTTAAGGAGCTAATATATTTAACGGTGAAAATATATTTATTTGAATTTCAGTCTACAAATTTTACTTCAACTTTTCTTCTTTTGGTTAAATTCAGGAAAAAAATATATTTTAATTTTAATGGAAAATAGCACATTTAGTATAAGAGTTTTCCAAAACCATTCTTCTATATATAACTATCTATATGTCCAGGCCCTTGGCTTTTGAATTATACATTTAGCAAGATAGCCATAAAAATATCCACCAAATACTTAATGAGAAATATTTCTGAGTAGTGAGATCGGAGGTTTTAAAATAAACTTTTAATTTTAGATTAGTGTAATAGTTACAGAAAAATTGTGAAGATAATTGTGGTGGTTTGGATTTGTATATACCCCAGAAAAAAATATTTTCCTAAATTTAATCCATTCCTGTGCCTGTGAAACCATTTTAAGTAGAACCTTTTCATGAGGTTACTTCAATTAAGGTGAGACCCACCTCACCTCAACCAGAATGAGTATTAATCCTATTACTGGAGTCCTTTATAAGAAAATGAACTTCAGACAGAGGGAGAGAAAGCCACAGAGGGAGCAGCCAGAAGCTGAACATCAATGAAACTCAGAAGAGAAGGGAGAGACCAGGAGACGCCACCATGTAACTTGCCCTGTGACAACCTAAGGACCGAGGATCACAGGCAGCCAGCCCCAGAACACCACCATCTTCAAGGAGAAAGCATCACCTTGATGATGACTTGATTTGGACTTCTATCTTAGCCTCAAAACCATGAGCTAATAAATTCCCATTGTTTAGCCCAATCCATTTTGTGGTATTTGCTTGAGAAGCCTAGGAAACTAAAATAATAGTACAGAGAGTTTTTATATAATCCATACCCAGTTTCCTCTACTATTAACATCTTACATTAGTATAAGTAAGCATAAATTAATATAGTGTAATTCCATTAAGTTGTCATAATTAATGAACTAATGTTGGTATACTATTATTAGCTGAAGTCCTTATTTTTCATGTTCTCTTAGTTTTTACCTAATATCCTTTTTCTATTCAAAGATCCCATACTGAATTTGACATTTTGTTTATTCACCATTTCTCCTTAGGTTCCTCTTGGTTGTGACAGGTTCTTAGAGTTTCCTTGTTTTTGAGGACTTTGATAATTTTAAAGAATGCTGGTCAGATATTTTGTAAAATGTCCTTCAATTGAGATTTTTCTGATGTTTTCCTAATGTTAGTCTGGATCTATAGGTTTTGTTGGGGGTAGAGTTTAGATCACAGAGGTAAAATACCAACCTCACCACATCATTTCAAGGGTACACACTATCAGCATGACTTATTACTGTTGATGTTAATCTTGATCACCTAACTGAGGAAAATGTTTGTCAGGTTTCTCCAATGTAAGGTTACCCCACCCCTTTCCATTGTATTCTTTGGAAGGAAGTCAATATGCGTAGTCCATCCTGAAGGAGTGGGGAGTTATGCTCCATTTTCTTGAGGGCAGAGTATCTTTATAAATTATTTGGAATTCATTTTAATGGAAGATTTCTCCATTCTCCCTCATTTATTTATTAAAAAGTTTATTTATACCAATATGAGCTGCTCTTGTTTTATACTTTGGATTATAAACCAATACTACTTTATTTTTCTGCTCAAATTGTTCTAGCTTTGCCCATTGAGAGCTCTTTCACTTGGCACCTGAGTCCATTTGGAATAATCCCATCATTGTAAGTTTGGGGGTTGATTTGTTGTTGGGTTTTTGTTTGTTTGTTTGTTAGCTTGCTTGTTTTCTTGAATACTTGGTAACTTCCTTGCACTACAAGGTTCTCCAGGCTAATCTTGTGTATTTGCTGTGCCAGTCTGAGGATCAGCCAGCCAGTTCTACAAGGAGCTCTGATTCCTTTTATTTGAGAATGTTATTAGAAACCAATATCTGGGAGCCAGGTGTGCTCATTGGTACTGGGGTATCATTGCTAGGTCCTCTCAGTCAACAGAGCAAGGAAATGTGTTTTCATCCTAACCCTTGATATACATATATCCATAAATATACAAAAATATATGTAACCATCTGAACCTTTATTAAACTAAATGTAAGTTCATACCGATAGCTCCAGTTCTAATCCTTTGCCATTTGAGTCATTCTAGCCTTCCAACCCTTGCTTTTGCTATAAAAAATCTAGCTCCCATCCTTCAATATCCATTTAATTGTTCAATTCCAGTATACATGTATAGGGTTTCAGAATTGTTAATCCATAACTCAATGGGAAACAAGAAAACAGCACTTATGTACAGTCTATTTTTCCTTTAGTCTTACAAACTCCACTTATTTCCATAGTTACTTAGGTAAGTGCCTTCCCATCTTCATCCTCCTTGTTGAGATTGTTTCATATATTTGTAATGCAATTTGATCTTTTGTCACAGTCTGCATTCTATCCTGTGATCCCTGGCCTCCTAAATATTTTTTTAATTTGCATACATTAGAGTTCATTCTTGTGCAATGACATTCTATGGGTTTTGACAAATGGATAGTATCATGTATCCACCATTACAATGTCCAACAGAATAGTTTCACCTCCTTTCTTAGTTTGCCAGGGCTGCTAGGACAAATACCACACAATGGTTGGCTTAAAGAACAGGAATTTATTGCCTCAAGTTTTGGAGGCTTGAAGTCCAACATCAAAGTATTGGCAGGGCTTGCTTTCTCCTGGAGTCTACAGAGTCCCTGCCATCCTCCTTTATAAGGCCATCTCTCTGCTCCTCTGGTTTCCATTGACTTCCAGCTTCTGCTGACTGCATCCTAATATCCTCTGTATAAGGACTCCAGTCATATGGACTAAGGCCCATCCTGATTCAGTTCGGCCTTATCTAAACAGGATCTTCAAAGAGCCTGTTCACAAATGAGTCCACACCATAACTAATTATAACATCTTCAAAGATGTATTTACTAATGATTCAAACTCACAGGACCAGAAATTAGGACTTGAACATGTTTTTAAAGGGGCATGATTCAATCCCCAACACACCCTAGAGATTCCCTGTGCTTCACCTATTCAACAACCTCATTTTTTAAATTGCTTTGTGGTTTTCTCTATTGCTTGATTTAAAAAAAAAAAAAAACACATTATTTTTGTTTAAAAATGAAATAATTAATATTTTTAAATGAGATGTATTTCTTTAACTTTAATTTAAGAAAATTGACAGACTGTAAAGACATACTTGGGAAGAACATATAATATCTTTAAAATAGAAGGGATGTGATGGTCCTTCAATATTAAAGATTCTAAGGTGAAAGTATTGCCTCTGGTAATGAGAGCAGCATATTTTAAATCTAGGAAATTTGGGGGAAAATAGGAATGGAGGAGATTTAATTATTTGTAGTGAATTAATCTACCTATATTATAGACTCCCAAGAAAAATGGCATGGAGGTTCTTGTTACTGTCTGTAAAGTGTATAAAGCTGATTGCAATATTACTGGCATTTTGTTTTCAAATGTCATACTCATTATTTAAAGAAAATAATGGAATATTGCCATAATTTTCAAATTAATTCTTTTGGCACATTTTTTTTTTTTCTCTTTGTCACCAGCTACACTTTTCCTTTATTTTGACTTCAGGGGTTAAATCTTCTAAAATGGGTTTAGCACATTAACTGAAGATTCTTATCATCTGAAAACTCATCCTGTGGATAATTTATTTCAGGATTCTTTCTATTTTTTCCAAATGAAAATATGAGTAATAATTTTGTATGAGAGAGTATATTAAATAGAGAAATAAAAACTTAAAATTTTCAACCATAGCACTTTTTCCACTCTGATATGACAGTGATTATTATATCTTTATTTTAATTATTTGTGCTCAAGCATTAAGCAACTATTAATGAGAACTTGATATGTGCAACAAATTCCTTTAAGGGACCTGAGACATGCAAAGATACTATGAAATGGTGTCTACAATGAAGGAACTTTTGATTTAGTAGGAAAATCCAAGTATTATTTTTAAAGTGCTAATATTAAAAAGAAAAATTAAATGGCTATGAAAGGAAGGGTGAAAGAGGGAATTGAGATGTTTTCTCACTGTCCTAAGTTCCTTACTTCATAATTACTCATTAAACAAATATATTATCTGCTTCCACCCCATTCCACTGAAAGTGTTCTTGCTAAGGTAGTCAATGACTTCATGTGTGTTAAAACCAATGATAATTTTAGGTCCAATCTTAAGTCTAAACTTTTCATCCTTTCTTTTAGTTAGAAACTCTTTTATGTATCAACCCTATGTTAGGCTCAAATAATGCAAGAAGAAAAGAGCATTGTTATCTGGACTTTTTCAGTCTATTTCAGGGAAAATTTTGGCCAAAGATTGGAGAAGTTTTCCTTCTTACTGAGCCCTAAATTAATCAATAGGCTCTTTTAAAAGCAACTCAGAACTATAAGGAAAATCATCAGTCAAATGGTTTGTGGCAGTGTTATTGTTTGAAACAAAGTCCTGCTAGCTTCTACTGAAAGTAACAATATATAAAGATCAGCTATCACCAAAATAGCTTTTCATTCCTCAGCTGGTGAAGTTTCTCAACCTCAAACCTTCAAATAGAATTAGAGACCCCAGCTACTTTCCCCTTTGTAAAGGAGCAGGCATAATGAAATTAATTTATGGTCACATTCCCCTATGCCCCCAACAACTAAAGCCTGATCACTCTTTAAAGACACCAGTTTCCTCTTTTGTATCCAAGATGATACAGAAAGATACCAAGTAATTGTAACTTTCCTTTTTCTTTAAGGATACCACAGTTCAGGCTTCCTCTGTTTTCTAACAGATATATTAAAAATAAAAATGAGTAAAAAAATCTTCTTACATAATTCAGAATTCAAAAAAAATGAAGATATTATATTATTATTCTTTTTCTTATTATAATTTATATAAATTTTCTCATGAACTATCCCCAAAATTACTATTACATGCTCTGTAGGGAGCATTTTTCAATTCTGTATATTTTGAGGAAAGAAGCAATGTCAACAGGACTGCTAAGGCAGGGTTATCCAAGGATCCCCAGGTCCAATTTCTACAAACTTCTCTGATTTGCTTTTAATCCTCTGACCACTCATAGAACACAGCAGCTCTGAAAAATTCAATTTTGTCCTTGACTGTCTTCTGTTTTTGAAATTGAGCTAGGAAATCCTATCTGATCTCCTTTAGTTCCCTACTCCCACCTATGTGATGATGACGTTTTGTCCAATCTCATGCCAAATCTCTCATCTGAATTCCATATCCTTTTTCTGTCTAGAGGGCATATCTTATAGGTGTCTCAAACCAAGTTATTCTTTTTTTCCCCCTCAAATATGCTTCTCCTCCTATATTCACAATGTTGTTTAATGATCTGCACAATTATCAAAGCCAGTAATACAAGAGATCACCCACCCCTAATATTTGTGGGGTCCAGAACAAAATTGCAAAAGGAAGCCCCCAGCCAGAGGCCCACTTCTTTCTCTTTCCACTCCCCTTTTCCTTTGTCTATGACGGGTCTTTCTTGTGCACATGCATCTGGATGCCTTCATACACATATTCAATTTCTGTTCATCTGCCCTCTAACAGTGGCCCTTCGGCCACCCCTGAGGCATAAGTGTGCACAAACCAGTGGATTAGCTTGCTTTTGTGAGGATGGATCCTGAAAAGAGGACTGACAGTGATGCTTGAATGGTTAGGATAGGGAATTCTAAGGTCCCAATAGTTTGGAAGGGGAGGTATGAACTCCAGTGAGCATGTCCCTTGGACTGCAGACTCCATACACTGCAAGGAGGGTTACAAACAGAGAAAGGTTGGAGTGGGGCCCTCTAAACTAAGTTTGAGGTTTGGGCGAGAATTCCAGTTACCTGAGTCGACACATCTTACAGTCATCTTCAGCTCCATTTTGTCTGTCTCTTGCCATATCAAATTGGCCACTGATTCCTATTAATTCCACTTCAAAAAACATTTTTAAGTTTGTCAGTTCTTTTCTTAGTTCTCTCCATATAGCCTTCTGCAACCTTAGGTCGGGATCACATCATCACTTATTCTGAATATTTCCATATCCTTCTAATTGGTCTCCTCATAGCCATACTACATTCTTCCAATAAAGTGACATTACTGAAATGCAAAGCTGATTAGGTTCCATTGCTTAGCACACCTCATTGGTTTACCATTATATAAGATGAAGTCCAAGTCCAAACTTGAACAATCCTGTTTTGTGGTGCGGCTTCCATGAAATTAAGCCCTTGCTTCTCTTCTCATCTACTCCCTAACCCAATAATACTGAAAAATCTCAATTAAACTGGTACCCTATTAATTCCTGCCTTTGTGCTTTATCCCCCATACTGGAACCCCTGCCTAGACCTGCTACAGCACCCCCTCTGTGCCTTGTCCCATCTGCCAAAATACAAGTGTTCTTTCCAAAGACATGGTAAGGGCCCCCTTTCCTGAGAAATCCTCATCGTGTCCCAGAAAGAATCAGCATGTCCCTTTTCAGTGCTTCTTCAGGAGGTAATATATGACAGGGTTTGAAGTTAATAAGACCTAGATTTGAATTAGGTTTCCGTCAGTTATCATGTAACTTTGGGTAAGGTGACTAAATTTTCTAAGTTTCCTGAGAAGGGTGGTGGAGGGGAGGGGGGACGGTGCTGAAAGTATCTGCTTCTTAGGATTGCTATGACTGTTTAATGCGATGATATATGTGATGTACCTAGCACAGTGCATGGCACAAGGCAAGTCCCCAAGAAATAGTATTTAATGTATTAATTGTTTAATTGTTGTATTTATGTATATTTGCCTCTAATGTTGTATTCTTAGTGTTTTATTTTTTGCACCTAGTACCTGAACAGTAAGTGTCCTTCATATAAGTGTTCAATAAGTATTTGTGAAATGGATTATTCTCCTGTAACTGCAAATGTAATTCAGTTGATCAGCAAATAGTCCCCCAGCCCTTTTCTCGATGCTTTTTACATTGTTTTTTGTTCAGCATCTGCAGCAACTGCCTTTAGGGCCTTTTTCTATTTATGGTCTTGTCTTTTCAGCACTGATGTATTTGGATAAACATGAAAGCATAAATATAGATTTTTATTATACACCCTTTAATAATTCTCTTCAGAATTTCTCATGTATAAAATTTGAAGAAAGCTATGGTTTTTAGCTCTAGGCTGAAAGCCACTTTGGCTTCCCCCAATTTTTTTTAGTCATAAAATTTTTTAAACATCCATTTTGCTCTAATTATTTTAGAGTAAAACTATGGTTACCAAGAACATGAAAGTGAGCTATAATCAATCAACTATCAAAAAATAAATACTTTCTGTGTTCACAGGGTGAAGTTAGGGAATAAGTCCCAGAACCCAATAATTTTCATGAAACAATCAGAAAACAATTAAGTAATAATTTGTGAATTTCTAACTTTAATTTCAAGTGGATTTCAAAGAAGGAAAAAATCAAGATGGACTTGGGAAACTATGGACGCTTCATCAAAGAAGTTGAACTAGTCCTATCATCAAACTGGAGAGAGGAGTGAGTGTAGCATGTACAGAGAAAGGGAATAAAATGGTTTGACTTAGAAAAGCATGCATTCATGTGTGAAGCATGATGACTTGAGGCTGGGGGCAAGTTGAGTGAATAGACAGGGGAGTGGAAACAAAGAAGAGATGACCTTGAAAATCAGACAAAGGAATATGAATTTATGGCTTAAGTAACAGAAAGTCCCTGAATTCTTAAGTAAGGCAGTTTGAAGAGTGTATCTTCAAAGATTCACATCGCCATCTAATTCACTGAAGGTAGGGGAGGCATAAAGCTGTTAGGATAGGTTGAATCTGAAGGATATCTCAAAGGACCATACAGGAATAGCTGTTAGCCGATGACATAAAGGAATGAAGAAGAGAGAAATAGCAAAGAGAAATTTAAGTTTTCTATCCTGAGAAAAAGATGTTTTTATGGACAAAGTGAATATTAAGATGGAAAGTTGGGATTGTTTCTTTGTTTTGTGTTGATGTTTGCTTTAGATAAGGGAAAATACAAATTCAGTCTTAGAAAAATTACCTTTGGAATGATGATGGAATAATAGATAGAAAAGCCCAGAAGATGGTAAGAAATACAATTAAGGATGGAAGTATTATGTCATATCTGGACATTCATGTAGGGGAATTATGAGTGGAAAGCTATAGTTAACTCCATAAAAGCAAATGAAAGTTAAGAGAGCTGTTGCTCATTTTTAAAAACAAAAGTGAATGTCAATTTCTGTAAACCTAAGCCTGTGGCTTGGATCCTTTACTCAAACCACCATCAGAGATAGTCCTACACAACAAAATATACTCTAAAAATAGCAACAAATATTTAAAGCAGACACTCAAGGGTCCAGGGAACACATTTCCTAATTTTATCTCTTTAAAAATATTATGGAATGAGCTGGGTCTTCACACTCACTGAAATAAAATAATTAAGAAAGCATTCAAGAAAATCTTACTGCACAGTGGAGCCAAGATCAAGATTAATATTATCATTACTCTTTAGAAAGCGACTTGAATTAGTATCTAAACAGGCATCCAATCAATCTCTCAAGAAATACCTTGAACACATCTTCCTACATTAGTCAAAAACCTTCTGAAAATAAGGCCTCATTTCATAATCCTTTTTAATATCTCAAAAGCTGAAGGCAAAAATCGGAAACTCCTGCAAAAGTGACTTTGATGCTGTTAATGAAATGCAAAACAGATGCATTTGTATATAACTAAGGTCCACAAGTCTTCCGCTATTAATGGTGTTTGTTCCTTAAAAAGCAGGCTTGAAGCAAGCCTTTTCAATGCATTCTAATTACCTATGGACTTTAATGTTTGGGGCAGAAAAAAATCTCCATGGTTTAAAGGCAATTTATATTTTTAAACTTTTAATAAAATTGAGAGGGGTTTCGTTTTGAAAAAGCTGTTTAGTAATTCATGCTATGCCAAATTTCAAAATAAGAATAAATGCCAAGCTTTCATTTTATTAAATTTGATGTCTGCAACTTAAGTTCTCATCCTATCAGCTATTGAATATCTGCTTCATTCCTCTCTCCTGATTTCCATCCTTCAAGCCCCAGTAATAATCCCAATAGTCCATGAAGCTTTTCCTAAATACCCCTGAACCCCATTTTCTCTCTCTCCTTTGGGCCCGTACAACAAACTTACTATTTAATTTTACTGCATTGTTATTTAAATACAGTATATGTGTATATACATTACACATACACACTTATATGCATAGTAGAGTTAGCATTTATTGATTATATATGCTAAGCACTACTACATATATAATGTTATTCAGTCCTCTCTACAACCTTACAAATTGGATAATATTTTTATTTCTATTTACACTAGGGGAAACTGAGATTTAAAACAAGCTAGTTCCATACAATTTCACAACTAGTTATGAATAGTGGATTTTGAATTAGAAGTCCATACTATCTGAATCTACAGTCTGAACTTGTAGTCACTACATTATAGACTACTTAAGGACACTGTAACCTGTATTTTTACGTATTATTCACAAAGGCAGCTATATAGGCACCCAATAAATATAACTTGAAGAAAGAATGAATAACTTTGTTCAAGGAATTAGTGAACTACCTTTTACTTTAAGTATGTTTAAAAAACCAAAATCTCTGAACAGATACCTGTGTTCACTTAGATACATGCAAATTGAATTATCAAAATCACAGCATAATTTTAATATTGCTTTGAGTCCATCTTATCAGACTCTGTTAAACTGGCCTCAAAATGGCATTTGCAAAGCTCAATATTGTAATGGGAGCCAGAGTCTGCCACCTGAAACAGGTAATCAAACTATTGATTGGCTGACAAAGTGAATACAATTGCTATTCATTCCATTTACATTTTTCAACTTGTAGAAAATAATCTTTGCAAGTATAAATCAGAGTACCCTGAGGGGTGGAACAAGTGGACATTAGATGGGGGCATAAATAGCATTTTAATAGTGGACAAAAGAATCATCCTTAGTGATGGAATGCTGTGGCATTTACAGGGCCCTGGGGAGGAAAATCATAATGACAGGAGAGAAAGAAGAACTTTCAGCCTTCGTCTAAAACCAGAAAGGAAACCGTTAGCACCATCATTTTAATTTTTTAAAGACAGTGGTCTTAGGATTTATAGAGGAGCAGTGTCTTCCAATGATGGTAGCAAAAAGGTGAATTTTTTTCAAGTTCATCCACCTCTATTGTTTTCTCTTCCCCTGACATCTGTGTTTCTAACCAGCTCCTTCCCACACTTCCTCTTCTGCCCTACAAACCCCTCACCCCCTTCATTTCCATGCCATTTACAAAATTATATGTATATGTTTTCTCATTTAATCGTCATAAGGGTCTGATATAAAATCCACTGTGGACCCAACAGGCAACAGATTTGTCATCTGAGAAAGGTATATATATTCTTAAATGATGTACATGCGATGAGAAACTAACCATTTAATAATACTTTTATGATGCCTCTTTAACAGCAGAGTTGAAGCATTTAAATGTTTTATATTTTCCTTCTTTGTTTCACACCCCAGCTCCCCAAGGGCTATAGATCCTGGATGCACTACCCAGATCCGCCCCTCAGAATTTCTTTGATGAGCTGCAGGCAATGTTGTCTGCTAATGGTTGATAGCTGAGTCCCTTCGCAGGCATTGCTCTTAGCCAAAGAGAGCAGTCTTGCCAAAGTTATGCCCCCTCTTCACTGGCAGTTCACATCCACTGACTAGTCTAGGTGGAGTACAAAGGCCTGGACAATTTGTCTTAATTCAGAACATCTCTCAAGAGCCTCTGGAACTTCACAACCCCTCCCACCCCGTTGGAAGGCTGATTGTTGCAACTGCATCCCAGTTCTCCTTCTGCCTAATGCTTCTTCCCTCACCCCCTTACAGATGTCCCTGAAATTATTTACCAGTGAACATCCGGTACACAAATCTTCCTCTCAAAGCCTGTTTCCCAGGAAACCCAACTTACAACACTGATCATTTGCTACTATGAAAAAATATATTCTATTGAAATAATTCTTTTCCTTTTTGGGCTTCTTGTTCTGCCACTGAGGTCTTTTCACCATGGACTTACTTCAGGTATATTTAATATATGTCCTGTGTATGTGGAGCCTTAGGGACCAAACGATCACCCTTACTTTCACTCTCTAATCCCAATATCAGATTGAGGTAAATGTCAAACCTCTTCCCCTCAGCGCATTCCCTAACCAACATATGTCCTCTTGCACAACCCTGCCACCAAATCCCAAACTCACTAACTCACTCCAGATTCTAGGTCAATTTAGAACTTTATAAATTGTCTGTGGAATTTCAACATTTGGAAGCAATGAAAAAAATCTTATTTAAGCCACTCTGAGGAGTTCAAGCTCCTCCTAGACCTTTCCTTCTGCCATGCATGTGGTAACACAGAATAACCCAGAATGCATTCCTGTGAGGTGTCCATGTACTCATATGATTGCTTTGAATCTGGCTGGTGGGCAAAATTACACCCAGCTTGTATTGAAGTGGAGTATCCTTTGAAGAGACTGGGCATTCAAATTCTCATCATCCTGAAAAAATGCAGATTAGGGAACTCAAAAGGAGAAACTCTTGGTGAGTCTTACAGAACGGGAAAGGACTCTCTTTTTAGAGCTCATGACCTTAGTCTGAACTTCAAGAAGTCTGTTGTTTGTTTGAGTGTGTTCCTGAGGATTGGGGTGTGCTGGTCTCTGCCACAAGAAAAGAGCCCTGGATGTTTGCAGAGAGGCGTCCCCATCTAGGAAGCAACCATAAGGCCGAAAGGAGAGGATTGGGCCAGCTTTGCTGTGGGCAATGCAGGGAAGGATCTGCATCCATGTTGGAGAGTAGTCGCTAAAGAAGGCTCAGAGCCCAGAACTGCAGGAGGGAATGAGGCAGTGATCCATGGAGAGATGGGAAGAAAATGCCATGGGTGATCTGCAGTAACAGGGCAGTGGGCTGTAGTGGAGCTGAGATCAGCAGTCTGGAGCCAGGCAATGCCAGGGGCACAATCTTCAGCTTGGACTAATATGGGAACCATAGGATCATCCCTTTGAAGTCTGTGAGAGACAGCATAGGAGAAGGCGACCCTGGAGGATATTTTAATATTAGAAGAGTGTAAAGGATTTCAACTCAGTAAAAAGCACTATCTTTTAAACTGAAAGAATTTAAAATATTTCCTGTTTCTACTTTTTAAATTTTCATTTAGCCTTGGACTGGTTGGAAAAAAAAACAAATTCTCTTATGAACTTAGACCAGTGTTTAGACAGTTTTACAGAAGAACTATTATAAGCAATGTGGATTCAGATAGTAGCTAACCCAGAATAATGCATTACCTTTCACAGAGGTATCCTTGAGGATATAATGTCTTAACTCACAGTAAAATCTCTCCTTGGTAGCCATTTCAGGAAGTCCATCTTGAGTCACATTTTGTTTATTAATTCAATCAGCAAATGTATTTTCCAGTCATTGTACTTTAGACTACTTGCCTTTTGGTACGCATGTGCAATTCTATCTATAGGGAAGGTAAGTCCTACTGATGGAGTCCTTGGGAGCCACCTAAGGCCACCTCCTACTTTGGGAGATGCCAAATATATATGTTTCCCAAAGAAACTCAGAAGTTACAAATATGACTAAAAAATTCTCATTAGAGAGCCTCAATTTTTAGGCTGTTTTTTTTTTTTTTTTTTTTTTTAAGTATAAAATGGACTAGAACCGAATTGTCTGCTGCAAATCTAAAATGTTACAATTCTGTAAAGACACAAGGATCAAAAATTGACATTTTTGATGCGTTTTAGATTTATCTCAGTATGCATAGCAGTATAGAAGCCAAATTTAAGAAGGGACCTTTGTTAATTAATTTTCCAACATGAGGTTATATGATTATGATCCCAGGAGGAGCAAACTAAGGCAGAAAAGTTTAAACCATAAGAAATTTTGATGATTAAGGACCATATAAATCTTACATTGCTGTTGTGGGTAGGTCATGCTTCAAAAATTGCCCCCCCATTTCATTTATTTTTTTTTTTTTTTTTTTTTTTTTTTTTTTTTTTTTTTAGTTTCTCACATTTAAACCATTTATTAGACTGGATTCACAATGCCAACATCTTAGACATTAAAACCCTCAAAATAAAAAAGTTAAAATGTTAAATGTTGTATAATATTTGAACATCAAAGTGAGCTGCCACTACATACTGCTTTTAAAATGGACAAGAAATATGAAGTACTCTTATATCTGCAGAGTATTCACCACAATTTGCAATTATGTAGTTATGTTTGCTTAGCATGTAGGAAACAATTGTTTCTTCACTAGCTGTGTGGGGTCTTTTCTGTCTGCCCCCTTCAAATCTACTCTCCACCTTGCCTTCTGGTTTATGCTGGGTTTCAACCAATAGGAGCACCAGCAAGAGATCAGAGGGTGGGAAAGAATGAATTTATTCCCTCAATGTCTTAATTTACAAAAGGTATGGAGGAAAATTACATATTGATTATGGTTTGTCATGTCATGTGGGTTCAAGTTTAAAATATTTACCACTAAGAAATATTCATAAAAGTTGCCTTCATCATCATGGATTTCATATACACTACCACCCTCTTTCCTAACCACTGTCGAATAACTTGTGATAAAACAGCTAAGCACCATGAGACGGTTTCAATGACTTATGAACAGAAAAAAACATTTCAACTGTGGAATTATCTTCAGGAGGTGAGCAAGATACTTTAAAAAAAAATTATATATATATCCCAGATTTATAGTAACGTTTTTAAAACACGCATGTGCACGCACACAGTGCTCTTGCTATCTCTCAAATTAAGTAATTGTATTTTTAGTAACAATCCTTGCAGTAAATTTTCTTCTCATTAAAAATGAAAAAAGCCAACAATACATAATTAAATGAAAATAAAGATTTAGTTCCCCCACATCCTCAAAGTTAGCTTGCTTTCTTAGTACAGAAACAGTAGTAAGCTTCATAAAAACAGTAGTAGGCCTGTGTATACAGTTTTTATCAAGCTTATTCAATTAAAAATTTTTAAAAAAATTTCCTTTAGTGATTGACAAGATTCTAGTTTTGCTATAAAAGAAAGTAGGCCTCTTTCATTTTGTTCTTCAAAGATTCCTTGTAGAAGTATTTGATAAAGCCACTAACAGGTATATTCCAAATTAACATGAGGTCTTAATACTGTTCACAATTGATAAGCAACTAGGTATTATCTGCAGTTTCAACTCAGGAGAACTTAAAACTATTCTATTGAAAACCTATTATAAACAAACAAAAAACATTAACAATGACAACAAAATCACTGACTTCTTGATTTAGAAGATGACTACCATTTTTTAACCAAGTTCCCAAGTCTCCATGAAGTAAACTCAGGGAAGGAGAATCAATTGTAGACCCTGATTCAAAGGACTTCAGTTTCTAAAAGTACCAAAAAGAACTTAATTTTACCTATAGGTAGGTTCTACAGAGTAGAAATAAATGGATCTTCAGTGCATGTGAAATAAAAGGTGTATATTCTACATAAATTCATCATAAAATAAAAATTTTAGTTTAAAAAATTAAAGCATAACCACCTAAGAATGTAAATTTTCCTGGGACTACCTAATAGTTACAAATGGCTCTCACTGTGTTAGTATCATGCATATATATATATGAAACTATTAAAACTTTAATTTGATGGTCAGTAGACAATGTGGTCCCATATTTAGGTTTATTAAAAACTGACATAAACAAACAAAAGCTGTACAAAAAAATAGCCCATATCACCACTTTGAAACACTAATCTTGAGAGACATTATCGTCTAGGACCCCCTCTTCCTCTACCACGGCCACGTCCTCTTCCTCTTCCTCGGCCTCTTCCTCTTCCTGCAACAGCTTCCCTCTTCTTGGATTTCACCTTAGGTTCAACATCCACAAGTAGTGTATCCAGAGGCAAGCTGTCTGGCAGAATAAAATATCAAATATTATTTCCTCGAATACTCAGTGTTTCCAGCTGTACAGGTTCTCTGTTCTTCAAGGTCATTTTCACAGCTTTAAGATGTGTGTTCATGCTGACATCCACACCTGTGATGGTTCCATGGACCTGTGTTCCATTCTTCAATTCAGTTGTTACGGTTTCATGACTCAATTTCATCAAAAATCTCACGAGCTTCATCCTAGCGAGGCCGTCACCCTTTTGGCCAGATAGCTCACAAAATCTAACCCCCCCATTTCATTTTTCCCTCAGCTTAGAGAAGAGCCATTTTTCTGTTTTGTATGCCTTTGTTTATCTAAGAATACAGCCTCCTAACTTTGTTTTTGCTACTGGTGGCAAAGCTTTTAAACTTTTTACAATAAAAGATATTATATAAGAAACACCATGTATTTGTGAAGAAGCGTAAGTGCCCTTCCTTCATAAACAGAATAAAAAGCCTCATTCTGAGTTTGGAACACAGGCATTGTCTTACTGAGAAACTTCACTCTAGATCTCAGGAGACACCATTAGAGCATTTTTTCTTTCTTTCCAAGAGCCGCTGAGACCGCAGTGGCAGATGTGAGTGTCTCACAATTGTGGTCCATTAGAGAAATGGAAGGTGTCCTTCGACCCCTGATGTGTGCTTTCACCCTTACTAGGACTTACAATTAGGCACATGGATAAAAGCAGTTTCAGATGAACTCTGTTTTCCTCTTCAGTTCTTTATTATGACTCCATTGTGTGAGAATTAAAACATCCCTTCCACTTTAACGTAGGCCAAAGTCTGGTGAACTGGAAATGAGGATGAAGAATATCAGAGATCTTCCTGTAGGGTGAATCATTTGTATTTGACATATATTATATTTTTCACATAACTACATGTAGGGTAATAATTATGGTCCATTTCTGCTTTGCTGCCTGGAGAGTGCCTGGGGAACAAGGAGAGAAAGCTCCATCAGCAATGCTTTTGGGTAGGAAGGGAGTGATTAAGAAATGGGGCATCAAAAAAAAATCAGCTTTTTAAGAGAAAACATATCCTTTGAATGTCAATGCAGAACTTAATACAGAAAATAGCACTTGTCTAGTATCTATTCTTTTGTTTGGAGGCCACTAATACCCAGATTAGCAAAGATGCTTTGTACAGCCCTGAAAACAGTGACTACAAAAGTGTCGAACCTCACAGAGATGCTTCATCAAGCACACAGAACACATTCCTTTCCTAATGAGTTAAGAAATGATATTGTTAAGGTTCCATTATAACAAATTACTGCTGTGCTTTTCTTTCAGTCTTGAGACAGGGGCAGCATAAATAAAAAGTTCAGAGACATATGTTGAAGTGTATTAAAAAATTGTGAACTGCAAAAGGTGACATTGTCACAGTACTACAAGTTGCTGGGAAGTTCTTCACCATGTTTTTAAAAATGTGCCAAGAGTTACTATCTGAACCGACAGCAACTGACAAAAAAGAATTCTAAACTGTTAAAGTAGTCACAAGCAGCAGGAATGTTAGTACCAAGAGTAGAACATTTATAGACAGTCCTCTATTACATCCACAGGATTAAGACTTTAAGATATCAGTATCAAAAACAAAAATTAAGTCAGGCTGATGCATAATCAGATCTATAGGCATTATATTCAGAATCTAATGATTTGGTATACAGGGTAAGGATTATTTATAAATTAGTAAAAACATATCTTGCAGCTTAAATGTTGACTTTTAACTACCAGTTTATAAAATAGAATATTATTTTTCTGTGTAATAAAATGGCTAGTGATTGTTATTCAAGCGAAAAAGTAGTCTTCCATTCTGACAGGTACTGCATCTCGCAGTGAACTTGTAAAGAACGATATAATTGCATCCACATTCACAAAGCAGGGATGCATTGGAAGTTTTGTCATTTTCCTAACAGCAATATTCTGAGCCTTTTCCCTTATTTATAATAACCTTGGTTTTCTCAGATGCATCCAAAACCCTGAAGGTCTTGCTGCCTTTTTGAACAAAACCATTATGAAGAAAATGAAGACTTTTTTTTTTTTTTTTTGCTTTTATCCACTTTTAGAAGAAAGATCAGTGCTCAATTTCTGCTTGTTTTGTGAGTTCTCAAGCCCACCACATCCCAAATCCATTTAAATTGTCCCTCCTGGAATATATCTATGGTGTTTATAGCACAAGAAAAGTAAGATTCGTGAATTTACAGGTAGATGCATATCAATTGAAATTTCTAACTATGGTTTCTTTTTGAAATATGAGAAAACTGGCCAGAATTTAATATGGTTTAATCATGCTGAAATTGCACAGCTCTTAGGCCTTTTGATTTGACACCAGAGTAACTACCACCTTAGTAGCTGTAATTATAGTGCATCATTTATGACATGTGTGCCAATGAGACATTCTGGAATATTAAAATCACCTGTATAGCTTTTAAAATAGCAATGTCAGGACCCCATACCAGACCAATTAAATGAGAACCTTGGGGGATGGTTACAAAGTATCATTAGTTTTAGAAAGCTCCCCAGGTAATATAAATGTGCAGTTGAGAACCACTCCTCTAGAATAAGTATGATTATTTGGTACAACAGTGTTTCTTACTATTCAAGTAGAGAGCTAATAGCTTTTTGTTGTTGCTGTTATTTTATTATTATCATTGGCTAGACAAATCTTAATTAGTGTATTAGGAGAAAGCTTCTTCAAAATGAAGACAGGAATAATTGTCATGAATTCTTCCAATGCATCTCTGTAGCACTACGTTTATTCCTCATTTAAAGCTGTGAAGGCAAACTTCTAAGATGGAGGTGCAAGAAGCACTTTTATCTTCTCAGGTCTTGTGCTCCTTCTTCCAGTCTTAACCAGGAACTATTCTCTAGACCACATTTCCTAATGGACATCCTAAATGGACACTGTGATAGATAGAATAATGGTCCCCCCAAAATGTCCACATCCTAGTCCCCAAAATCTGTATTACGTGGTAAAGAAGTTTGCAGATATGATTAAGGATCTTTAGGTGGAAAGATAAACAGACTATCCAAGTGGGTCCAACATAATCCCAAGAGTCCTTATAGGTAAAAGAAGGAGACGAGAGTCAATGAGACCTGAAGATGCTAACCTGCTGGCTTTGAAGATGGAGGAAGGGGCCACAAGTCAAGGAATGTGGGCAGCGTCTAGAAGTTGGAAAACACAAGGAAACAGACTCTCTCTGGTAGAAACACAATCCTGCCAACACCTTGATTTTAGGACCTCTGACCTCCAGAACTGTGAGATAACATATTTGTGTTACTTTAAGATAGCATATTGTGTTACTAAGAGTGTGGTAATGTGTTATAGCAATAAAAAGAAAGTAATTCAGACATGTTGAATTACCTCTAACTTTGCCTGCCTTGAAGATTTTCTACCAATTTTCCCTGAGTCTAGCAAACATTCATTTAATTATGCAGAAATCTGACACTGCACACACAGATCTGAAACATGAACCTTCTCCTCAAGAAGTATGCTGTTAAGCAGGGGTAAAGAAATTCCCATAAAACATCTCAACAGAGGCCATGAAAGAGGTGTGCAGAGTGTTTCATGGAGTGTGTCATCCAGTCTAGTGGAGGTGTAAAAGCTTGCTTGAGAAGATGATACTTGACCTGTTTCTTGAAGGATGAGCAGTGGAAGCATTAGGGGGAGCAAGCAGGAAACTTGGAATGTTGTAAGTGAAAAGTATAAGTAAACAGTACATATGACTGGAGCTCAGATACAAATTAGGTGGTATTGAATATGAGACATTCAAGCTACATGTATATGCTCAGCTGCCATTCAGCAACACCAAGTAGGTAGGAGTCATCTTAGCTATAAAGCACATTCATTTTGCTTAAAAAGAAACTCACCTCTTAAATAAAAAGGCATTCCAAAAAAAAAGCCTAATTTAGTCATTGGTGGGTACCTTGTTCCTCATGCAAATAGATTCCTTTAGGTCTTAGTATACAATTTTTCAGACACGTTTAGATAGAGCCAGCTCTAAATTAGCTCAAACCTGAAAAAGCTGAAAATGCTGTCCCCTTATGTCAATACCCAGTTTGGTTTCTTCTGTTCATCTGTTGTTTCATGGTGATATGAACAGTGAATGTATTTTTTATCATGGGCCCAGATTGGAAAAACTCCCTCACCCCTACTCCATCTTCTGCCAGAGAAATAGTGTATTAGGGGCAGAATTTTCCAAATAACTATTTCCAATTCAGCATTTCAAATAGGGGGAGAAAGAAGATTCAGGTTGTGTGATTTGTGTGTTTGTGCATGCATGCATCTGTGTGTGTGTGTGTGTGTGTGTGTGTGTGAGCACTCTTATTCCCACTTCTCCTAAGCAAGTAAAAATCTCTCAGGAATGCCTTTCCCAGACTGTTTTACTTTTCCTCTTTCATCCATTTTACCTGCCTCCCACCTCAAGACCCAGGTAAGAGCTTAATATTCCTGCTGGAATGGGAGTTAAAAGTGGCCCATACTAGAGCATGAAGAGTCTCAATCTAAACTCTGAGCCATTATGAACATTTCTATATTACTTTCTTCATTACTACTTATACTACTTGCATACATGTCCCTTCTGAGGGATTATAAGCAATTTGAAGATAATATGGGTCTTACACTTTCATGGGACCACATACAATGATCAGAGTACACTTAGTAAGTCTTCGTTAAAGATTTGTCCATGTAACAGATTCAGAGTCTTCAGAGGTTGCAGTTTAGATTTTTTTTTTTTTCTTTTTTTTGGTGATTGGTCATTAAGCATAGAGGGGAAGCTCAAATTTCCTCCAGCATATTAAGATTTACATCAGTCTGTGGATTTTGTGCTTTGCCCTTTAGAAAATTGTCTAAACAGCATTCAGATTCCAAGAAAAAAAGGAATTGTGTAACTGATTCCTCTGCTGTTCTCAAAACAGCTGCATCCTGGGAAAAAGTTCTGAAGCACAGGCTTGCCCATCCTGCATGAATCCATTTTCCCTGGCACTAAGGCATTTGCATTATGATTCAGCAAGATATCTTCCTACTGCATGGTTGCTATCCTAAGCATAGCCAAATATTTCTCAGAGGGAATATATGAAACAGTCAAATTACTTTCAATGAGGCTTATATTTCCTTATTTCCTCCCCTCTTAGTCATAGCACTAAGAGCCTTAGGAAATTAGGAAGTGGAGGCAACCAGGGACTACTAGTTGCTGCTTCCACTTTATTAACTCATAGGATATTAGATCTCTGCAAAACATTAGAAATCATTTTGCCCCACTCATTCACTTTGCAGATGAGGAAACAAGAGTCAGAGAGGGTAATGGATACGCCCAGGTGCACACAGCTTGCTGGTGCAGAGCCAGGGCTAGCTACTGGGTCTCCTGACTCCCTGTCTAGAATTTTTCCACTTCACCGAAACTATATATTTAAAAGATATTATGTCTTCCTACTATGAAAATGGTAAATTGATTATTGGCCAGCTCATTTTGGTTACAAACTGAGTGTTCCAGTTACTACTACCATGTAATAAGCCACTCCAAACCTCAGTAAGCTTAAAACAGTAATTTTACTGGGGACTGATGTGCTCAGCTTGGGGTCCCTTATACAGTTGCTGATAGACAGCAGCTGAAGTTGGAGTCATCTGAAGTTTCTTCCCTAAAATCCAGTATCTAGGCTGGGATAGATTAATAGCTGGGGGCTGGCCGGGCATCTGCTTCTTTTAATGTAGCTACCCTGGGCTTCCTCACATCACAGCAGTCTCAGGCTTGCACTTCTTCTTAGATGGAAGTCAGTGTTCCCCAGAATGAATGTCTGAAAGGCCAAGGCAAGAACTGTGAGGCTTTTCTAGCCCCAGAAGTTCCAGAATGCTGCTTCTCTTACATTCTATTCTGTTAAGCAAGCAAGTCCCTAAAATCAGACAGATTCAATGGAGAAGAATTAAAATCCAATTCCCAATAGGTGAAGAAGCAAAGAATCTGTGACATCTTTTATACAAAGAATCTGTGTCACATCTTTTATACACATCATCTGTGATATTTTTTATACACACACACGTATACATATACATTATCTATTATATATGTAAATACATATGAAATACATGAAGGGTGTTATAAGCAGAATTTTTAATCCCTGAAATGGTAAATTTCACTAGTCATTCAGAGAATATTAGAAGAAACAGCCCTTTGCCCACTAGACATGAGAGCTATTTCCTACCCCCAAATTAATCTGGGGTCACTCTGCACGGTGGTCCTCAACATCGCTAAGTTGATTACCTTTATTTCTGCAGTCAAGTTTTCATCTGCTTAGATAAAGAGTATATAGTTGATGTAATTTTAAAAAATGGAAAACTTTTCTCTCTCTTAATTATAGGCCTATTAGTTTTCTAGTCATTAAATACGAAATACATGTTTTTTTCTTCCTTGATAAATTGAAAACTGAGGCCTCTCTGGGAAATGTTCTAAATTAGGAGTTGACAAGCACCAGGTACAGCACTTCTTTCACTGAGATATGTTATATTTTTAACAACTCATGGAAAATCTGTACAAACACAAAAAGCCCATTGACACATTTTGTTGTCTTTCCTTCAGTTTTTGACTCCATGAACAGAAACAGGCTGTGAAGTATAAATTGCATATATAATGCCTAGAAGGAAACAGACAAAAATATTAAGTGGTTTTCTCTAGCTGATAAGAATGTGTCTTTTATTTTTGCTTATATTTATTTTCAATGAAGAATATACATTATTTCTGTAATGAAACAATAACATTTAAAAGGAAGGGATAGATAATTTTCAGAATGCTTTTTTTCTGGCAGATTCCTGCCCTGTTGCAGCCTACATCTTTAAGTGTTTGCTCTATGGCTAATAAGTACTTAAAAAAAAATCACAGTTAGTAACTGCAGCTGAAATTTGCACTTTATAACCTGCTTATTTTGGAGATTAGAAGGTAAATCACATGGTTCAGCACCAGATATGCTATGAATATTTTACTAAAACAGAAAATCTTAGCTATATAAAGCATATATAACCATGAAGTTACATATGCTTTAAATTTTTCCAGACTGAAATAATTCTGGCCAGACTTGATAGCATAAAAATTTGAGACCGCGATCACTCCTTTGAAAACGTGTTATTAGAATACATCTGAAATTATCTCCTGAGGAATATCTTGGTGCTGTTGGTAAATACTCCCTCAGCTCATGCCCAAGCAGAAGTAGTGCAGCTTTCTAGTAAGACACATGCCATGGGAGGACAGTTATGATTGTGAGAGCTTATAGCTTTTCTTTAACTGGCAGCACTGAGAAGCTGTACTCAGGACATTTGTTAATTAAAGGATACAATCTCAAAGCTACTTCAGCGTAGTAGGAGAAATTGGATTCATGGGCTTGACTGACCCACAGAGCAACATCCATCACTGGGAGATCAGAGTGCCAGACTCACCACCTTGCTCTTCTGTGACCACTCCTTCCACACACCACAATGCTTTTATTGAACTGTGATTTGAATGATATCACAACAGATTACTTAAGAAGTAAAAGCCATGTGCAGGTCATTATTGCATTTACTGTAAGTATGCTATGGAAGTCGTCATTTAGGATGGTACACAGGAGAAAAAATCATTTCTATTCTTAACACAATAATGCTTTTCCTAAATAACTGGCTTGTTTTATCCCCTAATAATTATGCATTATGTAATTTTTGTATTTTCCTCTACTTCATGGGTGCTAGAAAACATAGTCAAATGTGTGCCCCACCTCAACAAGAAGACAGGATTTCCACACCAAGCACTGGTGCAATAATCTCATTCCTGACTTTATTTTAGTCATTTACCCTTTTTTCCCCTTTGCCTCTGGTTCCTCTAAATTTTAACCTTATATTTTCATGGTGTTCTATAACAGATCTTAAAAGTTAGGTTTAAATGCTTTTTGAAACAAGAAAGGAGGATGAACAAATTAAACTAAATACTCCTAATTGTCACCAGCCTTATTATCAAGGCCTTCCCTTCATCCCAAAGTGAACGATAATAGATTACATAGAAGAATCAGCCCCAAACTAGCATTGCTGGTGAGGAATGGGAAGGGATAGATTTAAAGAGCATGTTTCTTTGAATGTAAGTAAACAGCTTGATCTTCAAATAAGAAGAGAGATTCCTAAAATTTGGGTTCCAAGATAGGAGGTGTCAATGAACTGGTGAGTGTTCTTGGGAAAGTCAGAGGAGCATTAATAGAAGGTAAGCTTATGGAGGGAACTGCCAATAGTCGTTATAATAAAGCCGCATCACTTTCTTCCACAGCAAAAAAAGATGAATGGACCCTAACTTGAAAACTACAGACGTGTTTTTCATAAATAGTTGTTAGACTGTTTTAATAAATAGTGCCAATACAAATGTTATGAAACTTTTGGTCATAGTTGGTTTTCTTCATATATGCAATTATGATAGTTTTATAGGCAACACACAATAGAATTAATGGTAGAACCTAATACTTAACAGAACAAAACCATTCAGAAAGCAGATTGCCAAACTGGAGAGCTCTGCTCTGGTAGCTTTATTCCCTATGGGAACAGCATTTCCACTATTACAAATATAGTAGAGAAGATGTATGAGAGTTTGCTTGTTTTGTTAACTGACTGTATAATTTATTTATCTGATGCTGCTGGTGTATAAATACCACATTACTTCATTGCATTATTACATTGGAAATATTATCAGAACATTCAAATCTTTGCCATTCTAGGCCATGCTCCAGCTTCCTTGGCTTCTGTGGCAAAGCAAATGAAGGGCATTTCAATTGAGTTTCTTTAATCATTACATTTTGGACTATCTGTATAAAATCAACAACAGAGAGATGCTAAATGAAACAAACATGTTCTACCATATTCCCATTTTAAAAAAAGATGCTAACAGGTAAAGTATAACACTCTATAATGTGGTCAAGCTAAATTTGTCTGTCATTTTTGGTCTTCAATCATCTATTCCATATTTAGGTGGTAAATTGAACAGTACTCATTGATGGATGACGGGATTGGTGGAGCTATGTGCCTTGAACTGACTGTCATTTTTAGTTATTTATCAATTGGGAAGACAGCAGATTTGGTGGGAAAGGGCATGAAAAACATCTGGAGAAATAATTCCTAAGAGAAGTTCCTAGGCTATTAGCCTGGTAAGAAATTATTTTAATTAATCTAATAAAATTAATGTATCAAATGTTTGTGATTTCATCAAAGGTCCTTGAAACTCGTCTGTTTTTTAAGGTTAAAAATATTCTTCGTGGTCTTATTTCTATCATTCATTTGTCCCACAGAAATTCTATACAAATTGCACCTAACTTGATCAGAATTTTCCTATTAGTGACAGATTAAACTAGAGAACTACTTATGGAATTTTAATTACAACAAGAACTGTATTGAATTGAATTTTTTAATGGACTTTTCTTAATCATAACAGAAAGGACATGTTTACCACTAAAGGCAAAGTAAGGAAAGTCCCTGTACCACATTTCATCACCTAAAAGTGTATATTTAACACAGCTCATTCAGAGTTCTATGTTACATAAAGTTCCATAATCTGGAATACAGATTAAATATTAATTACTTTATACTTGCTCTATCTTACCCTGGTCTTGATTTGACATCAGAGACAGTATACTGAGAGTATATTTATTTTTTATTCAGAAAACAACCAAACCTACTGTCAGTGAAAACTCTTTGCTGAAGAGAGCTGAAAAAAAATATTTTTATTTGATGACTGAACAAACCTTCTTTTCATTTCTAGAAGCTTAGCACTAGTTACCTTACTGGAATAAAATATATTAAAAGGAAGAAATTTAAGGGGAGTCTTGTTGCTATCTGGGAGAGGCAATTTTCCCTGAGCCGCCCAAAGAAGAAGATGGCATTTTCAGTACGGAAGCTTGGCATTTCCAAGGACCTGTCCTGTACTTATTTCATATCCACCTGGGATTCTCTAAGAACAAAGATTCTCTGGCCTCAACCATGAGAAAAGAACATCACTGATATCCACTTCTTCACTTAGTACAAGATGTGCTAAGAAAAGGAATAGAAGGTGGGTTTAATGATTCTTTCCTCTCTTGCATAGATGCCTTCTAATTCCCTCTATAACCTAAATGGCTAGGAGAAATGAAGAGTCCCAATACATTACTGCTTCTTTTTCTTCCTTAGAGATTTTTCACTCTATAATTTTCAAATCCTTACTCAAATTAGTCTGATGAATGTCACACACAATTTGGTGAATGGAAATGAGGTAAGTGAAGCAGTAATGATGAACATGCAATTGTCCATTTCCTGGCAATTCTGTCACACCAACAGTCATTTATTCTCTCGGGTCAAATAATTTTCATTTTTATCACTCATAAATATCAGTAGGAGAGATTCAGAGACACTATTTGATTTGTAAAGAAATTTAAAATTTTAAAAACATAGAAAATGAAATCCCTTAATTGAAAATAGGGATATTTCATAAAGATATTTTTCCAGGCTAAACACTTATTTTTTTCAAACTAATTATGTTGAGGTTTTTTATGACCTGACCTAAAGTAAAAATTACCAAAGGTTTAGCAATAAATTAATTTGACCTGCTAAATACAAGAGATTTAGATTTAATTTACATTAAATCACAAATTTCTTCTTGGAAAGGTAATGAAACACTAGTTTTACATCTTGCAATTAAACACCTCACACAAGTGTATTTGACAAAAATGAATGGAATAATGAGAATGAATGAATGAAATTCCATTTTACTGATGCAAATGTACTCTCATGTTTAAATGTTGCTCAATGACTACAATCTAAAGAGACAAAAATTGAAGATACAGCCAGAACATTTTACTCAGAATTTTGCTCTTTATCCAGCCTGTTCTTCAAAGACTCTCCAGGGAGCTCTTATGATTGGTAATGACAGTGGTCTCCAGAAGTAAAAGACCAAGTTTGAGGCCCTGAAATTTATCTCCATACATTCATTCCCTTCATAGTGGAAATCCAGATATTGCAGGCCATACCTATAGCATGCTGTTCTAGTTTGCTAATGCTGCCGGAATGCAAAACACCAGAAATGGACTGGCTCTTATAAAGGAGGTTTATTTGATTACACAGTTACAGTTTTAAGGCCATAAAGTGTCCATCAACAAAGGGTACCTTCACTAGAGAAAGGCCATTGGCATCCAGAAAACCTCTGTTAGCTGGGAAGGCATGTAGCTGGCATCTGCTTGACCCTAGGTTGCATTTCAAAATGGCGTTCTCCAAAATGTCTGCATCAGCTTCCAACGGCTGTCTTCAAAATGACTGTCTCAGCTCCAGCTTGCTATGAGCTCCTTCTGTCTGAGCTTATATGGTGCTCCAGTAAACTAAACAAGGCCCACGCTGAATGGATGGGACCACACCTCCATGGAAATTATCCAATCAGAATTATCACCTACAGTTGGGTGGGTCACATCTCCATGGACACTGAACCAACAGGTTCCAATCCAATCTACACTAATACGTCTGCCCCCACAAGAATGCATTAAAGAATATGGCTTTTTCTGGGAGACATAAATATACAAACCAGCACATTTACCATCAGGGGAAATTTTCATAGACAATGAAATTTGGACAGATACCAAAAACATAAGACCAACTACTCCAAGGCAACATTCTATATTGTTGCTCTTCTCCCCATCTGACACAGATACAAGTAACAAGGACTGGGGACCACCAAATACCTCAACCCGAATGGCCAATGAATGCCTGTGATTGTTAGGTTCATTTGTCAACTTGGCCAGGTGATAGGTGTCTGGTCAAGTAAGCACTGGCCTAACCTTTATTGCAAGGAAATTTTGGCTGCTTAATAAACCAGAAAGCTGGTTTATTAAATCATTAGTCAATTGATTGCATCTGTGGCTGATTACATCAATGAAGGGTGTGTCTTCTGCAATGAGGTAATTAACAACTGGTTTCAATCCAACAGTTGAAGACTTTTAAAGGAGAAGAGAGAGAACTTTAATTTCTTCTTCAGTCAGTCAGCCTCTCCTGGGGAGTTGATTGAAGGCCTTCATCGGAGTTGCCAGCTTGCTCTGCCTGCCCTACAGAATTTGGACTCATGCATCCTGCCCTACAGAATTTGTACTCGTGCATCTTGCCCTATGGACTTTAGACTCATGCATCCCCACAGTTGCATGAGACACATAAAATCTCATATTTACGGTTATCTCCTGTTGGTTCTGTTTCCCTAGAGTCCCTAACTAATACAATGCCATAGAAATTTATTCTAAAGTAGTCAATGGCAAGATGTATTTGAACTTTCTTTGATATCTAGGATCCAAAATATGCACAGAAAAGTTCTGAAACAGCCTATGCAGTAGTGGAGGATTCAAATAATCAAAAGCTATTAATAAATTTTACTTTTTAGCACAACTAAAAATGGAAGATTAAGAGCATGATATTAAAAAATCAGTCATAGTTGTAAAATAAAAATATTTATTTAAAAGTAGGAAAAGTGAAAATATTTTCCCTGGAAATTAACAATAAATGCAGATGGATGTAGTCATTTATTTCATATTTTTTATTTTTGCCAATTTACATGACAGAGCCAGATTTGGCAATTTGGGTTATTGCTACAGAGTAATATTTTAGCTCATACTCACTTGTATAGTGACACATTTCTGGCATTCTCAGACATTTTTATGGCATGCTTGTTACTCACTGAAATCGACAGTGTTCTGAATCCCAGAACCTGAAACAGACTTCCGTTCAGTACAACTCCCCAATACTTGGGGGTCAGAAAGATGGAATTACTGCTATTTCCACTTGAATTTCTTTCCAATATTCAAAGCAAAAAAATCCTCTTTCCCGTATTCCTCTCCATAAAACACTCCAAGTGCAAATGCTAGTTTTATTTGTAGTTACAATTTCATTTTAAATATATTTTTATGTGTCAGGAAGAATAATGAAAAGCATACTGCCTAAAGAAATGTTGTTTAGTAAAAAGGTGTCTGACCAGCAGATTGGGATATGTGAATAGACCTCAAAATGGTGCCTGCTACATGCCCCCCAGTTGCCAGTCCCACACCTTAGCTCTTCCATGATGTCATGACTTAGCTCTTTGCAATTATTGTCTAAACTCCCCTGCCTCTAGGTCCTTATCAATGCTTCATCTCTTTGCCAACAGCAGACAGATTTCAACCTTCACCATCTAACAGAAACAGCTCTTCCCTAAGTCTCCATGTACCTCTTTGGACCAAATTCAATTCACACATTTTTCAGTACTTCATTTACTTGTTCTTTTAGCATCACTGGACATCACCAACCACTCCATCATTAATACCAATGATAATAATAATAATATCAACTAATATTAAACAATCACTTTCTGACTGTTTTACTTGGATTGTTTCATTTACTCTTCACAACTCTATGGGAATTGTTACAATTTTACCTCGCCTTCACAGAAAAGAAAATGGAAACACAAAGATGTTAATTAATTTGGCAACATCAAGCAATCAGTAAGTGGGAGAGCTGGGCTTCAAACCCAGGCAGCCAGTAGACCCTTAAACACTTATACTGACTCCTTGAAATGCTCTTTTCCCTTGGTTTCCACTTTACCTCATTTTCCCTAATTTCTCTCCTCTTTCTCTTGCTCTTGTTTTCCATCTGCCTTACAGGGGTTCTCTACTTCCTTAGGCTCTGACTCTTCTCATTCTGCCAACTCTCTTAAGGTAAGCTGACCCCTTCCCTTGGTTTAAGTTACAAACCTTGATGGAATAAAAATGACATCATGTGAAGCTTCACAGTCTTCTCTCTCCCCCATCTCTCCCTTGTGATGATGTATTTGGGCATGGCTTGCTTAGCTTCTCCTCCAACTCCTGATTTCTGGTGATGCTCATGAGAAAAGCAGCCAGAGAGGAAGAACTGCATGAGGGAGCAGCATCTGGGTGGAGGGATGTGACAAATCCAAAACATGGCATGCAGTAAGGGCAGAGGGCAGAGTATAGTGTGGATGACACCATGACTGGGTAGCCTTTGGGGAGTGAGATGATCGGTGATTCTCAAGATATTCTAGAGAACTGAAAAGATTAAAAGGATTTAATAGAAGTTGCTGAGGACTTGTTTTGGGGCCCATTTGAATGTTTGAGATAGACTTAACTACAAATTGGCATTTCTGTTGGATTGTTTCTGCAAATGGAATTGCTTTCCAGAAACATGCTACCTGCTCTATGGATTTATAGGCATTGCATATATACTGTGACAACTATCAAATCTGTATTTCCAAACTCAATCTCTCTCCTAAGCTCCAGACCATAGATCCAGCCACCTATGGAGACCCCTCACCAGTTGTCTCTCAGACACCTGAGAACCTAACATGTCTGTTCTAGTTTGCTAATGCTGCCAGAATGCAAAACACCAGAAATGGATTGGCTTTTATATAAGGGGGTTTATTTAGTTATACAGTTACAGTCTCAAGGCCATAAAGTGTCCATCAACAGAGGGTACCTCACTGGAGAAAGGCCATTGGCATCCAGAAAACCTCTGTTAGCTGGGAAGGCACATGGCTGGTGTCTGCTCCAGGTTCTGGTTTCAAAATGGCTTTCTCCCAGGACGTTCCTCTCTAGGCTGCAGCTCCTCTTCAAAATGTCACTCTCATTTGCTCTTGGGGCGCTTGTCCTCTCTTAGCTTCTCCAGAACAGAAGTCTGCTTTCAAAGACCTTCTCCAAAATGTCTCAGTAAGCTGCAGTTCCTCTCGCAGCTCGTGTGCATTCTTCAAAGTGTCCCCCTTGGCTGTAGCAACCTCGCTCCTTCTGTCTGAGCTTATAAAGTGCTTTAATAAACTAATCAAGGCCCATGCTGAATGGGCAGGGCCACACCTCCATAGAAACTATCCAATCAGAATTATCACCCACAGTTGGGTGGGGCACATTTCCATGGAAACAACCTAATCCAAACATTCCAACTTAATTCCCACTAATATGTCTGCCCCCACAAGATTGCATCAAAGAACATGGCTTTTTCTGGGGAACATAGTATATACAAACCGGAACAATGTCCAAACATGAACTTATTAGGTCACCCTAAACCTCTTCCTCCTTCTGCATCCCCAGGTCAGTGAATTGTACCACTCTCCCCGTTTTCCTAATGTAGACATTTCGAATCTTTGTTGAATCCTTTCCATCCTCTTGTCTTTCACTTCTAGTACCCAAGAACTGTTGATTCCATTTACTAAATAATTTTCAAATCCATCAACTTCTTTCCATTCCTAATGTCTCCAGGAGAGTTCAAGTCAGGTTCCTCTTTTATATGCATTTCTGTAATTGTCTTCCCATTCTCCAAACTTGCCTCCTCCAATCCATTCTCCAAACTACAGTCAAATTGTTTTTTATAAGATGGAAACTAGATCTTATCACACCCTTCCTTTAAATTCTTTAATGGCTCCTCAAGGCCTTCAGGGTAAATTACAAACTTCTAAGGGGGGGGGGGCAGAGAGGAGGGTTTACAAGGCATTGTATGATCTGAAATCTACCTGATTTTCCAGCTCATCTCTAGCTCCTCCCTCACCCACTTGAAACCAGTCATGTCAAAGAATTTTCTCTAAGCTTGCTCTCACTTCTGGGTATTTGCGTATGAAATCTCTTTTTGTCTCCTTTTCCTCTTCTAAGGGTAATGCTATTCATACTTTCAATTTCAATTTATTTTTAGTTGTACAAAAAGTAATGATGATGGTTTCCTTTATTAAACACATCTATGTGCTTGACCCCTATACACAATTTTTTTCATTTGCACAACAAATTCATAGGTGATATTTTAGTTTTCTAGGCTGCTCAAGCAAATACCGTGCAATGGGTCAGCTTTAACAATGGGAATTTATTAGTTTATGGTTTTGAGACTAAAAGAAAGACCAAATCAAGGAATCATCACGGTGATGCTTTCTCCCCAAAGATCGGTGTTTGAAGGCTAGCTGCCAGCGATCCTTGGTCCTAAGCTTGGTCACATGGCAAGGCACATGGTGGCATCTCTTGGTCTTTCCCTTTTGTTCAGGGTTCATTGATTTCCACTTCTTGCTGCTGCCTCTGTGACTTTCTCTATCAATCTGTCTGAATTTCACTCCACTATTAAACGACTCCAGTAATAGGATTAAGACCCACCTGACTGAGGTGGGTTACACCTTAACTGAAGTAACCTCATCAAAAGGTTCTACTGAAAATATGTTCACACCCACAGGAATGGATTAAATATAAGGACATGTTTTTCTGGAGTACACACAGCTTCAAACTACCACAGGTGGGTATATTAGTCGACAATTTAAAGATGAGAAAACTAAGGTTAAATAATACTTGAAGTACATTATTTACCACAAATTCCTTGCCCCTTAGCCATCATGTTTCTGCCTATCAGAACCTGGGTTGGTGCTCTGCTCTCGTGCTTCTATATCATATGATACACACTCCCATTGTAACACTTCTCAAACCACTGTTTATTCTTTGCTATTTACTGTTTGTTCACTGCTTTCCTTGCAAGAATTCACTTACATTCAACAAGTAAATATTTCATCTTGTATCCCCACACATACCGGTATCTTTCACAGTTTCTGACACTAAAGAAGACTCTCAGAAAATATACACTTACAACACTGATAAAATAATACATGTCATTTTCTCTGAGGTTTGCTCAGATTCTCAAAAGAAGAAGCTATAAGATTTTATTATTTATTAACCCTCACCTTCCGCCCCTATACTGCGAAATCTCAAGGTTGTAGGGAATGAAAAAAAACAAACAAGAAACATGTTCCTCTTTACAAAACTTTTTAATTCAAGCTCTTTACTCTTAATTCAAGATAATTAAAAACTGGATTTGATCCAGAATGATACCAGTGTACAAAAAGAGACCAAACTAAATTTAACCAAAGCTGCTGGTTTGAAATTTGCTTAAATTACAAAATAGCCAAATTCTCCTTTAACTATGCTTGTAGAACAAAAGCTCCTTGTTCTTTTCTGTGTCACTAGCAACTTTTGAATTATTTAGTGAAAACAAAATCCACTCACCAATGTGAACCAAGTAACTTGTACTCATAAAGCAAATTCAAAAAGGCAAGGAGTGATATTTCATCCATATCCTCAGCATATATTATAGTAAGAAGAGACATGCACAATCTGATCATATAACAGAAGACCAGAGATCTGTCTGTGGCTTTGCAAGGTCTTCACTATTTAATGATAGGAAGTCAAGCCATTTAACATTTCAGTGCTTTAAAAAATTGTAGAATGCAACAAATTATCCCTATTTACCTCTGATAGTGTTGAGAGTATTAAATAAAATAATAATTTGTAGGTGCTTTTAAAATTGTAACTGGTTTTGTATAACAATTATAAAGAATTTTAAATTCTTTTTCAGCACCGATACTTTTGTTCAAGTGGATTAGCTTATTTAGGTAGAATAATGACGGACGTACCATACTTCATATTATTAAGGATCTATTCATCATTTATTACCTATTTCTTCTATGTGCCCAGTGCTATAGGTAAAAGACCTCATTGATTTGTCTCTCATGTAAGAAATGTTTTAAGAATGAGTCAAACAAATTTAAATTAACTACCCACCAAGTAAATCCTTTAAACCAGGGGCAAATTTTATGTTCAGGCATTGAAGCAAACTTTTTTGAAAGATGTCTGTATTCTTCATTAGTTATTAAAAACAAAAAACAAACCAAAAAGAATAACCTCCAGCTTCTCAAAATGCAGGTATTACTTGGTCAATATTTATACTGTTTAAGTACAGTTTTCAAAATAGTAAGTCATGACTCTCATACAAATATAAAATGAGCGCACATGTCAAAGATTTTATTTAACACACTAATTATTGAGGAAATCAGTAACATGCTAGAAACAGTTTAAAAAAGAATTGGAAGAACTGGCATATATTTAAGCAATCAGGAATGCTGAAATAATTTGCTAATAAAGGCAAAACATTCCAATATCCCATAGGCAATCAATAAATGTTATCTTTTTTAGAGTATAAATTACCTAGACAAGTATCATTTGTACTACCCTCAGTTATGTACAATTTAATATTTTACCCCTACAGTCAGTCTAGTCAACAGAAAGACAGTCAGAGGCGCACTTTCCTATAAAATCAGATAATCCCCCAAGTTTCTGCTGGACACTGTCTAGCATTCCATTGAAAGGACACCCAGTAACCTCTTTTGTCTCTTTCCAAGTCAAAGGTTCCTGACAATACCTAAGGAAATAAAGATAAAAAGACATGCTGATAGGGACTCACATTTTTGTTATTCTCAAATACTCACAAATGTTTAATTATCATCAAGTTAAAGCCTTTAGTTGTTTCAAGATAGAGCCTAAATTTCTTGTTAAATGTGTTTTGATCATTCAAAAATTGGTTGGTACACCAAATCCTGACTGGAAAAGGGTTTAGTAATTAATGATTATAAAAGTCCCTATGAGGACCATCTCTAAGATAACTGTAACTGGTCTTTTCAAAGAAATAGCTCATAGAACAATGCATGTTAACACAGAATATAATGCAAAATGAAGATTTTTGCTGCTGTTGTTTCCTGTTTATTTTTTTACTTTGTATCCTACATGTGCCCTGTGTTATAATGTAATTTGGTTTAGTGTTAACTCTGCTTTTTTCTCAGATCTCCCCTTCCATGTAATTTTTGGCTATAGTTATACTAGATCAATAATTTCAGGTTCAGTTGTGCTTCCATTTACCTCAAATGCAAAATTAATTGGCTTGGCTTTCACTCCTACTGACAAGTAAGCTCTATGCAGCAGAGACGTTCTCTTATTCAACACCATACCTCCAATATAAATTCTGGAGGTAGTAGGGGCTCAATAAACATTTGCTGAGTGAATGAATATGATGGCTACACAGTACCTAAATAAAATCTTATAGAAAACAAGAATATAGAGTTGACTTTATTCAACTTTCATCCTATAAATATTATTTAGCATTTTAAACCGTGTATATTTTTCATAATATATACATACAGCTCATGAATTCTAAACACAAATTAAGAATATTGAGGCAATGGATAAAATTATAACAGCCATTCTCCTTTCTTTTTTCCCAGGGAGCACACAATCAGCTTTGATTCTCAGCAATAGAAATGTTGTAATATGTTTCAATGATTCCTTTATTTTTCACAGATTAATACTTAGCAAATTACTTCCTCATTGCATAATTCTAACAAAGACAAAAGATGAAAATGTATTACTGAAAAATAATGAAATGGATTCTATCTTAATATCTTATATTTCTCCTTTTCAGAATTCAGCTAAGAAAATATCTATTCATAGAAAAATAAAGAAGAAATTTTTTCTTCTTTTAAAAAAGTTAAATCTAAGGAATGCCCTGGAATCCGGAGAAAGTTAGATCAATACCTTATAAATTTTACATGGCGTACATTATATAGTGGGGAATTCGAATTCATAATGATAACACCTAACTACTCTAAGATTCTCAGACTTCAAAGAAAAATTAAGTTCAAAAGATTAGAGGTTAAAAGATTGAAGGGTAAACTAATATTTCAGAATGAGAAAAGTATTTGTATTTGTATTTGTATTTATATTAATACCTGTCTTTGGGTTACCAAGAAGTGTCATTTGCAAAAAACACCCCTGTTCCTTGAACATTCCATTTAATTCTACCTATTTTACCTATTGTAGTTAAAAGTATTTGCATCATATTTTTTCTATTTTTTTTAAATGATTCATGTTCATTGAAAAGAAAAAGTAAAATATCCAAATTTATCACTAGAATTAACCTTCATTAACATTGGACAATCACAATTTATTAAATTTTCCTACACATAAACATGTAGAGGAAAGAAAAATAGAAATAATTCTATAAAACCATTATCATATTATAAATACTACTTTGTGATGAAAAGCAAAATTTTAATTTCTAACGTGGAATAAAAAGCTCACAAAGAAACTGAAGTCAAACTGAAAGAATTCTGAACTTTAGATAAATGCTTCTTCATTACAGTAGATACTATTTCCTACAAAGCCCTCTAGGAGGGAAAATAAACCTACAAAGAACAGTATTTTTATGTTTAAAGTTCAATACCCTCAGTGCCCATGTTTTTTTCCTAGGACTCAGAATGCCCTTTCAAGTTGCTGATTCACCTCTCAATTTTAGGAAAACACTGTTCATGTTACATTTTTGAGTAATGCTTTCTCTGTTCCATTCCTTTGGTTTTTAACTTCTGAGTTTCGATTTAGCCTTCACTGGATAGTGTCTGTCCCCCCTACCTAGTAATGAGGGGAAAGGAGTAGATTTGAAGAGAGCAGGCCCTGGAGTCAGGCCCCCCAGGTTCAAACCCCAGCTTCCCCTCTTTCTATCCGGGACTCAGCCAAGTCATTTAACCTCACAGGGTATCAGTCTCCTCATCTGTGAAATGAAGATGCTACTAACTCCTCTTGTTGTGAAGATTAAATTACACGATGTACCTGTAAGGCATTTAAAAATTCTTGACACATAGTTAACTTCTTAAGAATCTTTTCATTTTATCTACTATTTTTTCTATTGCTATACTATAATTGTCTTTCACTCACTTTCTTTTTCTCAAGTCTTTCTTCTATAACCATGTAATCAGTCAGCAAACAGCAAAATTTGAGAGGAGTGATTTGAGAGGAGTTCGATAGAGAAACTGTTTATAAATATCAGATTGTAAGAAGATGGTAATATGGGGGGTGGGGAGAGGAGAGTCATTACCTGCCCTAACCCTGAAGTTGTGAAGCAAGGAAATGGATATAGAAACTCAGAGAGAGAAAGCAGTGTCGAGAGGATGCCCTGACCAGATCTGTGGCTCGGGAAAGGGAGGCAGTCAGTCCACTCTGATCCTATGAGGAGGTAGACAGATCTCATTCTTCTGTTTCTCCCCAGTCTTCTAGATAGGCTTCCATTGGCCAAACCCCCCAGGACAAGGGAACCCTTTGATATATGCAGCTTATTCTGGTTGTCCACCAGGGGCACAATGCACTGTGAAGGCAAAATGGAAAATATCCTATGCGGTGAGTAATTTTATTTTTGTCATGTCTCCTCCATCCTTTGCTGCTTCTAATTTATTAATTCGGTGTTGGTGTTATTTGGGAGTCTCAATTCGTTTCCTTGACTCTCTCATCTCCCATTTTATGCTATGTAGTGGTTTTTATTATCCAGTCTTTGATCTTAAGATTTATTATATTCATGTTCTTATTTCCTTTCTTTAGTGCAGTTTTATTGAGATATATCCACAAACCATACAAACCATCCAAAGGATACAACTGATGGCTCACAGTATTACCACATAGTTGTGCATACCTCCCCATGATCAATTTTAGAACATTTTCATTTCTCCAGAAAAGAAATAAAAAGAAAAAAGAAAACCCAAATACTCTCATACCTCTTATTGCCACCTATTATTGACCCATAGTATTGGTGTGGTACATTTATTACTGTTGATGAAAGAATATTAAAATTTTACTGTTAAATACAGTCTATAGTTTGCAAAAGGTGCTATTTTCCCCATATACACCTCTATTATTAATTCCTTGTAATAGCATCATATATTTCTTCTAGTTTATGAAAAAAATTTTGTTATATTTGTACAATCAATCACAGTCATTGTCCACCACAAGATTCATTTTGTTATACATTCCCATATTTTAACCTCCAACTTTCCATCTGGTGACATACATGACTCTAAAATTCCCTGTGACATTATACTCATGCACCACTCAGTACTGTTATTCTTTCTCAAAATAATACCCTACTGTCTTCTCTTATCCATTTCCAAACATTTAAGTTCAACCTAGTTAAACATTCTGTACATATTAACCAACTATTCTCCATTCTTTAGCCTCATTCTATATCCTGATAACCTGTATTCTATATTTTATATCTAAAAGTTTACATATTATAATTAGTTCATATCAGTGAGATCATATAATATTTTTCCTTTTGTGTTTGACTTATTTCACTTAACATAATGTCTCAAGGTTTATCCATGTTGTCACATGCTTCAGGACTACATTCCTTCCTGCTGCTGAATAATATTCTATTGTACATATATACCAGATTTTGTTTATCCATCCTTCTGTTGATGGACACTGGGGTTGTTTCCATCTTTTGGCAACTGTGAATAATGCTTCTGTGACCATCGATGTGCAAATGTCTGTTTGCATCCCTGCTTTCAGTTCTTCTGGGTATATCCCAATAGCAAGATTGCCAGGTTGCAAGGCAACTCTATACTTAGTCTCCTGAGGAAATGCCAAACTGTCCTCCACAGTGACTACTATTTTACATTCCCACCAGCAGTGAATAAGTGTTTAAATTTCTCCACATCCTCTCCAATACTTGTAGTTTCCTGTCTGCTTAATAGCAGCCATTCTAATAGGTGTGAGATAATTCATTGTGTTTTGATTTGCATTTCCCTAATAGCAATGAAGCTGAGCATCTTTTCATGTGCTTTTTAGCTATCTGTATTTCCTCCTTGGAAAAATGTCTACTCCTGTCTTTTGCCCATTTTTTAATTGGGTTGTTTATCTTTTTATTGTTGAGCTGTAGGATTCCTTTATATAGTCTGGATATCAAACCCTTATCAGATATGTGGTTTCCAAATATTTTCTTCCATTGAATTGGCTACCTTTTCACCCTTTTGACAAAGTACTTTGAAGCATTAAAGTATTCAGTTTTGAAGAGTTCCCATTTATCTATTTTTTTTTTCATTGCTTGTGCTTTGGGTGCAAAATCTAAGAAACTATTGCATATCACTAGATCTTGAAGATGTTTCCCCACATTTTCTTCTAGAAGTTTATGGTACTGGTTCTTATATTTAGGTCTTTGATCCATTTTAAATTAATTTTTGAATAGGGTGTGAGTTAGGAGTCTTTTTTCATTCTTTTGGTTATAGATATCCAGTTCTCCCAACACCATTTATAAATTGAACAGACTGTTCTGTCCCAATTGAATGGACTTGAGAACCTTTTCAAAAATCAGCTGACCTCAGATCTCAAGACTTATTTCTGAACTCGCAGTTAGATTCCATTGATTGATATGTCCATCTTTATTCCAGTACCATGCTGTTTTGACCACTGTGGCTTTACAGTGTGCTTTAAAGTCAGGAAGCATGGTACCTCCTTTTCCAGTTTGCTAAAGCTGTTGGAATGCAATATACCATAAATGGGTTAGCTTTTTCAATGGGTTTTTATTAGGTTACAAATTTACAGTTCTAAGGCCATGGGAATGTCCCAATTAAGGCATCTGTGAGGAAAGGCTGCTTGCATCTGGGGTTCCTCTGTCATGTGGAAAGGCACAGGGTGGCATCTGCTTGTCCTGTTCTGGGCTCTGGTTGCAAAATAGCTCTCTCATTTCTGTGGGTCCTTCTTGCTTCTCCTGGGACATTTTCTTTCTAAGCTCTCTCTGTGAGCTCACTTAAAGGACTCCAGTAAAGGATTAAGACCCATCTTGAATTGGGTGGGTCGCATCTCCATGGAAACAACCTAATAAAAGGTCCTACCCAACAATAGGTCTGCACTTACAAAAATGGATTAAAAGAAAATGGCATTTTCTGGGGTACCTAACAATTCCAAACCAGAACACTTTCCACTTTAGTCTTCTTTTTCAAGATGTTTTTGGCTATTTGAGACCCCTTAGTTTTCCAAATAAAGTTAATAATTAGCTTTTCAATTTCTACAAAGTAGTCTGTTGGAATTTTGATTGGAATTGCATTGAATCTGTGGATCAATTTGGATTGAATTGACATCTTAATGACATTTAGCCTTCCAATTCATGAATATGGAATGTCTTTCCATTTATTTAGTCTTTGATTTCTTTTAGCAATGTTTTGTAGTTGTATGTTCAGGTCCTTTACATACTTAGTTATGTTTATTCCTAGATATTTAATTATTTAGTTGCTATTGTAAATAGACTTTTTTTCTTGATTACCTACTCAGATAGCTCATTACTAGTGTTTAGAAATCCTGCTGACTTTTGCATGTTGATCTTGTATCCTGTCACTTTGCTGAACTCATTTATCTCAAGCAGCTTTGTTATGATTTTTTTTGGGGGGGTGGGGGTTAAATATAGGATCATATCATCTGTAAATAGTAAAAGTTTTACATCTTTCTTTCTGATTTGGATGACTTTTATTTCTTTTTCTTGCTTAATTGCTATAGCTAGAACTTTTAGCACAATGTTGAATACCAGTGGTGACAGTGGACATCCTTGTCTTCTTCCCAATCTAAGTGGGAAGGCTTTCAGTCTCTCACCATTGAGTAAGCTGTTAGCTGTGGGTTTTCATATATACCTGTGCCAGTTTGGATATGTTATGTTCCACAGAAAAGCCATATTATTTAATTCAATCTTGTGAGGCAGACAGATTAGTCTGTTGATTAGGGTGGAACCACTGATTAAATTATTTCCATGGAGGTGTGAACCTGCCCATCCAGAGTGGGTCTTGATTAGTTCACTGGACTACTAAAGAGAGAGCTCCAAAGCTTGAGCAGACAGAGATGCTTAGAGATGTTTGGAAATGTGGACAGAAAGACATCTGGAGATGCTAAGCTAAGAGATGAAACCCAGATTTTGCCCCAGAGGTGCTAAGAGAGGACCCCCAGATGCTTAGAGAGAAACATCCTGGGCTGAAAGAAGCAAGAATGCACAGAAGCTTAGAGAGAAGAACCAAGGCAGATGCCCAGAGACACTCTGGAGAAAGCCATTTTGAAATACAACCTGGGAGTAAAGGACCAGCAAATGCCAGCCATATGCTTTCCCAGCTGACAGAGGTGTTCCAGATGCCATTGGCCTTCCTTTAGTGAAGGTATCCTCTTGTTGATGCCTTAGTTTGGACACTTTTATCACCTTAGGACCATAAATTTGTAACTAAATGAATCCCCTTTATAAAAGCCAATCCATTTCTGGTATTTTGCATAATGGCAGTATTACCAAAGTAGAACAATGCCCTTTATCATACTGAGGAAGTTTTCTTCAATTCATGCCTTACAAAGTGCTTTTATCAAGAAAGGATGCTTGTAAGTGGTGAATTGCTGTTCTCTTGCTGCTTTCATAATTTTTTCTTCTCTTCAGCATTTAATAGTCTGACTAGTATGTGTCTTAGAGTGAGTCTATTTGGATTTATTGTGTTTGGATTTATTCTGTTTGGAATATGTTAGGCTTCTTGGATTTGCATATGTATGTATTTTATAAAATTTGGGAAATTTTCAGCCATTATTTCTTCTAATATTTCTTCTGGCCCTCTTCCCTTCTCCTTTCCATCTGGCACACCCATGATGTGTATTTTTGTGTACTCTATGTTGTCATTCATTTTCCTGTGACCGTGCTCAAATTCTCCAATTTTTTCTCCATTTGTTCTCTTGTCTTTCCAAATTTGGTCATTCTGACTTCTAACTCACTGATTCTTTCTTTTGCCTCTTTGAATCTGTTGTTTTGTGTCTCCAGTATAATTTTAATTTCATCTACTGTGTCTTTTATTTCCATAATGTCTATTATTTTTCTATGTATTCTTTCAAATTCTTCTTTATGCTCTTCTAATGTCTTCTTAATATCCTTTATCCCTTTATACACATTTCCTTTCATTTCTTTTAATTGATTGAAGAGATTTATTTGCATATCTTTTATTAGTTTTTCCAGGTTCTGTGTCTCTTCTGACTTTTTGATTTGTTCCTTTGCCTGGACCATTTTTCTTGAGTTTTAGTGTGTCTTGTGATTTTTTGCTGATATCTAGTCAGCTGATTATCTTGATGAGCCTATTCTGAAGGTTAATCTCTCTCTCATCTAGGGTATAGTTGTTGTCTGGGTTTATCTTAGGGCACTGCTTTGGCAGTTGGGTCATCAGTATTTCTCAGCCAAAACAGTTCCAGTACCCATTCATGGGGTGTAGACCAGCTCCAATGTGCCTGTGATAGGGTCTGGAGAGGCTCTGAAAAGCCCTGCAGTTCCCTTGCACTTTCTGGCCTGAGCAGCAGATGGTGATCTTTGGTTACTTAATCATCCTCTGAAGCTGTTTACCTCCTGGAACCTCACAGTGTCTGACCAGGTGGTCTGAAGCTGTTTACCTCCTGGAACCTCACAGTGTCTGACCAGGTGGTCTGAAGCTGTTTACCTCCTGGAACCTCACAGTGTCTGACCAGGTGGGGCTGAAACTGTGTAGTTCCTGTGCTCTAACTTCATCAGCCAAAATCTGGCTCAGTGTGGGGCTATGTCTCCCCTTACTTGGGACAGAGGACTTCCAAAGCCACCCCAGTCTGCAGTCATTCCCCAGGCAAGGATCTGGCCAACCACTGCTATTTCCCTTAAGAGTGGGAGATGGGCACCAGGATCCACAGCTATAATTACAATCTCTGTCCATAGTTTCTCAGACTCTCCATCCCTCACTGACCTGGGCCTTGAACAAATACTTGCTGATTGGTTGAAAACTCAGAACTTAAACTCCTGCCACTTGATAGAGCCTAAAATCTCAAAATATTCTAGTTATAGTTTTCAAGTCACTGAAAAATGTTTAAGTTGCAAATAGCCTTGTTTTCATGTATCACAGAATTGACTCTACCCAATTACTACTACTGGAGCTTTTCTCTGGCCTTTGGCATGCTTTCCACTTCCTATTCATCCCAGCAACCAAATAATAAATCTGCAGTTTATAAGAGAAGTGCTGACTACTTTCAGGGGCAAGAGACAGAGAGGAGATGATGGTGGTTATTAATAATAATTATTTATTTATACAGTGATGACAGAGGGTTCACTGATGGGAAGGCACAGAATTAGAGACAGGCTTTTCTCTGCATTGGGGACTGAATTCTAAGGGAGATAATCAATTCAGACATGAAATAAGCTTTGACAAGAAGGAGGTTGCAGCTTATAATTTCCAAACTTCTTTGGAATAATTTTCATTTTAAAAAGTTTTTGAGAATATATTCTATATTGGTGACAAATGGCTTTCAAGTATTGCATAAGTTTAGATAAAATACAATATATCCTCTTCTTTGTCTTTAAAAAGTTTTGCAAAGAAACAACTTTAAAAGTGAATAACTACACTAAATCTTATAATTGTTTTGACTTACAGTACCAAAGATGGAATTTGATCATATATTTTTTCCTACTTATTTGACTTCATTTTCATCAGAAATGACCAGGAAGGTTGGTTTTATTAAACACAATTTTTAAGAGCAAATTTAAATGCTGGCATTAGATAAAGATTTCTGGCATGGTGTCTAGCAATATTTGCTTCAGTGATGCATGACAGGAAATTTGAAAGCCATGGTCTCCCCAGTGCCCTTTGAGACAATAGGACTCTACAAAGAAAGCTAAAGGACTAGCTTTATTTTTATTAGAACATTCCCTTCAGATCTTAACTAGCTCCCAGTTCAGTTACTTGTGAATGAATAAACAATTCTCATAGATATTTTAGGATTTGGGGAGGAAGGGTGGGGTGAAATACAGGTAATAGACAAGCAGGTAGCAATCACCCCCAGTACTGGCCCATTCCCCAAGAGTGGATTGGAAATTTGCATAGGGGCCTTTAAATACCCCCAGCCAGTTAGGGAAGCTCTTGTCTTGCGAATTGAAACACCAAGACCCTATTTAATGGTTGGTCACTTCAATCTTATTGGTGTAAACATATTCTTAAGAACACTTTAATTATCTTTGGGAACTGTTAAGATTGGAGATGAAAATGGGTAACTTTTGAAAGAACACCTTGACTAGAAGATGTATTTTCAGACTACACAAAATAAATGGACCAATCATAATGCAAGCTAAGATATTCAGAATGACTGCTCACATCTTGCTACTTTCTTTTGACTTGTGATGTCCTGACTTGATAAGTTCCATTTTCATTGGCTTGAGAGAGATAAACTTCTTGACCATCAAGAATACTTTGTTGACTGAAGATAGTCATATGTAAGATATTTCCTCCAAAGTCAGAAGTGACTTTGGGGATGAAAATGTTTCAAAAGCTGCTAGATTTCTGGTCCCCAGTAAGCTATAGCCAGTAAAAAGAACTTAGTTCCAGAAATATGAAAAGTGCACCAATATTTCTTCCTCTCTGCTATGCTGTTTACACGTCACTCCTCATCTCTGCTTCTTGTCACCTGGGAACTCAATTGATCAAGTCTGGTTGGTGCCATAATCATCTGGATGAGTTATCACCACCATTAAAGTATGGCTTCTGCACAATTTTTCAAAGCTAAGCCTAGTTATCTTTGTGTTATTCCATCTCAATTCTACTACAGCATCAACTCTCTTTATCTAGCTGGTGGCCACGATGGCTCATTTCTATTGCTAACACTTGCCCTGGCCAATGGGAAATTCACCAGCAAGTGGTGATCTCTTTCTCAGGTGTCCTCCACATTTCAAAGATTTTGTTGAGCTGCACAGAGGAAGAATATCACTCACAACTCTATTTTTGACATGTGAGCAGAATTTGAGTTCCTTCTTATGAAAATAACTGAACAGTGCTTTCAATGATGCCATCTTCTTGATCTAAGTGACAAAGTTTAAACATTAAATCTCCATTGTATGTATGTGTTTTTGTATGGATACACATAAATACATACATGCATATACACACTTAAGTGTAATAATATAAAAATATATGTATATGTGAGCTATTGTGTTTGCATACAATCATAAATTCCTCCCCAGTTCTAAAATATAGGGTTTCTACATCATGGATTTCCTTCATAAAACATTAAATTTACTTATATTTAAGGGGAAAAATATTCATGACTTCAGCCCTATTAGAAAAAACTGAGGTAGCAAGTTCCTGTTAAGAAATCAATGACATGATCTGTCAAAAAATATGTTTTAGCTTTAATAAATGTAAAATATGTACATGTTTTACCATATTGTTGAATATTAAAGTTTTTTTCTTTTCCTAATTCATGCATAATTACGTAGTTTTCTAAAAGCAAATTTGTCCACATTATTATACTACTGTAACCTAAAAAAAAATTAGTGGCAACTGATGAAGGGCAAAGATCCCCTTGGCCACCAAAAGATAATTTGATTATATCCTTCAAATAAGCATTTTAAAGTATTTTTAACCCTCTCCTTTTTTTATTCTTCCTTCAAGAAGACATATAACATTGGTGCTTTGAAATCCTCTCTTTATATTGCCAACTACGCTACATTCTTTCCTAGCTAGCTCTTTATAGTGTTCCATAATAAGTCCATGAGCCCCTTTGCTAGTCTTATGCTTTATTTTCTAAAAATCTATTATCAGTTGAGGAGACCTCCTTCTCAGAGTAATCCTTTCAGTTTAGGAAGAGTAGGAAAGAAATGGATATTTTGAAGGGTTTTATGAAATGGCTTTTTGCTGGGTGACTTGTGAAACTGACATTCTGGAATGGACCTGGTGAACTATACAACCATTCTGCCTTCAGTTAGAAATGTTCACTACCAACAAAATGTTGTTTCTGAAAGTTCCATGTTCCTAGGAATGATACTTGCTACCGAATGTTCTGAAGAAAATAGAGGGCAAGGACTTTCATAATGTCACATGATGTTCAAACTAGAAGAGACTGTGAAGACATCTAGGAACTCACCCATTTTACAAGTGAGGACATTGAGGCCTAAATATGAGAAGTGACTTGCTCAAGGCCACATGGAAATTTTACTTTATGCCCCTCCTCACCACTGTGCTAGGTGTGCATGTATATTATCCTGCTACTAATAAAATAAGAGCACAAGTCAGAAGAGAAAGGTAGAAGCCCTTCTATTGTTCAACTGATAACCAATTGTAGTTTCTCAAGTAGTGATGTATTCAGACTAAAATGGAATTGTGGTAGCCTGAAGGATTTTTAAACTTCAAAACCTGATTTAAAAACATGTTTTTGCCTACTATTTGATTCTCTAACCTACAAAAAAGTCACATTTACAGGATTATGTGCCACATAAACTGATCAAGAATGTATTTGACCTCAGTACCTTATTATGCAAGTTTGACATGAAATGATATAAAATTTTGAAAGGTAGTATGAAAACTATACATTTTGGCCACTGAAAAATTCTCCCTTGCTTTTAGATGTGTATGTCCAATACTACCAGAGTAGGGAGGAAAACAAAATAAGGGGCTTATTGCTGAAAACTGATTGCAATGGGATGGAAATAATATGACGGTTTTTAAACACCTGGTGCTCAAGGAAATGTTTCTTTATATTAGTCTACATCTTAGTTTCACTGTCAGTGGATTTCTCAGTTTCATTTTCCTGGGCAATCAGCTAATATGGCTTCTTCATTTAGTTCTCTTCAATCACTGAGTTACCCATTTCGACTTCTCGATTCTTCAGTTCATGTCATGACAGGTGCTCATCAATCCCAGCTCTGAGGGAGTCTCCCAGCACATTGGTGGTGGTACGAAGGTGGTCCAGGAACCAGCCCACAGTGATGGTGAACGTGATGTCATCAGTGGGCAGGCCCACAGATGTCAGCACGATGGCCACAGTGACCAGACCAACCTGAGGAATCCCAGCGGCCCCAATGCTGTGATGCTGATCATAATAATCTGCCCAAAGTTCAGGTCAAGGTTGTTAACATTTAGCAATGAAAATGGTGGCCAAGCTTCACAGAGGATGGTCCCTTCCATGTTAATGGTAGTCCCCACTGGGATTATGATTCTGGTGGCCCATTTGTCCACATCATTGTTCTTTTCCAGACACCTGAAGGTGGTGAGTAGGGTGGCAGAACTTGGGGAAGTTCCCAGAACCATGATAAGTGCTTGTAGCAATCTCCGATAAAAACCCAAGGATTTTCACATGTTACCAAGAAGAAGAGGAGGGGAAGGACAATGACTGCATGAATGAGTAGGCCCACAATGACAGTCACTATGTACATGGTAAGCTGCCCCCTAATTACTCCTGTATCTTCCATCTCAACAATTTTCCCTGTAGTCAGGAAGAAAATGCCAAGAGGAGCATAACACATCACTGCTACCAATCTCATGATGGCTTCATTAAGAGAATCAAAGAAGTCTCTCAGGGCTCGCCCCTGCTCCAATCATAAAACCAAAGCACATGGAGAAGACAACAAGTCCCAAAGCATTGACCCCAGTCACAGATCCCGGAACTGAGACCTGCTCATCTGTGGTTAGCATAAGAGTCTCAATGGCTTCTGACACATTGTTTATCACAACACCTATGAGTGTTTCGTTTGTCTGTATGGGCACTTTAAAGCTTCTCTTCTCATAGTTTGTTTTAAACTGTTTAAAGCAAGCTTCCACCAGATTTGGAAGGGGCATGTTCCTGATCAAATCCAGAAAGTTGTCTACAGCTGTCACTTGTACAATTTTGCCTTCTCTGTGAATGTTTTCCTTTGTGCATTTCCCAGGATGGATGATGATGACAATGATTATGCCAATCACCATGGCAATGATGGTTGCAGTCATGTAATAGATTACAGCTTGCATTTCCCATCTTCCCTGATGCCTTAGTATCTAGGGCCACCATTCCTGTGACAAGACTGGAGATGATAAGTGGTAACACCAACATCTGTAACATCCGCATCAAGTTCCCCAGGAAAGGAGAAGTACTTCACTTCCCAATAGCTCATTTTATATGGTCGGAGGGCAAATCCATATATTGTACCCACAATGACAGTGGTGATCATGAGAAGCACAAAAGCCTTCTGAAATAAATAAATTTAACATCCTGTTTTAGGATGTTCTGCATTTTCTTCTTGGCCAAGAGTGTGCATTTATGGACTCCTTGTTGGAACCTCCCCATCCTTCCTTGGGCTCTTCTCCATTGCTCTTAGTTATATTTTACTTCTCTAAAAGTGCCTCTTCTTTGTACTTCAAAGTCTCTGAATCACTCCCAGAAAGTCAAACCTCATCTTTGGTGTTAGAGAGCAGAACTTTCAACCCCTTGACAAAGTAGCTGGAGTCTAGAGGAGGTTTTAACTTGGATCTTTGCTCCACCAAATCCAGTGGGCCATTTTTAAGTATTTTGAAACCTAATCAAGTAGACAAAATTTTGGTTACAGCTTTATAAAAGTTACTTAAAATTGGTCTTGGAAAAAAGTGTTTTTGAATGGCTTAAGGACCTTCTATTGAACCAAGTAACTTAGCAGGAACCAAGAAGAGATTTTCCCAATCAAAATGTAGCTGCAGGCAAAGTGGCAGAGTAGGAAGTTTTATAGGTTACTCCCTCCTCCAGAAAAGTGAATGAGCTGGAAAAAAGGAATGGAATTTACTATGGTTACCCTGGAACTATATTGCACATTTAGAACAACCATAGGCATGCTGGCACAAAAGGAGAGGTTGACAAGAATTCAGTTTTTATAAGTACAAGCTCAAGCCAGCGACCAATCTCCAGTTCTCCACCATAGGCAGAACAGTGGAAATAGCAGCAGTTTTAGAAATGCTGTCTGATTCCAGGAGGGACCAGCTGGGGTCAGGGTGGACAAAGAAAACCTCATCCTCTGAATAATATGGTTGAAGGTCAGGGCCAGATTAGAGGGATCCCTGAGCAATAAGCACAGACACTAGCCCTCTGGCCAGCAGCAGCTTCCAGTCTCCAACCAGCATCCGCCAGGACATAAAGAGCCAGTGCACTTTTTTGGTTGGTCCTTCTCTGTGTGGGTGTTTTCTGATCTGCCAGAGCCCAGAAGGGCCAGTTTGGATGCTAACCTCAATTTTGGCCTTCTTGGCAGCAGCAGCTTCAGGCCTCCCAAAGCATCCACCAGGATATACAGCCAGTGCATCTTTTTTTTTTTTTTTTTAATTTTTTTTAGTGTTTGATCTGTTTGTTAATATTTATTTTTGTTTTGCCTCTCTCTCTCTCTCTAAATCTCCCTCTCTCTGTTTTTCTTTTTTCTTTCTTCTTTTTTTCTTGTTCTTGGTCTGATGGATAGAGGAGTAGGAGAACTATATTTCTAGAGTTACCACAACAAAGCACTCAAAAAGTCAAGTTTTCAACAAAAAAATTACAAAACATACAGGGATACAGGAAAGTATGTCCCAGTCACAGGTAAAAAAAACAGACAGAAACTATTCCAGAAGAAGCTCAGTCTCTGGAATGATTAATCAAAGATCTTAGATCAATTCCCTTAATTAATATTAATGAACTAAAGTAAAACATTGCCAAAGTACTAAGGTAACTAGGGAAACAATATATGAACAAAATGGGTATTACAAAAGTGATATAGAAATTGTAAAGAAGAAACAAATAGAAAGTCTGAGCTGAAAAATACAATAACTGAAATGAAAAATTCAGTAGAGGAGTTCAACAGCATATTGGAGGAGGCAGAAGAAAGGATCAGTATACATGAAGATAGACCACTGAAATTGTCCAATCTGAAGAGCAGAAAGACAAAAGGACAAAAAAAAATTAACAAAGCCCGAGGAACCTGTGGGATACCATCAAGTATACCAACATATGCATCACAGGAATCCCAGAAGGAGAAGAGAAAGAGGCAGAAAAAATACTTGAAGAAATATTGACTGAACACTTCCCAAATTTGATGAAAGATATGGACATGCAAATCCAGGAAGCCCAAAAAATGCCAAGCAGGATGAATCCAAAGATATATACACCAAGGCACTTTATAACCAAACTGTCATATGCCAAGGATGAAGACAGAATCTTGAAAACAGCAAGAGAGAAGCAAGACATCACATACAAAGGATCCTTAATAAGTCTAGCATCCATTTTCTCATTTGAAACCATGGAGGTCAGAAGGCAGTGGAAGGACATATTTAAAGTGCTGAAAGAAAAATATAATATTATCCAATAACAATATATCAGGCAAAGCTGGCCTTCAAAAATGAGGGAAGGGGGCTGCAGGGAGCACCACACAGGCCACATAGCTCCCAGAGGGGAGGTGCCATCGCCATTGCCGCCTCACTCAGTGAGCATGGCTCCAGTCACCAAGCAGGGTCTCCTTGGGCCACATGCACCAGTGTGGCATCACCTCCTCTAAGACCATGCTGGTCTTTCTCAGCCTCATCTGCTCAGGGGGTAGCTGGCATTTTATGCTTTGTGGTAGCCCATGTCTTCATCACTTATGATGACTATGACCACTTCTCTGAAGATGTATACACTCTCATCCCTGTTGTAATGATCATAGCTGTAGGAGCCCTGCTTTTCATTATTGGACTAATTGGCTGCAGTGCCACAATCTGGGAATGCCACATCTGATTTGCCATGTTTGTCATCATCCTCTTCTTGGTTTTTGTCACAGAAGTTGTTGTAGGGTTTTGGGATATGTTTACAGAGCAAACATGGAAGACAAAGTTGATCAAACATTCAGAAAGTGTATAATGATATGGGAATGCTCAGGTGTGACTATAGTTCATTAATTTTCTTTTGGTATGGTAGGATTATATTGGAAGGAATGAAGATATTTCAGGATATTTGTTTTTCCCATTGCTTTCCTTTATTTTGTTTGGAAATAATTTTTTATTTGATAAATAAAGAATTTTTTTTTTTAAAGTGTATAAGACCTACAATGGAACCAGCCCTGATGCTGTTAGCTAGACTATTGGTTATGTAGAGACAGCTGCACTGTCATGGAATTCACAACTACTCAGACTGGAAAAATAGACACTGGTTCTGAGAAACCAAAAAACAGAGTGTCTCTCTTAGCTGTTGCAGAGAGAATGCCAGCAGCTTTAATGGCAGTCTAGCTCACCCCTCTGATCTCTATGCTGCAGGATGTGAGGCTTTCTGGTTGTGAAGAAGCTACAAGAAATCATGATGCCTGATTAACAACAGGAATTAAAAACAGGAATTTATTTGGCTCACAATTTTGAGGCTAGGAGAAATTGAAAATCAAGGTGTCAACAAGGTGATGATGCTTTTGCTTCCTGAAGACTGTCATTCTGGGTCTATCTGCTGGTGATCCTTGGGCCCATGGTTTTTCTATCACATGGTGATGTCCTCTCCTTTATCTTCCATTCTATTTGCTTCCAGCTTCTGGCTTTTCTATGGCTTTCTCTTTTTATGTCTGAAAATTCATTCTGCTTATTAAAGGAATCCAGTAATCCAGATTAAAGTCTCAAATGATTCAGTTGGCCACCACTTACCTGAAAATAACATCTTCAAAAGGTCCTATATACAATGGATTCACACACACACATACACACACACATAGGAATGGGATTAAGATTAAGAACATCCCCCCCCAGGGTGCATTGTATATATCAATTATATATATCATGTCTTTTGTGGCTACCAGTCTTGAGAGACCTAATTAATTTGACATGAGTCCCCATTACATAGGCTTCCACAATTTCCATGAATTTTAGTGTCTTATGTTTATCTATACTGTCTTCTCTTTCTCTGCCACCCTTGTCCATATTTGTCCTATTCCTCTTTTACTCCTGGTCAAATTGAGCACAAAACTCATGCCTAGAAACCACAAAAGTCTTCTCCCATCTAGCACCTAATGAACTTATTAATCTTACTGCAGCTTGGGAGATAACCAACAGGGGATCTATTTTGCAAAACCCACCACACACAATCTTTTTCTGTGTACATGGCTTCACTCTTACTCTTCTTCCCACCTACCCACCCCCTATCTCCCACCCAACTCACAGTCAGGAACAAACCAATTCCTGTCTTTTCTTATGTGTTAACATAGCTTAAGCAAATCTTTGCATAACACTCTCTATCCCAAGAAGCTTCTGGAAATATTTCTTCCAATAAATACAGTGCTTTCCCTAAGAATACCTTTCAACCCTTACCTTATATAAAGTCTCTTCAGAATTACTCCCTTTCTTTTTCGAAGTGTTCTCCTCATTGGTTTACTTGCCACCATACTGTTTATTAGGATTTTCCTGTTTCTGATCATCCATTTCAGTCTTTTTCTGGCTTCTCTTTCTCTCCCCCAATTCCTTCCCCAAAAGTGGGGGAATTCCCAGGGTTTTATTTTTGGCACTGTCTTTTTCCCTGGGCACTTTCCAGTCCCATGACTTAAATTCTAGAATCTATATCTCATACTCATACCTCCTTGTGAGCTTAGAACTAATGATCCTAACTGCCTATAGACATAATTAACATTTTGTAAATTCACTAACTACACTCTCCTGACATGTCTCTTTTCATTTATTCTCTATTTTAGTTAATGTCACTATCATTTTCCCAGGCACTCTATCAGAAACCTCAGAAGCATACCTTCTCCTTTTCCTTTACTATCCTATTACCATTAGTTGCATTAGTTACCAAGTTTCTGGAATTCTAATCTTCCTGCCCTCTGTATGAACATGAGACAAAGCATACACATGTCCTGATCAGAATTAATACTTCAAAATGTAATCCCTATTGTTTTAGTACATAGTTTAAGCCCTAAATTGACCCTCAATGCCTACAAATCAAAGTCCACATTCCTTTTCACAGCATACAACACCCTTCATGATCAAACCCACACCTCTTTATCCCAATCCAACTTCTTACCATTTATACCTCCTTTTCTAGATTTCAATCATGCTGATCTACCTGCACAATGGAACTTGTCTAGTTATTGTGCACCACTTGATTCCTGAATGTGTTGTACAACTGTCTGGGATGCCTTTAAAACTCGTGTTCATTTTGTAAGCTCCTCTTCATTCTTTAAGGCTCCTATTAAATGTGAACTTCTTTGAGAATCTTGACCTTTCTACATAATATTCACCACACTCTCCTTTCTTTGATTCTTTGTGCTCCACCTCTATGAGAGCACTTATTTTTTGGTATTTATTTGTCTACATGATTGCTTCCTTGAAAATTGTTAGAATTCTTTGAAGTCAGGAGTCATGACTTACTCAATAAATCCCTGTTGGTTTAATGAGCATGGTCTCATTCGCATTACAGATTAAGCAGAAAATTTGATCTACTCATAAACATATTGTCTAAATCAGGATCTCTCAACTTGATATCATTGATACCTTGGTCTGGATTTTGGTGCCAGGGGTTGTTCTCTGCATTGCAAGATGTTGAACAACAGCCTGGCTTCTACCTTCTAGACACCAGTACACCTCTTCTCTACTTGTCAAAATAAAAATATCTGCAGACATTACCTAATATTCCCTGGATAGCAAAATTGCCTCTGGTTGAGAACCACTGGTCTAAATACTTATAGCCTTAAAAATGTACTGTTTCATATTACATAGGTCATTCACTGTTTTTATTCAAGGAGAGGTCAGGTACCTAGAATTATATTCTTTGGTTCCTGACACACTATCATCATTGCCCATAAACATTCCTTTCTTATTTTATTAGATTGTTTATTAACTCATCCTTTCATTTATTTTAATATATCACAAATACCCACAAAGCCCACCACCCAAGTCATGAACTACCACATTACTAAAATCTTAAATCTATGTGCTTATGGCTTCCCTGACTCCATTCCCACCCTGAAATAAACATTACCCTCAAAATATGTGTTCATCATTGTCCAGCTTCTTGATTAATTTTATTATTTTTCCTTGGTCTTACACATCAACTTTTCTCAGTTGATCTGTAAAAGTCTTCTGGGAATTGATTTTCTCGCTCATCAAATTAATAAAATTTATCCATGATTATGTAGAGATAGAGCAATCATTTTCATTGCTGCATAATACTCTACCATGTGAATACACTGTAACACAATTATGTATTCTTCTGTTATAGATATTTGGGTTGTTACTGGGTTTTACTTATGAATCATTCTGTTATGAACAATTTTTGCTGTTGTCTTCTGATAACATGTGTAAAATTTCTCTTGGAATGTATCTAAGAATGAGATCTCTGGGAGGATATTAAAATTGTAGTGAATGCAAATATTCAACTTTAAAAATTACATTTTTTTGAAATTTATCAAATCAATTCACACTCCAGCCAGCAATGTTAAAAAGTTCTCATTGATCCACATCTTCTCCAATACTTGATAATTTCATGCTTCTTAATTTTTTATAATATATGAGTGTTAAATGCTCTCCCATTGTGGGTTTTATTTTTATTTAACTGATTCTTAGTGAGATTGAGACTATCTTTTATATGTTTACTGGTCACTTTATTTCTTCTTCTGTGAAAATCTTATTCATATATTTTGCATGTTGTTCTAGTTTTATTGTCTTTTTCTTGTTGATTTGTAAGAGTTCTTTATACATTATTGATACCAATCCTTTGTTATACATGTGGCAAATCTTTTCCCAGATCATGGCTGTTTTTTTCAATTTATTTAAGATGTGTCTGTTGAAATCAATTTCTTAATTTTATTGTTGTTTAAGAAAGCACTCCCTACATCAAGGTTATAAAGATATTTAACCATATTTTCTTCTAAAATTATTCAAGTTTTGCTTTCCATTTTTAAGTTTTTAAATATCTTATGTTTAGATTTTGTGTGATCTAAGAAAGGGATTCAAATTCATTTTTTCTACATGGATAACAAATTTTTCTAGCTCCATTTATTGAACAGTTCCTACTTTTCTCAGTTGATCTTCCATGCCACTTCTGTCCATAATATATTTGGTTATGTTCCTTAAACACCGGTCAGTTTCTTTACCCTTTCACTAATTCCAAACTGTCTTAATTACTATAGTGTTATAATAAGTCTTTTTAGCTGGTAAGAGAAGTCCTCTCTCTTTCTTCTTCTGAAGATGTGTTTGGACTATTTTGGTCCTTGGCTCTTCCACATAAATTTAAGAATCAATTAATCAAATTTTCAAAGAACTTTATTAGGGCTTTGATTGGAGTTACATTAAATTTGTAAATTATTTAAGGAGAATTGATAGATTTGTAATATTAAGTCTTCCAATCCATTAATAAGGGATAAATTACTTATTTAGAACTTATTTAATGTTCTTCAGTAAAGTTGTATTTATGTATCTTTTGTTAGATTTACTGTTAGGCACTGTATATGCTTTACTCTTGTTATTTTAAGATAGTTTCTTTTTAACACTTTTTAATAATTGTAGTTGCTGTACATTTTTCTTATATCCAACCATATTGTTATACTCTCCTATTTTTCTCAAATAGCCAATTTGTTTTATCTCCTCTTCCTTTCCAATCCTTTAATTGATTGCTATTTTCTTATCACACCAGTTAGGACCTCAGTGCAATGTTCACTAAAAAGTGGTGACTGTGTACATCTTTGTATTTTTCCTGACTGTTAAGAAGAATGTTTCCATTTCCTCCCCATTTGGGATGATGCTTGTTATATATGTTCTTATATAGAACTTTATCATATTTTAAGTTTCTTTCTATTACTGGTTTTCTAAGAATTCTTATCATGAATCAGCACTGAGTTTTATCAGAAGAAACATATAAAAATGTCCATTGTTAACATGCTGCTGATCTATGTTTTTTCCTTCAGTATAACTCTCCAGAACATATTGTTAGCCTTCACATACTGTTAGCTGCAGAACATACAGTTGGCTGCAGAAACATATTGTTAGCCTTCACATGTGTGCAACTTATCCAGATAAAAAGAAACAATTTTAAGGGAAAGGTGTATGTTTATGCTTTCTCTGAAAATAGCACTCTTGTAAGCTAGGGTAAATAAAACACTGTGGTAACTCAGACCCTTCAAGTGACATATCATCATTCCACTAGGTGGTGTGGTGTCATGGTTTGACCATGTAGGCTCTGTGATTTAAATGCCTTTCTTTGCCATGTACTAGCTGTGGCCCTTGAGCAATTTATTTACTCTTTCTGTGCCTCAATTTCCTCATATATGCAAATGGAATTATAATGATAAAAGTATGTACCTTATAGGATTGTTGTAATAATTAATTGAGTCAAACCCCTTAAATTCCTCAGGATAGTGCCTGATATAAGTACTCAATAAGCACTGGCTGTCATTATTTTTGTTGTTATATGATATGCAGGAATGAGCCCAAATCAGAACACCACCTTACAAATGTGTCCATTACACTGAAATAATGATCTATCAAATGACCATTTCCATGAGGGCTGGGCATAGTGCTAATGAAGCCAAGGTTGTGTTATCAAAATTTAAAGAAAAAAAAAGTTATTTCAGAATCAATCTCTACCTCCAGATGCTTTTTTTCTAATGGCTGACAGCTGTGATTTGAAGACAGAAAGAGAGGTGGCTCAACTCAGGACCATTTTCATTATTAAAAATAATGTGCAACCCTGTTGACAGTGATGTCTCTATGCTAAGGTGAACATTAAACAACACAGTCTGATGTTTTCAGGCGATAGTGTTTACTGAGTGTTGGGCAGGTCTGGAAGAAGATAGTCTGGGTGTTCTCCCAAGCACAGTTCCTAGCAGATGTTAAAGTTGTCAAGAACATTTGGTTGGTTGTCAGTATGTGAAGAAATCAGTTCAAAGTGGTTAGTTTTAAAGAAAGAAAATGCAAGTTTCCCTCCTGGTGGGTTGTGAATACAATTTAGAACTCTGTAAAGAGGAAGAATGAAAATGTTCATTTTCCCAGAGTGCTATTTCTTTCTTTATTTCTTTCATGGATTGAACCTATGGACTCACAATAATTTACAACTGAACTAAGGCCTTTAGTGTATGAATTTGAGGCATCTAAAGACATAGCACATGCTTCAGATAAATGCCCTCATGAAAGGCATGTCATTTGGAAGACTTTCCCCATGAATAACATTACTGACACATGCCTTGACAAAGCTGTCAGATATTTCCATTTTCAAGTGAATGAGAAAACCATCTGTCACCAGGGACAAATAGTCTCAGATTGCTACAAAGAGAAAACCAGTATTTTAGTCCAGCTGAAATTTAGGCAAATACAAAGAAAAAAGTAAATCTTTGATCACTAGAGTACTTTCCCACCCAAGTAATCGGACATAATTTTGAGAGGGAGATATGTTCTTTCAGAAATGAAATGTTCTATTGAATGTTACCTGGAGTAACCTAAGACAGACTACCATGCCCACTGTCTCTTGAGTGGGAAACATGGAAACCTGCCTTTACCTGGAGATGTCAAAGTGAAAGTGGAGAGCTATACATTCATTAATTCAATCAAGAACTATGAGCCAGGCATAGGGACAAAAAGATGAATAAGACATGATCCTTGACCTCAAAGATCTTTCATTTTAGTAGGGAAAATACACAAAGGGATCATTAAAAAAAATGTTGAAAGAGATAGAAAAGGTCTACACGGAATCACGAGAATAAATGGAAGGGATGTCTCACCACACTACAAGTCCAAAAAGGTACTAGATATTTACCTTTTTATAACTACTGTTCCCTAGTGAATTTTCATAATAGTTCTTATAAAGTTATGATGGCTCTTTTAGTTTTGCTGCAATGATTTTTTTTTCATTCAAAAGCACATTAAATAAATGTGTAAATAAATATGCTATAAGAAGTAATGGTATTAAATTACAGTTTGGGGCAAAGATATACATGTTTATTCAATATCGAAGTCTGCAGTCAGTGGTTGCTAAATGGAACAAATTTGAATTGTGTGCCCTGTCTAGATGAACTCAAAACATTTTGCTTTGTGTATGAAAGCCAAGTGACTGAGATGAAAGGAGGATTTTCTGTAACTCTTCTTAGAAAATACGCATATACACTGTTTCCATAGGTTCAAAGCACTCTTGAGATTAGCCTTCATTTTGCCCTAAAGTTAATTTTTCTGTCCCACAACTTTGTTTTTAAGTACAGTCTGAGTGCAAGATAGCCATGAGCCACATTAAAATTAAAAAACTGTCAGGAAAACATTGCAAAAGAAACAATCCACATTCAAGGAATGACTCCCTCATGCTTTCCCATCCGTGCCACTCTTCATTAAGCTTTCTCTTCCTCATTCAGCATGTACAATATACTTTCAGTATTTATTTACCTGCAAACTGTTTTTTTTTTTTTTTTTATTGATATACACTTGCTATCGTTGCTCTACTGCTAAATATTTCTATCTGTGAAAAATGTTGGTTATCTTGGGTTTGGATGGAACACATCATAATCTTTCCCATTCAAATTAAAGAAAAAAAATGTTGTTAACTTTTCACTTAGTAGTAAGGTTTTCAGAAAAAAAAATAAAGTTATTAATATTAAGCAAAGGAGAAGTGTACAAGCCTGAGGTTCATCTTAGAACATTTATTAGCATCAGCCAGGCAAGTAGGCAATTCAGATGTGTATGGAGAAGTATAGAAATGGGGATAAAATTTCAGGAAATGGGGACAGCTTGGATAAATGTATATCATAAACAGTGAATGTTTTAAAACAGAGAGAGGAAGACTTAATTATTATTTCTGATGGGATGATATCATAGATCTAAATATTGAATATCATTGAAAACCAACCTTTCAAAGATCGTTGTAAAAAGTGATAGAGTAAGTGATTATATTGTGATGATAAAAAACGTACACATACAGGATGAAGGGTGGAAGAGGGGCCTGTCCTAATTGCCCATTACTGCACAAACAGGCACTCATGCTCAGGGTAACATTTACAAGGACATAATCATACAAAGATTTTATTTTTAGGTTATTACAAACAACTTAGTTGGAAATAAAGCTGATTTGTTCGAGATAAACATTAGTCAACTCTAAAATGAGCTCTAGAAATGATGACTAAAAGTATTTTATTCACAATGGTCCAACAAATTGAGCTTACCCAGCCATATGCCTATCTTTACACTTAGCAGGAGAAACAGCACCATCAGGTCTCTGTTTTTGTGCAATCACAATTAATAAGCCAGTCCTTCCAGCAGTGTCAATTTTTTTGTAACTGGTTTTTCACACTTCTAGCAAACATGAAAGACCTAATTATTAGATGCAAATGACAAGGATGCTAGATAAATTTTCAGCACAAGAACTGTATTTCCATGGTTTAGTAAGAATATCATCATCTGTCCATGGGACAGAATCCTTAACAAAATCTTTTCTTTGTCATCTTTAGAAGAGATTAAAGATATTATGAACCTAGTTGAACATTAAAAAATTGCTACCCTTTCATTTAAGTTTTGCTTCAATGTGAAGAAGAGGGCCAAACATCCACTAATAGCAAAAGAAATGGAAAAGTTTATTTAACATACACACTCTGATTGCTCATCTTTCCTTCTTTCTGATGAATGTAACTTTTCTGGCTAAACTTTTGGAGGAAAAAAGAATTTGGAATAAACATTTTCATTCAGCTCAATGAACTGTGCTTCTTGGAATCCAGTGATGGAAGGGACCTCGAAGATAAGTCCAACCCTCTCATTTCATAATAAGAACACTGAGGTTCAGGTTCACACAAATAGTAAGTGGCAGAGCCAAATACATCCACCATTGGTCATATTTTATAAAGATAATGAATTAAGTAAATTAAAGCACTCTCTGATATTGAGGTAAGTAAGTAAAGTCAAGAGTTTTCCAACTAGTTCTATCTGTGAATCTTAATCACTTTATTTCACTTGATCTTTCAGTCTGTAAATAGTTACTGACCATGTAAAAGTTTCTGAACATGATTGGCTTCCTGATACCTATCCTTACCTGGAGCCAAACTTCTGCTCTCAGTCTCTAGTGGGCAAGACTGAGGATATAGGTGAGGGATGAATTGATGATTATGAATGGGGTTGGGGCAGAGTGTCTGTTGCCCACATTACCTTTAGAACAGAGAAGGTATATTTTCTGGATGGTATAAAATTAGCCTTATGTAAACATCAAGAACCTGGATACAAAATTAACTATAACAGTATTTTATCTCTGCACTAAAACAAATCTTCACTATCAAGATTAATAAAAGGGCTTCTTAAGAGTATTCCCCACCCTATCAGAAACTGTGAAGGATATGAGATTTTACCCTACTTGCAGATAATGTTAGCCTGTCATGGTTTCATTGATTATGGTGAAAGACACAAAACTGCTGGGTAGGAGACAAAGTAACTTATTACTTACAGCAGAGCAAACAACATCAGCAACATCTCTGTGTCAGTTCCCGTTACTGCTGCATCCTCTGAGGGAACTACTGATGGGCCCAGATGGATATCTGTACATACAGTGGGTTGCATTAGGGTGGAGGAACTCCCGAGCATAGAGAACCTGAATCTTTAAAAATGAGCAGAAAGTCTGATTGTTCTTTGCTCTGGAGGAAGACACTATCCATATCTTCCAAGCCTGTAAGCAAACCTGCCTGTTACTCCACAAGGAGAATCTTCCAAGGCTGTTTGCTATAAAATATCCTCAAAAAGACCCTCAGTGGCAATCAACAGGCTGCAGTGATTGTCAGCTTAGAAAATGTGTCAGATCTGCATTAATGTCTGAATATTTCCTCTGTCCAATCCTGTTTCCTCTCTCTATTATCAAAAGCAGTAAGTGCCTCCACTTAAGACATGCAGAAATGCAGAAGACACATGGCGAATTGCCTTGTAATATTCTATCTCTAGTCTCTGATTTCCCTAATACATCCTGCATTTAATTTCTAGTTTCATCTTTCTTAAGTGCAGTTGTAACCCTGTCACTCCCTTCCTTAACAGCTATCATTGTATCCCCATCACATTCCTAATGAAGTTGAACTTCCTTTGTGCCTGACATTATAGGCTCTGCACAACTGGGTCTAGCCCTCTCATGCAAACTCATCACTTACTGTTCACCCTCAGCTCCAACTTCATGAGAGAATTCATCATCCAATCCCCCTGCCCCACAGGCAGCCTTACTCAGCTCCATACCACACTGTGCTCAATCTCTCTCCTCAATCTGCAAGGCTCATCCCCGCATCTGTGTCTGCTGAAGACCTGGTTGCTCTTTATATTCACACCTACTCCATGAGGCTTTTCCAAAGGCACCATTACTCTGTTCTCCCCTGTTCCCATGCTGCTGCTTGCACCTTTATTTTAGATCTTCCTTCAGTGGGGTGTGAATTATTGTTCCTTGTGAATGTGTCATCTCTCTTACCATATTGCAATCCTCTTAGAGGGAGGGACTGTTCTTTCGTTTTCTTATCCTTCACCACATGAAACATGTGTCTGGCATACAGTACATTCCCTCTTATATTCTGTTAATTGGACTGAATTTTATGCCACTGCTACCCAATATCCAAGAAGTGTGGATGGCACATCAACAGTGGCTTTCTCCATACTCTGCTTCATCTCCTTACAGGGAGGCACCTCTCCAAGAACCATCTCCTGCATCACCACCACCCCCCATGCCATTGTACCATTCTATTTATTCTTTGCTCTTCACTGCTTTTTCTCTCCCCTCTTCCTTTCCTCTTACCATTGCCTCCTAGAATCCAGGAAAGTTTCACTAAAATTAGTGGCAGAACCATAGCCATTCTACTTTCTTTTCCCTTTGTTTAAGCTTATTTTTGCATAACTACATAATTGTCAGCCTGGCCCCCTTCCCAACCTTCTGTGTCCAATGGCTGCTTTAGATACATTTCCTCACACATATGCAAGCAGGGAAGGATGGGAGGAGCACTGATCCCTTGCCTTTGGCCTATACTTCTGCTCTCAAGCATAGGTGTGGCTCAGGAACAGCTTCTGCAAGTTCTTGTTCAAACTGTATATGTTCACAAAGCTTGGAATGAGCAGCCTACAGGACATGGGACTCTCTACCCAGTCTCCCTGCCAGGTGTCTTCACCACTCAGGGAACCCCACAGGGAAGTCCAGCCTTGACAGGACACAGACACTTGTCCTGTCTCATACAGTTTCTGCTCAGTGGCCTTCAGCTGACCCAGAGGGCCATGTAAGCTCAAGGGCTGCACACTCACATATTGTTTTATCATCTTATTCTTATTCAGCATCTTTTAGGCACACATTTATCATTAGTTATTATTTATTTTTGCCAGTTTATTCTTTTCTGGCTAAGTCTAATTGTAGATTCTGTGTGTGAATCCAGAGAGTACCTGCCTCTACCTAACATCCATTAACAGCCATTGACAACACAGGGTGAGAGGAGTCCTGTGTGTGAAATCGCCACGGAATAGGCCTGTGAAAATAGCTAGAATAATGTCCGTTAACTGAGGTTCCGAAATATTCTTTGTAAGTCCAACTCCCAATCATTGATCTGAATAGTGTGGTGTTGGGACCAAATCAAAAGAGGAAAAACCCAACAATAAGCCATAAGGATGAAAGAAGTTGTGGTCCAGCCAGCTCCCAGCATAAAATGTGCTCCTTGGGAAAAGAGGGAAACTGTGTTGTGCATGTTTGGTTTTTTTTACTTCTTTTTACTGCTTGCATATTTTTAGTCATTTTTAAATTTATATTAACTTTTTGTGTGTACTTACAAATGGGGACAGGAAATAACAGAAGGGAGGCAGATAGGAAGTAATCTATGATTCAGGCAGGAGGGACCCGATGCCTTTAGCATTGCATTAGCCCTGCGAGACCTTTCTGTGTAGCCTGGAACAGAAGTTTTGCTAACTGCTCATGAACTCTGCTCTACTAACTAGAGTCAGCTCAGAGACTAACAGCTTATTTTTATCCATTCAAGAAATACACGAGATCCCCAGAGCATATTACCCCAGCAGAAATTTAATAAAGTCAGTTTCAAAACGGCCCAGAGTTGTTGCTGGCACAAAGCTCATCTCTGGCTTTCCAGAACAATCCAGCGCCTCTATGAGGATATTTATGCACTAAAATCCATGACCACTGCCCTACACAATGCTCTGATTGTGGCCACTTCTGAACAGAGAGTGTTACCTGGGGAAAAGCATCCGGGCCCTCTCTGATTCTGAGCCAGGTCATACTGAACTTTTACAAAGATGTTTTGGAGGAAGAGACCATAAAGGGACAATATACAAATAAATGGAGTCTTTTTATGCTAATCTAACTGAGAATAAACTTTACATTGATTCATGTGCCCCCAAGGCAAAGACCTAAAAGAATAACTGTAATTCTTGTGTAGGTCTTCCAAGATTTCCTCTCTCAAGAGAATTAAGGCAAAGATAAGTAGAATTGGTATTACCTCTAAAAAAAAAATCTTCACAAAAAAAAAGTCTATAACATCCACCAAAATCAGAATGTTACAGAATACGGAATTCCTAGTATCAGAGAACTGACTTTACCGCCTAAAGCCCCCTAGAAGTTACCTGTAATTGACAGGTAAAGGTGTCCAGAAATTTTTTATTCATTTGCTTATGGAGAAAACAATGTTATTATGGGCATTCTTGAAGTCCTATAGAGCAAAAAGATTTATATGTAAAGTTCAAGTGCCTGTCCCAACTATCTAACAAGTCATATTTTCATCAAAAGAACATCCCTGCTGAAATCTATTAACAGTTGTATTGAGATGTGAGAGAGCTTGTTCAGAACCCAGGATTTTGAACACATAATCCCTTTCTGCTACAGCAGAAACCTGATGCCTCAAAGAGTCCCTGACGGATATTTGGGCCAAAGGAATAAATGACTAGGTTCTGAAACTTTTTGACCCTAAACCCTATTATAAAACCCTTGCCCCCATGAATAGGGCTGGATTCTGTTAGAGCCACAGGGCCTATTGTGCTCACAGTAGCCAGATCTAAGGCCTCAAATCAAAGCAACTAACATAGCCTCTTTTATATCTTAACCCCTTAGGTCCATACCCAAATCTCACAATTTTGAAAATACGTACCTAAGCTGCCCTTACAACTCTATGCCAGAGAAAAATAAACTCAGGGGAAAACATACCAAGAAAGGAGGAGAAAAGAATTTTGCTCCAGGCAAAGGCTGCTTACTTTCTTCCTTCTACCACTGCATCCCATAATAGCATGACTGAGTTCATGTCCTTGGACAGAACTCAACTATATCAGCCCTTTCTACTTTCTAGAGCTGAGAATACAGGGAAATCTAGAAAATATCTTGGCTTAGAATAACATCCAGGTCTCTCCTTTTCAAGCTGAAAATCTGAGTTATGTTACTTCCTTGCCCCAAAGAGATCTCACTCCAAATCCTCTGTACCCCATACCTTTTGGTTGACCTTATTCAATTCCACTTTTGGCAAACATAGAATATCATCACCCTTTATGTCTGACCGACTCTTTTCCTTCTCATAGAAACTTGGTTGGAAAGTCAAGTAACCCTAGAAAATGGGAACCATTTTACACTGCTGGCTATAGAGTAAATTTGAACAAACTCTCAGAAAAGCTATTGGCAATATTAATCAAGAGCCGTAAGATCAGCCAGCAATTCCAGTTATGGTCATTGACACATATGACATAAAGACAGATGTGTCCAAAGACAGGTCAATAAACGTAGCAGCAGGGAGTAGTAGATCAGTTGATATACATGTGAGTTTTGTCTTACTGATAGCTGAAAGGAATAGTGTGTGTGTGTATGTGTGTGTTGTGTGTGTATGTGTGTGTGAGAGAAAGACAGTGAGAGATTAAGGTACACATTTGGCTCCTGTCAGCCAGATGCAATCCCCTGGAGAAGATCATGAGTGTGAGTCATCTGTAGAATCTGAGAGAGAGATCCAATGCCAGTAGGGGAGATGTACACTGGGCACCAACAGGATCTACTGCACACAACACAGACACTGTATGGTCATTTGAACTGTACATACTGGATTTCCACCTGGAAGATAATTTCAGTAGGTCTGAATTGTAACTAAGGCATCTGCATCCTCTAAAAGTCTCATATATGATTCTTTTCCCTGTTGTTATTGTTTTTCTTTTCTTTTATTAGAGAACAATCATGCAAAAAACACAGGATTTCCATATACCACCCTACCACCAACACTTGCATTGGTGTGGAAATTTTGTTACAATTGATGATAACACTTTTTTTGTAATTCTACTGTATTTTAAAATTCATTTTTACTGAGATATATTCACATACTTTACACTCATCCACAGTGTACAATCAATTGCTTACAGTACCATCATATAGTTGTACGTATAATTGTGCATTCATCACCAAAATCATTTTTGAACATTTTCATTACTCAAAAAAAAAACAAGAAGAAGAAGAAGAAAAATACAAGTAAAGAACACCCCAAACATCCCATTCCCCCATCCCCCTATTATTCATTTAATTTTTGTTCCCTTTTTTCTACTTATCTGTCCATGCACTGGATAAAGGGAGTGTGAGCCACAAGGTTTTCACAATCACACAGTCATACTGTGTAAGCACGTAGCTATGCAATCATCTTCAAGAATCAAGGTTTCTGACATTTCCTTCTAGCTACTCCACCACTCTAAAAACTAAAGAGGGATATCTATATAGTACGTAAGAATGCCCTCCAGAGTGACCGCTCGACTCCGTTTGAAATCTCTCAGCCACTGAAACTTTGTTTCATTTCTCTTCCCCTTTTTGGCAAGAAGACTTTCTCAGTCCCACAATGCTAGGTCCAGGTCCATCTCCGGGAGTCATGTCCCATGTTGCCAGGGAAATTTATACCCCTGGGAGTCATGTCCCATGTGGTAGGAAGGGCAGTGAGTGTACCTGCTGAGTGGCCTTAGAGAGAGGCCACATCTGAACAAAAGAGGTTCTCTGGGGGAGACTCTTTAGGCATAATTATAAGTAGGCTTAGCCTCTCCTTTTCAGGAACAAGCTTTATACACGCAAGTCCCAAGATTGAGGGCTCGGTCTTCTAAATTGGTAGTCCCCAATGCTTGTGAGAATATCAGTAATTCCCCAGGTGGGGAAGTTTAATATTTCGGCATTTTCCCCCAGTCCCTGAAGGGGGCTCTGCAAATACATTTTTATTCTCTGCCCAAATCATTTTGGGATGCATCAGGGTTTCACTCCAACCTGGACAAACTGACCAGATTCACTCACTACTCAAAGTTCCACGTATTTATGATGTTTGAATAACCTGACCATACAAGTTAAAGTATTTAGTGTGCTACAGAAAATATAGATTTTCCACCAAGTAAACATCTCTTCCTTTGTTCTCACACAGAAGTTGAAATTTTAAAACACTGTCAATATCATCCTTTGCCCATTAGTCTGATTTGCCTTAGTCCTAACCAGATACGCTTCATTCATATCTCTACTTGAAGTCTGAACTCTTCTTTAGCTTTTTAAACAGTTGCTATATAGAGTAATGCTGAGATTCATAGCTGCCAAACTTTAACTCTGGGTCTCAGGTGTCACACAGATACCCAGACTTCCGGAAACCAGCCAGATTATACACAAAGAGGTCAGCATCTCAGAATTTAGAAATAGCCATTACAACTCAGAAATAGATGTGACTGCTGTGAGAGCTTACAATCTAGGGACCTTTACAATAAGCCTTGCCCTGATAGCCTATGCTCTCAGATTCAGTTCTCAGAGTTTTAGTCCATATTAGTGAGGCGTTATGTATGATTCTGATGTGCAAACGGAATGCATAATCACTGTTCCAGAGAGGGAGGAGCTAGAGCCAGCAGCTGAAGGACTGTTTTCATGAAATGACTGGTGAGACTCTAGTTTTACCCAAGTCTTGTTAAAATCATTTCGGACCTAGTGAGCTAACTGATTACCTCTTTCCTATTTGAAATGTAACAGTGTGAATGTTGTATGTGAATTTAAGGCCTTAAAGTATATAGGAAACAAAATCCAGCTCAACATGGGGAAAGGCATATCCTGCCCATTTCTTTACCTGTAGCAGCAGGGTCTGGGCTCACTGCCAAGAACCTGCAGAGGCACAGAATGTGCCAGCACTGGCAGCAGGATTAAGACCCCTCTTCAAATGACTTATGGGCAGGGACTTCCTTGAAGATGCAAGAGGGAAAGACATATATTGACATGTTCCTGTACACAAGTAAGAACATCTTCAGGGCCTTCCAGAAATGATGCAGAGAGATTTAGAGGAGGAAGAGAGCTAGCTTTCTTGAATCGCACAGGAGGGGTCTAGGAGACATCATAGTTTGAAAATTAATGTTCATGCAATTCCAATTTCATTTATAGGCTGATAAAGTTTGAGAGATTTTGAGTTCCACAATATATATGACAGTGGAAAAACAAGTCTCAAAGCCTAAGAAAATGTTTATAGCAAGTTTATACAATGGAACACTAAGAAATCATAAAAAGATTATGTTGTACAATATGTGCAATAATATTTATTGATATAGGGAAATGTTCCTCATACATTGTTAAAGGGAAAAATTCAGACTATAACAAAAAGCACATACAATTCTATATAACAACTCTCAAAATATAAGCATTTATTGTCTCTGGGATTAAAACTAAATTTTCTCTTTCCCAAATTTTCTGCATTTATCATGTATTGTTTTAACAAGTTTTAAAGTATAATTTAAAATATAGTAAAATAAAATTTCATCTCTTCTCAAACCCCACCAGGATGAATATAGCCTGTCCTGATAATATCACAAAAATTCAGCTGCTATAGACACATTCAGTATTGAATTACAAAAGAAAAATAGCTGCCTGATCCTTGAACCACCTTAGTATGCACTCAAGGTCACAGCCCAATTTCTCTAGGATTGTTTCACAGAACAAGGTAAGATTAAGGGACTTCTTTGAATAAAATTGAGAAGGATAGATACTGTTAACTGCCTAGAGGAGGCCTGCAGTTTGGAAAGTGAATTAGTTCCACTTCTCTCATTCTTTTACAGGACTCTGGCAAGTAGTGTGATAGACACAAATATAGGTTGCCCTACATGATCCTAGTGGCTGCCAGAAGGACTATGTTTAAATTGCATAGAACTGGTAATACTGACATACTACATCCCCAAAATGAAGAGAAGATAGTTAACTTCTAGAAACAAAAGCAGTTCAACTACCAAAGATGAGGAGAAAGACTAGCATTGGATTTTTCATCACAAACACTGGCCACTAGAGACAATAAAACAATGTTTTCCCTTTAAGGTGCTGAGACAAATGGGTTTTTAGCCTAGAATTATAGAACCATGGCACTATCGATCAAATATGAAGGTAGAATAAAGATATTTTTAAACATGCAAAATTTCAAAAAATGTATCGCCCATTCAACATTTCTGAGGAAGTCATTGGAAGATGTGCTTCACCAAATTGCAAGACTAGCTCAGAAAAGAGAAAGACATAGGAATTGAGAAACCAGGAATCCAATATAGTACATAAATGAGCCCAAATCTTCATCTCTCTAAGTAGGCAATCAAATGATGATGTCTAAAGTTGATGAATCAACAAATAGCTACAGCCAATGTTGTTTACATACATAGAGTTAAATAGAAGGAACAACTAAAAGAATTGGACATCTTTACTTGTGGTCTGCAGGGGACAGGAGACAGATGCTTTTTATTTCTCTCAGCACTACATGGCTTTCTAAACCATTTTCATTCAATCTTTTGATACAAATAAAAATTAATTTAAACTTAAAAGTTCATTTCAGTGCTCAGCTTATCAAATCTTTAAACCAGAAAGAGAATAATATTTAATTTTTTATATCTGCCCAAATTTAAAGTTTTCATTTCATCCCTGAGAATTTATAAAAACAGTAAAGCTACTTCCTGTATTGCCAAACTGACCTCCTTCAGTAGGTTAAAAATACCAGCAAGATACAAAGTTAGTGCAAACATTTTATACCTAAAAAAAAAGTTAAATAACACACTTTCTTTATAGATTGTTCCGGTTTGCTAATACTGTTATTATTCAAAATACCAGAAATGGATTTGCTTTTATAAAGGGGATTTATTTGGTTACAAATTACAGTCCTAAGGCCATAAAAGTGTTCAAGCTGAGGCATCAACAAGAGGATACCTTCACTGAAGAATGGCCGATGGCATCCAGAACACCCCTGTCAGCTGGGAAGCCACGTGGTCCTTTACTCCTGAGTGCTTTCCTTTCAGTTTCTGATTCCAGTGGCTTTCTAAGTCTCTGGGATTCCTCTTAGCTTCTCCAGGGCAAACTTTGGGCTTCATCTCTTAGCTTAGTATCTCCAAATGTCCTTATGTCTGCAACTCCAAGCATCTCCAACTGTCTGCAAGCATTTGGGTCTGTGTAGGCTTTAGCTTCTCTCTCAAGTACTCCTGTGAACAAATCAAGACCCACCCTGGATGCTGGGGGCCACACATCCATGGAAATAATTCACTCAGAGTTTCTACTCTAATCAGCAGACTAATCAGTCTTCCCCCCGACAAGATTGCGTTAAAAAACATGGCTTTTCTAGGGGACATAATATATCCAAAACAACACAGCAATATATATGTTGACTTATTCATACCAACACCATGTAAATAAACTTGGATATAGAAAAGTAAAATCCTGGAATTCATTGCCCACATAATTATAAATAACTTTGAATTTGTATTGCAATAAAATTGACATCTTGTATGGAAATTAACCAATGGTGTTTGGAAAGATATTGGTACTTGCCCAAGACCTTACAATATATAAACAGCACACAGAACTGATGCTGTCCAACCACATAACATTGTAAGCTGACTTCAGATCCTAGCTATAGATTAAGTTGCAACTCCCCTGTCTTGTTTAACCTTCACAAAAACAAACAAATCTATTGATGTGTTTTGGGCTTTGAAAGCTTAATATATAAATCAAAAGTAAACTCTGCAGAAAAGCAGAGGAATTTTGGAATTTTCTCTCCTCCCCAAGAATCCACTCACAAGTAAAGATTTTACCATAAAGACAAATGAATAATTTTTAACTGCCCAGATACCTGAACAGAGCTGTATTCCAAACTATATATATTTTAACTTTATAAAAATTGTAAGGGGATTTAAAGGACAATATGGATTATATGTGATTTTGCCAGAAGTGCTGATTTGATAATATAATGCCTATGCAAATTCCAGCTCTACTTTACAAGAACTTCTTAAAACATTTCAGTATGACATTTTATAGGAACTACCTCACCTGCAGAAATTTCTGCCATTCTGTCAACCCAGATGTCACCACATGCCAATTTATTTGATAGTATGTTAAAAATTGATCTTAAACATTTAACATTTTTTCTCTTCTTGTGTATATGCCACCCATTTTAAATGGAGCAAATCTTCTTCATATTCATCCACCAGTGAAGTAGAGTGATCTACAGCTTTTAATTTCATGTCAATAGACTTTCATAATTTGTCTTCACATGAGTGGATGTATGTATCATTTAGGATTTTGTATAACTGAATATGATATGACAGAAAACTAAAACTAATCATGACTTAGACTAAGCATAAGGTTATTTTTCTTTCATCCAAAAGAATTCAGATAATAGGCAGCCCAAGGTTAATTAGGTGGCTCCATAAACTCAACACAGACACTGCTCTACCATTCCTCAGTTGAGTAGAATTGCTGCCAGGGGTCCAGCAGTTACATTCATATTCCAGGTAGTGGAATGGAGGAAAGAAGCAAGAAAGGAAAGAGACACTCCCAGATTCTGCCATTCAGAACTTCTGCTTACTCAATGACCATACTTAGTACCAAGAAGGCCAGAAAATGCAGACTTTGTTCTCAGAAGTTTCTCTCTTAGGAAGACAAAGAGAAGGAATATTGGAGATGACCTGCCATCATTGCCACAACATGCATTTCTAGATTCTTCTCTAAACTTTATCAGACTGTAGTAATCATTACTTTTTGATGAAAGCTCATATAAGATACTTGCTGCAATGTCACTAGGGCATAATTTAATGAGATTTCCCTCAATGGTGTGTTCCTTTATCTTACCCACTCAGAGTGCCTTTTCACTATCAGGTTTCAATTTATTTCCATGATTTTTATCTTTGAAAAAAATGGAGAGCCTTATTCCTACACTTAATGTACTGGGTTTCAAGATGATATTTTAACTTTGCTGGGGCAAAAGAAATTTTTTTTTAATTTCACCCTATAATATATCAAAGAGACTTAGTAACCTTTCTTTTTTTTTGGCTGTAAAAGAAACCTCAATGACAAATAAATGTCACTTTGTCCCTCATCCCTGAGTGACTGTGAGTGACTTCAGCACACTGCATTCAGTCTGTGGTATAGCAGCATGAGCAGAAGGTGGACATGGACTTGAGGATGCCCCTGTGCCTTGTCTGACATTTTATGTGAGTTTGATGCATATATGCTCTAGCTGGTACTTCTTAGGACAAATTTATCTGAGTGGCTATGTGGAGGCTAGACTTTTTAAGACTTGTAATATGGTCTTCATAATTCAGTTATGGCAAGAAAGGTCTTTTTTATTTAACTCTTTCCGCAAACTTGTTAACCAACAGCACAAGATAATGTACTGCTGGTTTCCAGGGAGCAAAAATTTGTATATAATCCACTTTAGAAAGTGTCCATTTTTATTACAGTTTTTAAACTGTTTAAAAATAAATTTTTAAAATAATTAAATCAGACATAAAGCAGGCATTTATAGATGCTCCAAAGCATGTAAGATTCTGGAAATTCAGCTTAAATGAATGCCATAGTTTTAGATAATAAGAGCGGCATAGCCCATTGAGGTTTCCCTTTTGCTTTTTGTGATCTCATTTATTCACACAACAATCTTTCACAGCACTGTAATTCCCATTTTAGCACTTTTTTTCTTTTAGCAAATGGGTAATCTGAGACTAAGAAATATGACATAACTTCCTCAGGGTCACTCACTGAGTGGTGAGGATGAAGCAAAGGAAAGTATAAAATTCTGCTTTCTCTGCCACTTGATATTCCACTCCCAAAATCACCTTAGTACTTTGCAAACATGCAGTCCTATGTATGCGTGCTAATGGGCATTTATGAATGCCAACAGAAAAAAATTGGTTTAATGACTATACATTAACAGAGAAATAATCTTGAGTAGGGGTCACTTTGTGGAAAGAGAAGCATATTGTTAGTTGAGAGCTATCTGCTGTGTTCCACTCCAGATGAGTTGACTATGGGAGAAAACAAACCAAAAAGAGCTCAATGAAATTAAGTCGCTAGTGTGTCTGTGATGTTATTTTTAAAAGACAAGCTAAATATGCTTTTGTTGTTGTCATTGTTCATCTGAATGTTATCTCTGGGGTCCCTGGCTACAAGCTGTTACACCAGTTCATTAATCCAGGCCTGCTGAGCTGAACTTGAAGTGTTGGTGATAAAATATGGTTGTAAATGGAGTGTTCTCATGGGACACCAGATTGACATGTTGCCAATTTTCAGAAACCACAAGTTCCCTTATAACCTCTGGTGGGGAGGAGGCAGAGACCTTAGCTCTCTTGCTAAGGTGGGATTATTTTTGGTTATCTCTTGCTGTCTTGCTCTGCTAACATTTCAAATTGGCAAAATTTGTCTTCAGTGCATTCTACTTCCTCTAAGATACTCTGATTACTTCTCTCCTTCCTCCTCTGAGAATGTTTTCCCTATGCACAAATCAAGCCAGAGGAAAGGTATTTATTAAACATAGTAACACAAAGATGTGAGTTGTTTAATGATCTACCACCTTCATAAATATTCTCATTTTTAAAAGGAGATATATATGGAGAAGAAAAAGAAAAAAATTAATATTTATTGAGCAGTGTGCTGGCTTGGATATATTATGTCCTCCAGAAAAGGCCATGTTCTTTATTGCAATCTTGTGGGGGCAGATGTATTAGTGTTGATTAGGTTGAAACCTTTTGACTGAGTGTTTCCATGGACATGTGACTTACCCAACTGTAGGTGATAACTCTGATCGAATTATTTCCATGGAAGTGTGGTCCTGCCCATTCAGCATGGATCTTGATTAGTTTACTGGAGTTCTATAAAACAGAAGGAGCTCAGAGTAGCTGAGAGAGACATTTTGGAGATGGCTGCTGAAAGCAGACTTTTGCTGATGCTTTGGAGATGCTAGCCCAGAGTCTGCTCCAGAGAAGCTAAAAGAGGAAAAATGTCCCAAGAGCAGCATTTTGAAGAACACATGGGAGTTGAGAGAGGAGCTGGAACACAACCCGGGATCAGCAGACGCCAGCCATGTGCTTTCCTAGTTAACAGAGGTTTTCCGGATGCCACTGGCCTTCCTTCGGTGAAGGTATACTCATGTTGATGCCTTAATGTGGACATTTTCATGGACTTCAGACTGTAAATTTGTAACCAAATAAACCCCCTTTATAAAAGCCAATCCATTTCTGGTATTTTGCATAATGACAGCCTTAGCTAACTGGAACAAGCAGTGACTGTGCACCCCAAAATTTATCTCACATAGTCTTTACAACTTATTTGGAGGTACCAATAGTCCCATTAGCCCTAAAAAAATGAGACTCCAAGAAGTTAAATGATATCACACATGTAGTTAATAAGTGTTAGCAGTAAGAAGTAACTAGAGGAGCCCATGCTTTGAACACTGTACCATGGCAATTCAATTTACTGTTAGGATGGATTGTTTAGAAAAAAAATTCGTACATAAAATAGATCTGAAGATCTAATTGCCAAATTTTGCCAACCTCTGCAATTAAATCACTGCCTTCCTCCCTACATGGGACATGACTTAAAGGGGTAACCTCCCTGACAGCATGTGATTAGCAATGGATTCATGATCTATGATCTAAAGGGGGAAAAGAATAACGTTTCAGTGGCTAAGACTTCTCAAATACAGTTAGGTGATCATTCCGGTAGTTCCCGTTATGCAGGTATCAGCCAGATATTGCCAACACTGTTCCTAAAATCCCTGAGGAACACCCCAAAAATCTATGAAAAGTTATTTCCCCGTTGTAGCACAGTTATAAATCAACTCCTTCTGAGGCAGGGTTAGAATTAAGGCAGTGGCTGACTGATGAGCAGAGGGCAAATTCCAAGAAGCGGTCAGGTCACAAGGAGAAAGATATCTCTGAGAAGAACAGCAATAAACACCTGGGGGGCGGGGGGGGGGGGGCGTTGTGGGATTGAGAAAATCTTCTTAATCAAAACGGGGAAGTGAAATGAAACAAAATAAAGTTTCAGGGCTGAGAGATTTCAAATGGAGTTGAGAGGTCACTCTGGAGGGCATTCTTATGCACTATGTAGATATCCCTTTTTAGGTTTTAGTGTATTGGAATAGCTAGAAGGAAATACCTGAAACTGTTGAACTGCAGCCCAGTAGCCTTGATTCTTGAGGACAGCTGTGTAACTATGTAGCTTACATGGTGTGACTGTGTGATTGTGAAAACCTTGTGGCTCACACTCCCTTTACCCAGTGTATGGATGGATGAATAGAAAAATGGGGACAAAAACTAATGAAAAATAGGGTAGGATGAGGGGGGTGATTTGGGTATTCTTTTTAACTTTTATTTTTATTCTTATTTTTATTTTTCTGGTGTAAGGAAAATGTTCAACAGTAGATTGGGGTGATGAGTGCACAACTATATGATGGCACTGTGAACAGTTGATTGTACACCATGGATGACTGTATGGTATGTGACTATATCTCAATAAAACTTTAAAATAAAACACCTGGGGACCAATCAACCCCACCTGAGTGAGTCATCTACATTCAAGCATCCACAAAGGAGGGAAAACGGGAGGGTAGTAACAATTACAAAAGGAACAAAAACCTATAGCAGCAGATTGCAGCACATTGTTGGGGCCTCACACCTCTCCCCTCTCTTTTGTTGTGAGAGTGCCCGTATGTATGTCCTCTCACGTGTGTTCTTAATAAATTTTCTACCAGTTTTCTAGGAAAAAAAAAAAAAAAAAGATCTGAGCTACGCTATTTTAAGCTGTGTTTACTCTGGCAAAAGTAAACTTTTGCCTGCCTGCACTGTCTAATATAGTAGCCACCAGTGACATGTGGCTACTTAATTTTAAATTTAAATGAAACAAAATTAGGTAAAAATAAAATTTTAGTTTCTCAGTTGCTCTAGTCACATTTCAAGTGCTCAGTAGCCACACAGAGCTATTGGCTACATTAAACAGCATAGATATAAAACATTTCCATCCTCACAGAAAGTTCAATTGGATAGTGTTGCTCTAAGCTGTTTTGAACAGGGTGTGATGATATAAGGTTTCCCTTACTCCCAATTTTAAAGATCTGTAGCAATATCAAAATGAAAACAAGTGGTATGTGTATTACATGTGTGAGCATGTGGGGGCTTGTGTGATTCCCCCCTGCCTGGAATGGAGAGGAGGAATGGAAGAAAGGAAGAAGAGAAAGGAAGGGCAAAAGTCTTTCATACTATAATGAGGGCTATTACTAAAGCCTTGTTTTGGATAGAGGGGCGATTTAAGACATAATCAGAGAGTGTAAGGAAATGCTTTCTTGTAAAAGTAAACAAATCATACAAAAAGAAACTCCTGGGACTTCTGGCCAAGATGAAGTAACAGGAACTGATACACTTTTCTACTTGAAAACAACAACAAAAAACAGACAATACATGACACCACAGGTTTCAAGACACAAGACATGAGACAGCAAAGGACAATGATCTCTGCAAAATGGGAAACAAATGAGGTAAACCCTATGATCACCCAGGTTTATAGTTTGGAAGAGTTTCCAGGTCATGAAGCAAGAAAAGGGAGTCTAGATTGGCAGAGCCTGGCAGAATACACTGAGTTGAGGAGAAGGAGCTGAAAGTCCTGGGAGACCAAGGCAGACAGAGTTTTCAAGGCAGGTGTGCTGGTTTGAATCTGTTATATACCCCACAAGACTATGTTCTTTTAATGTGCTCTTGTGGGGGCAGATTTATTGTGGGTGGGACCTTTTGATTAGATTATTTCCATGGAGATGTGACCCACTCATTCAAGGTGGGTCTTAATTAGTTTACTGGAGTCTTTAAGAGATCTCAGGGGCCAATACAGACCCAGATGCTTGGAGATACAGACAGAAAGACTTTTGGAGATGCTAAGCTAAGAGATGAAGCCCTGAGTTTGCCCCGGAGAAGCTAAGTGAGAATCCCAGATGCTTAGAGAGAAAACCACTGGAACAGAAGCTGAAAGCAATGAAACCTGGGAGCAAAGGACCAGCAGATGCCAGCCACATGCCTTCCCAGCTGACAGTGGTGTTCTGGACACCAACAGCCTTTCATCAGTGAACGTATTTCTCTTGTTGATGCCTTAATTGGAACATTTTTATAGCCTTAGAACAGTAAATTGTAACCTAATAAATCCCCATTGAAAAAGCCAACCCATTTCTGGTATATTGCATTTTGGCAGCTTAAGCAAACCAGAACAGCAGGGTGTCAGTGAGGAGAAAGCTGCACAGAGAACTCCAGAGATCTGCATACAGTCCACCTCAAGAATTAAGCAGAGTACTAATAAGCACATACTTATGAGGAAACCACATGGGACCAGGTCATACCTTTCCCTGGGAAGCCTGAAGTGGTGAATGAATGAGGCAGGGGTCGAAAGGAGAAGCCATGTCAGGCTAATACAGCACAATCTGATGGGTGTGATTCACTCCAGAGCTCCCAGCTGTGTTGGCTGAGGCCTTCTGGGGTCTGCATTGTGCACTTTGACGTCTTTTGTGCCAAATATTGCCCCTTTCCCCCTTCCTTTCATAGGCATTGAGTTCCAATAAATAACTGTGTGGATGGTGGGGCAATTTATTGAGATGGGTATTAGTTTGGGAAGAGTAGGTTGACTGTATCAGTGTGAGGGGTAGATATCAAAAGTCAGTTCAATTACATTATATTTGAGATGCCTATTAGATACCCAGATGGAGATGGCAAGAAGACAGTCATGTGATTCTGGACCTCAAGGCAGAAATCAGAGCCTGAGATAAAAATATGAAAGTCATCAATATTCACCAATAATTTAAAGGCATGAAACTGGACGGAAAGAGTGCCCCAAACTGCAAGCATGCTAGAGGTCCCACAGGTATTAGTGCATATTTACTGGGAAAAAAAGGAGTCCTTGGTTACATGACTTTGAGAAATGAGTACACAACCCCCTCTGGGAGATTCTCCATTATCAGGCCAGAGGTTTTGAAAAGTCTTACAATAAAGAAAACTGTTTACCTTTGTTTCATTTGCCATTCTCACAGAATGCCATAGAAACATTTTTTTTTTTGCCATAGAAATGTTTTTTAGGGTACATCCACCAAAATATTTTCTCATAAATCACAGTTTGAAATTTTTGATCTAAACTAAAAGTCTAAGTCTACCCTAGAATTTTCATTTTCAGATATAAAATAATTAGAGGACTACATTTTTTTGTTGTTGTTGGGAAAACGGTTTTTATTTTCATTTTAAAATGGTAAAAGAAGTATATAATATATAGGAAACTCTTGTGCTTTACTTTTTTATGGTATAAACAATAATGCAATACAAGTGAAAGCACAAGGCAGAAACTTGAGAAAAGAACAATTATTACAAGTAGATACCACCACCACCCCCCTTTCAAATAGCCATGAAAACGTTTAAACACTGACCAAATCCCATGGTTTGTACTGTTAGAAAGCTCCAAAGCCATGCCTGGCTTTTCAAGACATTTTACAATTTCACATTTGCCTATATCCACATAGACTATCCCTTCCAGTCTGCAGTTTTCAAAACTTAAACTATTATTTCTCAACTTCGATGTTTATATTGATTTTATTTTTATTTTTCTCTATTCTCCTTCACCACAGTTAATCCAGGTCATATTAATAAAGATGAAAAAAATAATTCCAAAAGATGCATTGATATTTAGTGGACAAAACACTATTATAGGAATGATAAAACTTGAGTATCAGCTCTGACCCTAACAGGTTGTGAAATCCTTGCCAAGTCACAACTCTGGGTCTCAGTATCTTTTTCTATAAAAGGAAGAAGTTGAGCAGATTGTCTTTAAAGTTCCTTCTAGTTCTAAAGTCATCTAAAATGAAATAAATGAAGGTGATGAATAAAGAGAATGAGTACACTTTAAAGGCTTTCTGTTGCAATGCTAAAATCTAAACACTCCTCTCTGTAGCACACTGAAATCATTTTATCAATACCTCTGAAATAAACAATAGAAGAGATCCTTGGTTTATTTCACTGGCTGAAGAAGAGAATTGTTAAAGACTCCTGTTTAAAAAAAAAACAAAAACAAACAAACAAACAAACAAAAAAACACTGATTGGTAGATATACCTCCTTCGCCGTATTTCAATGAAGAGATGAGGGCTCCCTTTGATGGTTTTCCATTTTAAGCTTACTGTTTTCTGGAGCCCTGGAGACACCCATATTTCTTAATGTTAAATATGATGTCAAACTTGTAGATAATGAAATAAATTTTCCTGAAGTTTCAGTGGTTTTCATTTGAGGCCTGGCATCCAATATTCAATATGCTATAACCCTTTCAAAGAGGATTAATAGTCAAAAAGACATAGAACTGACAGAAAATAAATGCCTATCACAGGTTAGCGAACTTTAAACTTGAAAGCCGAAAGAGCCACAGAAAGGACATATATAGAAATGAAGACCATTTCTGAATCAAATTCAAGTCATGAATTCCAGGGAAAGATAATTCTAAAGTATAGATCATCTCAGAAATCTTCATATACTTTCTTCAAATTCCCAAAAAGAGTGCTAAAGTAAGAGGTTTTCCATATTGCTTCAGTTTATTCTTCTATGATTGGATGGACAGTCTCACACGATGTATCAAGTAAATGAGCAGAGATGTGTGCCGCAGACCTTATGTATGCAAAATAGATTTAAAAGTGAAAAATTCATTCTTAAGCTGTCACAAACCAACACAAAATTTCAGCTGAAGTTCCCTGATGCCATGACTATCAGCAGAAACAGGTGGTGGTGTTTATTGTGTTTGTTTATAACCGAACTGACATATTTGCTTGCTCAAAGAACATTTACTCTGTAGATAACCATGATACTTTGGCAACATGCAGCCTCAGCCAAGAGAAACAAAAGTTCAGAGAATAAAAGATTAAGTGGAATTTCATATATTCAGCACAGAAAAATGAAAGCTGGAAAGCAGGGAAAACCCTCTGGCAACCCCAATCCAAAAGACTTCCAGCAGACTTGTTCATATTGGAAGACTATAGATAGAAAATGTTTCCTAAATCCAAGATAGGAGTTCTTTTCTTAATAGAGGATTACAGAATTCTGAGAATTGAGACACTCTAGAGAGAAGCTAATGTACTCTGCCCTTCCAGTTAGGATAAGCAAAGCATTTTCAGTTGCTAAGTGGATACAGATGCCATTGGTAGGACACAGTGGAAGTACCGGCTTGATCCCAGAGAGAAACAGAAGACATCTCTGGAGTACAAAAGGCCTGAGTCCTTGGGCAGCAACTGAGGAAAGAGTATAAAACTAACCAAGGCCAGGGATGGGGTGGATGAGAATAGGCTTGCCAAGATGAGACGATCTTTAGAGGATATCTAGTAGGCTTAAAGGAAAAATCAAATACTTTGCATATCCACTTTGTAGGCCAGCTTTTTAAAATATCTCATCAGCCAAGGTTAATAATGGAATTAAGTTTAGCATTAGGATTTCAGGAGAAAGCATCTTAACTTTGAGCAATAGAATAGAATAGAGCAAAGAGTATTAACATATAAAAGTGTGGAGAGCCGTCTCCCGGGACGGGCATAGCGCATGCGCTGTAAACCTGCTCCAAAGTCCCCCCGCCCATCGAGTGGTGCCAAGATGGCGCCCACATCCTGCTTCCGGCTTCTGATGTATGTAACCACCCGCTGTATTCACCAATCATGCTTGTGTGCGTGGCGTTAGCCCATTGGATATACGTAAGGTTTATAAGAAAGTTCCCGGGCAAAGCTCGGGGAGACAGCCCACAAGGAGCCGCGCCTGACGGCCGCATCGAGGTTGTTCTCCCCCGAGGTGTCTCGCCCCGGGTGGAACCTGTAAAGATGATGATTGCCTAGTCCCATTAAAAGTTTATCTGCTTTACCACCGCGAGTCCTGAGTGATCACAAGTGCTCCGGGTAAGACGTTGTCCGCACCCTCTCTCCCCTTATTTCTCTGGTCCCCATCGCCGGCCGACCGAGGACTCGAGGCGGGGCGGAGAGAGCGCCGGACAAGTGGTGGCCCGTACGGGGAACTCATTCGCGTTCCCCTCGACCCGACGGAGACGTGCTCCCGGGATCCGTGGTTTGACCTCCGCGACTGATCACCGCGAGAAGGTAAGCACCCCTTTCCATACGAGGACTAGGGCCCGTGGGCGTTCAGGTAGCCCCGGGGACTCGGAAGAGCTCTCCGAGTGATTAAGAGATAGTGCCGACTGCAAGCATGGGGCAGTCTGAAAGCTCACCCCTATTAACCCCCTTAAAGACCCTTTTGAAACAGCGGGGTATCTCAATTAAGAGAAGTTCTCTCCAGCGATTTCTTGATGATGTGGCCACTTTTGCCCCCTGGTTTCCTTGTTCTGGCAGCCTTAATCTGCCCTCTTGGATGAAACTTGGTCGTGATATAGACCGAGCGCGCCAAACGGGTGTCTGTTTGGACCCGATTCTAGTCCTTATATGGGAGACTGTTAAGGGCCATATCGCTCCCTCCACGTCACAGTGGAAAGGCCCTGACCCGGTGCTCGGCTGGGCCGGAGGCTCTGTTTGTGTTTTTCCCCAGGAACCAGGACGTCAACCAGTGTGGGTTCCGGAAAGACTGGTGGGAACCGTGGCATCACCTGGGGAGGCCGGGGAGCAGCTGTCAGAAACGCCAACGAATATACGGCCTGGGCCATTGGACCAAGCCTCCGGCCTTCAGGGACTTGAGAACATTAGGAAATTGAAGCCTGTTAGTTTCGACCTTTCCACACTGGGCGAGACTGTAAAAAATCTGTGGGACCAAGTCACCTCTTGGTTCTCTTGGCCCAATTTGACTAATTGGATTCTCTTGATGGTGGGACTATTGGTGGGATTAGTCATTGTTAAATCTTTGCTAGAACGCCTGTTTCAAGCGCGGCAGTACCGTGTTACCACTATGATGGCTATGTCCTCCACCTTTGATACCCCCAACAGCGACCATTCTGATGGCCATACCCCATCCTGGCCGCCTCGGGCGGGGCACTCGGGAGCGAGGTTTGTAGCTAAGCGCGCAGCTGTGTCCCGGGTATGACGGGCGACGCCAGCAGTCATAATTTTTGTCTCAGGTGGGTCTCTAGGGCAGAGTCCTAGTTGTGGCCAGACTGGACCCTAGCCAATGCATAGGGACGCCTAGTGACGCCTCCGACTCTGGTTAATGCTATCCCTGCCCCCACCTTTGTCCCCCAGTTGCAAGGCAAAGCACTGCAGGGAGAGTCATGTTGTTTCCAGCTCACGGACTCTCCTGTCTCCATATGAGGTGAGCATTCTGGTCGGTGCTAGAGGCTCCGCCGCTAAATGGCTGAGACCTAGTCCAGACTCCCCAAAGCACCGGAACAAATTGTGAGCCATCTGGGTTCACGGGAGCACACTCATCACTGGGGACACTGGGTCGATATAAATAATAAAGGGGGAGATGTGGAGAGCCGTCTCCCGGGACGGGCATAGCGCATGCGCTGTAAACCTGCTCCAAAGTCCCCCCGCCCATCGAGTGGTGCCAAGATGGCGCCCACATCCTGCTTCCGGCTTCTGATGTATGTAACCACCCGCTGTATTCACCAATCATGCTTGTGTGCGTGGCGTTAGCCCATTGGATATACGTAAGGTTTATAAGAAAGTTCCCGGGCAAAGCTCGGGGAGACAGCCCACAAGGAGCCGCGCCTGACGGCCGCATCGAGGTTGTTCTCCCCCGAGGTGTCTCGCCCCGGGTGGAACCTGTAAAGATGATGATTGCCTAGTCCCATTAAAAGTTTATCTGCTTTACCACCGCGAGTCCTGAGTGATCACAAGTGCTCCGGGTAAGACGTTGTCCGCACCCTCTCTCCCCTTATTTCTCTGGTCCCCATCGCCGGCCGACCGAGGACTCGAGGCGGGGCGGAGAGAGCGCCGGACATAAAAGCTTTCTTTGAAAGTCTTATTAGATTGTAAAGACAAAATGATTTCTCAGGAAAAAAGAAAACAAAACAAAACAACTTTGCTAGGTTTAGCCTAATAGTAATCTTTATCCCATTTCAAGTCTCTCTGTGTTATTCACAGACACATGAAGATAAAATTTCCAGTGTAGTTAGGTTGGGGGTAGCACAAAAGGTTTTAAATTATTGTATTCAGTACTTCCCTACTTATATTCTGACTAAAGCCTGAGACATGTCAGTAGTGAAATAAAACCTGCCAGATTTTTCTCTACTGGAGCATCTAGAGCTGAGCAGTGATTTAATAAGCTAGCAAAGTCAGAGGACAAAAGAATGTATTTAGATAAAAGGAAGTAACCTTCAGGGTTTGGGAGAAGTGTTCTAATGGAAAAGTGTCTTTTGCCAGAAACATAATATTAAGTTAGAAAATATCTGTACCACCTGCCATTCATCCATGAGTGGGGAAAGAATAAAAAGCCAGGCAATAAAGATGCGTGAGGGTCACGTGAAGAATGCTGTGCAAACCACTAAGAAAAGATGAAGGAGGTCCCTCAGACACTGATGGGAGGGCAGGGGCAGACAAACAAACACCCGAATCAGGAGAAACAGCCAGGAAGCTTCACTCAGAAAGCACTGAAATTACCAAATATACACAGAAAGAGAGAGAGAGAGAGAGAGAGAGAGAGAGAAAATAATGCTAATAGCATTTCCTTATATGGGTATAGTACTTTAAACATATTACCTCCTTTGAGCTATCAAAAATCCATATCAGGAGGAAGTCGGAGTCGGGCAAGATGGCGGCATAGAGAGGAGTGGAAGCTAAGTAGTCCCCCTGGAACAACTACAAAAAACCAGAAACAACTAGTAAATAATCCAGAATAACTGCGGGGGGACAAACGAGACCATCCATTCATCATACACCAGCCTGAATTGGGAGGAATGCCCGAGAACACAGCATAAAATCTGTAAGTAAAACCTGCGGATCCAAGTCATGAGACCCCCTCCCCCATAGCCCGAGCTGCGGAGCCTCGTGGTGCCAGAGAGAAGCTCTCTCCCAGCAAGCGAATACAGCTCAGCTGAGCTCCAACTGGGGTTTTAAGTAGCGAGTGTGAAGTGCTCATTACAGGTACGCAGCCCCAAAAAACAGAGGCTTTGGGTGACGACTGACCTGGAAGAGCCTGAGGGTTGCCTTGGACTGGGTCTGAAGGGGACTACCTGTTTCTTTTTTGGCTCAGTGGAGAAAGCCCCAGTCATTTTCAGTTTCCAGGGCTGTGACTCTGGGAAGGGTGAAGGCACCACAAGCAGAGAGCGAGACCATTGAAATGCTAATGACTTCTACCTGAGGGGTCTGTCTTCTCTAGGAGGAAAGGGGTGGGGCCCTTTCCATTCAGAACCAGACCCCAGAGCCTGGGAGAACACGGCCATACCTCCTCACACCAGTCAAGAATTATAGGCTAACAGGCGTCACCTGCTGGGCAGAAAAGCACAGTGACCCGAGGCATCAAAGGGTGGAGAAATTTCTAAGACACACCCACAGGGAAACCAGATACTGAATATTTCTTCCCTCTGGGACCTGAGCCTGTTCTGGTCTGAGAAAACCTGATTTGGATAACCAAGGAAACCATGCCTAGACAACAGAAAATTACAACCTACACTAAGAAAAACAAAGTTATGGCCCAGTCAAAGGAACAAACATACACTTCAACTGAGATACAGGAATTTAAACAACTAATGCTAAATCAATTCAAAAAGTTTAGAGAAGATATTGCAAAAGAGATAGAGGCTGTAAAGGAAGAACTGGACATGTATACGGTAGAAATCAAAAGTTCAAAAAACCTACTAGTAGAATCTATGGAAATGAAAAGCACAACACAAGAGATGAAAGACACAATGGAAACATACAACAGCAGATCTCAAGAGGCAGAAGAAAACACTCAGGAACTGGAGAACAAAACACCTGAAAGCCTACACGCAAAGGAGCAGATGGAGAAAAGAATGAAAAAATATGAGCAACGTCTCTGGGAACTCAAGGATGAAACAAAGTATAATAATGTACGTATCATTGGTGTCCCAGAAAGAGAAGAGAAGGGAAAGGGGGCAGAAGCAATAATAGAGGAAATAATTAATGAAAATTTCCCATCTCTTATGAAAGACATAAAATTACAGATCCAAGAAGCACAGCGTACTCCAAACAGAAGAGATATGAAGAGGCCTACGCCAAGACACTTAATAATCAGATTATCAAATGTCGAAGACAAAGAGAGAATCCTGAAAGCAGCAAGAGAAAAGCAATCTATTACATACAAAGGAAGCTTAATAAGACTATGTGCGGATCTCTCAGCAGAAACCATGGAGGCAAGAAGGAAGTGGTGTGATATATTTAAGATACTGAAAGAGAAAAAACCACCAACCAAGAATCCTGTATCCAGCAAAGCTGTCCTTCAAATATGAGGGAGAGCTCAAAATATTTTCTGACAAACAGACAATGAGAGACTTTGTGAACAAGACACCTGCCCTACAGGAAATACTAAAGGGAGCACTACAGGGTGATAGAAGACAGGAGTGCGTGGTTTGGAACACAATTTTGGGAGATGGTAGCACAACAATGTAAGTACACTGAACAAAGGTAACTATGAATACGGTTGAGAGAGGAAGATGGGGAGCATGTGAGACACCACAAGAAAGGAGGAAAGATAAAGACTGGGACTGTGTAACTTGGTGAAATCTAGAGTATTCAACAATTGTGATAAAATGTACAAATATGTTGTTTTACGAGGGAGAACAAGCAAATGTCAACCTTGCAAGGTGTTAAAAATGGGGAGGCATTGGGGGAGGGATGCAATCAGCATAAACTAGAGACGGTAACTAATAGAATCATTGTATTATGCTTCCTTTAATGTAACAAAGGTGATATACCAAGGTGAATGCAGATAAGAGAGGGGGATAGGGGAGGCATGTTAGACACTTGACATTGGTGGTATTGTCTGATTCTTTATTCTACTTTGATTTAAGGTTATTTTTCCTTTTGCTGCTTCCTAGCTGTCATTTTTTTTTGTTTCCTCTTTCTTTTGCCTCTCTACCTTCTTTGACTCTCCCTCCTGCCTTGTGGAAGAAATGTAGATGCTCTTGCTTAGTATGAGCAGAATGTTCAATTAGGATGAACTTAAATGTTTGGAAATGAACAGGGGTGTTGGTAGCAAGATGTGAGAATAACTAACAGCGCCAAATGGTGTGTGAATGAGGTGGAAAGGGGAAGCTCAGAGTCATATATGTCACCAGAAGGAAAGCTGGAGGTCAAAAGATGGAAATGTATAAAACTGAATCCTATGGTGGGCAATGTCCATGATCAACTGTACAAATACTAGAAATCACTTCATGAACCAGAACAAATGTATGACATTACAATTAGAAGTTAATAATAGAGGGGCATATAGGGAAGAACTATATACCTATTACAAACTATATACTACAGTTAGTAGTATTTCAACATTTTTTCATAAACAGTAACAAACGTACTATATCAATACTAGGAGTCAACAATTGAGGGGGGTTGGTTAGGGATAGGGGAGGTTTAGAGTTTCCTTTTCTTTTTTTATTTTTTCATCTTTCACTTTATTTCTTGTCTGGAGTAATGAAAAGTTTCTAAAAATTGAACAAAAATTAAGTGTGATGGATGCACAGCTGTATGAGGGTACCCAGGGGCAAGTGATTGTACACTTTGGATCTTTGGATAATTGTATGGTATCTGAACAATCTCAATAAAAATGGAAAAAAAAAATCCATATCAGGTAAAAAGAAGTTAAGATCCCCTTCATACAGATGGAGAAACATTGGCTCAAAGAGAGAGCAAGCATAAATAAGCAATTTAGAAGTAAAAAAGAGGATATCACCAAAAGGTCTTCCACTAAATATCCTACAGATATTTAAAAAGAGCTTATAAGGGGGTGTTAAGAATAATTGTAGGCCAAATAAGTTGAAAAATTTAGATTAAATGAACAAATTCCTAGGAAAAAAAATAACTTACCAACCAGACAAAAGAAGAAAAAGGAAGCCTAAATAGAACTCTAAATACTAAAAATTGGAATCTGTAATTTAAAACCTTCCCTGCTCCTGACTTACATGGTTTTACTACTGAATTCTACTGAACATGGAAGGAAGATTAATTTCAGTTAGATACATCTCCTCCAAAGAATAAAGAAATAAGTTATTTAAACTTTCAGACAAGTTCAGGAGGCCAATGACACCTTGATATCAGAACAAAAGAAGATTATAGGAAAATCTCTCTTAGAAGACATGCATAAAAATTAGAAAACTAAACTCAGCAATTTATAATAGATATTAAAATGTGCCCAAGTTAAGTATATTTCAGGAACACAAGCTTGGTTTAAATTTGAAAAACCATCAGTGTAATCCACCACATCAATCAAATAAAGAAGAAAATGCATATGATCCTACAAATACATGGAAAAAAATTGGATAAATTTCAACACTGATTCATAGTAAAAGCCTTAGCAAACTAGGTATAGACTAGATTTTCTAATCTGGTAAATGGTATCTATAAAATAGATAGATAGACAGACAGACTGACTGATTGATGGTTGATAGATCACGTTCCACAGCAAACATCATACTTAATAGAGAAAGCTTTCTCTGCAACTGATCTCAGAGAATAAAACAAAGTCGTCTCCTGCAATGTTTATGTATAATGTTATCCTGGATGTCCTAGCCAGTGCAATAAGGCAGAATAAAGAATGGGAAGTTGAAGAATTGAAAATGAAGAAATGGAACTATCATTATTATTCATAGATAATATGATTGTGTATATAGAAAATCTAAAATGGCTACAGATAATTTTTTGTGCAGAGCTAATACATGAGTTTAGCAAATTTGGACCCAGCAAATTTTGTATTATGGACACATAATACAAAGGTCAATTGCATTTCTATTTATTAGTAATAAAAAGTGAAAAAAGAAAATTTGTGGAAGATACAATTTATGATTGTATAAAAATATTAAATGCCTGAGAATTAATCCAAGCCAAAAACAGACAACATGCAGAGAATATTATTAAAATAAGTAACTAAATAAGGGGAAGACTATATCACACTGATCACTCAGAACACTGAATTTTTTCAAGATTTTATTCTCTTCAAAATGGTCTGTAATTGAAGTTTATTCCAATAAATATCACAATGGTTCTTTTAGAAAGATGATTCTAAAACTTAGAGATACCCAAGACACCTCTTGACAAAAAGAAAATAACAGTGGTATATATACTCTGTTGGATATTGAGACTTATAATGTTATAGTAATTTAGGCTATGTAGTATTATTGCAAGGATAGGTGATTAATCCAACAGAATAGAATAAAGAGCTCAGAAAGAGACCCACATGCAGGTAGAAAGTTGATTTATGACAAAATTGGCACTGCACAAAAGTGAGGAAAAGATAATCTTTTCAATAAATATGCGTCAATTGGATATCCATTTGGATAAGAAAGAAACATGACCCCTACCTCATACCAAACATAAAAACAAATTTCTGCTAGATTGTGCATCTAAACGTGAAAGGTGAAAACATTAAGCAACTAAAAATATAATATAGGGGAATATCTTTGTGAGCTGGAATAGAAAATGATTTCTTAAATTGGGTCAAACAAAAAACACTAAGCACAAGGAAAAAAAATTAAAATTGGGAACTTTTGTTCATCTAAGTTTCATTTCAGAGGTTATAAGGCAAGCCATAGACTGAAATATAAATAACAGATGACAAGATAGAGCCCAGATATAAAAAATCCACAAAAATTAAAAAGAAAAGACTAAGAATAATCCAAGGATAAAAATGTGCAATGAGTTTGAACAAAGCCCTTCACAAAGAGGCTATCTAATTTACTAGTAATGATAAGGATACACTAGTAAGTCTTAGTTTCCAGGTATGAAGACAAATACCATACAATGAGCAATGAGTGGGCTTAACACAAATTTATTGGGTCATGGTTTCAGAAGCTGAAGGCTTGCTTCTTTCTAGGTTGGTAGCATTTTAGCTGGCCAGCAATCCGTGGGCTCCTTGGCTTTCTATTCATTTGGTGATATCCCCTCCTTTGTCTTCTGGGTACCCATTGCCTTCCTACTTCTGGTTCATCCATCTGTTTTTATAATGTGTTCAGTTTCTTTTGCTTTTATGGACTTCAGCCACATTGGATTAAGGCCCATCCTTATTCAGTTTTGGGGACACCTTAACTAATAATAACACCTTCAAAGTTCCCATTTACAAATGTGTTCATATCCACAGGACCAGGGGTTAGAACCTAAACATTCCTTTTGTGGGGTCATGGTTCAATTCCCAATGAAAAGGGTCTGAACCACATTAGTAATCAAGGAAATACAAATTATAGTTACATTGTGATACCCCTAAAATTAAACAGATTGACAATAGCTTGTATTGGTGAAGATGTGGACTAATGGGAAATCTTATACACTTCTGGTGGTAGTAAAATTTAGTACAGCCACTTTGGAAAAAAAAAACAAAAACCCTTTCCATTGTTTACTAGTGTTGAACATATGTTTACCCTATGAGCCAGCAATTCTTATAATACACACACTAACATGCATGTATACAGAAAGAGAAATATACAAGAAAATTAATGGTAGCATTATCCATAATAGTCAAAATATCTATCAGTGGTAGAATGGATAGATTATGGTATACTCGTACAACAGAATACTTAACAGCAATGGAAATAAGCATATTGTACCCACATGCAACTTATATGGACCTCATGAACACAATGTTGAGTGAAAGAATTAAGTCATGAAATGGCACATTTTATAACAGGCCATAGTGTGTATACTTAGATGACAAAATTATAAAATACACAAGGAATTACATAAAAGTATAATAGTGATTGTTTTTGATGGAGAAGATTGGGGAAGTCATTGAGTGGGAAACCAGGAAGTTTTCTGCTTCACCGGCAGTGTTCTATTTCTCGACCGTTGTGGTAGCTACACAGGTATTCACTGTGTGATAAATCCTTTAGATGGAAAATAAAAATACCCTAAAGGCATATCACTTAGGGTAATTATAGTTATCATGACAAATTACTTGAAAATTTACATATACACACATTTTATAAAAGTGAATATCTATGTCATATTCTAGGAATTCTCTGAGGAAAACTGCAAAACTGAGAAAGTTATCAGTTTGGCAAAATAATTCAAACTAAGGAGATAAAAGTGAATGGAAATCCAGATTTTCAGATTCTTTTGCATTAGTCATCCTTTCTTTCTGGACAGAGAAGAGTGAAAAATCATAGAAATCATCAGATACTCTGCTGCCAAAAAAGGAATAAATAATATAAGAATGGAAATGATGATCTTATGTGAGTCAAACCATAATCATTTTTCCACTTTATTTTGCACAAACAAGCAAATCTGCATCATTCCAACAAATCAATCATATTGATTATCATGTAATGGGTCAGTGTTTTGTGATATCAGTGACAAACAATTCCTCTCCCATATTTCTGTTAATTAACCTATTATTCTTCCCCAGTCACTAAAACAACCATAACTTTCTAGCCAAACTGCCATCAGGAGAAGGGAAAATATAGTCTAGAACTGTGCTATACAATATAGTGGCCACTGCCCACAAAAGGCTCTTCAAATTTAAATTTAAATTAATTAATAATGAAATATAATTAAAAAGTCAGTTCCTAAGTAACACTAGCCACATTTGAAGCATTCAGTGGCCACATGTGGCTCATGGCTACCACATTAGACAGTGCAGAATCAGAACATTTCCATTATCACAACATATTCTATTGAGCAGCACAGGTCTAGAACAAAGAATCCAAATGTGTTGCTAAGATTTTTCTCCACAAACTGTAAAGTAAATCAATTTGAAAAGCCCTGTATTTTTGCTTGCAAGGACCAGACACTTAAGGTCAAGAAAAGTAATTGTGTGTGTGTGTGTGTGTCTGTGTGTGTGTGTGTGTGTGTGTCTGTGTGTGTGTGTGTGTGTGTGTGTGTGTGGTAGAGGGGGCCAGTGTTTTATCATCAAATTTTCCCCTTGACGTCAAGAACCATAGTCTACCAACCTTGAAGCATAGTTTATAACAAGAACCACAAAGGGTAGAAAGATGATATAAGAGGTTTTGCATCATGGATAGAGAAGACAAAAGTATTACCAACTTTCACGCAGAGAGGAGGTCTAGAACATGGTCCTGAGGAAAGTGAGGTAGCGAGAAACCAGCCAAGAATCAACATAGCCCAAAGAAAATTTCCAGAATTGCTGAAAGGACCAGTGGACCAGGATATGCTCAGAGTGATGATGGCCTCATGACTAGGGCCACCGCAGGGACCACAGACAGCAGCAGACACCAGTATGACAGGCCCAGAGGCCAGGCAGGATGAGCTGCCCTGCGAGGAACACTCCATGATGCCCAACAGGGTAGGAAGATATCCTCCTTGAAGATCTGACAGCCTTCTCCTAGGCCAATGGACACAGGAGCCCAACACCAACCCTCCCTGCCCCCATCCAGGTAAAAAAGGGGAATATGGAGAGAAAGACAAAGAGCCTGAATTTGACTGGGTATTCAATCTAAAGAGACTGAGTTCTAAACCAAAAGTGCATGAGAGTTTTCAAATTGGCAAGTTTTTCTGTCACAAGTGAAAGTCTCATGAACTATGCTGAATCTAGTTATAAATTAATTTTAAAATTCTACATATTTGAATTGTGACTTTAAATTTTAACAATCTTTACACTATTTTTCTGGATTTTCAGTTACTCCACTAGGAAACATAGTTTGCTACTTCTTCTCTTATTCCTCCAAATACATGTGTTGAACTTAATTTTTCAACAACTGCTAATTGCAGGAGCATTAACTTTCTCAGGATTATTTTGGGACCAGTCTGTTTCAGTTAGCTTCTAGTGTGTAAAAACCCCCAAATTAATGACTTAAAGCAGCAACAATCTTATTTCTCCTGATTCTGTGGGTTGCTCAGGATCTCTGAAAGTTTGATTAGGGCTGGAGGGTCTGTTTGTCAGGCAATTGGGGATCTTGCGAGCTCTGTATTTTCTTCATGATTTTTCTGTAAACTTACAACTACTCTAATTTTTTTAAAAGTATGAAAAAAACTTAAAGCAATACTAGTTATGTTTTGAAATGACATAGATGTAAGTTTGTGCATAGTTCAGCAGGAATTGCTTTGTATTCAAAAGTTAACAATTGATTGTATTATAAATGTAGTGGTATACAGTATTTCTTTGGATACATTCCCACATACTGTGCCACAGGAAGTTCAATACTCAGTTTGATTAATCAGAGGACTGTTTTGGAAGTCTGCTTCATTGCATGGAGGTTAGGTGTTTTAGTTGAGACATAGGATTAAGCAGGGCTTCTAAATTAGTTTATTGATGTATAATTTATGTAAAATAAAATTCACCAGTTTGAAGTATATAATTTGATAAGTTTGAGAAATGTGTGTCGTCATGTAACCTCTACGGTAGCCATGATATGGAACATTTCTTTCATCTCAAAAACTTTCCTAGCACCACATCCCAGTTAAGTCCTGAACCGTGCAATCACTTATCTACTTTCAGTTTTGCTGTTTCTAGAATTTCATGTAAAAGCAGTGATACAGTGTGTATTCTTTTTTTGTCTGGATTCTTTAACTTAGCCTGATGCTTTTGAGATTCACCCATGTTGTTGTGTGTCTCAGTGGTTCATTAATTTTTTTTTATCACCAAGGAGTTTTACATTATATGGATATACTGCAATATGTTTATCCATTCACCAGTTGATGGACACTTGATTTCTTTCCAGTTTTTTGCTATTATGAATAAAGCTACTATGAAAATAGTGAGCATATATTTTCATTTTTCTTTGGTAGATATCAAATTGTAAGTTTATGTATATATAGCTTATGTAGAAATTTGTCAAACTGTTTTCCATTGTGGTTGTAACATTCTGCATTCCCACCAGAAATATATGAGAATATGCTACAGATACTAACACATAATATTTTTGGTCTCTTAAATTTTATTAATTCTTATAGGTGCATATGTATTATATACATAATGAATAATGATGTTGAGCATCTTTTCACATGCTTATATATCATCTGTATATCTTCTTTGGAAAAGTGTCAACTCAAATCTTTTGTTCATTTTCATCAGACTGTCTTTTTATTATTGGTTCATCAGTGTTTATATATTCTGAATACAAACACTTTCAGATCAGTGTTTTACAAATATTCTCTCGGTCTGCAGCTTACCTTTTATTTACTTAATAATGTCTTTTGAAGACCAAAGTTTTTTCATTTTGATGACTTCAATTTGTTAAGTTTTTTTCTTTATGGCTTGTGCTTTTGTGTCCTAAGTATTCTTGACCTAATCCAAGATAACCGATTTCATCCTATATTTTTTTCTAAAACTTTTATATTTTAGCTCTTATATTTGTTGCTAATCAATTTTGAGGCGTGTGTGTATATATGTATGTGTGTGTGATGTAAGATAAACATCAAGGTTTATTTTATGTTATTTGCATACATTGCCCAAGTTTTGAAAAGACTATTCTTTCTCTCTTAAATTAGCTTGACAGCTTTGTCAGATATCAATTGACCACATATGTGTGGATCTATTTTTTGAACTCTACTCTGTTCCATTGATTGATGTGTCTATCCTTGCGCTACCTCCACACAGTCCTGAATATGCCAGCTTTACATTTAGTTTTGACATCGGATAGTATAAGTACTCCAATACTGTTATCTTTTAAAGTTGTTTTACTATACTATGTCCTTTTCATTTCCATATACATTTAAGAATTGGTATGTCAATTTCTAAAGGAAAGGTTACTGAGAATTTAATTGGGTTTGAGTAAAACTTATAGTTCAATTTAGAGAAAATAATCATCTTTAATATTGGTCCTTCTGATCCAAGATTATGATGTCTATCTCCATTAATTTAGGTTTTCTTTAATTTTTCTCAGCAAAGCTTTTAATTTTCAGTGTACATGTAATGCACATACTTCCGGTAAATTTATTCCTATTTGATATTTTGATGCTATTGGAAATGACATTTTTTGCACATTGATCTTATACTCTATGGCACTGCTAAACTAACTTTTCAGTTCTAGAAGCCTCTTTAGTAGAGTCCTTAGGACTTTTTGCCTATATGATAAGGCTGTCTATAAATAAAAAATGTTACTTATTCTTTTTAATATTTAGGCCTTATATTTCTTTTCCTTGATATTTTGCAGTGGCTAGTATTGAATAAAAGTGATGAAGAATTGACCAAATGGGAAAGGTATTTACTTGAGCACCATTTAGTCTTTCACCATTAAGTGTGCTGTCACTCTAAGATTTTTGTAGATAGATTTTTCATGTTGAGGAATTTCTTTTAATTCCTTGCTGAGGTGTTTTTGTCATGAATAGTGTTGAATTTTGTTAAATGCTTTTTCTTTAATTATTAAGATGAGCAAATGAATTTTCTTTCTTAGTCTATTAAAGTGGTGAATTATATTGAATAATTTTCAAATAGCAAACCAACTTAGCATTTCCAGGATGAACCCCACTTGATCATGATATATTATCAATTTTATATATTAAAAATCTGAGAAACAGCATACATATCACAGATCCAGAAAAATAATGTAATATTTTAATTAATTAACCACCTTACACACTTTTAAGTTTGGGATACATGCTTTTTGATTGCCTTTTCATATGACATAAATTTTCTGATATTTTCTACAGAGAAAATAGAAAGGTAATTCAGTTTTTCCTCTAGCATAGTTGATGGAAATTTATTATTTTTAAAATTTACTATATATTTACTTTATTTACTTATATTTATTTGACTTATAATTATTGGTTTATTTACTTATTTATATTTATTTTTGACAGTTTAGTGCCACAACTCATTTATGCCATGTTAAGTTTTTCCAGTTGTTATCGAATTTGGGAAATTTTCTATCAAGTTTATTTCACATATGAGTCGTAAAATTTTAGAGCATAGATGACCCATAATATTTTAGGTTTTTTTTTTTTGTACTATGACTAGTCTTAAAATATCTTTGAATTGACAACACTCAAAACCAGTCTGTTCAGGAAGCAACAGCATTGGGTCCATTGGCTCATTGAAAGGTAGAAGACCTTTCAGAAGTCCTTCCCTCACCTTGACAATCAACAAAGACCTACACACAAAGTGAATGCACACCACATAAATATAATCCCATGAAACACAAATTTAAATGTATCCCCTGCTCAACTTTCCCCTATGCAGATATCCAAAATGCCCACGGACAATCCAGTGCTAACCTGCACTGAGAAAGTGCTACAGAGTGGAGGCCAGAAATGATAGAGCCCATGGTCTTAACCGACCAAATATTTTACTTTTATGAATTTTACCAAATATGTAACCATGTGAACACACTGTGCAACTAAAAGACCCTAAAGTGAAGTTTTGTTAATTGCATGGTAAATCCACCTGAAATATGAGCAAGTTTGGGATAATACGGAGACTCAATCTAAATTAGCTGACTCCTACTCCTTCTTTTACTTTTCTATTTTTAAACCTGGGGGAAAGCCAGTATAGAAGTCTTTTTCTCTCACCTGCAGTCCCCAAGTCAGTGGAATATTAAGGGTTTAAAATTCTCCTATTAATTCTTAGAAAGAAATCTTAGAAAATTTGGGTTAATATCTCACTAATTTACTTTGGTTAACTCTGGACCTCACTTCTCATTTGCAAAATCAGGGATTATCACTAAAGTCCTTTTCTCAACCTAAAATGTTATAATCAGAAGAGTCACTCCACGCAATTCCTAGTTTCCTAATTCCCTCAGTCCAGTCTCTTCGCTTTCCAGTTCATCCCATACATCCAAATACTCCAAATTAATCCCAATACTCCAAATTAATATCCCTGAAATTTTCTTTCATCTTATTTTACAATTTAACAGATAACTTTTTTATGGTAAAATATCAAAATATTCTACAATCCAGGAATTTTCCAATGAATTTTAATTGTTTTTTGCTTATATAACATATTCTATGTATGATTTGTTCTATGCATGATTTCTGAGAATCCAAAAACAAAGAAAGTTTCTTAATGTTGTTTGCAGCTTTTATGACTTCTTCCATCATCTTGGCAAAGGCAAAAATTGCCTGTACAAGTACAGCTGAGTTGCTGTACTTGAAGCAAATAATAAAGAGGCTATTCCTCTTTTATTTACACTGCAGCCTTTGCACAAGACAACTCATAGGAAGAAAATTTGATCTTCTCAAATTGCCCTGGGTGATGGCATCTTAATTAGAAGCAGCAAGTAGATAGCAGTTTAAAATAAAATGAAAACAGGAACATCTAGGAAGCAAATAACTCCCACTCTTCTACTGCTGACAGCTACAAGGATATCATTGCCTCACACCTAGAAGCATCATGAAGAAAAGGATACCAAATATCCATTCTTGGAATTTTTGCCATGGCCTAATATTAGTTGAACAGTATAATCATGACATTCTCCTGGGGACTGAGATATGAATTTTGGAGGGTTTCTGCTGACAGCTTTATGACAGCCTGGCTACCAATTCACATAATGAAGAAGTCATCCATTGGATTAATTAGCACTAAAACTCATTATCTATCAATTTATCTAGGTTTTGATTTTTCATTGAAGTAGTATTTATGAGCTATGAGTCAAAAAAAAAAAAAAAAAAGAAAGATCACCTATAGCATTTGCTAGCTACTGTCTAAATAGTAGTTCAATTCAACCAGATTAGCTATGACCTTTAAACACCTAAACTTAGAAATAGTGATTTTGCCAAATATAAATATACCCTGTGACCTTGTGAAGTTGGAATGGCAAGTAGCTTTACTAATCATCTTGATTTTGTTTAAAACTGCCCTTTTACTCAGGAAACTACAAAGAAGAAACTAAAAGCAACTGAGGCAAGCTGACATGCGAAAGATACCAGTAGTGCTGATAAAGATTACCTTGTTGTAATAAAACAAGTCAAACTGATGCCAGCAAGTCAGCTAATCTCACCAGATAACCACAGACCTTGAGGAAGCTAATCAATGGACTATGACCCAAGGGCATCCTGCTCACAACCCCCTTGCAGCTCATGTAGGGCACCTTCTCCTTGCAGCTCACATCTTCCTTTCCCCTCTCCATCCCCCAACATCCTCCCTTTATAAATGGCCTCCAGGAACCAAGCCCCTTGAGCAGTAACTTTCTTTTAGTTCAGCTCTGCAGGCTATTTTAGCTCAATAAACTTTTGAACTTTTGTTTTCAGCATAACAACCTGTTTAATCCTAACCTACATCTCAGATTTGGAAATGTCCGGGTTATGAATTAACATAAGTGATTCAATGATCTCTATTGCTACCATTAACTAGATTAATGCTCAAAGTAAATATGTTGAAAATATTCATGTGGTCTGAAACAAATTTTGGTGAGGGAAAAAAGAAAAATGATTTGTATAATAAATTTCTCTTCTTCACTGTGTGACAGTGAAAGGTGCACAATTCTGAGAACTAGATGCTTTCAACTCTTAATTCTAATTTATTCTGAATATGGAAATCCATGAATTAGAAAAGAAGAAATTTTGTCCATTTAAATTAAATTTTCTTTAAGAAGAATATCATGCCTCAGGATGTATCAACGGGCAATCATTTAACGAGAAAAAAGAATTCAAATTTCCACATTTGATAAGGTCTAAGCAAAACTGAAGTTCAAAAAAGTCTATCACATTGAGGTTCAAAATACAAATCTAAGAACCAAACTACTGACCAAACTTTTAATTGCCAAAGCCAATTTGGCAAGTACATTTTAGTTCTGGCAATTAAATGTTATATTAATTTGGCACTTATAAGATAATTTCAAAAACTATAATCATAAAGCATCTAAAAACAATAATGCCATGGCCCTAAAGTTTTGACTTTGCAAAATCAGACTATGAAGTAAAAGTTAAATAATAATGACCTTCCATCCTGTTTGAGTTTGTTTTCAGGGTTTTGAAATTATCTTCCCTTGTTTAGGATAACAAAAAGTTATAATGTGAGTAGTGGTAAACCACAAAGCCTTCAGAGATTCCATTTCATTAAATTTTCAATCAAATTAAAGGTAGAAAGGAAAGTATTCCTGGTCTTAACTCTTTATACAATACTTAATTCCAATTGTATATTTAACAATTCACTGATATGAAATTAGCCAAATCTTACCTGTACAAATATGAGTTAAAATATCCTTACCATGAAGCCCATGCCCCTCCTTTCTCCCTGCTGCCTTCCTCACCTTCACACCCTGACACAAACATCTCTTCTGCATGTTTACAGTAAGAATGAACTTATTTAAGTCCTTCTCTGTTTTTAGATACAACTAAAAACAAGTTCTTCCTTTTTGTTACCTACCCCTTTTCTACACCCATTCTGCTTTCTTCTGTTTCTTATCACTTCTTCTATTTGATTCTTGTCTTCCCTTCTTATATTCTGATGCATGACATTCCTAGAAACCAAAGGTTTAGAAGATACTCTCATTAAACTGACAAATAAGTGGGTCTTGAAAAAGAAAATAAGTTTTCACATCCCTCACCATTTATAAATGTTGCTATGGATCTGAATAACAGAATTTTATAAGCACTTCTGCTCCACTCTCCCTGCTAAATTGATTAGCCAAATATTTTTCAAAGCCTATGAAAGAGAACAAGTTCTATCTATGAAATGCCAACCAAGTATTTTCCTGTTTTTTTTCCACATTTTTCTTTCAAATAGTGAAATAATATGAATTGGTGAGAAGTTTGGTAGATGCCTCTCATAAAGCCTTTAGGCAATGACCTGTGGTTTAAAGGGTTCTGTTGCAAATATTAAATATTTCAGAACACCTGATTACAGAGTATTTTCTTTGAGTTACTATTGTGGCGAAACCATTTAATCATTATTTGTCAGCTGACAAAATTCATAAAATTCATTTTCTTTGTAGATTATTTCCCTGGAAGGAAATTGTAGTTCAACTAATCAAAATGTCTTAATGTACCAACTGAGGAAATTGAGACCCTAGTGTAAGTATTTTATTCATTCTTCCACACTGTCAACAGATATTTAATTGATCACCAACTAGGCGCTAAGTACCGTCTCCGTCACCCCCAACAAAAATATGAATTTGACAGTGTCCTTGTCCTGAAGGAGTTTATGCCTCAAGGTGAAGGTTGTCACCTGGCACCACAATAGCACTTACGGATGAACTGATGTTTCCTACACACTCATTCTTGTATAATAGGTTAGCTGAGTATAGATTTTTGTGATGTGATGTAAGATCTTATGTGAGTGATCTTTTGCTTACTTGGAATTCAAGGTACTTTTTCAGTATGGAAACTCGTATCATTGTTCTGTCTTGGAGATTGACAGCCGTTCTCTCTCCTCATCTACTCCCGCTACTCTTCTTCTAAAATTCCTAGATTGTACTAGAACACCTAAGTCTATATTCTATTTCCCTAAACTTCACTTTTATATTTTTTTATTTCTTTATGTTTTTAAGCTACATTCCATGTAATTTTCAGAGTTCTCTATTAAAAATATTCTATTCAACTGTCTCAAATGAATGTTTATTATGATTTAAATTTTAACTACCTTTTTTAAATTACAAAGGCTCTAACTGGTTCATGATTCACAATTACTTGTTTTTGTTTCACTGCCTAAGATTTTGTTTTAGGAATATTATCTTCTCTTCATTTCTTCAAGGGTTTTATTTGGAGTAGTTTTTAGATTAATTACTTCTATATTTTCATGAGGGAATTCTCTTTTTTTTTTTTTTTTTTTTTTTTTGCTTTTCTTTGCTGTTGCTTGTTTTTTGCAATGGAGGAGGCTCAGTATCATGGGATTGGATTGCCTCAGGTGCTTTAATTTTTGTCAGTGTGTTAATTTTTCATGGCCTTTTATTTTCTTTCTCTCTCTTATCTCTCCTTTTCCCTTGTGCTGTTTTTAAATAGCCTAAGTTCAGCAACTAGGAGTTCACAAGTCATAAACAAGTTTGATAGCTCTTTGTGGATTTCACATTTTCAGAAGTAGAACCAATACCCAGTATTCATCTGTTTAACTAGGATCCTTTACCATATTTGAGAACTTTGTATCTACCTGACACCTTACATGGGAAAATAGAGGTTTTACAGCCTCCTCTTATGGACAGGGGAGCACAATCTCCAGGGGCTGACCCTTTGTGCAATATATTCAGTCAATTTTTCCCTGAGACACTAATATCTGGAACCCTGTGGCCATCTTTAGGTGCCCACAGCCTGTAAGGATATGACCTTAGTTCCAGTTCAATACCATATGTTTAGCTGCTCCCAGTAAAAGCCATTTATATTTTTTAAGTGGAGTTCTGCATTTTCAGTTTTAATAAACATAATTTTGTATGATTTCTACATATTAAAAATGGAGCAGAGACTGAAAATAGCAAGGTCTTTAAGATAATACAGCAAGCTAGGAACAGAGACAAAAAGACATGAATCTGGTTTCTTTGTGCCTAACTAAGCACACACACTACTCACTCAGCAGTTTTACTCCTGCATTCTCTGTGGGTTTATCTATTTGCTCACTTTTCCCCAGTGTCCATGGTCAACATGAGCTGAATATAAGCCTAAGTTTTAAAATATACTCCTCAGTATTTAACAAACTTCAAAATATTTAATCAGGAACAGAGTGTTCCTACATTATCTAAATACCAAAACATTTTCCTTGAGTTTTTCTCTACGTATACATTTTCAAGATAAAAATATCTACATTATTTTTTAGGCCATCAGTGACAAAAAAAAAATTAGACAATAAGAATAATAACAATTAGATTACTGTTAAATACTAGTGTTCTACGACAAGGTTGGGTATATATATGTGAATGTTTGATTCTTAATATAGTCTTTTAACCTTGTATTGTAGTAACATATATACAACTAAAAATTTCCCACTTTAACCACTTCAAGTGTACAACTCAGTAGCATTAACTACATTCACAATATCAGGAAAACGCAAATCAAAACAATAAAGAGGTACCATTTGTGCCGGTTTGGATATATTATGTCCCCCAGAAAAAGCCATATTCTTTAATGAAATCTTGTAGGGGCAGATTTATTAATTTTTTTTTTTTTAGAGTGACCTCTGATTGAGTGTTTCCATGGAGATTTGACCCCACCCATTCAGGATAGGGCTTGAATGATTCACTGGAGTATTTAGGGGTGCTAAGAGAGACCCAGACACTTGCTTATGCTTTGAGATGCTGACCCAGAGTTTGCTCCAGAGAAGCTAAGAAAGGACAATATGCCCCAAGAGCAGCTGAGAGAGACTTTTGGAGAGATGCTTGTGAGCTGACAGAGATGCTCAGAGATGCTTGGAGTTGTGGACAGAAGGACGTTTGGAGATACTAAGCTAAGGATGCACAGGAGCCAAGAGGGGAGATGAAACACAGCCCAGGATCAGCAGACACCAGCTATGTGCCTTCCCGGCTGACAGAGCTGTTCTGGACACCATCAGCCGTTCTTCAGTAAAGGTATCCTATTATTGATGCCTTAGTTTGGACACTTTTATGGCCTTAGGACTGTAATTTTGTAACCTAATAAACTCCCTTTATAAAAGTCAATCCATTTCTGGTATTTCACATAACGGCAACATTAGCAAACCAGAACACCATTCATATGTACTAGGGTGGCTATTATTTAAAAAGCAGAAAATAATAAGTGTTGGTGAGGATGTGTAGAAATAGGAACCCTTTATATTGCTGGTTGCACTGTAAAATGACACAGACACTGTGGAAATCAGTTTGGTGGTTCCTCAGAAAGTTGAAAATAGAATTAACATGTGACCCAGCAATCCTCTTTCTTGATTCTTATTCTATTTAATAGAACATTATCACTATTGTGTTAGACATATAAGTGTTTTATGAAACCTGATTTGGAAACTTTAAAACAAATACAAAATCTAAGAAACACACATTTCTAAACTTTAGTGGCTAGCTGCCCTCTGCTGACATTGCCTTAGTGACTGCTGATATTTGAGTCCAAAAGCTGATGGATTCTCTTTAGTTTTGAAGCAATTAATTATATACAAGCTCTCTAGAGCTTTTTTTTCATCTTTGATTTAATTCCACGATCCATTCCTTAAAATTCAAAGACTACTGTAATCCTTCAGATTACAGCTGAAGCGGTACTGAGATAGCCTGTTATTCTAGGCAAATTCTGTATTCTAGCTCTATCAGTGTGCGAGACATTCACACTGCACATGAATGCAGTGACCTTGTGCAAGACACATTAACTCATTTCCTCATCTGTAAATTGAAAGTGTGTTACAAAATGATGTCCCTCCATTAAGAATGTTCTAAATTTTTGAGGAAGAAAGGAACCAAGGTGCTTAGTAGATAAAGTTAGAATAATAAATGATATTATTCTAGGTAGGTAAAAATTCCTAATTGTTGGTTCCAAGTTTGTGGAAATGCATAGATTTTTTGGATTTTGAATCAGTGTTTTCTGCAGGGAGAACCAGAGATGTCATATATAATATTCCTCAAAGAAAAGTGGTTAGTAGAAGGGCTAGGACATGGTGCTTGACCCACCCACTGAAGTGACAAACATCCAGTGGCCAAGGGTTCAGCCTTCTCTGGTCTGGACTTCAGTAAAGAGTTGGCTTTCTGGGTCCAAGATAAATAATAGAGAAAGACTGAGCAGTTGGTAAGTGTTTGACAACAACATCCAAGAAAGGAATAATGTGAGCTACAGTCAGAAATCCAGACAGTACCTACCTGCACTAGAGAAATCTGTCCCCAGGAAGCAGGGGCCAGTTTTTGGAGGGGCTCTGGAAAGCTTCCCATACTAGTGAAATATGATTTAGAAACTCTAGGACAATACATAAATCTAAGAGTAAAATGTATTTTCAAATTTCTTTAAAAACTTTTGTCAAACGAAGGGATCCATCAGTGTTTAATAGCAATCCTGCAGGAGCCAAGAGAGATGTCCAGCTGTTACCTGCAGGAAAGGGTAGGCTCTCAGTTTTCAGCATTGGGACACCATGCACCAGCTCAGACTGGCATCAAGGATGATTCAGGGCATTTTGGGGCCCAGGATCAGTGTGGAGGCCTTGTGTGCTAAATCACCTGAAGAGGGGGAGACACTACATTATATATGCTTCAAGTTAGAATTGCACAGAAATTGGAGGTGGGTTGAGTCTGTGGGCAGAGAAATCCATGGGCTGAGATAGAAGAGATGAGGGGAGAAGAGAGAGTGGAAATGATGGACAGAGACCAAGAACATCTGGCAGGTCATATCCAACAATAGTACAGTGCATATCTTGCCCAGCAAATTCCAGTGGAACTGACATGTTGGCTTTTAAACAGTTTTTAAAAGTGTCTTGAAAAGATTATTAAATATCTTCACTCAATTATCATGTGGATGTAAATGGGAAAATGCCACCCAGCAATTTTAAAGGTGCTGAACAATATGAAGCAAGAAGAAAACATTTCAAAAATAGTGACTTATGCATTCTTTTTTAGGCACCCAAAATGGACTCCAAAACTAACTTTAAGTATTACCACAAATCTGATACCATATGTTTCAAATGTCAACTTTGACATTTATTAGGTTTCCGATATGTCTCAATTTGTCAGATATAAATCAGTTATCATTTATACATCCAAGATACTTGGAATTCTGGGACACTTTCAGAATTTAGAAATACATGCACATAGTATATAATGATGAGCTTCTATGTGGTTTAGGAGAGAGTTTTCCTGACAGCAACCACAACAGGTCATTAAAAATGCTGTAGTCAGTTTAGATTTCAATTCTCGTAACTGCTATGACAGTCACCTGGAGTGTGTTACAAATAAATGTACCCACACAACATAAGCTGTTGGTTAGGAAAGCACAAAAAATAAGCACAGCATCTCTCTGGCACATGCTCATAGAAGGGGAAGTGTGAAATGTTAGTGACACACAGAGACAGAGGAGGAGGATGAAGAGTGAGATAATTATAACAGAAGCACTTAACATCTGCAGATATTCCAGATGGATCAAAGATATATGAGCAAAAAATAATTTAAATCATAAAATTCCTAGAACTCCTTCTTCAAGCAGTATGGAAAATTAGATGCCTTTGAGGACTCTGACTATAAAACTAGATTGTGAATAAAATATAATTTTTATTGCTCACAAGAAGTAAGAAAATCACTTAGATGCCAAACAAATAATCAAACAAACAAAACTTATCAACTATGAGAACATGCAAAGAGCAGGGTTGACCTGAAAGCAGATGCTAACATAAGGGCTTTGACTATTTGAAAACACTCAAGTTTAAAATTCTGGGATTTAACCAGTGATGGTAGATGGGAGGAGAGTACTTCCAGATGTGAAGTGTCTCCTGGCTCCAGCAAAAGCGAACACAAATACTTCCAGGATATAAGCACCCTCAATTTAGTCAAATAAGTTGTTCATACATAAAGATTAACAAATGTGTACTCACTTTCAAAAATCACCAACACATAAGGAAATTAACCACCTTGAGAAAGAATCAGCAGAAACAAGAGGGCATGATTTCAAATACTGATACTATCAAACAGTTATTATAAAATAACTGTTTAAATAAATTAAAAGCTTAAAACAAGTGCAAGGAGCAATAAACTACAAAAAGATGGCCAAAAATATATGAAAATGAATCAAATATGCTTTTAAGAAATGAAAAATGTAATAAATAAAATTAGCAATGAGTAGGTTAAACATATACTCAGTTCTCAATTAACATTTGTTGACAATAATTAATAAATGAATCAAAAAAATGAGAAATTTACATATATACATCTAATTTAAATTCCAGAAGAAGAAATAATAAATGAGGAAGAGAAAACATTTGAAGAGAGAATAACTGAGAATCTTCAGGAAATAATGAAAGCATCACCTGAAAGATTCAAATGGAATAAATGAAAAGAATTCCATTCCTAGGCACATCAAAGAAAATCAAAGAAAAATGAAGACCAAGAGCACAACTAGAGAGGAAATATAAATAACCTTTGAAGGAGTGACAGAGAAGAGCTGATATCTCACTAACAAGAAGGAAAATCAGAAGACAGTGAAATTATATCTTCAACATGATGACAGAAAGTAATTGCCAACCTAGAATTCTGTATCCAGCAAAAGTATCTTTTAAGGACCAGGAAGGACTAATGATATTTTTAGACAAATAAAAACAGAGAGATTACCAACAACAGACATACACTGTAGGAGCTGATGGATGTACTTCAAGGAAAAGGAAAGTAATCCTAGATGGAAGGTTTAAGATGCAAGATTGAATGGAGAGCATTAAAAAAATGATAAATCTGAGGCTTTATTATTTAGAATGGGCTAGATTATATTATGGTAATGTATTAACCCCAAAAAGTCAGAGGATTAAGATAAGGAGATTAGTTTCCCACTCAACCTACATAGCAAATAACATTCTCTGGGAGATTTGGTTCCATCTAGTTACTTAGGGACCCAGGCTAACAGGGTTCCACCATCATAGAGCTGTACCACCCAAAAGATGCAGCCTCTCCAGATGCCATGGTTTTGGGGAAGAGAGCACATGAGGATTTTATTGGCTCTCTTTTACACTTCCACTCACAGCCCGTTGGCCAGGACTGGTCACGTGACCTCAGTAATTATAAGGGAGCAGGTAAGCAACAATTAAAGTATTCAAAACAGTCTTGTCAGTCAGAGACTTCAGTCTTCTAAGTTCTTGTATTATTTGAAAAGAAAATAAAGATAGTGATCAGTAGAACCACTTCCCTTATCTCTCTAGATAAAAACTTGGGCAGGTTCCCTGACTTACCTCTTCCCTGTTAAGTAAAATGAACTGCATCCAGTTACTCCACACACAAAATACCAACCACGTAACAATTTAAATGCCCATATAATTGTAAAACTTTGGTCTTGCTTTAAAATCCTAATTGGAAAAAAAAGGTGGAAAAATTCCTAATTGGGGTCAGTGGGAGGCAGGGAAAAAAAGGTGGAAAACAATCTTAATTGGGGTGAGTGGGAAGCAGGAAGAGTGAGTATAATCCAAATATTCTCTCATTTCCCACCTTAACTTCTATTCCTTCTCCTCCATATTGTACATTTAGGTTTCTGGTCCTTTAGAGTTGACATTTGGAACAAGTACAGAGGTAAGAGAACAGAAAAGTTCTTCTTTAACTCATTTAGTGCTGTGATCTTGTGTCAGTTTTTTGGGCAACAGAAACGTCTAAAGCTGATCTTTTGTGTCTTGGGCAGTTGGATACACTCCCCCAGCCCCACCCACAGTACAGATCTTGGTAAGGTAACTTCCAGCTCAGCCCTTATTTGGTCTTCAGCTACCACGAGTCCTGCAAGCCAAACCAGTATTGTTTTTAAATCTGCTGTCTATAAACACAGAATTCCAAAGGAACATAGCTACTAAAAGGGGGAGGAGGAGTCTTGATATATATAACACAGTTTTATAAAGAGAAAAATGCAGGCTCTTTGCTCATCTTCCATATACACACCAAGAATAGCCCAAAGAGCTTTTATTTTTTATATGTTTAGTAGAATTAAACTTGAAGTTGAAAGATTCATTATTATAATAGGTAGGAAGCAACAATTTGCCAACAACAACCTGACTCTATTTGAAAAAAAATTTCATAAAAATTCTAAGAATTTTTCATACATATAATAAACAAGCAATCCTAGTTGCTGCTGTTGCTGTTGAAATATGACTCTTTTATAATTATTATTATTATCATGAACTTAGCAATCATTATACACACTATACACATCATTTCTAATCTTTAAACAAGAATTAGAAATAGTGGAAATAATACATTATTTGTCCCAGTTTTGAACAAGAAAAGATGTCTCAGAAGATTAAGTTAGTAAGTGGTCACATCAGGATTTAAATCTGAATCCCCATGGTCCCAAAGCCCATCATCTCCAAAAATCATATCAGGGTTTTACTGTGCTTTATTATTTATAATGATAAATACCTCGAATATATACCTAAATATGGTTTAACTTTTATATTTTTATAAAATATTTTGTTCATTCATTTATTCAACAGTATCTACTGAGTGCTATTAACTGAGGATACAACACTAATAGACAGGAAACAAATGAACAAATAAACATGTCAGGTGATGATAAATGAGCTCAGAAAAATAAAGCAGGATAAGGGATAGTGGAATGGGCACGTGCTGTAGACTATGTGGTGAGGGAAGCCCTTTCTGATATAGTGACATTCATGTAAATAAGTCAGCAAATAAAACCATACAATATGTCCACTTTTATATGGGCTTGAAGACCAAATCAAGGGTGTCCTCCAAGAGGGTGGATTCTTTTGGCTCAAAGGTCATGGAATAAAGTCAGTATAAATGGGATAAATAAAAGAGATTAGACCACACTGTGGAATGTGGTGCCTCTGGCATTTCATGCCCTTAACTTTATCCATTGCACAGAGAAGAGTGTGGGAGACCAGAGCAAAGGCTGTTAAAGGTTTCGGTGAGTCTTTGAAGTTTTTGAAAAGGCAGCAGCAGCCCAAGTCAGGACCTTGAGGCCAACTCTTTATCTTTGATGTTCTTCTTTTATAAGATTGTCAGTTTCAAATCCTTTTGAGAAAAAGGGAGGAAAAAAAAAATGGGTCCTATACAACGGCTTTTGTTCTTTTTTCATATAAGAAACAGGAAAAGTTGGGGAGAAACCTAGGCTGAAGTTTCGGTAAAAGCAAACCTCCATGTCCACTATATCTTTGAATGTGTACTTGAACTCCTACCTCACTTCTCCTTAAGAGGAGTTGCTTTTTATCTTTGTCTGTTTTTCTGTTTTCCATTGTGAGAAGTATAGTCTGTAAAATTCTTTGACTCCTGATACAATCAGTCAATAAAAATGTATGGTATTCCTAAAGTAGGCCCCGGGATATGGTGATGGACAAAACAGACATGGTGCCTGTTCTCACGGAGCTGACGGTCCAGAGAAGCCATACTCCCAGGACCTTCACTGCCCACCTGGAGTCACTGCACACCCATGCTCTAGGATTCCAGTATATACCAGGTAATTCCCACACCTCTGGGTTTTACTCTACTTACCTAATATAGAGTGAAGTTCTCAATGATTGTTTGTATAAAGTTTTGAAACATAACCATTTTAATCTAATGGGGAGAGCAACCCTTTAAATGTATGTAATTTATTCACCACAGACTTCACTAACCTGCTGGAGGGTGGCCTACACAAATTAGGCAATTCGATAACTAATTGAATTTATACCCAATGGTGTGTTTCTGAACATTTCTAAAAGGAGATTTGCCAGGGAAAATGAGCAGGGATCCAGGGAAATAATAGGAAAAAGGAAAGATATAAAATGGAGAAGATAGAAGTGGTCTCTACAAGAAGGAAAACACACAAATTAAATGGCTTATTTTCCTTCAATTTCTGAATCCATTCCTATCCTTTCTTGCCAATTTTCACTAATTTATCACAGTGGTTTGCTCAGAGATCAGACTAGAGTTTCTGGAAATAAATGATGACTGACAACTTCCTGTAATCAGTTTGGACTGATATTTAAGTTTCTTATTATTCATCTCAAATTAAAAAATCAGGGAAGCTCTGATTTTAGCATTAATAATAGTAGTAGGTGCTATGGAGGCCAGGACCTCTGAGCACAGACTAACTGATATACAACTGAGGAAACATAGTTGGCGGGAAGAAAACTAGAGCAGTTAAAATGCTCATAGGCTACAGTGAGTGGGGAGTTATAAAATAGGGCTGGTTATACAGTCAAGAAAGCCAGTAAGCATCCAGCCAGGGCAAAGCGGGTGATATACACTCAAATAAAAATGTCTGTCTTCAAACAGGCCCCATCTTAGTCATTGCTTTTACTCAGAATTCAATTGAGATAACCAAAAGATCAATGTCCTTGATATAAGACCAGACACATTATAGAGGTTCATATAACATTTGGTTGAATCTAAGTCTGAAGAGCAGCATAATCTCCCAAAAGTTCTTGTTAACATTCATGATTTACCTGGATATTGAGAGCGAATCCTGCAGACCGTATCTAATCCACTCCCAAGAGCACAAATGATTTCATCATTTTCACTATCAACCTCTTCACTTTACTTTCTCTCTTCCCTCAGCCTCAACTAGAAGGGCTCTGTGTCAGGAGACTACTCACCTCTCCAAAGTGTTACTTTGTTTTAGAGACAAATGCATTTGATAGCTGCTGCTTAGCTTAAGTAGAGAGTGAACAGAGATAGGCCTAACATATATATATATATATATGTATATATATATGCATGTGTGTTATATGTTTATTGAATACTTACTTTGTGTTAGGTCCCAAGCAAAATTTTATCTAGAAAGAGGATGATGATGATGATGATGGTGATAGACAGATAGATGATAGATCTAGATAGATTAGATAGATGATAGATCTAGATAGAATAGATAGACTCTTGATAAGTCTTCATAACAAAAATAATCTTATAAAATAAGAAATATGATTAATCCCGTTTTACACATGAGGAAACTGAAGTTTAGCAAAATTGAGAAACCTGCCCAATGGCTCAGATCATTCTGACTTATCCCAAAGTTTGTGCTGTCAAAAGAAGATGCCCCTCTGTTAGACACTTGACATTGGTGGTGTTGTCTGACTCTTTACTCTACTTTGATTTAACATTACTTTTCCTTTTGCTACTTTCTAGCTGTCATTTTTTTTCCCTCTTTCTTTTGCCTCTCTACCTTCTTTGACCCTCCTTCCTGCCTTGTGGAAGAAATGTAGATGCCCTTATATAGATAGTGGTGAAGGTGGTGAACACATAAATATGTGACCATACAGAGAACCATTGATTGTTTACTTAGGATGGAATGTATGGTGTGTGAACAAAACCATCTTAAAAAAATGGGTTGATGACAAAACCTCAAGGGCAATATACTGAGTGAAATAAGCCAGACACATAAGGACAAATATTGCAGGGTCTCACTAATAAGAACTAATTATAATATGTAAACTCATAGACATGAAATATAAGGTACCAAAATATAGGACGAGGTTTAAGAATGGGGAGCAGTTCCTTAGTATGAGCAGAATGTTCAACTAGGATGAACTTAAATGTTTGGAAATGAACAGAGGTGTCGGTAGCAAGATGTGAGAATAACTAACAGTGCCGAATGGTGTGTGAATGAGGTGGAAAGGGGAAGCTCAGAGTCATATATGTCACCAGAAGGAAAGTTGGAGGTCAAAAGATGGGAATATATAAAACTGAATCCTATGGTGGGCAATGTCCATGATCAACTGTACAAATACTAGAAATCGCTTCCATGAACCAGAACAAATGTATGAGAATACAACTAGAAGTTTATAATAGAGCTGCATATAGGGAAGAAATATATACCTATTGCAAACTATATACTACAGTTAGTAGTATTTCAACTTTCTTTCATAAACAGTAACAGATGTACTATACCAACACTAGGAGTCAACAATTGAGGGGGCTTGGTTAGGGATATGGAAGGATTCGAGTTTCCTTTTTTTTTTCTTTTTTCATCTTTCACTTTATTTCTTGTCTGGCGTAATGAAAATGTTCTAAAAATTGAACAAAAATTAAGTGTGGTGATGGATGCACAGGTGTATGAAGGTACCAGGGGCAACTGATTGTACACTTTAGAACTTTGGATAATTGTATGGTATCTGCACAATCCCAATAAAAATTAAAAAGAAAAAAAAAAAAAAGAAGAAGATGCCTCCCAAATCCAAATCTCCACCTCTGATGCTAGATCTCCTTGGCATATTGAACTTTCTGTCCCAAACCTGCCACTCCTTTTCTCATTTTTCCTAATTCTGTTCAATCCCAAATACATGGGACAAAATTGATAAAACTGACTGGAGAAATAACCACTTATACAATAACTGGTGGAGACTTCAATACACCACATTCATCAATTGAGAGAACATCTAGACAAAAGATTAATAAGGAAATGAGGTACTTGAACAATAGTATAAATGAACTAGACCTAAGAAACATACAGAACACAGCACTCAAAAACAACAAAACACACATTCTTCTCAAGTGTACATGATAGGTCACAAAACAAGACCTGTTAAATAAATTTAAAAAGAGTGAAATTATACAAAGCTTCTTCTCTGACCATAATGGAATAAGCCTAGAAATCAGTAACAGAGGGAAAACTGGAAATTACACAAATATATGGAAGTTATACAACTCACTCTTAAAAAAATCAATGGATAAAAAAAGAAATCACAAGGTAAATATCTTGAGATAAATAAAAAAGAAAAAAATGCATATCAAAACTAATGGGATGCAGCAAAGGCAATGCTGAGAGGGAAACTTATAGTTCTAAATGCTAACATTCAGACAGAAGAGTTCAAATAATAGACCAAACCTCATATCTGAAGGAACTAGAAAAGGAAGGGCAAACAAACCCAAAGTGAGCAGAAAGAAGGAAATAACAAAGATTAAAGCAGAGATAAAGTAAATAGAGAATAAAAAACAATAGAGAATCAATGACACCAAAAGTTGGCTCTTTGTGAAAACAATAAAACTGACTGAATTTTAACTAGATTGACAAAGAAACTAAGAGAAGATGCAAATTACTAAAATTCAGAATGAATAGGGAACATTACTACTGATACCACAGAAATTAAGAGGATTGCATGAATAACGTATGCTAATAAATTAGATAAACCAATGAAATGGACAAATTCCTAGAAGCACCCAAGCTACCTACCTATACTCATTTAAGGAGAAATAGAAGATCTCAACAAACCAATACCAAGTTAAGACATTGAATCAGTCATCAAAAAACCTCCAATAAAGAAAGGCCCAGGACCAGTTGGCTTCACTGGTGAATCTTACCATACATTCCAAGAATTAATACCAATACTGCTCAAACTTTTCCAGAAAATTGAAGAGGAGGGAACAGGTACGTAAGGGTGGTTCAACATAAGAAAATTAATTAATATAATATACCACATTAATATAATGAAGGAAAAAAACACAGAACATCTCAATTGATGCAAAAAAAGACATTTGACAAAATCCAGCACCCCTTCCTGATAAAAATGTAAAACTAAGACTAGAGGGAAATACCCTGGACAAAGGTGTACTGGAAGTTCTAGCAATAGCAATTAAGCAAGAAAAAGAAATAAGGCATCCAAATTGGAAAAGAAGAAGTAAAACTCTCCTTATTTGTAGATGGTATGATTGTATACATAGAGAATCCTGAAAAAAAAGCTATTAGAGTAACTAAATGAATTCGGCAAAGTGGTGGGGAATAAGATCAATGTGAAAAAATCACTCATGTTTCTTTACTCTGGTAATGAACAATCTAAAGGTAAATCAAGACAAAACTCCATTTAATAGAGCAACTAAAAGAATCAAATATCTGAGAATAAATTTAATCAAGAATGTAAAGGACTTGTACACAGCAAATTACAAAACATTGCTGAAAGAAATTAAAGAAAACATAAATAAATGGAATGACATTCTGTGTTCATGGATTTGAAGACTAAATATTGTTACGATGTCAACTCTACCCAAAGTGATATACTGACTCAACAGAATTCCAAACGAAATTCCAACAGACTTCTTCACAGAAATTGAAAGGCCAATCATCAAATTCACATGGAAGGGTAAGCAACTCTGAATACCCAAAACTGTCTTGAAAAAGAACAAAGTTGGAGGACTCACACTTCCTCATTTAAAAGCTTATTACCCAGCTACAATAAACAAAACAGCATGGCACTGGCACAAGGACAGGCATATAGACCACTGAAGTTGCATTGAGAATTCATAAATAAACCCTCAAACTTTTGGCCAATTGATCTTTGATAAAGGTACAAAGTCCACTCAGTGAGGAAAGAATAGTCTCTTCAATGAATGGTGCTGGGAGAAGCAGATAGACAAATGCGAAAGAATTAAGGTGGACCCATCATTAACTCAAAATGGATCAAAGTGCTAAATCCAAGAACCAAGACTAGAAAACTCTTAGAAGAAAACTCTTAGAAGAAAACTCTTAGAAGAAAAACTTAAGGACATTGTGTTAGGCAGTGTTCTTTAGATGTTATTCCAAAAGCATGAACAGAAAATATAAATAGGACTTAATCAAAATTTAAAACTTTTGTACATGAAAGGGCTTTATCAAGAAAGTACAAAGACAACCTATAGAATGGGAGAAAATATTTGGAAACCATATATCTGATAAGGATTTAATATCCAAAAAATATAAAGAACTCCTACAACTCAACAACAAAAAGACAATGCAATAAAAAATTTTTGCATAGCTATTTCTCCAAACAAGGTATACAAATGGCCGATATATATGTGAAAAGATGCTCAATGTCATTAGCCATCAGGGAAATGCAAATCAAAACCACAATGAGATACCATCACACCCACAATAATGGCTACTATTCAAAAATAGAAAATAGCAAGTGTTGGAGAGGATGTGGAGAAACAGGAATGCTTGTTCATTGTTGGCAGGAGTATGAAATGGTGCAGCATCTGTGGAAAGCAGTTTGGCAATTCGTCAGACAGTTACATACAGAGTTACTATATGACCTGGTAAACTCACTAGGTATACCCGAAAGAACTGAAAGCAGGGAGTCAAAAAGATACTTGCACACCAATGTTCATGGCAGCATTAGTCCTAATTGTCAACATATGGAAGCAAGCCAAGTGTCCTTCAACCAATCATACACTTGTTTAAGGATAAACAAAATGTGGAATATACATGCGGTGGAATATTATTTGGCCATAAAAAGGAATGAAATTCTGATGCATGCTACAACACAGATGAACCTTGAAGACATCATGTTGAGTGAAATAAACCAGACACAAACGATAAATATTGTATGATCTCACTTATATGAAATAAGAAAATGATGCAAATTTATAAAGTCAGAAATTGGAATACAGGTTTCCAGGAGCTGGGTGGGGAGGGATATGGAAGTTAATTTTTAATTGGTAAAGAGTCTCTGGGGTGCTGATGATAAATTTCCAATATTTTGGAAAATGATGATGGAGATGGAGGCATAACTTTGTGGATGTAATTAACACCACTGAATTGTATATTTGAAAAGGGATAGGAAAGGAAATTTTAGGTCATATGTAAAACACCACCCCTGAAAAACAAAGAACTGTGCAACATAAAGAATTAACCTAATGTAAAGACTGGGCTAAAGTTAATAGCATAGTTATAATAATTTTGTTTCATTAATTGTAACAAAATTACCACACTAATGCAAAATAATAAATAATACAGCAAACTGCATACGTGAGGGGATGAGTATATACGAGTACATGGAACTGTGCTTTCTGCATGATTTTTCTGTATCCAATGACTGCTCTAATAAAAAAAGAAAAAAAGAAATGTATAAAATCATAGAAAATAATTGAGAGTGAGACTAATATAATCAATGACACATTTAATAGTAATGAATTGATGGGCTGAGCCCTTAATCATGAGACTTGCCTTTGGGAAGACTGTTACTGCAAAGGAGAGGCTAGGCTTGCCTATAATTGTGCCTAAGAGCCTCCTCCCGAATGCTTCTTTGTTGCTCAGATGTGGCCCTCTCTCTCTATCTAAGCCAACTTGAAAGGTGAAATCACTGCCCTCCCCCCTACATGGGATCTGACACCCAGGGGTGTAAATAACCCTGGCAATGTGGAATATGACCCCCGGGGAGGAATCTGGACCTGGCATCATGGGATGGAGAACATCTTCTTGACCAAAAGGGAGATGTGAAAGGAAAAGAAATAAGTTTCAGTGGCTGAGAGATTCCAAAAGGAGCTGAGAGGTCACTCTGGTGAGCACCGTTATGCATAATATACATAACCCTTTTTAGGTTCTAATGAATTGGAATAGCTAGCAGTAAATACCTGAAACTATCAAACTACAACCCAGAACCCTTGAATCTTGAAGACGATTATATAAAAATGTAGCTTATGAGGGGTGACAATGTGATTGGGAAAGCCATGTGGATCACACTCCCCTTTGTCCAGTGTATGGATGGATGAGTAGAAAAATGGGGGCCAAAAAAAAAAGCACCCAGTGATCTTTTTTACTTTAATTGTTCTTTTTCACGTTAATTTTTATTCTTATTACTTTTGTTTGTGTGGTGATGAAAATGTTCAAAAATTAATTTTGGTGATGGATGCACAACTATATGGTGGTACTGTGAACAACTGAATGTACGCTTTGTATGACTGTATGGTATGTGAATATATTTCAATAAAATTGAATTATTAAAAAAAAAAAGTAATGAAGAAACACTTTGCAAAGTGGTTGTGTCCCTAGAATTAAAATGATATGATTAGTTCTTAACTAACTGCATGAACATGTAACTAAAGTTCTCTATACATCAATACCCTTATTTGTGAAAATAGAGATTAGTATATACCTCACAGTGGGTTTTCTTTATAAAGAATTAAATAAGATAACATATGTACAATACTTGGCAATAGTAAGCATTTAATAGATATTACTTGTTATTATCCTAGTTATCATTATTATTAGTAGTAGTAGTATCCTATGATAATATGTGGGTGCTTCTAATATTTCTGTAATAATATGGAGATGTTCTACCACTACCAGAAATTCCAAAGTACATCACACACAAAACTACTTCATGATTTTTGAACACCCCTTTATCCATTTTGAAAGCATAGAAGTGACAAGAGACATTTGTGAGGAGACTTCCAGGAAGAAGGACCCCCTCTCTGTGAGCCCCCACTCTTCTTTGAGGAGGCAGCAGGCTGTGCTGTGAGGCAGGAGGAGTGAGTGAGGACCAGTGTTTCTTCCTCTCTTTCAACCTAAAGAGAACAGGTTTCCAAGGAACCACTTGGTGGGCTTGGAATTTGTTGCCTGCAGTTGTGAGACTCTGTGATGGCTGACACAGCCACCAAAAGAGGGAAAGTAGAGGAGGGCATTTGGGAGGTAACCACTCTCCCATCAATGCTGAAACCAAAGAATTGGGTGGCTTTTCCCTGCAGACTAAATGTGGGCTAAAATAAAGAAACAAACTGCATGCCTGGAGCCATTTTAAATTCTGCTTAAGAGGATCTGCTTAAGAGGGGAGGGGGACTCCAACAAGGAGAGGGTGTGTACTGAATGTGCCACCAGAGACCCTGGGGCTCAGAGAGATGTAGCCACTTGAAGGGGGAGCCACTAGAGAAAGAAGAGGTGGAGGGTAAGAAACCAGTGTATGCCAGTTTCTACCACCAGCCAAGCATGAGCTTGCTGTCTAGTTCCTCTATTCTCTCCCCCTCATGCTGATTCATTCCTGGTGTGCTCTGAAACAACAGAGGGAGAATGTAGGCAGTGAAGATGCCACTACATCTGTTTCCTCATCTAAGGCATGTGGTCATCCAACCACAGGCCCCACAGGAGCAGGAGGAGGAGAGGTGAGGAAAGCTCTCTAAGGCTACTTGCAACATTAAATGAGAACTGTGCCCAATAGCCTTAAAGAAGGCTCAGGAAAGCCAGGTGTGAAAAACCATAGGCAAGAATGTTTTTACAATATTTTTTCTGTGCTAACAAAGTCTGAAATCCATGCCTCATGTAGATTAAAAAATAAACAGAAAACAAACAAAAACCCTGTTCTATCAGTCAATTCTTTTAAAACTATTTATAAAGGTTTTTAAAGACAAAAACTTTAAATATATTTCCATATTTCCAATATGAAGTCAATGGTCTGCATTCTTTGGTTGATATTTTCTTGATTCATTTTTTATGATTTTATTCAATATGTGATTTTCCATGCTAAATTCCTCCAGCACTAGTGGACAAAGCAGATGGCAGCCCCTTAGGGAACTGCCTTTTATTTATTTAATAATCTGGCTGATTCTCATGCTGCTGTATTGAAACTCTAACAGAAACAAATGTGTCCAGAAAGTTCTAAAGCCAAGAACAAGCTTGCTTTGCTATAAGCCAAAGTCCATCACTGTCCGGCGCTTTCTCCGCCTCGCCTCGAGTCCTCGGTCGGCCGGCGATGGGGACCAGAGAGATAAGGGGAGAGAGGGTGCGGACAATGTCTTACCCGACGCACTCGTGATCACTCTGGACTCGCAGCAGTGAAGCATGTAGGCTTTTAATGGAACTAGGCAATCATCCTCTTTACAGGTTCCGCCCGGGGCAAGACGCCTCGGGGGAGAACAACCTCGATGCGGCCGTCAGGCGCGGCTCCTTGTGGGCTGTCTCCCCGAGCTTTGCCCGGGAACTTTCTTATAAACCTTGCGTGTATCCAATGGGCTAACGCCACGCACACAAGCATGATTGGTGAATACAGCGGGTGGTTACATACATCAGAAGCCGGAAGCAGGATGTGGGCGCCATCTTGGCACCACTCGATGGGCGGGGGGGACTTTGGAGCAGGTTTACAGCGCATGCGCTATGCCCGTCCCGGGAGACGGCTCTCCACATCTCCCCCTTTATTATTTATATCGACCCAGTGTCCCCAGTGATGAGTGTGCTCCCGTGAACCCAGATGGCTCACAATTTGTTCCGGTGCTTTGGGGAGTCTGGACTAGGTCTCAGCCATTTAGCGGCGGAGCCTCTAGCACCGACCAGAATGCTCACCTCATATGGAGACAGGAGAGTCCGTGAGCTGGAAACAACATGACTCTCCCTGCAGTGCTTTGCCTTGCAACTGGGGGACAAAGGCGGGGGCAGGGATAGCATTAACCAGAGTCGGAGGCGTCACTAGGCGTCCCTATGCATTGGCTAGAGTCAAGTCTGGCCACAACTATGACTCTGCCTTAGGGACCTACCTGAGACAAAAATTATGACTGCTGGCGTCGCCCGTTATACCCGGGACACAGCTGCGCGCTTAGCTACAAACCTCGCTCCCGAGTGCCCCGCCCGAGGCGGCCAGGATGGGGTATGGCCAGCAGAATGGTCGCTGTTGGGGGTATCAAAGGTGGAGGACATAGCCATCATAGTGGTAACACGGTACTGCCGCGCTTGAAACAGGCGTTCTAGCAAAGATTTAACAATGACTAATCCCACCAATAGTCCCACCATCAAGAGAATCCAATTAGTCAAATTGGGCCAAGAGAACCAAGAGGTGACTTGGTCCCACAGATTTTTTACAGTCTCGCCCAGTGTGGAAAGGTCGAAACTAACAGGCTTCAATTCCCTAATGTTCTCAAGTCCCTGAAGGCCGGAGGCTTGGTCCAATGGCCCAGGCCGTATATTCGTTGGCGTTTCTGACAGCTGCTCCCCGGCCTCCCCAGGTGATGCCACGGTTCCCACCAGTCTTTCCGGAACCCACACCGGTTGACGTCCTGGTTCCTGGGGAAAAACACAAACAGAGCCTCCGGCCCAGCCGAGCACCGGGTCAGGGCCTTTCCACTGTGACGTGGAGGGAGCGATATGGCCCTTAACAGTCTCCCATATAAGGCCAAGAGGGCAGATTAAGGCTGCCAGAACAAGGAAACCAGGGGGCAAAAGTGGCCACATCATCAAGAAATCGCTGGAGAGAACTTCTCTTAATTGAGATACCCCGCTGTTTCAAAAGGGTCTTTAAGGGGGTTAATAGGGGTGAGCTTTCAGACTGCCCCATGCTTGCAGTCGGCACTATCTCTTAATCACTCGGAGAGCTCTTCCGAGTCCCCGGGGCTACCTGAACGCCCACGGGCCCTAGTCCTCGCACGAAAAAAAAAAAGGGGTGCTTACCTTCTCGCGGTGATCAGTCGCGGAAGTCAAGCCACGGATCCCGGGAGCACGTCTCCGTCGGGTCGAGGGGAACGCGAATGAGGTTCCCCGTACGGGCCACCACTTGTCCGGCGCTTTCTCCGCCTCGCCTCGAGTCCTCGGTCGGCCGGCGATGGGGACCAGAGAGATAAGGGGAGAGAGGGTGCGGACAATGTCTTACCCGACGCACTCGTGATCACTCTGGACTCGCAGCAGTGAAGCATGTAGGCTTTTAATGGAACTAGGCAATCATCCTCTTTACAGGTTCCGCCCGGGGCAAGACGCCTCGGGGGAGAACAACCTCGATGCGGCCGTCAGGCGCGGCTCCTTGTGGGCTGTCTCCCCGAGCTTTGCCCGGGAACTTTCTTATAAACCTTGCGTGTATCCAATGGGCTAACGCCACGCACACAAGCATGATTGGTGAATACAGCGGGTGGTTACATACATCAGAAGCCGGAAGCAGGATGTGGGCGCCATCTTGGCACCACTCGATGGGCGGGGGGACTTTGGAGCAGGTTTACAGCGCATGCGCTATGCCCGTCCCGGGAGACGGCTCTCCACACATCACATCAAATTGCCAAGCAAAGAAAACACAAAATGTAATCTTCACTTTTGGACTGAAGCTTTCAAAACCAAACTTCTTTTGCTTAGGTTTCATTACAGCCATTCTTAAAATTGACTACTGTCCACAGTAGATGCCACCAGAGCAGGGCCATCTTTTTGGTCCTTTTAAAATAAAAAAACATCCAGTCAGGCCTTAAAGATCGTCTTCTAGTCCAACTCCTTCATTTTATATGTGAGGAATCTGAAGCTCAAATGTAATAGCAATTTTCCAATCCTTCTTTGGTCTCTTCTGCAATACTAAAGCTATAAGGAATTCACATTGAATACTTTCTTTTACCAATTTGAAATATCATTTATTATTATTGAAATAAAATTGTTTATTTCCCCTCCCAGTAGAATACTAGGTTTACAAAAGTAGATTCACTTAAAATCATTCAGACTAATTACACTTACATTACAGTTTATAGTCCTTATAAAAGATTTTTTAAAATCTTTCATTTGCATTGTTCTCATTTAAAGAGAATTTGAATAAATAATCTCACAGAATAAATTCAAGTCAGCACCTGCAGTTGTCCTAATAGGCTTTACAAATACCACCCTCTAGTGATACATAGAAGTAATTTGCATTCTGGTAACAGAAAATTTCCAGTCATTGTAACTACTGCAGAGTAAACATTGTAAATGTTCCAGCCAAGGGCAGACTGAACAGCACAATGAGCTTTATTTACTGTAATCCAGTCCCTATCAAGAAGAAACTTCTTTCAGTTATTTGGCAAGATTGCTGGGGTTTGTTTGTTTGTTTGTTTGTTTTAGTTTGGTTTGAAATAAATGAATAAGTATAAGATACTAAAGCTGATTTCCCATGCCACATGGATAAATGAAATCACAAAAAGGATGCCTGACCCAGTTTTCTCTGGCTTCTGCTTGCAAAGTAGCATATATCACAGTCTATTATTTAGTGTTCACTCTCTTTAAAATGAAGTACCAAAAGAATCATTTTGTCTCTTAGGTTGTGAATACTAGAACTTGACATAGACTCATGTGATATAAATGTAAGTACATAAATACCAATATCTTATAAACAATTCATAAAATGAATAAAATATGGCACACTATCACATAACTCAACATATCATGTAATGGAGTATGAACTGAGTCTATGTTAGTCCATCATAATAAGAATATATCATAATGAAAATAACACTCTTTAAACTATTAATTGAGTAATCATAAAGTGTAAAGCTATGGGTTTGGGAGAAGCATCACTAATGTTTTATTCTGAGAAGAAATCAAATCAAATGTTTACATGGTGTCATTGGATCTCATGGGACATTTTTAGAAGAAACATTTTCAGAGGGTCCATAAGATATTTAACACCCATTTCTATTCTGTTTCATATGCACCATTGGCCTGTACATTCAAGAATGTGAATCTAAAGCAAACAAATTTGGATCATAAGCCATTTCAGTTAAAAAAGGAAAAATACTGAACACTAGCTAAAGGGTAAGTAAAAGGCAAAAGCACCAAAAGACTAACATAAAAATTAAAAGAAAAAATGTACACTTAACAAAATGCAGCAACTTTCTGTCTGTTTTGGGCCCAAGCTGCAAAAGGCCCACGAGAACAGGTTTGGAGAGTAAGCTGGGCTGCCCCAGCCATTGCTCAACAGAGAGGGAGTTCAAAAATAGCCATAAGATGGTAAGAGGCAAGGTGAGGTGACAATATCGGTGGAGCCAAGAGTATCCAACTGCAATGAACTGGGCAGAGAAACAGAACCAGGTACAGGACAGGACTCTGAAAGGGGGATGGAGAATCAAGCCTGGGGCTCTGGGGCGTAAATAAAGCTGTTATTGTTTTTGTTTGTCTGTTTGTTTGTTTAGGTTTCTTCAGCCACATCTACATTGGGGAGGGGTGCTGACAAGGAACACAGACCCCCTTAAATAATTCCTATCCCTTAACTTTCCTTCCCACCAAGATGTTTTTAACTGGAAATATAAACATGGTGGAGGACAGGGAGAGAACAGAGAATACATTTGGATGGAGTTGAACACAAGTGAAGAAATGAGCAAGACTGTTAAACGGCCTTAAATTCCTGGACTGAGACATTCAAGAGCCAAGACACAAATGCAAATGTTTTTGCTATTCCCCAACCCTTTTGTAAATTCTGCTTTTGGAATCATTTCTAGCTATAAAGCTTGAAACTTTGGGGTTGATTCTGGCCCTGGGCAAGGAGCATAGAGTGTGAATATAAACAAATGAAATGGATATTTTAATGAGTATTAGAGAGTATACATAACAATAATCTGGTTTTCAGACTACAGCTAGCCTTTACTTCCTAATGATTTGAATTCTTATAATTAACACTAACAGCACTCAGTCAAAATACCATGTCATCAACTTGGGTTGTTTTAGTTTTAAGATAAGTATGAGTTATAATTGACAGAGAGGCAAAGATAGTATTTGTTTCATTGTTCAGTTTAATAATTTACCTACATTTTATAGGCTAAAAGTTGGGTAGAGTTGGTTATGCTATTCACAGCAATAATAAAGCAGAATTGGTGAAAAGTAGTATTTACCCATTTCCACAAGCCTAATTCGAGTTCGCAGAGAAATGAACAATGAGCCTGCGTCTGCACGTGCCTGCTGTGAGCCAGGCTTCCAGGCTTGAGCTGATCTCACAACTCCTGCTCCTCCCCTTCAGCTCCCCCTTATGGTGTCTGCTGCATGCACCAGAGTCTATCTGTGGAACTTCTGAGATCACTGAATAAAGAATAGATGAAATAAAGAGGAAGAGACGCTGAACTGTGCAAAACAGGAAAGTGTGAAGGAGAGGGAGTATCCAGAGAGAAAATATAATTATTTCTCTTGTGTGTCTTGTAGAGTTTCTGAAGGTGATTCCAAAAACGATGCTCCAAGAATGTTCTGAGAAGAGGTAGGGGTGGCAAATCACTTTTCTGTTGCTCCTACACTCTGCCCCTTCTGGCTCAGACCTGTGCCCCTAACTTTTCTGCCTCTCCCCCATGGCTGGATCCTAACACTGTGAAGCAGAGAGATGACATGACATGGAAGACTGTTAGTTCCCCCCCTGGAACAATTCATAAATGACCAAAACACTAGTAAATAACCTGGAATAACTGCAGGGAGACAAACGTGACTGTCCACTCATCATCCACCAATCTGAATTGGGAGGAATGCCCGAGATCACAGCATAAAATCTGTAAGTAAAACTGTGGACCCGCGCTGAGAGCCGAGAGCTGAGAGCCCCTCCCTCACAGAAGCCTCGCAGTGCTAAAGAGCAACACTCTCCAAACAAGCTAGTGTACTTCAGCCCATCTCCAATGGGGGCTTTAATGTTAACTGCTCAATACAGACAGTGAATCCTCAATAAGCAGGCAGAGGCTTTTGGTGACGACTGACCTTGGGAGAGTTGGGGGACATATCTGTCTCAGGACAGGGAGCCCAGAGTATCAGGTGCTATCTCTGGCTGACGGGTGAACCTGGGAGCTTTTCTGTCCCTTTCTCTCTCTGTGGAGAAAACCTCAGCTGTTTTCAGCCCGCAGCGCTTTGCAGTAAAGACAGCCTCAGCTATTTTAAAATCAAAACACTTTGATCAGCAGAGTCAGAGAAACAAAGAACTTATTGATCTTTAGATGGCCTCTCTGGAGGGGGCATAGCTTCCCAAGAGGAAAGGGAGGGGCCCAGCTCTACTGCCTGCCTTTCTGGAATCAGATCCCAAAGCCTGGGGGAGGAGAACCACAGGCCACACCCTCTTACACAGGTGGTGACAGGCTGACAGGTGCACCTGCCAGGCAGAAAAGCACAGGTATATCAATCCTCTAAGAAAAACCATCAGGGAAACCAGATATTGAATATTTCCTCCTTCTGTGACCTGAGCCTGTTCTCGTCTGGGAAAACCTGATTGGGGTGGCCTAGGAGGTCAGATGCCTAGACAACAGAAAACTACAACCTACACTAAGAAAAATGAACCTATGGCCCAGTCAAAGGAACAAATGTGAACTTCAACTGAGATGCAGGAATTCAAACAACTAATGCTAAGTCAATTCAAAAAGTTTAAAGAATATTTCACAAAAGAGATAGAGGCTGTAAAGAAAACACTGGGCATACATAAGGCAGAAATTGAAAATTCAAAAAAACAACTAGAAAAATCTATGGAAATGAAAGGAACAGCACAAAAGATGAATGACACAACGGAAACATACAACAGCAGATCTTAAGAGGCAGAAGAAAACGCTCAAGAACTGGAGAACAAAACACCTGAAAGCCTACATGCAAAGGAGCAGATGGAGAAAAGAATGAAAAAACATGAGCAATGTCTCTGGGAACTTAAAGATAAAACAAAGTACAAGAATGTACATATCATTGGTGTCCCAGAAGGAGAAGAGAAGGGAAAAGGGGCAAAGACAATAATAGAGGAAATAATCAATGAAAATTTCCCATCTCTTATGAAAGACATAAAATTACAGATCCAAGAAGCGCAGCGTACTCCAAACAGAATAGATCTGAATAGGCCTACACCAAGACACTTAATAATCAGGTTGTCAAATGTCAAAGACAAAGAGAGAATCCTGAAAGCAGCAAGAGAAAAGTGACCCATCACATACAAAGGAAGCTTAATAAGACTATGTGCAGATCTCTCAGCAGAAACCATGGAGGCAAGAAGGAAGTGGTGTGATATATTTAAGATACTGAAAGAGAAAAACCACCAACCAAGAATCCTATATCCAGCAAAGCTGTCCTTCAAATATGAGGGAAAGCTCAAAATATTTTCCAACACACAGACAATGAGAGACTTTGTGAACAAGACACCCACCTACAGGAAATACTAAAGGGAGCACTACAGAGTAATAGGAGAAGACAGGATTGCTTGGTTTGGAACACAATTTTGAGAGATGGTAGCAAAGCAATGTAAGTACACTGAACAAAGATAACTGTGAATACAGTTGAGAGACGAAGGTTGGGAGCATGTGAGACACCAGAAGAAATGAGGAAAGATAAAGACTGGGACTGTGTAACTTGGTGAAATCTAGAGTGTTCAACAATTGTGATAAAATGTACAAATATGTTCTACGAGGGAGAACAAGCAAATGTCAACCTTGCAAGGTGTTAAAAATGGGGAGGCATCGGGGGAGGGATGCAATCAACATAAATTAGAGACTGTAACTAACAGAATCATTGTATTATGCTTCCTTTAATGTAACAAAGGTGATATACCAAGGTAAATGCAGATGGGGGGGATGGGGAGGCATGTTAGACACTTGACATTGGTGGTGTTGTCTGACTCTTCACTCTACTTTGATTTAAGGTTACTTTTCCTTTTGCTGCTTCCTAGCTGTCATTTTTTTTCCTCTTTCTTTTGCCTCTCTACCTTCTTTGACCCTCCCCCCTGCCTTGTGGAAGAAATGTAGATGCCCTTATATAGATAGTGGTGAAGGTGATGAACACCATCGATTGTTTACTTAAGATGGAATGTATGGTGTGTGAACAAAACCATCTTAAAAAAAAAAAAATGGGTTGATGACAGAACCTCAAGGACAATATAATGAGTGAAATAAGCCAGACACATAAGGACAAATATTGCAGGGTCTCACTGATAGGAACTAATTATAATATGTAAACTCATAGACATGAAATATAAGGTACCAAGATATAGGACAAGGTTTAAGAATGGGGAGCTATTGCTTAGTATGAGCAGAATGTTCAACAAGGATGAACTTAAATGTTTGGAAATGAACAGAGGTGTCAGTAGCAAGATGTGAGAATAACTAACAGCGCTGAATGGCACGTGAATGAGGTGGAAAGGGGAAGCTCAGAGTCATATATGTCACCAGAAGGAAAGTTGGAGGTCAAAAGATGGAAATGTATAAAACTGAATCCTATGGTGGGCAATGTCCATGATTAACTGCACAAATATTAGAGAACTCTTCCATGAACCAGAACAAATGTATGACAATACAACTAGAAGTTAATAATAGAGGGGCATATAGGGAAGAACTATATACCTATTGCAAACTATATACTACAGTTAGTAGTATTTCAACATTCTTTCATAAACAGTAACAGATGTACTATACCAACACTATGAGTCAACAATTGAGGGGGTTGGTTAGGGATATGGGAGGATTCGAGTTTCCTTTTCTTTTTTTTTTCCTTTTTAGATCTTTCACTTTATTTCTTGTCTGGAGTAATGAAATTGTTCTAAAAATTGAACAAAAATTAAGTACAGTGAAGGATACACAGCTGTATGAGGGTACCAGGGGCAACTGATTGTACACTTTGGATCTTTGGATAATTGTATGGTATCTGAACAATCCCAATAAAAAATTAAAAAAAAAAAAAACTAGGTTACTGTATAAACGTATTTTTTAGTAGCATTTTTATTACTTAAAAGAATAGTGAATTCCAGGCTGCTTGTGCTTAGAATTTCAATGTACTCTTTACCAGATGAGGAGCTGGTGTTAATAAGTGAGCTTGCAGTGACAGGATGCAGTAAATTTTTAATAGAAAACTATTAACACTGACTAAAGCACACATTATTACTAGGGCATTACCTTTAATCAAATGTTGAAAGTGAGTGGAGTCACTCAACTGTCTACCTCCCCTTTTATAACACCAGCTCTCTTTTTAAATACCCATCTGACACTCAGTTAAATGGTAATATATAATATCACTTTTGGTTTTTAAGATCTTCCCATGCCCAAATCTCACTGTGGCTGACTGCTTTACTTTCTGTTTTCTGCTTTGGAAAGGAGAAGTCACCTTCTGGCAATCTCTGCCAAGATTGGAACATTAAGCTGGTAAGGATGCTATATTAGTGAGTTGGTAATAAAGCCACAATAAAAGTGGCAAGGCATAGCACTGCAATGTCTCCCAATCCTGACACCCTGGCCCATTTGCAAATTATTTCAGAGTGTGAAATAATTTAAAACATAATTCAAAAATAATGGGCAGTGGAAAATACTGTTGTGAAATCAGAGACACAGTGGAAGGGGTCTCAGCTCCTACAAGGAGAATTGTCACTGCTGTCATGTAGCATTCTGGACTTGAAGACATAGTAGGTATTTCTTTAGGATTTTAAATTCCATTAGTGACCATTACAACTCATTCAAGAGCTTCTTAATGTGCTTGAACTCTCTGGTAAGCTGACTTATGGGAAAGTATTTTCTTGTTATACATCCATAGTCTGCTTAATGAATATTTCACTGTGTACTTTGGCAACTATCTTTTCTGAGAATTTAAATTGGTTATTTTATAACTGTTGTGGTTATATATTGTGTTTAAATAAATATATACACATCACAAAATTTTTTATTTCAACTTACACAAAGCTTTACATAAGATCAATTTTCACAAACAAATAGGAAATATTTATTGAACACTTAGTATGTGTCAGATAGTATTCTAAGCTCTTTACATATATTAGCTCAATTCTTATAACTGCTCTATTGGGGGATACTATTATTTCTCCATTTTACAAGTGAGAACACAAACAGGTTCCGTGACTTGCTTAAGCCATGCAGCTGGTGTATGCGGGGATGGAATTAGAGCCCAGCTAGTCTAGTCCCAGCGCTGTAAGCTACTCTGCTACTTCTGTGTATCAGTAGGATGCCATTTATATATGTTTTCTCCTCCTCAGGGTCCTACACATAGTTCTTTGGGTATTCTAAGATCTCAGCCAATAAACATTTAATTATTTATCCATGAATACTCATTTCATTTTTCTTTATAAATGTAAAAGGTGTGTTTTCATTATGTATTTCATAGTCAGTTAGAGATTGAGAGGGCTTTTCACATGCAAAAATGATGTCCCTACATTCTGTTGAGCAAAGTAAGCCAGAAACAAAAGGCAAGTATTGCATGGTCTCAGTTTCTTATAAGAAAATTAGGTACTAGATTGTAAGCTCTTACAGCAGTCACATGTATCCCAGAGTTTTAAGTGTTATTTCTAAATTCTGAGATGCTGTGCTCTATGTGTATAACCTGATACTTCCCTGGAACTTTGAATAGCTGTGTGACAACTAAAACTCAGAGTTGGGGTCCTGCAGCTCTGAAACTCAGCATTACTCCACACAGCAACTGTTAAAGAAGCCAAAAAGGAGTTCACACTTCAATTAGAGACATGAACAAAGCTGGTCTGGTTAGGATGAAGTTAAATCAGAATACAGAGTAAAAGATGATATTATCTGTAATTTAAAACTTCACCTTCTATGTGGGACCAAAGGAAGAGATGTTTACTTTGCCCAAAATTTAAATTTTCTGTAGCAAACAGTCTTACTTAACCTGTTTGGACAATTCTTTTAAACAACCTAAATATATGGAGCCTAGAATAAAGAATGAGATCTTGTAATTCTGTATAGCTAATACATTCCAGAGTATGCTGGGAAGATAATTAAAAAGTATCTGCAAGGTCCCTTGAGAGACAGTAGAAAATATATGGAAATATTGAACTTCCCACCTGGGAAATTCCTGATACTCTCTCAAGCATTAGGGATTCCCAATTTAATAAGTCAAGTCCTCAAACTTGAGGCTTGCTCTTATGAAACTTATTTTTTTTTCCCATGGGGAAACTAAGTTTACCTATATTTATGCCTAAGAGTCACTTCCAGAGAACCTCTTTTGTTCCTCAGATGTGGTCTCTCTCCCTCTAAGCCCAACTCTATTAGTAATCTCATTACTCTTCCCCCGACATGGGACATGACTTCCAGGACTATAAGTCTCCCTGGCAACATAGGACATGGCTCTCAGGGATGAGCCTAGCCCTGGAATCATGGGATTTACAATGCCCTCTTGACCCAAAAAGGGGAAAAGAAATGTAATAAAATAAGGTTCCCATGACTAAGAGATTTCAAACAGAGTCAAGACACGCTTCTGGAGGTTACTCTTATGCAAGCTTTAGCTAGATATTGCAAATTGCCATGGTATGCCAAGCCCAAAGAAAACCCAAAAGAATACCCAGGGCTCTAGCTGAGATTCTATATAAGTTTTACTTACTAAGTTTATTTCTCAGAAACTTAAAACCTCCAGATTGTTCCTATACCAGATAAAACCTGAAATCCAGAGGTAACAGTCTCTCCAAGAACATCAACCAGTTGCATCTCCCTACCCCATAATGTTGATACCCCTTTTCAACATAAAGAAGTTAGAATGGCCATTGCCCAAATATCCCTGAAGATTGAGAGAATGACCAAATGAGAGGGAGGAGTTATAACAGAGATGATAGAATTTAACAAATGATTATGACTACTGAATCATTATACAGATATTTCTTTTTAGTCTCTAATGTATTAGAAAAGCTAGAAGGAAACATCTGAAATTGTGGAACTGTGACCCATAACTACTTTTTAAACTGTATGCTTATTTGCACACATATTTCACAATAAAAAATGTTTTAAAAATTATGTTCATTCTCATAAAAATAGTCATTTGGATTTGTTTATTTGTTTGTTTTTAAGTTGATTTAGATTTGTCAAATCCACCTGAGGTCAAATAGTGTGCATTAATGAAAAAAGAGCACAAGATTTGGTCTCAAATGCACACACGTTCTTTCAAACAAAAGAAGTTTATCATCACAGCCCACAATTATGATTACTTCATAGAGTGAGCCTCTTCCCTTCCCTTTTGGAAAAAAAAAAAAAAGGCTAAAAGCAAAAAGGAGAACAAGGAAACTGAAGTCATCAGCATCACTGAAAAACTAGAATAGTGAATCCCACTTAAAAGTTAAGAAGATGGAGATTTCAGGGGAAGATGGTGGAGTAGGGAGTCCAGGACTCAGTCCTTCCACTCAAACAACTATTAAACAAGCAGGAACTGTCTGAAACAATTATTTGGAAACTCTGGAGGCCAGAAGAACACCCAGGGAAGAGCGGGAGGAAGAGGCTCGTAAACTATAGTAATGGGCAGTAAATTGCTCTGCCTGTGGCTGGCTACCAGCACCCACCCCCCACTCATATGCAGGCCAACTTGGGGTCCAATCTCTAGCTACCTCACTGGTGACAAAAAGGAATATTAAAAACCCTCTTCCCCAAGAACACCCGATCACTGATCTCAGCTTTTAATTAAATTCAGATCTCTGGGGGCACAGTACTGAGGGCAGCTATTGTATCAACCTGCCCTGGACAAAGGCACAGCAGCCATTATTCCAACCCTCCCTGAACTCAGGCAGAGGCAGTGGAGATTTAAAAATGCAGCTTCCTCAGGGCTGCAGGGACTGTTAACTGAAGGGCTGCATTTGCCAGGCAGGCCAGGAAAGCTCAGCTTTGGGGAGCCAGCAGAGAAACTTTGGGTGCCCTTACTGATGTCCTTCACAGGGCACTTTGTAGCTAGTCTGCATCCCTTCTTGTTTGGGCTAGGAAAGACTGATATGAGAAAGTCCTCTCTGGGGTGACACTTGTCCAAGAATTTACCCTACAGACAAAAGCACCTTGAGACAATGAAAGGACTGTTTAAAAAAACTATAGAGGTGGACAGTCTGGGACAAGGGCCTGCTGGCTTCAAACACTGGGAAAGGGAGGCCTTCTCCAAAGAAACAGAGGGGACAATCAAACTCCTGTAAACAGGGAACTTCAAAACAACTAATCAGCAAAAGCTCACCACAAGATAGGGGCCCAGAAAGACAGAGAAAACCCTGCACACTGTATTCACCTTGGGCAGACCTTCCAGACTGGAGGGCTGAAGCTCAAGAAAATCTCTGTCTTATCACCAGCTGGTTACAAAACTAAGAAACAGACATCTTAGAGAATACATCCTAGAGTTAGCATTTTAAAATATTAAAATGCATAATGTGCAACAGAAGAGTACAAGACAAAAAAGAAATAGGATATGATGACCCATCCAATGGAAGAGGATAAAAATACAGAAAACACCAAAGAAGAAGATGAGAATGTGGACATACCAAGCAAAGCCTTTAAAAAATGATCTTAAAAATGCTTAAGGAGCAATATTTGGTAAAATATGTACAAGATTTGCATAATAAAATTATTTAGGAAAAAAATGCTCAAGGAGATGAAGGAAAGTACAGAGAAAGAACTAAAGTATATAAGGTAAACAATGAATGAGCAATATGAAAGTCTTAAGTAAAAGACAGAAAATTTAAAAAGGAAGCAAACAGAGCTACTGGAGTTGAAGACCACAATAACTGAAACCAGGAGGGGTTCAAGAGCAGATTAGAGCTGACAGAAGAAAGAATGGTTGAACTTGAGAAGACACTTGAAATGAGAGACACTGAGGAGCAGAAGGAAAAAAAGAAATATTTAAAAGCAAAATAGCCCAAGATAGCCACGGGACACCAACAAGTGCACCAATATATGCTATGGAAGTCCCAGAGGAGAAGAAGGAGAGAAAAGAGCAGACAGAATAGTCAAAGAAATAATGGCATAAAATGTCTCAAACTTAGCAAAAGATGTGAATATGCACATCCAAGAAGCCCAGAGGAGACCTAACAGGATAAACATGAAGATAAATACATCTTGTCATATATTGATTATACTATCAAGTGCAAAGGACAGGAAAAAGTTCTGAAAGTTGCAAGAGAAAAACAATGTGTTATGTACATCTAATTGGGAGTGCCAATTAGATTGAGTCCTGATTTCTCATCAGACCATGGAGGCAGGAAGGCAGTGGGTTGATATACTTAAAATGCAGAAAGAATATTTAACTGCCAGCTAAGAATTTTATATCCAGTGAGTCTTTCTTTCAGAAATAAGTAAGAGATTAAGACATTCCCAGATAAATAAAAGTTAAGGGAGGTCATCACCACTAGACCAGCCCTATAAACAATGCTAAAGGGAGTACTTCAGGGTGAAAGGAAAAGACATTAGATGGTGTTTCAAAGCAGCATAAAGAAATAAAGACTTGCAGTAAAGGTAACCATTTGGGTAATTACAAATCCAGTAATATTGTATTGTATTATTTGGTATGTAGCTCCACTTTTTACTTCCTTCAGTTGCTAAAATGCAAATGCATAAAAAGTAATGATAAGTCATACTGTTGGGCATATAATATACAAAGATATAAGAGGTAACAAGTATGAAAAAATGGTGGAAGGATGGGAGGTTTAGGAAAACTATACGTGCATGCTATTGAAGCTAGGTTGCTGTGCTGGTTTGTATATATTATGTCTCCCAGAAACAGCCATATTCTTTAATGCAGTCTTGTGGAGGCAGACATATTAGTGTTGATTAGATTGTAATTCTTTGATTGAGTGTTTCCATGGAGATGTGACTCAATCAACTGTGAGTGACACATTTGATTGGATAATTTCCATGGAGGAGTTGCCTGCCCATTCAGGGTGGGTGTCAATTGGATCACTGGAGTTATATAAAGGAATTCACAGACAGAAGGACCTGAGAGCAACTGAGAGTGACATATTGAAAAGAGCTGCAGGTAAGAGAGGACAAAATGCTCTAAGAGCAACATTTTGGAGAATGCCATTTTGAAACACAACCTGGAAGCAATCGGAGGTTTTCCAGATGCCAATGGCCATCCTTCAGTGAAGGTACCCTGTTGTTGATGCCTTACCTTGGACGTTTTGTGGCCTTAAGACTGTAACCGTGTAGCTAAATAAACCCCCGTTTTATAAAAGCCTATCCATCTCTGGTGTTTTGCATTCTGCAGCATTAGCAAACTAGCTAAGCCTTAAGACTATAATTTTGTAACCAAATAAACCCTCTTTACAAAAGCCAATCCATTTCCTGGTATTTTGCAAATGGCAGCATTAGCAAACTGGAACAGTTGCTTTCCAACCAAATATGAGTGTTGTATCTTTAGGATGCTAAATGTTAACCCAATGGTAACCACAAGTAAAATAGATGAGAAGTATATACAGATAGAAAAGAGAAGGCAATCAATACAGGACAATACAAAAAAGCAGTAAATGTAAATGTAGGCATTAATGGAAGTGAGGGACAAAAAAGGTGTAAGAATTACAAAAGCTAAATAGCACAATGACAGAGGAAATTCCTGTATTATAAGTAGTGACCTTAAATGTAAATGAATTAACCTCCCCAATCAAAAGGCAGAGATTGGCAGAATGGATAAAAAAGTATGGCCCAGCTGTATGCTGTCTGCAAGAGACTCACCTTAAATTCAAAATACAAGTAGGTTGAGGTTAAAAGGATAAAAATATATATATAAATTTTTCATGGTATATATGTATTTTTTTTTCATGGTATATATATATTCATGAAAGTAGCAACCAAAACAGAGCTGGCTACACTATTATCATATAAAATAGACATTAATTCAAAAACAGTTCCCTGGGACAAACATAGTCATTATATACAGATAAAAGGGACAATTCAACAGAAATATATAATAATTATAAATATGTATGCACCTAATAGCCAAGCCTCAAAATATATGATACAAATACTGACAGATTTGAAGGGAAAATTTGATGGTTCTACATTAATAGTAGCATATTTTAACACACCACTCTCAATAATGGATAGAATATCTAGTCAGAAGATCAGTAAGGAAGTCCAGGACTTGAATGATCCACTAAACCAACTAGACCTAACAGACATATATAGAATACTACACCTAACAAAAACAGAATACACATTCTTCTTGAGTGCACATGGATCATTCTCCACAATAGACCAGATATTGGGTAATAAAACAAGTCTCAACAAGTTAAAAAATACTGAGATCATACAATGTATATTCTCCAACCACAATGGAATGAAGCTAGACATCAATAACAAAGGAAGAAGTGGAAAATTCTCAAATATGTGGAAATTAAACAAAATACACTTAAACAACCAATGAGTTAAAGAGGAAATCAGAAGTGAAATTAGGAAATATCTTGAGGCTAATGAAAATACAACATACCAAAACATATGAGATGCAGAAAAGGCAGTGTTGGGAGGGAAATTTGTAACTTCAACTGCTTACATATAAAAGAAGAAAGACTTCAAATCAGAGAGCTAACCTCAAAACTTGAAAAACCAAAAAAAAAGAAGGGCAAACGAATCCCAAAATGAGCAAAAAGAAGGAAATAACAAAAATTAGAGTTGAGATAAATGAAATAGAAAGCAATAAACAGTAAAGATAATCAACAAAACTAAAAGTTGGTTGTTTGAAAATATCAATAAAATGGACAAACTTTTAGTTAGACAGACAAAGAAAAAAAGAGGATACAAATAAAAAAAAATCAGAAATGAAAAGGGGGACTTTACTACTGACCCCACTGAAATAAAAAGGACTATAAGAAGATACTATGAACAACTACATACCAATAAATTAGATAATGTAGACAAAATGGTCAAACTCTTAGAAACATACAAACTACCTACATTGACTCAAGGAAAAATTGAAGTTCTCAACAAACCAATCACTGTAAAAGACATTGAATCAGTAATCAAAAACCTCCTAACAAAGGGAAGTCCAGGAACAGAGGGCTTCAGAGAGAAATTCTACCAAACATTCCAAGAAGACTTAACTTCAAATCTGTTCAAACTCTTCCAAAAAAAATGAAGAGGAGGGAACACTCCCTAACTCATTCTATGAGGCCAACATCACTGTCATACCAAAGCCAGATAAAGATTCCACAAGTAAAGAAAACTACAAACTAATATCTCTTATGAATATAGAGGCAAACATCCACAACAAAATACTTGCAAATGAAATCCAACACCCTATTAAAAGAATTATTTACCATGATCAAGTGGGATTTATCCCGTGTGTGCAAGGTTGTTTCAAGCTAAGAAACTCAAATAATGTGATACAGCACATTAACAGAAGGAAAGAAAACACATTATCATCTCAATTGATCAGAAAAGGACTTTTACAAAATACAGCACTGTTTCTTGATAAAAACACTTAGAAGACTATGAATAGAAAGAAACTTCCTCAACATGAGAGGGACATGTATGAAAAGCCCATGGCTAACATGTCACTTAATGGTGAGAGACTGAAAGCCTTCCCTCTAAGGTCAGTAATAAGACAAGGATGCCCACTGTCACCACTGTTATTCAACACTGTACTGGAAGTTCTTGCCAGAGCAATTAAGCAAGAAAAAGAAGTAAAAAGCACCCAAATTGGAAAGGAAGGAGTAAAACTTTCCCTATCTGCAGATGATACAATCCTACATACATAAAATCCTGAAAAATCAACAAAAAAATGTCCCCAGAGTTAATAAATGAATTCAGCAAAATAGCAGGATACAAGATCAACACCCCAAAATCAGTAGTGTTTCTATACACAAGCAATGAACAATAAGAAGAAATCAAGAAAAAAAATCTATTCACAATAGCAACTAAAAGAATCAAATATCTAGGAAAAAATCTAATCAAGGATGTCAAGGACTTCTACACAGAAAACTACAAAACATTGTTAAAAGGAATTAAAGAAGACCTAAATAAATGGAAGGATATTCCATGTTCATGGATTAGAAGACTAAATATCATTAAGATGTCAATCCTACACAAAGCAATTTATAGATTCAATGCAATCCTAATCACATTTCCAACAAACTCTTTGCAGAACTGGAAAAGTCAATCAACAAATTTATACAGAAGGGTAAGAGACCTGAACAGGTAAACCATCTTGAAAAAGAAGAATGAAGTTTAGGGACTCAGACTTCCTAATTTTAAAAGTTATTACAAGCCTCTTGCTTCTCACCTCTTTGCTATGTGAGAGGGCCTGCATATCCTCTCACGTGCATTCTTAATAAAACTTTCTAATTACTTAAACTGTTCTGTGTGTGACACCTTTGGTTAGGGTATGACCTCTGATTGAATTTTTCCATCGAGGTGTAGCCCCACCCATTCAGTGTGGGTCTTGATTAGTTCACGGGAGCCATATAAAAGAGCTGACAAACAGAAGGAACTCAATGCTGCAGCTGAGAGATACATTCTGAAGACGGCTGTTAAAAGCTGACACTGACATTTTGGAGAAGGCCATCTGGAAAAGCAACCTGGGAGAAAGCAGATGCCAGCTATGTACCTTCCAAGCTGAGGTTTCCCAGATGTCATTGCCCATCCTTCAGTGAAGGTACCCTATTGTTGGTGCCTTACCTTGGACACTTTATGGCCTTAAGACTGCAACTTTGCAACCAAGTAAACCCCCTTTATAAAAGCCAATCCATTTCTGGTGTTTTGCAAGACAGCAGCATTAGCAAACCAGAACAGGTGGTATCACCCACTGCCCTGAGCCTTCTTGGATCTGCGCAGCATGGAGATGGGTTCCTGCCACCTTCAAAGATGGAGCCAGAAGCTCAGAGCAGACTGAGTTTATGCCCTGGGGAAGCCAGATCAGAGCCCTTAGATTCCTAGATTCCTAGAGACACATAGCCGCATGAGGACATTGGAGAGGATAACAATGAGCCAGGCAAGAAGAAAAAGCAAAAGCATGCAGCCATACCTCCTAGTCAATAGCCATGACTTACCAATCCAGATGGTCAAAGAGAAATGTCCCCTGGCTGGCTCACCAAAGTATGTGGCCAGATTTGGGTCTAGGTTCTTGGCCATGCTGTGAGAAAGGAGAGGTTAACCCTGCTTATAATTGTGCCTAAGAGTCTCCCCCTTAGTACCTCTCTGTTGCTCAGATGTGACCCTCTCCCTCTAGCTAACCCAACTCAGCAGGTTGACAGTCACACTGTCAACTACTGGGACCTGAATCCCAGAGATGTAAATCTCCCTGGCAATGCAGGAGATGACTCCTGGGGGTGAATCTGGACCTGGCATCGTGGGATTGAGAATATCTTCTCAACCAAAAAGGGGATGCGAAATGAAACAAAATAGTTTCAGTGGCTGAGAGATTTCAAATGGAGTCAAGAGGTCACTCTGGTGGACATTCTTACACACTATAGAGATAATACTTTTTAGGTTTTAAAGTATTGGAGTGGCTAGAAGTAAATATCTGAAACTATCAAACTCCAACCCAGTAGACTTGACTCTTGAAAATGATTGTATAACAATGTAGATTACAAGGGGTAACAGTGTGATTGTGAAAACCTTGTAGATCCCACTCCTTTTATCCAGTGTATGGATGGATGTGTAAAAAAATGGCAACAAAAACTAAATGAAAAATAGGGTGGAATGGGAAGGATGATTTGGGTGCTCTTTTTTCTTTTATTTTTTTATTCTTATTTTTATTCTTTCTGGTGTAAGGAAAAATGTTCAAAAAATAGATTGGGGTGATGTATGCATAACTATATGATGGCACTGTGAACAGTTGATTGTATACCATTGGTGATTCCATGGTATTGAATATATCTCAATAAAGCTAAATTTAATTTAAAAAAAAAAAAAGATCATGGCTTTTTCCTGGGAGACATAATATATCCAAACTGGCACACTGCCCTTTGGACCTGACTGGGGACTTCTCCGCACATTAAGCAAGAGTCCAATGGGAAACAAATCAAGATTCCTTCTCTCTCTCTCCCTCTCGTTCTCTCTCTTTCCTCAGTTCTCCAAGACTTCTCCACACTTTCTCCTTTCCTCCCCTCTGGGGACCATCTCTCAGTCCTTGCTTGTTGGGGACGATTAAGGTAGCATGTATAAAATCCACCCTCAGCGATGCCGGAGATATGCAACATGGCCACTAGGGCTGATGCAATAACGGCTTAAGTTGCCCTCAGCCTTCTTTACGGAAGTGATAGCCATTCGCGCCTAAGATTCCCGCCTAGAGTGCTAGCTTTACAATCTGCCTTCTACCCCAGCAACAGTAGCTACCAACCCTGTGCTAGCCTTACATCTGCCATCCGCCCTAGCAACAGCAGCCACCAATCCTAGACCGCCACCCGCCCTTGCTAGCCACTCCCCCTCTCTCCTAGGGCATATATACCCTGCCTCTTTAATAAAGTTTTGCAGCTTGATCAGAAACCTGTCTTGCTGTCATTCCTCGTGTCTCTTGTCCCATACCATTCCTCCCTCACAGGACTCGGAGCCTCCGTTGAATGTCCCGCGGGCCGGGACACTTGCTTGTCTAAGATTTCCCAGCCCCTCAAACCCTTCTTCTTGCTGAATCTGTTCCTCTTTTCACCCCTTTGACAGGGGTCCTCTCCCCTGTCTCCATGAAGGTCTCCTTTCTTCTCTGTCTGGCGTTCAGTGCCTTCTGAGACATTCCATGTTTTGTAACACAGGATACTGGGCTAAGTATTCTTGTGGCAAACAAGGTAGGCCTTTGACATTCTAGGGAGTCACCTCTGGTTTATGCCCATGGGAACTGGGTACTTTCCAATGGGAGTGTCTCCCCTTCAGGCCTTGATTGTTTAGTTTCTATTGAGAACCACCGTAGCTGAATATAAAGCTTCTCTTCTAGACCATGCTCACTTTTTAGCCCTCAGGAAACAGAAAACTTAGAGGACAAAGGTATTCCCTGGAGTGTTGTCCTAGACTTCTCTCAGGTGGGGCAAGCACCTCCACCTTGGGAGCACAGGTCTAGACATCTCTCAGGGAGGAATGTCCTGGGAATGTCTGCCGACACATCCCGGGGCTGCCCGGCAACTTTACTCCCTGTGTTCCCAAGAGACTGGGCTGGCAGAGGGGAAGGCTTCTCAAGAGCATTGTCCTGCAATTCTTCCAGGCAAATTCTGGGCAAAGCCCAGGAAATCTCCCAGAAGCCTAGGTCCAGATATCTCTCAGGAATGGTGCTGTACAGGGTGCAAGGCCCTGACTCCTTGAGAGCATTGTTCTGGAATTCTTTAGGGCATGGCCTGGGAAACCCCCAGAAGCACAGGTCCAGACATCTCTCAGGAAAGGTGGCCTGGGATGCCCAGTGACTGTACTCCCTGTGCTCCCAAGAGATGGGCTGGCAGAGAGGGAAATGCCCAGCTCTGATGCACTTGGGACACCATGCAGTCACACTGGTGCTAGTGAGTCTCCTCTACTTCCTTTTCTAGAGAATATGGGAAATGGCAATAGTCAATATAAGCTAAAAGATGGGGAAGTACAGCCCTCCAAGGAGACTCTCGATTACAAAACAATCCTCCAGTCTGTAAAAGACAGGGAAGTGGTCAGAAATTCCTTGTGTCCAGATGTTTATGGCTCTTTATCAAGACTTGTGCCTAAGTCTCAATTTCCATGAGAGGAGAAAATCTTCTTAATGATCCCCTTTGAAAACATGTTTGCTAAAAGGCAGGAGAAAAGGTACCACCAAGCCAGTTAATTTTAATAAGTTAACAGAGATTACTCAGGGGAAAGAGGAAAACCCAACTCTGTTCCAGGGTAAGTGGAAGCCCTAAAGAAGTATATTAATGTAAGCCCAGATTCCCAGGAAGTTCAGATTTTGCTGGGCACCTATCTCATCAGCCAGTCTGCCCCTGATATTCAGAGAAAGCTGCAAAAGCTCTCCATGGGTCCACAAACTCCCACTAATGACCTATTAAAACTGCCTTTTCTGTCTTTAACAATTGAGACAAGGCCAAGGAGAGGAGAAGATGAGAGGTTAAAGCAAAAAACAAAAAACCAAAACAAAACAAAAAAACAGAAAACAGGCTTATCTTATTACAGTCACTGTTAAAAGTGCGCTGCCCCTTGAGGTCATGGCTTCAAGCCTCAAGGACCTTGCAACTGTGGGTCAGGGGTCACTGGCAAAGAGAGCAGCAGAAACCTTGAGAAGACCCTCAACGTCGAGATCCACTGGGGCTTGCCCCAGGTGCCACCAACATGGAGATTGAGCCCAGGGACAGGAAGGCCCCCAGAGCCCTGCTCATGGCAAGTGAAGAAGACTGAGAGTGCCCGAGGCCACTTAAGGCTCTGCTGGCTTCACATCTGACTTAAAGGAACCTCGTGTGACACTTGACATGGCAGATAAGATTATTAATTTCTTAATTAAATAATAGAGCCACTTACTCTATTCTGAACTGTCACTCTGGACCTACCTCCACTTGGACTTGCCTAGTTATGGGAGTTGACAGTAAAGCCAAAATGAGAACTTCCCCTACTCTCCTTTGTAGGCTTGGAGACATTCTAGTGCCCCATCAATTTCTCATTGACCCTGGATGCCCCACCCCCCCTTTTATGGAGGGATCTTCTTCATCCCTGAGGGCCACCTTAAGACTAGCAAACCCAGCTCTTTTCATCCCCTTGTTTGCCCTGAGACCTCTGCTACTTCAGGCTTCTTGGTATCCAAAGGAGATCCTTAAGTAAATAAACCCATTCATATGGGAAGAAGGCATCCCAGGGCTAGCCCATGAGTAGCCCGTCTGCATTCAGGTTCTCAAAAATGCATTTTTTTTTTGGTATCCCTCTTCACCCTGACTTTCTGTACCTATTTGCTTTTAAATAGCAGGGACTTAACAATAAGATTCCCAGCTGCTCACTAAGACAGTGCTGCCCCAAGGGTTTCAAAATAGTTCCCATGTCTTTAAGACTGCCTTAGCAGCGACCTTACTGACCTCCAAATGCCTTTGCTAACTTTGTGAACTAACATATTCCTAGTATGAAAGTGACTCTTGTTTATAGTCATTGCTGACTACAAGTCCTAGATGGATATAGAAACTTGGGGAAAGTTTAAGAAAGTAAATTTTATTTGTTGTAGTCATTACTGACTATAAGCCCTGAATGGATATGGAAAGAAGCAAAAGGTTTGAGAAAGAGAATTTTGTTTGTTGTCATTGCTGACTACAAGTCCTAGATGTATACAGAAAGTTGTAGAATGCTTGAGAAAGTGATTTTTTTATAAAATAATGTAGATTGTTAGTCTGCTCTTAATGAAAGGTTATAAAAAGTTTTTCTTAATCATCTGAGTACTCTGTCTAAAGATACAGAATAATATCTTTGTTGATGCTTATGTTAACCTTTTCATCCTTTATTTTAAAAGACAAGACTTCTCACTCTTAAAGGAAAACTGTTACAATGGATTGGTACTCTCACCTTGTAGAAGTGAAGTGCTAAAATAGTTTAACATATTACATAGAAAGTGTTGAGGAAGTATTCCAATAGTTTTTAAAAAAATTTTTCTGTCCTTCTGTTAGCTAAATTTGCATGGGTGAAATGTTATTCATATATTTAGAAATTGTTTAAAATTCCTAAAAACTTAATATTCTCACTGTCCATGTTATATCCTAATACTGATCTGTATGATGTTAAATGTTGTTAGCCATAGTTTTAATTATTATTAAAAAAATTACAGATCATAAAAATAACCAAATTTACTTGTCAGTTATACTCAGTTTATTTAAAAAACTAAAAAAAGTTAAATTCAGCTTTATTTGACATGGAACCCAAAATAAAAAATAAAATCTTAATCAGAAAACAAAAATATTTGCAAAGTCCCTTAATAGAGTAGAGAAAAATGTAAAACTATTTAACTTTCCCACGTGGGGAATATGTTCTCTGACCACAATAGGATTAAGCTAAAAAGAAAATAAAAAGATAAATAGAAAATGGCATATGTTTGGAAATTGTTAAATATCCTTCTAAGAAACCTGCACAAGTTTCTTATTGCCGCTGTAACAAACTACCCCAAATTTAGTGGCTTAAAACATACAAATTTGTTATCTTACCATTCTGGAGTTCAAAAATCCAAATTGCATTTCACCTGTCTGAAACCACAGTGTCTGCAGGGCCACACTCGCTCCAGGGGCTTTAGGAAAGGATCCATTTCCTTACCTTTTCCAACTTCTAGAGATGCATTCTTTCCACTCCTTCACTCACAGACTCTTCCTCCATCTCAAAGCCAGCAGCACAACATCTTCAAAACTTCTCCCTTGTAAGGACCCCTGTGATTACAAAGGATCCACCAAGATAATTCAGGATAATCTCCCTATTGCAAGATCCTTAACTTAATCACATCTATCTGCAGAGTCCCTTTTTCCATATATGGTAATATATTCACAGGTAACAGAGATTAGGGCATGGAAATCTTTTGAGGGCTATTATTGATTCTACCACATAACACATGGGTCAAAGAGAAGCTTCAATTAAAGGTTGGCATTGAATGTGGTTTTCATCAAACCTGCTTTACCTCTACATTGAGCTTCTTTGTCAATATAAACATATCAAAATCTGTCAGAAATTCAAACACATTGAAGAACATTTATAGCCTTAACGAGTATATTAGAAAATAAAAAAGGCTGAAAATCAATGATTTAGGCAGCAAATTAAACAATAAAAAAGTAGAAAAAAGAAACAATAAAGGTGAAAGCTGACATAGAAAAATAGAAAACAGAAGACAGATCCAACAAGCCAAATTATAGTTTTTGAAAAGAATAATACAATGTATAAACCCCCAAAAGACTAATCAAGGAGAGAGAGAGAAGTCTGAAAGCATTAATATGAAGAGTGGAAACAGCAACAAAGTGTAGAGCTCACAACTTGTTAGGCTGAAAAATAAAGCTGCTTTTTATCTATACCTCTCCAGTCAGTAAAAGAGTCTCAATGTATGATACATCCCGGGGTTGAGGGGGGGGGGGAGATAAAATCAAGACTGTGACCACTTTATTCAGCTTGATGGCAAAGATGAAATCAAGAAGGTAATAGCCATAACTCTTGTTAAGTGCTTTGAAAAACTTAAAATGGCACCTGGTAGATCCTCTTAGCTGGATAAAGACTGCTAGTAAGTGTTAGGGTCTGGGTCCCTTAAAATCTGATGGTTCTAAAATATCTATTATTAAGCTTTGAGAAAGAAAGACATATCTTAAAAAGAACTGTAGGTGTGGCTTTTGAAAAAAATGACTTGACTACAATCAAGTACAGTTAAAAATGAACGAAGATTTTAGGAGACCTCTGTTAGAAAAAGTATCACCAGCTGGGGCTAGGTGGTTTGAAGCTGTATGTACCCCAGAAGAACATACTTAAATTTAACCCATTCTTGTGGGTGCAAACCCATTGTAAGTCAGTCTTTTTTTAATTTTTTTTTAATTTAATTGAGATTGTTCTCATACCATGCAATTATCCAGAGATACAAAGTACACAATCAATTGCCCAAGGTACCATCATACAGCTGTGCATCCATCACCAAAATTAATTTTTTCCAATTTTTAGAACATTTTCCTTATTCCAGGAAAGAAAGAAAGACAAAAAAGAAAATTCAGTTCCTCCCATACTCCTAACCACTGCCCCCCTCCAGTATTGACTCATAGTATTGGTATAGTAGATTTGTTGCTGTTGATAAAAGAATGTTAAAATACTGTTAACTGTAGTACATAGTTTGTAATAGGTATATACTTTCCTTGTATACCCCTCTAATATTAGCTTCCAGTTGTAGTGTCATACATTTGATCTAGTTCATGAAAGAGATTTCTAATATTTCTACAATTAATCATGGACATTGTCCACCACAAGATTCACTGTTTTATACATTCCCATCTTTTAACCTCCAACTTTTTTTCTGGTGATATATGTGACTCTGAGTTTCCCCTTTCCACCACACTCACACACCATTCAGCACTGTTAGTTATTCTCCAAAATAACGTGCTACCATCACCTCTGTCCACTTCCAAACACTTAGGTCCAACCTAGTTGAACATTCTGTTCATAGTAAGCATCCGCTCCCCATTCTTTAGCTTTGTTCTATATCCTGCTAACTTATATTTCATGTCTATGTGTTTACATATTATAATTAGTTCTTATCAAGGGGACCTTGCAATATTTGTCCTTATGTGTCTGATTTATTTCACTCAATTTAGTACCCTCAGTGTTTCTTCATCAACTCATTTTTTTAGATGGTTTTGTTCACCCACCATACTTTCCATCCTAAGTAAACATTTGATAGTTCCCTGTACAGTTACATATTTACATATTCACCACCATCACTACTATCTACATAAGGACATCTCCATTACTTCCACAAAGAAGGAGGAAGAGTCAAAGAAGGTAGAGAGAAGAAAGAAAAAGAAAAAGAAAGAAAAGAAAAAAATCATGACAACTAAAAAGCAACAAAAGGAAAGATAGAATTATACTAAAGTAGAGTAAAAGAGTCAGACAACATCACCAATGCCAAGAATCCCATACCCCTCCCTTATGTCCCCGTATTATAGGCATTTAGCTGTGGTGTATTGCCTTTGTTACATTAAAGGGGGCGTAATACAAAGTTTCTGTCAACAGTAGTCTCTAGTTTGCACTGACTGTATTTTTTTCTCAATACCACCCTATTTTTAACATTGTGCAAGGTTGACATTCATTGTTCTCCCTCATGTAAAAACATATTTGTACATTTTTTCACAATTGTTGGGCACTCTAGGTTTCACTGAGTTATACAGTCCTAGTCTTTATCTTTCCTCTTTCCTTCTGGTGTCCCACATGCTCCTAGCCTTCCTCTTTCAATCATATTCACAGTCATCTTTGTTCAGTGTGTTTACATTGTTGTGCTATCATCACCCAAAATTGTGTTCCAAACCTCTCACTCCTGTCTTTTCCTATCTGTCTGCAGGGCTCCCTTTAGTATTTCCTGTAGCACAGGTATCTTATTCACAAACTCTCTCATCATCTGTTTGTCAGAGAATATTTTAAACTCTCCCTCATATTTGAAGGACAGTTTTGACGGATATAAGATTCTTGGTTGGCAGTTTTTCTCTTTCAGTATCTTAAATATATCACACCACTTCCTTCTTGCCTCCATGGTTTCTACTGAGAAATCTGCACATAGTCTTGTCAAGCTCCCTCTATATGTGGTGGATCACTTTTCTCTTGCTGCTTTCAGGATTCTCTCTTTGTCTTGGATATTTGATAGTCTGATTATTGAGTGTCTTGGAATAGGTCTATTCAGATCTATTCTGTTTGGGGTATGCTGTGCTTCTTGGATCTGTAATTTTATATCTTTCATAAGAGATGGAAAATTTTCATTGATTATTTCCTCTATTATTGCTTCTGCCCCTTTTCCCTTCTCTTCTTCTGGGACACCCATGATACGTATATTCATGCATTTCATGGTGTCATTCAATTTCCTGAGATATTGCTCATATTTTTCCATTCTTTTCCCTATCTGTTCTTTTGTTATAGGATTTCAGATGTCTTGTTCTCCAGTTCCTGAATGTTTTCTTCTGCCTCTTGAGATCTGCTGTTGTATGTCTCCATTGTGTTTTTCATATCTTGTGTTGTGCCTTTCATTTCACAGATTCTGCCAGTTGGCTTTTCATACTTTTGATTTCTATCTTATATTCATCCAGTGTTTTCTTTATAGCCTTTGTCTCTTCTGTTATATCTTCCCTGAGCTTGTTGATTTGGTTTAGCGCATTTCTTTGAAAATCTTTAATAGACTGTTTCATTAAAGTGAAACAATAACTCAACTGTATCTTGATTGAGGTGTAAGTTTGTTCCTTTGACTGGGCCATATGTTCATTTTTCGTAGTGTAGGTTGTAGCTTTCTGTTGTCTAGGCATCAGGTTTCCTTGATTACCCCAGTCAGATTTTCCCAGACCAGAACAGGCTCAGGTCTCAGAAGGGTTTCCCTGAGGGTGTGTCTTAGAAGATTGACACACCCTGTGAGGTTCCAGTCACTGTGCTTTTCCTAACCTGCCCAGCAGGTGGTGCCTGTCAGCCTGTAGCTCCCGACAGGGGTAAGGAGGTGTGGTCCCTTCCATTTCTGTTTTGGCTGTTTCCCCCCAGGCTCTGGGATCTGGTTTTGAAGGGAAGGCTGGGCCCTACCTCCTACTCTTAGGGAAGATACACCCCCTAGGAATTTATCATCAGCATTTGAATAGTCTCTCTGCCTCTGTTATCTCCACCCCTGTCTAGGTCAGAGTGCTGAGAACTGAAAGTGGCTTTGGCTCTCTCCACTGAAAATGGCTGTGGCTCTCTCCTCTAAGCCCCTCAGGTTGAAAGAGAGAAAGAGGGACAGAAAGCCCCCTTTTGAAGCCAGTACATGACTCCCCAGTTTCATTCATCAGCCAGAGGTAACACCTGGACTTCTGGGCCCCCCTCCCAGTACAGGTGAGTCTTTTGGTTCTTTAAGGTCAGTCATCACTAAAAGCCTCTGTCTGCTTGCTAGGGGTTTGTAGCTTGTATTCAGCAGTCTACATTTGTTAATTAAAACCCCAGTTGGAGCTCAGCTGAGCTATATTTGCTTGCTCCACTTGGAGAGTGTTGCTAGTTTCTAGCACAGCAAGGCTTTGCAGCAAAGCCTGCCATGGGGGAAGGGGGCTCCTGGCACAGTTTCAGAGCTTTTACTTACAGATTCTACTCTTTAATCTCAGGCATTCCTCCAAATCCAGGTTGGTGTATGATGTGTGGACAGTCACAGTTGTCTCCCCACAGTTGTTCCAGATTATTTACTAGTTGTTCCTGGTTGTTTATTAGTTGTTCCAGGAGACTGACTAAATTCCACTCCTCTCTATGCCACCATCTTGCCTGCTTTAAGTCAGTTTTTTGATGAGGTTATTCAGTTACAGTATGGTCCACCTCAATCAGGATGGGTCTTAATCCTATTACTGGAATCCTTTATAAGAAAATTAATTTTAGACAGAAAGAAAACCACAGGAAGCAAGAATCTGAACAGAACTGAGAAGAGAAGGAAGAGACCAGGAGACATCTCCATGTGCCTTTCCATGCGACAGAGGAACCAATGATTAACAGCAGCGAGACCCAGAACACCTCAATCTTCAGGGAAAAAGTGTCACCTTGATGACGCCGTGATTTGGATATTTTTCAGGTCTCAAAACTGAGTGAATAAATTCCCATTGTTTAAGCCAAACCATTTTGTGTTATTTGTTTGAGCAGCCCAAGAAACTAAAACAGGCTAAAAGGAAATGCTGCTGTTTGAGATTATAAAAAACAAAACAAAACTCAGTCCCCAATTATCAACATGCAAGAAACAAACTGAGGAAGCTGCTTACCACCACCACACCCCCCCAAAAAAGATATTTTCTAATGGCTTCTGCAGAAGTAGTCAGGGAGGATGACAAAAAAGGAGTTGGTCCAGAAAACACAGGCAAGAGCCATGGAAAACAATGGACAAGAAGAAATTCTCAGGTAACAAAATAGGTTACTCAAGGTGGCATTAACCCAGTGGGATTTCAGAATTGCTATGGACTAGTGATTGCTCTATGCCTCCCTTCTAGAAACCATTATCTAATGAGAGCACTTGCGGTTATCTTGTCCATGTTTCATTGTTGCCTATGTATGGGGGAGATGATTTGACTTTTCATTGTGTAGATTTCTTGATCAAGAGGAGCAGCAACTTGATCTGATCTTCTGGGCTTCATGCCTCGGGTTGGGTATTGATGAGAGTTTGGGGATCCTAAGATGAGTATGAGTATATTTTACATAGGAAATAATAGTCAATAATTATGACCAAAGGGTAGATGGTGTAATATTTCTTTACTGGCCCTAATTCTTCATCCTTCCTTCTGCCCATGCCCTTTGTCATATAACTTTGCAGTTCCCCCCATATATGGTAGAGACTACTTCCCCTCCTTCTGACTTAGGACTCAGCCATATGATTTGCGTTGGTCATGAGATGTTAGCAGACCTGAAACAAATGATTATCATTTTAAGTCATGGAGTTTTGGTATGATTTGTTACGAAATACTATACTGACAATAGCCAATCAATACACAGACTAAAGAAGAATCACACACAGAGAACCTAAGATGGCTGCTAGGTGAGACAGGGCAAAAAAACACCTCTGTGAAAATACTAGATAAAAACCAGAAAGTGACCCAGAATACCACTTCAGTGATGCAACAGCTGGACAAGGTCTGCTAAAACCACAAGGACTGTGCACTTCATGAAACTGGGAGTCTGCATTCTGAAACGAGTGAGTAAGCCAGCTGAAAGTCCTGCGGCTGTGCTGCAGTATGGGCAAACTGTGGGTTGGCATTTGGAGATGGACTAGTTCTTTTAAAAAAAAAAAAAACAAACCCGGGAGTGGCTGTAGATATGGCAGTGAGAACCGCACAGTGAAACACTGCAGGAGTGGGCTGTAGCCAACACCTCAGTGTCTGGCATGGAGGATAGCCCTCCCCACACCCACTGCTGATTGTCCCAGGGCCAGAAGGACAGAGGGGAGAGCCAAAAGGAGAAAGAAACCGCACCCCTTGCAGCCGGCCCGGCATGCTGGCGACACTCCTGCCTGGGGCTGAGCTATGCGAAAGGAGGAGGGTTGAGATGCCCCATTCAGCCATTTTTTCGTCAGTCTGGGAGTGCCCCTGCATGGCCCAGCAGCCTGGGGCTTCCCTTGAGGGAAGGCGCACACTTGTGACGTAGCACAGCCTTCCCTCAGCAGAGGTCCTGGAAGATCACAGCTATCATGCAAAGCAAATGCCAGGAGGCCAAAAACAACAGAAGATCTTAAAGCATTTGCTAAAACCAGACAATATGGAGACCCCAATCCCAAACACCCAAATCAAACGATTGGAGGAGACACAGTACTTGGCTCAATTAATCGAAGGACTACAGTCAAAGAATGAGAGCATGGCACAGGATATAAAGGACATGAAGAAGAACATGGCACAGGATATAAAGTACATAAAGAAGACCCTAGAAGAGCATAAAGAAGAAATTGCAAGAGTAAATAAAAAAATAGAAGATCTTATGGAAGTAAAAGAAACCGTTGACCAAATTAAAAAGACTCTGGATACTCATAATACAAGATTAGAGGAAGTTGAACAACAACTCAGTGTCCTAGAGGACCAAAGAACAGAAAATGAAAGAACAAAAGAAAGAATGGAGAAAAAAATTGAAAAAATCAAAATGGATCTCAGGGATACGATAGATAAAATAAAACATCCAAATTTAAGACTCAATTGGTGTCCCAGAAGGGGAAGAGAAGGGTAAAGGTCTAGAAACAGTATTCAAAGAAATTGTTGGGGAAAACTTCCCAAGCCTTCTACACAATATAAATACACAAAGCATAAATTCCCAGTGAACTCCAAATAGAATAAATCCAAATAAACCCACTCCAGTTCATATTCTGATCAGACTGTGAAATACTGAAGAGAAGGAGCAAGTTCTGAAAGCAGCAAGAGAAAAGCAATTCACCGCATACAAAGGAAACAACATAAGACTAAGTAGTGACTACTCAGTGGCCACCATGGAGGTGAGAAGTCAGTGGCATGACATATTTAAAATTCTGAGAGAGAAAAATTTCCAACCAAGGATACTTTATCCAGTAAAACTCTCCTTCAAATTTGAGGGAGAGTTTAAATTATTCACAAACAAATGTTGAGAGATTTTGCCAATAAAAGACCTGCCCTACTTCAGATACTAAAGAGAGCCCTACCAACAGAGAGACAAAGAAAGGAGAAAGAGATATAGAGAATTTTAACAGACATATATAGAACCTTACATCCCAAATCACCAGGACACTCATTTTTCTGTCATGATCATGGATCTTTCTCCAGAATAGACCATATGCTGGGACATAAAACAAGCCTCAATAAATTAATTAAAAAACAATTGAATATATTCAAAGCACATTCTCTGACCACAATGGAATACAAATAGAAGTCCATAATTTTTGATTTGTAACTCTACTATTTACTTCCTACATGATATAAAATACACAAACTCTAATGACAAATCAGTGGTTTTGGACTCAATAGAAAATATGTAGTTTTTGACAAGAACTATAAAAGGTGGGGGAATGGAGGAGTATAGGAACATAGTTTATGGGTCCTATTGAAGTTAAGTTGTTATCAAAGAAAAACAAGATAGTTATGTATTTAAGAGGTTAAATTTAAGCCCCACAGTAAACACAAAGAAATTAACAGAGAATATGACCATAGAGATGAAAAGTAGAGTATGGGTTATGGGAAGTGGGGGAAGGGGCAATGGGGAGTTAAGAAATGAGTGTAGGGTTGCTGTTTGAGCTGAAGGAAATTTCTAGTAATGGATGGTGGGAAGGTGATAGCATTACAACATTCTAAATGTGATTAATCCCACTAATGGAATGCTAGGGAGGGGGTGGAATGGGAAGATTTAGGCTGTATATGTTTCCACAATTGAAAAAAAAAAAAAAAAGACAGTCTAAATAGATAACAACTGAATGCCAAGGATGACCCTGGATGGGATCTAAGGATGGAGGACAGGAGGCTCAAAGGGACACAGTTGGGACATAAGGGGAAAAAGAAGAAAATATAGAATTCAAGCTTTGTATCAGTGTTGAATTTCTTAAACTTCTTAGCTGCGCTTAATGGGATTGCATAAAAGAATGTTCTTGATCCTGGGAATTGTATATGTGAATTATAGTGTTTGTTCAAGGATGTGTGCAGCTTGCTCTCATAGGTTCAGAAGACAGAGCAATAGATGATGGATGATAGATAGGGAGGGAGGGAAGGAGGGAGGGAAAGAAAGAAATGATGGTGTGACAGCATGTTAAAGTTGATGGATTGGGGTATCGGTGGAGGGGGGTCAGGGTATGCTGTGTATGGGGTTTGTATTAGTTTTGCAACTGTTTCTGTAACTTTGAATTTATTTCAAAATAAAATTAAAAAAAAAAAAGAAGAATCACACAATCAACCAAGTGGATGAAGAAAGGCAGTTGAAGAAATTCAAAATTCAATCATTATAAAAACCCTTAGAAGCTGATAATTAAGGCATTTTCCTTATTCTGATAAAGCATCTCAAAAAAACTACTACAGAAAATATCATACTTGAAATGTTAAGAGCTTTTGTGCTGAGACAAAGACATCTTCCTTGGCCACTTCTATTCAAATTGTACTGGAGATCCTAGCCATTGCAACAAGGCAGAGAAAGAAAAGAAACTACAAAGATTGGAGAGAAAAAAAATAAAACTTTCATTTTTCACACACTCACAAACACACACAAATTATTATGTATGAAAAAATACCAAAGAATGCACAGATAAATTATTAGAATTGTAAACTAAGTTTAGCAGAGCTGCCGAATACAAAACCAATGAACAAAAAACAGTTGTATTTTTCTATAGCAGCAACAAACAAAATATATTATTGTGCAATAAAAAAATTAAACTGTGAGAAATGATTCATTTAACAAACACTTGCTGTGAATTGTTGGACAGTTATTATTCACAGTGGTGCTCATTTAAGGAAAAACCCTTTACAAGAGCTGGAATACCCCAAAAGTATTTTATACCCTTTGGGGTTGTGATTTTTAACCACTGAGATTTATTCAAGACCTGCTTGAACTAACAGTGGACATTTTGTTTTGTTTAGTTTTAGGTTTGGGTTTTTAAATTACTAGGCAGAGCTAATGCCTCTTCCAGTTATAATAGGTCTCTTGGGCATTAGAGGATGAAAATTTGCAATTGCCTCTTGGGCTGACAGAAAATGATGGACATAGTCACTCAATTTCCTCAACCTTTACTCACTATAATTAGTTTGAATTGTTCATTATTTATTATTTGCAACATTCAGAATTCAATATCATGTTCAGCCTTGACATGAAGAAAGGAATAGGATAATTTGTTCTTCTTCTGTAAAATTATTGTTTCCTGGTTTTGTGGGTTTAAAAAAAAAAAAAAGCCTCTTTCCTGATGTCTTGCAGTGCGTCTGGGTGCAGATGAGGTGTTATCAACCTCAAACATGCTATTAGCAGTGCGCTGTAGAAGACGTGTAACAGCAGATGCAGGGGGCTGTGCTGAGAGAGAGAGAGAGAGAGACAAGCAATTCTAATTAACTATTCACATTCTTTCCAGGACTGATACCATATGGGGTTATGCTTTTTACTTCCTCTGTTCTGTACTAGTGACTAGAATGTATAAGCTCCTTAAAGATAGAAAATGTGTCTTCTCCTTAGTTACTATCTTGGACAGTGTTCTGGTTTGCTGATGTTGCTGTTATGCAAAATACCAGAAATGGATTGGCTTTTATAAAGGGGGTTTATTTGGCTACAAATTTACAGTCTGAAGGCTATGAAAATGACCTAATTAAGGCATCAACACGAGTATACCTTCACTGAAGGAAGGACAATAGCATCCGGAAAAACTCTGTTAGCTGGGAAGGCACGTGGCTGGCATTTGCTGATCTGGATTGTGTTCCAGCTCATCTCTCAGCTCCTATGCTTTCTTCAAAATGTTGTTCTTGGGGTGTTTTGTCCTCTCTTAGCTTCTCCAGAGGAAACACTGGGCTAGCATCCCCAAAGTGTCAGCAAAAGTATGCTTTCAGCAGCCATCTCCAAAATGCCTCTCTGAGCTGCTTGGAGGTCCTTCTGTTTGTGATCTTTTTTATAGGACTCCAGTGGATTAAATCAAGACCCACACTGAATGGGCGGGACCACATCTCCATGGAAATAATTTAATCAAAGATATTAACCACAGTTGGGTGGGTCACATCTCCATGAAAACAACCTAATCCAAAGACTCCAACTTAATCAACATTAATACGTCTGCTCCCACAAGATTGCATTAAAGACCATGGCATTTTGGGTGATGTAATACATCCAAACTAGCACAGGCAGCATTTAATAAAATGCTTATTTACTGAAGATTTAGATTTCTGGCTGCCTAATAGGATTTATCAGTCAATCTTCCATAGTTTTTACTCTCATATTTTTTTGTTGTTGTTTTCTGGTTTAGACCCAACACTTAAGATTCTGGTTCTGATAGGCTGTGATGATTAGGAAATGAATGCCCACCAGCAATATTGGTCTCTTTTCTTTCAACTATTGCCTTTTAAGAAGAAGCTTTTCAAAGATAGAAGAATATTGTTCCTATATGTTTTTGCCTTACAATGAAAATAAAGCTTGTTCATTTTTTGGCATAAGCCAGCCCAACACATTAGTAGTTCAATGCTTTTTGCTTCCTTTCCACAGATATCTTCACATGAGGGTAGTCACAAGACTCATTTCTTAACAAGAACATTTGTGCATTTGTGGTTATAACATCCAAGACTTGCTGAAATTATGGGTAGATCATAGATGGAGTTTCATAGCTATGGACATTTTCAGGTAAAAACAGTACATTGCAGGTGGTTTGTTTTTTGTTTTAGTCTGTAGTTTTTACTTCCATTTCAGAAGAGACTGGCCACCCTTAAAAGGAAGCAGAGATGAAACTGTGCTGTGCTGGTGATTTGTGTACAAGCTTCTGATACACATAGCTATAGATACAGATTTATACAAAGTTCTTGTTAATTATACAAAAATAGAAATCCAGGGAACAAGTGCTTTGCTGAAAGATGCATTAGACCTAATCATCTGATTTTAACCATTTGGACAGCTAGAGCTCCCTTTCCTTCCAGCCCTCTGCCCTAAGAAAAGAAATCCACAGGTCTTAAAGACAAAAAAAATAAAAAGAAAGAAAAATAGCATTCAAAGGGGCGGAGACTATATGTTTCCAATTATCTTTCTCATTATGAAGGACTGTTCCTTTCATATTAGTTTGTATCTGCTTTAGGTGAGCTGAATCAAAAAGCAGTTTCAGCTTGCTATGGAAAAATAATAAGAATCCCCTGTTGGAGAAAAGGAAATGTGTATAAGCCATCCATTATTTAGGCACACCTCTAGTTTCAGACTTGTCTAAAAATGTGAATAGCAGGAAAACACAAAAGAGTCTGTTCTTTGCACCCTTCTGAAACCAGGAAGTGATGAATCCCACTGGAGAGAGCTTATTTCTACTTGGTTCCAAACCCAATTTTCAGATGAAAGCTCCTTGGAGAGGTAGAGTGAAGTCTCGCTTTGTTCCGCAAATGGTCGGCTTACCTCCAATGCTCCGCTTACCTCCAATGCTCCAACCAGCAGGCCTTGTTCTTTCTATTCTGTTCTGAACCACTTTCAAGAGCAAAAGGATGTTTGTTGTTTCAGGACTGAATGCTATGAAGGAACTTTGGAAACCAAATAGTCTCAAGTACATGCCCTTGCATACTAATGTCTCCAGGGCTCATTCTGCTTTCACTGCTAAGTTAAGGCTACAGATATCCTAAAATACTTGAGTGTGTTTATCTCTTGCTATATAGCACTTGCTAAAGAATTACTAACTAAATATTTTAAGAACCTGAAACTATGTGAAAAATAAAACAAAATTGAAAACAGGACCTTAGGTAAGAAAATAAATGAACAAGAATAAGTCTCCTTTTCAACCTATTTTAGAAATGAAAACAGCATAAAAAGAGGAAAAAAAAGTGTGAGAGACACCCAGAGAATCAGGTTTCACCTAAATGAAAGAAATCGATATTAAACTATGTGATAAAAAAAGTGAAATATTTCCACATTATTCCTCCCTACCTCCCTCCTGCATTTCAAACTGTATATTGACATGTCAGCTTTTGGTGATATGAGTAATTTCATCAGGAAAATAGGGGCTGCTAGGGAATTGAGGCCCAAGAGTTCTCCAAAGCCTATCATCATAAGCCACAATGTGCAAATTAACCAAACCAAATTTCCATCCAAAACAGCATTGAGAACAATTTTATACACATGCTTTCCCTGTTCTAAACTCCGATGTCTTCAGCTATTTAACTCAATACTGCATTTGACACAGGATACTAATGTGGTCCTTGTTGGAGCTCTGGAGTAATCTGGCTGGGTTCAGATTCCAGCCACAGAATTTGTATTGGTAAGTACTGGATCTTGCCAAGTTTTAATTTTCTCATCCGTAAAATGGAGAAAATCATTAAGTCTGCATACTACAGTTGTTGACAGGACTAAACAAGAGTGTTCTTGTCAAGTTCTCCCTGTGTCTAGCACAGACTTGGCCCTTGTTTCTTCAGGAAGACAGTAGACCAGCAGTCATTAATTTCTTTTCATCTCCAGATAACTATTTGAAAAGTCAGAATATCCTCAGAAGGCATCAGACATGAATTGGAGGCTTTCGCAATACCCAGTGCTTTTCCCCAGGAAGACAGGGGGCGCCACCAGCCAGAGGAGCAAACACGTAAGGTTAGTCTATGCCTTTGCTCTAGCACAGCACTTTGGGGTGCAAGTCAACAAAACCTTAACCTCCATCCCAGCAGTAACAAGCCCTCAATCTGCCTTCCCAGAAACTCCTTTGAGTTCTTAGCATTGTGAAATTGTGTCTCAAAGTTGTATCTTTATTTTTAATTCTGTGTTAGCAGCATCCAGTGGTGATATTTTTCCCGTAGCTTTCAAGTTTATGCCTTCTGTCCCTTAGAGGGTTCCCTTTGCTACTTTTCTTTTGACTATGATTTTTCTAAGGACAAAGTGCCACATGAATAAAGTCACACTTCCTTGCTCGGTTGTTTTCTTTCATTATAGAGAGTAATGTCTGTATACAAATTCTGGAGGGAAAAAACCCTTTAAAAATATAAATACAAAGGCTTAAATGTGACAACATAATACATCGTTCCATTTCTGTGTGGGGTGCTTTGATGCATTATGTATCTCCTATTTTCTCCATTTCATTTTTCTTCTTCACTTCACTTACTACATTAGTCCTTTTAAATTTCCATCACTTATTGGGCTGGTTATTCTAAAAGGTTTAGCAAATCTTGGATTTAACCTCTTAAAATTTATCATGAAGAACCTACCTAGCAAAAAATAAAATGAAACATAGATTGGAATTCCACCAGTTTAGAAATATATGACATTCTGACTCTATGTTTGTGATTTTTTTTCCTAAGTAAAAAAGCTTGAAGTGATTTCTTTTCCTGTACATTTGCAAGAACCTATTCATGAATAAGGGAAAGTTGGACTAAAATAACTTGCTTATCTAAAACAAAACCCAAGAAATTCTTTATCATCCTTCAATTCTTGGATCCAGACTTCTAGAATATTAAAAAGTTTTTCTGCTTGTGTTATCATGAAATATTATGAATATAAGTATTTCATTAGCTCACCTCAAATTACTTTTTGGAGACAATTTTAATCTTAGTCAATAACATACAATGGAATTGAAGACTAAATATTTTACTGCTGAAACTTTGCACAAAGGACATGCTTTCCTTTCTCTTCCTTGTCTTTTCGTTCACCTGAATAGGTAAGATATTCCTGAACTATTTTTATTCTACCTCATATCCCAGACCGTTATTTCATTGTCCTCTCTGAAAAATTCACTCTTTTTCTTTACTGTTTCACATGCCAATTCTTTCTTAGGGTATTATTTTACTCTATGAATAGTAGACTCTAGAATATTTGAACTATAAAGGATATGAGAGAACATTTCTTTTATCAAATGGAGAAAATGAAAGTCAAAGAGAAGTCACATAGTTTGTTGGTGCTGAGTCAAAATTAGAAGATTTTAATCATTTTTGTGTCACCTCTCATTTCTTAGGTCCCTCTCCACACCCAGAGACAGACCAAAAGTGAAAATAAAAGAGACATATAGAAGAAAAAGCAGAACAAAAAGTCATTCACATTTTAATCTCTAAGTAAGAATCAATTTGTATTTGTCTATAAATAGTAAAGAACTGAAAACTTCAAAGTAGAAACTCATTATTAAAATCTAATCCAGCAAATTTCAGGTAAATGCATAGAAACAATAATGTTTAATAAGTGAGCTTAAATGCATGTTTTTATTCCTCATGTCTTTGTATGTCTATATCTGTTCTTTCATACTACATTGCTTGGTGTATTACAAAATTAGTTCGTTTTTATTGCTCTTTTGATTATGTATCTAACTTTATCAAAAGAAACTGAGTCACACAGTGTCATATTGCAACTCAGTGTGAGAGCTCAGATTCTCAAGGGTACTAATACTTACACTTCTACTGTCTTTTATTTAGACAATGAACTACGGACATATTCAAACTAGGAGTTTTCATATTGGGAATACTGAGAAAGATTTGGAGGATTTGTAAAGGAAGTGCTTAATGAAGTGCTAGAGAACAAATATCTGAGTATGATGTTCCTGTTATTTTCATTTATTCATGTATTCATTCAGTCAAAAAGATCTGTGCAACTAATATATGTCAATTATGGTGCAAAGACACTGAAAATATAAAGCTGAATAAAGTATGATTGTTACCAAGAAAGAAAAAACAATTATCTAATGCTCATTGACAATAGGATGTAAATTCCAGAATGAATGTCACAGTGTAAACGTGTTCCTGAGAAGAGGGTTCACTTTGTAAAGAAATGTGAAATGGGCAAAATATGAGTTCTGTATCTCTATTCTGGGCCCTTCTCCATCACCATCCTTCCTGAGTGGCTTTTAGGCTGGCCCCAAACTCGTGAAACCGTCAAAGTAAACTAGATTCAACCAATTAATTCACCCAAAGCTATTAGTCCTTGATGGATTAAACTTTGCCAGGATATTTCCAACTTTAACGGGGAGCTTGGAGAGGAACGTTTAACCTGAATGTACAGCTTGCTGTTGGGAATCCTGCATCAGGGGATAACTTTTGTAGCCTGGAATTGCCAACTCCTCCATCCATGTATAAGTTGCTTTGCTTGCAAATGCCTAGAAGGAGAATCCAGGATTTCCAACTGGCCCCCCAGTTAACATCTGAATCTGTGTCAACTCTTGGAGACAGGTTTAACTGGAAAGCTAAACCAACAGCTGGTCCACATTACAGTCATTCACAGCATCTCCTGAGAGTCTTGTGTGCATGAAACACTGGGGGATGAAATGAGTAAATAAGCTTGGACAACTCTTCACATCAAGGATTTTATAGTTCTTGTGGGGATTAAGTTCACCCATATTCACTTGCAAATAACCTTTACAAGTCAGTACTAACATGTATGCAGTGAACTTAGTAGAAAACAGAAGCAAATATTCCCAAATCATATTAGCAAATAAAACAAAAAAGGCTAATTGAGGAGCTACCTGTATGTTTCACTATTTTAACCAGACTAATTATTTGTTCACTGGCAATAATATTAAATATATATACAGCCTCTGGTATACTTAGAGCAGTACTGAGGCATCCCTTTAAATTGGCTGGACAATCTGTGGCTGTCCTAGTGAAGAAGCTGGCAATAATAATGAATCTGATATCCAGGCTCTATAAATTCTAATTTAGGTGGTTCTATAATCACCCACTTGTCATAATCTTCCCACTCATCATGGCTCAGGTAGACCCACTTGGATGGCAAGGACCTATTTTAGTACCACAGGTCTGCAGACTGAAGAAATAATAAAATATCTGATGAAATAAATCAAGTCAAAGGACTTTACATGGAACTAACAAGCAAAAAGCAAAATACAGCAAGAAATGCCTGGTACCAAGGGCAGGAGAGAGTGAAATCTGAAGTTAAAGAAAGAGCTTAAAGTCAAAAAGAAAAAAACCTAGACCTGAGCTAGATTAAGGTCCAGGTGCCAAGGAAGCCAGACAAGAGAATTTATCAGTGGGTGATCACCTTTAGGCTGCTGCATATATATGGGGGGCTGACTTAAGTGCAAATCTGGGATAACTGAAACCACTACTAGTTAAGTTTCCACTGTCCATCTGTAATTATAACACTTTCCATAAATAGAGAAAGAAGCAGCATAAAGAGGAAGCTGATTATTAGGTGCTGCTTATACATCTTACAAATAAATCAATATTACAGAAAATAAGTCAAAATAGAGCCTATAAATTCCAATTATAGGCAAAACCATTCAGAACAACTTTATTCCTGATAATCTAAAAAAATCCCAGATAACCGCACATTATAGCATCATATAAGGTGAAAATGAAAATCTTTTGTTTTCTAGACTTTTCAAAGGCATTCTCTCAACAGATATATCTTCCTTCTCTTTTTTTACAAATAGTTTATAGTGACCAAGTAATTGCATCAATTTGGCAATCTACCGCTAAAACCAACAACTTTTAGCCACATGTCTAAGGTTGAAAATAATATTTGTCAGAGTTAAATTGGCTCATTTTAACTGTAATTTTTCATGAATTGGCACAATTTGAACAACTATGTTCAATTGAAAACAGCCTTTGAAACCTCTAAACAACTCTAAACCTCTTAGAGTTGTTTGAACTGTCATTTAAATGTTTGAAAGGTTATTTTCAGTTCAAAAGAAAACCCCTGCTTTTGAAACATTTATTTGTAGACACATAACTCATTGATTTTAACTGGGAACTTTTAAAAGCAATAACTTTTTTTCCAAAATTTACCAAGTTCCTCAGTTTCCTTTCTGAATATTTGTATTCTTTACTGTCAACTCGTTTACTTAAATAACTGAACACATACTTTAAATGTTCACTTCTTTATTTGCACACAGGTGCTTGAAACTGCAGTGTGATACCTTCATCATTTAAAATTAAGAGGATATTATAAATTTGAACCCTTGAAAATTGTAGCACAATTTAATAAATTTCAGAAAGCAATATATTGTTTATCATGCCATGCCACACAGATATATTGTAGTTAGTATTTTTATTATTTTTATCTTCTAACTTTTCAATTTGAAATAGTTTCATACTTATAAAAAAAGTTGCAAAAATATTAAAAGGTGTCATGTATACCCTTCACCCAAATTTCCCAGATATTAGCATCGTACATGACCATAATGCAGTTATCAAAATTAGGAACTAACAGTGATACAATACTATCATCTAATCTACAAACATTATTTAAATTTTCCTAATTTTCTAGTGCAGGTCACACTGCATTCAGCCACTGTGTCTTTAACTGAGTCCCTCAAGCTTGAATCCTCAAGCTTTCTTTGTTTTTCACGTCTCGACAGTTTTAAGGAATACAGGTTTTTTATTTTCTAGAGTGTCTCTCAATTTGGGTTTATCTGATGTGTTTTCATGGTTAAAATCACATTATACATTTTGTCAGGAATATCCCAGAAGGGATGTTGTGTTCTTCTCAGCGCATCATGTGAGAAGTACATTGTCACAGCCCGAGGGGGCTTTACTAGTCAAAAGACCAAAGAAAACGCCCAGCATCTACTGAAACATGAACTTTATTTAGGGCTTACTCACAGGGAGGCAGAATTTAAACAGCTTTTCTCTCACCAGGCAGGTACCGCTTTTGCAGGGAAAATCGGCTGCACTATTCGGAGAACAGCAAGCCCTTTTATATGGGTTTTAGACAAAGACATTCCTAAGGGTGGGGGGAGCATAGATGCAAGAACAGGTCACTCTGACCTGGGGGTTGGTGCAGGAAGGACTAGAATAACACTTGAACAATTACATTTTGCTCTTTTTGTGAGACTAAGAGTCTCTCACTTCCTGCCTGCTTCCCATAAATTTACATTTGAAGTTCAATTTACCCTTTTTCTCCTTACTGGCTTACAAAGACAATAGGTTAAACATTTAGCTTCCTAGGTCATGCAGACTGCTGTGCACCAAAGATCTGCAGGCCTGTTTTGCTCAGGCCATGGCTTGCCACATACATGGTATTGATCTGCCCCATTATTGATAATTTTCATTACTTGGTTAATTAAGATAGTGTCTATTGTAAAGTTATTTTTTTAAATACAAACGCATCTTGTGGGAAGACTTGGACAATGTAAATATCCTCTTTCTTACTACACCTTTGTCTACTAATTTTAGCATTCAATGATGATTTTGTTTGAATCAGTTATTACTGTGGTGCTTACCTAATGGTGATTTTCCATTTCTGTCATTATTTCACATTTCTTTGTTTTGATTTTACTGTAAGGAAGAGCTTTCCCTTTTCCAGATTTGTTAGTTTGTTCAGTTATATATTCATTCATTCATTTATATCAGCATGGACTCATGGAATCTTATTTTACTCAATAATAATATAATCATTACATCATCTTTTTTTGTTGTTGTTGCTCAAATTATCCCAGATTTAGCCATTGGGTGTGCCTTCAAGTCCTTGTCATTTTTTTTTTTTAGCATTTCCTTACTTTTGTTACTATAAGATATTCCAGGATAACCTTATATTTCCCTACCCATGCAGGAAAAAGCTAATACAGCAGGCCCAAGACTCCTATCCTTAGAAATCCCTGCTTGCAAGATTGGACCTTGGCTGTCTCTGGAAACTTGGATATTGGGAGATTTCCCCCATTCCATGGTAAGAAGGGTCCACTAAGCCTAAACTATCTATACAAACAATGTGATTTATGCTGAACATCTGCTTTCCTTATGGGACTCTAGCATTTTGATACATGTTAGGCAAAGGGTACCTACTTGACCAGCCCCCAGTAAAAATCCTGGGCACTGAGTCTCCTGGTAGGAGCTTTCCTGGTAGGCATCGTTTCACATGTGTTGTTGCAATTCATTGCTGAAGAAATTAAGCACATCCTGTGTGACTCCACTGGAAGAGGACTCATAAGCTTGTGCCTGGTTTCCTCCAGACTTTGCCCCATGCCTTTTTTCCCTTTGCTGAATTTGCATTGTATCCTTCTGCTGTATTAAACCATAGTTGTGAATACTACTATATGTTAAGTCCTATAGGCCCTTCTAGCAAATCACCAAAAGCTGGGCATAATCTTGGGGATTCCCAACACACTGCCCCAGGCTTGAAATCAATCATTTCTCCAAATAGCTCTGGTTTCCTTTTGTTGGAAAATAGTATTTAAAATCCAAGATCTAGGCACTAAGAGTGCTTAAAGTATGTAAGAGTCACTTTTTTTTAGGGTTTCTGAGGGACAAAGCTTTGATGTGTGTATTCACACACACACACATGTACATATAAACACATACATCTCTATTTTTATCTCTAGTTATCTATTTTGCTATATATATTTGTATATATATTTTTGAGTTCATACCTATACCTCTGTATTAGTTAGGGTTCTCCTTGGAAACAGAATCAATGAGATATGTCTCTTATTATCAAATTGTAAAAGTGACTCACACAACTGCGGGAGCGCACGAGTCCAAATTCTGCAGAGCCGTCAACAAGCTGTCAACTCCAAGGAAGACGTCCGACGAACTCCTCGGGAAACGAACCGACAACTTTGACGAACTCCTCAGGAAATGAACCGGCAACTTTGAAGAACTCCTCAGGAAACAAACCTACAACTTTGACGAACTCCTCAGGAAACAAACCGGCAACTTTGACGAGCTCCCCAGGAAAAGCTTCACTGAGCAGCTGAAGAAGAAGTGAAGGTTCTCTAACCGTCCGGCTTATAAGCCTCCAACTGATCACCCGGACCAAATCCAACCAATTGCATTCTCTCACTGTGGAAGCATGCCCCTTGATGAGTCACCAGTCAGCTGCAGTCAATTGACTGATGATCCGACAAACCAACCAGCCTCAAATAGCCTCACAGGAATCCTCAGGCCAGTGCCCGCTTGACCAGACAGCTAGGCCACCTAGCCAAGTTGACACATGAACCCAACCATCACAGTCCACCCCTTGTCAACTTGGCAGTTGTACACATCACCCAAAACCATATCTTCAAAATGAACGTTACAGCTTATGCCATATGATAAGGGGACAAGACAGAGAAGAAAGCAAAAATATTCTCTTCACAGACAAATACAAACATAATCATCACAAAACGAGGAGGAAATATTCATATCATCATAGTCCTCGTTTCTGTAACTGGTCACGTGGCCGTAGTTCATATTTATCACGACCTTCTTCCACTACCCATTCCATGTTCCCTTTACCATCAGCAAGCACTTCAGCTAGCCGTGGTTCTTTGCCTGGTGGGGTGACCCAAACCTTCATTCCTGAAGTTTCTTGGCCATTGGTAGTCCTGCCTGGATTGGGTTGTTGCAGTTTTCCATTGACTTGAATCACGGGGCATGGTAGTACTAAGAGACGCCCCAGGGGATCTCCTGTATGCCAGGAAAACTCTTCTTTACTTCCATTGTGTAGTTGCAGTGCTATTTCCCCTTGATAGTCAGGATCAATCACCCCAGCCAGTACAGTAATCCCCTTACTTGCCTGTTGATTCAGAGGCATAAGAAGCCCAAAGTGGCCAGGTGGCAGCCTTAACTTCCAGTTCAATGGGATTATTGTTGTGTTTCCTGGTGGAAGCACTCCTCCTTTTGGAACCAAGACCTGTAGACCAGCAGAGCTTAAACTTGCAGGGACAGGAAGCAAAAATTTCCCTAGTGGATCACTAGGAGTGATAGTGAGTGGTGCTACTCCTGTTTCCACCCCTTGATTCCTGGACCCATGAATCCTGGCTATGGGAGAAACAGCACCATAGAGTGGACGCTGATTCAGAGCATACACAGCCTCCTGGAGAACACTGCCCCAGCCCTGCAAGGTGTTGCCACCTAGTTGGCGCCATAATTGAGTCTTCAATAGGCCATTCCACCGTTCTATCAACCCAGCTGCTTCTGGATGATGGGGAACATGGTAAGACCACAGAATTCCATGAGCATGTGCCCATCCCCTCACTTCATTTGCTGTGAAGTGGGTTCCTTGGTCCGAAGCAATGCTGTGTGGAATACCATGACGGTGGATGAGGCATTCTGTAAGTCCACGTATTGTAGTTTTGGCAGAAGCATGTTGTGCAGGGAAGGCAAACCCATATCCAGAGTATGTGTCTATTCCAGTAAGAACAAATCGCTGCCCTTTCCATGATGGAAGTGGTCCGATGTAATCAACCTGCCACCAGGTAGCAGGCTGATCACCCCGAGGAATGGTGCCATATCGGGGACTGAGTGTGGGTCTCTGCTGCTGGCAAATTGGACACTCAGCAGTGGCTGTGGCCAGGTCAGCCTTGGTGAGTGGAAGTCCATGTTGCTGAGCCCATGCATAACCTCCATCCCTACCACCATGACCACTTTGTTCATGAGCCCATTGGGCAATGACAGGAGTTGCTGGGGAAAGAGGCTGATTGGTATCCACCAAACGGGTCATTTTATCCACTTGGTTATTAAAACCTTCTTCTGCTGAAGTCACCCTCTGGTGAGCATTCACATGGGACACAAATATCTTCATGTTGTTTGCCCACTCAGAAAGGTCTATCCACATACCCCTTCCCCAGACTTCTTTGTCACCAATCTTCCAATCATGTTCCTTCCAAGTCCCTGACCATCCAGCCAAACCATTAGCAACAGCCCAGGAATCAGTATACAGACGCACCTCAGGCCAGTTCTCCTTCCAAGCAAAGTGAACAACCAGGTGCACTGCTCGAAGTTCTGCCCACTGGGAGGATTTCCCCTCACCACTGTCCTTCAGGGACATCCCAGAAAGGGGCTGCAGTGCTGCAGCTGTCCACTTTCGGGTGGTACCTGCATATCGTGCAGAACCATCTGTAAACCAGGCCCGAGTCTTCTCTTCCTCAGTCAACTGACTGTAAGGAACTCCCCAAGATGCCATAGCTGTGGGCTGGGCAAGAGAAGGTAAGGTGGAAGGAGTGGGGGCCATGGGCACTTGGGCCACTTCCTCATGTAACTTACTTGTACCTTCAGGACCTGCTCGAGCTCTATCTCGTATATACCATTTCCATTTTATGATGGAGTGCTGCTGTGCACGCCCAACTTTATGGCTTGGTGGGTCAGATAACACCCAGCTCATGATAGGTAACTCAGGTCTCATGGTAACTTGGTGGCCCATGGTTAAGCGTTCTGTCTCTACTAAGGCCCAGTAGCAGGCCAACAGTTGTTTCTCAAATGGAGAGTAGTTATCTGCAGAGGATGGTAAAGCTTTACTCCAAAATCCTAAGGGCCTGCGTTGTGATTCTCCTATAGGAGCCTGCCAAAGGCTCCAAACAGCATCTCTATTTGCCACTGACACTTCCAGCACCATTGGATCAGCTGGATCATATAGTCCAAGCAGCAGAGCAGCTTGCACAGCAGCCTGGACCTGTTGCAGAGCCTCATCTTGCTCCGGTCCCCACTCAAAACTAGAAGCTTTTCTAGTCACTTGGTAAATGGGCTGGAGTAGCACACCTAAATGAGGAATATGTTGTCTCCAAAACCCAAAGAGGCCAACTAAACGTTGTGCCTCTTTTTTGGTTGTAGGAGGGGCCAGATGCAGCAGCTTATCCTTCACCTTAGAAGGAATATCTCGACAGGCCCCACACCACTGAACACCTAGAAATTTTACTGAGGTGGAAGGGCCTTGTATTTTTGTTGGTTTTATCTCCCATCCTCTGCCATGCAAATACTTTACCAACAAATCTAGAGTAGTTGCTACTTCTTGCTCACTAGGTCCAATCAACATGATATCATCAATATAATGGACCAGTGTGATGTCTTGTGGGAGGGAGAAATGATCAAGATCCCTGCGGACAATATTATGACATAGGGCTGGAGAGTTGATACAACCCTGAGGTAGCACGGTGAATGTAAACTGCTGGCCTTGCCAGCTAAATGCAAACTGTTTCTGGTGGTCCTTGCTGACAGCAATTGAGAAAAAAGCATTTGCCAGATCAATAGCTGCATACCAGGTACCAGGGGATGTGTTGATTTGCTCAAGCAATGATACCACATCTGGGACAGCGGCTGCAATTGGAGTCACCACCTGGTTAAGCTTACGATAATCCACAGTCATCCTCCAAGACCCATCTGTTTTCTGCACAGGCCAAATAGGAGAGTTGAATGGGGATGTGGTGGGAATCACCACCCCTGCATCCTTCAAGTCCTTAAGAGTGGCATTAATCTCTGCAATCCCTCCAGGAATCCGGTATTGCTTCTGGTTCACTACTTTTCTAGGCAGAGGCAGCTCTAGTGGCTTCTACTTGGCCTTTCCCACCATAATAGCCCTCACTCCAGGAGTCAGGGAACCACTGTGAGGATTCTGCCAGTTGCTGAGTATGTCTATTCCAATTATGCATTCCGGCACTGGGGAAATAACCACAGAATGGGTCCGGGGACCCACTGGACCCACTGTGAGATGGACCTGGGCTAAAACTCCATCAATCATCTGACCTCCATAAGCCCCAACTCTGACTGGTGGACCAGAGTGACGTTTTGGGTCTCCGGGAATTAATGTCACTTCTGACCCAGTGTCTAATAATCCACGAAATATCTGATCATTTCCTTTTCCCCAATGCACAGTCACCCTGGTAAAAGGCCGTAGGTCCCCCTGGGGAAGGCTGGGAGGAAGATTAACAGTATAAATTTTTGGCAGTGTGACAGGGTCCTTCTCCAAGGGTACCCGGCCTTCCCTTCATTCAAGAGGCTCTGGATCTGTAAACTGTCTCAAGTCTGGGAATTGATTAAGGGGCCGTGACTCTCTGTTTTTGTAATTCAAGGGAGATTTTTGTTCACATGGCCTAGAATTCTTCTGCTTATATAGTTCAAACAAGAATTTAGTCGATTGCCCATCTATTTTACTACTTGGTACTCCATGATCCACTAGCCAACGCCATAAGTCTCTGCGAGTCATATTATTTTGATTGCTGCTTTGAGCCTGTTTTCCATTATGGTAGCCCTGTCCACCTTGTCTGTGGCAATTAACTGCAGCCACTTGGCTTCTGCTGACTCGGGACCCGATTATCCCCATTGTGTTTAAGGATTCCAGTTCAGTGACAGCAGTTCCTACAGTAATATCTGACCTACAGAGAAGGGCGACTACAGAGCTCTTCAGGGATGATGGAGCTAGTTTCACAAATTTATTCCTTACAGTCCTGGTAAAAGGTGTGTCCTCTGGACATTCCAGGGCTGTGTGAGCAGGTTTTCCATGATAAATCCACTCTAACATTCCAATCTCTCTAAGCCTTTGAATTCCCTCCTCCACATTATACCAGGGCAGTTCTGGCATTTCAACTTCTGGTAATGCCGGCCACCTTTTGATCCATGTTTCAGCCAGCCACCCAAACAAACTGTTAACACCCTTTCTAACCCCTCGAGCTACAACATTGAATGCAGAATCTCTGCTTAGTGGGCCCATATCAGTAAATTCAGCCTGATCCAACTTTATATTCCTTCCACCATTATCCCACACTCTCAATATCCATTCCCACACATATTCCCCTGGTTTCTGTCTGTATAAGTGGGAAAACTCATACAGTTCTTTTGGAGTATAGCGTACTTCCTCATGGGTCACACTTTGTACCTCACCCTTTGGGGCTTGTTGGGACTTGAGCCTAGTTATAGGTCTTGAAGCAAAAACTGGTGGTGGGGGTGGGTCATGAAAAGAGTTAGAATTATCTCTCAAGCCATTCACCTCAGGGCACTCTGTTGCATTTTCATCTCTTAAAACAGGATTAGTCTCTCCAGACAAAAGAGTGAGGGCTGCTTCCTCAGGGGAGGTGATTACAAGATTAGCAGGCATTGAAGGGTCAATCTCCTTAGGTGGGAGTTGCATGGCAAGCTCCTTAGGGCAGACTGGAGGCAGAGAAGCTGTTTCCCCAGGACAGCCCTCTACAGGTAAATCTAACAATGACCCTGCAGAATCCAGGGTTCCAATGTCCTCACTGTCATTATTATCAATCCATATGTCTCCATCCCAAGTTTCTGGGTCCCATTCTTTTCCAATCAATGCCTTTACTTTAACAGCAGACACCCTGAGAGGTTGAGATTTTAGTTTACGCTGTAAATGTGCTACTCGCACAATAAGAGACTGCGTCTGATTTTCAGAAACCTCCAGTCTGTGGGCACAGGAAATAAGATTTTCTTTCAGGGCACAGATGGAACTCTTTACATCTGTCATACGGCATTCAAGTTTTGAATTTGAAGCCTTTAGCTCATCCCTTTCTCTTACAACTGTATCCAAAGTATCTAAGAGCAGCCAGCCAACATCATTATACTTCTTAATACTGCAAAACTCTGTGAAAGTGTCGAAAACGCTGTCACCCAGAGCCTCGCTTCGTACTAGAGCACAATTAGGAGAATCAAATGGTGCTATTTTGCGTATTTCCTTTGCCAACTCCTGCCATGGACTCTTAGTACCCTCTTGATTATTGGAAATAGAGTCATTAGTGCCTCTGAATCTAATCAGAGTAGAAAACAAGTTGTAAAAGCCCATTTTAAGATTCCGTTTCTCAAGAACCACTCTCGGTACCAAGTTGTATTAGTTAGGGTTCTCCTTGGAAACAGAATCAATGAGAGATGTCTCTTATTATCAAATTGTAAAAGTGACTCACGCAACTGCGGGAGCGCACGAGTCCAAATTCTGCAGAGCCGTCAACAAGCTGTCAACTCCAAGGAAGACGTCCGACGAACTCCTCAGGAAACGAACCGACAACTTTGACGAACTCCTCAGGAAACGAACCGGCAACTTTGAAGAACTCCTCAGGAAACAAACCGACAACTTTGACGAACTCCTCAGGAAACGAACTGGCAACTTTGACGAGCTCCCCAGGAAAAGCTTCATTGAGCAGCTGAAGAAGAAGTGAAGGTTCTCTAACCATCCAGCTTATAAGCCTCCAACTGATCACCCGGACCAAATCCAACCAATTGCATTCTCTCACTGTGGAAGCACGCCCCTTGATGAGTCATCAGTCAGCTGCAGTCAATTGACTGATGATCCGACAAACCAACCAGCCTCAAATAGCCTCACAGGAATCCTCAGGCCAGTGCCCGCTTGACCAGACAGCTAGGCCACCTAGCCAAGTTGACACATGAACCCAACCATCACAACCTCCTATTCCAATCCAACACTACAGTGTGCATTCTATCTTCTCCCCTTTCCTTATTTATACCTCCTTTCTCCAACAGTGAGAAAACTAGAATTCATTATTCACAATGTATTTATGCATTTGCTCAATCCTAGAATACTCAAAGTAGTTTTCAGAATGTCTAACCTCCAACCCTGTGAAAAGCAAACATTCTAACTAGAGTACAATATTAATAGTTCTTTTTGTCTTTGGCTTCGGAGTATATTGTTGAAAAACTGTTTTCCAAATTACTTAGATTGTTTTTTTTTCCTCCCTTCATTGTGCTTGTGCTATTCATTTGTAATACAGTTAGGTTCATTTGTTTCTTTTTATATTCCATTTGGGCAACCTCCCCCCATACCTAGTGATTTTAATTTTTCTTGAGTATGTGAATCATTGACATGGTTCTAGAAGTCAGAAATAAACAGAAAGTTCCAGAGAAGTATCTCTCCTGCCCACCTGTGCAAGTTTGAATGTATTATATCCCCCCAATGCCATTACCTTTGATGGAAACTTGTGTGGACAGACATATTAGTGTTGATTAGATTGTAATTATTTGATTGAGTGTTTCCATGGAGATGCAACCCACCCAACTGAAGGTGATAACTCTTATTACATAATTTCCATGGAGCCGTGGCCCTGTCCATTGAGCATGGGCCTTGATTAGTTTACTGGAATCCTATAAAAGCTCAGACAGAAGGAGTGAGCTTCCTACAATCAAGAGGGACACTTTGAAGAACACACAGGAGCTGAGAGAGGAGCTGCAGCTTACAAAGACATCTTGGAGATGGCCTTTGAAGGCAGACTTTTGCTCCAGAGAAGCTAAGAGAGGACAAATGCTCTAAGAGCAAGTAAGAGTGACATTTTTGAGGAGCTGCAGCCTAGAGAGGAATGTCCTGGGAGAAAGCCATTTTGAAACCAGAAACTATGGAGCAGATGCCAGCCACATGCCTTCCCAGCTAACAGAGGTTTTCTGGATGCCATTGGCCATCCTCTAGTGAAGGTACCTGATTGTTGACACCTTACCTTGGAAACTTTATGGCCTTAAGACTGTAACTTTGTAACCAAATAAAACCCCTTTATAAAAGCCAATCCATTTCTGGTGCTTTGTGAAAAGGCAGCATTAGCAAACTGGGACACCATCCTACCATCCCATCCTTTCCACCCAATCCCACCTGCTCCATAAGTAAGTAATCTCTGGTGTATCTTGCTGTTCTAGTTTGCTAATGCTGCCAGTATGCAAAACACCAGAAATGGATTGGCTTTTATAAAGGGGGTTTATTTGGTTACACAGTTATAGTCGTAAGGCCATAAAGTGACCAAGGTAACACATCAGCAATCGAGTACCTTCACTGGAGGATGGCCAATGGTGTCCAGAAAACCTCTGTTAGCTGGGAAGGCATGTGGCTGTCATCTGCTCCAAATTCTGGTTTTAAAATGGCTTTCTCCAAGGACGTTCCTCTCTAGGCCACAGCTCCTCTTGGGGCATCCTCTCTTAGCTTCTCCGGAGTAGGAGTCTGCTTTCAACAGCAGTCTTCAAACTATCTCTCATCTGCAGCTCCTGTGCTTTCTTCAAAGTGTCCCTCTTGGCTGTAGCTCCTCTTCAAAATGTCACTCACAGCTGTGCTGAGTTCCCTCTGACTGTCAGCTCATTTATATGGCTCCACTGATCAAGGTCCACCCTGAATGGGTAGGGCCATGCCTCCATGGAAATATCTCATCAGAGTTATCACCTACAGTTGGGTGGGGCATATTTCCATGCAAATCTAATCAGCACTAAAAGGTCTTCCCCCACAAGACTGCATCAAAGAATATGGCTTTTTCTGGGGGACATAATACATTCCAACAGGCACACTTGCCTACATTTCTTTTTGTGAAAATGAGATGATCCATGTGTGTTTTCCCATTTCCCCTTCTTCTTACATGGAATGTAACATATTATTGAAAGTCTTTTGCACTTTGCTTTTTACACTTAAATATGTCCTGAAAGTCACTCCATATCAGTCCATATAGTTCTTCTTCATTGCTTTTTTACAGCTGCATTGTGCTCTAGTTCATTCAACTACTCTCCTATGTGGGGCAATTACAAACAATGTTGCAATTAACAACTGTGCACATATGTATTTTCATAATGGTAGAGACATATCTTCATAGTAAACTCTTAAAAATGGAGTTGTTGAATCAAAAAGTATATATGTAGCTTTGTGAGACATTGCTAAATTCCCTTCCAGAAGAATAGTACCTGTTTGCATTTCTACCAGCCATGTTTAAGTCCTGTTTCCCACGGACTGTGTTGTCACAATTTTTTTAGTTTTTACCAGTGTGAGAAATGGTACCTCAATGTAGTTTTGATTTTCATTTCTTTAATTATGAGTGCAGTTAAATATCTTTTAATATGCATAAAGGCCATTTTTCCATCTTGTTTTTGTGAATTTCCCATGTCATTTTTTCCAATTTTCTATTGGATATATAATTATTTTCCCTTCTATTTTTAAGAGTTTTTAATCTATTAGGAGTATTTGCCTGTGTCTGTGATACACATTGCAAATATTTTCTCCAATTTCATCAATTATCTTTTTCCTTTTTTAATGGTATTCTATGCATGCAAATACTTTTATTTTTATGAAGTCAGATTTATCAAATTATTTATTGCCTCTGGATTTTGAGTGCTAGTTTGAAAGCCTTTCTCTACACTGAGGTTTCTTCTAAGTTTTGTATGATTTCATTTTATATATATATATATATTTTTTTTTCCTTTATATCCCTGACCATTTCAAGTTTATTCTTGTATATAGTATGAGGTATGTATCTATCTTTATTTTTTCCCAAATGGTGCTCCCAGTGATTTGAGACGTAATTTTCATTTTATACTAAGTTTTTATACGTGCTTGTGTCTATTTTTGGATTTTTTTTCCTGTTCCTGTTCTATTTGTCTGGCTTATTTATCTTCATGAACCAGTAACACACTGATTTAATTATAGTTGTTTTATGGGGTATTTTAACGTCTCGTAGGGCTAGTCTCCTCTCATAGTTTTACTTTCTCATGGCTCTTCTAGAATTTTAATTTTTATATGAACTTTAGAATCAGTTTGCCTAGCTCCACTAAAAAGTCTATTGATATTTTTATTGAATGCCATTAAATTTATAAAGCAGCTTAGGGACAACTGACAACTTCACAGTGTTGAATCACTCTATCCAAGAACATGGATTTGTTTTTTCATTTTCCCAAGTCTGATTCTGCATCTTTCAAGAAAAATTCATTCACACATACAAAACCATTTATGTGGATACTATTTAAGTAATCAAGATGCCATCTAAACTTGTACATGTGGCCAATCCAGGCCCCTCTCAGAACTCAGGGCCACTACATACTCACGGGTGGGCTTCATGACCATCATGACTCCCTGAAAATTATAGGAAAAATTGCATGTTTGTGTGTGTGTATGTGTGTGTGTGTGTGTGTGTGTGTAGACTTTTTCTTTTATCTTGTTTTTCTCTAAGAGATAATTATACTTTTCCTCTGCATTTTCACACCGAGATATACAATCGTTCTAAAGTGTAAGATTTCCCATCAATGCAATCATGTTTTCAAAAAAGAAACACACACATGACATTTTTTCTCATATTTTTTAAATTGTAGAATATAACATATATACATAAAAGTGATAACTTTCCAAGTACAGTTTAACAAGTAGTTAGCAAATTTCAAAGAATATTGTAGGTTACAATTCTGTAGTTTCAGTTATTTGCTTATTATGAAATATAAATACAAAAGGTAATACCTTTCAAAGTATGATTTAACAAGTAGATATATAGGAAATTACCAAATTCATTATGAGTATGGCTTTTTTTTTAATGCTTCCAAGTCTGACGAACCAACCAGCAAATAGTTTCTCTCCACCCAGATCTGGGCCAAGAAATATGAAGATACAAGAACAACCCTTGTTTTCAAAACAGTCTTATTTCAGACAAAAAAAACAAAACACTAAAATCAAGTAGAGAACTATAAGAGTCACCTGCAACCTAATTCAACAAGGAGTTTAGTAAGGGAGAGATCAGTGGGTGTCACAGCCCTCTGTCTGCATAGAGAGGCCTTAAACTTGGCTTTGGAGGATGGGCAGCATCTGGAAAAAAGAGGGCTGATTCCAGAAAACATGATAAAAGCTATGAAACATGATTATGATATTTCCATAGAGAATGTCCAGTCCAATTTTGTCATTAAAAAGAAAAATAATCTAAATACAAAGAGAGGGAAATGATCCTGCCTTTAAAATATGGGTTTCCCCCTTATTTTTCCAGCTAACCTTAGAAATATTTTTAGTTGTTCGCTCTCTTGGCACCTCAACTCTGTATCTTCCTTTTTGCTCTCCAGCTTGTGTGTTTCCTACTCTATAGTAATAAGATTATTGTTTTCCTGTTTGTTGGGATTTTATTATCGATGGCCTTAGAATAACATGCTTTCCCTCACCTCCCCTCACAAATCCCCATTTCATCATAAATTTTGTTTCTTCTGGCAACTTCACCCCCAAATCCTACCATTCTTTGTAAAGTGACAATGCAAACTCATCAGGTAAAGTCTCAGTAGCCCAGATCACTGCCTGAAAAATGAGAAAACATGAAACATTGTATTGCATGGAATTAATTACCTATACAGGGAAACTCATTTTCTGTGTAATTTTTCTTAAGACAGAAAACCAAAATCAAAAGTACACTGTGAGCGCCATCTCCTGGGGAGATTATACCAAGTTGTAGGTTGTGTCCTCACTGCTGCATGTAGTACTTACCTTCTACCCTATCTTATTTATTAATTCATTTATTTATTATTGTTCCATAAAAGATATGTGGTAGCTCAAAATACACAAAATACACAAAGAATAGAAAAGTAAAAACTAAATTTAAAAGCATGAGAATCACAGAAATATACATTGGAAAAGAAGGTATAGGACAAGGAGCAGAAACACAGATAAACGGAGTTCCCACACAGCAGCATAGAAGGAGCTATAAATTTAGCAAGTTTGGGGGAGTTAAATGATGAGTTTATTTATTATATTGCAAGTCTGAGTTGCTTGTAAGACATCCAGGAAGAACTGTCAAATATATAGCTGGATACATAAATCTAAAGCTCATGAAACAGATCTTAGAGAGAAATTTAGATTCAAGAATGATCTGCATGTGGTCCGTCACTGAAGCCCTGGACTGGGTGTGATTGCCCTGAAGGAGTGTGGCAAGAGAGAGGAAAACAGGGCCCAGAACAGAATCCTGAGGAATACTGATTTTTAAGGGATAAAGGGATAGTCAGTGAAACATAGGCATGTAATAAGTAGCCTTACAGCCAAACTACCTGGTTTAAATCTCAGTTCTTCCACTTACTAGAGCTAACATTTAAGTTATTCTAGGGGATTATTTTAAAACTGGTTTCACAAATATCTTCATTATCTGAAATAGACTGTTGGAATTTTTTTGTTTTTAAACCTCTCATATTCTAATTACCAGTGCCTGAACACTTTAAAACTGCCTTTCCTGACCACTAAAACCTACTGTCTGACCTGAGAGGAATTTAGATTAGAAGCTGTTCAAAAATAATTGTGGTGCCTTATTATTAGCTTTGTTTTTAAAAGCTGGATGTCGCTGGGCTAACTGGCTCCACTGTCCTTCTCACAACCTGCGTAACGAAAGGAGCAGAGGCCTCAGCAGTTCAGCCGCTTCCCATACTTTCCAAGTCATTCCTGGGTCCTTTCTTCTTAGCTGTGATACAACTTCCCAATCTTGAGGAGGAATGTGCAAAGAATTGTCACAATTTTATGGCTACACCTTGTTTTCTTGGAATTATTTAGAACATTTTACTTTTTGCTCTTTTTAAGTATCTTTCATAGTTACAAACGTTTGCTTCAGCAAAAATCCCATTTCAGTGTTTTCTATTGTGAACCAGATGAACATTTTCACTAAACAGTCACATTGTCTCATTGAATTTCAGGTCACTTACAATTTCTTTTTTCTTAATCCACACAGAAAAGAGAACTGAACTCCTAAGAACTCTGCCCTACTCTCACTCATATTCCCTTGGTAGAGCTCAGCTTTGGTTGAAATCCTCAAACATTACTTATGCTCAGGAATGCATTCAGATGAAATTTTTTCTTAGGATCCTGGAATTTGCCTAAATGGTTCTAAATCTCTTTATGACCAATGCCTTCTGCATTTTCCTTTTCAGTGCTCTGTAACAATTTCTAACCAGGTTTAGATGGTAAGTTACAAACTTCTCTTATCTGCTGGAATTTTCTATGCCTTTGTTATTTTTATCTATTAAAAAAATATGTCATCTCTTTCTTTCTATGCCAGTAGCATAACTAGCTACTGGTGTTTCTTCCTGTCTGGGAAACTGTAGCATTTTCCTTTAGCATCTTCCAGATACTCACTTCATGGAGAATTTTATTTCTATTTCAGATCTCTTTTGATTCAATTTCATACTTAAATGATGCATTTCATTTCTCAGGTAATATCTGACTTAGTACTCTGCATTTTCTCATTCAGTTCAGGGTTAGTTTTTAATGTGGAATCATATCATATGAGCAGCCAGGGTTATGGAGTATGAAGTCTTAATATGAGTAACATTTACTTAAAACCAAAGAAAAAGAAAAAACAAGCACTTTAATAACCATTAGATAGAAACTAATAGTTTGTATTGAAATTATCTGGAATACTATTATACCACTTGTTATTCTATCAAAATTTTTGGTGAAAACACGAGTTATGAGTTTTTAAAATGTGTAATATAAAGCTAAAAAATAATATATAATAAGCAGTAAGAATGACAGTAAGCTTTTTTATTTCAAGAATACTCAGTTCACCTATAATTTTTAATTGTTAACAGCATTCTGCTATGCATTTTGTAGTTATCAAACATCGAGATTTTAAAGTTGTGTAGTATGTTACTGAAACTAACTATAAATCACATTTAATGTCCTCAGGTTACTTCTCATCAAAGAATAGGTAGATATGCAAGTTAAAATCACATAGGAGTACTAATCAACTTGGAAACACAAAATCAAAGTTAAATGCAATTAATCTTCAGAAAAGAGCAGTGAATAATTTCCTCAGCTCTACCTAGGCATTTAAGAAATGTCCTCACTACTTAGAGAATACGATACAAGGACTAGCTTATCTTAGAATTACAGACTGTTAACGAGTAGGAGAGATGGTCAAAATGGACCAATTCCATTATTTTATAATTCAGGAAATAGAGGTCTTAACCAAAACAGAGGCTTATCCAAAATCACACAGTTGGTTAATTCATATGACAGATCAAATCAGATTTCCTGCCTCCCAGTTAAGTCTCCTTCCTACTATGCTAGCATACCGCCATATGCCAACTTCCAGCAGTGGGAGATCCTCTGATGGAGATCATTGCATAACTGTAAATGAGCAAAGCCAGTCTTGTCTCTCCTTCCTTTTAGTTGCCTCTTTCAAACCTTCACCACTTAGGCCCGTCCCTGCTGTGGCCCTGCTCAGTCTTTCCCAACTGAAGCTCACTAGTCCTTGACCTTATCCCCTATGAGTCCAAATTGGCAGCACACTAGTCTGATCCATGAATCAGACCAATGTGCTAAGGAAGAGACTAAAAAAATGTCCCACAATTGTATGATTTCAGTTTGATCCTCCCAAATCTTGTCTGTTATCATTGAACTGCATGGTAAGCCATGGGTATAAGGGTCAATTTAAGAATACAAAAAATGTTTAGAGGGTCCTTTTTTTTTTTCCATTTAGTCTGAAAATAGCCAAATGAACTTCCATAGTCAAAATGCATATTCTTATAACTTAAATCGTATTTCTTAATTTATAAAACAGAAAAACATTTTTAGGAAAAGTGGCACTGATTTTAACTAACGGAATATTAATATCCAGGCATATTTGAGAAGATTAATATAGCTCCTAATTTTTCATCTTAAAATTAGATCACTAGCCATGTCTTAAAGTCAGATATACAACTTACTTATCACTGGTCCAATCTGCTGAGAATCTGAGTACTAGGAATTTCAAACCAGGAGGTTTGTCCTGTGGAGGATAGCCCCATGACAGCAAGCAGCAGACATTTATTCTTGGAAGGACATGCAGAGTCTTCCTGAATCCCTGAGATCACATCCACTTCATATATGCACAGGGTCTGCCTTGTTGGATAGTTTATATTCTGTAAAGAGAAGCAAAAACAAAACAGGACCTTCAGTAAAAGATTAAGAGGCTCTGTTCATGGACAACCCATAGAGAGACTCGGTTTAAACACATAATTAAATCATCTAACAAGACATACTGCTCCTTTATCTTGCTCATATTCCCAGTAATGTTTTCCATGGACATAAAGTAGGATAAAATGTATCCACCAAAGAAAGGGGGAGGGGGAAAGCAGCAAAGTCATCCAATAATGGAGAAACAAAGGAAGGACAGAATGTCAAGAGACACTGTAAAGTTTCCTTTGGCACGTGTACGAAAAGTCACTGTCCCAGCCAGGTGACCATATGCCTATTATGTGGCAGAGCTGTTCTCTGGGCACAAATCCAAGGCTCTAGCCTACCACTCTCTAATTTGGATTAATAATTCATGATTCATCTGAAAAGATTGTATAATGTATCTAGTCAGCTGAACCATAAAGAACAACTCATCCCAAGTTGCACACAGTTTTCAGTTTTCAATGTTACCATGTAAAGCACATCCCTTCGTTAATCAGCTAGTGGTAGTACCCATTAACTCAATAAGAATGTAATAAGAAAGGGGTTCAGGCCATAGATGCCATGAGGGAGAAAGGGAGAGAAGAGAAGGAAATGGGGGAGATAGGAAAGGAAATCAGTATGTGTTAGATGCCTGTCTCATGCCACGCAGCATGCTGAGAACACACTCTTCATGACAATTTTGTGAGGCCGTTAATAGTTTTTCTGGTGTGGAGATGATGAGATTAAAATTTAGGGACGTTAAGTAAATTCTGAGTTCATTAATCTAGTTGGATGTCCTTCAAAGTCTTCAGGAAATGACAAGCTGAGTGGGCAAAGAAACATACCTGGGAAGAAAAAAAAAAAAAAACTAGAGAATAACTCCAAGACAACATATGAGCAAGTGTGTGATTGTCTAGTACAAACTGATTGTAAAAGTGCTGAAGGAATTTCAAGTAATCTTAATCAGAAATCAGATAGGTTTAGTACAAATGCTTCATGGAGATGAGGTTTGACATGGAATGAGAAGCTTCTCAACTTTTTAATAATGAGTTTCTCTATATTTCAACAGTAACCAGATGAGTAAAAAATTTAAGAGTACTTGAGTTTGAACAGGAAGGCTCCAGGATGACCAGGAGTAAAGGTTAAAACTAGTATCTCTCTTCTTTGTGATGAGGAAGGAAAGGAGCTGAAAAGACAGGTTTTTTTCTCTTCTAGTAGAAATCTCTCTAGCTGGCTGATAGACTGCATCTGCAAAAAGAGGTATCTTTTACTCCTTTACTGTACAAATAATTAAAATTAATTCATGCAGCTGTATCAGCACTGACCACTTATGAAGGTCACCAGTGGTTAAGAGTGATTTCACTCGTGTCAAACCTTTCTTTACTATTTAACATCTATTCTCCTTAGTAAAATAAATCATTTTAAAATTGTAGAATTACTGATATATTTAAAACAAAAAAAACTGACTGCCATGAAGTTTATGAATGGAACTCATCAGGCATGAACACAAGTCATTTCTACTCTGAATTCTTTATGAAAACATTAAACTTTCAGTCTCATGAATTTTCACTTTTATCCAGGTAGAGAGATAGTCAAACGGACAATGAAGACTCTCTTGTCAGAACTGACTTTTCATTTCTTTCTGTTGGCTATGGAAACACCTGCTGAGAGTGATTGAGAAGAACATCAGATGCTCTTAGCTGCAGTCTTCACGTCTGTTAATTTGAGCAGGATAGAGTCCAGAAGGTGGGAGATTCTTTCCCCCACATAACATTCGGTGGTTCTATGTATCAAGAAACATAAAGATGGAAAAAAAAATCATGTGACTGTAGCAAGTAGGTAGCCATTGGTAACTTTGTATAGAGCAATTTCTGTGAAGGAATTTGGGCAAGGGGTTAGAATTAAGTGGGTGAGGGAAGGCCAAATTGAGATGAAATACATTAAGGAATGTGGAAGGGAGGAGTAAGTGGAAACAAGAATTGGGCATTTTTCTTGCAAGTGTTTTGGACCTGAGGGGAAGGAAAAGATGAGGATGTCTAAAGGGAGCGTTCACTCGGTAAGACTCGATTATTTGTTTGCATTTCATGATAAGAAAAAAAAAGCACATTTAAATATTGATGGGAAAGACCTAATAGAAAGGGTTAAGCTAGAGAGAGACAAATTGAAACAAGAGAAAAGAGAAACCTCTTAAGAGATTCAAATGGATAGATTTCAAAACATACAAGCAAGAATTCACTCCAGAGAGAAGGAAGTAGTAAAGCAGTTCAGGGAAAGCAACTCCCCTGAGAAAGAAGGAAAAAGGAAGAAGTTTAAATAATAACTTCATGGGAAAATAAAACTTTACAGAGCTTGAAAATGTCTGTCTCTTTCTCATAACAAGATTGTCTCTCCACACATTCAGGCTCCAAATGACAGAATCTGAGTATGTGTCTGCACCTCTGAAAGAATGCATAGAGTTAGGCAGAATCAAAAAATACGTTTACATTTGGATTTAATGAGTTCATTTAAACTTTCCCTTCTCTGTCTCAGGACAATGTCTTCATGAATATCAAGGTCAGAAATAGGTTCTAAAATTGGTAATTATCACTCTTTCTTCTCTATGTTAACTGCCTTCTTTTTAGATTCTCTTTTATTTAAAGAAACCACAGAGAGTGTTCTTTAGGGGAAAGAACACTGAACTAATAATCCAAATACAAGGGTACTTTAACCTGCCATTTATGATCTGGGTGACTTTGGGCAAATCAGTGGAACACTCTAGACCTCAATTTCCTCCTCTGTAAGATGAAGGGGGATGGACTTCAAAAATTGTCTAAAGATCTTTTCAGATCTAAGAATTCTCTGACTCTAAATTAGAGAATAGGAAAATAAAGAAAGAAAATGTTTCTCTTAGATTTTCACCTTGAAATAAGTACTTAAAAATTTAAAAATACAGTTGAGATTTCTTTTATGAATAGTATTAATATTTTACATGCAGTTCTTTTCTACTAATATTTTATTTTCTATCTGGAGTGCTAGTCAAATGCTATTAGCATCTCTTTGGTCCTTAATGTGCTTAAAACATCCAGCTGACTGTGTTTTCTTCTGTTAGAATACAGAGTTTAAATCATAAGTTTAAAAGGCTAGAAATGCAAACCTTGCCCATCAAGGTAAAGTCATTTTTATTTGTTGTGCTTCTTCCAGTTCCATAGTATACTCAAAACCAATCTAAATTTCCAGAGGATTAAAAAAAAGTATATATGCTGATAAACTTGGCAGATCATTAGTCACTTTCAAAAGTCCCAAATTCTAAATGAGTCAGCCTACAGAAAAATCAGAATTTGGCCCAGGTTCTTTAACAAATTGGCTGTTCATGTGTGAGTTTGTGACCTGTGAGACAAATGTTTTTTAAAGGCTCAGGTTAGGAGCACTTCTTGCCTGGGTCCGAAAGCAATACTGCACATGAGGATTAGATAATCTGGAAGAATACTACTCCTATTTCTCAAAGAGCCACATGGTCTTCATGTTGAGTCTCTGCCTATTTGCTTCTTTCTGTAAATTGGCTTTCTCTGTTTTGTTTGGTTTCTCTCCTACCCCAAATCTTTAGTCAGCATGTTGCTTTTGCATGCAGTGACTGTGACCCTATTTTATTGAACCTTTTAGGTGAAGTTCCCATCATCATTTAAGTGGCTTGATTTCCCAGACTTCAGACTTCAAATTCCCAGGAAAAATCAATATGATTGTTCCAGCATGGTTCAGATGTTCCATCTCTGGTTCAAACAACTGGGGCTAAAAAGAATGAACTATCAAGTGTAATATCAAATTTACATAATAGTCTTTTTACAAGACAGAGTTTATAAACTATTGACAATTGGAATCTTCTTAATACCCAGGAAAAATAGTCTTCAAAAGCCAAATATTTCATCTTGTGTCTTATTCTTTGGGGAGTAAATTTTTTAACATCAATAAAATAAGAATATAAACTTTTTAAAAGTTAATTAACTACTGAAAAAGCCAGCTGTCAAGGATAATTTCTTTATTTGTAATAGTACATATCAGGAGGATGTTAAATGAGTGGAGTGAATGGATAATGAATTCCTTCTCCCTTCTATCAGATCCATTTGACTAATTACAGGAAGAGTGAGACTTATGAAGTGATGCTGGCCATTCTCACACTAACAAGCTGTGTCTTTAGATGATTCATTTACTCTTATCTCTTTCCTCAAAAAGGCCACCCTCTTCCCTGCCTAAGCATTTATTACCTCTGCTTGGACTGCTCTTCCCAAGTAATTATTATCTCATTATAGAAGTATTCATTCTCAAACTTCTGATCTCTGATCAACTATGAGGCCATCCATGACCAGTTAGAGGTTCTTCATGTACTTGTTCTCTCGTCTCTTAGTTATTTTCTTTATAATAATTACCCCAGGGAGGATCCAAGATGGCAGCATAGAGAGGAGTGGAAGCTAAGTAGTCCCCCTGGAACAACTAAAGAAAAACCAGAAACAACTAGTAAATAATCTGGAATAACTGCAGGGGGACAAACGTGACCATCCACTCATCATAAACTAACCTGAATTGGGAGGAATGCCCGAGATCACAGCATAAAATCTGTAAGTAAGAACTGCGGATCCAAATTGAGAGACCCCTCCCCCACAGCCCAAGCTACAAAGCCTTGTGGTGCCAGAGAGAAGCTTTCTCCCAGCAAGTGAATACAGCTCAGCTGAGCTCCAACTGGGGTTTTAATTAGTGAGTGTGAACTGCTCACTACGAGGTATGAATCCCCAACAAGTAGACAGAGGCTTTGGGTGATGACTGACCTTGGAGAGCCAGAGGGTCACCTCAGACTAGCTCTGTTCCTTTTTCAACTCAGTGGAGAAAGCCTAGGCCATTTTCAGTTCTCAGTTCTGTGACCCAGATAGGGGTGTGGCACAGGCAGAGAGAGACCATTGAAATGCTAATAACCTCCCCCTAAGGCATCTGTCTTCTCTAAGAGGAAAGGGGTGGGGCCCAGCTTTACTACCTGCCTTTCATTCAGAACTTACACCAGTCAAGAATTATAGGCTAATCTTTGCATCAGGCAGAGAGCACCCCTGCACAGCCCGGCTGCCTGGGGCTTCCCTTGAGGGATGATGTGCACTAGTGACATAGCACAGACTTCCCTCAGCAGAGGTCCTGGAAGATCACAGCTAAGAAGGGGGGCCCGCTCGGAAAACCCAGGGACACTACATCAATGCTGGTGGTTTGTGGGTCAGCAACAGAGAAAATCTGGGGCAAACGTGACATGAAGGCTTAGACTCTTGCAACAGCCTTGAATCCCTGGGAACACCTGGGAGGTCTGAACATTAAAGCTGCCCTGCCTGCCTAACCACCCAGACACACGCACCACGTTCAGGGCAGACAGCTCCAACAACAAACCCAAACTGAGTTCACCAACTGAACCCCACAAAAATCATTTCCCCACACACCACAGAGACAGAGTTGGGGATAACTGACTTGAGGGGTATAGGTGACTCGCAGACACCATCTACTGGTTAGTTGGAGAAAGTGTACGCCACCAACTTGTATTTCTGAAAAATTAGATTGGTATTTTTTTTTTCTACAACTTGGAAGAAACCTATCAAGCAAAGCAAATGCCAAGAGGCCAAAAACAATAGAAAATATTAATGCATATGATAAAACCAGACGATATGGAGAACCCAATCCCAAATACCCACGTCAAAATATCAGAAGAGACACAGTACTTGGCACAATTAATCAAACAATTACAATCAAGGAATGAAAACATGGCACAGGGTATAAAAGACATGAAGAAGACCATGGAGCAGGATAAAAGGGACATAAAGAAGACCCTAGAAGAACATACAGAAGAAATTGCAAGATTAAATTAAAAAATAGAAGATCTTATGGAAATAAAAGAAATTGTTGGTCAAATTAAAAAGACTCTGGATACTTATAATACAAGATTTGAGGAAGCTGAACAACGACTCAGTGTCCTAGAGGTCCCAGAACAGAAAATGAAAGAACAAAAGAAAGAATGGAAAAAAAAATCAAAAAAAATTGAAAAGGATCTCAGGGTTATGGTAGATAAAATAAAATGTCCAAATTTAAGACTCATTGGTGTCCCAGAAGGGGAAGAGAAGGGTAAAGGTCTAGAAAGAGTATTCAAAGAAATTGTTGGGGAAAACTCCCCAAACCTTCTACACAATATAAATACACAAAGCATAAATGCCCAGTGGACTCCAAATAGAATAAATCCAAATAAACCCACTCCAAGATATATTCTGATCAGACTGTCAAATACTGAAGAGAAGGAGCAAGTTCTGAAAGCAGCAAGAGAAAAGCAATTCACCACATACAAAGGAAACAACATAAGACTAAGTTGTGACTACTCAGCAGCCACCATGGAGGCAAGAAGGCAGTGGCATGACATATTTAAAACTCTGAGAGAGAAAAATTTCCAACCTAGAATACTTTATCCAGCAAAACTCTCTTTCAAATTTGAGGGAGAGCTTAAATTTTTCACAAACAAATGCTGAGAGATTTTGCCAATAAAAGACCTGCCCTACTTCAGATACTAAGGGAGTCCTACTAACAGAGAAACAAAGACAGGAGAAAGAGATACAGAGAATTTCAACAGACATATATAGAACCCTACATCCCAAATCACCAGGACACTCATTTTTCTCTAGTGATCACGGACCTTTTCCAGAATGGACCATATGCTGGGACATAAAACAAGCCTCAATAAATAAAAATAAATAAATAAATAAATAAATAAATAAATAAATAATTGAGCCTACTCAAAGCACAATCTCTGACCACAATGGAATACAAATAGAAGTCAATCATTTTTGAATTGTAACTCCACTATTTACTTCCTACATGATATAAAATACACAAACTCTAATGACAAATCAGTGGTTTTGAACTCAATGTAAAATATGTAATTTTAGACAACTATATAAAGGTGGGGGAATGGAGGAGTATAGGAACATAGTTTATGTGCCCTATTGAAGTGAAGGTGGTATCAAAGAAAAACAAGATTGATAGGGATTTAAGAGGTTAATTTTAAGCCCCACAGTAAACACAAAGAAATTATCAGAGAATATAACCATAGAGATGAAAAGTAGAGTTTGGGTTAAGAGAAATGGGGGAAGGGGCAATGGGGAGTTAAGAAATGAGTGTAGGGTTGCTGTTTGAGGTGAAGGGAAATTTCTAGTAATGGATGGTGGGAAAGAGCGTAACGTCATTCTAAATGTGATTAATCCCACTAATGGAAGGCTAGGGAGGGGGTGGAATGGGAAAATTTAGGCTGTATATATGTTTCCACAATGGAAAAAAAAAAAAAAGGCAGTCTAAACAGATGACAATTGAATGCCAAGGATGAACCTGGATGGGATTGGAGGATGGAGGACAGGAGGCTCAAAGGGACACAGTTGAGACATAAGGAAAAGGAAATATAGAATGTAAGCTTTGTATCATTGTTGAATCTCTTGTACTTCTTAGCTGCGCTTAATGGGATTGCATAAAAGAATGCTCTCATTCATGGGAAGTGTATATGTGAATTATAGTGTTTGTTCAAGGATGTGTGCAGCTAGCTCTCATATGTTCAGAAGACAGAGCAATAGATGATGGATGATAGGGAGGGAGAGAGGGAGGGAGGGAGGGAAAGAAATAGCGGTGTGACAACATGTTAAAGTTAGTGGATCGGGGTATCAGCGGGGAGTCAGGGAATGCTGGAGTTCTGTGTATGGGGTTTGTATTGTTTTTGCAACTGTTCCTATAACTTTGAATTTATTTCAAAATAAAATGTAAAAAAAATAAAATAAAATAATTACCCCAATCTGTAATTAGCTTATTTGTTTAGTTGTTTATGTTCTGTCTTCTCCACTATCAGTAAGCTTTATATACCAAAACCCATTTATTGTCCCAATATACAAATATTATTCTGGCATACAGTGATCCTAATAGTTATTTGTTACAAATGCCTGAATTGACTATGAAATAAGAAGGCTTAACTAACCGTAATATATTACAGAACTAAAATCAAAGTTGCAAGACATTAAGAATGGCAGGCAACTAAAATCATCAGATTGTAATTTCTGTTTACAATGTAATTTGGGGGACAAAGTTGATACCAATTGATATGGGAGAAATAGGTCATTGAATAAGGAGTTAAGATTTAATATTTCACAATAAAGAGGTAGGGATTTCACAAAAACTTTATTAAGTAGACCAACAGAGTGCTTTAAATTAAGTAATATATAAATTTCAAAGTGTGGATTCCACTTAGAATCTCACACAATCTGATCATTTAATAATTATTAAGTCATGGACAGGATAATGCAAGCTTATTGCAATGCCACAACATGAAAATTGAAAACACTGGTCTTTCAACTAGTTGTCTAAAAGAGTAGATAATTTCATTGATCAGGCTAAATCAACTGACTCTTTCCAACTTATAATAAAATTGCCTAGTTGTAGCAATTATCAGATCAAAAGGAAGGGAGAGTTTCATAGCTCAAATTTCATGTTGCTCTACTGAACGAGATGAGCCAATTTGCCCTAATGCCAAGGAAGAATATCTGAGTAGTTATCAACTGGTTGAAACAGAAAGACAGTTTCCTGGCTGGTATTTTCTTCACCTTCTCATGACACCAATGTCTTTAACAGTCATCTTCAAAACTGTAGGCAAGTGCTTTCAATATCCCATGACCAAAATAAGTTTTAAAAGTCTGTTTAAATGCTATTTATCAGATAGTAAACCCCTGATTTCAGGGACTGTCTGATTTGTCTTTGAATCTTTCAAAGGTGCAGTGTCTAGCACATTTTAGGAAGTGAGTTAATATTTGTTGAATAAAAAGTGAAATAAATAGAAAGTGAAAATAAAACAGATATAAAACAACTTTTTTAAAATTTTCTGGACTACTATGAAGTTAGGTTCTTCAGTAAAAGCCTCGACAGTAAGTTAATTTCATTAAAACAAAATCCTCCAATCAGTGGTTCAATATCATGAAAACAAAACAACTAGTTAAATGATATCTTTTCTACTTCTCAACAAGTTCCTTGGGCACAGATTTCAAAATAGATACAGATCTTTCATTGATTGCTTCAGTAAAATTTAATAAATGCCATAAAAGCACAAAAAAGCATTTCCTTTTTTGATCTTAATAGCTAGCTAATGGATTATTTAATAGAAAACAATTATACTCACATTTCAAAGAAACTCTGTGAATCAGAGTGGAATTATAGAAAGTTTAAAAGCCTACTGTGTGGGAGACGTATGGGAGAGCAGAGGGCCATTGGGCAATATCCATCACAATTACTCAAGGTACATACCCTTTGACTTGCAAATTTCTCATCTTTGTGTTTACCCTATAGAGATGTTTGAACATGTGTGAAATGGCATATAGACAAAGTAATTTATGTAGCACTTTTTGTAACATGATACTGGAAATGACCCAAATATCATCAATAAGTAACTGATTAAAATATATTGCTGTAATCCGTGCAATGGGTTGCCTTGCAGCCATTAACAAAAATTACAATGTGCAGAAAAATTAAGGTGCACAATATATGCTTCCATTTATGTAGAAGAGGAGAAAAAGAATACCGATGTGTGTATGCGAGGGGTGGGTATGTGTGCTTATTTGTGTATGTGTAAAACATCTCTGAAAGAACAAAGAAGAAACTTAATCTTGCCTTTCTATCTGGAGGAAACCAAGTGGCTAGGAGATAGAAGTAGAAGAAAGCTTTTTTTTCATATACCTTTCTATACTTTTGAATTCTGAACCACGTGACTATGTTGCCTAATCAAAATAAATAAATAAGGTTTTGAAACACAGAAAATCAAAACCAGGTTAGAAACATTTTCTTCCTATCATCATAGTCTAGATTGCACTAATTTCCCCATAATTATTCCCTCATTTGATTTACTGACTTGCCATTACCATTGCCAACTTCTTAAAAATAAATCTCTAGGAACAAAAAGGGAAAAAAAAGAGGCATAAATATACACAAAATAATATAGATGAGAATAAGGAAGAGAAAGAGGAGATGAGGCAAATAAAAGGAAGAGGAAGGAGGAGGAAGACGAGGGAGAAGAGATGGAAAAAGAGAAGCAAGAGGAGAAAGAGGTCTGAGAAAAAGAAGGAAGAAAGGAAATAGCAAAGATAGATGTATACAAAGAGAAAGAAATTTCCTCTGTTTCTTCTTAACTAGGGGTTGAAGAAAAGTATAGTAGCTTCAATATTCATTCCACTTATCTCATTAATGTCCCAACAGCTCACAATTTTCATCTGAAACTCCTGTATGTTTTATGTGAAACAGTATCACAGTGCATCCATGATGTAGGTGCCAGCAACTTGAATGACTTATCACGAAGTCTGAGAATCAATCAGAAAATAAACTTGAAATGTGTGCTACCCTGTCACGCCCTCTCCACCCCCTACACACCCAACACAGGAAACAATGTCTAACTTCATATTTAAGTAAAGGATTCAGATTAGGCAATTAATAAAGGCAACAATTATTTGTGTTTTGTTTTGTCGGTTTGTTGTTGGATTCTATTTCAGAAACAACTTCACATAGTGTTGAGTGTTGGACTAGTAATCCGTTCTGATTCTGACACTAATATCTACTGAGCATTACTAAACATTCAGATATTCTTCACAGCCCTAGCAATATACCAATGAATAAAACAGAGCCCCTGCCCTGGAACAGCTCACCTTCTAGCAAGAAGGGGAGATTGGTATATAACCAACTGAAACATAATGTGTGGTAAGTGCTACACAGGCAGCATCAATAAAATGCTTTAAAGAGCTGAGAAGTGCAAGCAAAGTTCTGCCAAGTAGGGGGAGGAGAGCTGTTGGAAAAGAGGACAGGCTTTACAAAGGAAGTGACACTTGATCTGTGCTTTAAAGGATAAGCAGATTTCTTTTTCCAGACAGGGAAGGAGTGAAGGACATCTCAGGCAGAGTTATCTGACCCCTAAGTCACTTCAGGGCTGCAGCATGGATAAGACAGGATGTGTGAAATTCCAAGCATACTATATACAACTATACTCCTTTCTTCTCCACTCAAGAAATCATAATTAAATGAAAGCAAGAGAGAGGGAGATTATTATTAGCAATAATATCCTCCACTTTACAAAAAAGAATGCAAAAGAAAGGAAAGAAGTAAAGTAAAGGATCTACAAAGCAGTATTTTATTATTTGAAATTCACCACCAAATGCAACTCTGGTATTTGAAAACACCTCCACCAACCAATCTCTAAGAGCACTCCATCCATACTAAAGCAAGATTCAGATGAGAGAAGAATGTTTTGTTTTTTATCATTACAATCTTGTCCCTATTCCCCATTCTCTCCCTTATGTTTCCTGCAGATGCAAGACGAATGACAGCAAGAACCTCACTCAGGCAAGTGAGTGTTTATGTTACTCACAGGTCCTGGGCCTGAAACTCCTGAAAGAAGGAAAGAGGTTTTGTTGTATGTATGGCTGATGTTCATTAACCACAAGCACCTGGCCATGGAGATCTGTTGTTTAATCTCAGTGGCAATAAAGCCAATAAATGATCCTAGTACAAAGTACTCAGCTTCAGCAGAAGGAAATACACCCCTGCTCACAGACTCCCCCAACTGGACACAGCCTTTTACATCTCCGACAGACATGGAGGGAGAAAATGTAAACAACTCCATGAAGCTTATTTCCATGGTAGCAAAATGACTCAGAGGTTATACCAACAACTCAATGATTCATTCATAATTTGGGTGGGAAAGAAGTTTGTCAATCAGGGTGTGTTTGGTGTGGAGCATAGAATCCTCACAGTATTGGTCTCAGGCTGTATCTATGGCAATATTGTATTGTTCTCTTCCAATGGTCCGTAGATGGATATTTTTAAAAATTAACTTTAATAATACTGACTAGAGGGGAATGGGGAGGATAGTATAGTAACATGTTACTTCTTAAGCAGCAGTTTCCTTATTTCCCTTGTTTCTGGAGCGTGTATTGTTTTTCTTAATAACTGAAACTTAGATGAATCATCAGAGACTCCTTAGAGCCTTAATTTAACACTTCCTCCACGTACGTACAGCTGTTCTCCAGTTCAACCTCATCAACTTCCCGAGGAAATGTATTTGGACGTGATGTTGAAACAGCACTTCAAGAATCCTATAATACGGGATGACATGACATATCACATCAAATAAGCAGCAGCTGAAAAAGATTCCTATAAAATTGGGGCCAAGGCAACTAAAATTATCCTGTATTTTTCCACACTCCCACTCACCAGACTCACAGTCTCAAGTATTCAAGTCCAAAGAGCCTGTTCTGGGGAGAAATTATAGCAAGTTTTCCATTTACATACTCATATATAATATGCATAGTTTTATATTATCCTTCACATAATCTATATTATGAAAATACTTCTTTTATTTAGTTTTATGGAAGAATTAGGTGTTCAATGTAAGAGAATTTTACCAAAAAAATAAATAAAGTCTACCATGCTGAATACCAACATTTAAAATATATATACCAATATTGAATGGAAATCTTTCTAAAGGGTTTGTATCTTATGCTTCTTAAATGCTTATTAGTGGATATTGTGGATTGAATTGTGCCCCTCAAAAAGATATGCTCAAGTCCCAACCCCAGAACCCATGAATGTGACCTTATTTGGAAACAAGAATGAAATCAAGTTGAGATGAGGTCATGCTGCATTAGAGTAGGCGCTAAATCCATTGAATGGCGTCCCTATAAAGAGAAGGAGATTTGGATATAGAGACACAGAGGAGACACAGGGAGAAGATCTGTGAAAACAGAGGCAGAGATTGGAGTTCTGCTGCCACAAACCAAGGAATGCCTGAGGCCACCAGAAGCTGGAAGATGCAAGGAAGCATTCCTCCCTAGAGGCTTCAGAAAGAGTGTGGCCCTTCCAACACCTTGATTTTGAACTTCGAGCCTTCAGAACCATGAAAAAATAAATACATGTTGTTTTTAAGTCCTCTTTTTGCGGTACTTTGTTACAGTAGCTCTAGGGAACTAATACGGTGGATATCACTTATTTTTCTTGCTAATTCAGAGTCTTCATTAGGAACATGTTTCATTAAGAATGTATGTAGGAAAAAAAAAAAAGAATGTATATAGGTCAGATCTGTGTCCTCTCTCATTTTCTGCTGTTCTTGCCTTCCTTCTAAGTTTATTTTGTTCCTAATTTGCTATTCACAGAGAAACAAGATAAAGTTTATATATTCATGTATATAAACACACACATTAAATCAATAATCAATAAGCGAAGAGTTGTAGAATCAGGAATTATTAAGGGCATGGTTCTGGCACAGAGGCTTGTTGACAATTATTTAGAGAACTTGGAAAGCTTTTCCACATAGCTCCAATTCAGGACTCTGTTCCAAAGGGTTTAGGTTACTGGCAAGTTGTTAATGTATTTTTCACTAAATAAAAAAGCATCTCTTCTTCAAACTTTTTGGCACATCTACAAAATAATAATACAAAAGTAAATGGCACTTCTTTCTGAATCCAGGAAGGCTTCCTTTCCCACATACCAACCAAGGTTGCCCTAAATTAAAATACCATGTTCAGTACTGAAGGTTAAACTGTAATTTTTCTGACTTCACAATGGATAAAAAAGATGCTACAATATGACAGTTTGGAAATATGTGGTCTTCTAGTCAACAAGATTTAAATTTAGGATTATTAGCAAGCCCATATTTATTCTATTCATAGGTTCAAAGGCAAAAGGTAATTTCTAAATTACCATTTCCAAGGATAATTCTGATGTAAATTGATTTTTAAATGATATTTTAATAATCTGGTTTTAAATATATTGGAATAAACTGATTTTTAATAAATATAAGCATCATCTTCAGAAATCATTTTCAAGTTTTCTGATATGATTCCATACCAGAATCAGAAGTATTACTTGCTTATTTATGCTAAAGCATGTTCCAAAATTATTTTCTGTCCCAGCCCGTGGGACGATCAACAGAGGCTCCAAATCCTGTGAGGGAGGAATGGTATGGGACAAGAGACGCGAAGAACGACAGCAAGACAGGTTTCTGATCAAGCTGCAAAATTTTATTGAAGAGGCAGGGTATATATACTCTAAGGGTGGAGGGAGTGGCTAGTAAGGACGGGTGGCGATCTAGGATTGGCTGCTGCTGTTGCTAGGGTGGAAGGCAGATGTAGGGGGATTGGCGGTTGCTGTTGCTGGGGGTCTGGGATTGGTGGTAGCTGTTGCTGGGGTGGATGGCCAATGGGCGGCTACTGTTTAGGCGCGAACTAGCTACTGCTTAGGCGGGAACTACTGTTACTTCCTAGAAGAAGGCTAATTATAGCTTAGGCTGTTCTTGCATCAGCCCTGGCCGCCATGTTGCATGTTACCGGTATCGCTGAAGGTGAATATTATATATGCTACCTTAATTGTCCCCAACAATTTTCCTTATTTCCGGCACAAAAATACAATTACAATATTTAATAAGCAGTCAAACATCTAAATGCTTATCTACATCAAACGTTAAAAAATCTTAAACTCATTATTTGCATTTTAATTTCATCTAGCTCTCTGCAAATCAATGGGGATTCTGAAATACTCACAATTCAGGTCACAGATCCAGTGCCAACTACTTGAATGTTCAGCCTCTGAGAATTTTGAACATGTCACACCATTTTGTTTCATGGTTTATCAAATGATCAGGTGTGATCTGAAAAGATGCTCTCAGAGATAGACTAAAGCTTGTCTTGCTGTACAAATAGGATGACCATATATTTAGGTTTGTCCAGGAAAATCCCCATTTATACAGTTAACACAGAATAATTTTAATAGTGACCCTATTTCACTCAAAACATTCCAGTTTAAGTGATAAGTTATATGATTGCCCTATTTGTTAGGTTATTTCAAAGAAAACACTAAAATTTGAAATTGGGCAGGTCTACGAGGGAACAAAAAAATTGGAATGGTTTTGCTTCTCCAACCTATACTCGAGCACCTTGGGTTCATTGGAGGAGAACAGGACAGAGGGGTCAGAAAGGAGAGAAGGGCAAAAATTCAGATACTTAATACTTGGCCTCCTGCTCATAAAAAGGGCATGATCATTAAGTTGGAAGCTGTATTATCATTTAACCTGTCTCATATCCCTTCTAATCTGACAGTTCAATGATATATTGTATATTTTCCAAGAATCAAAATAAAATAGATAGTAAGATGATATTGAGAACTGGTTGAAGTTGGGATACATATTTGTGATAATTTCTGAGATAAATTTTTGAAGTGATAATCTACATTTGGCATTTTGGTCAGCACCATTTCCCTCCTAATAAGCCTTCTTTTTATCCAAGAATATACGAAAATTTAAAAATGGATTATTACCTAATTTTGTGCTAAGGTTAGTTAGAGCTTTAGTAATACCCCATTCTACTTTTCCTGGCAATTTGTGATAACAATGACCACACAGTTGCTGATGATGCTGAAGATGGTGTTGGGAAGATGAACAGACAATGACTCCAGTCATAAAACATGGCATAGAGCCAGACTTGCATTTGGGAAAAGTTCTAAAAGGAACATCCAGACGCTTGGAATTTAACTATGCCATTCATTGGTTGTGAACTTGAACAAATTAAGGCCAGTTCAAGTCAAGTCAAGATTCTGTATGTCTTTATTTGTAGAACAGGAAGATGGACTCCAGGAGTAGGTCCAGCTCAAACAGTCTAGAATTTTATTGAAATTTATTTCAATGTTATGAGCAAAAAATATCTCTTCTCTGTTCCTGAGTGAGATTAGCCAATAAGACCCCCTTCACATCCAGTATACCACCTCCAGAAATTCCCCTCTAGAATTTGCTAAGGGGTCCCTCCATCATGGAGATAATTACACTGAAGATGAAATCACTGTCTGTCCAGGAGCTTTTATTATTATTATTCATTCATTCATCCATTCATTTATTCTTTCTTTCCTTTCCCCTTCATTGAAATTCCAGAATGAGTCCAACTTCTTTCTTTTCAATTCTGTATTGTTTTACTAAGGCATATGTTAGCTATTAACCATAAAATTTTTCTCTTTGGTCTCTTTCCTGACCTTTGATTTGTCTCTATCTCTAATTTAGATTTTAGTTCTCTGAGGCAGAAACTATACCTACAACTCTTTGTTCAATAAAAAACTGAACTTGCTCTGAAAATGCAGCTTCTTTTCATTGCCTTTTAATAAAATCAGTTATACAATTTTATTTTATTGTGTATGTAGTCACAAAAATAATGACAATGATCATTTTACACATTATTTATACAGCTCTTTGTTCTCTTCAAAGTTCACACATATTAAGCCCCTCTCTCTTCTGTGCTTCCTCTCTCTTTTCCTCATATTATCCTGGTACCGTCTTTCCCACACTTCCTCACTCTTCCAATCTTCCCATCATGGCCTCTAGAACCTCCAGTCTATTGAAAATCAGCTCTCTATAGCTCCTTGTCTTAACTGAAACCCGACTGTCCCTGGAGGGTTCCTCTCTCTCTACAGTCCTCTAAAACAGACTTTCTGTTCTTTCATAAGAGATGACACAAGGCAAGGGTGATGGGGTAGATATGGGTAACAGGAGAGGAGCCACAGGCTTGTGAGTGATTTCAACAAAATTCTGGAAAATGGAAAGTGGAAGGAGGAATGGAGACCAAAATAGCAAATGCAATAGAAACCTCAATATACAGAATGGTGTCTGAGCAGGAATTGTCTGTATAATCTTCCTCCTCGAATATTTAAAAGGTCAGAAAAGGAGCTGGCAGTTGTGGTGGAAGTCTGGCCAGAATAAGATGTGGAATGAAGACATGGGATGTGTTTTCATTGAAAAGCAAGGATGTGTATGCAACTGTCAGCTGCCTTAACCCGACCAAAATGTTGGCAGAACTGTCTCTGCTTCTCACTAGTGTTGAACCATGGAAAAGTTAGTTAATTCTCTAGATTCGTGTAAATGCTGTTTGGTAATTTAACTGGATTAAAATGATATAGCCATATTGAGAGGATAGAGGAAGGGAGATAGAGGTGCTCTAATTACTATACAATGTCAACTTTTACCACAGAAAGTAAATAGCTAATATCTAAGCTTAGTTAGTTAAAAATTATAAGCATTTCATTTGAAGATGTGGTGATAACTACCCAAGAAAAGAATTAAAGGAGTTAAAAGAGCTTACCTCAGAGAAGTGTACTGAGGAGAAGGGAGAGTTATTCTCTTGCATTTTAAATCAATTCATGTTTTATTTTATGTTTTATTTTGATAACAAAATATTCTGATTTTTAAATACATGTTCAAATGTGTTATTGACATTCTTAAAGTTTTTCAGCAACTCACATTGATTTCAAGATAAACATTGTTATCAAGATAAACAAGGGCACATTGTTTATCTGCGATTTCCCTCTGCCTAGCAGAGTTCCTAGCACATAGAGGTGTTCAATAAACACTTACAGAACAATATGATTCATGCATGTGCACATTTTGCAAGAACTAATAAGTTCTTGTTTCAATTATTTGGCGGTGACAGTATACTCCCACAGTCTGGTGGTTGTGGTATTGTGCTAATTTAGCAAAGTTGGAACTATGATTCCAAGAATTCCCTTCACAAAGTAGCTCCTGGTAAAATTTGGCCATCAGAGAAATATGTGAGATTTGGAAGGAGAAAGTGAAGCAGTAATGATTATGCTTGGAAATTTGGTGCAGGGACCCAGGCCCCACCGCAGCTCATGGACCTTGTCTGTGATCTGCCCACTCATCTCACTGGCAAGGGGCAGTAGCTAGGTCCACTCCTCCTCTAGCAACCACCACATCTCCTGCTTCAGTTTCTCTGATTCCTGGGCCAAGCGCAAGAGCAGTAACCTGTGAAGAGCACTAGTTTGATCTTCAGGTCAACGACATCAACAGGGTTAGAGGATGTGTGAGTTAGAGTTCTAGTTTGTCCTCATGAGTTCTAGTTTGTCTTCATGAGTTCCAGTTTGTCCCCATGGGTTACAGTTTTCACATGCTTTTCCCCACTTTGGGTCCAGATTTCCTTCCCACTGCTTGTCCTGCTGACCTATGGTGACTTTAGGCCCACCACCACAATGCAGAAGGCCCTTCCATAAATTATTTTACCTTCCCCCCCTCATTATGACTAGGGACTTGCTCTGATCCTCTAATCTTCACTTTTTGGTCTTTACATCCCTAGATTCTCTCACAGTTGTGCAAAGTCTAATCCCTATAATAAGCCTTTTATTCTATATCATTCATAGTTGTTCTATTTCCCTGTTCAAACTCTGTTGAAGTACCAGACTTAAGGTTATTGCACAAAATTATGATAATTTCTTATTATAAGAAAGCCTTAAAAAGCCAAAGAAGCAGTAGCAGAGCAGAAGTTTATAATCCAGGATTTAGTTGACAAGTTCTGATTTTATTGGAAGTGAGGGAAAAGCGGGACTGAAACATAAGATGCCACCCACAACTTTTTAATGACTCCAAATCATTTAAGGATAGCATTTATGTTTATTCTCATTCCTTTCTCTCCTTTTCAGGTAATCTGAGAGATTGATCTAAGATCACTGAAAGGAGTGGGAAGTAAGTAGAGAATCATAAACATTTTTTTACTATTTCTGTACCTTTCCTCACCACCTTTAACCAAACATTATTAGATTTCAGTCCAAAATGGCAGGCTCAGTTCACTTGTTTATCTTCCCTTCCTCTGAGGATCACAATGAGTTTATTATAAAGTATTATTTAAAACAACAATTGATAGAAAAACCAATAACCAAATTTATTTGGAAGGGCAAGGTACCCCAGATAGCTAAAAATATCTTGAGACAGAGGAACGAGTGGGAGGTCTCACACTACCTGACTTTGAAGCATATTACAAAGCTACAGTGCTCAAAACAGCATGGTACTGGCATAAGGACAGAGATAACAACCAATGGAATTGAATTGAGTGTTCAGAAATAGACTTTCACATCTATTGACAATTGATCTTTGATAAGGCAGTCAAGCCAAAACAACTGGGACAGAGCAGCCTCTGTAATAAATGGTGTTTGGAGAACTGGATAGCCATTTCCAAAAGAATGAAAGAGGACTCCTACCTCACACCTTATACCAAAATTAACTCCAATTGGATCAAAGGCCTAAGCATAAGCACTAAGACCATAAGACTCTTAGAAGAAAATGTAGCGCAATAGCCTAAAGATCTTTGTGATAGGAGGTGGTTTCCTAGCCTTACATCCAAAGCATGAGCAACCAAAGAACAAATAGACAAATGGGATCTCCTCAAAATCAAGCACTTTTGTACATTAAAGGACTTTGTTAAAAAAGTAAAAAGGCAGCCTACACAATGGGAGAGAATATTTGGAAACCACATATCAGATAAGGGTTTAACATCCCAAATATATAAAGCAATCTTGCAACTCAACAACAGAAAAACAAACAACCCAATTAAAAAATGGGCAAAAGACATGGACAGACACTTTTCTGAAAAGGTACATAAATGGCTCAAAAGCATAGGAAAAACTGCTCAACTTCACTGGCTATTAGGGAAATGCAAATCCAAACCACAAGGAGAGATCATCTCATGCCTACCAGAATGGCCATTATCCAAAAAAACAGAAAACGACAAGTGCTGTAGAGGATGTGGAGAAAGAGGCACACTTATTCATTGCTGGTGGGAATGCAGAATGGTGCAACCACTCTGGAAGGCACCGTGGAGGTTCCTCAGGAAGCTAAGTATAGATTTGCCATATGACCCAGCTATTCTGTTGCTAGGTATATACTCAAAGGAACTGAAAGTTAAGACACAAATGGAAATTTGTAAACCAATGTTTACTGCAGCATTATTCCCAACTTCCAAGAGATGGAAGCAGCCCAAATGTCCATCAACAGACAAGTGAATAAACAAACTGTGGCATATACAGATGATGGAATATTATGCAGCTGTAAGACAGAACAAAGACATGGAACATATAATAATGTGGATGAATCTTGAGGACATTATGTTGAGTGAAGTAAGCCAGAAACAAAAGGACAAATACTGTATGAACTAACATTAGTGAGCAAACTTTGAGAGTTAAAAGCTGATAACACAGGCTACCAGGAGATAGAAAGAAGGTAGAGATCAGGCATTTGATGCTGAAGGGCTACAGAACGTTCAGCAGGATTGACTGTACAGATCCAAAAATAGATAGCTTAATATTGATGGTGACACAATATTGTAAGTACATGTAAAAAAGATGTCCATGAGTAAAGCTGAAAGAGGTGGGATAGGGGAATGTATGACACCAGAGGTAAAGATAGATGATGAACACTGAGACTGTATAAATTGGCAAAAACTGGAGTGGGCAATGACTGTTACTAAATGTACAAATATGAAAATGTTCTCACATGTGGGAGAACAAATGAATATCAACCATGCAGAGTGTTGAAAAAGGGATGGTATTTGGGAAAAAAATATAATCAAAGCAAACTGGAGTCTACGGTCAACAGTAACATTGCAATGTGCTTCCATTAAATGTAACAAAGGTAATATACCAAAGTTAAATGTGTGTGATATAAGGGAGGGATATGGGATTCTTGTTTGTGGTGTTTTCTGTCCTTACTATTATATTGTATTTTATGACTTTTTATTTTTCTTTTTATTATCTTTTTTATTATTCACCAAACAAAAAAACTTTTTCATAGTAATCAATATGTTCAAGTGCTGACTGTGGTGATAAATGTACAACTGTATGATGATACAGTGAACAACTGATCGTATACTGTGGATAATTGTATGTTATGTGAATATAATTCTATAAAATTATAGGAAAAAATATAAATAGGGGTAAAAGTGCTGGAGAAAACATGGAGAGAGGGATGTACCTATTTACTGTTGATGAGAAGGCAGAATGGTGTAGCCTTTCTGGAGGTCGCCATGTGGTTCCACAAGAAACTAAGTATGTGGGGGCCATAAGGTCCTGCAACCTCATTATGGAATATGTAATTGGAAGATCTGAGAGCAGAGACCTGAATGGACATTTGCACATTGGTGTTTATGGAGGCAGTATTCAAGATTTGTGGTGGGTAGAGGTGGCCCAAGGGTACACTGACTGAGGAACAGAATGGTGAACTGTGGTGTATGCATACAATGGAATATTGAGCAACTAAGAGACACGCAAGGAGGTGAATGGATCCTATAGACAGCATTTTGAGTGAAGTATGCCAGAAACAAAGGCAAACGCTATAATGCCTCACCAATATGGACTAACTACAATGTGTAAACTCAGAATTGAATCTTAGAGCATGGCCTAACAGGGAAATGATTATTGTAATGGACCCTACATTGTAAGCTCTTACAGCAGTCAAATCTATTCCTGAATTGTAATGACCGTCTCCAAACACTGAGATGTTGATCCCTTTGTATATAATCTGATTGGTCTCTGGAACATTGGGTATCTGTGCGGCACCTGAAACTCAGAGCTAGAGCTCAGCAGATACAAATGTCAGTATTAACGCATACAGCAACTGTTAAAAAAAAAATAAAAAGAAAAGCTGAAAAAAAAGCCCAGACTTCAATTAGAGATATGAATGAAGCAGATCTGGTTAAGACTAGGGCAAATCAGGCCAAAGGGTAAAGGTTGAAACTATGTGTTAAAACTTCAACTTCCATGTGAGACCGAGGGAAGAGATGTTTATTTGGTGTAGGATTTATATTTTCTAAACAATATAACTTCTACAGTCAGTTTGTTCAAACACCACAATTACATGGAACTTTGAATAGGAAGTAAGATATGGTAGGTCTGTACAGGTTAGAGTGAAATAGCAACACATCCCAAAGTAATTTGGGCGGAGAATAAAAATATATATTTGGGCCCCTCTGAGGAGCTGGGGGAGGATGAGGAGGTGTTGGACTTCCTCACCTGGATTGTCGCTGATCAAGCACTGGGGACTGACGGCTTGATATGCTGAGCCCTCTGTCTTGGGGCTTGCCCCTATGAAGCTGATTACTGCAAAGGAGAGGCTAAACCTGCTTATAATTCTCCTAAGAGTCTCCCCCCTGAGTGCCTCCTTGTTGCTCAGATGTGGCCCTCTCTCTCTAACTAAGCCACCTTGGCAGGTGATCTCGCTGCCCTCCCCCCTACATGGGACCTGACTCCCAGGGGTGTAAATCTCCCTGGCAATGCAGAATATGACTTTTGAGGATGAATCTGGACCCAACATCATGGGATTGAGAACATCTTCTTGACCAAAAGGGGGATGTGAAATGAAATAAAATAAAATTCTGGTGGCTAAGAGATTTCAAATGGAGTCGAGAGGTCACTCTGGTGGACATTCTTACGCACTATATAGATAACACTTTTTAGGTTTTAATGTATTGGAATAGCTAGAAGTAAATACCTAAAACTACCAAACTCCAACCCAGTAGCCTTGGCTTTTGAAGACGATTGTGTAACAATGTAGCTTACATGGGGTGACAGTGTGATTGTGAAAACCCTGTGGATTGCACTCCCTTTATCCAAGGTATGGATGGATGAGTAGAAAAATGGGGACAGAAACTAAATGAAAAATAGGGTGGGATGGGGGGGATGATTTGGGTGTTCTTTTTTATTTTTATTTTTTATTCTGATTCTGATTCTTTCTGTTGTAAGGAAAATGTTCAAAAATAGATTGGGGTCATGAATGCACAACTATATGATGGTACTGTTAACAGTTGATTGTACGCCATGGATGACTGTATAGTATGTGAATATATCTCAATAAAACTGAATTTAAAAAAAAAACAGTTTGAAAGAATAAGATTGGAGCCATCCCAGAACAGCTACTTTAACAAATTTCTGTAACACGGAAATTAAGACAGAGAGCCATCTACTGAAGCGGTAGCCCAGAATAGGAGAGAAGGCGACTACAGCAAATCTGGAAAATAACTTGCCCAGCAGAAATCCGGAGATGCTTCAGATTATAGACTGCAGGTAGAACAAAGGGCAAGAGGAAATGAAACTGAAAACAGGAGTATTAATTGAAGACCATGTGTATGAAACAGTCAAACTCCCATCTTCTCATGCAGGATAGCCAGCAGTCAGACATTTAACATTGGTGTCACAGAGCAAAACCCTCCTCCTTCTGGTATTTGCCAAAAAGAAAAGGCAACTGGCACACCAACTTCTCACCTTAATGTAAAACCTCCAGTCCACAAACCTCTTTCACATACAGAGTACACCATTAGCTTTATAATTCCCTCACCCTTAAATTTAAATGGATAACTAATGAACAGCAGATAATTGCATAATTGAGTGAAAGATGCAGCTCAATAATGAAAGGCAAAGATAAATGGGAAAAATGGCCCCTAGTAAAGGAGAGAATATTCAGGAACAGAAGAGCTTTAAGTATAATTTTAATTAGTGTGCTGGAGTAGAAAATATTGTGTCCAAAGACCAAGAACACCAAGTTATGAAAAAGGAACAACTAGAGAACAAGAAAGTGCTCTTGGAAATTAATTGTAAAATTGCCAAAATCAAAAAATTAATTGAAACTTTGAAAGATAAAGTGCAGGAACTCTCCCAGAAGGTAAAAGCAAAAGAAAAGACAAAAACAAAAAGGGAGAATCATGAGAGAAAAGATCATTGAAATAGAAAATCAACTGAGGAAATCCAACTATTCACAATTCTAAAGAGAAGAGAAGGGATTATCAAAGAGCTAAAACAAGAAAATTCTCTAGAGATGAAAGAAGACAAATACTTCCAATCTAAAAGTACCCACCTGTAGTCAAGTAAGATGAATTTAAAAGGAATTAAACCCGAGCACATTATTAGTAAACTTCAGAATTTCAAGGATAAAAAATTTAAAAGGTTCCATTGGGAGGTGGGGAAAATAGATTACTTACACAGGAATTAGAATCAGAAGAATTTGATTCTTTTTGTTTGTTTTATTACCAACACCAAATATTAGAAGTAATCCCTTCAAAGTTCTGTGGGGAGCATTTTTCAGTTTAAAATTCTATAACCAGCTAAACCATTAATCAATGAGAGGGAATGATAAGTTTTCAGTCTTGCAAGCACTGAACACTTTGCTTTCTATATTCCCTTTTTTTGGAAGTTACTTGAGAAGGACTGATAGGTTTACACCATGAGGATGTCACTAAAAAATGTCTAAGGTTGATAAATAAAGAAATAGCAGTGTAGGGACCCAGGGTCCCAGCCCCCTCCCCTCCATCGTGATTTCACATAGCCACCTATTTGACCAGGACAGATCTTAAAACTCATCAGACCTCCCCAGGGGAGGAAAAAAAGTATTGTAAACAAAGCATTGAAACTCCCCTTCCCTGATCACTGTTGTTAACAAATCTCTACACCTTTGTGTCACAAGACCCTGTCTAAACTCTATTCTCACACCACCACCCCCTTTGTCCTAACCCTTATAAACAAACCCTCGGCACCCTCTGCAGAGAGCCAACTTCCATCTTTCCCAGCCAGCCACCGCGATGGAACAACCATATCTCCTCTCTGTAAATCCCATTAAACTCATGTCTAACTGCATGCCTGATGTATTCTTCAGTTTTGGGCTGAACTGGGTTGGAACAAGCAGTATTCATGATTTATTTGGAGATGTGGAGGTAATTACCAGAATAAAGACCAAATCCATTAAAACGGTAACTTCTAGAGAGTGATACCAGGTGGTAGTGTACCATTTAATTTTCTAACTGATTTTTTAAAATTTTAAGCCATATGTATGTATTAATTTGAAGTAATTTTTAAATGCATGACCAGAGACACAATTACATTTTTTGTTTAATTTTTTGTAATATTAACTACTATCATCTGCAGTAGACAGAATAATGACCTGCTATATATTCCACATCCTAACCCCCAGAACGTGGAAATGTATTGTCTGACATGGCAAAAGGGCTTTGCAGATGTGATTAAGCTTAAGAACCTTGAGGTGGGGAGATTATCCTGGATTATCAAAGTGAGCCCAATGTAATCATAAGGTCCTTAAAATTGGAAGAGGGAGGTGAAGAACAGAGTAGGAGGGGGATGTGACTAGAAAGAATAGAGAAATACAATGCTACCGATTTTAAAGATAGAGGAAGGGGACACAAGTCAAGGAATGTGGGTAGCCTCTAGAAGCTGGAAAAGCAAAGAAATGGATTCTCCCCAAGAAACTCCAACAAAGAACACAGCCCTGTTGCCACCTTGATTTTAACCCAATGAAACCCATCTTGAACTTTTATCATCCAGAACTATAAGATAATAAACTTGTGTTGTTTTTAGCCACAAAGTTTGTGGTATTTTGTTATAGCAGCAACAGAAAACTAACACATGGCCTTAAATTAAAAAAAAAAAAAAAGAATTGACTCCCTTTGATGTTTTCCCATCTTAGACTATTATTTTCCTTTCATCTTTTTATAATCAGAACTTTTCAAAAGAATAGCAAAACATTCTCTGATTTTCCTATTTTGTAGTGTGAAATAGATTGGGGAGATTGACTTTTCTCTCCTTTTATGCCTAATGTTTTACATATTTCCTTTTCCAAATCTCAGTTAAGTTATACCTAGATGTATTTGGGGATAATGCTGAGCTACTCCCAGTAAATGAAGGCCATGTACAATATTTCCAGATATTTTCAGGGGCTATTTTCTTTGGAATTACTTGTTAGGGTTTAATTTTCCTGATAGGAATTATAACACACAAAACTACAAATCATCCAGTTAAATTCCTTAGCTATATGATTAACATTTCTTATGTTATTCTTTAAATTAGGTGAGCTAAACTTTAGTATGCTATTAGTATATGTGTAGCCTATTTCTATGATGTCAACAAAAATGTCCATTGGCCTTTAAATCTTAGCATGGGCCTGCACTCAAAATCCCAAAATTATTAAAAGATATGTTTACTTTAGCTTACCAAAGAACAGATACTTTGGCTCCAAGAGGGAAAATGAATTCATATATTCACATCTCTATCTGTCAGTCATTCTTTGGCACATTATAGAGGCAGCACAGTATAGTAGCAATGTTACTAAACTCCAAGTTGAGACATCTGAACCAAAGATATAGCTGAGCAACTAATCCACTGTGGGACCTAGGAAAAGTTGCTTCACGACTCCAGAGCTCAGGTTTTTCTTAAGCAATATAAGGTTTGATTAGATCAGTGTTTCCAAATCCTAATATCCAGAATGGTCAATGGCAAGTCTGTGGTCATGGAACAGAGAAAAGTTCTCTGTCACATGAAAATACAACCAAAGAAATCAATCAGTCACTAGGTCCTTGCATCATTCATAACTCAGTAGCAACAATGTCCTTTTACTCTGTCCTTTCACAGGAGAATTTTTCTGCTGCCATATTTACTTGGACACATTATGTCCTTTCCAAACCCCAGACAACAATCAGTCATCGAAAACAACTTCTCAAGCAGCTCTAATTTACTGAGCAGGATAAGATAGAGATGTTCCAATTATTCAGCCATTACAGTTCACCTTCCAATGACTTCTCACTGCTCACATCTTTCAGAAGCTCCAAGTTATGTATTTTCTCACTGACCTTCTTTTGCAAGTGAGTTTATAATATAGGATATCATAATTTAGCTCCTTGCGCTCTCTGTACTTTTTTTCAGTGTACAGAGTTGTTCTAATAATACACTAAAATAAATGATCAGAATATAAATTTAAAATATTTTTTAACATGGAGAAATGTGCCCATAGTTTATTTGAGCAAATGTTTCTTGAGGAATAAAAAAGTTTTCAAAAATTGCAATGTTACAAATACTAAAAGCAATCAAAATGTGCCAAGAACAGTTGCTTATATTTTGGTGCATTCACCCCAAAATAATAAGGCACGAAAAATAATAATCAAAATAACCACTTGTCCTTGATTACATCTCACTAGAGGAGGTAAGAACAGAGTAATCTTGGCAGAGCAAAAGGAAAATGTTGATAACCCTGCTCATCTCTTATTCTATGGACTTTAGTGGGCTCACAGATATCTCCAAAATATGGCCCTGTGTACTATGGAAGCTTCTTTAGAATCAGTCTTAAACTTCCTAATTCACTTCCAACTTCAATCTGTCCTTTCGCTTGTTTTCTCTACATCTCCATTGCTCTGTGTACACAGATTACGTACACATCTGCTTCCTCCCTCATTTAGGTGCTCTTTTGTATTATTTATAAATTTCTTTTAACCAAATAAATTACCTTTACCTGAAAAGGATACTCCAGTACATTCAGGAATTCATTAAGGAAATACCTAATACTGCAAAAGTTAGACACAAACCCAGCCCTCACAAAGCTTACAGTCCAGAAGAAACATATAATAGTCAAAAACAATGACATTTGGTAAATGCTCCATGAAGTAAATTATCAGGTGTTCTGGAAATGCTTGGTAGGGGACACCGTAAACTGGTCTAGATGAATCAAGGAATTACACTTAGAATAAGTCTTCTTGATCTAAACACATCTTCAGAACTACACCCCACCCCCCACTGCAGTTAGGAATATCACATTTCCAGCTGCCTGAAGTTCCAAAACATGAGGGTGATACCTGAGTTGTCCTTCTTCACTTCCCATATATACTCATCATATTCTGCCACTTTTTGCTCCTATAGAAATGGTTCTGAGAAAGGATTGTTTCCTCTCCACTCCCAAAGTAAAAAAAATTTAGTTTTAGTGTCTGCAAACTGCTTACATGAGAATATACCCAGAACTTTACATTGAGCTGAATAGAGAACAAAATGCAAAGAAAGGGAGAACCTCGCTGAGTGTCCCCTACATGACCAGGTGCTGGAGGCCATCAAGCTGACGCTGAGGGTGGTAGAACAGGCCCAGGAGCTGCCCAGAGCGTGGGGCTCCTTGGAGGAGGAAGAGGAGGGCCCCGGGGCCACACTGGCCAGGCAGCTGCCGAGTCCAGAGCCAGGCTGCCTCTTCCCTGGGACTCTGGGGAAGGTGGAGGCTGATCTCAGACCCATCTATCTGAGCACTGTGGAATCTCAGGGTACAGCCGATGACCCGGAGACCTACTTCAACCACTATGGAGACATCCACCGTGTCACCATCCTATGTGACAAGATCTCTGCACACCCCAAGGGCTATGTCTACATAGAGTCTGCCACCGAGAGCTCCGCCAAGGCGCCATGGATTAGACAAGGGCATCTTCAGGGGTTAGGCATGCAAGTATTCCCCAAAAAGGACCAACTTGCCAGGGATCAGCTCTGGGGCTGCGGGAGCCTGGAGGGACACCCCCGTACATGCCAGGGCGGGACCTTCCAGCCCAGCGGCCTCCAGAGCTGGCACGGATTGAGACAAAGAGGGCAGAGCCAAGCCCATGGAAGATTCTCACCCTGGAATTCACCTTATTGCAGGGAGGACCAGAGTTCGAGAGTGGGGCCATGGGCTGGGTCAGGAGTGATCTGCTCTGCTCCATAGGAACCGCTTATTCTGGAAGGGCTGGGAGCTCAGCTGCGGAACAGACAAGCTGGGTCTGGGGTGCTGCAGGAAGGGGAACGGGAGGGTGAGGCCAGAGGACCCAAGCAGGGGGAAAGCCCCGGGCGGTCAGCGAGGTGCTGTGCTGTGTCCAGAAGTATCTCGCTTTTCAGCCTGCGGGTACCTCGCACTGTGACCCGGGCCCCAAAGGCTGGAGCCACAGGACCCCAGCCATGGCCTGGAGAGTGGGCCTGGTGCGGAGCTCCCCGCGGGCAGAGCTTTGGGCAGTGGAGGTGGGAAGAGGAGGTTCAGAAAATGAGGGGCTGCTCAGTCAGCTCTCAGGGCACGTTTTAAGCTGGCACAATTTAAGGAAGGAAAAACGTGCCTCTCAATGGCAAAGTATAAATTATTAAATTTGAATTTTTTTTTAAAAGGAAAAAAGAAGGTTGCAAAGTTGGTCCTTTAAAATAAGCCCAGGAAGCAGGCAGTCTTGTGTCTTAACAAGCCAAATGCTCTATCTATATTCCCTAAAGTGCAATTAACTCATTTAAAAGATTGTTTAGCATTGCAGATTGTTTACCACTACAAATATCAAGTCTTTCTTGGTATCAATTTTAGTTCCATTATAATGTGTCTATTTTTAGTGAAGCCATGATAGAACATTTTTGGAAGGCCCTTTTTCCCAGAAACTGGAATAATTTTATCTGATTGCCTGTGTCTTTTTTCAAGCTTTAACTTCTAGGGACATTTTCAGACACAAAATATGAGGTGATTAAGTGAAGGAAAATCTGATACCACTTTTCCTACCATGGTTATAGTTTAATTTCTCTATATCAAATACTCTAGACATTAAGTTCATCTATCATAGCAAGGTCAGAAGCTTTTGCTAAACACTCCATCTTCTAATGATGTGTTCCCATTTAAGGCTCCCTTTAAATAATTAGAGGTTTTGATATATATGAACTAATCTTCACCGTCTCTAAACTGAAATTCTCTTTGCTCCTCTATGAGGAAAACTATGGACTTTGAGCTAGATATAGGTACCTAAGTTCTAGGCCTGGCTCTGTCATTTACAAACTATAGTATACAACCTTGGGCAAGTTACTAAACCTCTGAGCTTTCTTCATCTATAATACAAAGGTCATAATACTTTACAGCAGGTTATAATACTTTATAGTGGTGTTTTTCAACCTTGACATTATTGGCATTTTGTACCAGATAATTCTTTGTTGTAGGGAGTTTTCCTGTGTATTGTAGGATGTCTAGCAGAATCCCTGTCCCCACCTCACCCCTAGCAGTTACACCAACCAAAAATCTCTTCCAGAAAATGCCAAACATCCCCTAGAGGAAAAATGGTTCCTCTAATTGAGAACCACTGTTTTACAGGATTGTTGAATGCATTAAATGAAATTATGTAAGTTCATAATCCAGCACATTTTGACACATAATATATACACAATAAATTTAATTGTTTGATTTATTGATAGACCTAGATTCTCAATAGAAATAACAATAATAACAATAACATTTACTACTACTACATTGAGCTGTATAAAAACAAAGAATGGGAAATTACAGATGATGAAAGATTTATTATCAGGAAACAGTTTAGCCATGATTCAGAAAGGAAATAATTTAGTATTAGTTTGATTGGCATTATAAGCCTTTGGGCATGCCTGTTTGGGGGGGCAGGAAGGGAAGGTAGAGAAAACCTGAATAAGTTAAAGCATTCATCATTTAACATGTGCCAATTTTAATACTGCCAACATTTTATCTTTTAGTCCCATGAAGATACAGCCATTGGAACTTCAAACTAAACTCAGGCCTTCATTTCCAGGGTCTGATAGAGTAGAAAGGGTTCAGCATTTAAATCAGGCAGACTTAGTTTCAAATCTCAACTTTGTTAGATGCTCCAAGACCTTGGAAAATTAAAACCATTCTGAGCTTGTTTCCTCATTAGCAAATTAGGGAATAGTATCAATTTATGGGGTTTTATGAGGATTAAATGAAGTAACACAGTTAAGTGGTGAAAATAGAGAGTAGCTCACTGTTCATTTCCAGTGACTCTTTTCAGGTATTGTTTTAAAGCAATACTTAATGATTTTCCAAATCATCAAATTATCCAAATATTAGATTATGATTCAGGATGTTCTTGTGAAAGTAGCTCAATTCAAATTAGCTTAAGCAAAAGTAAAGAGCTTATTGCTTCTATGTTCAAGTATCAGAGAGAACAGGTTAGAAGTAGTCTTCAGGATGACTGGACCTACTAAACAAAGGCAGTCCAGTGTCTGTCTTTCTCTCTCCATCTCTTGCCTTGTCTTCTCTGAACACATTGGCTTTTTTCTTCCTATTCTGTTGGGTTTTCTTTAGTGGAGGACACAAGGATATTGGCAAAACCCCAGAGAAAGGCTCCTTTGTCCAGTTCAGGCCGTATGTACAACTCTGGAACACTGTTGCAACTAAGAGGATGTGGTACTATAATTGTTCTTAGCTCGGACATAGGCACACTCTCTGCAGGTGGGGTAAGGACATCATAAAGAGGGCAAGATACTGTGACTGTAAGCTCCTGGTAGAACCAATTATTTAGGGTGAGAGATTGTTCAGAGTGAGCAGTCCCCCCATCAAAGAAGAATGATGTTGTCCTGGACACCCCCTCACCCTTCCCCCAAAATAGTCCATGGAAACCTGATTCCCAAGGAATCTTGTTACTTCAAGTTAACCAATTCCTTTTCATGGTTACAGTTTCAAGACAGATTTTTGTTTAATCTACAAAAACTAATTAGAGGAATTCTGAATGCTATGTGGTGAATTTAATATTCCTTAATGGAATCTAGAATTCCCTCTATCACTTCAGGAAATTTCAAGAGGAAAACCTCTGTAACCTATTCTTTCAAATAGAGTAGGGTTGTCAGATTAAGCAAATAAAAATATAGGATGTCCGGTTCAATTTGAATTTCAGATAAGCAATGAAAAACTTTTTAGTGTAAGTATATCCCAAATATTGCATGGGACATACTTATACTAAAATAGTATTCATTGTTTAACTGAAATTCAAATTGAACTGGACATTCTGTATCTTAGCAGGCAACTCTAAAATAGAGCTCAAAGATTGAGAACCTGAGGTCCTACCAAAGATAGAGAAGCATACACTGGAGACAGAAAGCAAAGGATTGAGTAATGGCATTAGTAAGAGCTATCATTTATTAAGTATCTGCTATGAACCAGGCATTGGTGTAAGAGGTTGACATACTTTAACTCACTTATCTTAAGAAAAATAAACAGAAACCTCTAGAGAAGTAGAGTACTAATCTAGCATTCATTTTAGAAATGAGGCACCAAAGTGCTGAGGAACTTGCCCAAGGACACATGACCAAAAGGTGATGGAGCCAGGATCATACATTTCCAACTCCAGAGCCCAAACATCTTCCAACCATTAAGATATCCTAGTCTTTTCCTCTTTTAATTATAGATGGCTGGAGCACACAGTGGGTCCTCTAAGTCTATGAAAATGCCTTTTAGAACAGACTGTGGGTTCAGAAAATAAGTAACAGGAACAATAATTCAGGGGCTAAACTCTGGAGCCAAAATCTTGTGAAAGTTTGAATCCCAGCCCTGCCATATTGATACCACCTATGTAATCTTAGGCAAGTCTCTTTCCCCTTTCTACTTTGGTTTGCTTTCTATAAGGAGGGATAATAATGAAAGCTTCTCGTTAAAGTAAAGAGCTTGGACAAGTGCCTGGCACATGGTGAGATTAACGTAAGGATTAACTACTATTTTTGTTGAGATTATTATAAAATTCTTCCTCCCTGTCCTTTTCTCCTCCTGCCTTCCTTTTCCTCCCTTCCTATCAGCTTCTTCAATATCATTTCTCCTTTCTGGCAGTAATGGCTTCCAAATGCACTGTTGTCAACCTCAGTCATTCCTCAGATAGGCAAACTGGGGTGAGGTATCAATTTAGAATATATTTTATTTTTCTAAATAAATTCTAGCTGCCAAAATACAATTAGCTAAATAAAGTTATCTTCTTCTCATTGATCTAAAATACAATAATTGTCAAACATTAAAATTTCCCCAACTTTTTATTTTAAATATTTTCAAATCTACAGAAAACTTGAAAGAATAAGATAATAAACACTCAAATACCCTTCCCTAAATTCACCAATTACAGTAGGACTTCGTTTTATGTGAACTCAACACGTGGATTCAGATATGCATGATTGGCAATTGAAAAAAATAAAGGCAAAGAGAATTAATTTTTAAAAATTACTTCTATGATTAGTTTAATTTTCTTACTAGAGTATATTTGCCTTATTTATAAAAATGTGTGATAGGTATGTTCAAGCAATGCTTATTAAAAATAATATCCACAATTTTCAACTTAAGCAGAGTCTTGGAACGTATACTGTTTTAACAATTTGCCATATTTGTACCCTCTCACTGCTGGGGAAGTCAGGGACACACCTAGCAGCCATCTACCAGCCCTCACCTATGCCCCACCCCTTTTCTATTGGGTGCAGATGTTTCAGTATGTTTCCATTCCACCACCTGGAGAGATTCTAGGTCTAATGAAAAGGCTGGACCACACCTTTAACTGCAAACTGCGGACTAGCAGCCCCAGCTGATTATCAGGGCAAGACTGCTCAGTGGCAGGGACCCCTCACCCTGGGATTTATAAATACCCCAGCCTCAGGCAACACAGATTTGCATCTTCTCCCACAGGAAGTGGGTCCTGCAGAGCTGCCATCCACTGACCCTGACTGGAGCTGTTGGCCTTCCCAGGAAACCAGTCATGATGGAATCTCTTCCACTGCTCTTTTAGACCCTTTGTTCTGTGTAATAAAGTGGTCATTTGCTGAAAGTCGTTGTTATACCTGAGCCTGTGTTCCCATGATACACTGTGTAGCAACTTGCTCTAAACTATTCTCTGTCTTCCCACTCCTAAATACCTAGGTATGAATCCCCAAGAGTAAGGACATTCTCCTATGTAATCACATTGCTATTATCATGCCAGAGAAAAAAATAACAATAATTAAATAATATTATCTAATATGCCATACATATGGAAATTTCCCCAGTTATCTCCAAAATGTCTTTAATAGATTCTTTTTAAAATCTAGGTTACAGTCAGTTTTCATACTTTGCATTTATTTGATGTCTATTTAAATTCTTTTCATCTAGAATAGCCCTCACCTTTTTTTGTTTTTCATTACTTCAACATATTTTTTTTAACCCAGGCCAGTTCTTATAGAATGCCCCACACACTGAATTTCTTTGACTTGACTCTATCTTCATGATTAGATTCCGGATATGTTTGGTAAAAAGAGCACATAGGCAATATTGTTTGCTTCTTATTACATCACATCAGGAGGCCCATAATATCAGATTGCTCCACTACTGATGATGTTAAGTTTGAGCATATGACAAGGTCGTGACCTCCAGATTGCTCCACTGTAAAGGGACATTTTTATCTTCATAATTCATAAGTAATCTGTGGTGTGATATTTTAAGACCATGTGAATGCCCTGTTTCCCTCAATATTTCACCTAAGGGTTTTAGTATTCCCTGATAACTTGTGTCTGAATCACTGAGGATAACTATATGATGATTTTTCTAATTTCATTTTTATATTAGCATGTTATTCTTGGCACTCTTCTCTAAAGAAGAACTCCCCCAAATATTTTTCTTCTTTTAAGTATTATTATTATTATTGTTACTCAATGTGTTCTAATCTATTACTATACTTTTTTTTTTTTTTTTTGATGCTCTAATTGTCCCAAATTTGGCCATTGGCAGCCACCCATCAAGCCGGCTCCTTTTGAGTACTTCCTTGCTTTCTGGAATAGAATGTCCCAAGCTCTCCTGGAATCAGCCATTCCCTCAAGGATTCTGGTTCTTTTTAATAAGAATGGTAGGTTTGTTCATTATTACAAGGCTGTCATTGCTTCTAGGTTCTTTCAGACAAACACTAGTTTTTATACATAGTTGAATCTACTATTAAACTTTTAAGATATTCCACTGATTAATCTATCTATTCCTAGCAGTTTTAATTATTTTAATGTTCTAATACTTTTAATATTTAATTTGGTCAGTTACCCATTTGTACTCTTTTTTCCCCTAACTAATCTCATACTCTAACATAACTTCATCAAGTTTTGGTGAAAAATAATTTCTAGATTAATCTGGGGATAACTGACATCATTACATCATCACACTTATGTTACTGTATTAACATCTATTAACAATTATGGCTTATAATTTATTCAAATATCATGCAAATATTCCTTTGTGCCCTTTAATTAAATTTTATAGCTTTATTCATAGGGGTCTTCCCTTCACATTTCTAGTTCTTTGAGATTATCCCAAGACATATTTTTTTTTACTTTTATATGGGATTTTTGCTGACATGTAAAAAAAGTGTCAATTTGGGGTTATTTATTTTATAGCAGAACACCACAGTGAATTATCTACATTCCAAAAGTTCCTTTTTTAATTCATTTTGTAAAGTTTTCTCTAATAGAAAGTTGGATTGAAATATGTTTCGCTTCCTCCTTTCTTTTATTTATATATTAAAATAAACAGACACAGTGTAGACAACCTAAAACGTTCCACCTACAGAAATACTGGAGTTCCAAGGGTTCTGGAAAGAAAAACAAGAATGCCAGAAACAGATCCTGATTAAAATAGTTAGGTGGTTCCTAGAACATGCATTATGACATGAATTTATACTATTGAAACTTAGAACTCACTAGAAAAGGACTTGGCATCTCCATGGGGTAGGGTTAAATAAAGAGGTAAATGAATGAACCCTATGACTCGTCTGTGCACCTGTAATTAATTTGCTTACAATTTATTTATTCCAGGAGATTGCTCACACTGGGATAAAAACAGGTATTGTCTTGTCTATAATTAACTTTCATGATTTACATTGTTCAATGTTTAAAAAAATGAGGGTGGAGAAAAGAATTTTAGTCTTTGGATCTCAGAAAAATAGAAAAAAAAATGATTGGGAAATAGTTACAGAAGTAACAAGCTGTGCACACTGGGTAGTCTTCTGTTTAAAGGTGAATTGGATTGGTTCTATCAAATTTATAATAAGAATGGTGTTCATGTCATGGATGCTCAAATCATTAACACCTCTGGTTTTGAAACGTGTTAATTACATATATATATAATTTACATATATATATAAAGAATTATATACTTATATATATATATAAAATAAGAATGGGGTTCATTTCATGGATGGTTCAAATCACTTATGTTTGGTTTTAAAATGTGTTTATACACACACACAAACACACACACACACACCAAAGTATTTGTATTATCATGTCACAATCTGCCAATGCTATCATTAAAATGAGTTAAGTCTTTGACAGAGAAATGGTTTGAAAATCATTCTGATTATCTCAATGACTCAAGTTATTGCGAAAGGATCCATTTGTTTCTCTTTAAGAAGGTGCTTCTAAAAATGATCTCAAGCCTCAGATAGCCCTTAAAATTTACTGAAACATATCTTTTAAACTTTATAACTCTGAAATCTTACTTGAATTTCAAATTCAGATAAATTTAAAATCAAATTCTCCTATCTACATACCATACAAGAAAAACAAATACCTGTGCATTAGAGAAAAATCAAATACCTGTACATAAATTCTCAGAATTAAACAAGAGCTTTGAGTATAGTCCATTCATCCCTAAACTGATGACATGAAGATATTAATAAAAGAATGCTGAAACAGAACTTAAGGAAAAGTAATTAAACTTCTATGTAGCTTTGCCCTTTTAGTTCTCTAAACAGAAGTACAAAAATTCTCAGATATTTTACATTCCACCTTAATACGAGTGTCCCAGAGAAAACTAATAAAATGCATTTGTTCCACTGCCATCTTATTACAATGGAAAGAGTTCTCCCAATAAATTTTGCAAAAGAAAATTCTAAAACATAGTAGGGACTACAAAAAGAAGTTGGCCCAGGCATCTGAAAAATGTATTGTTTTCAATAAAGTTATCTTCTTTTAATATCTTAAAATTTACACTAAAGCTTAATAAATATACATGCAAATAATAAATTCCTCCATTAATCTTAAGCAAGAATAAAATATGTCAGTGGCTTGTAAAACAAGGAAATACTTCAGGAAACTCATTTTTTTTTCTTAATAAGGAAATACTTTAGGAGACTCATTTTTTTTAACTTAGTCTTTTAGCCAACAAAGATGTATGCTTTTTTATGTCTTATGCAATACATAAAATCAAGAAATTGTAAGTGTAAATAAAGTAGAGCTAAACTGAAATATATCAACTCAAATTTTATCATTATGTAGTAGAATTACTTTAAGTTAACCACACCTTAAATGTAAATACATAAAAAGTTTAGCTAAAACAGATATACAAAAATTAGTCAAATTTAATTTACAACTTTATTTACAAATCTGTTTTATTTACAGATTAATTGTTTGGGGTAGCAATAGAACAAAGCCTGTACAGACCAGAAAGAAAAGCAATTAAGTATTAGCAACAATCAAATAGCTAAGACTCTACTTAGAAGGCAATTTTATTTTTATAACAAGAAATTAACACATTTATGGGACATTTGTGAATCTTTAACAGAGTATGGGGGAAAAGTTGGAACAGAAGCAATTAACTGAAATCTCACTTTTCTGAGAGTCTGTAAGTTGTGGGGGGTGGGAGGGTTATAAATGACACAGGTGGAAAAAATGAACATGATTTTTATTCTTGGCAACTTTCACATTTATTGGGACAGATATAGAGGTCTCCCATTGAGAAAAGTGCTTCCAATTTTATATTGATTGCAGCATATAAAGCATGTTGCTTATGAGACTTCCTTACATTTTTGTAAAATTTAAGTCCTTTATTAAATAATAATTTTTGTTCACAATTTGTGCAAGACAACCATGCTACCACTTAATAATTTTTAATCAGACAAACTATTATCTTCTAATATTTTTAATACAGAGTAGCTGGAGTACAAGATGTGTTGGGCTGAAAAAATAAATTGGAGTCAGTATATGAAAGGCGTTGTGAATCATTCTAAAGATTTGTGAAATTAAGGAAATGGATGGTGAGAGTGGAGAGAAGAGGATGCATTCTGAGGGACATTTCCCAAGAAGAACTGACAGGTCTTTGAACCTGATTAGAAGTAGTGAGTGAAGCAAACGGGGTGATAGAGAAAAAGTGGGTAAGTGATGAGGCCATTATCCAAGACTAAGAATACAAAAGGGAGGGCAGATGTACTCTGAGTGGGTAAGCCGTAGAAGGGAGAAAATAAGGAGGGATATAATGACTTCATTTTTAGAAATATTGATAGTGCTTGTGGAACAGCGAGGTGAAAAACAGCTGGTAAGTTGCTAGATGTAGGAATTTTAGATTGTAATGATAACAATCATAAGAGCTTTCATTTATTACTGAATTCTGTGCTAACTACTTTGGTACCACAGCAGAAGTTGCTAGCTGTTTCTAAATATCCGTCCTCCCTCAACAACTCCTTTGCCCTTCATCTTTCCAAACAGAACCACTAACTTGTGGCTGGATATAGAGCTGCCCAGAATATGGACTATGTTTCTCAACCTCTCTTGTAGCTAGATATAGCCTTGCAACTAAGTCCTGACCAATGCATAGAAGTGGAAGTGTAACTTCCAAGAAGTATTCTCAAGAAAGAGCCTTTTCTTATCCTTCCTTGGGGCTAGAATGCAGACAATGACTAGATGACTAGAATGAGAATGGAAGCCATACAGAGTAGAGCAATCAGATGAGAAAGGACTGAATGGGTCCACATGCCAAACCCAGGTATGTACTGGGATTTATTCATGAGAAAAAAATAATTTGTCTCTTGTTTAGGTGTTTTGGCCCATAGGGGCTGGTTCAGCAGGAAGATGAAGGAAACGCCAGGAATGAAGTGAGACATAAACTTTATTATGGGATCTTACTTACAGGAGTGAAGTCAGTCAAGCTGCTCTGATGGTGGTCAGTTCAGAGCTCGGTGTGAAAGGACTCTGCAATGAGGTGGGAATTAGCAAGGCTAGTTACTGAGGCCCGAAACAAGACATTCCAATGAGTATAAGGACATAGATACATGAAGGGGAGGGGTTTGTGACATGGGGGAAAGATTAACTATCCTCATGGTGTCAAATAATACCTCAAGGGCTCTGGGAGAAGAGCAAGGCACCGGCTGACATGGCAGAAGAGAGCCTGGTGCCTAGCTTACGGTGACCATCTGCACATCCCTTCCTCCTTAGGGAGGTGAGCTTAAATAGTAGCTGACCTAGGTCATGCAGGCTCTGCTATGTACTTTTTGGATTTCACAGAGTGTCAGGGTAGGGCCTAGGGCCTGGGCCCTGGGCTCCCACATTAGGCTACTGATATTTCAATCTTCTGAGTTTTACAACAAAACCAACTCATAACTAGCACACATATGTCATCTCACGTAATCATCATAACAACACTAGCTGGTGGATGTAATCATTCCGTGTCTTGGAAATGAGACCAGAAGAAGCTAAGAGAGAGGTTTGCCTAAGGTCATCCCAGCCAGAACCAGTGTAGCTAGTATCTGAACCAAAAAAATCTGAGTGCAGAGCCCTCACTCATACCACTAAATTTTAGGAAACCATCTAGTACTCTGACCATCCCAAAGCTATCCCACGCAGAAGAAAATCAGTCTTTTCCCTTTTTAACTTTTAATTGAGTTATAATATATGTAGAGAAAAGTGCATAGTCTTATTTTTACATCAGGAACAAATCCAAAGTATCATTTTTGTTTCTAGCCTATATTCTGCCTGATGTTTCATGTCTCATTCTCCCTCACCCTGAGATAAAGACCACTTAAGCGCCTTTTCTCCCATTTATGACCCAGAAACATATTATTAAAGTAATCCAGAGACTTCCCTTTTGCAGACTAAAGAAGCCTGGGTCCTTATGCCTTTCTTTTGGTCTTAATTTCCCAACCCTTTGATTTACTTCCTCTTTAATCTTTGAACACACTTTAATTCTTCTCTATATTTTACCTACATATGGTCATAGATGCAAATAGCAGCATATATGACTCGAGAATGAGATTTTCACAGCCCTTCCTTTGTATCAGGCTGGGATATGCACATTAGCCCACCCTCCATATTTGAGTAGATTTCAATGCTTTGGTGAGTTAAGAGGTTCTTTCTGTTTTTCAAAGACAAAGAAATCTTTGTGTTATTTCTGAAAGGCCGCATGAATAACTTGAAAACAAAGGGTTTGTCGATTACAATCTGTTCTTTATATTTTTAGATTTTGTCTCTGACTAGTCATAATCCACTGAAATTCATCTGTCAACAAGGAGGCCATGGGAAAGAGTAGTGCAGTAGTTTTCTATCTGGGATGGACCCAATGAATTAGCGGTCGGGGGGACGTTTCATCCTAGAGAAGTTAAGTTCAGAGCAGGACAATTGCCATGGGTTAGGTATGAGGAAGCTCAAGTTAGGTATGAGGTTAGCTCAAGGAATAGAGCTTGCTATCACACACACCCAGAAAAATCTGGGTGTCCAAAATGCTTAGATTCAAGAGAAGAATCTGTGCTACTGTGAGATTCTAAAGGTGGCTTAAGGGAAGTTAATTTTTTTCAGGATATTTGAGTGAAAGTTTCAGAAAAGGGAAATGCCTCCTGGGAGCAAGGATTAACCTTAGGGGTAACATTATTCCCAGAGAGATTTTGGAAGGTATCTTAAGGGTGCTTTAGAAGGAGAAAAATTAGAGGGAGGTTAAAAGTCATCAAAGTTGTAAACCAATGACAAGTAAAGATAATCTTACTGGGGGGAAAAGGAAGTATTACATGCAAATAGATAACGCAAAATATTTGCAAGTTCTGGAGACTCTGTCATTAGAAATGATGTTTTGTTTATTTATTTAATGTAGTAGCAGGAACATGAAATTTAGACTAAAACACTTTGTGCTTCACATACAGTGAATTTCCCTAATAAAGAAGAGCTGCTGCTAATCAAATAAAAAAATAAAACTGTCAACCCTATGGAAAAAGATACAAATAGATATGAAAGCCAAATAAATCTTCTATATATGATACACTGTTTCACTGCACTTATAATATGATAATAGAAAATCAAAACTGCAATATGATACTATTTTTCACTTATCAGATTGATAAATATCAGAAAGGGTGATACATCATTGGCAAAGGTGTGTGGAAATAGGCCCTCTCATAACTGCTGATGGGACTGTGAACTGATCCAATTTCTAAGGAGGAAAATTTGGCAGTATCTATCTAAATTACAAATGTACACACCCTTTCACCTAACACCTTCTCTTCTTGAAATCTATCCATAGCACATATACTCCCACATGAGTGAAATGATTTATGTTCAAGCTTTTTTTATATTGTAGCATATTTTACCATGACAAAAAGTTTGAAGCAACTTAAATTCCATCAGTAGTGGTCTGGTTAGATAAATAATGATTTATCCAAATAATTCAATACTATTTAGCTGTTTAAAAAAAAAAAAAGAGAAACATTTTTGACCAAGGCAATGAAATATTCAAAGTAGCAGTTTAAGGAGGTTTATGCTGACATCAAAGTCCAAGATAGACAAGAGAGGGGTAAAGATACTGGAGCCAGGTAAATCAGTTACCTGGCAGAGGTTATAAAGATCCGAATGAAGGTGATAACATTGTCAATGGAAAGGAAATAACAGATTATGAAAATGTATTTTAAAAGATATTAGAGAGTAAAAATAGGCAGGTCATAGCAACTGCTGAATATGGGAGTTGAGAGAGATTGAGGAGTCAAGGTTACTGTACTAGGACAGAATAGCCCCAACAGTTCTTTATGTATAATCTGGAATCATTTCAAACTGTACTAATAAGTGGAAAAAATAAGCTGAAAATTAAATATACAGTATGTAGCCATGGGCATAAAAAATGATAGGGGGGAAAATCCTGTTTGCTTATATATGCCTAGAATATCTCTGGACAGACAGCCAAAGAACTAACACCAACAACCATCCATTGAGGGAAAATGAGTGGATAGTGGACGAATATCAGAGGGAGATTTTTCTTTGCGTAGGCTTTGCCCTATTAAATGTTGAATATATGAGAATATCATATATTTTTTAATTCAATAAAAGCTAAATTTAAAAAATTTCAGGTTTGTACCAGCATCTCCAATATACTAGCCATATGATCTTAAACAAGTTATTTTTTTCACCAGTGAACATTTTTCACCAATGAACTATCAGAGGTATTGATTAAGCAAGTTGTTTTCACTCTTGAAATACAATTTCCTAATCTTAGAATTTCACTGTCAGTAAATGACCTTTTTGACTACCACATATTATTGTAGGGAACCACTGTAATAATGAATTTCAAAGCATTTTGTAAACTATCAAGTACTATATAAATGCCCCCTACCCCCCAAATGCATCTACAGATAACAGCAATGAATTAAATATATACCTGGTATTCTAATATTTTTTATTGAAATTCAACGCTGACACCTCAAAAATTAATAATATTACACAAATTTTAACCCATTCATTTGCTAATTGTTTATCCCAGCTTCTAAGAATGATTTTTTTACCTTTAACAAAAATAGGACCTCATTTTGTGTCACCCCATAATAAAAAATAGTTGTGTGTAACTCAAACAACACTTAAGGTACCAGCTTGCCATCTCAAAGACTTCTACTGTAAAGATTTGCTTACAAGGGAGAGACTTTTAAGAATAAACAATTATCCTGATCATGAGAGTGTGTGTGTATTAATGCAAATTTTCATATAATTTGGTCAAAGAAAGATGAATATCCCATAAACATTCTAGAATGGGGAAGCCAAATAGAGTTTCTTTTTCTTGCCAACTTGTATTGATTGATGGTGCCTGCCAGGATTATTTTGTTGAATAAGATTCTGAGACAGAGTCTGGACTTATTGGAAAAGAATGCTGCAATAAGGATGTGAGAGTAAGGAGTGGTGGGGTGTGGGCCAGGCACTGTCACGTCTGCTCTATATATGTTTCCTCCTTCCTTCTTCCCTTCTGCCCTTCCCTCCAGTTTCTTTCTACAAAAAGACTCCTACAAAAGAGAGTTACATGACAGAAGGATTTATGTCTGGTACTGAGAAAGAAAGGGGTGTTCCCCTCTCTAGATTTCCTTGGCAGGAGGAAGGAATAAAGAAATGGAAGAGTTTGTCTGCTGCCCAGTTAGACATTTTCAGCACCATTTACTAAACTAAAACATGAAAAGGTAGAAGAGATATGCCTGCCCTACTTCATGTCAATATTAGTAGATTATATTTCCATATAATCTAATCATGAACACCCTAGAATTATCCAAGTGGCAGCTCATTTAAATAAAAATCAGATTTCCACAGAAGGCGAGTGATTCAAATCCTTCTTTGTGCAAGTTTCTGTGCCAGGAGCTACAAGAGATGGCAGCAGTATCAATGACTCAAATGAGCTTCCAATATGACAAAACATAAACATGAGACTTTTTAAAAACTCAGGATAGTAATAAAAGCAGTACATTATGAACTGTGAAAAGTGACCCATCAACAACTGGAGTACATCAGGCAGGGGTAGTCAGGCCCAGTTTATGGAGTGCATCAAGATGAAAAGGTCTTGGTGAATGTACAGGTTTTGCCCAAGTGAGCAAGGTGGGATGCCCAAGGAATGTTATTGAAGATTAAGTAAGAAATAGGTTGGAAAGGTAAGTTGCTATTTGATGTGGATTATCATACTAAGGAGTTTGGGTTTTCTGCTGAAAATCAGAAAAATACTTTGAAGGTTTTTGACCAAGGCAATGAAATATTCAGAGTAGCAGTTTAGGGAGGTTTATGCTGACACCAAAGTCCAAGATAGACAAGAGAGGGTAAAGATACTGGAGCCAGGTAAATCAGTTACCTGGCAGAGGTTATAAAGATCTGAATGAAGGTGATAACATTGTCAATGGAAAGGAAATAACAGATTATGAGAATGTATTTTAAAAGATATTGAAGAGTAAAAATAGGCAGGTCATAGCAACTGCTGAATATGGGAGCTGAGAGAGATTGAGGGGTCAAGGTTACTTTTCTAGGACAGAATAGCCCCAACAGACAACCTTTTCCTGGCTGGAGTCAGGTCAGGTCTGCCTCCTGCATAAACACACCCAAGGCTGTTTTTCTGTCATAGTATTTATTAATCATCTTTGTGGTCACTATTTACCTATCTACCTCCCCCACTAGGTCATGAGCTGCTTGAAGTTGTAAAGACCGCATTTTGGTGGTGACATACCTGGCACCAAAAAAAAATGTTTGTATAAAAAAATGGAAGAGGGTAGAAAAAGGGGGATGAAAGAAAGGAGGAAGACAGGAGGAAAGGAGGGAAAGAGAAGGAAAGAGGCATCTGTTTTAGAGGGAGAGATGAGCAGTGGTGAGAGACATGAGCTTCTCTTTATACATGGGGAAATGGAAGTGACAGAGTATAATTCAAAATAAATACATTTATATTTTGTTTAACCAGACTAGATTTTTTCAAATGTTACCTTTATAAATATCTATGCTGTGCAACTCCTGGTATTACACACCCCCAAAATTATTCTAAACATCAAGATTCTACTATATTCCACTAGCCATTATTCCCTAGTCTCATCAGAGCAAAATACGGTTTCTACAAAAGTACTCAAAGATTCCAGGAAGGCTTCCCATAAGACAACATTCCTTGGGGGGGGGGGGCATCTGGTAACAGTAACGAAGTCTTAAAACACGTACACTTTTGATCCCTTTAGTTGAATGCTAAACTTCCAAATGAATTCTTGGTAAAAAAAAAACATGGCTACATGAAAAAAGATGATTAAAGGAATGCCTGCCACATAGAAGTTCATTACAGCCAAAGAAAAAGAAACTTTTTTAAAACAACCTAACCAGCCAAAACTTGGGAATTGGTTAAATTATGGAATATCTATACAAAGACTCTTTTGTAATCATTACCAATGATATTGTAGTGACCTGTCAAATGGAAAGATGTTCCCTGATCAATGCTACGTGGCAAGAAGAAATCACAAATTACCTTTTGTTGATACTATAATATTGTCAAAAGGCTATATACCAAAATAATTAACAGTGGTTATCTATGGGTTGTGGTATCATGGATGATTTTGTACTTGTTTTACTTTTTACTTTCATTGTTTTCAAAATTTTCTTCAATAAATAACTGTACCTTTGGTAATAAGTTATACTTTAAACTTCAGGAGGATAGAGACTGTTATATTTATTTATGTATGTCTAGGGCATAGCACAAAACAGTACACATAAGTCTTCATTTATAAATTTATATAATTAATGGTTAATATAATTGCAATAAATATATGATTTTAAGCATCAGTTGTGGCAGTCATAATCACAGAAGATAGCAATACATCACCAACTTGACCAATCACATAAGGAAATACAATCACAAGGCCAGGCCAAATACCATAGTTTACCTATGGTGGAAAAAAAACCACTCAGGCACTCAGTGGCAGGAAACAGAGCCAGCAGCGTAGCCAAGTAGACCAAGTCTAAGACCTGCTCCCTCAGGGAACGTACTAAGAAATCCAGGCCAACAGGACTGACTCACCTTTCCTTTACACGCTTTCTAGCATTTAACTGGAAACGACACCACCTTTATTCTGAGCCCTGATAAGTGACTTCCTTCACACAGCCAAGGCAGACATGTAGAACCCTTTATTGGGCAGGAGACTTTCATAAAGAGAGGCAATGTGGTCCAAGAAAGGAGCTTTCAGATTCTAAATGAGAGACAACTCTGCCACTAACTGGGTTGTGAATTTTGGCAAGTCACATTTTCTGCTTTTATCTGATAAATATGAATGATAAAAATAGCCCTGTCATCACAAGATTGAAGATCAAGTGAGATAATGGCTAAAAAAAATAATTAAGAAGGGCAATACCCAGATGTTAATCGATATCTTCTTTTTTTTTTTTTTTCTGTTTGTTTCCTTCCCCTATTTTTCTTTTTTTTTTTTTTTTAATCATCATTTTATTGAGATATATTCACATACCACGCAGTCATACAAAACAAACCGTACTTTCGATTGTTTACAGTACCATTACATAGTTGTACATTCATCACCTAAATCAATCCCTGACACCTTCACTAGCACACACACAAAAATAACAAGAATAATAATTAGAGTGAAAAAGAGCAATTGAAGTAAAAAAGAACACTGGGTACCTTTGTCTGTTTGTTTGCTTCCCCTACTTTTCTACACATCCATCCATAAACTAGACAAAGTGGAGTTTGGTCCTTATGGCTTTCCCAATCCCACTGTCACCCCTCATAAGCTACATTTTTATACAACTGTCTTCGAGATTCATGGGTTCTGGGTTGTAGTTTAATAGTTTCAGGTATCCACCACCAGCTACCCCAATTCTTTAGAACCTAAAAAAGGTTGTCTAAAGTGTGCGTAAGAGTGCCCACCGGAGTGATCTCTCGGCTCGTTTTGGAATCTCTCTGCCACTGAAGCTTATTTCATTTCCTTTCACATCCCCCGTTTGGTCAAGAAGATGTTCTCCATCCCACGATGCCGGGTCTACATTCCTCCCCGGGAGTCATATTCCACGTTGCCAGGGAGATTCACTTCCCTGGGTGTCTGATCCCACGTAGGGGGGAGGGCAGTGATTTCACCTTTCAAGTTGGCTTAGCCAGAGAGAGAGGGCCACATCTGAGCAACAAAGAGGCATTCAGGAGGAGACTCTTAGGCACAAATACAGGGAGGCCTAGCCTCTCCTTTGCAGCAACCGTCTTCCCAAGGGTAAAACTTATGGTAGAGGGCTCAACCCATCAAACCACCAGTCCCCTATGTCTGTGGTCATGTTAGCAACCATGGAGGTGGGGTAGGCAAATACCCCTGCATTCTCCACAGGCTCCTCAAGGGGGCACTACATCTTTTTTTTTTTTTTTTTCCTTGTTTGTCTTTTTTCTTTCTTTTTTTTTTTTTTTAACTTTCCCTTCTTTTTTAAATCAACTGTATGAAAAAAAAAAGTTAAAAAGAAAACAAACATACAATAAAAGAACATTTCAAAGAGACCATAACAAGGGAGTAAGAAAAAGACAACTAACCTAAGATAACTGCTTAACTTCCAACATGTTCCTACTTTACCCCAAGAAAGTTACATAATATAGCAACATTTCAGTGAACTTGTTCCTACTACATCCATCAGAAATTAACAGACCATAGTCATTTCTGGGCATCCCCAGAACGTTAAATAGCTTATCTGTTCTTCTTGGATTATTGTTCCCCCTTCCTTAATTGCTCTCTACTGCTAGTTCCCCTACATTCTACATTATAAACCATTTGTTTTACATTTTTCAAAGTTCACATTAGTGGTAGCATATAATATTTCTCTTTTTGTGCCTGGCTTATTTCGCTCAGCATTATGTCTTCAAGGTTCATCCATGTTGTCATATGTTTCACCAGATCGTTCCTTCTTACTGCCGCGTAGTATTCCATCGTGTGTATATACCACATTTTATTTATCCACTCATCTGTTGAAGGACATTTGGGTTGTTTCCATCTCTTGGCAATTGTGAATAATGCTGCTATGAACATTGGCGTGCAGATATCTGTTCGTGTCACTGCTTTCCGATCTTCCGGGTATATACCGAGAAGTGCAATCGCTGGATCGAATGGTAGCTCTATATCTAGTTTTCTAAGGAACTGCCAGACTGACTTCCAGAGTGGCTGAACCATTATACAGTCCCACCAACAATGAATAAGAGTTCCAATTTCTCCACATCCCCTCCAGCATTTGTAGTTTCCTGTTTGTTTAATGGCAGCCATTCTAACCGGTGTTAGATGGTATCTCATTGTGGTCTTAATTTGCATCTCTCTAATAGCTAGTGAAGCTGAACATTTTTTCATGTGTTTCTTGGCCATTTGTATTTCCTCTTCAGAGAACTGTCTTTTCATATCTTTTGCCCATTTTATAATTGGGCTGTCTGTACTATTGTCATTGAGTTGTAGGATTTCTTTGTATATGCAAGATATCAGTCTTTTGTCAGATACATGGTTTCCAAAAATTTTTTCCCATTGAGTTGGCTGCCTCTTTACCTTTTTGAGAAATTCCTTTGAGGTGCAGAAACTTCTAAGCTTGAGGAGTTCCCATTTATCTATTTTCTCTTTTGTTGCTTGTGCTTTGGGTGTAAAGTCTAGGAAGTGGCCTCCTAGTACAAGGTCTTGAAGATGTTTTCCTACATTATCTTCTAGGAGTTTTATGGTACTTTCTTTTATATTGAGATCTTTGGTCCATTTTGAGTTAATTTTTGTGTAGGGGGTGAGGTAGGGGTCCTCTTTCATTCTTTTGGATATGGATATCCAACTCTCCCAGCCCCATTTGTTGAAAAGACCATTATGGCTCAGTTCGGTGACTTTGGGGGCCTTATCAAAGATCAGTCGGCCATAGATCTGAGGGTCTATCTCTGAATTCTCAATTCGATTCCATTGATCTATATGTCTATCTTTGTGCCAGTACCATGCTGTTTTGGCAACTGTGGCTTTATAATAAGCTTCAAAGTCAGGGAGTGTAAGTCCTCCCACTTCGTTTTTCTTTTTTAGAGTGTCTTTAGCAATTCGAGGCATCTTCCCTTTCCAAATAAATTTGATAACTAGCTTTTCCAAGTCTGCAAAGTAGGTTGTTGGAATTTTGATTGGGATTGCATTGAATCTGTAGATGAGTTTGGGTAGAATTGACATCTTAATGACATTTAGCCTTCCTATCCATGAACATGGAATATTTTTCCATCTTTTAAGGTCCCCTTCTATTTCTTTTAGTAGAGTTATGTAGTTTCCTTTGTATAGGTCTTTTACATCTTTGGTTAAGTTGATTCCTAGGTACTTGATTTTTTTAGTTGCTATTGAAAATGGTATCTTTTTCTTGAGTGTCTCTTCAGTTTGTTCATTTCTAGCATATAGAAACATTACTGACTTATGTGCATTAATCTTGTATCCTGCTACTTTGCTAAATTTGTTTATTAGCTCTAGTAGGTGTATCGTCGATTTCTCAGGGTTTTCTAGATATAAGATCATATCATCTGCAAACAATGACAGTTTTACTTCTTCTTTTCCAATTTGGATGCCTTTTATTTCTTTGTCTTGCCGGATTGCCCTGGCTAGCACTTCCAGCACAATGTTGAATAACAGTGGTGACAGCGGGCATCCTTGTCTTGTTCCTGATCTTAGAGGGAAGGCTTTCAGTCTCTCACCATTGAGTACTATGCTGGCTGTGGGTTTTTCATATATGCTCTTTATCATGTTGAGGAAGTTTCCTTCAATTCCTACCTTTTGAAGTGTTTTTATCAAAAACGGATGTTGGATTTTGTCAAATGCTTTTTCAGCATCTATTGAGATGATCAATTGATTTTTCCCTTTCGAGTTTTTAATGTGTTGTAATACATTGATTGTTTTTCTTATGTTGAACCATCCTTGCATGCCTGGAATGAACCCCACTTGGTCATGGTGTATGATTTTTTAATGTGTCTTTGGATTCGATTTGCAAGTATTTTGTTGAGGATTTTTGCATCTATATTCATTAGGGAGATTGGCCGGTAGTTTTCCTTTTTTGTAGCATCTTTGCCTGGTTTTGGTATTAGATTGATGTTAGCTTCATAAAATGAGTTAGGTAGTGTTCCATTTTTTTCAATGTTTTGAAAGAGTTTGAGTAAGATTGGTGTCAGTTCTTTCTGGAAAGTTTGGTAGAATTCCCCTGTGAAGCCATCTGGCCCTGGGCATTTATTTGTGGGAAGATTTTTGATGACTGATTGGATCTCTTTGCTTGTGATGGGTTGGTTGAGGTCTTCTATTTCCTCTCTGGTCAGTCTAGGTTGTTCATATGTTTCCAGGAAACTGTCCATTTCCTCTACATTATCCAGTTTGTTGCCATACAGTTGTTCATAATATCCTCTTATAATTTTTTTAATTTCTTCAGGATCTGCAGTTATGTTACCTTTTTCATTCATTATTTTGTTTATATGGGTCTTCTCTCTTTTTGATTTTGTCAGTCTAGCTAGGGGCTTGTCAATCTTGTTGATCTTCTCAAAGAACCAACTTTTGGTGATATTTATCCTTTCTATTGTTTTTTTGTTCTCTATGTCATTTATTTCTGCTTTAATCCTTGTTATTTCTTTTCTTGTACTTGGTTTAGGATTGGTTTGCTGTTCATTTTCTAGCTTCTTCAGTTGATCCATTAGTTCTTTGATTTTGGCTCTTTCTTCCTTTTTAATATATGCGTTTAGTGCTATAAATTTCCCCCTTAGCACTGCTTTTGCTGCATCCCATAGGTTTTGGTATGTTGTGTTCTCATTTTCATTCGTCTCTATATATTTAGCAATTTCTCTTGCTATTTCTTCTTTAACCCACTGATTGTTTAGAAGTGTGTTGTTTAACCTCCAGGTATTTGTGAATTTTCTAAGTCTCTGATGGTTATTGACTTCTAATTGTATTCCATTGTGGTCAGAGAATGTGCTTTGAATAATTTCAATCTTTTTAAATTTATTGAGGCTTGTTTTATGTCCCAGCATATGATCTATTCTGGAGAAAGTTCCGTGAGCACTAGAAAAGTATGTGTATCCTGGTGATTTGGGATGTAATGTCCTGTAGATGTCTGTTAAATCTAATTCATTTATCAGATTGTTTAGGTTTTCAATTTCCTTATTGGTCTTCTGTCTGGTTGATCTATCTATAGGAGAGAGTGATGTGTTGAAGTCTCCCACAATTATTGTGGAAACATCAATTGCTTCCTTTAGTTTTGCCAATGTTTCTCTCATGTATTTTGTGGCACCTTGATTGGGTGCATAGACATTTACGATTGTTATTTCTTCTTGCTGAATTGCCCCTTTTATTAGTATGTAGTGGCCTTCTTTGTCTCTCAAAACATCCCTGCATTTGAAGTCTATTTTATCTGAGATTAATATTGCTACACCTGCTTTCTTTTGGCTGTAGCTTGCATGAAATATTTTTTTCCATCCTTTCACTTTCAGTTTCTTTGTGTCCCTGTGTCTAAGATGAGTCTCTTGTATGCAACATATTGATGGTTCATTTTTTTTGATCCATTCTGCGAATCTATATCTTTTAATTGGGGAGTTTAATCCATTTACATTCAACGTTAAAACCGTGAAGGCATTTCTTGAATTGGCCATCTTATCCTTTGGATTATGTTTGCCATATTTTTCCCTCTCTCTATTAATATCCTTTATTGTACCCATACCGAATCTCTTTAGTACTGAACCTTTCTCCAGGTCTCTCTGTCCTGTCTTTGTTTCTCTGTCTGTAGGGCTCCCTTTAGTATCTCCAGTAGGGCAGGTCTCTTGTTAGCAAATTCTCTCAGCATTTCTTTGTCTGTGAAAAATTTAAGCTCTCCCTCAAATTTGAAGGAGAGCTTTGCTGGATAAAGTATTCTTGGCTGGAAATTCCTCTCACTCAGAATTTTAAATATATCGTGCCACTGCCTTCTTGCCTCCATGGTGGCTGCTGAGTAGTCACTACTTAGTCTTATGCTGTTTCCTTTGTATGTGGTGAATTGCTTTTCTCTTGCTGTTTTCAGAACTTGCTCCTTCTCTTCTATGTTTGACAGTGTGAGCAGTATATGTCTCGGAGTGGGTTTTTTTGGATTTATTCTATTTGGAGTTCGCTGAGCATTTATGATTTGTGTATTTATGTTGTTTAGAAGATTTGGGAAGTTTTCCCCAACAATTTCTTTGAATACTCTTCCTAGACCTTTACCCTTTTCTTCCCCTTCTGGGACACCAATGAGTCTTATATTCGGACGTTTCATATTATCTATCATATCCCTGAGGTCCATTTCGAGTTTTTCAATTTTTTTCCCCATTCTTTCTTTTATGCTTTCATTTTCCATTCTGTCATCTTCCAGGTCACTGATTCGTTGTTCAACTTCCTCTAGTCTTGTACTATGAGTGTCCAGAATCTTTTTAATTTGGTCAACAGTTTCTTTAATTTCCATAAGATCATCCATTTTTTTATTTAGTCTTGCAATGTCTTCTTTATGCTCTTCTAGGGTCTTCTTGATTTCCTTCATATCCCGTACTAGGGTCTCATTGTTCATCTTTAGTTCTTTGAGTAGCTGCTCTAGGTGGTGTGTCTCTTCTGGTCTTTTGATTTGGGTGCTTGGGCTTGGGTTATCCATATCGTCTGGTTTTTTCATATGCTTTATAATTTTCTGTTGTTTTTGGCCTCGTGGCATTTGCTGAACTTGATAGGGTTCTTTTAGGGTTTGTAGACCAGTTGAAGTCCTTATCTCTAATTTATCAGATCTACAGCTTCGTGGAGTACACTTTCTCTAACTAACCAGCAGGTGGCGTCCACGAGCCACCTGTTCTCCACAAGCCAGATCTCCCCTGCTTAGCCTTTTTGGTGAGTGGGGGAGTGAGTCTTGTGGGGCCCAATTGGTGTACCAAGCTTGCGTGTGTAGTTGGTGTTGCCTGCCCTGTATGTGGGGCGTGTTTCTGGGCAGTCGGGGAGGGGGGGTGGCCCTAACAATCAAATCTCCCTGATGATCCTAGAGTTTTAAAGCTGCTGCAATAGTCTAATCCTTCAGTTCAGTCCTGCCACAGTTTGTCTCTGCCACTGACCCACAAGTCTTTGGTATTGGCGTATGGCTCCTGAGACTTGCAAGTGGGCCCCTCTTCCAGGCTGTGCACCCCGGGTCCTCTGTTGAGGGATGACTGTGCTATGTCACAGGTGAGTGCCGTCCCCCCAGGGCAGTTCTGGGCTGCTGGGCTGTGTTGGGAGGCTCTCAGTCTGCTCAAATGATGGCTGAATGGGGCTCTGTTAATTCACACTGCTCCCCCTTCCCAGCTCTGGGACATTCAGCTGAGGTTGCAGGGAAGGCTAATGTCCACGCCCAGTTTTGTGGTGTGTGCCTGTTATTTGAAGCACTTCCGTCACACTGGGTTGTCTGGGGCAGCTCTGGGCTATGGGGCTGGCGATGGGCAGGAGTGTTTCCTGTCCACCAGGATGGTGGCTGTGAGCGGACACCCCCCTTTTCTTGGGAAGTTGTGTTGTTTAGTGAATTTTCTCAGCCACTGGAATATTGCCTTTTGTCTCAGAGCTCTCTTAGTTCTGCTCTTGACTTGACGTGCCCAAATTTCAATTCTTTGAAGCTTTCTGTATTGAGCTTCTTAGAGTAATTGTTTTAGAAAAAGCAAAAAGGATTTAAAAAAAAAAAAAAACGGCCCTCCTCAGAGATCTAATGGGTCATTGAAGTGCTAATAGACAAAGCAACCAGGGCCATTAAGGAAAGGTGCACAGGGCAGAGAGATCAGCTTTGCTTCGGGATCTGCATATGCGCCTCAAGGCCTGATCTCCGCCCTTCCCCTTTCTGTGTTCACCAGAACTCCAAAAATCCTCTGCTTTTATTTTGGAGTTTTTCGTGTTGTTTTTTTTCTATGCCTGTCTCCTCTCTGCTGGGCTGGCTGCTCTCAGAGTCTCTGGTGTCTGGTCTCAGTCTATCTATGGTTGGAGTTTGAATCAGTAGAATGAGTTTCCGATAAGAGCAGCCACTGCAATTCTCCCTTCTCCTTCCCGGAGCTGACAGCCCCTCCTCCCCCGGGACTGAGCCTGGCAGGGAGGGGCGCGGGTCCCCTGGCCGCAAAAACTTACAGATTTCGCTGATCTCAGCAGTTCCACGTTTTCATGAGTGTTGTATGAAGTATGCCCAAAGTCAGATTGCTCTGTGGTGTCCAGTCCACGCAGTTCCTGGCTTTTTACCTACTTTCCTGGAGGAGTAACTAAAACATACAGCTCACCAGTCTGCCATCTTGCCCTGCCCCCGATATCTTCTTTACTTCTGGTGATGAACTGAAAGCGTTACCACCAAATCTGCCTTTAGAGCAGATTGGAATTAAGTCATTTCATAGCACTCTGGTGGGCAAGAGAAACGCTCTTTCATGAGTTGCTTATGTAGCTCCAACTGAAGCAGCCAATAAATCCCACTTGCCTCCCACATACTTACCTACCTCCACAGCAGACTGTGACTAGGGAGACAACAGACTAGGAGTACAGTGGATGAACACCACCGAGTACTCTATCCTGCTCAACTTATTAAGGAAGTTGGTTGTTAGGTTCTTGTTTCTGACGATAGGACCTGGCAGTATCTTCATGCTGATAATGCATCAGAGCACCCGATGCCTACTGCACTAGGTAAAACTCTCTCCAAACAGAACTTATCATCTTGCTCATAATGATTAAAAATCAATATCGAGGAGAACCAAAGATGGCAGCTAGGTGAGACAGGGCAAAACAACACCTCCGTGAAAAATACTAGATAAAAACCAGAAAGTGACCCAGAATACCAGTTTCAGTGATGCACCAGCTGGATGAGGTCTGCTAGTACCACAGGGGCCGTATACTTGGTGAAACTGGGAGTCTGCATTCTGAAACAAGTGAGTAAGCTGGCTGGAAGACCCGCAGCTGCGCTGCGGTGTGGGCAAGCCAGGGGTTGGCGTTTGGAGACGAACTGTTTCTTTTTTAAAAAAAAAAGGGAAAAACCCAGGAGCGGCTGCAGTTGTGACAGTGGGAACCACACAGTAAAACATGGCAGGAGAGGGCTGAGTTGGTCTCTCAGTGTCTGGCCTGGAGGATAGCCCGCTGCAGATATCCTCTGGGCGAGGGGAGCGGAAGGGAGAGCCGGAAACAGAAATAAACCCCGCGGCTTGCAGCTGGCTCCCCGGGGGCTGGAGACAGTCCTGCCTGGGGCCGTGCCCACAGCCCAGAGCCGCGCCAGAAGTCCCAGAGCTGGGAAGGAGGAACTGTGTGAGGAGGGGGGGATTGAGACGCCCCGTTCGGCCATCTTTGCATCAGGCTGAGAGAGCTCCTGCACGGCCCGGCGGCCCGGGGCTTCCCTTGAGAGAAGGCGCACACTGGTGACGTAGCACGGCCTTCCCTCAGCAGAGGTCCTGAAAGATCACAGCTGAGAAAGGGGGCCCACTCAGAAAACCCAGGGACGCTACGCCAAGTCCAGTGGTTTGTGGGTCAGCAAGAGAGAGGGTCTGGGGCTGAACTGAAATGAAGGCTTAGACTCTTGCGGCGGCCTTGAATCTCTGGGAACACCTGGGGGGTTTGAATATTAAAGCTGCCCTTCCTCCCTGGCCACCCGGACACACACCCCACATTCAGGGCGGATGGCTCCAGCAACACACCCAAACTGAGTTCACCAGCTGAACCCCACAAGAATCATTTCCCCACACACTGAGGGGACAAGGTGGAGAACTGACTTGAGGGGTATAGGTGACTCGCAGACACCATCTGCTGGTTAGTTAGAGAAAGTGTATGCCCCCAACTTGTGCTTCTGAAAAATTAGATTGGTATCTTTTTTTACAAATTGAAAGAACCCTATCAAGCAAAGCAAATGCCAAGAGGCCAAAAACAACAGAAAATCTTAATGCATATGATAAAACCAGATGATACGGAGAACTCAATTCCAAACACCCAAATCAAAATATCAGAAGAGACACAGTACTTGGCACAATTAATCAGAGAACTACAATCAAGGAACGAAAACATGCAAAGGATTTAAAGGACATGAAGAAGACCACAGCCCAGGATATAAGCGACATAAAGAAGACCCTAGAAGAGCATAAAGAAGACATTGCAAGAGTAAATAAAAAAATAAAAGATCTTATGGAAATAAAAGAAACTGTTGGCCAAATTAAAAAGACTCTGGATACTCACAATACAAGATTAGGGGAAGTTGAACAACGTCTCACTGTCCTAGAAGTCCACAGAACAGAAAATGAAAGAACAGAAAAAAGAATGGAGAAAAAAATCGAAAAAACCAAAATGGATCTCAGGGATATGATAGATAAAATAAAAAGTCCAAACTTAAGACTCATTGGTTTCCCAGAAGGGGAAGAGAAGGGTAAAGGTCTAGAAAGAGTATTCAAAGAAATTGTTGGAGAAAACTTCCCAAACCTTCTACTCAATATAAATACACAAAGCATAATGCCCAACACACTCCAAACAGAATAAATCCAAATAAACCCACTCCGAGACATATTCTGATCAGACTCTCAAATACTGAAGAGAAGCAGCAAGTTATGAAAGCAGCAAGAGAAAAGCAATTCACCACATACAAAGGAAACAACATAAGACTAAGTTGTGGCTACTCAGCGGCCACCATGGAGGTGAGAAGGCAATGGCATGACATATTTAAAATTCTGAGAGAGAAAAATTTCCAACCAAGAATACTTTATCCAGCAAAACTCTCCTTCAAATTTGAGGGAGAGGTTAAATTTTTCACAAACAAATGCTGAGAGATTTTGCCAATAAAAGACCTGCCCTACTTCAGATACTAAAGGGAGCCCTACTGACAGAGAAACAAAGAAAGGAGAAAGAAATATAGAGAATTTTAACAGACATATATAGAACCTTAGATCGAAATCACCAGGACACTCATTTTTCTCTAGTGATCACGGATCTTTCTCCAGAAGGGACCATAAGCTGGGACATAAAACAAGCCTCAAGAAATAAAAACAAAAAAAAAAGAATTGAATATATTCATAGCACATTCTCCAACCACAATGGAATACAAATAGAAGTCAATAATTTTGGAATTGTAACTCCACTATTTACTTCCTACAGGTTATAAAATACACAAACTCTAATGACAAATCAGTGGTTTTGAACTCAACATAAAATATGTAATTTTTGACAACTATATAAAGGTGAGGAAATGCAGGAGTATAGGAACATAGTTTATGTGTCCTACTGAAGTTAAGGTGGTATCAAAGAAAAACAAGATTGTTATGGATTTAAGAGGTTAATTTTAAGTCTTACAGTAAACACAAAGAAATTAGCAGACAATATGACCATAGAGATGAAAAGTAGAGTATGAGTTAAGAGAAATGGGGGAAGGGGCAATGGGGAGTTAAGAAATGAGTGTAGGGTTGCTGTTTCAGGTGAAGGGAAATTTCTAGTAATGGATGGTGGGAAAGAGCATTACAACATTCTAAATGTGATTAATCCCACTAATGGAAGGCTAGGGAGGGGGTGGAATGGGAAGATTTAGGCTGTATTTATGTTTCCACAATTGAAAAAAATAAATAAATAAAAAAGACAGTCTAAATAGATGACAACTGAATGCCAAGGATGACCCTGGATGGGATCTGAGGATGGAGGACAGGAGGCTCAAAGGGACACAGTTGAGACATAAGGAAAAGGAAATATAGAATGTAAGCTTTGTATTATTGTTGAATCTCTTGTACTTCTTAGCTGCGCTTAATGGGATTGCATAAAAGAATGTTCTTGATCCTGGGAATTGTATATTTGAATTACAGTGTTTGTTCAAGGATGTGTGCAGCTAGCTCTCATATGTTCAGAAGACAGCAACAGATGATGGATGATAGATAGGGAGGGAGGGAGGGAAAGAAATAGCAATGTGACAGCATGTTAAAGTTGGTGGATTGGGGTTTCGGGAGGGGGGTCAGGGTATGCTGGAGGTCTGTGTATGGGGTTTGTATTGTTTTTGCAACTGTTCCTATAACTTTGAATTTATTTCAAAATAAAATGTAAAAAAAAAAAATCAATATCACAAGCTAAACTGCAATCTCTGAGAGGCCAGGATCCATGTGGATAGCTTTGTATCCTCAGTTTGCAGTACCGGGGATGCAGTGGGTGCCCAGTAGATGTAATAAATGGGACGGGGTCCATAACTGCATGAAATTTGATTTCTATTTTATATCTCATTTTCTTTGACTGAGGTCTTTGTTCAGCTACCTTAATTTGCCTCCATCACACCTCACTGTCAAATGAGGCTTTGAAAAACTGCATAGATTATCAAACAATCCTGCTTAAGGATTTGTAATTTTTATAATGAAAATATTAAAGTATATTAGGTACTACGGTTTTCGAAGTCTACCAGGTGCAAATGGACTTTGTTAAGTAGATGAACATATGCAAAGAAAGCCAAGCTTTCTAAACATGATGCATTCCATGCCCATGTTCCTGTTATCTAACTGCTATTAAATAAAATAAAATAGCTGCCTACATTTGGCATTGCCAAGAGGGATCTCTTTCCCAGAAAGGATTTTCCAAAAGATAAAAACGATTGACTTACAGGGGATTGCAGAGAAAATGGAACAATGGAACACACCCTACAGAATCACAGTTAAGGGACCCCTGGTGATACACCAGTTTCATCCAGGAGAGATAGCTTATCAGAATGGACAAGCATACCAAGTAATCTGTACATATCTGCTCCCCATTTTGTAAGACCTCCTAGGTAAAACGGCAACTTAACATCAGCCAATCAGAACATTTCCTAGTGTTTGCCCTACACAGACTTCCCCGTTCCTCTCCCGTGGGGGAGCTTCTTCCCATTTTCAGTTTGGAACCATCCCATTTGCAAATCGTTTGTTGCCCAAATAGACATTAATAAAATTTTTCAAATGTCTCCTTTTATCTTTAACACTAGAAGCATGAACTAAGAAGCCACAGAAATACATGCTGCATTCCATGCCCATGTTCCTGTTATCTAACCCCTATTCTCTTCTATTCTTCCACATAGCCACATTTGTAGAAAAAGAATAGCCATTTACTAATTTGTGCAGAAATCCAAAAGGAAAGTTGGGATAAAGTAAATAATTAAATGTGTGTGTGTGTCAGGGTGGGGGGGGGGATATGAAACACCTGTGTGGATTGTTGTTTCCATGTATGGTAATGAGAGAGAAGGAGGGACTGTGGGGGGGTTAGGGGTTCTTTATTAAATAACTACTAGAAGAACTATGAACAGAATTGGTCCCTTTTCTTATCAAATCTGCAAATACAGCTCATTCAATATAATTTCAATATGATCAGAATGTATGTGAAGAGGTAGCAGAGTGCAGCACAAATGAGCTTTGGTTTTAAGTAGAAATGGCTTCATAGTTTAGCTTTATGACCTATTAGCTACGAGACCTTGAGAAAGTAACTTTTCTGAGCCTTAGTTTCAACATCTGTAAATTAAGGAGAATAGTTATATGAAGCACTGATAGTATGCGTGAAGTGCACACTATCCCCCAATTAACTGTGACAGTCTCTCTTAACAAAACCTCTATATTCCCAGTAAACCATAACTAGTGTAAGGAAGTATTGTTATTAAAAATAAGCTACTTCCTTTGAAAACATAATGAAATTAACTGTAGAGAGGGAAATGGTCTCCTTAGCAGCCTGATGGTAAGACCCTGGCAGGCAGGCAAAGATGATTACACAATGGGAGTGTTCCTGATTTGAATACTGCTTGAGTTGAAACTTGTTTTTTTAAGCAAATTCTTTCAAAGCAGCGTGGTATCTTTAAAAAAAAAAACAGTTATGAATTAAAAAAAACTTATCAAAAGTCTGTGCCTTAGGAGCCCCATTCTCAGAAATAAACTTCATCTGAGGCAATACATTCTGATGAAAGCTAGGAGCTCCAAGAAATTTCAGAGACAGAAGAAAAGGCCTGAAATTAAAATTAACAATAGAAAAGAACATAAGAGGCCACCAGGAAGAGGTATAAAAGGAAAAGAAAGGAAACTTTCCTGATAGTGTGATTTCCAATTAACCTGATTATCTAAAAGAAAAATGGAAGGAGGCAAGAATGGTAGAAAGAATGAGCTTTCCAAAGACATATAATAGGAATAAGACAGATGCCCAAGATGATCCCCTATCAGTATAATATTAAAAAATGTTTATATGTTCCTTCCATAATCTTTTTGCATTTGGCAACTAGCACTAATGTAGTCACCTCCTGATGATCCATCTGGTCTCCCTGAAGTTTAAACAACATATACAAGGAGTTCCTTAATTTGGAACTTTAATATATAAAAAGAAATTAAGAGAGAAGAGTATAAAGTAAATGAAGGAATAGGTATAGGCATACGAATATTTTAACAAATATATTTTACAGGGTGTGGTTTTATTAAGCTGTCAATCAACCCTTCCCCATCCCCCAATACATATACATTGGGGAAGAGCATCACTTTAGCTAAACTCATTATACTTATCTCTCCCTCCACAAAGTATTCCCTTCTTGAGTTCCAAACTGGTCCTCACCCGTCTACATTAACTTGACTTTATTATTCGGTTGTCTTTGTTAACATGACTTTACTATTCCACTATCTTCACCAACACAATTTTTTTTTATTAGAGAAATTGTAGGTTTGCAGAAAAATCGAGCATAAAATAGAGTTTCCATATCCTGCCCTATTATTAATATTTTACACTAGTTGTATCAATACAGTTTTATTATTCCAGGAAACCCTGGATCAGGGACATAAATGTTTACTATTAACTTTCCAATTCCCTTTTTGAAATTCTCACCTCAGAACCTTGCCTAGCTGTGTCCGCTAATACTAAACTATTATATTATAATCCTTACCCAATCCTAATCAAGCTGTTGTACTGAAAGTTCCTTCTTAAGCCAGACTCTTAAATCAGCAAAATTAGCCCAACTTGGCCCTCCTTCCTCCAATAAGCCTACCAACTTATGATTATTAATAATATAATAATAACTCTGTCAAGGTAGAGAACTCTCTTACCAGACCAAGCAACAAACTCAGCCTTCTCTTGTTTTGGTGCTATTTTTAGGAAGCAGTCAACAATTGCAAGCCTTCTTGAATGGATGTCCTCCTTCTTAGTTTTATAATTCTAATATATAATAGATATCTACAGTATATAATAGACATAGTATATGTGTGAATTTTGATACTTTTTATGTCTACTCTAATATGGTTCTTTATGCTGTTTCTCCATCATTACATTCATGCCTTTCCCTATTGACTTTCCCCTTAAACTTTCTTCTTAAAGATGTTTCTCTCTGAACTTTCCTTTTATTCTTCTGGTGTGCAATAAAAGGCCTAGGCATTCCATACGTCTAATAGACAATAACCTTGAACCTATGGCCAGTAGGCAACAATTTACTAAAGATGATCACAACTTTCAACGGACCCTTCCTCTAATTCTCAGATCTTTCCCTGTCACATTGATTACCCTGGCTCCAGGGGCTGCACTGGTTTACAGCCAGCCTGGCCAACCCAGTAAGTATTGGCTCCACATAAACTGTTACACTTCTACAGATGTGGTAACCCAGACAGCTTTTTAGACCCTGAGGGCAAAAAAAAGCTTGTTTTTTTCCAGTGAAAAACAGTGTTCCTTAATATTCTTTGAATGGCTACCCCCAAACTTAAGGAATCTCAAACTGACTCTATGTAGTTTCATTTCCTACTTTCCTTCAAATTTCCCTAAAATCCCTGGGATGAAGTCTATAGAATTAGACCTCTCAAGATTTTCCTTGTATCCATAAGAAAAGTTAGAATAGACTCAGCCCCTTGAAGTTTAATTTACTGTTTGAAAACAATTCAAGTTTAATCTAACATGTTAGTGTATGCATATGTTGGAATGATTATTTTTATGCTATTGTGATGAAGTGCTTTCCCTACCTTGAATAGGAATTACAGAGAATGAGTACATTAGTTTGAAATATCTGACAAATTGGGCCCAGAATTGAGTTTAACTTATAAAATAATAACTCAAAGAAATATTTTACAGCCTATGTACTAACATATAGTACTATTAATAATACTAATAATCATAAGTTGGTAGGCTTTACACAGGTGTGATAGTTATATTAACCAAATTATACACTTCTTAAATAGAGAATACATCTTATAAATAGCAGGTGCTCAAGAAAATATGCTTATATTATTATTTCTCTGCATTGTATTTGCTCAAGCACTTGGGGAACTAGTACTGTCTGTCCGGCGGCAGTTTTGATGAGCCTGCTTTCTAACAATTCTGTCCCTAGCATGACAACTTCCACCCACTGACTTTTTTTTTTTTTTTTTTTTTTTTTTTGCTTAACTTCCAACATGTTCCTACTTTACCCCAAGAAAGTTACATACTATAGCAACATTTCAGTGAACTTGTTCCTACTACATCCATCAGAAATTAACAGACCATAGTCATTTCTGGGCATCCCCAGAACGTTAAATAGCTTATCTGTTCTTCTTGGATTATTGTTCCCCCTTCCTTAATTGCTCTCTACTGCTAGTTCCCCTACTACAGTAGCCAAAGAAAGTCCACAAATAAATAAAACGCTTAACAGAGCTATATAAAAACAAACAAACAAAAAAACAGTACTTTGACCTTATGCAAGTGGTGTTACCTTAAAGATTTTTCTTCTTGCCATACTCTTATTTCTACCTTACCTAATTCTCAGAAAACTCTGCTAAGGCACATTGTAACATAAAGGGTTGAAACAAGGGGAATCGCGGGGGTGAGTTGCCTTAGGGGTGGAAGGTCTAGTTTCCTGCAGAAGGGAAAAAAAAAGGTTCTCCAGACAGCTTTCCATCTAGGCAGGATCTTAACTCCTTACAGATCAACACTGTTATCCAGTTTCTGCCCAGACATATATTTTGGGGGAGGCAGGGAGAGGGGGTAATCAATATAATTTACCTCTAAGGCTCTTTCCAATTCTAAGCCTGATTGTAATTTGGAGACAATGGTGGAGCCCAATACCCCCAAAGTTCTGGATTCCCCCACACACACCCTCTTCACCTCCAAAAAAAAAAAAATATCCTCGTCCTCTATTTCACTCTCCATTTCTGGGATGACCTAGTTCTGCAAGGAGAAAAAGCAGCACAGGGGTGTGCCGAGATGATAAAAAGTACTACTTCAAGATGAGACCTCACAATAGCCCATAGGCGAGCAATGCATTTCCTCCTCCTCCCACCACAACTGGACTCCAAAGACTTCAAATCATTTAATAAATTCTGGGGGACTTCGAATCTCTACCCTTGGCCCAGAATAAAATAACAGAAGAAAAGACACTGGCAAGGGAGAGAGACTGAGAAAGTGGATCAGGATACATGGCAACATTTCAGATGCAGGGTAACGCTGGAGGGGACAGGCGTGGAATCTCGCGTTTACTCTCTGTGACTGGGACACAGCTGGCTTTGAATAAGAATATTAAACAAACAGCACCGTAGTTTGGTCTCGGGCCCGGCCGCCGGTCTGTGGCACTCGGCCGTTCATCTCCACCAGCCAGACCCTGGCCCTGGCTCTCGATACAGGGAATGCCCATCCGCTTGCAGTCACACCTGTTAGGGGTTTCTCCACTCTACGTCTCCACCCCACCAACGCCTCCTGCACGGCCCCGGGGAGGGAGAGCCGGGGAGCAGAGCCAGGCCTTCCAGAACAGACCCCCACAGGACTCTGCGCGCAGGGCTGGGGTGGGGAGGGGCGGCTGCGAAGGCGAGAGAGGCCGAGACAGGCGGAAAGGGGCATGGGAAGAGCCAGGAGAGGGGGCATCGCTGCTCCCATTTGGCTTCCAGAGTCTGCGGCAGAAGCGCGGGACAGAGCCGCGAGGGAATGGGGTTTGTACCAGTCGCTGCATTTCTCCTCGTAGCCCCGGCGCCGCCTCCCCTCGCCGGGCCGCCCAGCCCATCAGGCCGCGCAGTGTGAGCGCGGGGGCCCGGCGGCCACACCTCGCCCAGGACTTGGAGGGGAGGGTGCGGTGGGGCCACAGCTAGGGGACTCCGCGAGCCGAGCGGCCCATGAGTGTCCGGGGCACAAAAGCTCCCACTGCCGCCGGGCCCCGGCCGGGACGGAGCTCCCTGCGTGTCCCCCGGGGGCCGCTGCGCGAGAAGCGGCCGGGAGGCGGCGCCGAGCTCGGCCGCTCGGCCCCACATCTCCACGCACCCGGCGGCGGCGGCGGCGGCGCGAGCTCGGGCGCCGGTGCAGCCTCGAAGCCCATGGCAAGGGGCGATACGAACGCGGAGGGACTGGCCTGGCGTGGCGGCACGGCGCAGCGTCCTGAAACCCCCGGCGGACGGGGAAACGAGGCGGCCGCGGACAGTCCCGGGCCGCTGTCCACTGCTGAAGCGCCCGCCGAGGGCGCCGTGCTGCCAGTTTGGATGCGTCTCTACTTCTACGGGATGCACGGGATAACTCTGGACGTGCTCGTGTCTTCGGCGCGACGCTTTGCGCACAGTCCGGACCTCCGAATGCTGGGCTTCTCCTCGCCCTACCGCTGCCTGCTGCACTCGCTCACCCACTTCGCCCTGGAGAAGGTCTACCTGCAGCACCGGCGCTGCTCCAGCACCTTCCTCTTCAATTTCCTCCTCTACCCCTCGGCCCACGTGGGGTTGCAGACCCTGGCGGGCCAGGCGCTGCTGCTCAGCCTGGGTGGCGGTCCGGGTGGCGCGGCGGCGCCGGGGGCGCTGGACCTGGCGCTGCAGTACATGCTGGCGCTCTACCACTGCCAAGTGTTCCTGAGGCGCTTCCTGCGCTTGCGGTACCAGCGGAGGCAGCGGCAGCACCAGCGGCTGGGCGCGCCCCCAGCCCCTCCTGGCGCTCGGGTCTTTCCTGCGGCCGGCGGCCAGCGGCGAAGACCCCGTGCCCTCAGGGGCGCAGGGGGAGCCCCCAGCGAGGGACTGCCGAACCTGCTCCGCTTTCTCTTCTTCGGAATGCACGGCTTTCTGGACGAGATCTTCTTCACCTTCTTCTTTAACGTGTTGGGGCAGGGGGACGGGGCAGCCACCGGCCACACGTCGCTCTGGTCCTTCTTTATGTATGGCAGCTGCAGCTTCGTGGTGGAAAAGCTCTACTTCCATCTACACTACAGCTGGGGCTGGGGCACCTGGAAGCGGGTGCCCATCTACGTGCTCTTCATCTACGCGTGGGAGCTGTCGTGGGGTCTTGGACTCCGAACATGCGGGGCTTGTTCCTGGGACTATTCTCACTACCCGCTCAATTTCATGGGCCTCGTTACCCTGATGTACTTACCTGGTTGGATATTCCTTAGTGTTTACCAGGACCTACTTTCCAACGTGTTGTGGAGGGTGCAGTACATACCAACTGCCTAACAACAAACCCACCAAACAAAAAACAGTCACTGGATTCCCACGAATGAATGCGATTTATTTTTACACATTTAAAACTGAGTGGGCTTTTTAGTCTTTTAATTTTATACTCTTTGCTAAACTCTTCCAACATGTTTTATTCGACCTTTTAGTTTTTCTCTTTGGAACCTAAGCATAATACAATCTTACTCGATATATAACTCAAACTACTTAACTCGTCAATGTTTTAAAGCCCTTACAAACGGAAACAGCAAAACCATTCTACCTTAACATCGGAAAGCTCTGGTATTCATTTATTTGGGCATAGACAGGGGATAACTACTAACCTATATTTAGTGAAGAAGTTCTTCAAATCAGAAACCAGTGATTTTTTTTACCAGATTTGGTCAAATTTTCTAATTTAATTGTTTATTTTAATCTGGTTTCATTTTAATTCTTTGCCATATTTACCATGACTGCTGAAATTCAGTATCTTGTACTCCTGAAACTACAGTTAATAGTTCTTAAAGTGCCTCTGTCTAGCACACAAGTGAAAAGAAGCTGACAAATGTGAAAACACATCCTATGAATAGATTTTTAAATAAGAAATCTTTTCTAACAACTCAAAGAGATGCCACTGTCATCCTAGAAATGATTGCTTTCCAATGTTCTTTAGCCTCAGACACTGGTGTGTGAAAGTTCATCAGATCTTGTTTTACCTATGGCTGTAAATTTTTGTTACTGTGCAATAATGTAAATGTTTACCTTACATGTCCAGGAGCTAAGAGAAATTATATCACCTTCAGTAGTGTTCTAACCCTAAGGACCGTTTTCTACATGGAGCTTCAAGAGTAGAAGCAGTACCCTGGAATAAAATGAACCTGAATGTTCACCCTAATTGCATTCAGCCTGACTGTTTTCTGTGAATACAGAAGTGTGTTCTCAGGATATTTCTTCCATAGCTTATTTGTAAACATTTGTCTTTCTCCTTCTCGGTTCACACAGTGTTCTTGTGTCAGGCCTGATGTGGTAATGCACATTATAAATCACTGTTGGCTTTTTGGTGACTAATTATTAATGTCTGGAAGCTCCAGAGGTAAATGAGATAATGTAAACCCTTTTAAGAAATCAGGTCTAATTAATTAATAATGTAGTTTGAGGTTGTTTGCTGTTATATTTAGAAAAGACAAGTAGAGTTGAGTACGGCTCAGCAAAGAATGAGTAATACTTTCTCAATTTTCATTAAAAAGATAATTAGGAAAACTTAGAGTGTGTATAAACAAATAGTTTCCTATTCAAATCACCAACTTGCCTATGCTGTAAAAAGGGATTTTTTTTTCTATATTCAGAAAATGTTTGCCAGGAGAATAGAAATGAATCATATTAAGAATTAAGTCTAACATTGTTCTAAAAGTGTTACATTATTTTAATTTAAACCTGAGATTGTGAGCTAAATTATAAATAATGCTATATAATCAGTACCACCTGTGAAATGCAGCATAGCAACTGATTATCTTAGCCAGTCAAAGCAGAGTAGAAACTTTTAAAAGTAAGCTAAATGTTTGCAGAGAATTCTGTTTAAGAATAGTTCATGGACACTTGGTCACAGGTAAAAGATCTCTGAAAACCCTGGGTCAAAAAATGCATAAGTATTGACAGTAAATTTAGGCAGATGTTGTACAAAATATTTGTAACTCAAATATGACACCTGCACGTGAATGTGAGTTAAAGGCAGCACCATTTAACACCACACATTCCTGTGACTACTTAACCAAATCCATGACTTCTGAAATACTTATTAAATGTACAAATTTTCACTTAGGTCCTTCATATGCTGCTCCTCAGTCCTGCTTACCTGTTTACCAGTATTCTCAAGGTCAGAAACCTGTCAGGAAGTAGGAAAGCATGATATTCTTGTTTTCTTTTGTTTTTATTGCTAATCCTGTTTAAGGGAAAGGTCATAGCTTTTTTTATTCCTTCAATACATTCAAGAAATAGTTATTGAAAATCCCTTTTCCAGGTACTTTGCTTGGACTCTTGGGACACAGTAATAACCAGGTAGAATCTCTGGCCTTGTGAAGCTCACATTCTAGTGATTTGATTTAGATGAGATTAGGCTTATGAGAGGCGGTTGCTAAAACTATGAGGGCACTTGTCTGGCCTCTTCCTGTAATAGCCTTCCATCATCTCTAAAACAAAAGCCCATTAACAAGTCTCTTTGCTAGTTCTACAAAGAACTAGCTTTTATGTATTCAGGAAATACTTACCCTGTTTGTTAGCTCAATACTTTGCTTTAGGGCTTCTCATCCTGTGTTTACTCAACTTTTTAAAAAATGACATTTGCTGCAACTTTGAACCTTTAAAGAAAAATCAGGAAAATGAAGGAACCATCTAATATTTGTATTTTGTTACACATTAGTAGTTCAGATATAGGAATGATATAGTGTGATAGAATGGTTAATATTTAAGTGGCTCTTGCCACATGCCAGGAACTGCTCTAAAGATAATAGAGATAGAGATAGAGATAGAGATAGAGATAGAGATAGAGATAGAGATGAGAGAACTTGAAGCCCAGATAGGTTAAGAACTGCCCAAAGTCACACAGCTATGGAGCATTTATGTTTGAAACCATATACATTGGACCCTAGAGTCTGTTCTTAACATCAACACTGTCATGCCTCAGTCTACCGAACACAGGGATTTTGGATGGTCTGTGGATTTCATCTATCTGTGTTGCTCTTCCCTTCCATTATTAAAGGTAAAAGAGTAGCTGTATAAAAGCTAGGCACTAGCAGCAAAAATACTCTTTCATGTTGCCTTTTTATTTCATGGTAAATATCAAGGGAGCTTACCAGGATGCATAACTGACAATCAGCCTAGTTGTAATTCCTCAGATGATATGCCTTTATATTCAAGTGCTGCACTGAAATGAAGTTCCTCATTTGGAGTCAGATTATCTTGAGTATAACATGCCAAAATGCAAGATATTTCATATCCCAAACTAGAAAAATGCATATAATTATTGCTATAGAGTTAACATAGTACTCAGGATGAGTGTTACTCTAAGAGCTAAATGGCCAAAAAAAATTTTAATTTTTACAAAAAAATTTCATTCTGACTGCTAATAAATGCCTCTCAGAGTCCAGGAAATGAAATTCTTAATAGAAAAACAGTAAGAAGTGTAGTTTTTCTCCATGTTTTATTTATACAAAGCTGAAATCTCTTTTTAGTTCAACTTTTAAATCGATTGTATGTGGGCCCTGAATCTAAAAAGAAATAAGACCTTTTAAGTTTTTCTTGCAACAAGTGTATCTGTACCTGGGCTCCCATAAGTCCACCGTGTAACATACATGGACTTCCATTAGTTTGATATCCGTTTCAACATTTCAGGCATTTCTATGACTCAGTACTTAACTTTGAGTATTTTATTATAAATATTTGACATCTCATGTTTCAACTCAACAAAATGCAGCTTAGAAAAATATGATCTGTCTTTTGTTGTTTAAGGAACATCTTTAATTGGACAACCCTACCACTTTGAAAAAAAGAATTTCTACTCTTTTGAAATAGTCTTATAAGCATGATTGACCTGGTTCTGTTTAAGAAGATGATGATGAAGAGACTGCTTTCTTTTTCCACTTCCAAAATACATAAAAAAAATCAATATACTTGGAAAGGAAGTTATAGCCATGATATAGACATGAACTGATGAATAAGTCATTGTATTGTAATATCTGAAAGCATTTTTAATAAAATCAATTTTTGTTTATATTAAAAGGCATTAAAAATCCTTTACATTTTAAATTAATTTTAAATATACTACCTCTGCTAGTGTTTAACAGAGCCAACTCCTTTACTGAAGGAAAGTAAAAAGAGACAGCAGAGTCCCTTCACCTCCCTCCATCAAACACATACCTCATTTTAGTCTGAACTGAAAGATGACAGCAAAAATGGATCTGTTGTGCTGCTAGATTTTTTTGTCTATTTTTAGGCTTTGCACCAGAGAAGCCAAGAAAAACAGCAGTTGTCTGCATGGACTTCTATTCACTAAACTGGCCTCATTTGAATTTCTAACATTGAGGCATCAAGCCATGGCATAGGCAGTGGTTTTCAAGTCACTAGGAATGCAGACTGTAAATTAATCTTTAATTAGTATAGAGAAAGTAATGTTTTCCTTAATTCTTTAATTTTCTTTGCAAAATGGTCAAGCAAATTAAATAGCTATTGGAGGGAGAAAAAGAGAGAGGGGGTGGAGGGGTGGAAAGAGAAGTGAGAGAGAGGTTGGTCCTTCACATACAGAAAGATTTAATTTTCACCTTAGCTCTTAACAATTCTATTAGAATACAAAAGTCACATGGACCAACCTTCCCTGCGGGTGACTGAGCTTGTACCTCGGCTTGCCAGGCCTGGGCCAGGGGACCTGATATCACCCCCTGGGGAGGGTAGTAGGTACGGGCGTGAGTGCCCTCTGCAGCCCCCCCGAGCCTGAGGAGCGAGGTCAAGGCAGCTCCCTTTTCCTCACCCAAAATGCCACTGGCAGGGGAGGCTTGCCGGAGGAAACCGCCTTTCTCCCAACTGCCCTTTCCCCACTTCCTTATCTTACCCACATACTCCCTTGTGCCAAGGCCACTCCTGCCACCGCCAGTGCGCATGCACCGTGGCCAAAACAACCCCCGCCCGCTGCAACGGCTCCTGCGTCCTCTCAGAACCAATCCTAGCCCCTCTCCCTTCAATATTGCCATTTAAGGCTGCTTCACCTCCTTTCCAGCCCTGCCCTTCTTACCAGCCTATATAACCTGTAATCACCCCTGAATAAAGGCTCTCTCTCTCTTTGGCGCATACTCCTACTGGATGAAGAGTGTTTTTGTCCTTATCGCCGCCCTCCACACCTTGCACGCCTCTCGCCGAGGACCCTGGCCACGTCCTCCGCCTCGCCCTCGCCTCCGGGAAAGAGCCCCCGCCGCCGGTACCCTTTAAGCAGCCCCGAGAGCTGAGGGCTCGGCTACCGGCCACCACTCCCCCTAGAAGCAGTAACCCCGACCGCAACTGGTGCCCCGTGTGAGGAACGTCTCCGCACAACAGTTTGGCAGGTCACCCGCTCGCCCGGACGCCTCTCCAGCTTCCCATTTCCTCGCCTGCAAGGTAAGGGCCGCCTCTCCCTCGCCGCTTCCGGAGCCGTGTGAGGTTCCTTGCTCCGAAGCCGCTCCTCCCTTCCCCCACGCTCTCTTCATCCAGTAGGAACTCCTCCCTTCCCCCACGCTCTCTTCGTCCTCTTGTATGCGCACTTCTATGACCCCCGTTCCTCCTAACGCTCTCCCTCTTCCCCTCCATTACTTTGCTGTAGTTCTTTGTATCTTTATTTCCTCATTTGGTGCCGTGTGCCTCTTTGCAACTGCCCCCCCTGACTGCTCCCGTTGCCAAAGGGCACTGCTTTCTGCTCTCGCCGTCTCCTTCGGCCTTGCAGCCACAGTTTATCTCATTCTCTCTGCTCGGTAAACAACTCCTCCTCCTCCTCCCCGCCAGCCGAGCCGGCCCGGCTCGGGAACAACTCCCCCTCCTCTCCCCTCAGCTATGGGTAATCGTATATCTACATGTCAGGCACCTCAAGTTCGTGCTCTAGCGGGTCTCCTAGACACGCATCGCTGTAAAGTGTCTGTCCGGCAGCTGCAAATATACTGGGACCTCCTGCTGCCCTTTAACCCATGGCTCACCACTTGCCATCTTTGGGACCCTGTTACTTATGATCGCCTTATTGATCAAGTCACCAACGCCATGGAACATGAGAGCAAGCGTTTCCCTCCCGGCTTGCTCCCCACCTTAATAACCGTCCGCTCCTGCCTTCAAGGCTCCCTCCCCCCTGATAGAGGCCCCGTTAAATCCAAGGAGGCACTATCAACCCAGCCAACAGATTCAGATAGCGATACTAATTCAAATCATGACTCGGACACGGAGTCCTTAGTCGAGCAGATTAACAACGCGCTCGAGGTGACTCCCAAAAAGCAAAATAACACTGCGCCACGCCAAGATGGCGAACTTCCTCCTTCTTCTTCCATCGAGGGGAGGAAATGCTCCGGCGATGACATCAGCCCTAAGCTGGGCCAGAAACCGCGTACTCTTTACCCCGCCCTTCCACAGGGCGGAGCTAGTCCACCATCTTATGCCTTGAACCCCACCCTTTCACAGGGCGGGGCTGATCCACCATCTTGTGTCTTAGCCACGCCCACCGCGCCGCCATCTTGCGACGCTTGGGGCCTCCCACTCCCGCCTCTCCCTTCAGCGAGCTCCCCCTCGGAGCCGCTACCGGCAGCTGCCGCCGCTCCTTCCACCCTGCCGACTAACAACCCCTGGCTGCCTTCTACACCTCAAGGCAACCCTTGGGGCAACGCTCCCCCTACCCCCACTCCCGCGCCAAGTCCTCTGCAAGCGTGTCCTCCTTTCTCTCGTGCTTTTCGCTGTTTTCCTCTTAACCTTGCCCCCACCCCACAGAAACCGCATGACTGGTATCCCATTGACTTAGATACTATCAAGCAGCTTCGCAGGGCCGTCAGGGAGGACGGGTTAGGTAGCCCATATGCTTCCCAAATACTACAGGATCTCGCCATGAACTATTGCCTCCCACAAGACTGGGCCTCGCTTGCCCGTTCAATTTTTAACCCCGGTCAGTTTGTTGACTGGCGTGCTCACTTCCAGGCAGAAGCAGCTAAGCAAAGTGAGCAAGATGCAGCCCTGGAGTCTATCATCACCCCGCAGCCTATCTAGGCACGGGAGCGTTTCTAAATGCGTCTGCCTATATTAATGCACCTGCCACCTTTTGGCCTATCCTTTGGGGAATCGCCTTACGAGCATTTGCCAATGGCTCTGCCTGTCGGCCTAATAAATTCACCAAGCTCTTCCAGGAACCGAGTAAGCCTTTCGCCACCTTTGTCTCCAGAGTCGAAAAAACCTGCGCCAGAAAGGTAAGTGATCCCCAGGCCCAATATTACATGTGCCCATCCTCAAATCCTGGAAAATCGTACTGCAATTCCCCCAACGAGTACTACTGTGCATACTGGGGGTATGAGACATTAGCCAATAATTGGAAGCCTCCTGTTCCTAATCATTACCATACCTTAAAGTGGGCCCCTACAGGGTGCAAACTCCCTACTGTTAACTGGCTCGGCCAAGAAAGTAAGGGATCCTGCACACATCTTAATCTTACAGTGCAGCTCCCCACTGATCCCTCCTGGTTACTCGGTCAAACTTGGGGCTTCAAAATCTATAAGAAAGGAGCCAACCGAAAATCACTTATTCTAATAAAAAAGGAGGCTGTAAACCAACCAGGCCAAAATACTGCATTAAAAACACCCTCTGGCATAGGTTCCAACCAAGTCATTAACCCCCTTTTTCCACAGCCCTCCAGCCGCACTTCAAGTACAAGCAGCGCATCCGGAGGCCGCACCTCAGCTGCAAACAACGCATCGCCAACCCCACCACCCCAGCCTCCTCTACCCCCCTCTCGTTATTCCTCTCCCCTCCTCAGCCTCATCCAAGCCGCCTTTGCCTCAGTGAACTCCTCCAACCCCAATTTTACCTCCTCCTGCTGGCTCTGCCTCTCCACCTCTTCCTCACTGTACGAGCCCGTTGCCTCCAACCTCTCCTTTTCAGAAAGCACAGAAGACAGCCCCTCGGAATGCAGTTGGAATACCTCTGCCGTCCCCCTGACCTTTCATTCAGTCTCCTATACGGGAAAGTGCGTCCGCCCTCGCTCCAGTAACTCTCCCGACCTCACTGCCTGTGCCAGCTACTCATCTCCCAGCAGCTCGGCAAAGTTTCTCATTCCTCATAACTCCTCCCAATGGCTCTGCTCCTCTACAGGACTTACCCCCTGTCTCAGCACGAATATCATCAGCGAATATAAAGAAACTTGCCTCCTAATTGTCCTTATCCCTAGGGTCTTATATCATAGCGAAGAAGACTTCTTCCTCCGTCTGGAAAGAATTGCAGCTCCAGCCCCACTGCAAAAGCGAGAGCCCATCACTGTCCTCACAATTGCCTCCCTCCTAGGTCTTGCAGGCGCTGGCACCGGAATCGCTGCACTAGCCAGTCAAGGCTCCGCCCTAACTCACCTCAGGGCGGCTGTTAACGAAAACATTCATCACTTACAAAACGCTATTTACCATCTAAAAAATTCTGTCAATTCCCTCTCTGAGGTAGTGCTCCAAAACCGCCGAGGTCTTGACCTTCTCCTCCTCAAAGAAGGAGGCCTCTGCGCCGCCCTAGGAGAAGAGTGCTGTGTTTATGCCAATTCCACAGGTCTCGTCGAGGACAGCCTAAAAAGGGTCCGAGAAGGACTAGAAAAGCGTAAAAGAGATCGTGAAGCCACCAGTTATTGGTCCAGTTTTTTCACTCCCATCCTCCCATATATCCTTCCTTTTCTTGGCCCCCTATTAATAATTATTCTAGCTCTCATCTTAGGACCCTGCCTCATCCGCAAAATTGTCCAGCTTGTAAGAAAACAAACGGAGCCATTTTTTCCTCGTTCGTGCAAATCCAGTATCAGCGACTCGCCACCTCTGACGCCCCCCACTCCAAGATGACAGCCAACCCTCCGCAACCTCAACACCACCGGTCAACCCGCCGACCGCGAGGCCCTTCTCAATCACCTGAACATCGCTCTCGCCTCGAGTTCCAGCTTCTCTGAACCCCTGAACTTTAAACCCCTCACCTTCGCCCAGCCCGCTGCAGCGAAGCCATTGTCAAGCGCCCAGGCACCACACCAACACTGAGCTCCAGCCTCGCTGAGCCACCGTCAACCCCTTTTTCCCTTCCCTGACCTCCCCCTTCCCTCACCCTTAGTGGGCCTCTCCGGTAAAGCCTCTTCCTCTAATTAGAAAAGAAAGGGGAATTGCGGGTGACTGAGCTTGTACCTCGGCTTGCCAGGCCTGGGCCAGGGGACCTGATATCACCCCCTGGGGAGGGTAGTAGGTACGGGCGTGAGTGCCCTCTGCAGCCCCCCCGAGCCTGAGGAGCGAGGTCAAGGCAGCTCCCTTTTCCTCACCCAAAATGCCACTGGCAGGGGAGGCTTGCCGGAGGAAACCGCCTTTCTCCCAACTGCCCTTTCCCCACTTCCTTATCTTACCCACATACTCCCTTGTGCCAAGGCCACTCCTGCCACCGCCAGTGCGCATGCACCGTGGCCAAAACAACCCCCGCCCGCTGCAACGGCTCCTGCGTCCTCTCAGAACCAATCCTAGCCCCTCTCCCTTCAATATTGCCATTTAAGGCTGCTTCACCTCCTTTCCAGCCCTGCCCTTCTTACCAGCCTATATAACCTGTAATCACCCCTGAATAAAGGCTCTCTCTCTCTTTGGCGCATACTCCTACTGGATGAAGAGTGTTTTTGTCCTTATCGCCGCCCTCCACACCTTGCACGCCTCTCGCCGAGGACCCTGGCCACGTCCTCCGCCTCGCCCTCGCCTCCGGGAAAGAGCCCCCGCCGCCGGTACCCTTTAAGCAGCCCCGAGAGCTGAGGGCTCGGCTACCGGCCGCCACTCCCCCTAGAAGCAGTAACCCCGACCGCACTTCCCATCTACAAAAAATATATCTTTACCACGATTAAGGAGATTCAGAGCTGAAAGAAACCAGGAAGGTTAGTAACATCCATTCCGCCACCCAAGACAGGAATTTCTTCTTACAACATCTCAGACAGGTAGTTTCTCAGTCTCAGCTTAGACTATTCAAGACAGTATTAAGTGTGTTTTTTGTGTTTTTCCATGCAGAGACAAACTGGAGGAAAGCTCTCAGTAGTAGGGCTAATAATCCCCACTCTCTTTCAGAGAATCGAGAAGGCTTTCCAAAGCTTTTAGGAACTAACGTATGCCATTCATCCAGCTTGCTAATGGCAATAAAACCTTTTTTTTAAGAAACTCTCCCCCTTCATTAATAAAAATATCAGTGTTTCCTCCTTTTGCCATGATACTTATGGTCTACTCATCATAATTTCAAATGATGTTTTCTTCATTGAGTCTGAGCAGCTGGGCTTTAAGAGCTTTAGTTATAATTTAAATTACTTCAGAAAATAAAAACACATTGACTGCAGGTACAGAGGAGATTAAATAGTAGGAACGCAGTACTGGGTGATATTATCAAGATGGTGGTGTAGGATATCCTGTTAAATGCCTCTGCTTAGAAACAACAAAATAAAAGGCAAAATCAACTCTCTCAAATCTCTGGAAGATGATTGAGACTAGAGAACAAATCAACAAATGCTGAATCAGAAGGGAAAAAAAAGACTAAAAATGGTAGGAAAGCAACAGGGCAAATTTGCCAGTCTGGGCCTTTCCCCCACTTGGATCCACTCAGCAGTTTGTGTGATTCATGGTGGGGCCTCTGCACCCAGGGAACATTCTACTGCAAGTTCTTGACTACCATCCACCCACACAACCAGCACACATTCAAATGTGGGGCTCTGAGGACCCATAGACCCACTCATGGTCCAGGCACGTGCATTCAAGTACAGCTCTCTTGTACTGGTTTGAAACTGTTATGTACCCCAGGAAAGGGTATGTTCTTTTAATCCAGTCTTGTGGATGTAGACTTATTGTGAAACAACCTTTTGATTAGGTTGTTTCTGTGGAGATGTGACTCATCCAACTGTGGGTAAGACCTTTTGATTAGATTATTTCCATGGAGATGTGACCTTACCCTTACAAGGTGGGTCTTAATTAGATCACTGGAGTCCTTAAGAGAGCTGAGAGCCCACACAGGCCCAGACAGTTGGAGGCATTGAGAGATGCAGACAGAAGGATGTTTGGAGATGCTAAGCTAAGTGATGAAGCCCAGAGTTTGCCCTGGAGAAGCTAAGAGAGGACTCCCAGACAGTTAGAGAGAAATGCCCTGGGAGAACAAACAAGGATGCACAGGAGCTGAGAGAGAGAAGTTAATAGAGACAGAATCCAGAGACATTTTGGAAAAAGCCATTTTGAATCCAAAACCCAGGAGCAAGGGACCAGAAGACACCAGCGACATGCATTCCCAGCTGACAGAGGTGTTCCGGACACCAATGGCTTTTTTTCAGTGAAGGTATTCTCTTGTTGCTGCCTTAGTTTGGACATTTTTATGGGCCTCAGAACTGTAAATGTGTAATCTAATAATTCCCTTTCTGGTATTTTGTATAATGGCAGTTTTAGTAAACTGGAACATCTCTGAAGCCAGATTGACCCACAGTGCCATGTTGGTGAGTAGTCTGAATCTCCACTGTCTGATTACTACTACATCTAAATGAAAATATCGGGTATCTTTGTACATAAAAGCCATGTGGCACTGTGGAAGATAAACTCAGGGTGCAGAGCTAGGTCCCTTAACCCAGAAGTTACCCAAGCAGAAGAGCTCCATGGAAGGGGGAGTGGAGCCACCGAATGGCAAGCATGGACCCAAGGCTGAAAGCTGGAGTGAAAAGTTGGACCAGAGCCCAGATGTTGAGCTGAGCTAAGAACAGCTTCCCGAGAGGAAAAACTGTAAAATAAAAGAGCACAGTCCAGGACTCTGGGAGGTTGAGCTGGAGAGAGGAAATCCTCTCCTGCAAGGGAAATAGTTGCACATACTAGGGAATTTTTGAAGTACATGTCCAGGGCAAGATGGAGGTTCAGAGAGACCTGAAAAAAAAAAAACTGAGCTGAACCACAGGCTATTCTAAAGGTTCAAGATAAAACATTAAAGAACAGCCTTAACACACAACCAATTTACAATAAAACCTTAGGCAAGAGAAACTGACTTTCAGAGTTAGCAAGTTAAAATAATCAAATGCCCAGATATCAACAAAAGATCACAAGTCATACAAAGAAACAGGAAGAGATGTTTCATTCAAAGGAACAAATTAAAACAATAGAGGAAACTCAGAAATTAGAACAAGTAATCAAAGATGTTCAGCCAAATCTCCTAAATAAGTTCAGCTGGCTAAAGAAAAACATGGACATAGAGCTAAAGGAAATAAAGAAAATGCAAAAACAAAAGGAGGAATTAGAAATTTTAAAAAAAAGAACTAAAGAGAAGTTGGGGCATGCAAAACACAACAATGGAGATTAAAAAGACATTAGGGGGAGAACCTAAGATGACGGCTAGGTGAGACAGGGCAAAAAAACACCTCCATGAAAAATACTAGATAAAAACCAGAAAGTGACCCAGAACACCACTGCCAGTGATGCACCAGGGAACATGCATTTGGTGAAACCAGGAGCCTGCATTCTGAAATGAGTGAGTGAATTGGATGAAAGTCCCGCGGCCATGCTGCGGTATGGGGAAACTGTGGGCTGACATTTGGAGACAGACTAGTTCTTTAAAAAAAAACCCAGAAGTGGCTGCAGATATGATGGGGAGAGCCACACAGTGAAGGACAGTGGGAATGGGCTGGGCTAAAACCTCAGTGTCTGGCCTGAAGGATACCCCTTCCCACACCCGCTGCTGATTGTCTCGAGACCAGAGCAGAGGGAAGCCAAAAGGAGAAAAAAAACCACATTCCTTGCAGCCATCTTCCTAGCAGGTGGGAGATGCTCCTGCCCGGGGCCAAACCCACAACCCAGAGCCATGCCAAGAAACCCTGTGTGATGGGGAATCTTTCCCACAGCACTACACACAAGCCACAATATTGGCTGTGGACAGTGGCCTTTAATGCACCCACAGCTGATTGTCCCAGAGCTGGGAGGTCACAGCTGTGCAAAAAGGGGGAAGTTAATGTGTCCCATTCAACCATCTTTGAAGTGGGCTGGGAGCGCCCCTGCAGGGCCTAGCAACCCAAGGCTTCCCTGGAGGCCGGTGTGCACTAATAACATGGCACAGCCCTCCCTCAGCAGAGGTCCTGGAAGAGCACAGCTGGGAAGGGGGAACCGCTTGGAAATCCCAGGGACCCTATGTGAATACCAAGGACTTGTGGGTCAGTGGCAGAGACAATTGATGGAAAGACTGAAATGGAGTCTTAGGCTCTGGCAACAGCCTTAAATCTCCAGGAACACCTGGGAGGTTTGATTATTAAAGCTGCCCTGCCTGCCTAACCACCCAGACACACGCCCCACATTCAGGGCAGACAGCACCAGCAACACACCCAAACTTGGTGCACCAACTGGACCCCACAAGAATCAGACTCCCACACACCACAAAGACAAAGTTGGGGAGAACTGACTTCAGGGGAATAGGTGACTCATGGACGCCATCTGCTGGTCAGTTAGAGAAACTGTATGCCACCAAGCTGCAGGTCTGTCAAATTAGGGATCAAGTAAAGCAAATGCCAAGAGACCAAAAACAACGGAAAATCTTAAAGCATATGATAAAACCAGATGATATGAAGAACCCAAACCAAAACACCCAAATCAGAAGATCAGAAGACACACAGTACTTGGCACAATTAATCAAAGAATTACAGACAGACAACAAGAGCATGGCTCAGGATATAGAGGACATGAAGAAGACCCTAGAAGAGCATAAAGAAGAAATTGCAAGAGTAAATTAAAAAGTAGAAGATCTTATGGAAATAAAAGAAACTGTTGGCCAAATTAAAAAGACTCTGGATACTCATAATACAAGATTAGAGGAAGCTGAACAACAACTCAGCCTCCTCGAGGACTACAGAACAGAAAATGAAAGAACAAAAGAAAGAATGGGGAAAAAATTGAAATAGATCTCAGGGATATGAAAGATAAAAGAAAACATCCAAATTTAAGACTCATTGGTGTCCCAGAAGGGGAAGAGAAGGGTAAAGGTCTAGAAAGAGTATTCAAAGAAATGGTTGGGGAAAACTTCCCAAACCTTCTACACAATATAAATACACAAAGCATTAATGTCCAGTGAACTCCAAATAGAATAAATACAAATAAACCCACTCCCAGACATATTCTGATCAGACTGTCAAATACTGAAGAGAAGGAGCAAGTTCTGAAAGCAGCAAGAGAAAAGCAATTCACCGCATACAAAGGAAACAACATAAGACTAAGTAGTGACTACTCAATGGCCACCATGGAGGCGAGAAGGCAGTGGCATGACATATTTAAAACTCAGAGAGAGAAAAATTTCCAACCAAGAATACTTTATCCATCAAAACTCTCCTTCAAATTTGAGGGAGAGCTTAAATTTTTCACAACAAACAAATGCTGAGAGATTTTGCTAATAAAAGACCTGCCCTACTTCAGATAATAAAGGGAGCCCTACTGACAGAGAAAAAAGCTGAGGGACTTCACCACCAGTAGATCAGTCCTATAAGAAATGCTAAAGGGAGATGAGCAGCTGAAGGGAAGCGACACTAAACAATTGACTGAAACTACATGAAGAAATAAAGTGTACCACTAAAGATCACATGGTTAAATATATATACCAATACTACTGTATTTTTGATTTGTAACTCCACTATTTACTTCCTACAGGATTTAAAACACATAAACTGTAATGATAAATCAGTGGTTTTGGACTCAATGTAAAATATGTAATTTTTGACAAGAACTACATAAAAGTGGGGGAATGGAGGAATATAGGAACATAGTTTATGTGTCATATTGAAATTAAGTTGGTATCAAAGAAAAACAAGATTGTTAGAGATTTAAGATGTTAAAGTTAAGCCCCAAGGTAAACACAAAGAAAATATCAGAGAATATGACCATAGAGATGAGAAGTAGAGTAGGGGTTCCGAGACATGGGGGAAGAGGCAATGGGGAGTTAAGAAATGAGTGTAGGGTTTCTGTTTGGGCTGAAGGGAAACTTCTAGAAAGGGAGGATGGAAAGGTGATAGCATTGCAACATTCTAAATGTGATTAATCCCACTAATGGAATGCTAGGGAGAGGGTGGAATGGGAAGATTTAGGCTGTATATATGTTTCCACAGTGAAAAAAAAAAAAAAAGACAGTCTAAATAGATGACAATTAAATGCCAAGGATGATCTTGGATGGGATCTGAGGATGGAGAAGAGGAGGCTCAAAGGGACACAGATGGGACATAAGAAAAAAAAAAGAAAGGAAATATAGAATGTAAGCTTTGTATCAATGTTGAATTTCTTGAACTTCTTAGCTGTGATTAATGGGATTGCATAAAAGAATGTTCTTGTTCATGGGAAATGTATATGTGAATTATATTGTTTTTTCAAGGATATGTGCAGCTTGCTCTCATATGTTCAGAAGACAGAGCAATGGATGATGGATGTTAGGGAGGGAGAGAGGGAGAGAGGGAGGGAGTGAAAGAAAGAAACAAATGGTGGTGTGACAGGATGTTAAAGGTGGTGGATTGGGGTATCAGGGGAGGGGGGTCGGGGTATGCTGGAGTTCTATGTATGGGGTTTGTACTGTTTTTGCAAATGTTCTTGTAAGTTTGAATTTATCTCAAAATAAAATTTCTTATTAAAAAAAAAAGACATTAGAAGCATTAAACAGCAGATTTAAACAGGTCAAAGAAAGAACCAGTGAATTAGAAGACAGGACAATGGAAATCATACAGTCTGAAGAGCAGATCAAGAAAAAAAGGGAAAAAAAGTGAGCAAAGCCTATGACACCTGTGGGACAACATGAAACATACCAATATATACATTATGGGAGTCCCAGAAGGAAAAGACAAGGTAAAAGGGGACAAAAGAATATTGGAGGAAATAATAGCCATAAACTTCCCAAATTTGATGAAAGACATGAACATACATATCCAAGAATTTCAACAAACTCCAAACAGGTTAAACCCAAAAGACCCAGTACATAGCATAATAAAAATGTCAAATGCGACAGATACAGAGAGAATTCTGAGGTGAGGAACTTGAAATGAGAGGACACAAGTCTGGGATGGAGTAGGAGGGGGAAGGCATGGAGGGATAGTAGGCAGGGAACTAAGAAGTTGAGTACCACAAGGGGAGGGATGGAATCAGCATTAGAGACTTCCCAGCATCATAATCAACTAGCACCAGGAAGCTGCTTGAAAACTAAACCACAGGCCTCAATCACCTGTCATGTGAGCACATTGACCCAAGCTGAGGGTAGGGTTAGGTGTACTTCTTGTCAAGGTCACTTGCAGGTTATCTAGAAAAACACACCCAGCCATACCCAAGACTTTACTGAACTCCACCAGAACTCCTCCACATTTCTTCATCTAGAGCCTAGGATTCTCAGCAGCCCCTAGAAACAGATGGTGAGTTCTTTGGAATCAGGGAATGGGGAGTCGGGGAGAAGTGGTATAGCATAGAAAGCCCTGCCACTCACAGTTGAGTGGGACAGAATGCAAGAGCTCCCACCCGTTATCTAAGTTTGAGAAACCTGTAATAGAAGAAGAGGAGTGGATGCTATTGGCCAAGAAGTGAATGCAGACTTAGAGCTTTGAGAACCAACCAATGTAAGCAGAAGAGGAAGCCAGCAAAAGATATGGGAATAAATGGAATGACATGCAGGAGACCCAGAGATTGTGGTGTCACCAATAACAGAAGAGAAAAGAAGGAAGAAGATGTGTTCAGTAGCATCAAATTCTGCTTAAAACTAAAGGAAAACAAGAACTGAAACAATGCCCATTGTATTTTAAGATATTCAGGGAGGAAGGGTGTAAGGAAGCAAGGATGTCAAATTAAAGTATTTTAGGAGTGCAACCTGGGAAAATGGAGACAGTGGCATAAACGACTTGTTTTAAACGTTTGATTGTAGAGAGGAAGAGAAAGATTGGCCTACATCTAAAGAGACACATGTGGTCAAGGGAGGATTGTCATTTTCATTTTCACACAGGAAGAGTTAACCATCTAGCCCAAAGCCTCTAGAGGCAGAGCCAGGATTTAGACTCAGGCAGTCTAAACATCTATGCAGACAGATAGAGGGAAAAGAAAGGTTGCAAGGGCATTGGGGTTGGTGGGGAGAAGCTGGGGCTGGCACCATACTTTATTTGCATGTTGCCCAACTTATCCCATCCAATAAAGAACCCAAAGAAAGTTCTGAAAGTTCTGAAGTCAGCTCTACCCACAGAGAATTTAAATCCACATGTCATGACTAACTTTTTTATTTTTGATTTATTCATCATTCAGTATGATTTATTGAGCACATATTGTATAACTACTGATATTATTTTCTTTTAATTTCCACAATGACCCTGTATGGTAATTACTATTATTATCTACAGCCCATAGATGAAACCAGTGACAGGTGACCACTTTCACAGCTGTGGGTAATGACTCTGATTGGATAATTTCCATGGAGGTGTTGCTCCGCCCATTCTGGGTGGGTCTAAGTTGATCAGTGGAGCCCTATAAATGAGCTGACATAACAGAAAGAATTCAGTGCAGCTGAGAGTGAACATTTTGAAGAGGAGCTACAGCCAAGAGGGACACTTTGAAGAATTCACAGGAACTGAGAGAGGAGCTGCAGATGATGGGACAGTTTGAAGACAGTCGTTGAAAGCAGACTTTTGTTCTGGAGAAGCTGTGAGAGGAAAAACACCCCAAGAGCAACTAAGAGTGACATTTTTGAAGAACTGCAGCCTAGAGAGGAACGTCCTGGGAGAAAGCCATTTTGAAACCAGAACTTTGGAGCAGATGCCAGCCATGTGCCTTCCCAGCTAACAGAGGTTTTCCGGACACCATTGGCCATCCTCCAGTGAAGGTACCCGATTGCTGATGTGTTACCTTGGACACTTTATGGCCTTAAGACTGTAACTGTGTAACCAAATAAACCCCCTTTATAAAAGCCTATCCATCTCTGGTGTTTTGCATTCCAGCAGCATTAACAAACTAGAACAGTTGAGAACTTTTAAATTTAACTCTTTCTCTCTTGGGTTCTTTGGAGCTTTCTCAACCTGTTGTTCCTTTCTCCCTAAATCAGTACTTGAAAATTAAGAGAAAAAAATAACATTCAATTAAGTATGACAAACTCTGATTTAAACAACATTCAATGAGTTTCTTTATTGCAGAATTTGTCAGAGATTATATTGGTTAATGCACATTGATAAAGTATGCAGTTTTGCAAACTGTTTGAATGTAAAACAGATTTCTTGAGTTGTTTTGTTTTGTGTTTGGCCTCTCACACAATACACTATGGAAGATGCTGCCCTAAATGTAACAACTAACATTTCAGCAAATCCCATGAATCACTTTAACATTCTTTCTGTTGGTAACTCTACAATAAAAACACTCTTTTGCCAAGGATATGAATTTAACGAAAAGTATTAAAAATTAGGAGTAATTTGGACTCTTTCCTCACACATACTTTATATGCAATCAACAATCAAATCTTATAACATCTTCGTTGAAATTATAGTTAATATTCATCTCTTTTCCTTTTAGGAAATAGATCTGAGTCTCACATTTTATCTCCCTAACCCCAATTTCTATACATTCATTCTGTTGAAGTTAATCTTCAAATACCACTGTCATCATGTTGGAGAAGAAATTAAAGCAGCTTTTATTAAACGTTATATCATGGAAAATAATATTAAGTCTAGTACTAGCTATTCATGATGCCTAAGATCACAATTACTGCTTAACCAAACCCTTGGTTTACTCTGACTGGGTAGAACAAAGGCAAGCCTGAACCTCGTGGCTTGGAATCAATACTTCCAGCAAAGTTCTCAGAGGTCCAAACAGGTTTCTCTATCTGCTTTGACTTTTCTTTTCCAGAGAGATCAGTGGTTATTGCTTTAAGGAATGTGCTCACCATTCCTTCTCATATCCCCTTTATCCTTTAAACTCTGGGATTCTTCTGAAATGGACATTATATAACAAACAGCTAAACTTGGATTCCTTTCTCTAAATGTCCTCACTTACAACTTGTTAATTAAGTAATCCTCCAAAGAATATTAGTTTCCTGTCTTCAGAGTTCTTTTTCTCCTCCACCAAAAAGAAAGATTAGTTTGCCACTGTTAAACCATGTGATTGTTTTTCCGTGATAAGAAAAAGCTTTTTCAGGGAAATTTACCTAAGTTTACCTTTCCCCAAATAAATATGGTATGGGGTATTTTTACATAACAAGTAAATATGTGTCATAAAACTTTTTTTAAGCGGCATTTCCCCCAAGTGTCTGTAGACATGTTATTGGGAATCCACTATTTTTTAAGAGATTTTTTTTTTCCCTTTCTTTTTAATAATACCATCTTATAAGTATATCCTGCACTGTTCATAGTTCTAGTTACTACTGTGGTGGCTATTGAGGCTGTGCCAAGTGAAAGGCCAATGAATTTAAGGTACACTAAATATATTAAGGTTAAGGTTTCACGGTAGTTTGCATGAAGAAATGTGACAGGAAATTGATTTATCACAATGTGCATGATAGTACAGGCATATCGAACCCAGATGAACTACATTATATTCATCCTTCAGATTGAATTGCCAAATCACTTCACTTCATTTAGCACCCAAGACAATTTTCTGTTCCCAAGTGCAACACATAGTGGATTAGATGATCAACCAAAATAAATTTAATTAATACTATAATGCTGCATTTAACTTCAAAAGAACAAAAGAAAAGCTTTACAGAGTTATCCAGTACCATCTCATTAAAACTGGCACTCATGATTATTCAATGGATTTGATTAGCCAGAATTAACAACAATAAAAGAGCCTCAAAGGCATTAATCCTCTAGAATTATGGAACTACTATATTTATGTGAACAGGTGGGTAGTAACAGATTGAACTGAGTACAATATCAGACACTACACCTTCTTTTCCTAAACCCAGTATCTGTAATAGACTTTAGCAAAACAATATAATCTATCATATTAAATCAGTGGTTTATTTGTTGTGTTATAGTTTGCTTTATATTAATGCATAGAATTGTTATAAGAGCAATGAATGCAAGATTTTGTCCCTGTTTTTGTTTGTTCACTATTTAAACAACTTCAATATAAAAATTATATCCATGATAAATTTTTCTCATTAATGGGAATGTGTCATACACCTTTCAAAAACACATTTCTGCAACTTCCACAGCTTTAGATATAACCTGATTTGTAGAAGAGCTCAAGTCATAGCTTTATCAGAAAAAAATTTAAACAAAACATTGAAATATTTTCAGATGGAGATACAACTATGTGTCTGGCTTTGCTATGCACTATCGAAGACTCTTCTTAACCCTTCTTATTCTCCCTCTGAGACTGGGAGGAAATTGGAAAAGCAGGGAAAAACAGAATGAAAAGAATAGTAAACTTACTATGTAAATTTGAAATCAAAGCCCTCCTATTCCGTTGGAGTCCTCTGCATTAGCTCACAGTAAAGCTCTTAGGAGACCAAAACTGAAATTCAAATAAAAGATTGCATGTATTTGAAGGAAGTGAGTGAAGGGGAGGTTTTGCATATCAAGGAGCTGTGGGATTTGCATTTAAGACAAGGTGAAAAGAAAGTTCAGAAACAGTAGGATGTGCCTGTATCTGAAGGTTCTTTTTAGATTCCCATAACCTCTTGCATCTCTTTCCTTTTAGAGGCTTTCCTCCGTTGTTGGCCAACCACTCTCCTGGCTCCCTCCTGTGTCCTCTCTGCAGAATTCACTCACCTAGATATGGTACCAACCACTTGGATCCATGATTGCTATTTGATTAATAAATTATCCTATCCAAAGGAATTGTCTCCTTTGGTATACAGGTAAATTCAGATTTGAGTTAATACCATCTTTTGTGATAAAGAATTTTTGAAAAGATTGAGTAGGTAGATTTAAAATCAATATATTAAGTATAAACTGACTCTTAGATTCACTCCTCGTTAAAAATTTGCTCTCAAAGAGAGAAGAAGCCTTGGTCATGGTTTATTAGCGATGGAAACTAACCAATGGTGTTAGCCTTTGCTTATGCCATTTTCTCTATTGGGTGTGACATTGTACTCTGCACATTCCTCCCCAATTCCCCACCCCCTCATGGGCCACAGCTAACTTACTTTAAATATTTCTTAATAGAAAAGTTTAAGTACATTTTTACCTATTGAGATTAGATTTTTTTTTAATTCCCTGTACAAATAATATGCTATATTGATTTATCTCAAAATTCTGCACTCATAAGACTTCTTTTAAAGTCTGATGGAATTATACCATAATTCCAAGATAACTGATGAGAAGAGATATTGAGTACCCTCTTTTTGTAACCACAAGGGAATAGATAACTGAATCCTACACAAATAAATTCTGTCCTTAATCAAGCAAATGGGTAAATACTTCATATGGAGAACATAGAGGATGTTCCAGTCAGAGACAGGCAAGTAGGAAATCAAGGTAAGAGTAGCTGCAAGGTGAGATTGGAATAGGGGTCAGGCCATGAAGAGATGTGTACACTGTGCCAAGGTTGGATTTATCCTGTGGATATTGGGTGTTCGTTGAAACAGGAGAGTAAACCATCTGTAAGCGGATATGTGTTTTAGAAAGATTACTTTGACTAGAAGGGGGAGAATATTAAATGAAAGAGAAACCAGGAGGTTGCTGTGACAATCCAGGTGAGAAATGCTGAGAGCTTGAGTTAAAGCTGTGGCCGAGTGAATAGAGGAGAACATTATTTGGGAAGTAGGCTCTGGAAATCTATTGAACATGGCAAAAGAAGGATGGGGACTGTTACTCCAAGATTTTAAGTCTTAAGTATGTGACTGATGAAATACTGCATCATTTTCCTTCCTTCTTTCCTTCCTCCCTCCCTCCCTCTCTTTCTCTCTCTTTTTCTTACATTTTTGCCTAGAAACAACGTCAAGACTGCCAGAATTGCCACTTGTAAAAACTTATCGTGACTTTACTATATTTTATATAAATTACATAGCTTGCATAATTTTATTTCATTGTACTTTATTTCAATAAACATCCAGATGCTGGATTGTCTACTACTCTTTTAAAATGTTTTGTACATGTTATGTTGTGATATTGAAAACCTTGCACAGTGGTGGGTCAGGGTGAGGTGCAGGTTGGAGAAATCCCTGAAACCTGTCTGGGAATGGAAACTGACTGACCTGGGGCCACCTGAGGTTACCAACCTGCTCCCTGGTGGGGCTCTGGGGCTGCTCAGAGAGCTCCCTTAGGCCAAACCCCTGAAAGTGCAGCTGTGCATGAGATATTTTAATTAGAATACAATCTTAGTACTTTCCACACCAATTTGGAGACTAATTGAGAGGCACAAAGCAACTATTGGCAATTGCAAATTAAGTGGCTTTAGAAGTAATCTAAACACAAAGCAGGTCTGTGCAATTTCAATCTGTTCGCTGGAGGAAATAATAGAATTTATAGATTGGTGCCCACAAGTTCCAGGAACTGGGGTCAGAAAATAAGCAGGAGCAGCATTACTGAAGTAAGGACACAGACTCTTTGTTCCCCACACTCTTTTATCCTCACTCAGGCTGCAACTGGCTAGGTTTCAAGGTGGTATTTTTAGCAAGAGGTTAATACACCCCTCCTAATTGCAGCTTGCAGGAAAGCACTGTGATCAGAGCTATGTTATGGACACTTTCCCAGGAGGGCACAGATATGCGAGGTGAAGACCCAGGTTTAGTAGCTGAGAATTCTTCAGTGGATCCCTGTTTTTCTCCCCTCAGAGAGCATGCATATGATCTGAGTCTAGAGCCTGTTACAGAATGACCCATGCTGTAAAACACCAGATGACAAGGAAGTTCAAACATGGGAGAGTCTTGATACTTGACCTACTTCGAAATTTTACCTCCAAAATGTGAAAAATCCCATATGCTATAGAAGTTATGTAAATAACAAAGGGGAAGGATTTAATAGCATAATATCTCTTGCTGGATTTACTGTTCTATATAAACACTTGTTTTCCTACTTGTTTTTTATCTATGATCTCAAAGTTACAAGACATCCATATTAAAACAAAAATACCATTGTATGAAAATAAGATTATATTGGTATAATATCACCTAAAATGATAAATATAAACAAAGTACATGTAAAATATACATTTATAAAGCTTTCTTATATTAATTTGGAGGTTCTTTTGATTAGTTGGTATGTTATGTGATTTTTACAGCTTAAACCCTTTTTCACATTTTTTAACAGACTAACATATCTTAAAGTGATTTGCTTAAAATTTTCAAACAGAAGTTTGCAAGTTCTTCTTTTTTCATTACAGAAGTTGTAGGTTTAAACAAAAATCGCTAAGAAAATACAGAGGTCCTATATCTGTCAGGCCATTACCCCCACAATTTGCATTAGTGTGGTATCTTTGTTACAATTGATAAATCAATATTTTAATAGTTGTACTGTTAACTATAGTTCAAAGTTTACATTAGGGTTCACTGTTTGTGTCGTACTGGCCTGATTGCTTTTCAGTTTTCATTCTAGTAACAAATATACAACTTAAAATTTCCCCTTTTAACCACATTCATATATGCATATATAATTCAGTGGTATTAATTACATACACAAAGTTTTGCTACCATCACCATCACCCATTACCAAAACTTTTCCTTTACTACAAATAGAAACTCTGCCCCAATTAAGCATTAACTCCCTAGTCCCTACCCCCACCCTGGCCTCTGGTAACCTGTATGTCTGACACTATGAATCTGCTGCTTCTAATTATTTCATGTCAGTGACCTCATACAATATTTGCCTTTTTGTGTCTTGCTTATTTTCATTCAACATGATACAGTCAAGGCTCACCCATTTTGTCACATGTATCAGAACTTCATTCCTTTCTACAGCTGAATAATACTCTATTTTTTGTAAATACCACATTTTGTTAATCCATTCATCTGTTGATGGACACTTGAGTCACTTCTACCTTTTGGCAATTGTGTATAATGCTGCTATGAATATCAATGTGCAAATACCTGTTCGAGTCCTTACTTTTAATTCTGTTGGGTATATACCTATAAGTGGGATTGCCAGGTCATATGATAATTATACCTACCTTGCTGAGGAGCTGCCAAACTGTTTTCCACAGCAGTTCCACCATTTTATAGTCCCATCAACAAAGAATGAGTGTTCCTATTCTCCAACTCCTCTCCAACACTTGTTATTTTCTGTTGTTTTTTAAATAGTAGCCATTCTAGTGGGTGTGAAATTGTATCTCACTACGGTTTTGATTTGCATTTCCCTAACAACTAACAATGATGAGCATCTTTTTAGATACTCATTTAAATATCTTCTTTTGAGAAATGTCTATTCAAGTTTTTTTCACATTTTAAATTTGGTTGTTTCCTTTTCTGTTGTTGAGTTCTAGGATTTCTTTATATATTCTGGATATTAAATTCTTATCAGATATGTGGTTTCCAAATATTTTCTCCTATTTTGTAGGTTATATTTTTCCTTTCATGTGAAGTCCTTTTATGCACTAGATTTTAATTTTGATGAAGTGCCATTTATCTATTTTTTCCTTTTGTTGCTCTGGCCTTGGTGTAAAGTCTAAGAAACCATTGCCTAACACAAGGTCCTGAAAATGATTCCCTATGTTTTCTTCTGGGATTTTTGTGGTTTTGGTTCTTGTATTTAGGCTTTGATCTGTTTTGAGTGGATTTTTGTATATAGTGTGAGGTAGGGGTATACCTTCATTCTTTGTCCTATAGATATCCAGTTTTCCCAGCACCATCTATTAAAGAGATTGTTCTTTACCCATCTAGTGGACTTGGCACCTTTGTCAAAAATCAATTGGTCATACTGGCGGTTTGACATGCTGAGCCCTCTGTCTTGAGGATTACCCCTATGAAGCTTGTTACTGCAAAGGAGAGGCTAAAACTGCTTATAATTGTGCCTAAGAGTCTCCTCCTGAGTGCCTCTTTGTTGCTCAGATGTGGCCCTCTCTCTCTAATTAAGCCACCTTGGCAGGTGATCTCACTGCTCTCCCCCTACATTGGATCTGACTCCCAGGGGTGTAAATCTCTCTGGCAATGTGGAATATGACTCCTGGGGATGAATCTGGACCTGGCATCATGGGACTGAGAACATCTTCTTGACCAAAAGGGGGATGTGAAATGAAACGAAATAAAACTTCAGTGGCTGAGAGATATCAAATGGAGTCGAGTGGTCACTCTGGTGGACATTCTTATGCACTATATAGATAACACTTATTAGGTTTTATTGTATTGGAATAGCTAGAAGTAAATACCTGATATTACCAAACTTCAACCCAGTAGCCTTGACTCTTGAAGATGACTCTATAACAATGTGGATTACAAAGGGTGACAGTGTGATTGTGAAAACCTGTGGATTGCACTCCCTTTATCCAGTGTATGGATGGATAAGTAGATAAATGGGGACAAAAACTAAATGAAAAAAAGGGTGGGATTGGGGGAGATGATTTGTGTGTTCTTTTTTATTCTTATTCTGATTCTATCTGGTATAAGGAAAATGTTCAAAAATAGATTGGGGTGATGAATGCACAACTATATGATGGTACTGTGAACAGCTGATTGTACACCATGGATAATCACATGATATGTGAATATATCTCAATATAACTGAATTTAAAAAAAATCAATTTGTCATAGATGTAAGTTTATTTCGCAACTCTGAGTTCAGTTCCATTGACTATATATCTAGCCTTGTGTCAATACTATGCTGTTTCAAATACTGTAACTTTGTAATGAATTTTATAATTGGGAAATGTCAGTACTCTAACTCACTCCTCTTTTTGAAGATAGTTTGGCTGTTCAGAGCTCCTACCCATGCATATAAATGTGATGATAGGATTTTCCATTTCTGCAAAGAGGGCTATTGTGATTTTTATTGAGATTGCATTGAATCTGTAACTTACTTTGGGTAAAATTTTCATCTTGACACTGTTTAGCCTTTCAATCCATGAGTATGGAATGCCCTTCCATTTATTTAGGTAATCTTTGTTTACCTTAAGCAATTTTTTTGTAGTTTTCCATGTATAAGTCCTTTACTTCCATGGTTAAATTTATGCCTAGATATTTGATTCTTTTAGTTGCTATTGTGAGTAGAATTTTTTCTTGATTTCTTCTTCTGATTGTTCATCGCTTGTATATACTACTGATTTTTTTGTATTGATCTTGTACCTTGTCACTTTGCTGAATTCCTTTATTAGCTCTAGTAGCTTTGTTGTGTATTTTCAAAATTTTCTATATACAGGATCATATCATCTGCAAATACAGAAAGTTTTCCTTCTTCCTTTCCAATTTGGATGCCTTTTATTTCTTTCTCTTGCCTAATTGCACTGCTAAGAACTTTGAATACAATGTTGAATAACAGTGATGATAGTTGCTATCCTTGTCTTGTTCCTGATCTTAGGGGGAAAGCTTTAAGTCTTTCACCATTGAATCTGATATTAGCTGTGGGTTTTTCATATATGCCATTTATCTATCATATTGAAGAAGTTCCCTTCTATTCCTAGATTTTCAATCCAAGTGCTGGATTTTATCTAGTGCCTTTTCTGCATCAATTGATTTGATCATGTGGTTATTTTTATTGGTTTTATTAATGTGGTATATTATTTCCTATTTGTTTGCATTTTAGGAACTCTAAGAAAAGTAGAGTTACATACCAAAAAATGCAATATTATAGTACTAGAATTTATAATTACCATACGGTTACTTTTACTGGAGGGCTTTACTTCTTTAAGCCACTTCAGTCCACTGTCTAGTGTCCTTTCCTTTCAATCTGAAGAACTTCCTTTGGCATTTCTTGTATGGTAGGTCTAGTGGTGATGAACTTTCTTAGCTTTTGTTTACCTGGGAATGACTTAATCTCTCCCTCACTGGTAAAGACAGCCTTGCTGAATATATTTCTTGGTTGGAAGTTGTCTTCTTTCAGCACTTTAAATATTTCATCCCACTGCCTTCTTGCATCCATGGTATGTGATGAGAATTTGGCACTAAATCAAATTGGGACTCCCTTCTATATAACTATTTTTTGTTTGTAAGCTTTCAGAACTTTCTCTTTGTCCTTGGCATTTGACAGTTTGACTACTATGGTTCTGAGTGTGAATCTTCAAGTTTTTTTCTGTTTGGGGTTCACTGGGCTTCTTGAATGTGTATATTCATTCCTTTCTTTAAATTTGGGAAGTTTTCTGCCATTATTTTTTTAACCTTCCTTCAGCTCCTTTTTTTTCTTTCCTGTCCTTTTGAGATTCCCATAGTGCATATATTGGTATGTTTGATGGTATCTCACAGATCTCATAAGTTCTGTTTGCTTTGTTCATTCTTTTTCCTTTCTGCTCCTCAGTTTGAATCATTTCAATTGTCTTGCCTTTGGCTTCACTGAGTTTTTCTTCTGCCAGCACAATTCTACTGTTGAAACCCTCCAGGGAATTTTTCACTTCATTTTTGTGATATTCAACTCCAGTGTTTCTGTTTCATTCCTTTTAAAAATTTATCTATTTACTGAGATTCTCATATTGATTATTTATCATTTTCCTGATACCCTTTAGTTATTTCACTATATTTTCCTTATCATCTTGAGCATACTGAGGGTCATTTTTTTTAAAGTCTTTTTTTCTGGTATGTCCAAAGTCTGGTCTTCTTAATTCATGGTTTCTGGGTATTTTATTTTGTTCCTTTGGATTGTCCATCATTTCCTGTTTATTTGTTTGTCCTGTAATCTTTTATTGCACACTGTTGCAATTTAATATTTTAAAGTATTAACTCGGGGATTTAGTCCCTGAGCTCTCAGTTCCTTAATTTTATATCCAGCTAGTGATATGACAGAGATTTTCTTGAGTGCCAGGAGCTAACAAAAACAAACCAATGTAAAATATACCTTTCACAGTCTGCAAACTGGCTCTTTTGACTGGTGCTCTCTTTCAGAGTTTCACCCTCTTATCAAGAAGATCAGCCTGAGGTAAATGGAAGGGCAGGGTCCTCTCCATCTTTTCTGAGCCTGAAACTTGTCCTGGGATTATGCTTGTTCCTGGTCTTAGGAATTCCACCATTTACAGGCATTTGAATGTCCCCTCTAGTTCCCCAGAATTAGACTTTCTCCCCCTCCTGGATGCTCTATTGTATGACTTAAAGCAAGTAATCCTTTGCCCCAGTCCACATTGACTTAATTGTTTCTTGCATTGCTTTTGAATTATCTGCAAACTGCTTCTGCCTTCAGGGAAAATTCAAGGAGATCAAGCCCAAGAAGACTTTCCTGGTTTAGTCTTTCAGGCTTCCACCTGATAGATTGGCACCAATATATAAATACTGCATTGTGTGCATGAGTTACTCTACTCCCTCCAGTACAGGACCAGGGACCCACAATGAGAGTGCAGGCTGGCCCCACACAAGACCAGGGAGGTGTGGGGGTAGGACCAGCAAGGGTGTCATGAGCTTCTCCCACTATACTTTTAAAACTGTGTTTTCTTGATTCAGCCCCTGCCCATTACTACAATGCTTTGTCTGTTTTCCAATGTTTTGAGGAAGATGGCTCTGCCAGTTTTTGCTCGTTTTTTCAAAATTCCATGGGGGAATGGCACTCTGGACCCTCTTAGCAACCATCTTGGTCAACTGCAAGACATTTCTTTTTCTTTTAAAATGTCCTTGTTTTATTCTTAAATATATTTACTCTTCAGTGGCCCCTTAGAAATGGTTATGTTAGCATGTCTTACTTTTAAATTATACCCTGTTATAAATTTGAAAAGTACTAGCATGGTTTAATCTAGAAATATTAATTAGAAATCAAATTAATCTGTGTATTTATCATTCATATACAGATGCAGTATAAGAGCAAGATACTTCAATGCTCTGCTTTTAGGTTCAAATCAGTTTAATTTGATTTTTTATAACATTTCCTTTATAAAATGGATATGACATATATATGGCCCAAAATTTAAATTTTACAAAAGAGAATAAAAAGAAGGCAAAAAAAGAGATCAAATTGAAGTAGAGCATTTTGATTTATTCAATACTGCATTGAAATATAATTTTAATACTTGCATAGTATCTGTAAGAATTTGTAGTTACTACTAAGGAAATTGCTTATGCTTTAGTAAAAAAACAACTAATTGAGAAGCCTCATGGTTAGATGATTTATGTATATTAATAATTAAGTATTTTGTTGGAGTTGTGTGTTCTTCATTTCTCTTACTATGATATGTAGTGTGGCAGATTCAGTTATGATTAATAAATATTTACTCTCTCAAGACTCCCCACTCCGTGGGTAGACTTAAATTTCCTTCCCCTTGACTTTGGCCTTGGCCATGTGACTTGCTTTGATCAATGGAAAATTAGAGGGATGCAATGATCAAAAGTTGAAAAGCACTTAAACAATTGAGTTTGCTCTCCTGTGCTTCTTGTGCCATCCTTGTGAGAACATGCCTGGGCTAGCTTATTGGTCCTAGGAAAAGAATGAGAAGCACATAGAGCATTTGTCTCATTGTCTCAGTTCCTTCATTTGTAAAGTAAGGAGAATGAAACTTTCATAGTGTTGTAATGAGTATTATATGACTCAGTATATGCAAAGTGCTTTATATATGCCTGGCACATTGTACACCTCGTAAAAGTATTATTATTATTATTACTATTATTACATTTATCATTACTATTATTCACATTTCACATCCAGGAATTCTTCCTGTCCTCAAACATGCCACTGTAAGCTGGAAATGAGCCCACATAACCCCATGTACTCCTGGGGATACCACCAGGTTACCTGCCCTGACGTTCTCTGCATCACCACTGTCAACTCAAGTCCCAAGAATGAGTCTATGATTACAGCTGATTATTCCTGTCCTTAAGAAATCATCAAAATTAACCCCATGGTACCCTAGGCCCCTATTGTCCTTGGTGAATTATAAGAAAGTCAAGCTTCCAGGTCATTCCTTATCACCTGGACTCTTATCCTAATAAAGCTAGTCTGTCATAGCTCCCATTCTTTCCACTATGTCTTTTGGAAGTCAAAATGTGCCAGCAGTAACACTCTCCCCCCCACCCCATATTCTCAAACTCTTCTTTAAATGTTCTATGTATCTTCTTGCTCAACTGAAACTTGGTTCTCCTCCAAGGACACAACCTTCCCTGCAGTCCCCTCAGATGGTGCCTAGTTTTCTGCCATGTACCATGCACCTCTTCACCTGGAGGTGAGTTAGATGACCTTCTAGCCCTTCTTGACCATTGTTTCTTCCTCTTCCATTTTATCAGCAACTTTGATTATTATGCCATCAGAGCAGTCTCCCATTCCCTTTTCTTGATGTAGACATCAGTGCCCTCCCAGGTCTCCCAGGTATAACCCCCAATATAACTCGTATCAAAAATATTAGTGATTTCAACAGCTATGGAGTTAATCTTTCCAATATCCTGCCCTCTCCATTCTTTGGCCTTTCAACATCAGCGATCCCAGCCTCCTCCTGCCACTGTATTCTCTCACTAACATGACCATCATATCCTAGACCTGCTAGATCTTCCCAAACCTTACTTTTAAGCATCTCTCTCCCTAGCCACCATCTCTTATCTCATCATCTCACTCCTTCCACATTCAGATTCTTGTCCTCACTCCACTCATTACTCAGCTTGGATAATGAGGTCCATTATTCTAATTATTACCTTGTGTACATGTACCCTCATCCCCCTTGCCTGTCTCTCCCTCTGTTATTCATTTTTGCCCAAACCCCTATCTGAATAAATCTAGCTCTCTACCTATGCTACACCTTTACTTGAGCAACTGATAATTGATAGATAGGAACTAGGGCCTTATTTTAAGTTTAGAGCTCAAAACTCAAGTGGGTCTTCAACACTGTCAGGCAATACAAGCACTTCAAAAGGGTTCATTAATACTAATTACATCTAATGCAGAAATACACCTAGTATCCGTGCAAAGGACACAGACACATGTAATCAGGAATTCTGTTCTCCTGCAAGAATACTGAGCATGGAAGCCACAATCAGAATGTATTTGTTAAAATGAAAAAGAAATTGACTCCAGAGCATGATGGAAACTTGAATGCCAGATGAAGCGACCCCCTCACAGCTCTGTAAACAGGCTTTTAGAAATGACGGGCTCCCAGTTCCATCATCCTTGTCTCATCCCCATTTAGAATTGAAAGCTGTTGACCTTCCCTTCTTCACCAGGATCCTTTGAAGTGCAGGTTTTACTTTAATCTTCAGTGGCCCTCATGGTCTCAGTAATTCATCCCCTTATTGTATTATGCCCCAGTGTTTCTAATCAAACAGAATTTGAGGAGAAACAGAATCCATCCTGTCAAATGGTAAACAAGGAAACTTTCATAATAGCCCAATGTTGTCACATGGCCTCAAGCCCTAGGTGTCCTGGAATGCTCCAGATCTGTGGACAAGCACCAAACTGTCTTGACTTTAGTAAATAAACAAGTTTAGCTATTAAATATATTTATATAGTAGTTGTACCAAATAAAGCCATCAGTATATTGTTATTAAATTTTTAAAAATGCTTTAATGGTATAGCCTAGTACATGGGTCAGGAAACTTTTTCTTGTAAAGGGCCGGATAGTAAATATTTTAGGCTTTCTGGGCCATACAGTATCTGCCACAAATCTGCCCTTATACTTTATTTATAAGAACAGGCAGTGAGCCAGATTTGGCCCAAAGGCCATAGTTTGCCAACCACTGGCCTAGTATAAATTATATTTATTTTTTAAGGTTAGCTTTTATTTCAAGTAATGCTAGTTTCTATTTGTATTAGTAATGATGTTTTATTTTAGAATCAATTTATTTTAAAAAATGGAATGAGCTTTAATAATTTTATAAAAATATGATTAGAGATGTACACAGATTTAGCAAAAACTGTATAGTGGTATGTGTATGACTCAAGATGGAGAAACATTATACTAGGCCAGTAAAGGTGTAGCATAGGTAGAGAGCTAGATTTATTCAGATTGGGGTTTGGACAAAAATGAATAACAGAGGGAGAGACAGGCAAGGGGGATGAGGGTACATGTAAACAAGGCAATAATTAGAATAATGGACCTCATTATCCAAGCTGAGTAATGAGTGGAGTGAGGACAAGAATCTGAATGTGGAAGGAGTGAGATGATGAGATAAGAGATGGTGGCTAGGGAGAGGGATGCTTAAAAGTAAGGTTTGGGAAGATCTAGCAGGTCTAGGATATGATGGTCATGTTAGTGAGAGAATACAGTGGCAGGAGGAGGCTGGGATCGCTGATGTTGAAAGGCCAAAGAATGGAGAGGGCAGGACCTGAGTTAGAATCCTAAATCTGTCATTTACTAACTTCTGCAATCTGGGTTTCCTTACCTGTGACATGAGGGTAGCAAAAGTTACCTCTCAGGACTATTGCAAAGATTTTATTAGGGTAATAATACAGACTAAATATGAAACCCAAGATCTTCTTGGTACAGATAAACAATAAATAAATATTCATTATTGCTGTTAGTGTTATTTACCTAAAGTATATATTTTCTCTATGCACAAGAACATTTTTTTAAACCTAGAAGAAAAGGATTATCCAGTGTGTGTTTCCAATCAAAATACAGTGCCATTTTTCAACATTTCCTTTTGTCTTCATTTGGTTCAAACATAAAACTTATTCAGAAAGCCATTACATAACAAAAAGCTCAATTTAATATTTAAGCAGCTTAAATACAGGGGGAAAGAACAGAAATGTAAAACTTACTGAATCATATATCTAGGGTTATAAAAAAATTAAGTACAGTGAAATTTATGATGGTCTCTTAATTTTTAATTTGGTTTTAATAAAAATTGTATTTTTAAAATAAAAGTGTCTTGACACCTATTTTAGTTTGCTACTGGTGAAATGCAATATACCAGAAATGAATTGTCTTTTACCATGGGGGTTTATTAACTTACAGTTCTGAGGCCATGAAAAATGTCCAAATTAAGACATCAGCAGGCAATACCTTCTTTCCAAAGACCAGCTATATCTGCAATCCTCAACTCCTCTGTCACATGGCCAGGCATATGGAAATGTCTGCTGGTCTCCCTTTCCTCCCAGGTTTTGTTGTTTCCAGTGTCTGGCTTCTGTGGCTTCCTTTCTGAAATTCTGTTCTTGTCCTTCTTTCTCAGCTTCTCTAGAGCTCTTTTCTGTCTTTTATCCTCTTTAAAGAACTTCCACAAGAGGATTAAGATCCACCTGGAATGAAATGGGTCGCATCTCAATTGAAATAACCTAATCAAAATATCCCCCTCACAATAGGTCTACACCTACAGGAATGGATTAGTTGATCTTTTCTGAACGTGACCTTTTCTGGGTACATACAGCTTCAAACCTTCAAAACCACCTTCAAGTTTTTTCTCAAAAATCATTTCTCAATGAAGCCCACCCTGCCTACTACATTATAATTGCAATGTAGCCCACACTTCCTCCCAGAGCTCCTGACCCCCTTCTTTACTCCCTACTCTACTTTTCCTATTTTCCTTAGCACTTACTGCCTTCTAAGATTCTATTTAATTCAGTTATTTATTATAGTTTATTGTTTATCTCTCCACTAGAATCTCTAGAAGCAGGGATCTTTGTCTTTTTTTTCATGGATTTATCCTCACAGTCTAGAACAGTGCTTGGCTCATACTGCAACTCAATAAATATATGTTGAATAAAAAAATTAGAAGCTATATAGACTGCAAAATGCCTTCTTATAGAAAAGTAATGCCCCACAAACATTTTCTAAAAAGCTTAACAGAAGGCAGAGAGAGATATCAATGTATAAAAGATATTACCTTAGACTCATATATAAGTTCATACTTCAGTCAATAAAAACTAAATTTTGGCACTAAGAAGTGACCTTGGATTGACTTCTTGGTGCATATCTAGGCAACACAGAAACAACCCTGCAAAGGCATAAATTAGGATCTATTTCAATTACCATTACGACTTGCCTGGAATTAGCAAGATACCTTTCCATTTATGAATTTAAAAGTCTCTGATCCAATAAGAGATGTTTTGGAAAAAATCAATGCCTTGTCTTTGTAACTTGCATTTTCAGTATTGAGTTTAAGCTATCTTATTTCTGCAGAGGCTGCAGCAGTTATTCAGTGTTAGCAAATGGCTTAATTAAACCAATGTCAAAATGGACAGGAAGAGGAATTCTAACTTGTTAATATCTTTGCATGTTCTCCAGAAAAGTCTAGAAAGTAGAAAACTGTAATGCATACAAGTTACTGCCTAGAGTACGTATAGATTATCTTTTCTAAAAAGTCATGACCTCTCTTCCATATGGGAATACTTATTTCTTTTAAGAAATTTGATATAAACAATTATCCTTGCTTTATAAAATGTATTGTTCCAAGTAAGACATATGTAAATTGATTTATATTCAATCCTATGACATTTTAAATCCTTAAAGAAATTCATTTTTCAAAGTAACCCTGAGTGCAAAAAGAATTGCCTTAGATGTTTTTCTTGTTAATTTTAAATTAGAAATATGATTTACTAACTTTGCTATGTTTTCAGAATGATAGGAAAACCTTTTCATGATAGAATTTAAACAGACAGTGGAACAGGAGACTCAAATCATCCATGCCAATACAAAACAAAAAATGTCATCACTGTATGCAACTTTCACTTTCTTTCACGTAAGAAACTCTCCTTTACTCCAAGCATGGACATGTTTTCTCCTTCACTATGTGTTCATTGTAATTAATGTTACAAAATCAATGACTCCTCACTGTATTCAAAAAAACAAAGCATCTTTGTTTCTTACTACCAAACAGCCAACTTCACAACTGTGAATAATGTTCAGGATTGCGTGAGGAGGTCATTTGAGACCATTCCTTCAGTGATAGTAGAGTCACACAGTCAGTAAATAACTATGTGAAGACTAGTGATTACAGACATGTTATAAAATTGTCTACCTCTGCTACACATATTTCTTTCAGGAATTCTATGAAAACTACCTAAAATTACTAAGTTATAGTAAAAAATGAACTCAGAATTAACCAGTCACTTGTTTAACAAATGTTGCAAGTCTCCACACATCAGGTTGACAAATCACCCAGTTATAATTTGTGGCTAACCATTTGTTGAAATAATATTAATGTACCATGTTTGACTTGGTCATGAAAAAAAATTCATTTATTTAAACAAAAAAGTAAAACAGAAAGGGCACTGAGCTGGGAGATCAAAAAAGCAAAACAAGACAAAACTGTGTTGTCCTTCAGGCTGAGCTACACATTTGATATGTGTGATGGCCTAGAACTATGTACCCTAGGAAAACATGTTCTTAAACTTAATCCATTCCTGTGGGTATGAACCCATGGAAAATAAGACCTTTTGATGAGGCTACTTCATTAGGGTGTGGCCCAACCTACTCAAGATGGGTCTTAATCCAATTACTGAAGGCCTTGTAGGGAAGAGCACAGAGAGAGAGAAAGCAAGAGGGGCATCCAAAAGCTGAAAGCCAATGGAATCTGTAAGAGAAAGGAGAGGTCAGGAGAGGTCGCCATGTGTATTGCCATGTGACAGAACAGCCAAGGACTAAGGATCACTGGCAGCCAGCCCCAGGACACCACAAACTTCTGGG